>NC_090930.1:1172813282-1174021956 GCF_040938575.1 Ambystoma mexicanum | reverse complement strand
AATCCTAGCTGACACAATATAATGGTGTTGTAGTACAAGCATATTTTGACTGATTACTTTTTTTCACTGGCACCAATATGCACTAGTGCATAAATTGCACTATTCCAGCAGAGGGTTCTCTTAAATCAGTGGGATTGATGTATGAATGTTGTGAATGCATTAATTTCAGTTGCACACTTTGGACAAGGCTAATATACTCCGATAGTACTACAGTGGTGATTTGGCACATTATAAGCAGATTAATATAACAAACATCGCATTTGCACTGGCTCTAGTGATGTGATTGTTAAAATGTATGGTAATCTGGCCGGTGAGAAGATATTACATAATGTTTGCACCGGTATTTGCATAAGGGCAAGGACTTTATTAGATGCACTACAGTGGTCGGGTCGAAGTGCACGAAAAGAAGTATTGGACCTATGTTCCCTCCTGGCCTGCAACCACTCCCCGCAAACCCCATCACCACGCCCAGTCCCTCACAAAATACAAACTCTCAAACACGTGCACCTGCTGTATAAGGGAACGTTCCGTGTATATTGCACTGAAAGTGCAAGTTTCAACTTTTTCCTCCACTTTTATTTTAAAACGAAACCATTCCGGAATGGTTTCTTTTTAAAATAAAAGAATAGGAACAGTATAACTTAATTAAAAAAAGTACAGGAGCACCGGTCCCAACCATGCCCGCTCACTTCGACCACTGTATTATTTGTGTCTGGGTTACTCTGTATGCACTGTGTAAAATGATTTAAGATGGCCGCCAAAGAGGTCACTATTTTCAAGCCCTAATTGTTTGGGGACAAACAGCTGAGACCGGTTAGGTGAGGGTCAGACAAAATTGGACTTCTCACCCTCCCAACGTTTGGCTTCGCATGACTCTACGCAGACCTCCTCTGCTGCGGATGGAGACGCTGGGTTGCATGACCCTTTTAGCTGTGGCAATGGCAAGCAGCGTTTCGGCACACAATCAACTGTGAATTTTATTCGGCTTTCTTTTTCGAACTGGAGGGCTTGAATACACGTACAGAAGTACTGTACTACCAGGATCTGTCATTTCAGCAGTGAACACCAAACATCACCATTCCATATGGTGAAATGGGCCCACTGAGTTTCAGGAAGAATTGGGTACCCAATGATGAGAGTGCAACACTGCGAGATGTGATGCAAGGTGATTTTGAGAGAATGCAGGCATTTGATTCGGGGCACCCCAGAACAGGGTACCTTCCTGCAATAGTGGGGTTGTTCTTTCAACTGTAATTGCATTGCTACTCTACATAACTACCGTTTTGTTCTAATGCGCTTGTATATTGTGCAATTTTGTGCAAGAGTGTGAGTTAGCAGATCGAAGAATGAGTCGATTTTCAAAATGAATGACTGCCATTAGTGGACTAAGACTTGACTTCTCTTGCCTAAGTCTTGTCACACGGTTTTAAAATGGTCATTAGTAGATTAAAATAGTCGTGCTTCGCAAGTACACATTGCTTGGGTGAAAAAAAAGACGGGCACGTGTAGTAGGCAAATACGAATATTATTATCATCATTAGGGTATTTATTGAGCGTGGGCCTTGCTTCGCCAAGCAACAGAGCACTTCACAAATATAGGGGTGAACACGGTGAGGGAAGCAGATAAACAAAGGAATGGGCAGTGGCCGAAGTGGCGGGAGCGGTCGGAGCGGTGCTCCTCTACTTCTTCTAATTAAGTTTTACCGTTCCCATACTTTTATTTTAAAAAGAAAGCTTTCCACGGTTTCTTTTTAAAATAAAAGTCTAGGAAGCAGTTGAAACTTGCACTTTCAGTGCACTGCACAGGACGTTTCCTTAAGGAGCAGACCCGTGTGTTTTGGGGGTTTTATTGTGCATGGGAGGGGGCGCGGCGCAATTGTCTGCGGGAAGCATTTGCAGGCCAGTAGGGAACATAGTTCCACTACTTCCTTTCATACCCAGAGGCCCTCGACAGAAGATTATGTGAATGGAAAAGGGAGATATCCCAGCGATAAATTACTCAAACGTATGCAAAACAGCTTATATAAAAGAAATATAACCAGATGGGACCAAAGCCAAAATACTGTTCAACATTTTCCCAAGGTATATGTGGTGACCACCGTCCCTTCACATCTGAATGACGATCTGAACAGACGTCGCAAAGTAACTATCCTGATGAAGATGACGAACAGGAGAAAGTCATTGAAACCGGTCGACCAAGCAAGATGAACGATAACCGGGATACGGAATAAAGAACTGACTTTACTTGAGTGGAGAACAGTCTCTCTCCTGTCCCCAAATGTGTTTGACAATCGAAAATAATTACTTGAGCAATTGCCTAGAAGATTGCAAGAAGACCAGTTTTTACGATCTAACTAATCGATTCAATTTAGTTTTAGACCAGATTTGAGATACGGTGGACTCTCCATTATATCCATCACTAGATCTATAAAAATACTGTTTACACAATTCCTGGAAGGTCAGTAAATTAAACACAGGCTTACCCTGAGGAAACAGTTCCTCCACAAAATGTTTTCGGAATAAAAATAGCCATGGTTGAGCCATTTTTAGTATTTTACTATGGCCGTTTTGTCTATCAAGAAACATACTTGCGCAGCATGCATTGTAGTTATAGGGACAGCTCTTTTTTCTTTCCCTGTTAGATAGGTGGTCCATAACCTCCTACCTAGGGACAGGCAACCTACACTTAAGGAAATGGTGTTCTTCCGCTTAGGGATTCCGTTAGGTTACACATTTATTGTATAAAGAAATATTATTTGAAGAAATGTTTGTTCCTAAAAGGCATAACTCTTTCACAACATTAGTACACAATTAATAAGCAATACATATACAATAAATACACACACAGTTTTCACACATTAATCCATGCGATAAGCCACTACACTATAAAACCCCATGTAAAAACTCTGGAATAATAATCCTTTAAGTACCAATGCCCAAGGTTTAAGGATAGCAACTTGTCCATGTGAATACTTAATTCTGGATTTAATTTGCCTTCAAACTTTCATCCACTTGTTTCCAAACCCAATAAAGTTCCAAGTGCATTTCATTGGAGTCTGAATTAAGACAATAGAGCCAAAGATTATCGGTTTTGATTGGAGCGAAGTTGTTGACTCTATCCCCATCAGGCACATGTAAACAGACCCAAGGGCCAGACACTCAGTCACAACATGTTGTGCAGTTTCTAAACAACCAGCGGATTGACACAGTGGACAGTCCCTTGAGGCCCTCAGGATCCCCCATTGTGTGCCTCTAATTGTCAACAAGTCTCAACATGAAATAGCGAACAGTGGGACTGGGGCAGAGCAATAGGTGCCTTTGATGCTTCATGTCCCTGTGCATAATACTGGATATCGCCCCGAAATTATGCAATTTTGCCAAATGGGAATAGTTCTTGGTCCAGTCCCATAAGTCCACCTTGTGAAAAAAGGAGGCCTTTACCAACTCGAAGTTGAACCAGGAATCTTTCAGTGGGGACCAATTAACATCCTGAAAAATAGTCCAAATTAAGGGTTTCAAAGCCCTTCCTTTGAGCCCCACACTTGTATTGATAATTTCCCCCCAGTTTCTTTAGAAGTTGGCATGACGGGTTTGTTAGTTGTAGTTAGTTACTCATTGAGACAATCCCAAATTCGAGCCTCAGGTATTCCATGGATACAGAAGATGCTAAATTTAAAGCTGTGTGCCAAACATGACCCTTACAGTGGTCCAGCCAAGCCAGATCCTTAATTGCCAAGTCCTCCAGACCATAAAATAACATCAGACTGAAACACTGCTTGTAGAATATTAGCGATCGCTGGGTAGAGCAACCTGCTGTTGATTTAGTGAACTTACGCAAGAGCAAAATCTCACCTTTCTTATCTTGGTCTCAATTATATCGCTACAACCATTCTTGTTACTCATCTCAAGACCAAGATAGACATAGCTGTCCACATAATCAAACATGCCCATTTACGTTTTCAAGTATACCATACATTTGGCCTTAGTGACATTAATTACAAGGCCATTTTCATTGGTGTACTTACTCAGTTCGTTTAACATATTCCTCATGCCTCTTTGCGTGTGGTCAAATATCACTAGGTCATCAGCATATAATATACTACCAAGGTATTCTGAATCGATATTTGGTGGGCAATTTGATTTGCCCAATAAACCGACAGGAAGATCAGTCAGATAAAGATTAAATATCAGGGGAGCCAGCAAGAACCCTTGCTTCACTCCCCTGCTAGCGCCAATCAACCCTGACATTCTCCCATAGTTATCCAAACGTACTCTAACTTGAGTATTTGTGTGAAGTAACTGGATTGCATAAACCAACTAAGCTGGGCAACCCATTTTTTGTAATTTGTGCCGCATCTTAGCACAATCAACACAGTCAAAGGCAGCTTTAAAGTCCATGTAGGCTATGTTTAAGGGAGGCCTGTTTTTTCCCCTAGCCTTCCTGACCAACATGTCCAACATCCTTATGTTGCGTGTAGTTGAAGAACCAGGTCGAAAGCCTGTCTGATATTTATACAGGTCTCCAGATTCCTCAGCCCATTTCTGCAACTTCTTCAGCAGGAACGTTTTAAACAATTTACCAGTCATGTCCAATATGGACCGCAGTCTGTAATTGTCCAGGACATTTCTGACACCTTTCTTATAGACTGGTACCAGCACAGACTGATGCCATGAGGACGGTATCTGTTGTCCCACACAGATCCTATTACACAACAATAGAAGAATGGAGGCCCAGGCTTCCTTGGAATTTTTCAACACCAAGTTGGACAGCCCATTTGGTCCAGGTCTTCATGAGATCTTAAGATTTCCGTATCAATCATATGATCTAACATAATATTCAATGACCATACCTGCATGGGTGCTTGGTCCACTGAGCACACCAAAGGCTCGGGAAGATCCCCACATTTGTATTATTAATCGGATTGAGGATCATTTTAGTGTTACTGTCTTTGGCTTGCTTTAGGATATGCCATATGGAGCAAGAGTTCCTAGATGTAAGGGCCCCCCATCATTTGCTTCCACTGAGCATTCCTAATGGAATTCATCCAGTATCTAAGCCAATTTCGGTAGCTATTTTTCTCATTTTTAATAAACAATGTTCGTTCCTGCTGCCAAGTGACTACATTTAAATCGCACCCACTCCTACAGCAACTCCCTTTAGCCAGTCCTCAAATTCATGAGGGTTAGACCTACGCTCCTCCATTTCACCATTAGAAACCCGAATAGCTGGGGGGCACTGTTTAGCATCTGCTAAGATGGCAGCACTCTTTTAAGCTCTGTGCGGAGCGGGCAGCTAGGATGAGAAATCCAACAGTTTAATACGCGCCAACTGCAAATCAAGCTTTGGGAGCAGACTGGTTGAATGCAGCAGTGCCTACCGAGCTGTCTCCCAGCTCCAAAGGACATCGGGAACCCTGATTATCGTGAGCATCTCCCAATGGCCGCATCCAAGATCCTGGGCTCGGTGGGGGAGAGGAGGAACTCCAATGCTGCGTGGCCCACACCGCTAATAATCCTGCAGAGACGTTGGTGTGGTTGCAGCTGCGCCTGACCCAGCAGAATGAACACTGTGCTGCTGACTGCTCGGCCTGAGGCAGTGCAAGGGGATATTACTACTGCACTCTGGTGGGAGCGATAGTGGCCCCCCACCAGCAACACTACTGTTCCTGCCATGGCACCCAGGAGCTGGTCCACCTCGGCGGGACTGACACTGGGCCACTGTACACTCAGCCCATGGTGGGGTGCGGAAGAAAGGGAAAAATAAAATGCTGCCAGACCAGAACAAATGCTTCCCCTGGGAGTGACATCCGACCCTCTATCTGGAGTTCCGGTGGATAGGCTGCATGAAGACAGCGGGTCTCTGCGGTGCACACCCATGAACTGCTGCGATAACGAAGCCCTCATCCTTGGCCGTTGTGGCAGTGAGTGTGTGGTATCCTGAGCAGTGTGACCTGCAGTGTGATCTTCCCCTAGGACTACAATCAGGTGGCTGTAATAAACTTTAGTGGTATCACTGGATGGAAACCTTGAGAGGTTGATGGCAGCACACCCCTGCCCCTATGACTAAAGCCTATAGTTTCAAGTTTGTGCAGGGACTCAGGCGAGGGCCACCCCTTAACGGAACTGCTTGCATGGGGAATCCTTGCGCATCTCCCAGGACAGCTCTCCCACTGGGGTGCAACAGGGAGGAATTTGACTATATTCTAACCACAGATGTGCAGGGTCCGGGCATGTGCTGTGTTTGATTGGCCGGACCAGTGGCGCGGGCTGAGGGCAAGCTGAACAGAACTGGTTGTACCCGCCGTCCTCCTTGGGGGGGACACACTATAAGCACTGGCCTTAACCTCCCTGGTGAGCATGAGTAACACTGGCTCAGGTGGCTGGGTTGGGCACATTAAGCTGAGCCATGACGAAGGGAACAGGGAGCAAGAAAGGTGGATGCATGGATTGCCTCAATAAAAACAACATCAAAAACATCCAAAATGGCAACTGCGACACCCACTTTGACTTCAATGTCGGATGCACAAACAGCTTCTGAACCACTGAGCATGCAGCAGATCCTTGATACTGTGACCAAAGGGTTCCACATGTCAATGGCAAGTTAGACAATATCACTACGGCAGTCACCTCCATAAGGACCCAACTTGAAAAGGAGACACAGAGAATTACAGTGGCTGAGGGTAGGATCAAAACAGTGGAAGATGAAATTACAGCCCTACAGACTACAGTGGTGGCTCTGTCGAAAGACATGAAAACTGTGAAATCTAAGTGTGATGACCTAGAATAAAGGTCTTGCGGAAACAACCTATGCATTGTCGGTCCGCCAGAGAATGCCCTCTGTGGCAACATGGAGATAGTGGTTGAGGAGATACTCAGGACATTGCTGGTCAACACAGGGCTGTCCCCTCACTTCACAATGAAATTTGCCCATCAAGCACTGGCAACCAAATCTAAACTTGGTGACTACAAATGACCCATTATTGCCCCTATGATGAACTACAGGGAGGGTGACCATATTTTACGCCGGGAAAGAGAGATCAGGGACCTCCGCTTTGAATCCACCATACTTCACACATACCCAGACTTCTTCTTGGCAGTTCAGCAGGAACGTTGCACATTCACTGGAGTAAAATAATGTCTGCTATGCTGTCCCTGGCACAATAACAACACTTTTTTTTCACGGTCCATCCTGAGGAGATATATTTTATAGAGATACATATACCTCTACCCGAACACCCACCTAGAGGCTTGTCTCCTACCTAAGGGTGTTTCTTTTCTTTAGAAACATGTTTTGCTGTAATATGGGTTCATAGAAATTCCTGCTCTGTCGGGCTACGCTCAATAAGTTGGAATAGAAAATTGTTAGCCCCCTCCGCACAGCATCGGCATTCCCCTTGCGAGTGCAATGTGCTGTTTTGTGTTGGTAACTGTTGGGGGGTCCAACACTGCCACAGTTTTTGGTGCAGTGAGGGTGGGGGCATTGGGTGGGGGTACAACTGTTGTGTTGGTTTAAAATTCACTTGGAGAAATTTAAGACGAAGCCTGGTCTGTATACGATTAAATATTTGAAAAGGAAAGCTCCAATGTCACACCAATGGTTTGAGCACTGGGGATGGCTCAGAAAGTGACTCTGCTGAGATGGAATGTCAGGGAATTGGACAACCCGATCAAAGCGCATAAAATAACTGCATATGCTAATAGGAAAGGCGCACAGGTTCTTTTCTTGCAAGAGACACATGCAGTGGACCGGCAGGCCCTTGTCCTGGCACCGAGTTTGTTTCCACAGCGATACTACACCAACTACACTACCAGCGCTAGAGGGCCACTCATTTTAATACACTGTGCGCTGTGCTTCACACTACTGGACGTCAAGGCAGATTCAGAGAGTAGGTTCATACTGATTCACGGGATCCTTCACAAGAAAGAAGTCATATTTTTGAATGTTTATGTACCCAATATAGACGACACAGCCTTGTGCGATACACTAATTGGGCTTTGCGCCTCATATCCACTTGCAGAGATACTGCTAGGTGGAGACTTCAGTACTATATTAGGCATCATATTGGACCATTCCGGCACCACAACACATTAATTACCTAGAATGGCGCAGGCAATAGCGCACTGTATGCAAATGCAGTGTTTACAAGAAGTATGGAGGACACTACACAGTGACAACAGAGAGTATGCATTCTACTCCTGTGTGCACAACATGTACTCCCGCATTGATATGTGGCTGGTAACCTCCCTGCTGCTCAACATGGCTACACAGTGTGAGATCTTGCCTCAAACCCTTTCGGATCAGTCCCCGATATCACTCACGTTGGAATTCTCTGCTACTGGAAGCTCCCGCCCGCTATGGTGGTTCAAGCTAGCTGCGCTATTAGACACAGCCTTCTCGATACACATGTGCATACAGGTGGCACTCTATTTGGAAAGAAAATGTGGGATCCGATTAATTGGTGGGAACCATGTGGCAGGCTTTCACAGTGTTTGTCCGGGGGGGATGCAATGTCACCTGAGTTCGGTGTCCTCAAGAGCATCAGAAGAGATTTGTCCAAAAAGGAAGCAGACGTCAGAGATCTGAAGCAGAGGGGCAGGTTATTTCCCAATACGGATTTAGAGCTTGTATTAAAATTAGCGTTGGAGGCATGCAGGGATCTAGTGAGTAGGGAGGTGCAGTTTATGGATAGACCTCAAAAGGTGAGGAGGTACGGCGAGGCGGACAGAATGGGGCGTTCCTTGGCACGTCTGGTGAAACAGGAGACAAGGAATGGACAAAGGCGGGGTAGCAACCACCAACGCTGATATTAATAAAGTATTCTTTGATTTCTATCAGACCCTGTACCAACCTAAGGGTAGCGCCTCTGTGAGTGATACAGAGCAATATTTAAATGGGATACTTACCACCTTGCTCTCCATCTCGACGCAAGATGCACTCAAGGAGTCGATCACATTAGAGGAAACTCAGACAGCAATAACAGATCTTGGATGGGCTGGGTGCTGAGTTTCACAAAGAATACTCTGATCAGCTGTCTCCATATCTACTGCAGCTCTGGGGAGAGGCGCTTGAAATGGGGATACTGCTGGACACCTTTCTGGAAGCTATCATTTTACTACTTCTTAAACCTGATAAAGCACCAGAGGATTGCAGGTCATATAGGCCCCTGTCTCTTATTAACATCAACGCCAAAATATTCGCAAAAATACTTGCAACGTGCCTCTCCCCATTGATGACCCATATGGTACATCCCATCCAGGCAGGTTTTATACCCGGCCGGTCCACTGCA
Organism: Ambystoma mexicanum; assembly: GCF_040938575.1. NCBI lineage: Eukaryota > Metazoa > Chordata > Amphibia > Caudata > Ambystomatidae > Ambystoma > Ambystoma mexicanum. The sequence goes on along the minus strand of NC_090930.1, from coordinate 1,174,012,669 downwards.
ATGTGCCTCCGATGTTTATATCATGTTATGACCTTGACCCTCCTGAGACACAGGCGGTTGCAGTGTCATTGGACATGCAGAAGGCTTTTGATACAGTGTTGTGGCCGTTTCTCTTTCAAGTCCTAGCCAACTAAGGTTTTAGACCGAGATTCATATCCCGGGTGAAGCTGCTCTACTCATGTCCATATGCCTGCATGCACACAAACAGCCATTTATCCCCTTTGTTATTTGCGCTAATAATAGAACCATTGGAAGACAAGATCAAGCACTGCCAAGCTGGCATACAATTAGGAGGGAGATCAGAAATTATATCATTGTACGCTGATGATATATTACTGTACACAAGTGATCCAGAGGTTAACTTGGCCGAGGTCCTCAACACGGTGGTGGGTTTTGGGAGATACTCTGGTCTGCATCTGAATAGCAGTAAGTCTGAGGTTTGCCCCCTGACCGCTGGGACAGAGGAAATCACGCACACAATGGGGCTGAAGTGGGCTGAACACTCAATTCGTTACCTAGGGATAGTGGTAACGTGTACCCCTGGTCAAACTCGAGAACTGATCTATGGGTCCTACATAAGGGTCTTGAAGCTTAAACTGCAAAATTGGGGGAAGATACAGATGCCAATGGCAAGAAGATTATCCTTAATCAAAATGGTGATGCTTCCCAAATTGCTCTTCGTGTTTCACAATATCCTGCTTTGGCCGGCCCGCAAGCTGTTTCATGACATTAAGACAGAGTGTACAACTTTCATATGGGCCAGAATGGCGGCACGTGTGAGGTGGGCGCATTTGACCAGATCATATGAGGAAGGGGGCTTTGGCATGCCTGACTTCGAACTGTATTATGTATTAGTGTTAGGAGATGTCTCACAAGTTGCGCTCCCCCACACGTTAGTGTTGAAGGTGTTTTTTAAAAAAGATCCATATGCCCACAAAATCTACTGGTCACAAATATATAGATATAGGGCCTCATTACACGGATGGCGGTAGGGATTTACCGGTACCGGTAAAATACCGGTACCGGTGAATCCCTACCGCCTTACTACGAGGTCCCTTTGCGGGTTGGGGGATTTAACGCCTGCTTTTTGCAGGCGTTAAAATCCAACCCGCTAAGTGACCTCGGAGCTAATTACGGCACCGCAAAATTGCGGTGCCGTAATTTGCGCCTTCCCCATTCCCATAGAGCCCTATGGGGCAGAAATGGGAATGGGGAAGGGCAATGGCGGAAGGGGGATTTACCGCCCCTCCAACCTTGGAATGGGGCGGTAAATCCCCTTTCCGCCAAGGCGGTGCCGGTATTTTACCGGCATGAGCCATGGCGCTAATAGCGCCATGGCTCACCGCCTACCGTGTAATGAGGCCCATAGTCTCCATTTGTGGTTATAAGAGTTTATTCATAAACACTACATGCCAACACGTGTTTCAGCCCTCTCTGGGCCATCCTCAGGGCGTTGTTACAAATGTGATAATTAGGATTCACTTTAAACAAACATTGTGACAAAGTATAATGGCATTTTCATAATTGCCATGTGATGGTTTGAAAAACAACGAAATCCAAACAATAATTTCAGGTCATATGTACACAATCAGCACTGAATTCAGGTGCGAGTAGAGAGGACCGAGGACAAGAAGTGGGGGCGGCGGGGAGAAAAGAATTGAAGAGAAGAGCACATTAGTAAAAGAAAAATTACGACCAACACATGTAGTTAAAAGTATAAGATACAGAAAGCAAATTAATTAATTAAAGGTGGCAGGTTTGCATTTTCAGTAAGGCCAACTATTATACTGCCAAGAAATTGTATGCATAAAATTATGGCATGACCACATCACAACTGAGAACCTAGCAACCTATATTGATTCATGTATCAAGGACCTGGTACCACAAATCCCGGCCTACTTGAAAGACACAACTCATATGTTACAAATTCTCAAAAATATTCAATGGAAAACAGGCTTCTTTCAAGTTACCCTAGATGTTACTGCACTATACACATCAATTGAACATGCATTAGCTCTCAAAACAATAGACTATTCATTTAGATCACACTCAGCATCACATGCAGATCATGTTCAGATGCTCAAGTCCTTTGTGGACTTTACTCTTAACCACAACCAATTCATTTTTGATGATGAGTACTATACTCAAACCAAGGGAATAGCTATGGGGGCTAAATATGCCCCCGCCCTAGCAAACCTTTTCATAGCATACTTTGAGGATTCACATATCTTTCACAATAACCCATACAAAAAATGTATTCCTGTATGGAGGAGATACATAGATGACGTGTTTGCAATCTGGGAAGGCACACTTACTCAATTTGATGACTTTATGTTATTTCTCAACCAGAACCTATTTGGGATTCAGTTTACTGGCAACATTGACCCAACTGAGATTATGTTCTTGGACCTCAGGATCTATGTTACTAATGAAATCATTCAAACTTGTACCTTTCGCAAAGACACTGCAGTCAATTCCATTTTACATGCTAAAAGTTGCCATAGAAAGAACGTGATTGACAACATACCACATGGTGAGTTTCTCAGAGCAAGGAGAAACTGCAGTGAAGATGTACAATTTGAAAGAGAATGTAAGTCCATAGGAGCCAGATTTCAAGAGAGAAGTTATAGAAAGTCCACCATTCATCAAGCACTTACGAATGTGAAAACTATTACACGTTCCTCACTACTTACACAGACCATGAGTGAGAAGACTAGCAATGCGACTAAATTTCCACAACATGTCAATTTTATCACTAAATTTTCCAGTGACTCTAAGTTCATTTATTACATTTTGAATAAACATTGGAACCTTTTACATTTGGATCCAGATTTGGGAACATACATTACAGATAAACCAAGAATCATCTTTTCGAGTGCACCTACCCTCAGAAATTTACTCTGCCTTTCCTTCATAAATCTGGCCCCAACAGACAGGAAAATTGGCTCACGCAGAGCACTAGACCGATAGGTTTCCACAAGTGTGGGACCTGTAATTTTTGCCAGTTCGCCCTATCTCCAACCAAAGTATGTACATGTCATGATAACCTGAGAACTAATATTACTGACTTTATTAACTGCCGTTCCAAGTATATTGTGTATGGTATCCTATGTGTCTGTAAAAAAGTATATGTTGGCACCACCATCAGGGAACTGAGAGTACGCATTAGAGAACACCTTTCGAATCTTAGTAGTCAAGACATGAAATTACCTTTTGCAACACACTGGCAAAAGGAACACCAAATGGAGCACAGAAAGGACATCAAATTCGTGGGCCTACAACATATCAAACCACATGCAAGAGGAGGAAACAGGCAACTGAAACTACGAGAAGCGGAAGCCCGTATGATTTGCAGGCTCAGATGTGTACAACCTGGTCTCAACCAAGAACATGAACTAAATGTTTTCCTCTGAATATCACTGCAACAGTCTGCCATTTTTCTCTCTTCCTTTTTTTCTTTACATTAATCAATGATGATGTGACTCCTGTTAATCTTTTGTTTATCTGGTTCTGGTAATGTATAATTTTTATGATTCATTATCGGTGTTGTGTGCACATGATTGCCTTTATATTTGTCATTACTGAATTAATTTTCTTTTTTGCCCTGGAATACTTCACCTTTTCCTGTTTGGGGACTTGGTGATATGTAATGTGGTTAATATATTCATGTGATTGTTTTGTATAATTTATTATGAGCAGAGCTTTGCCTTGAAAAAGACCTGTGGAGGTCGAAACACGTGTCGGCACAGATCTCTGACTCTTTGAATATGGACATTAAATACTGAATTTTACATTGGAATTCTTTCTACCAGTGACTTAATTTAGTATCTTGCTACTTTAAGTCTCAGTACTTTAAGTTTTCAATTTCTTTTGTTTTCTGGCAGCGCTTACAATTTGTGGAATTTTCACTGTTTTCTCTCTACGTTAGTAGGTACTGAGGTGCTTACTACTTCACCATAGGGCTGCAGCCAGTCGAAGTGCAAGATTAGCAAGTTTACATATAACCTAATTGCTTAAGCGCTTCCATCTCCTGGCATACCTCAATAATTTTGTTTCACTTTTATATATTATATCACTATGCGAAAGATTGTTCGCACAGGCAAAGTCATATTTTGGGACTGCACTACTCGTAGACAATGGAAATTGCAATTGTACTGTAAGTAACCCTTTAGATTATTTTATACCAAATATAATTACAATAGAGTAGCATTAAAGACCGCTCAAGTTGAACTTGTTCGTTGAAAGTGGCATAATGTTTTCTACTGCGCACTATCACCGTCGAATTGATCCCCTGTCGTTTAGAGGGCTCTGAAAAAGGCAGATGACACAGGGTGGGTTAATAGAAATAATTGAACCGGTCTATAGGTGGTCAAGCGCTCTTCTCGCTGTGCCACTTCACTGTAGCCTGTCAAGTGGCACAGCGAGTACAACGCTCGCTTTGACATCTGTTCACACCTTGCTAACGCAAGTTCGAATCCCGGCAAGGCCAAACTCAGCCTTTCATCCTTCCGTGGTCGATAAATGAGCACCACACACTGTGGTTAATAATAAGCACCGCTTAGATACCTCACGGTTCTTAGCGCTATATGAATGGGAAAATATTATTATTTTATTATTAACATACTCTGTTGCACTATCTTCGATAGCAAATAGTTTGACGCCCTAATAAATAAAATGATGATTTTTAATGAAGATCGGCTGGTGAGACTAATTTATGTTTTTTAAAACAGGTATGTGGCCCCATTTTGCCTATGTCACGATTTACAGACTCCAGCGGATGGGGTCTTCAACTGCCAGGTGCAGGTCCAAATATGCAACTTCATGACCCTCACCATTTTATGGGACAATCGCCAAGGACCAATATGCCCTTACGCAGTACTAGTGGCTACAAACAACATACCAACCAATAGGGTGGTCTAATGGCTCGTTGTTGGAGCAACCTTCCGATTATCAGAGCGACCATTTACTGCTTTTATCATAAACCAACAGCCTATCTACCGCAAAGGAACAACACGTGGCTCAAAATCAACTTTTGCTGATCGACAGCAGAGACAATAGCAAATCGCTGAATATTCACTAAACATTTCATGTGAAATAAATGTACTTTACCAAATGTACAATCCTGCTGTTTACTTTTAAACCACAGTTTCATATTCCGAATTGTGGCGCACTGAGTTGTAAGCTGATCTAACACACTCTGTACCGCAAAGGAACATTGCGTGCCTCAACATGAACTTTTGCGGATCGACAACAAAGACAAATGCAAATTTCTGAATCTTCTCTAAACATTTGATGTCAAATAAATGTACTTTACAAAATTTACAATCTTGCTGTTTGCTTTTAAATCACAGTTTCATATTCCGAATTGTGGATCGCTGTGTTGTGACATAATGTGTGTTGTCTTCCGGGTTCTGTGTAAAGTCGCGTAGGACTGGAGATGACTGGGCGCGTTTGATGACACACCCTGTAACGTCACGGAGAGAGGCGGGGAATATGAATGCTTTGATAATATCAGGCTTGGGGGCGGGAGATATGATTTAGTGTCGCAAAAGCAAGTCAGCCAGGTCAATAGCGCCAGTCATAGGATTATCAAATAATGTTGGCGCACACCAGCCGGATTTATCGTTTCTTTAGTGGACAAAAAGTCGGTTGACGCTCATAGGAAATTGTACTATTAGCGGACAAAAGGAGTGGTCTTAAAACACTTTCACCCTGACAACGAACAATACAAACAACGTTCTCAGAACACCCCCATTTTGTGTAATTGCAACCATTTCGGGACACCGCGAGTGTTCTTAGAACACATTCAACTAGACAGATTACAATACGGACAGCGTCCTGAGGACACCCCCATTTTGTGTATTTACAAACAATTAAATACACCGCGAGTGTTCATAGCTCATGTTTACCTTCCTTGCGAACATAAATGACACATACTCCGTCCTCTAAACACCCCACCATTTAGATTATTTACAAAATGTCAGAACAGCCGTGTTCTCCGCTGACAAATCGAACGCAACAAAAACGTCTAGCACATAAAAAAACAAAACATTGACCCTATCTCATACTCCCCCACCCTCCCCAAACACTCTTACACACCAACACACGGCACTAAATACAATTTTTTATCCATGTTTCACCACGCTGTACGCGGTCGACGGCGAATACAAGATGGCGGGCGCCACAGAAAATCTGACACGCTCCGCGCCCCTCGCCGTCCAATCAGCGAACACGTCGCATGTCCGCGGACATGACGCAAGGCCATGGGCCAATCGGGGTGCTGTCCGCGGGGCGAACAGCGAAGTCCGTCCGCGAAGCGAACACAGATATCACACATTTTTTTGCCTTACGTTTTGGTCATTTTATAAAAAACTACTGGACGGATTTACACCAAATTTGCAAAAGCACGCTTTCGAGACCAAGCCCCCGCTCCTGCCACAAATTTGGTGTAAATTCGTCCAGCGGTTTGGCCTGTGGCCGTGCAAAAAGTTTTTTCCCATTCAGTCTATGGGGAAAAAAAAAGTTTTGAGACCCCCCATGTAACTTTGCCCGCCCTGGACGAATCCTCACCAAACTTTGCAAAATTCAGAGTGACCCAAATACTTTTTTTGCAAAGTTTGGTGAGGATCCGTCCAGGGAGAGCGAAGTTATGAGCCGCCCAAAAAGTGCTCTTCCTATGGAAAAAGCAACTTAACCATAACTACATGGCCACTACCGTGGCCATGTAATACACATATATATGTATATATATATATATATATATATTCAGTGAAAAAACATTGTTAAAGAGACGTTATGTTTACAAGTAAAACTGAAAAACCCTTGAAATTCGCCAATTATTATTTATATATTTATTTTTATTTGCATTTTCAAAGTGCTCACACAGCCCGGGGGCATCAAGGCGCTGTTACAGGAATATGTCTCTTAGTTGCATATTTTTAGCACACTTAATACCCGGAGGTTTCTTAGTGTGAAGCCATGGATCAAACCTGTGTTGCTTCGTGTTGTCTTGTTTCCAAGGCAAGCCCGTTGCCACTGAGCTATCCTCCCGGGACAAGCAACCATAAGCAACCATAACTCATGCCACGTCCTTGCACTGCTAAGACTAACACCCAGGACATCAAAGATGACATCACAAATGTCATTGATGACAGTGCAGTAATCTGCAGACATCTAAAAAATTCCAGGTATGGGGTGGGAGAATTTAGATCATTTTAATTGTTTTGCGTAAAAAAATGGAAACTTTTTTTGGGCCTCATTACAAGTGTGGCGGTACCCCTGCTGGAGCTACCGGTGGGTTGCCACCAGAATCATAATATTTTACCGGCACCTGTCTTCCCGGTGCCACCGGGAGAATACAAGTCCAGCGGCCCGGGATGTCAGGTGCCAGTAAAATGTAAATCCCCATTTGCAAAGAGTCCCATAGAACTCTATGGGAATGGGGACTCGGAAGCTAACAGGGTCAGTGCTTCCGTGACGGGTCTGCCTACTGTGGCCGCTATACCCAGCAGGGTCAGACCTGTCGGGCACATCAGCCCTGGCAGGCAGACTCCTAGTTGGCCGGTCCGGAAACAAGGGTGGCAGTGATCTTACCGGCACTCTTATTTCCGGACCAGCAAACTTGTAATGATGCCCTTTGTGTTTTTGGCTTGTATATTTTTTTAATTTTTGGTTTTTAAATTGAACTAAGAAACATTTTACTGAATTTAATTATGTCTTCTCACGCTCATAAAAACTGCTTCAAAGCATTTTGAAAGTTTTCCAGAAACATCTGATGACCCATATCAAATAGATGTACTCCATCTCTTTGAAAAATATTGGCAATATCCAATGTAATGTTCGCATTATGAAAGGAGGTGATGCCAACATCTCGCAGAAGAGCACACACAGCTTTATTGACAATGCACTTCACTTTTTCCATTTGCGGACCAAATGATCTGAAGCGCATCCACATCTGTCTCTGGGCAATGTGTGAAAAAATAATTTTTCGAATTAGGGAAGATTTTCTTCGACTTTCCCATTGTCTCCTTCATTGCAAACTGCAACGAACTTCCTGTCACATACCACAAACTGTTCCCGCCACAATGAATATATCTGAATGTTTTAATTCAACCATATTTGCACAAAATGGGAAAAAGTCCACCCACTTCATGTCTCACACTCCATATCATAACACTTGCAATTCAGAGAATCTGGGATTTTCAGCCAATCCACAGAGCTCAGCATACACCTTAAACCAATGGACCCAAGAGTCCCCCAAAATTCACATACTCTGTCTTCTGAAAGACATTACCACTACCATTTTCAATCCTCTAACAACTCCTACTAACAAAACTCCTGCTACCCTCACTTCCTGTACACCACACCCAGGAAACCTGAATGACTGATCCCCTGATGTACGCAGACACCACGACCGTCCGTGGTCTCTGCAGTCTCCATTCCATGCCAGGCATCATTAAAAGACCCAGACATTGCACGTGCTGTCCGAGGACTACCACAGTGTCTGTGGACAGATCGTCCAATTATAGGTGTGGGGAGGTGTACACTTAATTTAAACATTTTGTTGTACAATGGTCGCTCTTAAAAGAACCATTTTTTTTCAGTTTTGAATTTGATTTTGCTTTTCTGAATTATATTTCCTAAAATTACTTGAAAATGTTTTCATATGCACTGTACATCTTATTCACATAAACATTCTCAGTGGATTTTGAATATTTACAAGAAACATCTGATTCCCAAATTCAGTAATATTCACTCCAAAATTGTCTGCACCATCCAAATTGATGTTTTCATTTTGAAAGGATGCCATGCCTACACCATTCCAAAATGCACATACACATTTATTTACAGGGTGCCTACCTTCTTCTAGTTGTCCACAAAACACATATGGGCATCTCCATACTTCCCTTGGATGTTTTTTGTTTCTGAAAAAACAATCTTTGCACATGGAATTAGTTCCATTAAGCCTCAGAATATATATTTTAATGCAACTTGCACATATAATGGAGTAACGTAGCCCAAACTATTTCCCCCACAATTAACAACAATAATATCTAGGCATTGAAAGTGAGCCATAGTCTTACACAATGATAGTAAACTCACAGAGTTTAGCCCAGACACGGTATACAGACAAATCTCCACTCCCTCCAAACCAATAGTACCGGAGATGCAACACAACTCAGTGTACCTTTTCAAATTATTCATCCAACAATCTCCCAACATCCACACAGTGAGCTTTTAATTAGCAATAGCCATATCCATCTTCCCTACACACAACAATCAAAACACCTACTACCCTCTCTTCCTGTGAACCATAACCAGAACACCATCTTGCCTCCTATAAGGAGTCCATTGATTCCTATGGCAGGGCCTGGGTATCCCAAACATAGAGGACACTCAGACCATTGCCATGCACGTAACACATGAGCCCCAAGCATTTGTATTTTGTGGTGCTCATGCAATTTCCAACCTGCATCATCCACAGCATCCCAGGAGACTTGCAGCATATGATTTATCATGATTCATGTTCCCAATATTTCTGACAGAACATTAGAAGGGACACATCTTCGTTTTTTTTTTTGCACAATGTGCACTGAATTTCCTCTGCCTCCCTTTTAAAGCATGGCCTATAATCAGTGCACACGCATTTACTGTAAATAAAAAACATCACTACTGCTGCTGTTCTCTTGGTTAGACATTTTCAAATGTCCAACCGGTAAGGAAAATATCAATAAAATAAAACAATGACAACTCTAAAAAAAACAATGCCACAAAAAATAAAAGCCTTCTCTCTGAACCTCTCTAGCATTTCTAATGACTCTTCAAATAGAGTGTTCCAGAGCTGCCAGTGTTTGAAGACTCTGACTGTTGCTAGCAACACCTTTAATGGGTGGAGGTTGATTCTGCATAACGACTACTCACAACTACAGTGAAGATATTAGCTCACATATAGGCCAAAAAAGCCAAAGCTCAGCATGCGCCAGCACATCTTGTGCAATTTGCAATATGCATCATCCACATCATCCCAGAAGACTTGGACCAGATGATTTATCATGATTGATGTTCCTAAGCTTTCTGATGACACATCAGAAGGGCCACGTCTTACTGTTTTCTCTCACAATATTTAACATGTTCAAATGTCCAATTGGTGAAGAAAACATAAAATAACAAAAATGACAACTCTAAAAAGACAATGCCAAAAAAAGATTAAGCATTCTCCCTGAACCTCTGTAGCATTTCTAATGACTCTACAGAAATACTGTTTTGCTGCTGCAGTAATTTGAAGATCCTGACTGTTGCTGGTGGCACCTTTAATGGGTTGAGGTTGATTGTGCACAAGTACCGCTCACAGATACAGTAAAGATATAACACCACATATAAGCCAAAAAAGCTGCTTCCCAGTATGGGCCAGAACACCTTGTGCAATGTCCAATATACATTATTCACATGATCCCAGGAGACTCGCACCAGATTATTTATCATAATTGATGTTCCCAAGCTTTCTGACGGAACATTAGAAGGGTCATGTCTTAGTGTTTTCTTGCACGATGTTAGACATATTCAAATGTTCAACTGGTGACAAAAATAAAAATAACAAAAATGACAACTCTAAAAAGACAATGGCCCTCATTACGAGGTTGGTTGTAGTGATGGCGCTATTTGCGCCATGAGTACCACCAATAACGGTACTGTGTCCTGTTTGGTGAGATGGGGACTTACCAGTCCAGTCTGACCATGGCGGCACCGGTAAGTCCCCATTCACCAAACCATTCCCCATTCCCTTTTGAGCACCCATACGGCTCAATGGGAATGGGGAAGGCGCTAATAACGGTACTGCAAATTGCGGTTCCGTTATTGGCTGTGATTTCCCCTAACGGGTCCCGACCATAGAGCCTGGTCAGACCAGGCGTTAAAGGAGGGACCCGCTAAGGGAACTCGCAGTAGGGCGGTAAGGGATCACCAGCAGCGGTCTCCTTACCGGTGCCCGGTATCGTTTACCGCCCTACTCGTAATGAGGCCCAATGCCTCAAAAAAATAGCCTGCATCTCTGAACCTCTCTAGCATTTCTAATAATTCTTCAAACAGAGTGTTCCAATGTTGCAGATGTTTGAAGTCTCTGGCTTTTGCTAGTAGCACCTTTAATAGGTAGAACTTGATTATGCACCACCACTGCTCACAGCTACAGTCAAAATATAAGACCACTTAAGAAGCAAAAAAAGCTGAAGCCCAGTATAGACTAGGCCATCTCATGTAATTTCAATATGCATCATCCACATCATCCCATTACTCTGGCACCAAACGATTGATAATAAATAATTTTCCCAAGCTTGATATCCCATTCCATGGTGGACATCTTTTTTAAATTTGTACAGTTGTGAAATGCTGGAGTGTCTTCAACTGAATAAAGACATTATTAGTACCACAGGATGAAGGGGATGAAGACTCCCTGCAGCGGCATTGCATCATAAAGAAAAGATCCTGGGGATGCCTCTCGCTCATCGAAGTCATACTATTGGCGATATGAGCAGCACATCTGTAGACACTTTATGAAAAGCCTCCTCTGTGAACCTCTCTAGCATTTCTAATAACTCTTCAAATAGAGTGTTCCAGTGCTACCAGTGTCTGAAGAGTCTGGCTGTTGCTAGCAGCACCTTTAATGGGTGGAGGTTGATTATGCACAACCACCGCTCACAGCTACAGTGAAAACATAAGGCCACATAAAGCCACAAAAGGCTGCAGCCCAGTATGGACCAGAACATCTCGTGAAATTTCCAATACGCATCACCCGCATCATCCCAGAAGACTCAAAATAGATGATTTATCATAATTGATGTTCTCAAGCTTTCTGATAGAACATTAGAAGGGCCACGTCTTAGTGTTTAGACATATTTAAATGCCTAACTTGTGATGAAAATATGAAATAACGAAAATGACAACTCTAAAAAGACAATGCCACAAAAAATGATGTTGCCTCTCTGAACCTCTCTAGCCTTTCTAATAACTCTTCAAATAGATTGTTCCAATGCTGTAGATATTTGTTACAAAACATTACAAGGGCCACGTCTTACTGTTTTCTTGCACAATGTGGACTGAACATCCTGAGCCTACCTTTTAAAGCATGGCCCATAATCTGCGCACAGGAATCTAATGTAAAAAAGCACCCCTACTGCTGCTGTTCTCCAATCAAATAAAGACACTAATACTAATCCATTATAATGAGCCACAGTCCTAATAGCAATAAGCCCAGAGTCAAGAGGGCATTCCTGCATCTGATAATGCCCCATGGTTTAATTAAAACCCTTGCATTGATCCGACCTGTAACTATGAACATGTTAAATATTCACCTTAACTCCATGGAAGAACCAGTGTGACCAGTAAACTGGCATTTACAGAGGCTACTATTTCTGTATCAAGCAGCAGTAGAGTAACAATAACATTAAAATAAAATTAGTGTGTTTCCTATTTTAAACTGTTGCACATGGACGCTTCTAATACACCATCCCAACATTTTACATCCTCTAATTTGTGTACTAAAATTGGATTGATAAGCACATACGGCACCTGCATTTATTATGGCAATTTTCACCAGACAATCCATTCCATTTCTATTTTAGGAAACAACAGTTTGCACAACTAATACCATTTCTAAATTCTTTATGAATGTATATTTAAAAATAAAACCAATCACACATATTTTTCTTGAATTTAAACACTATGTTTCAGAAAACAATACACATATGAAGACAGTGCACTTTCTCTAATAGATAACCACACAGAAACACACTTCAGCAAACCAAATCTTTTTTAAAGCATACACATTTTCCAATCGCCCCACACCAGCACAAATTAATCTTTTTAAAACAAACATATTTTTATATCACCCGAAAAAGTACTTTTACACACACCATAAGTGATTATGAAAGCATTGTAGACAAAATCATATTTCTACTGCTCTGTGATCATTCTTTTATTTTGCTTGCAGGGACTATACTTAATCATTATGTATCATGCACCTCAGTGAAATTCATGTTCTTTCCTGATAAACAACTTCCAACAATTATCCCCACCCATGTTCTACAAATAGAGCAGGACCACTTCATTATTAACAAATACAGTAAAAAACTACAAGAAATCAAGAGCCCCATTATCAACATATTGTCAAATAAAACATTCAACAAAATAATGACAAATAAATGATTAATGCCAATCATATGTTACTATAGGTAACAAGAACTGCACAGTGTGAGTTCTGCAGTCAAAATGAGAAAAGTTGAAAAAATGCAGAGTTTCATACTTTCCATAATCAAAACCAGAAAAAGAGCACTATATTCTGAGAAAAAACATATACAATGGCCAACTCATATTCACTGCAACCTATCACAAAGAAGTATACATTTACAACATTGATACCAGCCAATTAGAAACTCTTAAACACATAAAAAACTCTAAGCAGCATCAGTGGTAGATGCAGATTTTCAACACTACTCAAAAGCTTACTTGTAGCTGTGGCTACACATACATTTTCTACGAACTAAGCCAACCATCAAAACTTTAAATGAGACAAGAAAACACCTAAGCACACAAAATAACACACACAGATAAAATGCTGTGCTGTATCATTCACATAACAATATGGTTATTGCACAGGATATGTATGTTTATAAATTAAGCTATAACCACACCTACAAAAACAACCAATAAATAGGTCGAAAAGCATTGATGCGCCTACACAAATGATGTTTATACACGCAGTTATAGAAAAAAATCATACATGAGAGGTTTACTGATAGCTGCTGCTATTCGCAATAACTACAACCTAATACATTGTTATTCCACACCCCCTAACTCCAAACAAATGTCCCTAAGACACATACCAGGCCACCTCCACTCCCCAAGGTCCTCCTACAAGCCCCTGGTCTCTCCTAATCCCCCAAAAATCTGAATGCATGTATGATGCTACTCTGCCCAAAATGTCATGTAGCCATGGCTACCACACGTCCAAAAACACACAACATGACATTTGCCACAGTTTAGCCACGGCTGCACAGGGTACCACATCTATCCATATGTGTTTATATTTCCGTTTGTGGGCCAGCTCCTGCCACCCACTCCCATTGGTTGCCCTTGGCCCTTAAGCCATTGCTTGCAACCTGGAGGCAGGAGCCGGCCACAACAGCTAAGGCCTACAACAAAGGCCCTGTTTACCTGTGCCCACCCCGGTATGCCACGTGCCTGTGTGCCGGAATGCTCCCCACCCCCCTTTAGTTGCTTGTGTGCCTGAATGCTCCCCTCCCCTCCTTGGACGGCTGTGTGCCTGGATGCTCCCAATCCCCCCCCCCCTTGGTGTCCTGTGTGCCTGAATGCTCCCCACTCCCCTCCTTGGTCACCTGTGTGCCTGAATGCTCCCCATCCCCCTCTTTGTCACCGGTGTGCCTGAATGTTCCCCACGCCCCTTGGTCGCCTATGTGCCTGAATGCTCCCCACCCCCCTGGCCACCTGTGTGCTTGAATGGTCCCCACCACACCTTGGTCGCCTGTGTGCCTGAATGCTCCCCACCCCCCCTTGGTCTCCTGTGTGCCTGAATGCTCCCCACCCCCCCTTTGGTCGCCTGTGTGCCTGAATGCTCCCCACGACCCCTTGGTGTCCTGTGTGCCTGAATGCTCCCAACCCCTCACCCCCTTGAACGTCTGTGTGACAGAATGCTCCCCACCCCCCTATGGTCGCCTGTGTGCCTGAATGCTCACCCCCCATGGTCGCCTGTGTGCCTGAATGCTCCCCACCCACACCCCCTTGGCCACCTGTGTGCCTGAATGCTCCCTACCCCCTCTCCTTGGTCGCCTGTATGCCTGAATGCTCCCCCCTTGGTCGCCTGTGTGTCTGAATGCTCCACCACCCTTGGTTGCCTGTGTGCTTGAATGCTACCCACTCCCCCATTGGTCACATGGCTGTTCACATTTATTCCAACCCCCCAGTTGATCGAGGGTTATCGTTTGTGCTCCCCATGGACCTGACTCCAGGTATTTGTGTAGCTGTTGCCTTACATTATGATCATTGACTTTATGCAATTGACTATCAATCAGAACCATATATTTGTATCTATATGACACCCTGCTACATGGGGCGGGTTCAGTGCTGGTGTATATCGAGTTTTGACCATGTATATAGTAAGACATCTGCAATCATGTAAAAGTACCTAGCACCATTTACTTGATCTCTGACCTTGACCCTGCTTATATGTGTAGTTGCCGCAATGCAACATGTGGCTGGCACCATCTATTCGCTCACTGATTATGACACGGCATATGTGTGTAGTTGTCGCCATGCAACATGTTGCTGGCACCATATATTTGTTCACTGATTAGGACTTAGCATATGTGTCTTTTACTGCCGCCAGGCAACATGTGGCCGGCACCATGTATTTGCCCACACTGTGCTTATAATGTAACCATAAGCACTTATGTACGTTTCACTGTAACCACTAAGAAAAGTGCCTTGGTACCTCAAAATTTTGGGCGCTATACAAGAACAATAAATACACATATATATATTCATTGACAAAACCTTTTTAAAGGGATGTTATGGTTAAGTTGATCTAATAAAAACCTATGAAGTTCAGTGAAAAAACTTTCTTAAAGGGATGTTATGGTGCAAGTAAAACCAAAAAACCTTTGGAATTTGCTGGTTATGATAAGATAAACAACTATAACTTGTGCCACCACCGTGCACTGCTAACACTAACACCCAGGACATCAAAGATGGCATCACATTTGAAATACATTTTGATGAAAAGTCTCTGCAAGTCTCAAATATACCAAAAAAGGTTCCTTTTGGAGCAACCTTTCACAGTTAAAAAATAGAACTAAAATAAAAATCACAGGACTTTTGCAGTCTGCGTAGTCTGCGGATAGTACGAAAGTCTGCGGACATCTGGAAAATTCCAGGCTTGGGTGGGGGAATTAAAATAAATTAACTTGTTTTTTGTTAAATAATGGTGGCTCTTAATAGAATATTTATTTTGTTCTGTCATCAGTCAAATGGACTCCATTGCCTCGAAAAATATTCGCAATATCAAACTTGATATTTTCATTATGAAAAGATGTAATTCCAAAATCCTGCAACAACGCACATATAGGGTTTGTTCACATTGCAGCTTGCTTTCTTGATTTGGAGCCAAAATAAGTTAGAATGTTTCCTAATTTGTCTTTGAGCTATCCGAGAAAACACAATCTTCAAATATGGAAACAGTTCCATTAACTTTGTAAATGAATACTTATTAGCAAATGTAATGAAATTCGGTGACATATACCAAAATGTTGTCTCCACAGAGAACTACAATTATGAATGGTCCATGAATCAGGCCCTACATGTAACGAAGTCACCTAAGTTCAACACTTCAGATGTACTCAAGATCTCACAAAGTACATTTCTCCTGCTATTCACAGCCACCTGCATCAAAAACTACTTTGAAACTCTCCAAGATTTCTATTTGCAGATTCAGAAATATTTACACCTAACAAGACATAGGGCCTCATTCCGATTATGGCGGTAAGGGATAGCGGCCACCGGTAACGAGACCGGTGGCGGTATTCCCTTACCGCCATACTCCTAGTTCCCTCTGCGCCCTCGCCTTTAACGCCTGCTTTGAGCAGGTGTTAAAGTCGAGGGTGCAAAGTGGGCTCCAAGCCAATAACGGTGACCGTAATGAACGGTCACCGTTATTTGCATCTTCCCCATTCCCATTGAGCCCTATGGGGGCTCATTTGGGAATGGGGAAGAGCCTTGGTGAATGGGGAATTACCGCCCCGCCAACCTTGGAATGGGGCGGTGATTCCGCCATCCACCAAGGCGCTGCCGGTCCGGGTACGGCGTCAACCAAGGCGTTAATAGCGCCATTGGTTAGCGCCGTACTCGGAATGAGGCCCATAGTACAGGTGTGCTTGTATTTTGAAAATAACAATTTTTTTAACATCTTTATAAATATATATACAGGGTTGCTATTACGTACCCTGTAATACGCTTCTCAATAAGCATATTCTCTTTTTTAACCACTCTGTCAAATGCCATGTATTTCAGCATTTAGCATTCAGCACCTGCTCACATCAAGTGGCAGTTATTTACAGTGCTGTGTGTTTAAACATCTTTCTTTTTAGGAGCATTTTAATGACAGTTTAAATGCATATGTGCATTCATAGCAGCAATGGGTGTAACTTTGTTCTAAAAGAAAGGCAAAACATATGGAAAAAGATTTGTAAAACATTTTTTATGTGTGGAGTTTTAATATGTTGGCATTACATGGGTGCATGCCAACATGACCCATTCCAATCTGTAGGTACTTATGAAGTCTTGATTTTTTTCTTCGCATTCTGTGACTTGAAATTCCACTTCTCCCATTACAAAACTCAGACTACAAATTCCAGAATGCATAAAAAAAAACAGGAATGTACTGGAAGATTTGAAAGTGTGACATTTAAGAGAATGAAAAATGCTGTGGGCCTCATTACGACCCTGGCGTTAAGGGTTTAACGGCGCCGTAAAAGGTGTCGGCGCCGTTAAACCCTTAACGCCTAATTACGAGGTGCCATTGCGGGACCCAACCTTAACGGCTGGTTTTTCCAGCCGTTAAAGTAGGGACCCGCAAAGGGACTTTGGTGCTAATAACGATTGCAGCACCGTACTTAGTGCCTTCCCCATTCCCATTGAGCCCTACGGGGCAAAAATGGGAATGGGGAAGGGCCATGGCGGCATGGGGAATTACCGCCCCACCAACCTTGGAATGGGGTGGTAATTCTCCATTCCGCCATGGCGGACACCGGCATGGACCATGGTGCTAATAGCACCATGGTCCTCCGCCTGGGTCGTAATGAGGCCCTGTGTGTTTAAAAATGTTTATATTTAGAATCATGTTCATGAAAGTTAAAAAAGCATAAGTGGATTTATAGCAGCACTGTGTGTACAACATTTGTGTGTGTCACTTGGTGTGTGGAACCACACCTATCATCCCACCTATCATTCCACTACACAACACACTATTCATCTCTACAATCACACCCATGCATAATGCATGCATATACATTACACAACATTGAAACCCAAGAAAAATTAGAGCAGCTAAAAATAAAAGCAAGCCATATAGTCATCCACCTCTAAAACCATGTATTGAAAATATTTAATCAAAACAGCGTGTAACCTCACTCAACAAAACTAAACCAGCCAACACTAAAAAAAAGTGAACCCCCACTTAAAAAAAAAAATTAAAGTTAAAAAGGATGTACAAACCAAAGCAGACCTACCAATGAACCTAACACTATATCTAGCAATGTTAACATAGCCAAAGTAAAGCATTCCAAAAAATAATTTTACAAAACATGTTCCAACGTGCTTCAAAATCTTATAAAGACAGCTAAAAAGTCATAATATACCCTTAAAAACCACAGCAGAAGACTAATCCCCAAAGGTCTCATTGACAGTGCATTTCAACTAGAAAGTTGTTTATATTGATTTTAAACAGAATGAAACCACTAACTAAATAAATCAGTAAATTACAAAAAGTACTTGTAAACATGTGCAATGTCAATATAGATATGATATGATATGATATGACATTTATAACGTGCCTATACACAAGTGTTTCAAGGCATGACGAGGCAGGGAGGGGGAACAGAGGGAAGATAAAGACAGCAATCGTACTAGGCCAGGTGTCATTCAGATCGCGCAAGTGCATGGGAAGGGGGTGGGGAAAGTGCTAGGGGGAAAGGGGAGGGGACAGTGCAGTATTTGGGATACTAGAATAAATAACAATAGGTAAAAAGTACGGATAGCTGGTGGCAAGTGCAAGGGTAAATGCAGACATCGGGTGTCAAGTGCTGGAAGTGGGACTGAAGTGATACAAAAGGCAGTCACCAAGTGTGGGGGTTGGCCGGAAGGCAGTGCAGGAGTGCGACTGGCGAAGGAGGGGACCTGGGCCTGCGATCAGAGGGTGGCCAGGTAGCCAGTGCAGTTTCAGTTTAGCCAGGAATTCAGCAGGGGAGAGGAAGAGAAAAAGCAGAAGCAAAGAGAAAGGTTTTGAGGTACTTCCGGAACCTGAGATGATTCTCCTCAAGTTTCAGGGAGGAAGGGAGGCTGTTCCAGAGGGAGGCCTCAACCGAAGAAAAAGATCTACCACCAACTTGTTGCTTGGAAAAGCGACAGACCCTGAGGAAGTTGGAGGAGGATGAGTGAAGAACTTGATAAGGAAGATATTTAGGAAGCGAGAGTTGAAGGTATTGAAGACCCAGGCCCCAGAATGCCTTGTGGACAATGCTGAGGGTTTTGAACTTAATCCTCACAGCCACTGGGAGCCAGTGCAGATGTTTCAGTCCTGGAGAGATACATTCCCTGGGCTTGAGGTCGAGGACAAGTCTAGCAGTCCTGTTCTGGATGAGTTGCAGAGGGCGGAGAGTAGAAGCAGGCAGATTTATAAAGAGGCTGTTGCAGTAGTCCAGCCTAGAGAGAACCAGAGCTCTGGAGACAGTGAGCTTCTGGGGGAAGGAGAGGAAAGGAAGAATACCTCTGAGAAGGTGCAGCTGGTAGTGTGACTTCTCAGAGACGTCAGAGATTTGAGGAGAGAAGGAGAGTCTGGAGTCGAAGATGACCCCACGGTTTTTAGCCTCACAAGTGGGAGCAGGAAGAGGGCTAAGAGAGGGTGGCCAGAGAGTGACAGCAAAGGAGGGAGCAGGTGTTTTTATGAGGAGAATCTCAGTCTTACTGGCATTAACGCAGAGATCATTGGCAGTGCACCACTCCTGGATGGCTGAGGATAGCCAGAAAATTAGCTAAGTGTCATCCGCATAGCACTGGAATTTGGGGCAGAGCGCAGCAAGGTGGTGGCCAAAAAGTGTTAGGTATTGGTTGCACAGCCAGGGAGAGAGGTTAGACCCCTGGGGAACAGCACAGGTGGAGATAAAGATAGAGGAGAGGAAGGACCCAAGTTGAACCTCGGAGGTTTGGTCAGAAAGGAAAGAAGTCACGCCAAGACCTGATCGGTGATCCCAGGTTGTCATGCGGATGGTTCAGTAGGATGGCATGTTTAACCATGCCAAAGGCAGAGGAGAGATCAAGTAAGATGAGGACACAGGGGGTGTTGGAATCGAGGTTGGAGAGCAGGTCTTCACGGATGTTCAGGAGAGCAGTTTCCATTCTTCTGGCGGCTCTGAAGCCAGACTGATGGTCTTGGAGGCAGCCAACAGATTCAGAGTGAAGTTTGAGCTGGGAGATGGCCAGTGTTTCCAGGGGTTTGCCCAGGAATGGAGTGATGGCGATTGGGCAGTAGTTAGCCGAGCAGGAAGGGTCAGCAGAGTGTTTCTTAAGAAGGGGTTGTACAAGGGATTACTTCAGGGGGGACAGGAAGACTCCAGTGGAGAAGGAGTCGTTGCAGAAGTCGGCCAGGGTAGGAGCCAGGGAGTCGATGTGGTCCTTGATGGTTTTGAGGAACACAGGTGAACTGGTTTTGACTAGACTTTCATAGATCGGACTTGTCTAGAAACCACAGCTGGGGAGAACAGGGGAAATGCAAAGAAGGAGGGAGGGGAAGTGGCTGCAGAAAGGCCAGAGGAAGAGCAGGGAGTAGAGTGAGGAAGGAGAAAGAAGGAGAGAGAGGACAGCATGTCCCGAGTTTTAGAAATGAAATGAGAAGCCAGTGCCGTGCAGCGGGCCTGTGAAGGCACCGGAGAGGTAGAGACTGCGGCAGGAGTGGCCAGTTCCTTACAGATTTTAAAGAGTTCAGCTGAGTTGTTAGATGCTGCAGTTATGCTGGCTTGGATGTGAGCCCTCTTCTTAGTGAGGACAGAGAGTTTGTATTGCCTTTGGAGAAGGCGGCAGGCCAGTTTGTCTGAGGATGTACATGAAGCACGCCATTTCCTCTCAGCCAACTGGCACTTGCTTTTGAGGGTGATGAGGTCGGAGTCGTACCAGGAGTTGCACTTGGCTTTGGGCTTCAGGTTGATCCTCATGACAGGGGCAAGAATATCAAGAGTATCAGATATAGTGGAGTGGAGCAAGGACAGGGCTGTGTCAGGGTGAGAGTAAGCCAAAGGGGGAGGGGTGTGAGAAAGAGGCAGCAAAGCCTCAACTGACACAAGCTTCATGGGTCGGATGACTGAGAAAGTGGGTTGCAGTGATGGGGTTGGCTTGGCCTGTGGGGTGGAGAGGGAAAGATGGGTGGAGAGGAGAAAGTGATCACTCAAGGAGAGAGAAGTGGTGTGAGGGAAGGAAAGGAGAAGGTCTGGGAGATCAGAACATCCAGAGTATGCCCTGTAGAGTGAGTTGGGCAAGCGGGGAGAATAGAGAGTGAGAGTCGCAGAGGTCGCAAAAGAGTCAAGAGGAAGGACAGGAGGCATCCAGGTGGATGTTGAAGTCTCCAAGAAGGAGGAGTTGAGTGGTCGAGACCAGGAGTGAGGAGGAGAGGTCCGCCCACTCAGAGAGGAAGGAGGAGATCATACCAGATGGTCGATATATAGTCACCACGATAAGGGAATGGCTAGGAGAGAGAGAGAGCCTGCAGGCGAGGCATTCAAAGGAAGAGTAGGCCTTCGTGGAAATGACAGAGGCAGGAATCCACTCAGGGAAGATCAGGGATACACCCCCTCCGGAACGGTTGGACTTGGCCGCAGAGAGGATCTTGTAGCCATCAGGGAGGAGAGTGTCAAAGCTTGTGACGGAGCTAAGCTAGCCGTGAACCATGTTTCGGTGAGACCGAGGACATCGAGGTCAAGTTGCTTAAGGAGGTGCCAGATGTCGGAAGAGTGTTTGACAGTTGAGCGAGAGTTGAGAGTGGCAATATGGAGAAGTTTGCCATCCTTGAAAGACTTCCGGGGAGGGGTACAATCAGAGTTACGCCCTGCTGAGGTGTGGAAGAAGCCCGAGGGGGGGGGGGCAGAAAGGGAAGTAGGAGAGGGCAAGGTAGCCAAGGGAGAGGCAGCAGGGGGAGGTAAGGAAGCCATGGAGGCGAGAGAGGGGACAGTAGGAGAAGAAAGGAAATTGATGAGGCACAGGGCGCATCTTTTAAAGAGGAGAAGATTGGCTTGAGGACCTTGGACGAGGACTGTACCATTTGAGAAAACATTGATGATGACCTTAGAGGAGTGGAAGGAGGGCAGGAGGGACTCCCGCTGTGTGCCACCATTAATTAATTAAACAGAAAACACAGGAGGGATCAGGAGCAGGCAGGGCCCGGGGCTCAGGAGACACGGATGAGCAGAAATCAAACAGCAAAAATTAAGGAGAGAACGGGGCAAAGGATCCTCTCACTTTTGGTCACCTCGCGGCAACATCTTCCCAAACTTCTGTGAAGGTGAATGGATTCACACACGCAGCACCAAAACATATTTTAATGAAGAGGCTTGTAAATAAGAACAAAATAAACAAAAAATGAAATGCCATAGACAGTAAAGGCTGAGGGTATGAAATGTTACAAGACACCATTTGGGCAAAAGAAACCCTTGTAGAAAAAACGTCCCCAAAATCGTTCAACCAAATGTTCCTTTCACCCAAACAAACTGTCCAGTGTACAAATGAACATGCAGCTCAATATGTAATGTACGCCAACTATCCTTCACATTTTTGGGACAATTCCTCAATCACTATGTGAAAATATAAGACAAAGGTAGAATAACAATGTACACATGATGGACTCCTGCCCAGTGCACAACCACACTGGACTGTGCGGAAAATCATTAGCCTGCATTTCAGGAACTGCTTGCAAAAGCACCTTCCACCACATCAAAATGTTAGCAATACACCATTCCACTATACAAAATCTTGTGCATAGACTGTACAATGCAAACATTCCTGCTCTAGAACTCCAACATTTAAATAATATTCTCCTACATGGAACAGCCAAAGAACCTCTTTGAGAAATAGCATACATCCAAAGTAAATATTTTGGAACTGAACTTGACTTAGAAAATTCAGTACCTTCAGAAAACATTAGCGAAAACCTCACAAACACCAGCCTACTAACAAACCATACAAATAAGAAAAAGCTATGTTTCAAAACACATCTGCTGAAATACCAGACCAAGTATGTGTCTATTGTCACAGAACTTTTTTTATAAAAAAGAGCATAAAAATAGTAGATATGACCTAATCAATAGAGGACAATGGGGAATCCAATTAGCTTTATAATTAACAACAAAAAATAAATACAAAATAACTGCCCCCTCAATATTTTGCACATATTGCACATATTGACAATTACCAAATGCCATCACGTGATATCACAAATAAATATTCTCTCTTCCAAAGGCTCTTCAACAACTTAACTTGTATGAGATCATTGTAATCCAAACAGTACTCCCATTTCAAGCTATAATACACCTTCAACTGAAAACAGCCATATTACCTCCATCTGAGTTACTAGAGGGCATTTGTGGCAAAGTAGTATATTTGCCATTAGATCTTAGTGAAAATATAGGAACTCTTTGAGTGTAATGGCCAATAGATCAATCGTTGATTGTACTAGTAAATGGTATGCCAACCAACGACAACATAATTTGCCAACAACTAGTTGACTTTAACAAAGTTAGATAAGCCCAAGAATATCTCAAATAAAACAATGAATATCACAAAGATATAAGCATAGAGGAAAACTTTAAAGAAATCACCCAAATAATGCATGATTCATCACCAACTGGCCAATTTGAACGTGTAGATCCTGTTACTGCTGCCAACATTTTAGACCAGTATACAATTCAACCACTGCATTCAAAAGATTTCATAGATGATGCATTAGAAGCATATCAAATGCGTCATGTCAAAGAATCCCCAATGAGCATATGGGAGAAAAGTGTAGAAGCACATTCTTTCCCCTACTCTTTCCTGCAGGAAAAGGAGGATGATATGATGAAAGATCCACACAAATTACTGCATCAGAAGATAGCTCTTTACAAATGTATTTTGAAGACCCCATACTCAGACAAATGTAGAATACATTTTCTACCTCATGTTTGAAAGTGTTATGGAGTTGCACACACATTACTAACTGATTCTAATTTTTTAAACATGTCCGTTATCCAACTGCTTCATAATATAAAAGACAAAGATGAAGTTTTGCAGTCAAGTATTACACATCTCTTTGCAAACATGCGTGGTACAAAAGAGTCCAGGTTCTCATGTCACGCTAATGCGCCTTGTATGCCAAGGAACTTAGGCCCACCCACATGGTTTGTTAAGTCAAGTTGTGCAGAATACACATGGTATGACTTGCACAACTTCTTAAACACTGCAAACCAAAAAAAGAGGAAGAGATATAAAAACACCAGGAGAACTCTGCTCTCTTGACCCTTTTAATGCAGCAAGGTACTTTCACTATTGCTTCAGTGCCATACTACCCTTCATCTGCAATAGAACTATCCCTCTACTTTGAGAAGTGGAATACTTCTTTTTAGAGAAAAGAATATCAATTCAGAGCAGCACCACACATCCACATGCTTTTATGGATAAACAATGCTCATAATTGTTGCCATGACAGTGATGCCACTGTTTTACAGTTTATTGAAAATTACATTTCCTGCGACATCACTACAGAAATCACAGTTAGGCACCTACATACAAAAATCGTACCATTCCAAAAATATAAGTGTGGCAAAAAATAAATGCTGACGTAGATATAAAAACAAAGGTAAATACTAGGCCAAATGTTGCTTTGTCTTCACTAGAACAGTTTGCGCAAAATAACAAGTAAATTGCTTGATGTCTTCTATTAGACATGCAGTAAAAGGCAAACCCCCTAAAAACACATACAACATTAAAACAGATGAAGACTCCAATGCATCAAAGATTACAATGCAATGATTGCCCTCTTGTGGAATCCAAATATAGACATAAAATACATTTTAAAGAATTCCACTCCAGTTGCAAGATATGTCACATCCTATCTCACCAAAGCTGAGAAGACAGAGCTGAAAGATCTCTGGGATGACATATCATCTGGCAAAACACTCTCACAAAAATTGTACAGCTTTGGTATAAAAATGCTCTCCCATAGAGAATGCGGGTGCTGCGAAGATGCAGACTGTTTAACAGGTACATCCTTAAAGGGCAAATCTGAAGAGATTGTCTTGTTAAACCTTAGTCTGGCTTCAACCAGCAAAAAAGTATTAGAATCCTTGCAAGAGATAGAAACAATAACCACAAATGATCCCAACAGCCAGGACATTTTAAAACACAATTTAATTGACACATACTAACCAAACAGAAGTACTGCTTTGTAAAACATGTGCCTGTTACACATAGCCCGAAACTACTCCTACAAAAACCATGTCACACCAGATTAGACAACTGTCAAATATTCAGGCTCAAAATGTGAAGGAAGCGTAGTAGAACTTACCAAACCCATCCTAATTAATCATATAAAAATATACTTCAAATCTCAGCAACATAGATAACTGTATTACATGACCCCACTGCAGCATTTGTAAACCTTGGCGAAAAGAAGAACAATTTTCAGGTGACCATGATTCATTTGAAGCTGCATTCAAAGCAAATTAAAGCAGAATTAACAAATGTCAATTTCAAACAATACAAACAGATGTGGACAATGAACACCAACAAGAAATGGAAGCTCTACTAGATAAAAACACTCATGCTGGCAGCCAACCTGCCCTTACAGGAAACCAAGAACTACTTGGAGAACCACTCATTCTAAATGAAGCAGAAATAGCCATGACTGAGGTAATACCATCGATCAATCTAAACAACCTGAAGACTTGTCAGTGCTAAATCACAGCTAAACTCACCATTTATCTAGAAGTCACTGCAGAAATTGTGCAAGGTATTAAACATCAATCTAAAACGTGTAGCTGTAAAAATTATAAACCTCTGCTCCTGTATACAAGTGGTGAAGCTGGTTCTGGTAAAACATTCTTAATTCAAGGAATCCGCACATTTCTGCATACTTTCAGCTGTTCTAACAGCCCTCAGAGGTTTAGCTGCCTACAATATAGGAGGTTTAATTTTACCCCGACTACTGCTCCACTCAGTAGAAGACCAAAACAAATTAGAATATTCAAAATTATCAGCAGATGCTGCTACTAAAGTACACAGAATTCTGAAACAAATTAAAGTGCTTCTGATAGATGAAGTAAGCATGGTTTCCAACCTCATGTTGGCTTTAATTAATCCCAGAATGCAAGAAGTCCTTAAAACTGACTATGAAGGACTGTTTGGAGGAAAAACTGTTATTGTTTTTGGAGACCTCCTACAGTTAACACCAGTAAAAGGTTAACCTATTATCAAAACATTAGGTCACAAATAATGCCGTAACACACTCTGCACCATTGGAAATGTAAATCTCTGGCAACATTTTCGCTGCACAGAACTAACTCAAAACATGCGTTAGAACTGGTCTGATTACTAAATATGCAAAAATCCATCTTAAATACTAGATGCTCGACACTCCTTATATGTCAACAAGCAACCACACAACTAAATAACTTAGGAAAATGTATCTCCAATGAAGTTTGATTAGAAAAAGTATTTCTGTGTCTAACTTGCAGAGTAATTCTAAAATGTAACCTTGACGAAGAACAGTGTTTAGTCAATGGAGCAATTGGTACAGTTGCAGTTTTCTAAACATAACCACATGACAACAACATTTAGTTTGTCAATATCCAGTTTGACAAACTTGCAGAAGTTAAAAAAATAAGGTGGACAATAGCACATTTCCTTCTTTTCAAACACATGTACGTACGCCGAGAACAATTCTCTTTATCTCTTGCATATGCTGTCACTGTTCACAAATTGCATGGTCTAGCCCTAGATCACGCTTTGATTGCCATTGGCAGCACAGTCTTTAAAGAAGGTATGAGTTACGTTGTACTTTCACCTCTGCATACACTCAATGGTCTATTCCTAGTTAACTTTGATACAAACAAAGTCAATGCTGGCATTCCTTGCATCCTAGAATAGAACAGGTTACATGATATGATATGATACGTCATTTATAATGCGCCTGTTCAGAGATGTTTCTAGATGTGACAACAAAAGGAAGGGAGGACAGAGGAGGACAAAATAAAGATCTTACTAGGCCTTGTGCCATTCAGATCGCACAAGTGTGGAGGGGATGAGGAGGGAGACATGCCAGGGGGAGGGGAAAGTGCGGGTAGCTCATAAGTGCTGTCGGTAGGTGTCTCATAAGTGCAGAGAATCCAGGGACTGTACGGTTTCATATACAGACCCATAAGTGCAAGGGAGGCCTGGAGTCAGTGCAAGGGCAACTGGACTTGCAGGAGCCTAGCCACAAGTTCAGTGGATGGCCAGGAGACCAGGGTGCAGTTCAGTCAGAGACATCAGCAAGGGAAAGGGAGAGAGAAAGCAGAAGTAAACCAGAGGTGGTCCTGCTCAAGTTTGAGAGAGACAGGGAGGCCATTCCAGAGGGAGGCACCAGCAGAGGAAAGAGATCTACCCCCCACTCTCTGTCTGGAGATGCGCCTCACCCTCAGAGAGTCAGAGGTGGATGAGTGGAGATCTTGAGAAGGAAGATACATAGGAAGAGAATTTTGGAGGTAGTGTGCTCCCCAGCCCCAGAAAGGGTGATACAAAGGGTCTTGAACTTGATCCTTGCAGCCACAGGGAGTCAGTGGAGAGTTTCTAGTGCTGGAGAGATACGATCCTTGTGCTTGAGGCCAAGTAGAAGTCTCACAGTCCAGTTCTGCATAAATTGTAAAGGGCTAAGAGTAGGGTAGAGGCAGGTAGATTTAGAAAGAGGCTGTTACAGTAGGTAAGCCTAGAGAGGACCAGGGCTCTGGAGACAGTGAGATTCTGGGGGAAAGTGAGAAAAGGAATATTACCTTTGAGGAGGTGCAGCTGATAGTGTAACCTCTTAGAGACATCAGAGATGTGAGGAGAGAAGCAGAGCGTAGGGCAGATAGAGAGCCTAGTGTGGGCGGCCAGATTGAGAGAGGAAAGGAGGGAGCAGGTGACCCAATGAGGAGGATCTCAGTCTTAATTGCATTAAGGCAGAGATTGTTGGAGGCTTACCATTCCTGAATTGCAGACAGGCAGTCGGGTATGAGAGAAGGAGGAGACGTGACAGAGGGGAGCCTGCAGGAGAGCTGGTGTCATCGGCATAACACTGAAAGTTACAGAAGAAGGTAGAGATGCAGTGGGCAAGAGGTGCCAGATAGGGTTTGAAAAGCCTGGAAGAGAGGTTAGACCCCTGGGGAACACCACAAGTAGCAGGACAGATAGAAGAGAGGAAAGGCCCAATTTGGAAATTGGATGGTCGATCAGTGAGAAAGGAGGCCAACCAAGCAAGACCTGACGAGAGATACACAGGTTGTCGCGGGGGTTATTGAGCAGGATGGCATGTGAAAAGAAGCGGATAGTTCAAGGTGAATGAGGACATATGGAAGGTTAGAGTCAAGATTTGAGAGCAACTCCTCACAGGTGTTCAGGAGAGCAGTTTGCATGCTTCTGGCTGCTCTGAAGCCACACAGGTGGTTGTGGAGACAACCAACAGATTCAGTATGTAGATTAAGCTGGGAAAAGGCCAGCGTTTCCAGGAGTTTGCCCAGGAAAGGAGTGATGGAGGCCAGGTGTTAGTTTGCCAGCGAGGAAGGATCAGCAGAGGGCTTCTTAAGAAAAGGGTGCACAAGGGACATGCTTCCAAGACTGGAGCAAGGGTGTCGATGTGGTACTTGATGGTTCTGGAAGAGCAGGGGAGCACCTGCTTTCATGGGACTTTCATAGATTGGACTTGTCTGGAAACCTTGTCAGGGGTAAACTGGGGAAAGGAAGAGAAAGGGGTAGAAAAGATGGCCGATGAGGGGCTTGGGGTGTTAGAGGGAGAGGAAAAGGAGATAGAGGAAGGGAGAGAGGACAGGATGTTCTGAGTTTTCATGGTGAAATGAGAAGCCAGAGCCATGCAGAGGGCCTGGAAGGGAAAAGGAGAGGTAGCGACTGCAACAGGATTGGCTAGCTCCTTGCAGATTTGAAAAGTTCGGCTGAGCTGTTCAAGGCCGCAGAGACATGGGCTTGGATGTTGTGAGAAACCAGAAGTTGTCTCTCGGGCTAGTCCCTGGGGATCTGTCGTCCAGGTGGCCAGGAAACGGCCATCGCTTTTGGATTCAGTTCCTGGGAGTGGACCAGTGTGAGAGGATAACCTGGGTGAGGGATCTTCGGGGAGTGAGAGTGGGACAACAGATGGCGAGACGTAGTATCTCTCCCTCTGTAACACCTTTACCCCATCATAGCAAGTAGCATATGTTGAAACATTAACCACCCGTTCCCTTCACAAACACTTCCACATGGACAGCCCACTCTGGAAGAAAACAGATTCACATAGAAATGTTCCTGATATATTGTGCTACTTTGGTCATACAAAGTCAGGCAATTACTGACAATCACTCACACCTGACTTCCATTAAACTTCTCCACACGGATAAAAGGCGGAGCCTGAGAGCACACTCTGAGCGAGGCAAAGCACACAAAGGAACAGCAGTTTTGAGTCGGCAGCTGAAGGAGGGGACAAAGACAGGAAACCAAGAAGGGTTTGCATGTAGGGAAATATCCTTTGACATTTTCGGCAAGAAACTGCTACTTTCCAGAAACCTTTGAAACAGAAAATACAAAGCCAGGAAACTAGACTGAAGACTCCTGCTTTGCGTCTCAGAGATACCGAAGCCCTCCCACATAACTAACCAAGGTGGGGAGGAGCGTCAGCCGCCGGAGTATCGTCCTTGGCTTCAAGAACAAAGAAGATCCACATAGAAGGTCAGTTGGGAAGACCGATGCAAGACCGGTCTGTGTTGAAGTCAAGGTTGCAAAGGGAAACATTATATAACAAGCACTGGAATGAACATTGTTAAATGCGTGTGATGAAAGACACGAGTAACGCTAAACTGCTGATAAGTTTGAACTTGAGAAGGAGGAAATATACGATACCATTAACAGAGTAGTCTGGCACAGTGAGTGTGCTTAATCGAAGGTTTCTGCAAGGTATCACGCCAAGAGAAACGAAAGCCAAAAGATTGATGAGAATATTGTATGAACTGAATCGAAGTGATACTACAACGGTTTAAGCGAAACCCATTTCACTTTCTGTGTTTTTGATATCAAGAGGCTCTGAGCCCAAACGAGGGAGATGCATGGTCCGTGCCCGAATGAGGGAGACCAAGAATAAACATTGTGGTACAAAGGGGTAGAAAGCCTGAAGGAGGGAGACCCATGATAAATACTGGAACCGAGAACTTGTGCATGTGAAGATCCTAATAGAATTTGAACTTTGATATTTGTTTGTAACGACAGGCTTTCTGCAGTAAGAGACTGTTATTGGAAAAGAGACTTTGGCAGCAGGCCCTGATGTCTTTGCTTTGAAAAGTGTCCTTGTGGCAGAGAAGCCCGAATGTGTGCGAAGCTCAAACGTGCCGCCTTGCCTCGTGCTGAAAATGTGGAGAAGGGAAGCCAAATGCTTAACCATCCTGACATATTATTTCTTGAACAAGGATTGGGAATAGGTTTATTAGTATAGGTCCTATTTTTTGACAGAGACTCGACTAGGACTGTGTTAGTATTATTAGATTTAAGTAGCTTGCTCCCATCCTTAGATTTATGTTATATAGGCATTCAACCAACCCACTGAAGTTCAATAAACACCCTTGAAATGAGATCACTTGTGTCTGTCTTCACTATTTGATACCTTGACTTCCTTACAATGGAAGCTCCAATCATCTAGAGAACAGAGAATCTGTAATGCCTTTGCAGCAGGTGGTAGGCCAGTTTGTCAGATGGTGCACTTGATGCCCTCCACTTCCTCTCATCCACCCAACACCTGCATTTAAGAGTCATACCAAGAGTTGCACTTGGGTGCAGTTCAGTCAGAGACATCAGCAAGGGAAAGGGAGAGAGAAAGCAGAAGTAAACCAGAGGTGGTCCTGCTCAAGTTTGAGAGAGACAGGGAGGCCATTCCAGAGGGAGGCACCAGCAGAGGAAAGAGATCTACCCCCCACTCTCTGTCTGGAGATGCGCCTCACCCTCAGAGAGTCAGAGGTGGATGAGTGGAGATCTTGAGAAGGAAGATACATAGGAAGAGAATTGTGGAGGTAGTGTGCTCCCCAGCCCCAGAAAGGGTGATACAAAGGGTCTTGAACTTGATCCTTGCAGCCACAGGGAGTCAGTGGAGAGTTTCTAGTGCTGGAGAGATACGATCCTTGTGCTTGAGGCCAAGTAGAAGTCTCACAGTCCAGTTCTGCATAAATTGTAAAGGGCTAAGAGTAGGGTAGAGGCAGGTAGATTTAGAAAGAGGCTGTTACAGTAGGTAAGCCTAGAGAGGACCAGGGCTCTGGAGACAGTGAGATTCTGGGGGAAAGTGAGAAAAGGAATATTACCTTTGAGGAGGTGCAGCTGATAGTGTAACCTCTTAGAGACATCAGAGATGTGAGGAGAGAAGCAGAGCGTAGGGCAGATAGAGAGCCTAGTGTGGGCGGCCAGATTGAGAGAGGAAAGGAGGGAGCAGGTGACCCAATGAGGAGGATCTCAGTCTTAATTGCATTAAGGCAGAGATTGTTGGAGGCTTACCATTCCTGAATTGCAGACAGGCAGTCGGGTATGAGAGAAGGAGGAGACGTGACAGAGGGGAGCCTGCAGGAGAGCTGGTGTCATCGGCATAACACTGAAAGTTACAGAAGAAGGTAGAGATGCAGTGGGCAAGAGGTGCCAGATAGGGTTTGAAAAGCCTGGAAGAGAGGTTAGACCCCTGGGGAACACCACAAGTAGCAGGACAGATAGAAGAGAGGAAAGGCCCAATTTGGAAATTGGATGGTCGATCAGTGAGAAAGGAGGCCAACCAAGCAAGACCTGACGAGAGATACACAGGTTGTCGCGGGGGTTATTGAGCAGGATGGCATGTGAAAAGAAGCGGATAGTTCAAGGTGAATGAGGACATATGGAAGGTTAGAGTCAAGATTTGAGAGCAACTCCTCACAGGTGTTCAGGAGAGCAGTTTGCATGCTTCTGGCTGCTCTGAAGCCACACAGGTGGTTGTGGAGACAACCAACAGATTCAGTATGTAGATTAAGCTGGGAAAAGGCCAGCGTTTCCAGGAGTTTGCCCAGGAAAGGAGTGATGGAGGCCAGGTGTTAGTTTGCCAGCGAGGAAGGATCAGCAGAGGGCTTCTTAAGAAAAGGGTGCACAAGGGACATGCTTCCAAGACTGGAGCAAGGGTGTCGATGTGGTACTTGATGGTTCTGGAAGAGCAGGGGAGCACCTGCTTTCATGCTTAACCATCCTGACATATTATTTCTTGAACAAGGATTGGGAATAGGTTTATTAGTATAGGTCCTATTTTTTGACAGAGACTCGACTAGGACTGTGTTAGTATTATTAGATTTAAGTAGCTTGCTCCCATCCTTAGATTTATGTTATATAGGCATTCAACCAACCCACTGAAGTTCAATAAACACCCTTGAAATGAGATCACTTGTGTCTGTCTTCACTATTTGATACCTTGACTTCCTTACAATGGAAGCTCCAATCATCTAGAGAACAGAGAATCTGTAATGCCTTTGCAGCAGGTGGTAGGCCAGTTTGTCAGATGGTGCACTTGATGCCCTCCACTTCCTCTCATCCACCCAACACCTGCATTTAAGAGTCATACCAAGAGTTGCACTTGGATGCAGGCTTCAAATGGATCCTCATTACAGGGGAAAGGACATCAAGGTGTACATGCACTCTACACCCCATCTAGATATGTACCCTGTACCTCAAGAAAGTAAACATTTAAAAAGAAAACAAACACACACAGAACCTATAGCAGATCTCCCAGCAATACTGAAAATGAATCAAAGAAAAACTGCTGTTCCGTCAAATAATAGAACAACAAAACTGTCTAGCCCAAAAACAACTGCACTTCCAAAGGTACAAATGTCTGTTCTCAAAGAAAAACTGTAGGCCCATCAAAGGATACAGAGGCACAGGTCTCTTGTCCATTTAAATTCAGCAACACAACTGGAGTACATTTCTATGCAAATGTAGCAATCAATCTTCTCTTCCATTTGCCACCAATTGTCCACAACATTTACTTAAACTGCACAGACCAGTTTTGCTTGCAAATGTTTAGTTTAACAGAAATGACACAAATAATCCTGACAGCACTTACAGTGTCTCCCATATAAGGCAAGCATTGGACTACTGTAGACAAATGGTAACATTAGCCATTAACACACCAGAAGATCCACAAGAAATCCTAATGTACTTACTACAAATACTAGAAACCAAACAAATCCCTGTGAATGAAATCTTCTGAATTTCATACACTTGGAAACATACATGCACTCTCTGCAACCATGTTTCACAAGAACACATCCCTAATGAACGATTTATGCATGTATCCATACCAAATTGTGAATCCATTCCATTTCACCAGCTTCTGCAGAATGCAAATCATAGCATATTATGCCCTTTTTGAAATTTAGACCGTTGTTCCAGGCTACAAATAAACTCTAATTGGCCAATATGTGATACTAATGCTTCTAAGGTACATTGTAGAAAGTACCAAAAACAACTATAAGCTTACTAGCTTCACACACGGCCAAGTATCTCTTGCCAAGAAAACCTTCACAACAGTGGGCATAATCTACCACAATAGTGCCACAACCACTTCAGGCCACTAAACTGCATGTGCCAAAAAAGGAAGTGGTTGGTTCAACTGTAACACATTTCTGTTGCTCCAAAACATAGGTACTTAATATTCCTTCAACCCAAATTTAGTCACTAAAGTACAGCACAATAAAGAGTTAGAATATGCCAATGGGTATCAAACTACATCCTAAATACTTAAATAGTACTTTTAAAATCCAAGACAGTTAGAATACGCCAACGGGTATCTAACTACTTCATAAATAATCCTTCTTTGCTATTCACTTCAAATATACCATCACAGTTCTTGTTTCTGCAATACTTCTTGTAAAGTCCATGCCACAGAGAACATTCTGTAATGGTTCTATGTTCTTTCATCGACAGTCATTGTTATGACTGCCTTTTTCACGAGTACACAATTATGAAAAAGGTCATCAAATTTATTTTTGGGGTTTCCCCCCAACCTCCTCTCATCCACCTAATTTGAACAATTCCCAACCCCTAACCCCTTATCTGCCGTTTTCCAACCACCCAAAATTATAATGTCCTTTTTCGTAATTCTGACGTAAACATGACTGTCGATGAAACAACGGTATACCTCTGTAATAAGTACATTCGTTAAAACTATGTAAATGCCAAAAACCATATTAATTACAGTAGGTTTTTTTATCCACTATTGATGTTTTCCCAATTACCCAATGATTATTTCAACAGTGTAGCGCACAGTAATGTTGCACCAAATATAGTATATAGAATGTACTATTTATGAGGGTCAAAAAAGTAAATCTATATGTCAAATTGTATGCAATTAAAGGTTTTAAACTTTGTTGCTTAACATATTATACTGTTTTATTTTCACAGAAAAACTGAGATTCCAGCTTACCATATGTGACCATAGAAAGTATTATCCTATTTATTATCTTCACAAACAAACAAATACACATTCCATAAGCACTATCCTCAATTGTACTACAATCATAAATACCACATACAATTCAATTATATGATTCCACCATATTACATATACTGTACACTACCCCTACAGTACCTATAATGATTATGCACATATTATTATAGTGTGTGTGGCCAGTGGCCAGATTATTGGTACGGCTGTGCCCCAAGTACGTTCAATGCACCTTCAAATAACAAGACTCACCCAATACCCCCTGCAATCTGAATGATGTCCGCAGACTCTAAAATTGACTACAGACTCAACGGCACATGTACACCTTTTTTCACCCATAAAAACAGTTCCATATCAACTTTATTCCACTTCCCCTCCCTTTCAAGGCCCTCTTTCAGCCACCAAATAACCCCAAACACTGTCTGTGGACAACAGCAGTTGACCACAGAATCCAACATGGCAACCGTTTAAAAAAATCTGATGCAGTTCACATTTTTAATTGTCCAATCAGCATCCGCGAACATCAAGCTGCTCCCTGATTGGTCCAGAGGTACGCCGACTACGAATCAGGAAATTAGTCCCCAGACCAGACCCAGATATTACTAATTTATTTTGACCTACTTTTTGGGCTTTTTTAAAAGAAAATACTGGACGAATTTACACCAAATTAGCAAAAGCCTGCTTTTGGGAACAAGCCGCCAGCCGGCGCAAGTTTGGTGAAAATCGGGTCAGCAGTTTGGGCTGTAGGCACAAGCAACAATTTTGTTTTCATTGTGTCTACGAGGATTTAAAATATTTCAGTACCCCCCCCCCCTATAACTTTGCCCCCTGGACGAAGCCAAACTTCACAAAATCATTCCAAGGGGGCTACATACTTTTTTTTTGCAAAGCTTGGTGAGAATTCATCCAAGCAGGGCAAAGTTATAAGCCGGCCAAAAAGCTATATATATATATATATATATATATATATATATATATATTCAGTGAAAAAACTTTGTTAAAGGGACGTTATGGTTAAGTTGCGCTACTTAAAACCTATGAAATTCAGTGAAAAACTTTGTGAAAGGGACGTTATGGTTAAGTTTCGCTACTAAAAACCTATGAAATTCAGTGAACAAACTTTGTTAAAGGGACGTTATGGTTAAGTTGCGCTACTAGAAACCAATGAAATTCAGTGAAAGAACTTTGTTAAAGGGTCGTTATGGTTCCAAGTAAAACCGAAAACCCCTTGAAATTCGCCAGTTCTGGTAAGCGAAGCAACCATAACTCGCGCCACCATCGTGCACTGCTAAGACTAACACCCACGACAACGAAGATGACATCACAAATGTCATTGATGACATCACTGATGACATCACATGTCTGGCTCACTCTTTTTTCTTTTGCTGACAAAGCTAGGCCACATGGTTTTCTTCAGTAACAGTCAGAAACTAAACATTTTATTTTATTTGTAGACATATCCTTCAAGTAGGTTCTTACAGTAATTCCCTTAGAGTCCAGTCACATCATATGAAACATATACATAGGGGAAGACACAAGCTTGAAAGACAGCAATCCTTTTTGTGCATAAAGATAATCAATAGACATATCAGCACTTTCTGATAGTTCTGTTGTTTTTTTATGGCTGTACTTTCCCTGTATATGGTCATATTTGTATACATTGTACTCACACTACTTTCCTTATGGTCCAATCACATCAAGTGATACATATATATAGGGTAAATAGCAGCTTTGAAACAGAGCAATCATTTATTTGCATGAAAATAATCAGTTAGGTTATGAATTGTTTCTGCTACTACTTGTGCTTTTTTGCTAACTTCACTTTCCCTGTATATACCCATATTGGTATGTGTTCTTGTCTCTTTGTGTTTTGTCTATAGTAATGCAATTATGTAATACATGGGTTTTATTACCTACATATTACATATTTCACACTACACACAAATCTATTAAGAAAACAATTATCATTTCATTATTCAACATATTAACATTACGAATATTATACCTTCATCTTGTACACTGCACACAATTCTATGTTTCTGCATGAGTAGCTTAGTATACTAGATAGAAACCCATAATAGAATGCTATTTATATCAATGCATCGTTCAATGCACTAATTAGGTTATGATATTTATTGCAATGATCCTTGCCACTTTTTTCTCAACATCATGATGAGAATCCCTTGTACACATATTTCATGAAAAGTAAATACACATGTGATGTCATCAGTGATGTCATCCATGACATTTCTGATGTCATCTTTGATGTTGTGGGTGTTAGTCTTAGCAGTGCACGGTGGTGGCGCGAGTTATGGTTGCTTAGCTTACCATAACTGGCGAATTTCAAGGGTTTTTCAGTTTTACTTGGAACCATAACGTCCCTTTAACAAAGTTTTTTCGCTGAATTTCATAGGTTTTTAGTAGCGCAACTTAACCATAACGTCCCTTTAACATTTTCACTGAATATATATATATATATATATATATATATATATATATATATATATATAATATATAGTGAAACAAGAAAAGGAAACATTTTGAATTATTTCCTCATGATTATCCTGATGCAGTTGTTATTATTAGAATATCAAATATATATATTTTTTTTTTATTTAATTTTTTTATTATGTTGTTTTTGATGATACATCTTTACAACACACAAATAAAAAAGAAGAACATTACAAAAATACATTTTTTCTTTTTTACCAAAAGAAATTAAGAAATTGACCTAGATAAAACATTGTCACTATTTACAGAATATGAAAATT
Source organism: Ambystoma mexicanum (assembly GCF_040938575.1). Taxonomy (NCBI): domain Eukaryota; kingdom Metazoa; phylum Chordata; class Amphibia; order Caudata; family Ambystomatidae; genus Ambystoma; species Ambystoma mexicanum. Next base: position 1,173,975,385 of record NC_090930.1, on the reverse strand, counting down.
AAAAAAACTCCAGCTCTTCAAGGTTTTCGCGTGTAATTACATTACACAACTCTGCATAGTTACACTAGTATTGTAAAAATGTCATATCCAGTTTCTCAAGGTGCTTTGACTTCATTCACTCCTGTCATTGATTGTAAGGATTCAATGCTTTGAAAGACATCAATTCAATTCAGTTAAATATCTTGACAAATAAGGATATCGCCTTGATCCTGTATACCTATAATCTGACTAAATTCAGTTTATTGTCAATAATTAACAGAAACTGAACCTGTGCAAGTACCAATGATATCCTAAAACCCCACATACATTGCACCCAAAGGGTTTCTAGGGCAATACCACTAACACTGTTCACATACGTTCCCAGATATTTCTGTCTATCTTTTTCAAAAAATGCACAGTACAATACCAGATGTTTTAAAGTTTCACTCTCCCTAGCCATGCAGAATCTACAATTTATCCCATGCGGATCTCTACTGTTAATTTTCCAGAATTTCATATGGTCTTTGGTTGCTAACAAATTAAATTTGAATCACATGTACATTGATCTTACCAGGTTACTGGGCACCTGCCTAATATATAGGAGGTAAGGTTTCTGCTTATGACGAAATTTGGAATATTCTTTATAATTTTTATACTACCCAATTAGGTCTACCGTATTTGCCCAATCATATAATTACAATTTATTTTTTACAATTTGCGGACAGGTGACCAAATCAATTGTACTCTGCGCAAACAAGTCCAAGTTCTGTTGTACCTCTTTATATACATTATACACAGATATTGGTTTACCATTGATTACCATTACTGCCAAATCCTCATAAAGTGAATTTTCCATTGGCTGTAGGATTTTTGCAAAATTTGCTAGTCTACGCCATAACAATTTGGATGCTAGGAATGACAAGCCTAGTTCATGGATAATTGTAGGATTCGGCATTGAATTTGGCAGATGTAATACTTTTTTCCATATCATACTGTGAAGAGAATTTAAGATGGATCCAATAGAAAGAGTGCATAAGTCAAGACCATATAAAATTTTTGCTTCTACCTTAAGAAGGTAGAATTCAATAAGAGGAATAAGAGAGAATCTACAGACCTTCTGGTGTATGATCTTCATCTGAGCGACCATTGGCAATACTTTGATTGTAATTGCAGCTTGCCATTTTGTCACCGAGTCTGTGTTAGTGAGATTCTATCCCAGATAAATCATACCCAGCGAACAAGGGATCAAGTTCCTGTTAATTTGCCATTCAAATGAGAGTATTTTTTTTATTGGTAAAAATCATTATATTTGATTTACATGGGTTTACTGAAAGATAATGCTTTTCACAGAAGGTAGAGAACAGGTTCAGTTTATTTTGTAACCCGAAGTGAGTTCGGTCCAGCAGGATCACATCATCAGCGAATGCCAGCCAATTTATACACAGATCCCCTAATTTTACCGGAAATGAATCAGAGTGCAACCACAGATTGTCAATATCGGCTAAATACAAGTTGAACAAAATAGCCGCTAGGTTACACCCTTGTTTTACCCCAACAAATGTACTTATTGGGTCTGTGAGACGACCAATTCTTACTCTATAATTAGTGTTGTTATGAAGCAGGGCAATCATAGCAAATATATGAGCAGGAATCTGGAACTCCCGCATTTTGTCCCACTGAATTTCCCTGATGACACTGTCAAACGCTGATGAAAGATCTACAAATGCAATATAAATTGGACCATTTATCTCTTTTCGTGAGCTTTTCAATAAGTGCGCAAGAATTGTTTCATTCAATTGCATTCCCATTCCCTTCCTAAATCCAGTCTGGAAGCATGATAGAATATGTCTAGATGATATACAGTTATTCAGCTCTCTAAGAATTATGGCAGCAAAGACCTTTGCTGGCACATCTATCAAGGCAATTGGTCTAAAATTTGACGGACCATCTGTGGCTCCCTTTTTGTACAGTGGGATAACTAGGGCTGATGACCAAGATGTTGGTAAACGTTTTATTTGAAAGCAGGTGTTATAACAGCGTTTTAGATACGCAGCCCATAACTTCGGATCATCTTTCAACAGACATGGAGGAATCCCATCTGGGCCAGCTATTTTTTGGAATACAGACTACTGCTTTTGCAGTGCACATACACGAAGACCATACACTGAACCTACGTACCCCGTGAGCTTGTGATTGAACAGCAATATGCATCCTGAACTGTAAACCATGGCAGAAAAAGGACACTAGACAGCTCATCCATACATCTCACCCAAACACAGGCTGATGGTTTAATCATTTGTTTGTGTTCCAGTGTACATTTCTATAATGATTTTTGCTAGCATGCTGTGCACCCATGTGTGCGATGGACATGAATGTTACTTTCATCTTTGTGACTTTCTTTCACCCTGTGGTGAATGTGAATACAGTCTGACTGTTGTGATGTGTGACTACATAAATATTTATTGGTATAATGTGAATTTGACCTCCTTTTTGTCAGTCTGAAAAGGAGGGAGGTGTGTGTTTTCCTATGTTGGTAGGAGATGCATTGATATGCTGTCAAGTGTCCTAACAGGTGACTGTGCACAATTTGGTGCAGATTGGTGAAACAGTGTGGAATTGTATAGGGGAAATACACAAAGCCACAAACCCAAAAGCTTTTGCTGAAATCCGGGGAAAGGGGTAGGGTTTCCAAATGTCATGTAACCACTAATGTCTGGAGGGTCCTACCAGGTTACTGTGCAGAATTTGGTGCAGAATGGTGAAACAGTGTGGAATTGCATAGGGAACATACTCAAAGCCACAAACCCACAATTCCCCACGAAAATGTTCACTTTTTCAGAAATCTGGGGAAAGGGGTGGGATGTCCAGATGTCATGTAGCCAGTAATATCCATAGGGTCCTAATAGGTGACTGTGCAAAAACTGGTGCAGATCAGTTAAACAGTGTGGAATTGTATAGCCAACATACACAGAGCCAGTAACCCACAATTTTAGATATATATTATGGTTAAGTTGCTGTTTCTATAGGAAGAGCACTTTTTGGGTGGCTTATAACTTTGCTCCCCCTGGACAAATCCTCACCAAACTTTGCAAAAAAAGTATATGGGCCACTCTGAAAGTTTGGTGATGTTTGGTCCAGGGGGGGGGAAAGTTATAGGGAGGGTCCAAAAACGTCTTATTTTTCCATAGAGTGAATGGCGGAAAAACTCTTTGCATGCCTACAGGCCAAACTGCTGGATGGATTTTCACCAAATTTGCGGCAGGAGGAGGACCTTGGTCCCGAAAGCATGCTTTTGTAAATTTGGTGCCAATCCGTCCAGTAGTTTTCTTAAAATGACCAAAAAGTATGTATCTAAAAATTAGTGATATCTATGTCCGCTCCACGGTCCACTTCCCTGTTCGCTCCGCGGACAAAATACCGATTGGCTAAGGGGCTCGCTTCATGACCAAGGACATGCAACGTGTTTGCCGATTGGCTGGAGTGAGGCGTGATGTGTGTCAGATTGTTTGGATGCACCCGACATCTTGCATCTGCCGACAGCGCGGCGGCGACCAGAGGCGAAATACTGTTTCGGAAAGTATTTTGGTGTGTCAGAGTGCTTGGGGAGGTTCAGAGAGTAAGAGATGGGTGAAATACTGTATTTGTTTAGGCGGCAGGTGCTAATGATGTATTCGCCATGCCTGCCTTGTCCGGGATGTATGTAATTACTGAAAGTAAGGGGTCTCATAAGGATAATACTTCCGTCCGTGCTGTGTGCAGGCAACTTGAAACTGTTCTAAGGACACGCGTGGTGTTAGTGAATAGTAAAATTGAGTACATACCGTAGTTTAAATTTTTGTTTCAATGGGTGTGATACTGACTTATAAGCCGCCATGGGTGTGATATGCTGCGGTGGTTGTGGCCAGGGCCTAGAGTCTTGGGTGCATGGCCGTAGGCCGTAGGCCTTACTCCCAAGACTCTAGGCCCTGGCCACAACTACCGCAGCATATCACAGCAATATATACACTCTTAGTATCGCATATCGATCAGGTGGTTGTGGGGAGGGCTTAGAGTCTTGTGTGCATGGCCGAAGGCCATGCACCCAAGAACAAAGTTATAAGCACAGGAGTTATAAGCCACCATGGGTTTTATATACTGCACACCCATGGATTTGAATATCTATGGCAATACATCCAAGACTCTAGGCCCTGGCCTGGCCACAATCACCACAGCATATCACAGCAATAGATACACCTGTAGTATTGAACATTGATCAGGTGGTTGTGGGGAGGGCCTAGAGTCTTGGGTGCATGGCTGAAGGCCATGCACCCAAGACCAAATGTATATGTAGTGAAGTTATAAGCCACAATGGGTGTGATATGCTGTGGTGGTTCAAAAGGCCATGCACCCAAGAACAAAGTTATAAACACTGAAGTTATAAGGCACCATGCGTTTTATATAGTGCAGTGGTTGTGGGCAGGATGTAGAGTTTTGGGTGCATGGTTGCAGGCTGTAGGACGTAGGCCATACACTGAAGACTCTAGGCCCTGCCCACAACCACCGCAGCATATCACATTCATACACCACACCCATACAATCAAATATATATCTGGTAGGTGTGGGCAGGGCCTAGAGTCCTGGGTGCAAATTGAGTGTATGCTGCAGTTAAACTTTTCCATTCTAAGGGTGTGCTAATGATTTGTAAGCCACCATGGGTGTGATATGCTCAGGTGGTTGTGGGCAGGACCTAGAGTTTTGTGTGAAATTATACTTACTTTTTAATATGTTTAGATTCAATATATTTCTTACATGACTTTAGTACTTGGAGGAAATATTCTTTTTCAATTTCTGTGATAAACGAAAAGAGCATGTTAAATGTTTGAATTTTATAAAGATTTATTACATTGCATGATAGACATTTTAGCTTTTTTTTACCCTCATATTTAATTTACAAACCAGTTTACTGTGCAATTTGCTCAGTTTCAGTGTTTGTTTTTCAAATCATTGGGTCTGGAGGAAAGAAAATTGTTCTCCGATTGAAAAAAACCCTTTCTTTGCTATGCTACAAACTATTTCTTTGTTTGCTTTGAGTGTTCACTTGTTGTTTCTGATTAATGTTCTGTATATTGGCTTGTTGCAGATTTTTAACCAGTTAGATACCTGTTGGTGCATTCTAACTGTGTATTTTTGGTTACAAATCAGTGGTATTCATTTATCTGTGTGGTTGTTATACAATCTTGGGCAGTTAGATACCTGTTGGCATATTCTAACTGTTTATAGTCTTTTAATTGAATTTGTGTTAATGTTGAAGTACACATTAGTTATTAAATTTTGGCTTTAAGAAGATTAAATATGCGTTTGTAAGATTTGCTGGTAATCTCTGCTTTAGAGTAATCCTACTATCATTACATTCAAACATCCACATTTCTTATTAATATATGCAGTGTAGTGACCTGCATTAGTTGTGGCTCCTGCGTGGTAGATTATACCTATTGTTGTGAAGGTTTTCTCACCAAGTGACACTTGACTGTGTGTGAATCCAGTCAGCTTGCAGTTGTTTTTGGTACCATCTGCATTGTAACGTAGAAGCATTAGTATTATGTAGTTACTATGTGTTTATATCAGTAAGGTGGAGTGATTATCTGAATTGCAGATAGTACATAATCTGCCATGGTTTGCATTTTGTAGAAGTTGCTGAAATTGAATGGATTCACAATTAGGTATGGATACATACACAAATCGCTCATTAGGGATTTGTTCCTGTGTCACATTGTTACAGAGAGTGCATGTATGTTTCCACATGTATGAAATCTGAAAGATTTCATTTATAGGTATGTTTTTGTTTTCGAGTACTTGTAGTAAGTACATTAGAAATTGTTGTGGATCTCCTTGTGAGTTTATAGTGAATCTCACCATTCCAGCACAGTAGTCCAATTCTTGTCTTATTCCGTGAACACTATACGTGTTGTCAGGATTGTTTGTTGCGTTTCTATGAAGGACTAACATTTGCAAACACAATTGGTCTGTACTACGTAAGTAAATGTTGTTAACAACTGGTGGCAATTGAAATAGAATATTAATTGCTACATTTGCGTAGCAACTTAGACCAGTTTCATTTGAAAATTTGAATGGACCAGATAGTTCTCTGTCCGATTGATTTTTTTGGAGTGTCTGTTCCTTCTTTGAAGAAGTACCTGATTTACTTTCACTAATAGGTTCTTCTTTGCTTGTGGTAATTGATGAAGTATTAGCTTCTTTTGTTTTATTTGAAGGATTTGCAGTCAGATCCTGTTGCATTTCTGTTTGAATTAGTTTTCTTTTACAATGTTTTCTTTTTTCTGGAACAGGATATGATTTCATATGGTGGGGTGTACAGTGAACGCAGTCTATTGTATTCTAAAATGCAAAGAATATCAGCGCTCACTTTACTTGCATCAAAGTTGATTAGAAATAGAACGTCAAGTGTACGTAAGCGTGATAGTGCTACGTAGCTCATGCATTCTTTAAAGACTGTGTTTCCAATATCTATCAATGCTTTGTCTAGGGTAAGAACTTAGGATTTATGAATGGTAACTGCATATGCAAGAGTTAGAGAAAATTGTTCTCTACTTACATACATGTCTTTGAAGAGAAGGAATCAAGCTGTTGAGCGCCCTATCTTTTTTACTTCTGAAAGTTTGTCAAAGAGAATATTGACAAACTGAATGTTGTTGTCACATGGATATGTTTGAAAGTCAACAACTGTACCCAGTGCCCCATTAACTAGTCCTTTCTCCACGTCAAGGTTACGTTTAAGCATTACTCTTCCATTTAAGGATAATTTAAATATCGTTTCCAACCCAGCTGTGATGGAGATTGAATTTTCTAAGGTATTTAATCTTATTGTGGCTTGCTGACACATGGGTAGTGTCATACCATGTACGTCCAGTTTGTCTGTGGAGCAAATTTCAATTATTGATTGCCTTTCTTTTTTTTAACATTGTTTCATTGAATTTGAAACAGCTTGCAAGAGTTGGCATTAAGGCCATATAATTGACATTTTTGTGCGGTAATTGTTCCATAACATCAGTAGCACATGCGTTATCGCCATAAAGTACAAGAATGTGCTGGTTTTTCAATATTGCTTGTGCTTCTTGAGATAGTACACCAATTTTAATACTTTTTAAAATGTTGGCATAAGTGAGGTCTGCAGATTGACACATGTTTTCTGTTAATTCTCTGTATTGGAAATGTTGCCAAATGTTGACATTTCCTATGCTGCCAACAGTTTTACGGCAGAGTTTGTGTCCTAAGGCTTTAAAAATTGGTTCACCTTTCACTGGTGTTAATTGTAGAAGATCTCCGAAAACGATAATGTGTTTTCCTGCAAAGAGTTCTTTGTAGTTTCTTTTAAGTACTTCTAGCAATCTGAGGTGAATCAAAGCCAACATTAGGTTGGAGACCATGCTCACTTCATCTATTAGTAGCAAATTTGTTTTGTTTTAATACTCTGCATAGTTCCATTGCAGCTTCTGCAGAAAGTTTGTAATAGTCTAATTTTTTTGGTGTTCTACTGGAAGGAGTAGTAATCGGTGTAAAGTGACACACCTATGTTGTAGGCAGCTAAACCTGTGGTGGAAGTTACAACAGCTGACAGTTTGTTGTTTGTCAATTGTTGAAGGAACTTGCTGATGATTTTGATTAAGAATGTTTTTCCTGAACCAGCTTCACCACTGACATACAGCAGTATAGGTTTGTAATTTAAGCAGGTACATTCTTTATTTTCGTGTTGTACAGCATGTGCAATTTCTTTTGTTACTTCTTCAAAAATGGTACGCTGATCTTTGTTAAGTTTTGATTGTAGTTTAGTTAAGTCTTCTATATCTTCTTCATAGTGACAAATACAGACTGATTCATGGAGTTATTTGCGCCGAAAAACGGGGATTTGTGTGCCATTCTGCCCGCAAATCCCCATTTGTTAAACACGGATTTGCGGGCAGAATGGCGCACAAATCCCCTTTTTTCAGCGCAAATAATTCCATGAATCAGCCCCATGCTGTTTTCCACTTCTGTCATAGCTAATTCAGCTTCATTTGCTATTAGTGGCTGTCCTAGTGGTTCTTGACTTCCTGTTACAGAAGGTTGACTACTGTCGGAAGAGTCCTTATCTAGTTGGGCCTGGAGTTCTTCTTCGTGTTGCTGTTCATTGTGCAACATTGTTTTGTACTGCGTAAAGTTCACATCGGTGATAGCACTTTCCTTTGCTTTGAAAGCCTTTTCATAGCAGTCATAATTATCTAGTATCTCTTCGTCTTTTCTCCATGGTTTAAAAAGTTGTAGCAGGGACATGTAATATAGTTCTTTCTGTTGAGGAGTTTTTAATGATTAATTAAGCTTCGTTTGGTAAGTTTCACTAAGCTGCCTTCAGAATCTGTCACTCTATATCTACCTTTGCTTTCTTCGGGTTTTATATTATTTTGGTATGCAAAGATTTGGGCAATGTGGTATAGACACATGCTTTCCAAAGTGGTACTCCTGTTCGGGTAGTAGGTGTCCAGTAAATTGTTTTTTTTTAAATGTCTTGGCTGTTGGGATCATTTTTGGCAATTGTTTCTATGTCCTCATATGATTTCAGAACTCTTTTTTCTAGATTTAGCAGGACCAAGACTTAGCCATATTATATTTTCAGATTTTCCATACAAAGCAGTACCGGTTAAACGATCTGCAACTTCATAGGTGCCACATTCTCTATGAGAGAGCATTTTTATGCCTAGGTTGTCCAATTTCTGAGATAGTGTTTTGTCTGATGATAGGTCATTCCAGAGGTCTTGAAGCTCTGTTTTTTCTGCTTTTGTTAAGTAGGCTGTAACATATTGTGCAACTTCAGTGGAATTGTTTGCAATGTACTGTACATCTATGTTTGCATTCCATAAGAGGGCAATGATTGCATTGTAATCATTGATATATTTTGATTCCTCTGTTCTTTTTATGCAATACGTGTTCTTAGGTGATTTACCTTTAACACTATGTTGAACTGAAGACATGAAGTTGTTTACTTCACCTGTTTCCGTAACTGGTCTAGGGAAACCAAAGCAGCCTTTAGTGTATTATTTACCTTTGTTTTTGTATTTGTGGCGACAATATTTGCCACATTTGTGTCTTTGAAATTGTAAAATCTGCCCATGCAGTTCTCTATGTGTCTGTTGTGAAGGGATTTCACAAGTGACATATTTTTGGATAAACTGCAAAACAGTGCTATCACTGTTGTGACCAATTTTCGGTGCACCTTTGATCCATAACAGCATGTGAATATGTGGTGCTCCTCTCGCTTGATATTCTTTTCTCCAAAAGAAGTGTTGCACTTCTCCAAGGGGAGGAACAGATTTATTGCAAATAAATTGTAGCATGGCAATAAAACGATGATGGAAATATCTGACACATTAACTGGATCTAGAGAGCAAAGTTCTCCAGGTGTTAGTATATCTATGTTGTTTGATTTGTGTAGGAAATCATGTAAATCTTCCCATGCGTATTCTGCAAAACTTAATGTAACAAACCAAGTGGGTGGTCCAAGGTTTCTGATCATACAACGTACATCTCTGTGCCGTCGGAACCAGTATTTTTTCGTACCACTCATGTTTGCAAACATATTTGTTACGCTTGATTGTAAAACCTCATCTTTTTCTTGCACTTTTTGTATTAATTGTGTAGCTGACATATTTTGAAAGTGGGTTCCAGATTTCAATATGTGTGCAACTCCGTAACATAGGGTTGCTAGTTCACTTTCAAAGAGTAGGTGGAATATGTATTCCACATTTTGTCTAAATCTGGGACCTTCAGAATACATTCGTAATGAGCGGTATTCTGATGCTGTTATCTGAGTGGGTCTATCATCGTTTCTTCCTCCTTTGCCAGTAGGAAATAGCAGTGGAAAAGCATGTGCTTCTATACTTTTTTTCCCATATGCTCATTGGTGACCCGATGATTTGTCGCATTTGGTAGGTTTCTAGTGCATCATCTATGCTCTCATTAGAGTGCAATTGATGAATTGTATAATGGTCCAAAAGAGTGGATACTGCAGCAGGATCCAGAATTTCAAATTGACCAGTTTCTGATGACTCTTGAATTATTTCAGTTGTATCCCTTAATTTTTCTTCAATATTTATTTCTTTTTAGTATTCATTATTGTCTTTCAGATATTCAGATAGTGATGTAAATCCACAAGTTGTTGCCAAATTTTTTTATCTTTTGTTGGTACACCATTTACTAAGACAATTAAAGAATGCTCTATTGGACGTTGCACTCCTAGAGGGTACACATTTTCTGTGAGATCTAATGGCAAATAAACTACTTTGACATGAATGCCTTTCACCAATTCAGAGGGAGGTAATTTTGCTGTTTTTTGTTGAAGGCGTATTATTGCTTGAAATGGGTCTACTGTTTGAATTATGATGCTCTCATACAAATTGAGTTGTGGCAGGTAGTGGTAGTGGAAATAATTCCAAATTATTTGTGATGGCATGTAAAGGAGTTTGGATGTTGTCACGTTTTGTAGTGTAGTAACTGCAACATATTAGGGGTTCACTTATTTCGTATTTGTTTTCTGCTAAAAAGTAGAGAGCTAATTCAAACCATTTTAAATCTTCATTGTCTTCTATTTGGTATGGTACGTCTATAGTTTTTGTGGTACACGGCAACACACACACACATGGTGCGGTACTTCAGCGGATGTACTTTTAAATTTTAGTATTTTCTTTTTTGTATGTGTGTAATAGAAGGTTTCCATGCGCAGAATTGTTGCTAGTCTGTTCTAAAACTATTGCATTTTGTAAGTAGCTTTCACTTCCAAAATATTTCTCTGGATATGGTCGATTTCTTCTTGTAGGTAGTTGGGTGTACCATGGAGAAGAGTGTTATTTAAATTGGCTAGTTCTAAAGCTGGACATTTAGCATAGTACAGTTTATACAATAGATTTCTTACATTTGAATGATGTGTTGATATCATTTTGATATCATGGAAGGTGCTTTTGCAAATAGGTCCTGTAATGCAGGCTAATGAATGTCCTTGTAGTCCTGTGTATTTGCGCACTGGCCAGGTATCCATATTTTCCAGCACTTTCCTTTTCATTTTGTCTTCACCTTTCACATACTGATTGAGGAACTGGCGTAAAGATTTGAAAGATTTGTTAGGAATGTTACACATTGACGTGCAGGGCCATTTGTATACTGGACGGTCTAGTTCAGTCGAATAGAGAGGTAATTCTGAGTTTTCTGGGGATACTTTTGTAAGCAGTGTTTCTTGTTCCATGATGGTATTATTGATTTTTTCATATCCTCGTCCCCTGCTATGGATGGCAATTGTTGTTCTTAGATTTTGTTTGTATGCTTCTTCATTAAAATATGTTTCTGTGATCATTGTATGACTCCATTCACCTCCAAAAATATTTAAGAAGTTATTTTTGTTGACATTCCGTTTATTGAGAAGTTTATTTTGTAGTTTAGTACTTAATTTTGTTAGTGGTTTCATCCTATTTAACACTAAAATAAATAATTTCCTTTTGAGAAGGATTGCACTGTCTATGAGAGCTTGTAGGATTCATTTTCTACGGTAGGTTTTAAGGGTTGAGGATGATTTCGGTCCTCTTCTTTTAGATATTGAAGGACTCTGTGACGGAACATTTTTGTTAAAATACTTCTTTTACTATGGCTTCTTGCTAGTATATCAGGATTTATAGGAGCATTGTTAGCAGTAGTGGTAGCCGAATTCTTGTAAAGCATTTTCTGTTGCCACATTTCAATAGAGGAGGCAAAGTTTCTGTTGTTGTAGCTTCCTTTGCTTCGCTAAATGACTGTATTAGCTGTTTTGTTTCAACGTTTTGTACAAACTCTGGTAGAGATGGATGCTTACTTTGGACACTTTTATTTTCATTTGCTCTATTTCTGCATTCCTTTCTATGGACTTGCTTTTTGGCAGGCATTCTTTGGGGTCTGTTGTAAAAAAAAAAGGTATGGGTTGGTCTGTTTAAAATGTATGTGTGCTGTGTGCATGCGTGTATGAGTTTGATGGGGAATATGTTTGTGGTGGTGTGTGAATGTGCATTGGGCACTTATAATGACTTGGGAAGGCTATTTTTCTGTTTGTATATTAATATACTGTGCTAGTGGTGAGGAGAAGCATTAATACTAAATGTAATGGTATAAAATTAAAATTGCTATTTGTTTTGTAGTACTAACATTCTAAGGCTTGTGTATGTAATTTGTGTTCCAAAAACACAGGGATGTGTGTGCCATTCTGCCTGTTAATCTTTGTTTAATAAATGGGGATTTGTGGGCAGAATAGTTCAGAAATAGATGTTTTCTTTTGGTGCGCAAATTGCATAAATAACCCTCATAGTCTGTTTGAGGAACAGTAAGAATATAAAGGTAGTACTGTACTTACTTTTTAGTGTGGAATGAACAGGCTTCTTCAGATATGTTGTTTGCAGTGTAGATGCTGTTGATTTTCAGGAGAGTGGTCTTCACTGCAATTGTAAAAGTAAGAAGTTAGTAATTTTGTGTGTTTAAAGCAGTGATATTAATGTACACGTTCATTTTTCAGCTTTTGTGGGAGTATTCTCGTTTGATATCTCAACACAGTGTATGCGTGCATTTCATTGGACTATGTGCAGCCTTTATATGTTATTTGCATTATGTTAGTTGAACCTGCTTCGCAAATGAGTACAATTTTCAGTTCATGAAATTCCCTTGTTTTTTTTCAGCTGTGTTGTACATAGCAGAGACGTTTGGAAGTGATAGGTCATTATAGTAGATGGGAAACACTTGAATACTTTCATATTATAAGTAGGAATGCGAAAAATCGGGAGCACCTGAGAGGGAGATGTCACCACAGCAATCGGGAACGTTTATTTTTCTCAAACGATTGCTTTAGAAGTAGCATTAATTTAGGCGGAAGACAGTAAAAAATGGTGACATTTTTAAAAGAAAAATGGAGTTTTGCACATAAATCGGGAGGGTTGCTATGTATGTATAGGTTATGCAGGAGATAGTAAGAAGTAGTGCGATTTTTGAATGATGTGGAAAGGGTAGAAGGACTGCCTAAGAGTTACATGCCGCACGGACACCATGCTTGTCTGCGGGTAGGCGTGCCATATATGGGGTTTTACAGCAAATCCAGCATGGAAAGGGGACTGTAGGCATCAGCCAATGAGATGTTGACATTGTTGATTTGTGTAGAAAGAGATTGTGTTTACTGAAGATGGCGGAGGTGGAGACAGTGAGGGTGTTGGTGCTCGGAGATATTTTTGTCCATGGTTTACAGAACTATTCAGAATGTAGGCATGTGGCAAACAATTTCGATGTCAGAGGACTGGAGGTGGTGTATTGGGATGTCAGAGGAGTTGACTGATTACAATGTAGCGGCAATTCTCCAAGTTTGCAGAGATATGCATAGGATGACCAGTCCCCATGTGGTAGGTTTGCACTATGAACCTTCCCATTTGGGCTACGTGAGTTCACCTACTTTGTTGGGATATTTGGAACATTTGGTTCAAGCAGTCATTAACATCTTTCCAACTGTGAAAGTATTTTTTCTGGCTTACTCCCTAGAGCAAAATGGGACAACAGTTCTGTTTTTTGTCCTAATCAATGTATTGATTGGTAGGTGTGCCATCAATCACGGCATGTGTGCTTTCATGTTAAGAGCTGGTATGTTTTTATGCAGCCACGAGAACATTGTTTCCAGTAATGCGGCTTATTTTGAAGGCAATGGTGTTTCTTTATCTTTTTTGGGAAATGCCATGTTCTTTTGGAATGTAAGGCTTACTTGGGAAAAGTTTATTTGATGATTGTAGAAGTAAACTAAGAAGAAAAAAAAAAAAAGAAAATAACGGATGTCTGTCAGGCATCTGCAAAAAACCCCAAAAAAACGGCTCTTTTAAGAGCCCACCTTAAAGGGGAAAAGCGGAATGCTATTTAAATGTAGAGTTGTCATGCTCAGATCCTCTACATGTCCGCAGACATGGCGGTAGTCTTCAGGCGGCGCGTATTACATACCGGGATTCTGGGGTGGAGAGGCATGCAAATGAGAATGAGCGAAGCTAGGGATTGGTTAGTAAAGTTCAGTGGGTGTGTTCTGAACGGAGAGATTTAATGAGAACCTCTTTTTGCTGAGAGGAGAACAGACAGCTATGGCTGTGTGTGCTCGAAAACAGATTATCTGGATTTTGGGAGACTCATGGATACATTGGTTGAAGGTGCATGCAGAACGGTGCAGCATATCTGCAGATCTTGGTTTCCCTCATGTGGAAGTTCACTGGCATGGAGTGCGTGGAATGAAGTGGCTGGACTTGGTACCTCTCTGTGCTACTTTATAGACAGAGCGTCATCCTGATATAATTATCATTCATTGTGGAGGAAACAGTTTAGGGCATGTCTCTGGAATTTCATTGCAATTTACAATGAAGGAAGGACTTAAGAAGGTCATGGAAATGTTTCCAAATTGCCAAGTAATTTTTTCTCGTATTGCACAAAGACAAATGTGGCTGCGTTCTGCTTTATTTGGTCCAAAAATGGAGAAAGCGAGGCGCAATGTCAATAAGGCTGTTTGTGCTTTTCTAAGAGATGTTGGAATGTCCTCTTTCCACAATGACAATATTTTGTTTCGTAGCACATTCATTTTTCACAGAAATGGAGTCCATCTTACATATTCTGACAATCAGATTTTTCTTCGAAATGTTCTAAATGCATTGCAAGCTTTTTTGAATTCATAGTCACCTATTGTGCATTACATTTTGACAAATCCAAGTTTTCCAAACACACAGAACACCACCAAAATGCTCTTTTCAGAGCCACCATTTACTCCCAGAGAAAAGTGCATTGGTTTTGCTAGGGCGGCACCCCAATTTTTCATCTGTCCTAGGACTTTAAAAAAAATGCACAGGGCCCTGCACTGTTTATTTGACACTTCTATTTTTAAACTGTGAAAGGTGGCTCTGAAAAGAGCCATTTTTTTGTGGTTTTTGTTGTTTTATATTATTTTGATTTTTTTACACACGACACACTAGGAGAGGAGGGGAAAGGAGGGTAAGAAAGGGACACCCACCACAGGGATAAGACAGGGCAGGTGGAGGGAGAAAGATGTAGCGTGGGCCTTATTTAGGTAGGTAGCAGTTCTTCTGGTGCTCCGTGACTGTAGTCTCCAAAGCACTTCGAAGACACTCCCCCCTGCAGAGTAGTGCGTCGCAGTACATACACAATATTGCGACTCTCGAAAGGTAAGGGTGAACCGCATCACGAATGTCCTGTGAGGCAGCTGGTGGGATGCGCTCTCCCACAGGAGTGTCTCTTGTGGTGAGAGGATCGGACACGGAGGATGCTGCGGAGAAACTCAACCTACTACGTTCTTTACCTGGTACCACCTTGCGAATGTCCGCACTGTAGAACGAAGTTAGGTGTTGCTTCATGGTTGTTGTACCAAAGCTGTACGCACCAGGTCTCCCATGACTGAGCACCAACTTGCACTGTTTACAGGTGACCAGGTTCGCACGTGCTTTTGATACGTTACCAAAAATGGTATACAACCTCCAAACCCACGACTCCCAGCGAGTGCTGGTAGTAGGGAGTCTCTCCACCTCTTTCTCTTCATCCTCTTCTTCCTCGCTCTCTACATCCTCACGCGTATTTCCCTCTGCAGGCCCTTGGGGAGGTGGTGGTGGTGGAGGGTTTGGGGGTGGTGCTGAGGCTGATGTAGTGACAGCAGCCATGGATGCCATTAGGGTTTGTGAGATAATCTCAACTACAGCACTAAAGGCAGCAAAATTCAATCTACAATCATTAGAAGTACAATGAATATGAGCTCGGGGGTGTGGCCTTTTATAGGGGTGGAAGGGTGCGCCTTGTGACCATATCGAACACTCAAAGGCATTGAAAAAGTTCCAAACAATATGTTGAAAGCTAGGGCCATTGTATGCAACATGTGAAATGGTGATTTTGCATTGTAAAATAATTTGGCATGTTTTCATAAGTTCTTTTGAAATGTTGCGGAAGCGGACAAAGTGCGCAAATGAGGACACATGCTCAGCGTGGGCGCGGTCACATGATGACGTTGTGAATCCATCCGCAAAGGAAATGGGTGCCCGCAGGACACCACATGCACAGGAACGGTCGGGCGCATGGGCGCGTGTGTTCTACGGACAGTGTTTGGGTCCTGAAACTAATTAAAAGTGTGACACAAGTGAGACGGATAGTTACGGACAGGCGCAATGTTCACAAGACTTACGGGTGTGGTGCGCATGTGCGTAGATGTTCGGCTGACTGTATGGCCAGTAACAGTGTCCTTAGGACACCTCCATTTTGTTTGACTACGGACATGCCGGACACCGCGCCTGTTCTACGGACAGTTCCATCTTGGCTGCAGACGGTACAGACAGGTATAGTGTCCTTAGGGCACTCCCTTTTTGTTCATTTACGTACATCCCAGATACCTGGGGTGTTCTAAGAACAGTTTAATCTTGGTTGTGAACAGTACGGAGAGGCAGAATGTCCTTAGGACGCCCCCATTCTGTTGATTTACGGACATCTTGGACAGCTGGTGTGTTCTAAGAACAGTTTCATCTTGGTTGCAAATGGTACGGGTAGGTGTATTGTCCTTTGAACATCCATATTTTATTAATTATGGACAGGCCGAACAGGCGTGCTGTCCGCAGACATTTTAACTTTTTTTAAAAAAACAAAATTTGACCCAGAAATTCCATTAAAAGTAACATAACATTTTTTTTATTAAACAGACATACCGCAATTAAGAGAGAGAGGGGGAAGCAGACACTGAAACAAATATAGGGAAATTAGGGGATTCCACAGGCTAGTTATGAGGGGATGAAGGGATGGAAGTTTCGTCAAAACCTTTATGTTGTTCTTGAGGGTTTGGGGATAGTTCACTGGGAAATGGAGAAGGGGGACAGGTACAAGTGGGACAGTGATATCTGATTTTTCCTTTCCCGTGCTCCTCTACAAATTGCCTTAATCCATTCAAATTCTCTTTTAGCATGTCCAGTTTCTCTTCTATGCGTTTCAGGGTGTCTTGCACTGTGTCTTTTGGTGGACTTTCTTCACTTTTTCCCTGGTCTGTTAAAAATAAATATATATATGTTAAGTACCCATAAAGTACTGATTACTAATTTGCTTATGTAGAGAAGTGTGTACCATTATTATCGCTATCTTCTGACATTTCACCATGCGGAAAATTCTCCTCAGCCATTCCAAAGTACTGCACATTTCTGTGTCAAAACAACAGAAATACATTATTTGTTCTGCACCTCATACAAAACATATACACACATATAAGAAAAATGAAGTTCAGTTACTACTTTCTTGTAATTTATATTCGTTGTGTTGTATTCGTCTACTGTCGCTCCTAGCTGCACAGTTTCTGTGAGGTAATTACGTTGGAGGCATATCTTTTTTTGTTATGGTATAATCGATTTCATTCTACATGGTAATTACATTAATGGGTAATGTGTGAGACGTGTAGGTTCGAATAGTTATTTATTACTACTTATAATGTGTTTATGTGCTGATTTTTAAACTTGTGTATTTTTCATATGGCATGATAGAACAATTTCAGATACCCCCTGAGTGTTTGGGTAGTGTTGATCTTGTCCGCGCCCGTCCGCGGACAGGCGCTCAGTCCGTGCCCTTCAAATATCATTAGCGAGGGGATTCGGTATGTTCTATGTTACATGTATATAAACTGAGGGAATTATAGTACATATCTCCCAAATTCACATAATGAAAGTGTATATTCAGTAAAAAAACTTTGTTAAAGGGATGTTATGATTAAGTTTCCCTACTAAAAAACTATGAACTTCAGTAAAAAAAAAACTTTGTTAAAGGGACGTTATGGTTAAGTTGCCCTATTAAAAACCTGTGAAATTCAGTAAAAAAAAACATTGTTAAAGGGACGTTATGGTTAAGTTGTGCTACTAAAAACCTATGAAATTCACTAAAAAAAACGTTGTTAACGGGACGTTATGGTTCAAAGTAAAAGCAAAAAACCCTTGAAATTCGCCAGATATGGTAAGCTAAGCAACCATAACTCGCACCACCACTGTGCACTGCTAACACTAATGCCTAGAACATCAAAGATGACATCAGCCCAAACCACTGGACGGATTTTCCCCAAATTTGGACCAGGAGCAGTGGCTTGGTCCCGAAAGCGTGCTTTTGCAAATTTGGTGAAAATCTATCCAGTAGTTTTTTTTTTAATTTCCAAAAAGTAGGTCACAAAAAATTAGTGGTATCTATGTTCGGTCCGCGAACACACTTCCCTGTTCGCTCCGCGGACAGTGTCCTGATTGGGCAACCGGCTTGCGTCATGTCTGCAGACATGCAACGTGTTTTCTGATTGGACGGTGAAGAGCGTGAAGCGAGTCAGATTTTCGGGAACGCTCGCCATCTTGGATTCGCAGACGTCCACGGACAGCGCGGTGAAACTTGGTGGAAAAATACTATTTAGTAGAGTGTGTTGGTGTGTAAAACTGTTTGGGGAGGGTGGGGGAGTAAGAGATGGGTTAAATGTGTATTTATTTAGGTGGTAGACCCCCCCTGTTGTGTTCGCTTTGTCCACGGACAACATGGATGTCCTGAAATGTTCTAAATAAATGAAATGGGGGTGTCCTGAAGACACTACGCCTGTACGTATGGTTCGTAGGCAAGTTGAAACTGTTCTAAGAACACACGCGGTGTCCGGAAATGTTCGAAAATAAACGAAATGGGTGTGTCCTGAAGACGGTAAGCCTGTCCGTTTTGTTCGCAGGCAAGTTGAATCTGTTCTAAGAACACATCATGTGTCCTGGGATGTTCGTCAATAAACAAAATGGGGGTGTCCTGAGGACGGTATGCCTGTCCGTACTGTTCGCAAGCAAGTTGAAATTGTTCTAAGAACACATGAAGTGTCCTGGGATGTTTGTAAATAAACAAAATGGGGGTGTTCTGAGGACACTACGCCTGTACGTATTGTTCGCAAGCAAGCTGAAACTCTTCTAAGAACACTTGCGGTGTCCTGAAATGTTCGAAAATGAACGAAATGAGTGTGTCCTGAGGACGGTAAGCCTGTCCGTTTTGTTCGCAGGCAAGTCGAATCTGTTCTAAGAACACATCATGTGTCCTGGGATGTTCGTAAATAAACAAAATGGGGCTGTTGTGAGTATGCTATACCTGTCCGTACTGTGCCCTAAGAACAGAAGCGGTGTCCTGAATAAATGGGTGTCTCCTGAGGACGGTATTCCTGTCCGTTTTGTTCGCAGGCAAGTTGAAACTGTTCTAATAACACATGCAGTGTCCTGAAATGTTCGTAAATGGATGAAATGGGGGTGTCCTGAGGATGTTGTCCGTATCGTTCGCTGCCAAGATGAAAGTGTTCTAAGAACACTCATCCTGTCCGCGGACATTAAAAGTGCCCATATGGCATAGTCATCACACCCATAGTGGCTTAGAACTTTGGGATCCAAGAACAAATTTATAAGCAACAAAGTTATAAGTCACTGTGGGTGTAATTTGCTGTGATGGTTGTACTTATTATAATATACTTACGGTTTGGTTTAGTAACTGGAGCACATGTATTTCTTGTTCATTTCTGTGATAAAAGAAAAGATCATGTTAGTATTGGTATTTTGTAACCAATTGTAACATTGAATAATCAATATTTTTTTGACCCTCATATTTAGTACATTACAAACCAGTGAGTGCAATTTGCTCAGTTTCTGTGTTTGTTGCTAAAATCATTGGGTCTGTGGGAGAAAAGAAAATCCATGTTGGATTAAAAAAAAACCTTTTTTGTTATGCTACAGCCTATTTGTTTGTTTGTTTTCAGTGTTCACTTGTTGTTTCTGGCTAATGCTCTATATATTGGCTTGTTGCAGATTTTTGGAGCAGTTAGATACCTGTTGACATATTCTAACAGTCTATTTTATGTTATAATGAAGTGGTATTGATTTATCTGTTTGGATATTGTAAAATTTTGGGGCAGTTAGATACCAGTTGGCGTATTCTAGCTGTCTATTTTTTGTTATAATGTAGTGGTATTGATTTATTTGTTTGGTTATTGAAAATCTTGGGGTAGTTAGATACCAGTTGGCGTATTCTAACTGCTTATTGTTTGATATAATTTAGTAGTATTCATTTATCTGTTTAGTTGTTGTAGAATCTTGGGGCAGTTAGATACCTGTTGGCATATTCTAACAGTCTATTTTTTGTTATAATGAAGTGGTATTGTTTTATCTGTTTGGATATTGTAAAATTTTGGGCAGTTAGATACCAGTTGGCATATTTTAACTGTCTATTTTTTTATATAATTTAGTGGTATTCATTTATCTGTTTGGTTATTGAAAATATTGGGGTAGTTAGATACCAGTTGGAATATTGTAACTGTTTATTGTTTATTATAATTTAGTGGTATTCATTTATCTGTTTAGTTATTGTAGAATCTTGGGGCAGTTAGATACCTGTTGGCATATTCTAACAGTCTATTTTTTGTTATAATGAAGTGGTATTGATTTATCAGTTTAGGTGTTGTAGAATCTTGGGGCAGTTAGATACCTGTTGGCATATTCTAACTGTTTATAGTTTTTATAATTAAGTAGTATTGATTTATCTCTTTGGTTATTGTAAAATCTGGGGGCAGTTAGATACCAGTTGGTGTATACTAACTATCTGTTTTTAGATAGAATTTGGTAGTATTCATTTATTTGTTTAGTTGTTGTAGAAACTTGGGGCAGTTATATAGTTGTTGGCATATTGTAACAGTTTATAGTTTTTTAATAGAAGTTTAGTTAATGTTTAAGTACATTTTAGTTAATAAATTTTGGTTTTAAGAAGATTAAATAGCGTTTGTAAGATTTGCAGGTAATCTCTGCTTTAGAGTAATGGTACTATGATTACATTCGAACCATCCACCATCCACATTTTTTTAATATATATTCAGTATAGTGACCTGCATTGGTTGTGGCTCCTGTGTGGTAGATTATACCTATTGTTGTGAAGGTTTTCTTACCAAGTGATACTTGACCATGTGTGAATCCAGTCAGCTTGCAGTTGTTTTTGGTACCATCTGCATTGTAACATAGAAGCATTAGTATTACGTATTTACTATGTGTTTGTATTAGTAAGGTGGAGCGATTACCGGAATTGCAGGAAGAACATAATCTACCATGGTTTGCATTTTGTACAAGTTGCTGAAATGGAACGGATTCACAATTAGGTATTGATACATAACCTAAGCGCTCATTGGGGATTTGTTCTTGTGTCACATTGTTGCAGAGAGTGCATGTATGTTTCCACATGTATGAAATCTGGAAGATTTCCTTCATAGGTATGTTTTTGTTTTCCAGTACTTGTAGTAAGTACATTAGAAATTCTTGTGGGTCTTCCTGTGAGTTTATAGGGAATTTCACCATTCCACGAAAGTAGTCCAATTGTTGTTTTATTCCATAAACACTATACGTGTTGTCAGGATTGTTTGTTGCGTTTCTATGAAGTACTAACATTTGCAAACACAATTGGTCTGTACTGTGTAAGTAAATGTTGTCAACAATTGGTGGTAACTGAAATAGAATATTCATTGCTACATTTGCATAGCAACTTACACCAATTACATTTGAAAGTTTAAATGGACCAGGTAGTTCTGTATCTGAGTGCTTTTTTTTTTAGTTTGTCTTCCTTTTTTGAAGAAGTACCTGGTTTACTTTACCTAATAGTTTCTTTTTTGTTTGTGGTACTTGATGAAGTATTAGTTTTTTTATTCTCTTTGGAGGATTTGCAGTTACATCCTGTTGCATTTCTGTTTGATTTAGTTTTCTTTTAGAGCATTTTACTTTTTGTGGAACAGGATATGTTTTTAGATGGGGGGTGTATAGTGAACAAAGTCTATCATATTCTAAAATGCAAGGAATATCAGCTTTTACTTTACTTGCATCAAAGTTGATTAGAAATGGACCGTCAAGTGTACGTAAGTGTGATAGTGCTACGTAGCTCATGCCTTCTTTAAAGACTGTGTTACCAATGTCTATCAATGCTTTGTCTAGGGTAAGACCTTGTGATTTATGTATGGGACTGCGTATGCAAGAGTTAGAGAAAATTGTTCTCTGCATACATACATGTCTTTGAAGAGAAGGAATCGAGCTGTTGAGCGTCCTATCCTTTTCACTTCTGAAAGTTTGTGAAAGAGAATATTGACAAACTGAAGGTTGTTGTCACGTGGGTATGTTTGAAAACCAACAACTGTACCCAGTGCTCCATTAACTAGTCCTTGATCCACGTCAAGGTTACGTTTAAGCATTACTTTGCAATTTAAGGATTATTTTTTTCCAATACAGCTGTGTTGGAGATTGAATTTTCTAAACTATTTAGTCTCGTTGCCGCTTGTTCGCACATTGTTAGTGTCATACCATGTATGTCTAGTTTGTCTGTGATGCTAATTTCAATTATTGGTTGCATTTCATTTTTTAACATCGTTTCATTGAATTTGAAACAGCTTGCAAGAGTTGGCATTACGGCCATATAATTGACATTTTTGTGAGCTAATTGTTCCATGACATCCGTAGCACATGCATTATCGCCATAAAGTGCATGAATGTGCCAGGTTTTCAATACTGTTTGTGCTTCTTGAGATAATATACCAACTCTAATACTTTTTAAGATGTTGGCATAAGTGAGATCTGCAGAATGCTGCATGTTTTCTGTAAATTCTCTGTATTGGAAATGTTACCAATGGTTGACATTTCCAATGCTGCCATCAGTTTTACGGCAGAGTTTGTGTCCTAAGGTTTTAAAAAATAGGCTCACCTTTCACTGGTGTCAATTGAAGATCTCCGAAAACAATAATGTGTTTTCCTCCAAAGAGCTCTTCGTAGTTTGTTTTGAGTACTTCTTGTAATCTGAGGTGAATCAAAGCCAACATTAGGTTGG
This sequence comes from Ambystoma mexicanum, assembly GCF_040938575.1. NCBI lineage: Eukaryota > Metazoa > Chordata > Amphibia > Caudata > Ambystomatidae > Ambystoma > Ambystoma mexicanum. The sequence continues at coordinate 1,173,952,489 of NC_090930.1, read as the reverse complement.
AGACCATGCTCACTTCATCGATTAATAGCATTTTCATTTGTTTTAATACTCTGCATAGTTCCAGTGCAACTTCTGTAGAATGTTTGTAATAGTCTAATTTGTTTTGGTGTTCTACTGGCAGGAGTAGTAATCGGTGTAAAGAGACCCCGCCTATGTTTTGGGCAGCTAAACCTGTGGGGGAAGTGACAACAGCTGACAGTTTGTTGTTTGTCAATTGTTGAAGGAACTTACTGATGATTTTGATTAAGAATGTTTTACCAGAACCAGCTTCACCACTGACGTACGGTAGTATAGGTTTGTGATTTTGGCAGGTGCATTTTTTGTTTTCATGTTGTACACCATGTGCAATTTCTTTTGTTACTTCTTCAAAAATGCTATGTTGCTCATTGTTTAGTTTTGATTGTAGTATAGTTAAGTCTTCTCTATCTTCATACTGACACATGGTGTTTTCTACTTCTGTCATAGCTAATTCTGCCTCATTTGTTATTAGTGTCTCTCCCAGTGGTTCTTGGCTTCCTGTTACAGAAGGTTGACTACTGTCAGGAGTGTCCTTATCTAGTTGGGCCTGGAGTTATTCTTCATGTTGCTGTTCATTGTGCAACATTGTTTTGTACTGTGTAAAGTTTACATCGGTTATAGTGCTTTCATTTGCTTTGAAAGCGTCTTCATAGGAGTCATAGTTATCTAGTATTTCTTCTTCTTTTCTCCATGGTTCAAAGAGTTGTAGCAGGGACATGTAATATAGTTATTTATGTTGAGGAGTCTTTAATGACAATTTGATATGATTAATTAAATTTGGTTTGGTGAGTTTTACTAAGCTGCCTTCACAATTTGACACTCTGTATTTAACTTTTTTTCATTGGTTTTACATTATTTTTGTATGTGAAGTTTTGGGCTATGTGGTATAGACACATGGTTTCCAAAGTGGTACTTCTGTTTGGGTAGTATGTGTCCACTAAATTGTTTTTTAAAGTGTCTTGGCTGTTGGGATGATGTTTGGCTATTATTTCTATATTGTCGTATGATTTTAGAACTCTTTTTCTAGATTTAGCAGGACCAAGAATTAGCCATACTATATTTTCAGATTTTCCATACAAAGCAGTACCAGTTAAACGAGCTGCTGCTTCATAGGAGTCACATGCTCTATGGAAGAGCATGTTTATGCCCAAGCTGTATAATTTCTGAGACAGTGTTTTATCGGATTACAGGTCATTCCAGAGGTCTTGGAGCTCTGTTTTTTCTGCTTTGGTTAAGTATGCTGTAACATATTTTGCAACTGCAGTGGAATTGTCTGCAATGTACTGCGCATCTATGTTTGCATTCCATAAGTGGGCAATGATTGCATTGTAATCATTGATATATTTTTCTTCTTCTGTTCTTTTTATGTAATATGTATTTTTAGGTGATTTACCTTTAACACTATGTCTAACTGAAGACATGAAGTTGTTCACTTGACCTGTTTTTGTAACCGGTCTAGGGAAACCAAAGCGGCATTTGGTGTAGTACTTCCCTTTGTTTTTGTATTTGCGACGACAATATTTGCCACATTTGTGTCTTTGAAATTGTAAAATGTGTGCATGAAGAGCACTATTTGTTGCTTCTGTTGGAATTTCACAAGAGACATATTTTTCAATAAACTGTAACACAGTGGCGTCATTGTCTTGACCAAATTTAGGAGCATCTTTAATCCATAAAAGCATGTGGATATGTGGTGCTTCTCTGGCTTGGTATTCTTTTCTCCAAAAGAAGTGTTGCACTTCTCCGAGGGGAGGAACAGTTTTATTACAAATAATGTGTTGCATAGCATTGAAGCGATGGCGAGAAATATCTTGAAACATTAACATGATCTAGAGAACAAAGTTCTCCAGGTGTTAGTATATCTATGTTTGTTTTGTTTTTGTTTGATATGCGTAGGAAATCATGTAAATCTTCCCATGCATATTCTGCACAACTTAATGTAACAAACCAAGTGGGTGGGCCAAGGTTTCTTATCATACAACGTACATCTCCATGACGTCGAAACCAGTACTCCTTAGTACCACGCATGTTTGCTAATAGATTTGTAATACTTGATTGTAAAACCTCATCTTTTTGTTGCACTTTTTGTAATAATTGTGTAGCTGACATATTTTGAAAGTGGGATCCTGATGTTAATGTGTGTGCAACTCCGTAACATAAAGTTGCTAGTTCACTTTCAAATAGTAGGTGGAATATGTATTCCACATTTTGTCTAGATCTGGGATCTTCAGAATACATCCGTAACGAGCGGTATTCTGATGCTGTTATTTGAATAGGTCTATCATCGTACCTTCCTCCTTTGCCAGTAGGAAAGAGTAGAGGAAAAGCATGTGCTTCTATACTTTTTTCCCCATATACTGATTGGTGATCCTTTTGTTTGTCGCATTTGTTAAGTTTCTAGTGCATCTTCTACAGTGTCATTAGAGTGCAATGGATGAATTGAATAATGGTCTAAAGTATTGGATACTGTAGCAGAATCTAGGAGCTCAAATTGACCAGCTTCTTGTGACTCTTGAATTATTTCAGTGGTATCCTTCAGGTTTTCTTCAATATTAATTTCTTTGTAGTATATATTATTGTCTTTTAGATATTGCAAGGCTTGCCTAACTTTATGTAAATATACCAGTTGTTGGCAAATGTATTTGTCTTTTGTAGGTACACCATTTACTAAGATAATTAAAGATTGCTCCATTAGACGTTGCACTGCTAGAGTGTGCACAATTTGTTTTAGATCTAATGGTAAATACACTACTTTTCCACAAATACCTTTCACTAATTCAGAGGGAGGTAATCTTGCTGTTTTTGGTTGAAGGCATATTATTGCTTGAAAGGGGTGCACTGTTTGAATTATGATGCTGTCATATAAATTGAGTTGTTGTGGGGGTTTTGTTAGTGGAAATAATTCCAAATTATTTGTGATAGCACGTGAAGGAGTTTGCTTGTGGTCAAGTTTTGTAGTGCAGTAACTGCAAAGTATTAAGGGGTCAGTTATTTTGTATTTGTTTTCTGCTATAAGGTAGAGGGCTAATTCAAACCATTTAGAATCTTCATTGACTTCTATTTTGTATGTTAGGTCTACAGTTTTTGTGTTACTTTTATAAGAAGTTCTGCGGCAACATACACACACATGGTTTGGTACTTCAGCAGATGTACTTTAAAATTTCAGTATTTCTTTTTTGTATTTGTGTAGTAGAAGGTTGCCATGCATAGAATTTTTGCTAATTTTTTTTAAAGCTATTTCATTCTGTAAGTGGCTTTCACTTCCAAAATATTTTTTCTGGATATAGTCGATTTCTTCAAGTAGGTCTTTTGCTGTACCATGTAGACGAATTTTATTTAAATTGGCTAGTGCTAAAGCAGGACTTTTAGCATAGTACAGTTTATAGACTAGATTTCCTATAGTTGAATGATGTGTTGATATCATTTTGATATAATGGAAGTAGGTTTTGCAAGTAGGTCCTGAAATGCAGGCCAATGAATGTCCTTGTAGTCCTGTGAACTTGCCCACTGGACATATTTTGATTTTGTCTTTGCCTTTCACATATTGATTGAGGAATTGGCGTAAAGACTTGAAAGATTCTTTGGGAATGTTACACATTGACGTGCATGGCCATTTGTATACTAGACGTTGTGATTCAGTTGAATGGAGAGGTAATTCTAAGTTTTCTGGAGATATTTTTGTAAGCAGTATTTCTTGTTCCATTATGGTATTATTAATTTGTTCATAACGTCGTCCACTGCTATGTATGCCAATTGTATTTGTTTGCTTTTGTTTGTATGCTTCTTCATTAAAATATGGTTCTGTGCTTGTAGTGTGACTCCACTCACCTCCACAGATATTTAAGAAGTTATTTCTGTTGACATTTCGTTTATTGTAATTTAGTCATTAGTTTTGTTAGTGGTTTCATTTTGTTTAACACTCAAACAAATAACTTTCTTTTGAGAAGGATTGCACTGTTTATCAAAGCTTCTAATATTAATATCCTACAATAGGTTTTAAGGGTTGTGCCTGATTTCACTCATGTTTATATAAGATTTTGAAGGACTCTGTGACGGAACATTTTTGCTAAAATATTTTTTTGGTATGCTTACTTGGCACTATATCAAGATTTATAGGAGCAGTTTTATCTGTATTGGCAGTTGAATTTTAGTTAATTGTTTTCTGGTTTCTTTTACATTTTAGAGGAGTCAAAGTTTCTGTACTTGAAGCTTGTTTTGTTTCGCTAAATGACTGTATTAGCTGTTTTGTTTGAACCTTTTTTACAAATTCTGCTAGAGATAGAAGCTTATTTTGGACACTTCTATTTTCATTTGCTCTGCTTCTGCGTTGCTTTCTACGGACTTGATTTTTGGTAGGGATTCTTTAAGGTCTGTTGAAAAAAATAAAGAAGGTATGGGTTGGTGTGTTCTGCAATGTATGTATGCTGTGTGCATGAGTGTCTGAGTATGATGATAAAGATGTATGTGATGGTGTGTGATTGTGCATTGGGCAACTACAACTAGTTGGGATGGGTATTCTTGAATTTATGTGGTACTAAACTGGGGTTCAGATGACAGTATAAAGTAAGCAAGTGGTGTGGAGAAGAACAAATAGTAAATCTAATGATATACAATTAAAACAGTTGTTTGTTCTATAATATCAATATTCTAGGTGCTGAGTTGGGTCATTTGTGTGCCGAAAAATAGGAATGTGTGCGTCATTCTGCCTGTAAATCTCTCTTTAAGAAATGGGGATTTGTGGACAGAATGGTGCACAATCTCTATTTATAGGCGCAGAAATAGCATGGATTAGCCTTACAGTGTGTTTGACTAATAGTACAAATATTATGGTGGTATTTAACTTACTTTTTTTCTGGAATGAGCAGGTTTCTTCTTAGTTGTTCTTTGTAATTCAAATTTGGCTGCTTCTTTTCAGGAGAGTGGTCTTCACTGCAATTGTAAAGGAAACAAATTAGTAATTTTGTTTGTATATAGCACTGATTTTAATTTAGACATTGATTTTTATGTTTTTGTACAAGTATTGTTGTTTGATATTTGAACATACTGTGTGCATGCAATTTTGTTTGAGTATGTTAACTCTTTATATATGTACTTTAAATATGTTAGTTCAACATGCTTATTTTTTTTTTTAATGTTTTATTTGATTATACAAACTTTTCATTTTATCCTTTACAAGATGCAAAAGAACAGGGACAAAAAAAAAAAAACCAAGAACACATTGAATAAATTAAAACGAAAGAAAAAACAAAAAGGTGAAAGAATTGGATTGACATACATGTTTGTGTTTCTTACAACAGTCTATCATTCAAAATCGCACTGCAAAATGTGATTCCTGTAAAAATTACGTTCTTGTCGTGTCCTTTCAGAAGATGTGCCCATCGTTCCTCTGTACTCATCTGCTTCTGAGAGATTTTAAAGAAGTATTTGAACAAGTTTCTTTTGTCCATCAAAGCATCACAAACCATAATTACATGAAATAGAGTCTCTCTGGTGTTGTCAATTTTACAAAATCGGCAGTCTGTGGTCGTCGTTGTTGGATGTTTTATGCTAAATAGATAATCACGAGCTGGAAGTATATTTAAGCGGAAGCGTAGAAAAAGGTCTCTTATTGATTGGTCTGGAAAACATACTAAATATGGAGGTAACTCATTGAGGGCTCTTACTTCTATTGAACAGATCATTGTTAGTTTATATTTAGATTGTTCCTCTATTGTTTTGATCCAGTCATTTTGTTGTACTCTTCTTTTGACATATTGTGGTCTGTTTATAAGCATATCTTCACTGATGTCTTCAGTCTTCATTTTATTTTTTTATCTCATTAGACCAGTAATGCACGGCTTTTACACATACAGGGTTCTTTTTTTCTTTGAGTATCTCTAGAGATGGAATTTTGTCCTGGCAAATTATTTTTCTGTAGAGGTCCATTTTTTTCCAGGTAATGATTGATTCAAGGGATTGTAAGGCCAGTTCAAACCGAATTCTTGAGATTGGAAATGAGTTAGATAGGCCGAGAGTTATTCTCCAGATTATTGCCTCGTATTGTTGCCATTTCATTGTGTCTTGATTAATTATTGTTTCTCTGGCATATGCTAAAATAGGTACCACTTTTTGTCTATATAATAGAATTATTGCTTTTAGTGAATAGGTTCCGAATTTGCAATGAAAATAGCGTCCCAATCGAGCTAGGGATCTTGCCTTTCCTTCGATGTGATTTTTCCATTATGCTCAGTTGATGTTGGATTTATCAATGCACCAAGATATTTGAATGTTTTGGTTTCTTCAATCTCTTTTTCATCTAGTTGTAGTTTCACACTTTTTCGTCCGGTGCTGTGTAAGGATGTTAGTCTTATTAACCTGGTTTTAGAAATGTTGATTTGAAGGTCATGATCTTTCATGAAGGAGCTCACTTTGTTTAATGTTTTTTGTAGACCAGATTGTGTTTTGTCCATGACAATAATGTCATCTGCATATATTAAGGTTTTTAGTGGTTCATTATTGATCTTCGGTGGATTCGCAAGTGGATCATCAATTGCTTGTACAAAGCCGAAGGTGTATAGGTTGTATAAACATTCAGCAAGGGGGCACCCTTGTTTGAGACCATTCCAGGTAGTGATTTTGTCTGTTACTGCACCATCTTTTGCCAGTCTTACTCTGATCGATGTATTAGAGTAGAGTTGTTTAATCAGATTTAGAATGGCGGGAGGGCAGCCCCAAGACGTTAGTTTCAGCCACAATTTTTCTCTATTCACTGAGTCAAATGCCGTTTTAAGATCTATAAAAACTGCATAGACTTGTTGTTTCTTTGCTATCGCTTCATACTTGATCATATTCAATAGTAGCAGATTGATATTTGTCCCGATTTTGTTTGCAAAGCCAGTCTGCCTCTTTTCCAAGAAACCATTTTCTAATGCCCATAGGTTGATTTTTTTAATTAGAAATCCAGCAAAGAGTTTTCCCAATGGATCCAGGAGGGCTATAGGTCTATAATTTGTTGGCTTTTTCCTGTTGCCAGCTTTAAAGATCGGGATCAGTATCGCCAAGGTCCAACTGTAGGGGATTTGTTTTGTGTTCTCTATTAGTTTAAGAAGTTTTGAAAAAAAGATCGCCCATTCTTCTGGGGCAGATTGTAAATTGGCGTTAGATAACCCATCCGGGCCAGGTGCTCGTGATGGATTCAAGGAGATGATAGTTTTTCTAATCTCGTCTTTGTCCCATTGTAGGTCCCAAGAGTGTTTGTTATTCCAACTGCTTGTTGCTGGTCGATCAGTATTTGCATTGTAAAGGTTTTTCAAGTGTTTAGACCATTCTTCAACTTCTACCTCTTGTATCATATTTGGCTTGTTAGATTTACCATTTAGGAGGGACCACAGCTGTCTGGTGTTTTTCTGTTTTAAAGCTGCCAGAATGGCTTCCGCATCCCATTGTTTTATTATGGCTTTATGTGATTTTATGAAATTCAAATATTTTTGTTTTTCTTTTTTTATTTCGAGCGCAGAGGCTATTGTCTTCTGTTTTTTGAGTTGGCAGACTTTTTTGTATAGAGTCTTTTTCATTGTTTTAATCTCGTGGTTAAATTGATGTTTGTGTTCGTTTTAACAACTTCCACACATTTTTTTTTGGTTGTTGGTATTTATGCAGAATCCACTCATAGTTGAGTTTTGAATGATCTGGTAAATTTGCATTCTCAGTAGTTCAACATGCTTTGCAAATGTGTGTGTAAAAAGAAATTACATCGCAGATAGGTTTGGAAGTGACAGTTGGTTATAGGAGATGGAAAAAATGACAGTAAGTTTATTTTATAGGTTATACAAGCTAAAAGTCATTTAATGTGTTTATATGAATCTATAAGAATTGTACATGTACTATACAGAAAATATGCAAACCTGTAGTTTGTGTTCATGCATATGGATATGCATGCAGCTGCAAGTAGAAATCTTGGAGACTTGTACAGTATTTATTGTAGAAGGTGCTTTCCAATGATATGACATTTGTACTCAGAGAGATTAACAGTACATTTGAAGTGCTGATCTTTGATGATGCAGTTAGATGTAGAGCTCTTGGATGTGATTTGTGGATGGTCGTGTGATTGCTTAGCTATATCCAATGAGGGAATGGCACAGAAAGTGAAATGGAAATGGTAGAAGCTCGGTCCATGTTACGATATGTCCGCGGACATGGCGGTAGTCCGCAGACATCGCGTTTTACATCCGGGGATTTTGTGGTGGGGAGTCATGCAAATGAGAATGAGCAGAGCAAGGGATTGGTCAGTAAAGTTTAGTGGGTGTGTTGTGCCAGAGAGAGTTTCTCAGATACTCTTTTTGCTGAGAGAAGAACAGATAGCTATGGCTGTGTGTTTCAGAAAACCGATTGTTTGGATTTTGGGAGACTCGTGGATACATTGGTTGAAGGTGCATGCAGAAAGCTGTGGAGTAGCTGTAGATCTTGGATTCCCACATGTGGAAGTGCACTGGCATGGAGTACGTGGAATGAAGTGGTTGGACTTGCTACCTCTCTGTGCTACTTGGAGACAGAGCAACATCCAGACATAATTGTAATTCATTGTGGAGGAAACAGTTTAGGACATGTGTCTGGAATTTCTTTGCAATTTGCAATGAAAAAAAGACTTGGGGAGGTCATGGACTTGTTTCCAAATTCTCAAGTAATTTTTTCACGGATTGTGCAGACAAATGTGGCTTCGTTCTTCTTCATTTGGTCCACAAATGGAGAAAGCAAGGTGCATTGTCAATAAGGCTGTTTGTGCCTGTCTAGAGATTTTGGCATGTCCTCTTTTCAAAATGAAAATATGATGTTTCGTAGCACATACATTTTTCGCAGAGATGGAGTCCATCTTACTTATGCTGGCAATCAAATTTTTCTGAGAAATGTATAAAGTGCATTGCAACCTTTAATTACAGCATCCTTTTTGTAGTAGGTGTTGAGCATTTCAAATTTTTTCAAAACACAAGCAAACACCACCAAAAGGCTCTTTTCAGAGCCACAACTTCCTCCCAGAAAAAACTGCAATGGTTATGATAGGCCAGCACCCCAACATTTTAGATGTTCGCGGACTGTTTGCGGACTTCTAAAAAATACAAAGGGCCCTGCTTCATTTATTTTCACTTCTATTTATAAACTGTGAAATGCGGCTCTGAAAAGAGCCTTTTTTGTTGTTGATTTTTGTTTTATATTTTTTTTGGTTTTTTATACAGGACACACTAGGAGAGGAGGGTAAGGGGGGACACCAACCACAGGGATAAGAAAGGGCGGGTGGAGAGAGGAAGATGTAGAGTGGGTCTTACTTGGGTAGTGAGCAGATCTTCTCGTGCTCTGAGACCAGAGTCTCAAAAGCACTTCAAAGTCTCTCCCCACAGCAGAGTACTGCATCGAAATACATACACACAACCGTGAACCTCGAAAGGTAAGGGTCATCAGTATTGCGTATGGCCTGTGAGGCAGTTTGAGGAATATGCTGTCCCACAGGAGTGTTCCTTGTGGTGACTGGATTGGAAATGGAGGATGTAGTAGAGGCAGTCAACCTACTACTCTCCTCGCAAGGTACAACTTTGCGAATGGTCCCAGTGTGGAATGACTTTAGGTGTCGCTTCATGGTAGTTGGCCCAAAGCGGTATGAACCAGGCCTTCCGCTAATGAGTACCATTTTGCACTCGTTGCAGGTGACTCGGTTCACACGCGCCTTAGGTACATTACCATGAATGGTAAATAACCGCCACACCCAAGACTCACACCTAGTGCTGGTAGTAGGGACTTCCACTACCTCATTCTTGTCATCCTCTTCATCCTCCTCTGCATCCTCACTCCTGTTCCTCTCTTCAGGCCCTTGGGGAGGTGGTGGTGCTGGAGGGGGTGGGGGCGGTGCTGAGGCAGATGTAGCACCAGGTGGCAGTACTGCAGGCATGGATGCCATCAGGTTTCAGATGAAAATCTGGAAAGTTGGCAGCAAAATGCACTGTGTTCTGTAAAATAGCCAGAAACACAATGAGAATGAGCTCTAGGGTGTGGCCTTTTATAGGGGTGCTTGTGCGCGGTTTGCGGACATGCGCGCTGTCCGCAGACAGATCGAACACCAAAAAAAGGTTCAAAAAGTCCCAAAAAGTATGTAGAAACTCGGGATTACTATGTGGGCACTTGTGCTATGGTGAGTTATTATTGAAAAATATTGTGGATTGCTTGAAAAGGTAGTTTTAAATTGTTCGCAGTCAGAACACACGCTCACCATGGGTGCGGTCATATGATAGCTTCGCGAACATGTCCACGAAGGGAGCGGGTGTCCGTAGGACAACAAATGCACTGAAACTCTTTTGCGCATGCGCGTTGGTGTTCTACGGACACTGTTCGGGTCCTGAAACTAATTAAAAGTGTGTCACAAGTGAAACTAACAGTTACAAACAGGCGTTTGTTCTTAGAACAGTTTCAACTGGCTTGTGAACAATATGCATAGCATCCTCAGGACACCCCCATTTTGTTTATTTAAGAATATTTTAGGACACCGTGTGTGTTCTTAGGACAGTTTCAGCTTGCCTCCGAACAATACGGACATGTATAGCGTCCTCAAGACACCCCCATTTTGCCTATTTACGAACATTTCAGGATACTGCCTGTGTTCTTAGAACAGTTTCAACTCGCCTGCGAAGAATACGGACAGGTCTAGCGTCCTGAGGACACCCCCATTTTGTTTATTTACGAACATTTCAGAACACAGCGTTTGTTCTTAGGACAGTTTCAGCTTGCCTCCGCACAATACGGACAAGTATACCGTCCTTAGGACACCCCCATTTTGTTTATTTACAAACATTTCAGGACACCGCATGTGTTAATTTGATTGCGGACATCCCAAACTCCAGGTGTGTTCTTAGAACAGTTTCAACTTGCATGAGAACAGTACGGACAGATATAGTGTCCTTAGGACGCCCCCATTTTCGTTTCTTTACGGACATTCCAGACCACTGCGCTGTCTGCGGACACATGAACTGCTTTTTAAAAAAAAGACAAGAAATGAATTAGAACACAATTTAATAATTTTACTTTATTTTATATTACATTTATGACAGAGAAAGTGAGGCAGAAACTGAAACAAAAACAGGAGAAATGGGGGTTTCAATAGGATTTATATGAGGTGAAGAAGGGATGGAAGTCTCATCAAAACGTTTGGTTCATGTAAAGGGTTTGGGGATAATTGACTGGGATATGGTGAGGGGGGACAGGTACATGTGGGACAATGGTATCTAGTTTTTTCTTTCAAGTGATCCTCCACAAAGTTTTTTAAATTGTTGAAATTTGCCATGAGTAGGTCAATTTTTTCTTCCATGTGCTGGAGAGTCTTATCCAATACTTCTTTTTCTTTACTATTTTCAATTTTTGTATGGTCTGTACAAAGAAAATGTATGTGTTAAATGTATATAAAATAATATTTATTAATTGGTTTATATAGTAAAGTGTCTACCATTAGGTTGACTATCTTCAGACATTTCCTCACGTGGGAAATGCTCCTCTAGCCACTCTAGAGTACTAGACATTTCTGTGAGAAAAAAAAAACAACATAATATCACTTTTTTTGTATCCATTTCAGAAAGTTTGCAAATATATGAGTAAAATGCAGTACATTGACTAGCTTCTGGTAAGGTGTGTTCTTACTGGTCTGAAGATCTGCTGTTGCTCTTAGTTGTGGAGTTTCTGTGAGGTAATCATGTTGCAAGACTATCTTTCTTCTTTTGGTATATTCCATTTTAGAACATATTCTATTTAAATGAATGGTTAATGTGTTATATATATTGGTTACACTTCTTATTTATTACTACATATAATGTGTATGTGTTCTGGTTTGTGAATTGGTACAATGTTCATATGTTATGATATAACAAGTAAACATACCCCCCAAACTTTTTGGGTAGTGGCGCTGTTGTCCGCATATGTCCGCGGACATTAGAAGAGTTTGCGGCCATCAAATTCAGTAGAGGGGGTTCAGTATGTTCCATGTTACATGTACATAAAGTGAGAGATATTATTGTTAAGTTGTGCTACTAAAAACCTATGAAATTCAGTAAAAAAACTTTGTTAAAGGGACGTTATGGTTAAGTTGCACTACTAAAAACCTATGGAATTCAATAAAAAAACGTTGTTATAGGGACGTTATGGTTGCAAGTAAAACCGAAAAACCCCTGAAATTCTCCAGTTATGGTAAGTTAAACAACCATAACTCGCGCCACCACTGTGCACTGCTAAGACTAACACCCAGGACAGGACGGTGATTGGGCAAGCAGTTTGCGTGATGTCCGCGAACATCTGATGTGCTTTTCTATTGGCTGCCGTGAAGCGTGCAGTGCGTCTATTTTCAGAGACGCCCGCCATCTTTGTTTATCGGAGCGAGATCTGCTGCCTGCACACTGTAGATGTGGGCTGCTTCGGCCACGATAAGGCGGTGAGGCACAGGCCCTCGTGTCTCTCTCTTGTTCCCCCATCCCCCACTCATGGCCCGTGTCTCCCATGTTCCCCCCCCTCGCCCATGCCCTGTGTTTCCTTCCTTTCCCCCCACCCTCTGCTCATGCCCCGTTTGTGCCCTGTTCCCTCTCACCCCCGCTCATGCCCATGTGTCTCCCCTGTTCCCCCCCCATCCCCCACTCATGCCCTGTTGTGTTCTCTTTATACACCCCGCCTTCCCTTTCCATGGTGGCCATCTTGGTAAATGATTTTCCTTCCTACACCGGGACGCCTGTGGCGTCCCGGTGTAGGAAGGAAAATCTTTTTTTTTTACCACCCGGGGTTCCCACTTTGAGGACCTAAGATGCTAGTGGTCTTCATCTATTGAAAAGGATGTTATGGTGACGTTGCACTAATAAAAACCTATAAAATTCAGTAAAAAAAAAATGTGTTACAGGGACGTTATGGTTAAGTTGCACTAATAAAAACCTATGAAATTCAATGAAAAAACATTGTTAAAGGGACGTTATGGTTAAGTTGCGCTACTAAAAACCTATGAAATTCAGTGAAAAAACGTTGTCAAAGGGACGTTATGGTTCCAAGTAAAACCGAAAAACCCTTGAAATTTGCCAGTAATGGTAAGCTAAGCAACCATAACTCGCGCCACCACCGTGCACTGCTAAGACTAACACCCACAACATCACATGTCTGGCTCACTCTTTTTTCTTTTGCTGACATATCTAGGCCACATGGTTTTCTTCAGTAACAGTCAGAAACTAAAAATGTTATTTTATTTCTAGATGTATCCTTCAAGTAGGTTCTTACAGTAATTCCCTTAGAGTCCAGTCACATCATATGAAACATATACATACGGGAAGACACAAGCTTGAAAGACAGCAATCCTTTTTGTGCATAAAGATAATCAATAGACTTATGAGCACTTTCTGATAGTTCTGTTGTTTTTTTTATGGCTGTACTTTCCCTGTATATGGTCATATTTGTATACATTGTACTCACACTACTTTCCTTAGGGTCCAATCACATCAAGTGATACATATACATAGGGTAAATAGCAGCTTTGAAACAGAGCAATCATTTATTTGCATGAAAATAATCAGTTAAGTTATGAATTGTTTCTGCTACTAATTGTGTTTTTTTGCTAACTTCACTTTCCCTGTATATACCCATATTGGTATGTGTTCTTGTGTCTTTGTGTTTTGTCTATAGTAATGCAATTATGTAATACATGTGTTTTATTAGCTACTTATTACATATTTCACAGTACACAAAAATCTATTAAGAAAACAATTATAATTTCATTATTCAACATATTAACATTACAAATATTATACCTTCATCTTATACGCTGCACACAATGTTGTGTTTCTGTATGAGTAGCTTAGTATAGTAGATAGAACCCCATAATAGAATGCTATTTATATCAATGCATCGTTCAATGCACTAATTAGGGTATGATATTTATTTCAATGATCCCTGACACTTGTTTTGCAACATTATAATAAGAATCCCTTGTACACATATTTCATGAAAAGTACACACACATGTGATGTCATCAGTGATGTCATCAATGACATTTCTGATGTCATCTTTGATGTCCTGGGTGTTAGTCTTAGCAGTGCACGCTGGTAGCGCGAGTTATGGTTGCTTAGCTTACCATAACTGGCGAATTTCAAGGGTTTTTCGGTTTTACTTAGAACCATAACGTCCCTTTGACAACGTTTTTTCATTGAATATATATATATATATATATATATATATATATATATATATATATATATATATATATATATTTTTGTGCCTTTAGTTTATATTCCATTAAGAACAAACCTTTGCACATTTAATATACAAAAACAGGACACTCACAATTATCAGTAAATAATTAAAATGCAATACCAAACATCCTAATTATGAGCATACAAAGTAAATATTTTATATTCAAAACATACAGATCATATCATCGGATTTATTAATCTTCTGTGGTTGTCTGGAGAGTTGCCAATTTCCAAATATTGAAGGTAGTTGCATTGACTACTATAGAGTCAGCGCTTATTATGGCTGCCCAAATTTAGTCACTTTGTATATTATCTATTGAGCGCACAAGTCCCCCACATCCTCTACTATACAGTACAGTCAAGGCTGGACATGCTGTCAGTAAGTGCCTGCTGGGCTCTACTTCCCTAGCACAGTGTCTGCACATATCATCATGTTCAGTTTTGGGTAACTTGTTCCTATACTCCTTTGTCTCAAGTATGTTGAATCTGAGTTGTATCATAAATCTTCTTAGGGCAGAATCGATCAGTTTCAATAAGTAACTTCGTGGTTTGCCCTTCTTAAAAGCCTGATGAGAATATTCTCTATATGTTTTAAGGCTACTCAGCCTGTCTATCGCCTTAAACCATGTCCAACTCAAACGTTTTCCTTTTTTATTAAAGATACACAATCTGGATTTTCACGTATTGTGTCAATGGTAAGGCCTAATTTCTACAGTAGATCATCTGTGAAAGTATGTAGGTCTTTGCCAAAGTTATTAGGACAGCTTTTAGTCAAGCCTTTGTGCAACATTTGAATTAGACAGTTTGTACCCAATGCCAACTTGTCCATTTTGGGGTAAAGCAGTATCCATACTCCAATGACAGGGCCTCCACTTGAACCCCTCTCAGCATATTCAAAATGGAGCGAAAGAGTTTGGCCTCTAGTTTGTGGAGCCATCCAATTTCCCGGGTTGAAAGGATCTCAAGTGCATAAAGGATGGCAGGGCATGTGCTGCCTCCTCTATGCTCCACATATGACTTTATGGCCGCCCATCTCCTTCAAATTTTAGTGCAAATATGGTCTTCATATTTGGAGGCCGATGAGATAGACCATATTGGGAAACCCAAACAGAGAACTTCCTTAACAGTGATCAAGGTTGAACTGTCCAAATGCCACTGTGGGTTCTTTAGATTGTTATGGGAATCCTTGAGACACATTATTTTTGTTTTGGTCTTGTTTATCACCATATAATTTTCTTTCGCATGGTGGATTAGGGCATTTAAGGCGCGCTGGAGACCAATCTGTGTCTGATCAAAGATTATAATCTCATCAGTGTATGCCATAACAATGATATTTACGCAATTTATAGTTGGAGGGATGTTTCGAGGTGCCCTTAGTGCTTGTTCCATATCCGCTGTGTAAAGGTTGTAAAGAATAGGACCCAATGCACAGCCCTGTTTGAGCCCCAGTAAGGTACAGGTATATTTTGTCAGTGACCCCTCCTGATTGAGGCAAACCGCTATGGTAGTATTGCTGTAGAGCGTTTGTATATAATGGAGTAGTGCAGGGTCAATGCCCCAACCTTTTAATTTCCCCCATAATCTGCTTCTGCAGACCAGATCGAATGCATTTGAAAAATCAACATAACAACAATAGAGCTTATTTTCCCCTTTTGGTCGTAGTGCCCTTAGATATTGTAATGTTGCTATGTTGCTCATAATGTTTTTCTAAATCCTGTTTGGAATGTGCTCAGTATTTTCACTGTTTCCATCCAGGTGTTTAATTGATCCAGAGGCACATTGGCAAATATTTTCTGGCTGGCGTCCATCATCAACAGCAGCCGATAGTTCTTTGGTATAAGTCTGTCCCCCTTCTTTTGATGGGGACCAGAACAGATTGGTGCCAACTCTCAGGACTATGGCCGGCCTTGAGAACTTCCCTAAAATATAGGACCAGGATTTTCACTGAGAGGCCTGGAATGGCCTTGAAGACCAGGTGAAGGATGCCGTCAGGCTCCAGCGCATGTGAGGCTTTGGATTTTATTATTAGCATTTCAATGTTCCCTTCGGTGATCTCTTCCTCCAATTTCGCTCTTGCTCGCCGGTCGATCAGATTCCACTCCATTTGCACCCACTGTTTAGTCTCCTGGTCCGTTTGTTCCTTCGGTGAGAAGAAATCTAAAATATGTTTAATCCAAGTTTCCTGCGACATTGGGTTAATGTCGATCTGAGGGGTTGCGTTTTTAAAACTGTTAAAATGCAGCTAGAATTGCACTTTGTTGTCCATTCTCAACCATAGAAACAAGTTTCTCCAATTTTCAGACCTGATAGATGCTTTGTGATTTTTAACCCAATTTCCATATTTTGTGGCCAGATTTATCGCACTCTTCCTATTGGTGTCAGGGGATATCTCCTTATTTCCTTTAAGTGCTGCCTTATCTCTACGGTACTGCTTCTATCTTTCCCATACCATTGTGTCAAAGGGCTTTTGTAGGCACTCCTGAAAGTTTTAATTCTTAACTTTAACACGTTTGACGTGTAAGGGTATCATCTCCTTAAGCAAATCTCCTAGATTCCAATCGGCTGTGTTAAGCATAGTGATTAAATTCCCTATGTTTTGGCTTAGTGTGTCTTTCACCCTTTTAATATCCCTTTGGGCCCAGCGTAGTCTGTTACCAGCAGAACTTGCTGTGACTTCAGCACATTTTTGCGGAGTCTCCAGATCAGTTTTTAAAGTTTTTGTCCAACATAATGCTCCATGGTCGCTTGCCCTGTTGTGCGATATCACAATTGTACTCGATGACTGTCTCATTTCCTTGTCTATTATCACGTAGTCAATTAGTGATGTAGTAATACTATTAGACCATGTATATGGCAGGACAAGGTATTTTGTTGGTTGTATCTCCAAAGGTTCCAAATCGAAAAATTCTAATAATGCCTGCCAAGAATAGTTCAGCCCCAAACCCGCAGAGTTGGGTACGTCTAGGAGCCGTCTATTGAAGTCGCCTGCCAGCACCACGCTACCCGCAGGCGTGATTTCGGCCCAATGCAGTACGGCTTCCGATATTAGGGATTGTAATATTTTGGTCATGGAGCTACCTGGTGGATAATGCTAATAATCAATATTTCCACTAAGGGAAGAGATGGAAACTGCAGTACTCCCATTAAAACATTCTGGGATTGATTTTCCTTATTCCAAGGCAGGAATTTCAAATATGCTCTGGCCTCAATGGCAAGACCCCCACTCTGCTTGCCCTTCCTGGGCTTTATGGCGTTATTGAAAAGAACCTGATACCCATAAATATGGAATTTCTTATAACACCAAGTTTCTTGAAGTAAGAATATGCCTGCCTCTTTCAGTAATGCTTGACCTTAAGGATGTAACAAGAAAGAGTGATGACTGCATGAATTCCAGGAAGCACAGGACAGCTTTGTGGTGGCCTTCAGTTGTCAGTTCGCTCCGTTGTGTGAGTATATTGGAATCCAAAGTGAGGTAGTCACTATTTTCATTCCTGCTTGCAAGCTATGATCCTGCAATGCTATTAACACTTCTCTCTCTGTATGCTATTTTAATGTAGGTAAAGCTTTCTTATAATTTCTCTCCACTTCTTGCTTATGACCGGCAATTTTCGGACATACGATTAGCATGAAACCTGCCCACAATAGAGTGTCAGCGTGTGTTTTCAAAATGGCAACCATTAGCAGCGATGCAAACTCTATTAGTGCCCAGTTTGTACTACTATTCCATTCTGGTAGTTTGATTTTCAGTATGTCTCTACTTTGAATAATCTCCAGATATGTCAGTTGTTTAAATATTGACAGGAGAGCTGATCTATTGAGAAATGGACTGTATATTGTAGGATTTGTTTCTTCCAATATCACCCAAGGGCCCCCATCTTTTAGTGCACTAGGGTGACTAATTGGCAGCCTGATGTTTACTTCATCCAGGGGCATGTTATTATTTGGGTCCGCCACCAGATCTTGTACTTTTTTGTTTGGCCCAGCCGGTTGTCATAATGCTGGCGATGTGTGTGCTGCTTTCTTCTTCTCGAGATCCCCTTTTTCAGGGCTGTTGTGTTGTTTTGCACCATTATTGCTTTGATCTCTAGATTTTTCTCCCAACCATGCTAGCTTACGAATAGAACCATTTGCTTCACCTTTCTTGCCGTCCGAGATCTTACAGTCACTCTACTTAGCCTTTTTTTGCGATGGCAGCAATTTCGGCAATGCATATCTCTGCTCGGGGGAGCGCTTATATTTGAGTGCCTTTTATAGTTCCGTTGGAGGTGATATTTGCACTTCCTCAAAATCCCAGTTGGGCTTGGCTGTGGCGTTTGGCCCACCGCACAGTGGACAGTGGACCTTGTTCTCGCCTTCCTTGCTTGTTGGTCACCTTTTTGCATCTGATATCTGCTCTGATTTCTATGGAACATTTTCTGAATGCTTGGATGTATCTTTCACAATATTGTCAACTTTCTTCAACAGCACAGTTATTATATCCAAGAGTTTGAGTGAAAGTTTTTAGCTGTCTCCTAATTCTTCCTTTATGGATGCCATTAGAACAGCTTGGGCATCTATCTTGCAGTCAAGTATTGTCAACAGAGTTCTCACTGTAGCATCCCCAACCAAGCTTGTATCCCAGGCAAGGGCTGAATCAGTGTCGTCCCTGAATCTGTTGTGTCGGCAGAATCCGAATGAGAGACAAATACTGTAAGGTCTGGAGAATATGATAGACTTATAGAGTCATTGTTTTGTGTATTTCTTTATCCTCGGCCGGTGTTACGGAGGAATGCCTGATCTGTTTGTCACTGGCACCAAAACAGGCCGTAATTTCGGCTTGAGATGGCAGATCAAGTTTGGAATTTCCTTGCGGATTGTGGTTATTACCACTATGTAGGTTGGGGCATTTATGTTGTACATCTAGATTCTGTGTTATCAGTTTGCGCGTCAATGGAGCCAACGTTGCAAGGACACTGGCTTTAATCAGAGAAGATGGACCATAAGTCAAAATAATGCACTATCGTGCTTAAGGAGTCTGCCAGTCAGCTCGCCAGTACACCAGCCCACCGGGACACCAATACTATTTAATTGGTGTGTACCACAGTTATGGAGCTCATTAAATGTTCATAGGCATGGAATCTCAGGGCCCGTAATCCAATAACTTTGCAGAATATATCAGGTGGGACCCAACAAAACCCGATCCCACCTGATTTCATATTCCGCTGGACACTTATTTGATGAGGATTTTAAACATCAGCTCCCACTCACTCAATCAGAACCTGGTCACCCCAGGAGCTTGGCCCGCTGTGCGTACCTCACCTCTGAGTTCACCGGGCGCCCCGGGTCGTCACGTAGTGGCCCACCGCTGCAACCAGCCGAAACCCTCCCGAAGCTCCTTTGTCCCAGAACTTTAGCCGTAGCCCACGGAGAACAGGTAACCACACCCCCACGGGCTTTCCTCGAAGAGAGCATTGAAAGATTCAAAAGATTAGTGGAAGGCACCTAATATGCCACACACCACACGCAGGCACACTGATACTCCACACGTCAAGAGTGAAGAGTCAAGCCGCACTGCAATGATCACTACAGCCACTTCCGAATCCGTGTCTGAAGGCTTTTGGAAGTGTTTATATATATATATAGAAGATATGCAGATGGGATGCAAATCAGAACTGAGACCTTGCTGAGTGACCCAAAATACATTTTTGCAGGTACTCCTGATTTATTGCTTTGGGCATGCCCCATTACCCCCTTTTTAGGCAACCCTCATCACTATTATGAGAGCCCCCTTGCAATTGCACTTCTACTGGATATTGTCATGTGTTACCCTAGAGAAGCAATTGTGAATTGTATGTTTTTGAACCACCTTTTTCTAAAATATGGTGCTCTAAAATGTACTTTCAACACATTTAAAAAAAATTCTCGAGGGGGGAATCTGCCTAAATTACTTACGGCTCCCGACTATGCTTGGTCACTTGCAACAATGTGTGGGCAATGTTATTCCCCCTCCACTAAAATATTCACCTGCACCTACTGATCTTGAATTGTTTGCAATGCCAGTGTGCCCTTAGCTGCTGCTCCCTCCGGCAACAAAAGCTACCTCTGCCTCAACCATTGGCATTCGCATACTGGCTGTGCACAGTGGTGGCTGGTATGTTTGGATGCCACAGGGTCAGGCATCGCCACCCACCCCCTTGTTCTATATTAGATTAAAGTGTAATGTTTGATTCAAAAACATGCTTACATATTTCAACTAGTAAAGCACACAGCATGTCAATGTGGCAGCATGTTCATGTTGTCATGTAAATCGCACATGGATGATGGCCCAAGCGGTCATTGGAGTCTATGGTGCAGAATACGCTTGGGAGTCCCATTAGTAGGGCTCACAGACCCCCTCTATATTTTGTGTTAAGCCACGACACATACATTCATCCTAATGTGAGTCTTGTGCTGACCTGGGGATAACACTTTAATGATGATGTGACCATCTAAATCAGCTCATCTTTCTTTCAACATGTTGCTGCCTTTATTGGACTTCTGATTATGGTATTACTGATGCCTTGAATGCAATAGCTTGCTGCTACTTTACAACCTCAACACACAGTACCAGCCAATTCCAGGTAAAACTGACACAAATGTTACGGAGCTGCGAAGGCTTTCCCATCATTGTCTGCTGGCATGCAGGTGCACGTTTATGGTTTACCATAATGCCAGGGTAATACGCCAGAGAAAGAGGCCTTGTCAGTCAGACAAAAGGCACAGGAGAGAAAATCCATCTTAAAATCAACTCTTCCTCGAGTTGAAAGTCCAGTGTCCCAAATGCTGAATCCTACAAAGCACTGCCTTGGCAGAGTGGCCCTCCCACCCAGAATGTGTTTGGGGAAACACTGGGACACAAATTATTGCTTTTGGGATTCTCAGAGTATCATGTTCTTCACTGCAGTATTTTTTATTTTTTATTTGAGTTCACTTGTTTCTCCCAGAGTCTCCCTAAACACATACCCCACGAAATGTTCACAGCCTCAATGAAAGCTCAGGTAATTAAGCAAAACTGTTAGGATACTAAAATTCCGCCATAATTAGACCCTAGCTGCTCAACTAGATTGGCCTGGCGGTGTGCATGGCGAATGATGCTGATGGATCAATGGAAGGGTGCATCATAGGAAGTGGTGGGCAGTGTGGAGAGCAGGATGAATGTCGGAGGAGGTGTGGTGGGTAAGGCCAGGTGTCACATTGATGGTGCATGGATTGATACAAGGGAATATATGTGGAAAACAAGTGTGCACTACACCTCCACACCTTCGGGTGAGATCTCTGCAGACAGAGGGCATGGACTGAATGTGCATGAATACCGAACACCCCATCTCTAGAGAAGTGTATGCAGTAATAGGCCACGTACTGCATTGGCATAGCATCCAAAATCACTCAGAATTGACACCTTCATTGAGAGGCCAAAGAATGATGTTCAGGTAAACCCAACTGCCTCAATGTAATGCCTCCAGAAAGAGAACAAGACACAATAATGTATTAGTAATTTCCTGTCTGGAACATCACCATACAATTCCCATAAATGCACCCATACTAAACTAAGGGTTGTGTTGATATGGCTCTCGATCCGAGTGTCAACTTTCTGAAGCATTTGGTCCTAGCAGCTATATTGAGAAACCCCATGTCTGTCAATGCACCGATCGGAATCCATCAACACTCAGAGAGTGGTAGTTCTGTTTCTTTGTTAAATCCTCTGTCCCTTTCCAGTTGTATCGGACCTATCTGCCATTTCTGGTGAACGACTGTTCTGATCCACTGAGCCCATGCTGCACGGAAGGTGAAAGACTGTCCCTGGTCTAATCACTTCAGCCCATCATGTTTAGAGGGGAATTATTTGTATCTCTTTGACACTACTCTGAATCTTTCAGCCCGAGAGATGGGAGGGTATGTATCTATATGCTCATTTCAGACAACTATGCTGTTCTACTGGGTTTTCTGCTACTAGATTAAAAACACTGTTTTTGTGTGGAGCTTCCATACAGTTTTCGCCCGCCTCTCAGCCCTGTTAAATTAGGTGTTGTTATTAGCCATTGTAATATTAATAGATGTAAAGACCTCAAACTGGCAAAAGGCTGAATTGGACTTGCCAGACCATGAGCCTATGTTCTCTAGGCTAAATGCAAATGTGTGAGGGAAGTGCCTAACTCACCAAGCTATGCTGGTAAGATAGCTCAGCGGGTTGAGTGCTCGCTGCTGCGATCTGACCGTGATCTGCAGGTTGCAGGTTTGAATCCCGGCAAGGCCAATTCAGCCTTTCATCCTTCCGAGGTCAATAAATGAGTACCAATTTCGTTTGGGTGATATTGTATGTAAATATGTGCTCTGTAAAGCACTTTGGATTAAGGTGCTATATAAATAACACATCATTATCTTAAAGACTTAATAACCAGAGTTCGCTATTTTTGCATTTGACAGGTTCTATTTCCCCTGAGTGAATCCTCAGATCCCCATCCTTCCTAAAGGAAAATGTCCTTGTCCCTGTGAAAAATGTTGAGACTAATGTTTTATGCAGATTGCACATCCCTGCATTAACCCTTCCTTCGTAGGGTTAACAGTGTCCCCAGATGTGTGAACTCACAGAACCAAACTTTTTTTTTTTTTTTTTTTTTTTTTATTTATTTTGTTATAGCTGAATACAATCAACTTTTCAAAATTATGTAATGATTCGAAAAAAAGAAGTCGTTACATAGTTAACATACCTTAAAACATACATAGAAAAAACTAAATGACACTAAGTACCACAATTTACAAAAATGAAGCAAATACATCAGCACAAATTACCTTATTAAAAACGATCTTGAACGATAAAAACATACATCAGCTCCTGTACATTCGACCAATTGTTAATATCACTATTTATGAAGGAGAAAGTTCCCAAGGTAATATAGATTCCATAAAGTGCACCAGTGACTTCATGACCGAAAATCTAGTGCTGTTGACTAGAGCACTCCATATCTCCAGCTCATCCCGTTGCACATGCACATTCAGCAAATTCGTGAAGTGTTTTGCCCGTATGTGTTCCAGAGCATGGCATGTAACTATCACGTGTTGTAAGGTCTCTTTAACACCGTGACAATTACAAAACCGACAAAACTTTAGCTCAGGAGGAATAAGCTTCCGTCTTGCCAACACTTCTCTCGTAGGCCACAAGTTCATTCTCAAACGCAAGAACTTGGACCGAGTTTTCGCAGAGGGACATTTTAGTAAGTAGCTTGGCGCTTGACCCAAGCATTTAATGCCAAAAATGTTGGGATTGAAATCTTTGTATTGCCTACAACGTTCATAGTTCTGGATCCACTCCCATTGATAATATTTAATTTTAGCACGGTTTGGGTTCTCCATCAGCAGCTGTAATGATATGTCAGCTTCAGACATGGTGTTTATTACAATCCCGGCAAGAGCTTCGCTCCTTAGCTCGCAGTGCCGGGATCGAAAGAAGCAGTTCCAGAGAGCAAGCACGAGAGAAATAGCACCGCTTCAGTCTGCAACACACACGCCACTCGGGTGACTCTGTCGCAGGGATGAGGCCTTGGGTGGCTCACGTGACCACTCACGTGGGCGGCTGTGACTCCGCCTCCTCCAGGAAGCGGATCGCGGAAATGTAGATCCCGGCAAGAGCTTCGCTCCTTAGCTCGCAGTGCCGGGATCGAAAGAAGCAGTTCCAGAGAGCAAGCACGAGAGAAATAGCACCGCTTCAGTCTGCAACACACACGCCACTCGGGCGACTCTGTCGCAGGGATGAGGCCTTGGGTGGCTCACGTGACCACTCACATGGGCGGCTGTGACTCCGCCTCCTCCAGGAAGCGGATCGCGGAAATGTAGATCCCGGCAAGAGCTTCGCTCCTTAGCTCGCAGTGCCGGGATCGAAAGAAGCAGTTCCAGAGAACAAGCACGAGAGAAATAGCACCGCTTCAGTCTGCAACACACAACCAAACTTTTGTACTATTGACTTGCTTTGTATCCCTGGGTGACTCCCCGTGATGTGTCATTACTGCAGGTGGCATATTGTCTGTCCATGTTTGAAGTGGTTCCATGTATTAATATCCCCGCCAAAATATCGCCATACCAAAATATCACCATATTTTTGTGGCAATATTAAGGCATGGAACCTGCGAGGAACACCCCCACAACCCCTGTATTATTTTAAAAGGAGTGGCGGACACCCCTGGATCCCCCACTCCCAAAAAACCCTAATATTATCCCCACTAAAAATATAGCCTATGGCCGTGGGGACAATATTACCTGATACCGTTGAAATGACATGTTGTATATCCCTGGCTGATTGAATCCCAGAATACATGAATCCCTCCTACAGGTGAATGAATGTATTCATGCGCTAATCACATGAATCACTTCTTGTTATATTAATTCTTAATTTCATTGTAATTGTGGGTCATTAATCCACTGGCACATGATTTAGAGAAGTGTTGTCAGCCTATGCAACCCATGTGTAAGACACAGGTACTTTGAAGAGGAATTTACCTGTCTCTGACTATGGTTGGTTGTATAAGATGTTATGGGAGGTTTGCTTGAGCCATTACATGTTTTGCAACTCTCCAAGTTTGCTTCTCGCAGGTTCTCTCTCTCTCTCTGAAATCCAAAAGCCATCCTCCTTGCAGGCTGCCAATGTCTGTCTTTGGTGAAGTTATAAATCCCATCCCTCTCACACAAAACTACCTGATAATCATGGGGCCTCTCCCCAGAACCAATCCTTCTGGATTGGGGCTGATCCAACCAAGCTGAATACATCGGCACCTCTTTGCTATTAACCAGAACCAACTCTTTCAGCATAACAATAACTTGTGCTTGTATAGCTCTTTATGGCACAGTTTCACATTTTAATGACCGGTTCTCTGTCCTTATTCTGATCCCCAGATACCATTATTTCTACAGGTAAAAAGTTCACCACAACCCCATCCTTCCTACAGTGGACCGGCATGTTGTCCATGGAAAAATCCCCAGAGCCCCTATTACCTACAGGGGTAATATTGTTGTCTCTGAGAACATTCCCAGAATCCACCTTTCCAACACGGTACATTTTTTCTACCCCTTTAGAAATCCGTAGAGCCATCTATCCTTCAGGTAATAAGTCATCCTTTTTTCCTGAGGCCAGGGAATTTCCCTGAACCCATTATTAAAACGTGTTACAGATTCTTCCTTGGAGTGAGACAATGCCGAGAATTTAACAGGTGAAATGCAGTGTGTTGTCCTGGGTACAATTTGCAGAATCTATACTTTTAGAGGTGAAATTCAGATTGTTGTTCCAGTGACAACGCTCAAAATCCATTTGTTATCTCCATACAGAGCCAAATTACTTTCCAATAGTGAGTATACAGAAAATGATGCTGCAGTATTCCAACAATGCAATTCTAAATGTGCATCTGGCAACATATTCCGCCTCACATTATTTCAGTTTAGTTTAGTTTAGTTTATTATTTGTAGAGCGCGCCTAACCCTGAGGTATCTGGGCGCTTACACTTATTTGAGTCGTTGCAGGAATATATACAAGTACATTAATCAACAAATATTTACAGGTACATTGATCAAGCATACAGGAAGACATGGGAAATGAAGACCATGTTACAGATTGGTCAGAAATGCAATAATGATGTTACAAGCAGGAGACTGAGGAATAGTAAAATTGAGGAGCAGTCCTCACAACAGTGATAATAATGAGATATGCTGTAAACAGCTACTCTAGTTATTTACATATGAGGAGTGATAAATAAGGGAATTGAAGTATGAGTTAATGTTGCTGGGAGAAGAGCCAGTCTTTCACCTTCGATCTGAAGGTCAAAAAAGAAGGCCTGGCTCTGATAGTAGGTGGTAGAGCATTCCAATGCTAATCTGCTAGGACTGGGAAACTGGCTCCCCCTGTGGTTTTCAAGTTAAACTTAGGGATTTTAAGGCTATGAAGGTATGAGGATCTGATTGGTCTCAGAAGAAGGCTCCTCGAGAATTTGTCAGTCAAATATTTGGGAGCTGTGTTTGAGAGGCATTTATGCATAATGACTAACGTGCGTAGCAGAATTCTGTCTCGAACTGCGAGCCAATATCTGTCATGTCTGATGGCAGGTATGTGGTCGGTGGGTGGAATATTCAGGGCAGATCTCAAGGCGTTGTTCTGCAGAACTTCTAATCTGTTCAGGTTACGCCCGGTCGTGCCAATGAAAAAGGTTTTACAACAGTCCAGCTTGGATAAAATCAGAGCCCTGGCTAGTGTAAGGTAGCTGGGCATAGATAAGAAGGGTTTGGATGCATTGATTAGTTTGTTGGTGTAGGCTGTCGTGGATGCTGTAGTATTCACTTGTTTTTTTAGGGAGAGTGTGGAGTCTAAGTTGACACCTAAGGTTTTAACTTCCTTGGCGACTTTGATGATGTGTCCATCGATGTTAAAGTTTTTGTAGCGTGGATCTAGTCTGTTCAGGCAAGATTGTGTGCCAACGATAAGCAGTTCAGTCTTATTGTTGTTTAGACAGAGACTGTGAGCCGCCATCCAGGCCTGAATTTCCAAGTAAATCTCATTTAATATTTTGGAATCTTTGTCGTATTACCCAGTGAGCGTAATGAGGACCTAGGTGTCATCAGCGTTATTCGTGTAGGTGACACCCATGTTGTCAAGATGGTCAAAGAGAAGTTGTGTGCAGATATTATAGAGTTTAAGTGACACGCAAGATCCCTGTGGGACTCCACAGAGGATAGGTATTGCGTCGACCGATGTTGTATGGGGGAAAACTCTGGTGGTTCTGTTAAATAGGAAGGATTGGATCCATTTAACAGCATTGGGAGAGAAAGAGGCAGCATTGGATAAATGTTTGGTCAAGATCTGATGGTCAACGAGATCAAACGCTGCTGAGAGGTCCAACAGCAGAAGGATAGATAGTTTTCCCTTATCTTTGGCTTCATCCATTTGGATTTTTAAGTCCAGGAGGGCAGTTTCTGTGCCGCGCCTCGGTCTGAAACCAGACTGTCACAGGCCAAGAAGGTTGTTTTCTTCCAAATGTTTTGAATCTGGAGATAGGCTGCTCTATCTAAGATTTTTAGGAGGAAAGGAGCAGTTGTTATAGGCCTGTAATTGGTTGGTACATTAGGGTTTTGGTTAGGTTTTTTGAGTAGGGGCATGACCCACGCCTCTTTGAGATTTTTTGGTACTGAGCAACTGTTAAAGGAGGAGTTGAACAGAGCAGTGATAAATGGTGCTAGGTCTTTTGCTCCGTCCTTGATGACTGGAGCTGGGCAGATATTGCCCTGGCAGAGTGATGCCAAGATGATATTTTCCACTTCTGATATGGTGACAGGGGAGAAGGAGAACGGCTGACACGGTGGGTGTTAGCTGACAAGAGGTTTGCGTGAATCAGCACTCAGGGCTAGGCTGTTCTTTTTGGCATTGATTTTAGTTTGCAGCAGAGATATTTTGTCTGATAGGACTTTCTGGATGTTGGCACACCATGCCTTATCCTTGACACAGACTTCACTGGGAGAGGTCGGTTACACCAGTTCCCTGAGAATGGAGAAGAGTTCTTTAGTGCCCGATTTTACGCTTTGGATTCTAGCATTATAGATCTCTCTTTTGGTATTGATAATGCTGATTTGTAGGAGGTGGCAGCAGAAGAGATCTTTTCCTTGTTTAGGATTGATGGAGCCTTTTTCCATTTGGCTTTTGGTACTCTTTTGGCACTGAAAAGTGCTTTTAGGTTGGTGGTGAACCACTTATTTAAGTGGGCTGCTGGCCTGGCCTTTCCAAGTTTGAGTGGGTCAATTGTATCGAGGGCTTGTTGGATGTTGTTGTTGTATAGATCTACCAGTGAGGTTTGATCCGACTCAGTACTATGGGTTGAGTTAGTGATGGGCTGAAGCAATGCTAGTAAGTTGTCTATAGTCATATTGCGGGAATTTATGACAAGGGATTAAGTGGCCACGGCCATGTTGGTCATGATATGGGCATTCTTCTGTATGACAAAGTTAATGCAATGGTGATCAGACCATGCACAAGGGGAGTTGTTAAGGATAGTCACAGAGCAGTTTAGATCTACTAACCAGTCCAATGTTCTACCCTTGGTATGTGTGGGTCACTTGATGCTTTGTTTGAAGCCAAGCTGTGCGATGGCATTGTCTATATTAGAAGCATTAGGGTCATTTGAATCCTGAAATCCTAAGTTGAGGTCACCAGGAAAATTATTTGTGAGACTGGTTTGGTGTTTAACGACAGGAGGTGTCTTCCTCGAAGGAGGTGATATCCCCCGGAGGTTGGTAGATAAGATGTAGTAGAATGGTTCTGGTGGCTGTGAGTGGCAATTTAGCTGAGAGGAGTACAGCTGATGGGAGGGATGCAATTGAGCATTTCCTGAAGTTCAGATGTGATTTGGCTATGAATGCCGCCTTTACCAGCGCCTCTGTCGGAACGGATGATTGTATAATTTTCTGGGGCCGCTAATGAAATGGAGGGTCCTGTCGCGGGATGTAGCTAGGTTTCAGTAATGGCAAGGGAGTCAAGTTGGTTGGGGATGAAAAGGTCTGCAATGTCCAAAGCATGTGTGACTATGGAGCATGCACTAATGAGAGCCTATTTGATGGTTCTACTGTCTGACTCTGTGGCTGCAGGTGGAGGGGTGGGGTATGAAGGTGCCTTTTTGAGGGAATGGGGGTGTGCTGGAGGGACAGTAGGACTGTTTGTCCTCATGAGACGTGGGAGGAGAGAGCTGAGTCTTTTGTTCATCATGCTGAGTGGGCATGGTGTTAGAGGTGTGTGAGGAGATGCATATAGGTGGATCCATTCAGCAGGTGAAATGGGGGTTTCATCACTAGTGGTTGGTTATATGTACAGGTCGGTACATTTAGTATAAGGCTAAAAGGCAGGTAGGAAATTAATAGGAGTTGTGTAAGGAGGGTGGCCATAGTCAGGGTAACTCTCTGTAGAGTGGCCATGAGCAGGCAGCAAGGAGCGAGGATGGTGGATGGTAGCGATATCTGGCACTATTGGATGTGTGGTAGGATGGTAAGTGCGGTGTACTTCTGGGTGGCTTTATGAGGTAAACATAGAGAATATAGTTAAGACAAAAGATACTACACCAGGCACAGTGGACTATGTGTGCAGCTGGAGACTTTGTGCGGAGATTCTAGAGGAATCCCCCGAGGATAGATCTGTAGCGCATCACTGTGTAGTGCGAGACAGAGTGATGTTAGTAAAATAAAAAAGAATGCACAGGCTGCAGGAGAAGAATTATGCCCAGTCACAATTGGTGAGTAAAAGCTTGGACGATTTACCAAGACAGGTGGTATGGCAGGGCTGCGGGGGCTGCTGCAGAAGCAAAATAAGATTGCTACCAGATACTTGAGTTGCAAGCAGGTGACAGTGCTAAGGCGATGATAACAGTGCAAGGTAATACAAGATAACAGTACAGATAATATTGACAAGGGACACAGTTAGAGTGTTACATAAATACATTGAGTTGAGCAGGTTCATTAGGCGTGGAACGATAACAATGTGGGTAGGGCTTTAGTTATGCATGTTTCCTGGAAGGCAGCGGGTCGAATGGTTATCGTTTTAAACAAAGGTCGGTCAGAGTGAATATATAGCCATTTGCATGATGACCCCTTCAGTAGGATACTGTGCCACCTGGTCTACAGGCAGATATGATGGTCACAGTAAAAGTCAAGGGAGAGGGGAGCAGTCCGTATAATAGAAGTATGTAGGCACGAATGTATGAATATCATAGGCAGTAGTACGGTTAACAAGGCATCATAGGCAGTAGTACTGTAAACATGGTATAGCAATCTCAGACATGCATGAAGGGCATGGATAAAGTAGGTGATAGTTTGCTAACAATATCATGCGTGTTTCATATGACACAAAGGGAATGAGGATAAGCGTGCATACATAATAGGGGTACGCATACCGCCCGTTTCTTTTTGTTGGTTGGTCACATAGGTTCATTCAATATTTGAGATCAAGCTCATAAGCGGCAAGGAGCGAGAGTTTGGTACCTTAATTAGTTCATATAGTTAGGGGTTCCATGGCAGCGTGATATTTGGTAGCCGTGGTGGCAGAGTAATGTGCCATATGGCCATAATGGCCCAGACGGGAACAGACAAGCTGACCCTTAAACTGTGGGGGCCTTGGGCGAGCGGGGACGGCTTACGACTACCCCTCTGGTCCAATAAGGTGGACTTGAGTAGGTTGCTAGGCAACCATGGATAAACAAAGTTTAGCGTTCGCCTCGGTGGCCATCTTAGGTGCTGTGTGTGGGTCACCGAGATTCGGCTCGACGTGGGTACAATGCAGCCTCAGGCTAGGTGAGCCTCAATGCAGGTATCTAGATGGGGTGCTTTGGGGGCAGGTTGTGCAGCGAATGGAACGGTGGTTGCAATGAAAGGATTCAAGCTGCTCCCGCAGTGCTGCGTGCAGGCGGGGATCCGATTCCAGCTGCTCCTGCAGCACGTTGCCAATGGCGGGCGGTGTTGACTGCTCCAGTAGCTCCTGCGATGATGCAGGCTTCTGCCCGTGGCTCTTCAAAGTATAACAGGCAAACAGACTGAGCCTTAAGCTCTGGGGGCATTGGGCGAGGGGGGCCGGCTTACTCCTACCGGCAGCCCTCTGGTCCAGTATGGCAGAATCAAGTAGGTTGCTAGGCAACCATGGATAAACAAAGTGGTGGGTGCTCCCCTGTTACCAGGACAGATGCCTTGTTTATTTCAAGTGACTCATAACAATGTTTAGCTATTATCAAAATATTGGCAGTTAGTGGCTTTTAACCAATCAAAATGCTAAACATCCATGCATGAAGCACCGATATTTAGCCCTGCCTCACAACTGACATAGGGCACACATCTGCCATTTCTCTGCTGTGCCATGTCCAAAACCAACATCACTTTTGCTAATTTTGGCTTTGCTGCTTTGTGTTGCGTTTTTTTCTTTTTCACCCTCCTCTCTCTTGTTGCTCTTCAACCAGGAAATAACAGTGAAAATGGTTGTCTTGTTGTGCTCACTGTTTCACCACCCATTTGTTCTTCATACAAAGCCCAATATGAATCTATCTTTTGTGTTCCTTTTTCTCACATTTCTATGCCAATCTCACTATAGTCAGTGAGTGAAAATAGAAAAGTGCAAAAGATGGTCACTCACCTCTGCGGTTGGGTGGTACAGGAAGCCTGGGCCAAAAAGTAAGGTTTCTGGGCCCATAACTGCTGGCATTGACTGCTGCTGTTGACTTCACTGCTAAAATGTGAAATAAGCCCTCATTACAGGGTTGTCCTCAAAACCTGCCGGCAGTCGGTGGGTTATCTGCAACCCCATAACGCTGTTTTCGCCACCTGACATCCACTGGGATATCATGGCAGGCGGCGGAACAATAAATCCCCATTCCCGTCACTGAATCACCTGCTTCAGTGAAAACACTGACGGTAGGGCATGAACTCCTGGCAGGTCTGGCCTGCAGGAAGTTCCATTCCCCTACCAGAAAACTCACAGTTTAGCAGTCCGGAGAGTGTGCTTGTACATTGCTACCGGCACCCTTGTTTCCAGACCACCAAACATGTAATGAGGGCCATAGTCTCAAACACCTCTTTTATTATTAACACACTCATGTTTTTCTGCCTGATGAGTGACTGAACTAAATTCTTCTCTGCTGATCATTCCTAAAACACATCAACATTTATAGCTACAGCCCATGTCTTTAGTTCCATCTGTTCAGGTTGTAGCTTGTTAAACCTCTTCTCTAGTCAGACAACATATCTGAATGTGTTTTGCAGCGCTGTTCACATGTCAACAAACCTAAATTCTCCCAACATTGTTCTTAATTAAACCAACATAACTTGAGAAAATAAGACACAAAACATGATGCATAGGAATAAAATCAAATTAAAAATGTTAAAAAACAACATTTGGATGGTTTCTTAAAGAAAAGCAGCAGTGTGTCTTAATGGGGTTATTGAGGGGTTAACTGCTTCCCATCACATTTAAAATATACATTAAGGCGCAGAGGTACGGGTATTTCATATTATAATGTGCACAACGTTTAAATATCACATGAGATGAGCTAGTTTGTTTTTTAAGGGAGCATAGAGTGTGTTCAATACTCTAGAGAAGCCCAGAAGAAACCCCACGAGCAACTGGACAATTTCTTAGATGCAGAAATAGAAGTACTGATATTGATTTCTATGAAGCAGCGAATCACAGCGTCAATGGAATAATTATCTAGACAGTATCTTTCTTGAAAATGATCAATTATTAACGTTGACTATAGAGAGCGTCTCCGCTCAGCAGTTATTTGTAAACAACAAAAATGCCCATAAGGATTCTCACCCTTTAATGGATGTAAAATTGACAACATGTTTGAGTCTGGGACCCTTTCCTTTCATAACATTAAGAAATGTGAATGTAACATATGTTAGTATTAGACTGCAGAATATGATGTGATCCACAGAACATGATAATAGGATTGTGACCTACTTATTTGTATGAACAGAGTCACTAAGAAACTCTGCCCAGGATTATAACGAAAGGCATGAACTTCAGTGTGTTATGCATTTTAATGAACTATAGCAAATATGTAGTGCTAAGGTATTTTAATGACTGACATTTGGATGACAAAAAAAACCATTGAAGCTGAAGAATTTACCAAAGTGTTTTGAAGTGAAATCTTTAAAGAAAATGTGCATGCACGAGTGGGAGCAACAGGGGGAGATTTAGAGAACCCGGATAGATCAATGCTACAGTATGAAGGTGGTATGGGAGAAATGTCTCGTTTTCTCAACACTAACACTTCATTATCCAAAGCCCATTATCCAAAGCCCTGTTAGTTCATTCATGGTTTCTAAATGGGTAAAGGCCTTTAATTGAAAGGATGCAGCTGTACTTTAAATTAGTCAGTAATAGTCAGTCCTGAAGTAAAACACTCTCAGTTACCCTCTGCTGCGAAAAGCAGTGAAATAATTCTCTGTTCTATGTGGTGTATAACCAAATAAACCAGGAGTTGTTTGGAAACGTGCAGTAATAAAACACAGACATATTGCTCCATGAAAGAAATAAACTGTTCTTCATTTATATCCTTATTGTCAGGGCCGGACTGGGAAGCAAGAGTCCCTAGAAATAATGCTCAAAGTGGCCCCAAATTAGACATTTTCAGCAAGCTCAACCCTTTTCCTATGAACACATTTGGAAATAAAATAGGTTACCACACAAAAGAGACCCACAATGTTGAGGCCTACCTTGAAATCTCCAGAATCCCCAGTAGGTTAGTCCACCCCTACTCACTGTGACTGACAATGGGCCTCATTACAATTGTGGCGGTAAGCCAACAATGGCGCCGGTAATGCTACCAATGCCGCCACATTACGAGTTCTGCTTGCGGGTGCCGCTCTGCACGCCCGGTCAGACCAGGCGTGCAGAGCGGCACCCGTGAACAGAACTGGATGGTAACAACAGTACCGTTATGAACAGTACCACTGCTAACATCCTCCCCATTCCCATTTGAGCCCTATGTGGTCTCAAATGGGAATGGGGACGTTCCAGCTCCGGGTCCCGCGCAAGGGGCATTACCGGGCCCGCCGAGGTCAGAATGGCCCGGTAATTCCCCTTTCGCGGGACCCGGAGCCGGACCCGAGTTTGGGGGTAGCCATGCCAGTATAAACGGCATGGCTACCTCTAACCTCGTAATGAGGCCGAATGTGTCTCTCCACAATTACACACAGCAAACTGTATACTATAAAAGGTGAAAGGAAGTGCTTGCCTGGCTGACCTAGGTTGTCTGTAGATGCTCCTTATATAAACCTATCTTCAAGATGATCACTTCTCTCTATACCAACTCGGCACATTATCATTTTCTATCTAAGTGATTTTCAACTGTTTGACGGTCCCTCACCTTTTAACAAAGGGAGTAAATACTCCTACACTTTGATTACTATAAGGCTCAGCAGATAATTAAAATGTTGGCAGCCATTAGGTTTTGTAACAACATAGTTTTGGATACTTTTTTCCCCTTATGGCAGTAAGTCTGGAGCAAGTCTACCTTTTCTACATACTGTCAGGACAGGTACATGTGTATGCACACGTGTGTGTGTGTGTGTGTGTGTGTGGACAAGCAGCGAACGTGGCACTCAGTGTCCTCCACCAGCATATGCTTAATAGGGTCTGTGTATCCAAATGTACAGGAGGCAGGTAAGAAGAGAGATGTGCTTACGTTGAGCAACACTGGTATGCAATTGTTCAAACTAAAATCCCCGTTTTCTGGAGCAAGAACGTTTTTAATATGCTTAGGTCAACCTAAAACCAGCAAGAAAAAATGTGTTTGAAACTCGCAAAGCGGCTGACAGTAGATTTTCATTTTCCTAGGAATATGCTGGGAGCAGCATCACTATTGCATTCTTTAATTTACAGATGCTACAAAACAGCAAGTAGGCTCATTCTTCTGCAATGCCCTCTACTGTAATCATCTGATTTCAGAACCACTTCAGAACCTCAGAAATCAAATCTTGCCCCGATCACGTAATCAGGATCAGTCATGCAAAGTGTTCTTCAAACAGTGATAGCAAGACTATCTTGTAGAAGCATCTGTAGTGGTACCAACCTTTCTGTGAGCTTGGGGTAATAATTCCCAGATTACTGTTTTGCGCTTTAGCAAGTCACAGCGGAAGGGCAAGGGTTTGCAAAGCTTGAGCAGATTGCCAATCGCTATAGGACATGATGGGGTTGCTTCTTGGGAGTGATGATTTACATATTCTCTACATGTTTCATACACACCATCATTATAGAATTGGAAGAGGTATGTATTGTGCAGGTAATCGATGGCATGATTACCATAGTTGGATACCCTGCATTTTCACATCTTACTTCTGATTCCATAATGCATGCACTTAGATCACTGTTTTGGTGTAGGGTCAGGCACAAGAGCACATATCAAGACACTAATGGTGAAGAAAAATGTGGCTTATTTTAACATTACAACATTATTACAGCTTGCTTATAAGCATGCATAACATGTAGACATATGGTTACATGCATACCTTCTGGCACAGGGTGGAATGTGGACAGTGAATTACCTTCACATTGGTGACACAACCTTTTTCTCTGCCAGCAACTGAGTGCAGATTTGCCTGCATGCTAACCAGAATGCTTTTTTGCAATATGTTGATATATACACAGTTATGCACCTAGGTGAAGTACAATCAGGTAGTGAGTCCATGTCCCTGGAGGAACAGTGCATGGGTTTTTGACAGTCGTCTCTGTAGGCTGTAGTGTTTGTCCTCTTATTGACAGTGTCACTGACAACAATGATTTCGTCCCTGCTGCGCCACACAATTAGGTTTGAAATCAGAGTGGTGTCAGATGTGCACATTGACCAGTTTGCAGAGATGAGTCTATCATTTGGAATTGTTCAGGGGGCACCTGGATGATTGTGCACCTTGACTTCAATCCCTTCCTGCTTTTGTACCATTTCTCCCTCGTCTCTCATAGTTTTCAAACACAACTTGGTCTAGCTTTTGAATTTCTTACTCAATCTCCCCCTCCCCATCACCATTCTTTCCTCCTTCAGCCACATCTCTTAAACCAATCATCCCCATTCTCCCAGGATCTCAAACCTCATTTAGCCGTCTTACCTACCGTACAACACCACTTCAACAATAGCACTCTAAACTTCCACTTGTTGTTACAGAAACCAGGATATCCCCATATGCTACACTGAAGTCACTCCACACTGACTCTGCCACCTTCGTCCACTCTCCCTAACATGATGGCAGTGAAGTTCGGTTCCTTATAAATAAGGATGAGTAGGGGTAAAATGGCCACTCAGCCCTCACACTTCTACAAACCAAAACACAACGCAATCATAAAAGTAAAACAACAGGTACAATCAAGAGATATAGCTCCTTCAGTAACACAAGCCGAGGGAAGGCTATTCTCTTAAGAGGAGAATGAAGGTGAACCACTAGTGACCCAACCAACACAGAATCAGAGTCCAAAATAAAATAAATATCCAATCAAGTATCCATAAAAATATAACTAATGTAATTAAACACACCATCTGCACGTAGAATGAAAAGAGATTACTATACAAAAAAGCCCAAAGGAAAGAACATAGAAGATATGAAACACTGGAGAAAGTAGAACTCTGAGCGTAGTTCTAGGGGTGGTAGGTAAGGTACTACCATAAAAAAGATATTGGGTTGAACATTGGAGCAATCGTGACCTAACCTGTCTGTAGGGTCCCAGTGGACCTTAAGGGCAGTTTACTACAGTACCTGGATTCAGTGCTTGGTGGTCTGATGAATCAGACCTGGTGTCGAACGATGATGCAAGCTGATCAGGCTCAGTCCAGGCAAATAGGATCGTGGAGGCACTGTCAGCACATGGGCATTGAGTAGGGGCAGATGCGCGTGCTCTATGTGGTCGATTGGCAGTAGTTCAATGATGCAGGTCAGGGCAGTCCCAAGAACATTTCACAATTGGCCAGGCTGAGTTGGGCATTATCAGCTAGAAGAGGACGGTGAGTGGCGCTCCAGAAGTTTGAGCGAAAGTTGTCCAAGTGGTGATCAAGGGTGCATCGATGAGCGAAAAATGAGGTGGCAGTCCACAGGCTAGCTGGGCCAAGCCATGCTTCTAAACCCTGGGTAAGGGTCAGCAAGTGACACTTCAGTGATTCATTTTGGGTTCCGGCATTGAGCAGTCTCTTCAGGCCTAGAAGGTGACATGCTTTGCTAGGACACTGTGCATTGCAATAGTTCAGCCAGATGGAGGAATGCAAACACCACCACCAGCACCTTCCCTATTATTCAGGATGTGGGGAACATGAAATGACCGATTCAGCTTCAGCTGGTCTCGCCCTCCAGTTGCTTCACAATTGACTCGGGAACCGAATGCTTCTGCTTGGGGTCTGCTCCCATAGCTTTAGGAGATTAGTGCTGCATGGTTGGTCTTAGTCTACAACACTGGTCACTCCCAATGTGCCCTGGGAGAGTGTAAGGGACAGGCCTTCATTCTGTCTTGGATGGCTCCTTTTTCACCTGAGGCTGAGGTCTTTGGACAGTGCAACTGTCCCAAAGGAAGTCCAAATGAGAATATTCAGAACATTTCTCCGGCCTTAAACGATCCTTGAGGAACTGATGGAATTCTCCTGAAGGGGTTAGAGACCCCATCTTTTAAAGGTGTACGTCCTGAGGTGATTATTCTCAAGCTAACCTGCTTTAGGAGACCAATCCCTGCTCAAGGCTGGAGTGGACTTCCACCTGTTGATGTCACACCCAATGTGCTTTGCACCAGAGGAATTGGAGGAGACAGGAAAGGGAAAGAGATACAGTGAGAAACAAGATGGCAGTAGGTTTCTTCCAGTGTCCAGAGCCCTGTTGCCTACCCTACTCCTTCACCCTTCCCACCTTCGGACAACAAAGGGCTTTGGAAATGCAGCACCCTGATGTGAGGCAACTCCTTCTGAATGGGTGTGCTCCTTTGATACCTGGGACCAGGGAAACTTCATGATTTGTGGCTGTCTCTGGGGGGATCTCAGAGGGGTAGTTACCAGCCCTCACAACGGGGATCAAAGAGAGGCTGGGTCCTCTGGGTTTCTTCTCTGCCATTGAGAAGTATTGGCCCGTCTGACCTGAATACACATTCCCTTCCACAGCAAAGCTGACTCACAGGATCTGACATATGTGCAATTTCAATTTGGATGTGGCAGCCATGTTCATAAATAGAGCCATATACTTTGCCTAAACTCAGGCATAGCATTTTTTTAGAGACGACCGTGCCATCAGCATGGGGTACTTATAATTAACACAGTTCTGATACAGGGGGCATATCTTAAATGCTTCCCTTGTGCTGCATTGAATTGGATGTTGCTTTGGTTGTGGAGTGGGCATCTTGTGACTGTTGAACCTGCTGTGTGCCACGAGTAGAGCAGATGCAGCAGATCAGACTACTGAGGGAGCAGGGCACATGTACACTATGCTTTTGGAATGGAGTTGCGGCGAAGAGGGATCTGGTTAGCAGATAACCCTTTGGGAGAAGGAATCTCCCGCATCATTTTATGTACTAATACAAATTCAAAAATCCAGGGCTTTGCACCCTTGCTAAATGGCAATTCCTTACACACCTACTTATTAAGAATCAAATGTATTACAGAAGTCCTAAGTGCAAATACATTTTGTAGTTAGTAAGTGAAGGGAGAACAGACTTAGATAAAAGTGGATGTCCAGAACATCTATTGATCCACGCATTAATCATTTATCAAGCAAGCCTGTAATAAAACTGACTGCTGATAAATACGGCCTCTAATGTCAAACATTTTTTCTGGGTCATCATTAGATTCTGAAATTATATAAAGCAATGTGCAAATTAATGATGAATAAATGTGCAACACAATTTCTGAAAGAGTGCACCGTTGCAAAAAAATCCAATTATTTAGTAAAATCAGGTTAATTGAAAAGACATGTTGATTTTTTTCTCATCATATAGGTTTTCACAGATGTTCTCAGTAGTTTATGGATAAAGAATGAGTAAGCAGAGTTTTACCACCAGGGTAGCACTGCTCACTGGATATGTGAATCCTGTCCAACACTATTAACATGTTTCAGCTATACTTTTTAGCGTGGTTAATTGGAATTAGAATTCTGAGGTGTTGCTTCATCTGTAAGTTGGCAATTCCTGGAATTCCGCAATATGAAGAGCCAAGTAACCTATTTGATTAATATTACTCAATTAATTGTTTGAGGCAAATTAGAGATTGAATAGAAAGGTTTTTACTACAAAGCTTCCCTGGGTTCCAATTCTAATACGATTGGGAAGCCCAGCACAGATCAGTGTTCCATTTAGGGCATTGGTAACATGTGGAGACACCTCATATAAAGTGACAAATAGTTTTAGTATAATGGTGCGTGGGTCTCCTGACAATCAAAAGTAGATTGTGCAAAATGACTGCAGCGTCTCATTATATGTATTGTGGTAGTTGTAAAAACATGGTAAAATGAATACCTCATATTTAAAAAAATACCAATTGATTACTAGTGGGAATCACATGATATACAATATCTAGTGTTGCGGTCCAGAAAAAAAAAATTGCATTAAGTTAACACATTATATTCATCCAAATCATTACTTTCTTAGTATTCCATGAAGTGAATATCGAATGCAATCCCAACTGATAATTGGAGGGTATGTTAAAAATAAAATGTATTCAAACAAAAAGTGAATATCCAATCCAATCCCAACTAATAAATAGAGCGCAAGTTAAAAATAAAAGGTTTTTTCAAAATATCAGGTTTTTTACCATTTGCTCCCTACGCATAATGATGACCTTGGTATGGAGATCACTGTGTTTAGGGACTGCAGAAGAAGTGATCATAAATAGAATAGTTGTCTTAAAACATGGGGAACATGGCAGTAACATTTGTACCAGACTGTTTAAGAGAAGGGCAAATACTTCACGTT
Source organism: Ambystoma mexicanum (assembly GCF_040938575.1). NCBI lineage: Eukaryota > Metazoa > Chordata > Amphibia > Caudata > Ambystomatidae > Ambystoma > Ambystoma mexicanum. Next base: position 1,173,912,799 of record NC_090930.1, on the reverse strand, counting down.
TTTTACATACTTTGTTGCAATCCTCCAAATTACTTTCCAAAAGAGCTCACCCCTCCCCCCCTCATTGGGAAATAAGACATTTAGTAAACTTCCAAAGGGCTTCATATCTGTGAAAAACAGGAGGGTGTATCACAGTCTAGTCCCCAGGGATCTCATTCTCAGGTGGCCTGGGAAGAGCCATCGCTCTTGGATCCCGACTGTAGTGGTGGACAAGCGAGGGAGGATCCCCTGGGTAGGGAGTCCTCACGGGTGGGGTGAAGCACCTGATGGTGAGACATGCTATACCCCTTTTTTCCCAACCCATCTAACCCATATCCCTATTTATTTTATGGGAAACTACAGCTCCCATAATTCCTTCCCACTTCACATTGACAACACTACTGCTCCAAGGAAGATGAGGAATAAGGCATAGAGGATTACCTCTACTGGTTTGCAATGGCTCTGTCCCTCTAATGAGATTAGGCAGAGTAAGGCACATAATACGAATTACATACACCTGCCACTTTTAAACACTTCCTGTCAGGATAAAAGGTGGCATGCAGAGGCACACTCGGAGCGAGGCTGGGCACGAGAATGAACAGCCCTTTTGGGGATGAAGAAAACCAGGCTATGGAAGTTGGAAGGACAAGGGGATGATTGGTTGCTGCAGAAAAAGAGAGAGAGTCAGGCGAGAATTCCATCCTTTTGGGAAGCCATAAGCGTTCTACGACTGAAAACAAGATAGCAGAAAAGAGTTACCACCAAAGTGCTTCCAGGCAGCCAGCCAAGCTCCCAGGTGAACGACAGAGTTGGGGAGGAGCAGAGGAGGTGTTGATAATGGCCTTGACTGCTACAAGAAAGGCATTGAAGATAGAAGCCCAACTAAGATGACCATTGAGTAATCAAAGGTAAACAAAAGCACGCTTTATGTTAAGAGCAAAAGAGAAAGATGTAACAAGAGTTGAAGGTTGCACATGTGCCGATAAAACACATAATGAAGAGAACAATGATTAAATGCTGGGAAAAGTATACAAAGTAGCAGAGTGGTCCTGCAAAGCAGAATTGCACATTCGAAAGTCTCTGTGAAATATTCTGTGCAATGGAAAGCAGGAAACAAGGCATGAAAGTAGTTCAAGAGTTGGTTTAGTGAAAAGCAATCTATTTGAACTTTAAAAACGGCCAAGAGGGAAAAAGTAAAGAGGACCTGAACTATGTAATTTGACAAGAGGGCAAAAGAAAAACTACAAGTACCAAGATGCATTGGTTTTGCGTGCGAACTTGGAGTGTCTTCAGTGTTCCGGGCTCACAGCACTGCATTGTCTGTATAAGGCAATAGGGGTCAAGGGGTCAAGAGTGGCTGCTGGCATGTGTTTAACAAGTGTGCTCTTAAACTCTGACTGCTATTCATTTATGTAAAAATAAAAAGTTAAAAAAATAAAATGCAATCTTGTTGAAAACCTTTCTTTTATGAAAAGGTGGTTGATAGCACACGAGAAGGACTGTATCCTATGCTAAGACTCATATCCACACAGGATACCCTCAAAATGGTTTGGCATTGGAAAAGTGACCCTTCTCAAAAATTGGTTCAAGAGTAGCATGTTTCCAACTAGTGCAAACGTCAGTGCGTTTACAGATTGCATTAAAAAGTGCTGTCAATATTGGAATCCAAAAGGAAGTTTCATATTGTATATGTCTATGCAACAACAATCCTGTGACACACTGGATTTGCTCATACTTTGGCTATTTTATTCTGCTGGAACATCAAATTGGATGATATAGATCTAGCCCGCAAAGTCCAGTCCACGTCTTCCCACCATCAAAATTCCCTGACCCTGACAACCCTCCACAAAGGGCTGGAGAAATGCTCCACTCACACTGATTTCTGTATACTACAATTAAAACCTTACAACATCATCAGCGTTTCGTGTGGCATCAGCTACAGCAGCCGAATGTTTTGCACAATACTCATCAATGATGGCTTGATTGATTCACTTTTTAGGACTGTCTTTTTAAATCTATGTCACTGTTTTCTACCCTCCTCTTTTAACATTTTCAAATGTCCATTTTTATTATTTCTACATGTTTTTTCAAAGAAAGGGAATTGCTTCCGATTTCACTCATAGGAAGCGTTTCTATTGTGACAAATACATCTAGATGCTATATAAGGTTTTCAAACATACCGAGAGTGAACCATGAACCAGTTGAAGATGGAATGGTCTCAACCTCTTTAAGATAAGCCATCTTAAACAGGGGCCATTTTGAGAAAAAATGTGGGACTGACCATTTTAGTGCCCATCTGTTCCTGGTGAATTTTCTCATTAGACTCACATACCCCAAACAATTATGAGAGCACTAATAGATTGTGGTCACTTCGTGGGTGTTCAATAATGGCCTATCCACGAGCAAATTCCATTATTGAATTGGTGCCATGAAGTACTTTATCATCATCATCATATCAGCTTTATTTCAGTAAAATAAAATACCATAAAAGCATATAGAAGCAATATACATAAAATCAAACTTAACATCTCACTACAGTTCATGCATGATGCAATATGTGCGTGCAAATCAACGTCTAAAAGAAGTACAGTACTTCAAATCGACTATGAAAATGTAAACATGAGACAGAATTAAACTAAACAGCACGCAGTGCTTTCTAGAATTAAAATAGTTTATAAGTAAAACAATTCTAGTGAACAGTAGTCCTACACAATACATCCATAATATGTTTTCTCAAGTTCCAAGCCCTCCTCAAATATGTAAAGAAAACACCAGGCAACAATACACAGATCGTCCTGAAGAAGAATGGGAAGGGCCAGACGGCATTCAGTACATCTTGCTTTTGTCAGTAAGGGGATGATTGTTCTTTTGGCAAAATATGACAAAATGCAGGAGATCCTCAATTGCAGCCTCACAGCACAGGCAAACTGAATTCTGAACCTGAGCCTGCCAGATCTTTGTATTGGCTTGCAACATCAATAAACCGAAGCAGGCTCTTGTCAGGATCCAGCGATCTGCAGCGTAGGGCTGTAAAATATCTATTTTTGAATAAGCATGCTCCCTGTTTGAACCTAGCAACGGCCCCATTGATTCACGCCTAACCTTCATAGAGTTTTGTATATGCTTTTTATAGAGATTTTTGCCCTCCATAGTCATCAAATTCGCAGCACACTGAAGAATAATAATGTTAACGTGATTTAAGCATTCATGTGTACATTTCAACCAGAGGTAGTGCGCAACATATTTCAAATTAATTCTTGGGTCACTAAAGGGCACGTATTTGACCAAATGCTCAACCAGTGCATAAGCGCGGCTCTACACCACTCTTCCCCAATATGGTTTGCCCCAAGCTCCGCATGCACTGCATAATTAGGTGGCGAGCAGGGCAAACCCAACAATTGCTTAAGGGAGCTATTTTCTGTGATCTCAAGTGCAGCTACATCTTCAAACCCCCAAAGTGAGGCTCCATAATTGGTTTCAGCTTTGGTCTGTGCCCGATACACTTCCAACATCATTGCGAGCGGCTGCCCTTGGCACATCCTTATGAATCTTGATACACGCCCCAGTGCTTGCATCATTTTGATATTTTGCTTGTGTTATGTTCTGTCCCTTTCCAATTTTCAGAGACGCGAACACCCACATAATGAAAATCTGTTACTTGCAGAATAACCAAACCATTGCTGAGTATGCTACGCATCTTCAGTTTGCTTGCTCTCCCAGCTGTACATACCATCACCGCTGACTTAGTTGCATTCATTTTTAGGTCTAACTTTGACATAAAGTCAGTATAGACATGAATACGTTTCTGAAGAGCCTTGGGTGTACGAGCAAGAATCACAGTATCGCCAGCATATGCTAGGAGCGGGAACGATTATTACCAATCCGTGGAAAAACTGCCCATGAATCAACCAATGCCTTTTAAAGGCTGTTGATATATAATATAAATAAAACAGGGGCCAAAACACACCCTAAATCAATATTCTCTTTCAATTCAAAGAGTTCTTAGCCTTTTCATACAAACATGAGAAGCTATACATCTCTACTGGACAATATGCCAAAGTCCCCTGTAGGAATAGAATGCCAAATTATTTAGTGAAGAATAAAAAAGCCTCATTCTTGAATACATGAGGAAAGTCCAGCTATACGACGACAACAAATTTGTAGAGACTGTTACCTTATCCAGTTCATTTGGATTCCTTGTGTGTTTACCCACCACTGTTGGCTTCTTAGTTGGTTTCAGTGAATTATTTATGTCCAGCTACCTAAAACCTCATACCTAATGCTGCATAGGAGTGGTGTAGCTCGTGACCTGTAAGCGGATTTGTTCTCATATCCAACACATCTTCTGTTTCTTGCTCTTTTGTATAGAGTACTGATCCATGTTTGGTTCTTTTGAAGCAAAATGCGCATGCGCACATTCACAAAATGTGCATCCGATGTTACTTAAACCAAAATGGACCAATGTACACATGCACGTGAAAGAGAATTCAGCGGATTGTGCAACATGCATGAGGTATATGATAGAGGAACAACATGTTCAATTTAAAACCGAAATGCGGTGCGCGTGGGTGAATCTGATAAGGGAAGACGCATGCAACAGCGAATATTTTTTTTTGGATAAAACATTTTTTATTGTTTTACATCACATCAAAACAACAACATCATGTAGGGACTAGCATGTCTTTTCAAATTTCAGTCATTAGCAGAGTCGTTAGCAAATCACCCATAACATTTCCCCAAGTTCTTAGTGCAATTAAACCGCATCACCCCCTCTACGTCTAGCGGGATCTAGGGTCCTTCCTCTTCCCACCTCCTCCATATCTTGTCCACTTTTACAGGGCAGCCTCTGGCGGTGTATATTCTGTGTTCTATCCTTGTGCATATGTCCCTGTCCATTGCCCACTGCTCCATTGTTGGGGACTCTGGGGCTCCCCATTTTTGTGCTATGTTGCTCTTCATCAATCCCGCAGCTGTGTTCAAGAGCAGCCTTTCCCATTTATTAAGAGCGATCTCATCCGGAACACCCAAGATGAGAATCTTTGGGTCCAATGGTATGCGGCACGTAAGGACCTTATTAAGCCGGTAGAGCATTCATTCCAGAAGGTGTGGATTCGGGGGCATGCCCATAGAATGTGAAAGAAGGTCCCCTCTTCCTCTCCGCATCAGAGACAGCGCAGGTTCGAGGCTCTCTTCCACCTGTATAGTATCGTCCTGGGGTAATAGACTCTATGTAAGATTTTTAATTGGACCAGCCGAATGCTGGAGGAGATGGCCACTTCCCTTGGATGCATTAGTGCTTGGACCCTGTCTTCTGGGTCTACCTCCCCTACACCCACCTCCCATTTGGCCTTTAAGCCCGTCAGTTCAGGTGTGGCAAAGGACATGATAGCATTATATAGGATGGAAGTGGGGATGAAAGCTGGTAGCATGTTGCGCTCTTTTGGTGTGTAGTCTGGGTTACTGGTGTTTACAGGTATATCATTTCTTAGGGCATGGGCCATTTGTACATAGTGGTATCGCTCAGTGCCCGGGAGTTGGAATTTTTGCTGGATGGCTTCAAACGAGGCTAGTTGCCCCTCTTCAAGAATGTCTTCAACTCTCAGAATCCCGGCCCTTACCCATCGGGGCCACGGGTCAAGCCTCTTTATCCCGGACAGATTGCTATTTCCCCACAGGGGTTGTGCCGTGGTTATTCTGTTTCCCCATCCTACGAATCTGTGCGCCTGCTTCCAGACAGCAATAATATGAGTCGTAGTCGTTGGTGGTGGGGGTCTCGGGAGTGTTTGGTATAGTAATTGCCGTGGGTCGGTGCCATGCATAGCGGCAACCTCAGCCCTGATGTGGGGGCGATTACATTTCATAATCCGATTGAGTGTGAAAATTCCGGGTGAATCCACGGTCATGGCTGAATGGCAGGGATCGGCAAAGCAGACTGAAATCTGAGAGACTTTGTTTCAACGACTGGTGGAGCGGAACCTAGAATTTAGCCCAGCCTTATTCAAGACACCTTGTGTCTTCACTTCTTGCTGGCTCATCATGAGCCCTGTTTCAATACGTATCAGTTTCCTTTGGGCGCTTCTCCCCACATGAGGAACATTGATCAGTCAAATGGCAGGTAACCTCCTTATCAGTTGTCCACTTCAATTAATGCAGAATCCTGCCTGCCATTAGTAATATTCTCTGAAACAGCCAGTACTGCCACCCCCAAGTACATCATAACTGAACTACACAAAGTCAGCTTCCCCCCAACACCATTAATTTAACAATAACTAGAGCCATGCCGAAATGAGTTGCAATGTAAGCACTGGCTTTATCAAGGTCAGTTTTAAACAAGTCAGTCGCGTTCCAGCAAATGAAAGCTGGTTTACACATAAGCTCCACCTTTCATTTAATATTTAACATTGTATGCTAACCCCAGGTATTTACACTCTGAGAATTATCTTTATTTACCTCAACAATAAGAGAATTTGTTAAGAAGATTTCAATAATTTAACAAACTAAGTGGGGATTGTGAAAAGCCAGCCTGGCCCACTTCTGTGAAATAATATCTAACCTTCTGATATCTTTGGAATTTCCACAGAACAAGAGAGCACTGTCTAGCCAACACTCTGACAAGTTGTCTGCCTCAGAATCAGAGCACTCTACACTAATAGCAGGTACAAATCACAAAAACCGGTATAATATTGTGCCCCCACTGTTTTGTTCTCAAAAGGTTAAATTGGAGATTTTAACTGTGGGAATAGCTTGGTGAAGAGTAGAGGCATCCACAGTGACCAGCACATTATGAACTGATAACTGATTAGCAGCCCAAGGCAGCTCAAAACAGCAGGCATCTCGTTATGTAGAGGAATCCTGACTCAATTGCATTCCGATTTGAGGCTCACCATTACAAATATACTGTGAAATAAAAGTGTAGAATGGCCACTGAACTGTATTATTCCCACAGCCACGTCAGTAATAGAGTGTGTCCTGCCTGAGACTATTAGAAGAGGGCTTAGTAAAGTCTGGCCATTACTGCATCATTTGCCTGTGATGAATTGACTTCTGCACTGCTGGATTACAGGGATAGGTAGAGGCTAAAGCACCCACTTAGACCTCACACTTCTACAAACAGAGAGATTCCACAATCACAAAGGTAAAACAGGCATAGTTAAGGAATGCACCTCTATAGCCTTTTGTGGTAAAGTGGGTAAAGAGAAGGCTATACTGACAAAAGGGGTGTGATGGTGGAAATACATTGGAGGGACAGGGCCTCCTTGTCCTTGTCCTATAGTCCCTTTTCATGTGCGTTCTGTATTGTTTACTGCCTAGGAGTGCATGTGGGACCCGTGGCAGTGCAGTTCTTTTGCTTTTTGGTCATGTGAACATACCCTTGGGATACCCTTATGGCACCCATGGGTGGGGGGGTACAACCCTATGCCCCTAGTGTGTGTTTTTGGGTCACCTGTGTGTGGCCCACAGAGTAGGGTATTGGCTGGTGGCAGCTCCATGCTGGTGCTCTGAGTAGCCTCCATTTTGGGATACCCAGGCCCTGCCATTGGAATCAGTTGATTCCTGATAGGAGACAAGAGGGCCCCTGTGGCCTCTTGCTTTCTGTTGCCTGTTACCTTGTTTTCTCAAAGTCCTGGGAAGCCCTGACTCTGTCCCTTCCCCTGTCTGGCTGTTGGGTGGAAGTTCCACATATGGTATTGTGGGGAAGTCCAGACCAGACTGGATGGAGCCTCCCAAAGACCATATGTTGTGGGTACGCCCTTTTGGTGGGACCTAGGTGAATGGAGTGTGTGACCAATATGCACTTCATGTTATGGGTGTCTGGTTTCTGGTATGAAACACAATGAATGAGACAGCCCTGCCCGAAACTGGTATGAATGCAGTGTGGAGTGCTGAATGGCTGGGTACATGTCCCAATACACATTCCCTGTTGTGAGTGTCTGGAGGGAGGAGAATGGCCTGAATGCACTGTGAGCCGGATTGGTTGCCTGCCTGCAAAATTTCCGTTCGGAATGATTGGTTGCCTGAGTGTGACCCTCACTGATGGAACTCTCACTGATGGAATTCGTTCAGAAGCTGAAGTCGATACTTGCATAACTTTGAGGCCCGCTGGAAGAAGAAGAATTGCTGCGGCTGTCCTTCACTAATCTGAAAGCATCGTGACCATCAAGGAACTTATCCAAGAGAGGACCTGGCTAGGAGACCTCTTCCCGAGCTACGAGGGACCATCGTGCACCAGCTAATCTTTGCCAAAGCTCCCTGGAAGTCAGACTCTCGAAAGGCCACCGACCGGAGAAGGGGACTGTCATGGAATCTAAAGTGAAGCAACCGGACATCCAAGTCCATCGTCATTTACTAGGGTTCGCAGGTTTGCTATAACCGCTGAAAGCCCGTCGAAGTGTGTTGTCCAAAAGAGGGGACAGCTTGACGCTGTGCTGCTCAACGACCAGAGCCGCAACGCTCAGCTGCCTAAGACATTTGATTCAAGGACTCCCCTTATTCATCATCGTCGATCGCTTTGTCCGGCTGGAGAAAGTCAGGGTCATCCACAACCGAGGAGAATCCGCCGGTGGGTTTCCCACCACCTGAAGTCCTCAAAGACGCTGACGAAGATTCAAAAGCCAGCCGTGATCGAGTCCCGATCGCAACGCTGATGACCTGACGCCTTGATGGGCCAACATTCTTCATTGACTCTTTGCGGCAACTATCGTCGTCGAGGTGCATTGCACACCTCATCTTCACAGGACATTCACAAGCATTCATCAATGAGCACCGTGAAGATCGAAGCTGCTCCCTCGAAAACAGTCTTCACCTTTTCTTCACCAAGGAATCTTGATGACCCGTGGCTCCTGCCTTAAAGGGAGTTCACTCAAGAAGAGCCTGTCGATGATTCATTGAAGAACTCTACGAAACGAGGTACATTGGGGTCGTAGAACCTTTAGAAGGAATCCAGACTATATTAAGCTTAACTGGACTGGCTTGTCAATACACTTGATTTCCAGGTTGCCCAGGTGCAGGATCCTCACACAGAACTGTCTATAGGTAGACAGGAGTCAGTATTCTGCCATTGCTAATTTACCTTACTTTCTTTCTGTGGTCTATCGTTGATTCATCTTGCAATCTGATTTGTATGTCATTTGAACTGTTAACAGTTGCTGCATTTCAAAGGAATCGATAGTTAAGAGTGGTGCCACGTAGACCTGTATATATTTGCCATTATAGTTTGGCCAGAGTACACAGTGTGTTATTGTTATTGTGTATAAAACGTTAACCTTATTTAAATAAAGAGCTTTGTTTTCACTAACATAGTATGTAGACATTCCTTTGTGGCTGCTTAGGGTCTACACTGTACTTAAAAAATAACCTGCATCACCTCCTGAGTGCTTAAACCTTGATTGCTTTTCCAACGTTACCAAATAAGAATCTTGGCGAGGGTGCTCTGTGCTTCAACTCTGACATATAGAGAGCAGGAGTACAGAAAACTCCCTCCAGTCTTTACAAGGGGTATGAAAGTGGTTTGGTAGCAACCCAAACAGAGAAGTATAACAGTACAAATTAAATGAATGTCCGATCAAGGTTCTAAAAATATACATACTTTAATCAAACATACCATGTACAATAATAGATATCTAGAAAACACTTTAAAAAACACACCGCTGTAGAAAGAACACAGAATAGGTAATGATAATAAAGATGCAGCAGTATGGGCAATGAGACAAGATGAGAAAGGATAATGAAAAGACTACAATGTTCAAAAAGATATTTCTTGAGGTTGCAAAAGGTATTAAAATGACCTATCCAGTTTCTAAAGCCCAAAGATGGAACTGGAGGACAGATATCAGTAATAACTTTTTAATTGTCTTGGCGACTCGACAGCATCAAACTGGGCTTCCTGGCATCGTTTGCAGATCCTCTTCAGTTCTAAGATGCAGCAGTTGTGATGGTCCCGAGCAAGCTGGTGTTGAGTTGGGGTCGAATGGAAGGTGGATGCTGTCAAGAGGCGTTTACTTGAGATTTTCAGATTGGGTGGCCACCAGGTTTGTTCGGCAGTCGAAGTTTGATGGCAGTGAGCTGGTACCAGAATGGACAGAACAGTCGATTCAATGTGTAAAATAGGAAGTGACTGTTTTGGTGGACATCAGTGTCTAGTCGATCGACTTACAGCAGCAGCGATGAAGAAGCTGGTGTTTCAAACAGTGATTCAAGCAATGCAAGGCAGCAGTACTTCATTGTTTCGAGCCAATGCAACAACACGCTTTGGCAGGCACCATGGAGTGGTGAATGGAGCTGAAAAGTAAATGGCGGCTCACCGAGAGATGAATGCCGAAGGCAGCTTCAAAGGTTCCTGGAGGTTGATTTGGTGATGAATATGCTTAAATCACGGCTCACAGCGGGTCTGCATCGAAAATAAAATGATTTTAGCTGTCTGGCTTTCAGGAGCTGTGAGTCCCAGTCCAGGGTCTCAAAGGCAATGGTTAGTCCTTTTTCTCTGGCACCCAAACATGGGGACTCCAGCAAACACCTTCAGAGATCCTGCAACATGGTGAGGTCCTAGGCAACAGGGTGGTTAGCCATGGTCCTGCATAGGCGTTAAACCCAATTTTCCCTGGAAATGGTTCGAGAAAAGCGCTCCCCTCTGACTTGGAATACCTGCATTCACCTTAGAACTGGACTAATCAAAAGCAAGCAGACGCCGCTCGAAGAACAACGCTGCATCGTTAAAACGTTCGAAAAAGACATCACGAGGTCGAGGGTGGAAGAAAACCTCCCGACACTGGAACTGGTCCATGATGGAGCCTCAGTTCTCTAAAGTGCCACTCATCACTCAAGGGACACTAGGCCGTAGATCAGGGGATGATTGAAGATACCCCCCAATTCCTTCTCCGTCATTTTCTCGGCCACTGATTTGGCTTGTCATACAGAATCAGGGTGAAGACATTAAGCTTGTAGCAAATCATCACTGTCCTGAAGATGGCCCAGCACTAACCACTTAGACCACCGCAGACAACGATGGGACTATTGAAAGGGGCCGAAACATATGTCGACCTATAGAAAATTCGATTGTGCCTTTTCTTATTGTTTTCCCATATCAACAACAACTGATATGTTTTAAGAGATTGTTAACTTTTGCACCTGACTGTCACAGAATGTTTGCACCGATATGAATGGTATGAGTGAGATATGAAAAAGCCTATGAACATATATATTTTTCTACAACATATTTTTTTATAGAACATATTAAAGAGATCTATTGTTATAATTACTACGGGTCTGTTTATAAACTGTCTCTTTCCCAAGGCAACCGCTGCTGATTTTACACACCAGCCTTGCAGCACCTCTACCAGGTGTGCCGTTAGATCTTAGAGAGAGGGGTAGTCAGTCTGTAACTTTGTTTCCATTTTAGAAAGGACTTCTCTCTCAGCAAGGTCCAGCAAAACCTTCTTCCAGGGTTGGATTCCAGAGATGATTCAAAGTGGTGAGAGACCCCTTCTTTTAAATGCAAAAGCTCACCGGTGATTGGACAGAAGCTACCCTTGTTAGTGGTCCAATCCCTGATCTTGAAAGGAGTGGACTTTGCCATCCTGACATCACACCCAACGTGCTTTGCGCTAGAGTAACTGGAGGGGAAAGGGAAGGCAGAAAGGGGCAGAGAGAAACAAGATGGTGGAAGTTTTCCTCCGCTGAACAGATGTTTCCCTGGCTACACTAGCCTCACCCCTTCATTTCTGAATAGAATCAAATGCCTTTAGAAATGCAGCACTCTGGTGTGAGGCCTAACCCTTTGTGAATGGGTGTGCCCTTTGATTCCTGTTTCCAGGTCAGCTTCTTTTGGAGTAGCTGTCTCTTGGGAAAGGGTGCTATCTGCCCTTAGAAAGGAACAAAGTGAGGCAATCCCCAAGGCTGCAGGCCTCCCAGTGGCCAGTAGGAGCCTTGTCTGGAATGATTGCACATAACCCTTCCACAGCTGAACTGAGCCCACAGGGCAAATACACGTAATGTTAACTTAATGTGGCTATGAGAGATGCTGGTCACCATACCCTATTTTGGGTATGGCTTATTTTTACAATTTAAAGTGTCACCAGGATAGAATCCTCAGAGTGATATAATTTTTGTAAAAGGGGTGCATATCTTAAATGCAATCTCTGCGCTGCAGAGCCCAGGCTATCGCTGCAGCTGTCATGAGGGCCTCTGTGACCTCTGAACCAACTCTGTGCCACTGGTAGAGCAAGCACTGCACATCAGGATACTGATGCACCACAGCACAAGTACAGACTATGCTTTTGGCATGGATCTTATGAATGCAGAATCTGATCAGATTTCTGTTTCCGAGATGGAATTATATGCATCATTTTATTCATTAATAAAGATTTAAAAAACAGGGCTTTCACACCCTTGCCAGATGGCAATTCATCATAATCGCCCAATCCATTGAAAACATGGATGCTATTGTTTTATTTTATTCTCTAAAGCACTCTCTTTTAAATGTTTTATCACATTTCCACAAGTGGGTGATTTTCAGTTTTTTGAAGGGAGGACCCGGGACGAACGTACAAGCGTTTCCCCCAGCAATGTTTTTGGGTGCTGCACAGGCCAGCGAGCTGGCCTGCGCATACAGCGTATTTAAGGGGCAGGGAAGGTTTGGGAGCAAGCAACGGTTGGGACGTAGTGTTTGTCCTGGTCTCTGCTCCCGTGCCTTCCCTGCTGTGGCCTGTGTTGAGGGTAGGACAGTGCTAGGCGTCCTGCAGATATTTAGGGGCAGGGCATTGGTGGCTTGGCGTGCGGGATATAAAAAAAAAATTTAAGCAGTACTGCAAATAAAGCACACACGCTTACTGAGGGGGTAACTAGTTCATGTTGAGCTGGGTGGCTGGGTCCTCTGTTCCCCTCTCTTTGTCGGGGTGTTGACATGCCTGCTCCTGCATCCCGCGATCAGCAGGAAGGCAGCAATGCTTGGATTAGGCCCAGAAATTCAATGTCTGCCATAAGGAATTTGGCAGTTTCTGTGAAGACGCCGGTGGCATTATTGGGGCAGGGAAGCTCCTCTGCTTGCGAGCAGCTACCAACGAGTTCTGTGTAGGGTTGTGGCCACATTGGGGCAGTGTGGTGTGCAGCCTTACTGAAGGTCACACACAGATTGTAGAGAGAGCGTTTTTTTCAGCCACTCATACATATTATTAAAGCTTCTTATCAGCACTGGAGGGTGGGGGAAAGGTTTTGATATGGAAAAGTTTTGTATTTTGCAGGCAATATTAGGATTTCCCAGCCAGGAGGGAGAATGGTAAGAGCACTTTTTCAGTCTTTAAGTGAGGGTATCCTCCGACTGCCATCAGGGATATATAACATACTAAGAGTGGATTCAAAATAAAGTAAACCGAGGAAGTGAGGTATTACTCATAATACATATTACAGGATTAAGGACACGCAGCGAGATATATTTTTCAGGCCCGGGTGTAAACTATTTTGGGGATGTGTCCGGGGCCGGTGTCATTAAATTGAACTATTTTGTTAGTGCAGCAGTGGTTGAAGTTGCAGGGGAGAAGGGGCATGGGGAGGCCACAGCGCAGAGTGGCTTTGGACCGGTCCCTTGCAGAAGTGGTGGATTGCAGCCCATCCACAGGAAGGGTGGATGTATGGGACAGAAGGGCCATAATGAGTAGGAGGGATGTACCCAGGCAGGCAACAAGGAGCGGGGGAGCATACAGCGGAAGGACAGGTGGTGGGTCGGGGGTGAAAAGGGCTGGTTGAGGCTACTAGTGGAGGAGGAATAGGGGTAGAGGTGGGAACAGGTCATGGTAGTGTCGATGTTAGGGTCGGTTAGGATCAAAGGGACACAGCGGTGCAATGGGACTGAGGAGGGAAATGCCTGCAAAAGAGTGCAGGTGGGAGGCGGAGGATTCTATCTCTATTGCTTAGCGAAGAAAGGGGACGGTGTGGAACAACCTCCCTGCAAAATAGGGTGGTTTGCAGAGAAATTGATATGGCACCCGTGGTTACAGAGGAGGTGGAAGGAGAGGGCTTGAGGGCGGCCCTTCCCGCAGGCAGTAGAGGACAGATTAGAGGGTGCAGTATGGTGCCTACCATGGCAGGGCACAGGGTGGAGGAGAGAACCCCTTGCCAGAGAAGAGCAGGAAGGGGTTGGCGTGACCGTGCCGAGAAGACATCATAGGAGCAGCGGGGCGGACGCTTCAGGCTCGCCTGAGGGAGAGCTGCCCCGTCCCAGCGTATACTCACAACAGCAATGGTATTTCACTGGAGTGGTTGAGCTTGAGGAGAAAAATTGTGTGCTTTGGGGGGATGAAGAGCAAGGTGGGTTGTGGGGGAGGGAAAAGGTGCAGAGGGGTCGAAGGTTTGAAGGGGAAGATGGGACTAGGGGGTGCAGGCGCGCAAGAGAACGACAGGGAAATTGCCCGGGGGACTCTGCTGTTTTTTTTCCGTGCAGCAGGAGCCAAGAGGGGAAAAAGAGGAGGAATGTCGAAGTGTTGGCCAGGGTGGCACATCTAGGTGATGGCGGGGCAGAAAAGGTGAGCAGGAACGGGAGTGGTCAGCGGCATGAGTCATGTTGGATATGAGGTGGGGATCACACAGGGATGGATCTGGGGCACAAGGGACAGGTGGGGAGAAGAAGAGGTTGTATGCAAGGGCACAGGTGAGGGCGAGCGGAAGGAGTGTCTCCTCTGTGGAAGTTCAAACAAACAAAGTTGTGGATAGAGGTTCCTAAGGAAAGGACTGCGGAGGGTGCAGTGAAGGACAAGTAGATGCCTTATATGGGCATTACAAGGCCACTGGGCGCTCATTTGATGGGGTGACAAAAGAAAAAATTGGGCAGGTTTGTGGATGTTTTTAAACTCCTGCACAGGGAGGCGAACTGGAGAACTCCCAGACCTTTAAGATGGGTTAGCAATACATTTGAGAGGAATGGGGATGCAGAGGTTACTCAAACATCAATAAATGAAATGACTCAGGAAGTTAGCAAAAAGATAACTGTTTTAATATCAATTATCTAAAACAGGGAGTACAACAAACGTCATCGGACGTATCATAGTAATGTCTCTCAATGAACTTCATAAAAAGCACACCTATATACTAAAATCTCGTCATAGGTGATGTACAACCTGCGTATTACTAACGTCATCCTTTGTGGCAAACTAAAAAAGCTACTGATGAGAGTCATAGGGTCGAGAGGAACATCTAAATATACATTCCATATTCGTCTAATGGGCGTGAGAAAGGTGATAGGTTTCTTATCAGGTGTGGCAACTAAGCCCTTCCCTCAAAACAGGTCACTATGAAAATCACTAAATATACGACGTCCTATTGGTTACAAAATGATAGGACCCCCAACAATGCGATCCTCTATCATTGGTTGGCTTCTAACTTCCGTCAGCATCCTTCAGCCCATGCTAGCCGCACGCGTGCCAGACTGCCAGGTGAGGTAGTCTTAAACATCCTCTTCCCACCAATTAGAATATCATCCATCATCACCTCAGTGGTCAGTTGTCAATTAGAGCCTTTGAACTTGTCCTTGGGAGTGTTCTTTTGCTTTGGAATATAGAGGGGAGTAGGGGCGTGTTCTGCTCTCATTCATAGGTGTGAATATCATGCTCATCTAACTCCTTCTCCCCACATGACTGGAGACCACGAAATTGAGCTTTCAGTGTATTAAAAAGACGATTTTCCAATGAACAATGAGCACCTGATGTTCTTCTTTGTTCTATCCAAGCTTCTGAACAGGAAGTTCATTCCTTCACAAGATTGTAACTAATTTCTGTTCTTCTCAGCCGAATACCACCTTGGCTTCTTGGCTCGTTCAACCTTGCCTTTATGAAATTCACTTGTAATCCATTTGTTTTCTAACTGCTTCATACGTGGAAAAGATGGCTTTTCGCCTTTAGCTCTGCTCTGCTTATCATTCATAATGGAACCATCCATTATTTACTTATTCCCATGCATCCATACATTAGTTCTTGCCGCAATCTATTTTACTATAAAGCTAGCCTCATTAAAACGTTGTCTGCTTGCGTTACTTTGCATCTGTACACGTGTGAATTGACTTTAATAATTTCATAATTTCTTCAGCATAAGCCTCTTCATCTTGAGCCCAAAATGTTGCTTATCTTTGATACTTCTGTGATGCTTTATAGAATATCCGCATTCTCTCGTCCCTGCATCTCTTCTATGTACGTCAGCTCGACTCTCGCATGACATCACCAATCTGCTTCGTCATTCAGGCGTCTTGCTTCCTCTGGGATTTTGTTTAAACAGCCATCATACTGTCTTGAATGCAAGTATGGTTTTCTCAATGGGAACCTTGCCTCCAGGATGCTCTTGGGTATGGGCACTTCCCCTGATGCTGCTCGAGTTTCTCACTCTGGTACCCAACATATAGGCTTTTTGGGCAGGGGTTGAAGCGGAGGTACTTAGCTCCTCCTGTACAGAGTTGAGAGTGAAAGAAGGATCCAAGGAGGAAGAATGGAGTTGGCCACAAGACCAAGGGCACCGGTGACAATTGACAATTGGACATCAACATTTTTTATATATGCAAGTGTTTTTTTGCGAGAAATTTCCAGAGAGATGTTTAGTGTTACTGAAATGCATGGACATAATAAGGAAAAAGTTTACAAGTTTTGGGGGATTTGCATGGGAGAGATATGATGAAGAATTTAGGGCAAGGATAGGTGAGGACAGACAAGCGGTATGGGAAGAGAATGACATGGACGTATGGCTACAGTGAATGGCGCCTACGAGTCCAGCACCAATGCTGCATACAGCAAGTGGTTTACCCGTGCCTTACTGGCCCTTTCATGGTTGCCACACCTCAGAGGGGGCGAAGGAAGGAGGCAGGGGTCAGCCATCAGCAGCATGCTGGGCATTCAATAAAGAAAGCTTCACAAGAACAGTGTATAAGTTTAGCCACAAGTGTGGTTGATGCATGGGACGGCATCCGGTTACACAATGTTTTCAAACAGATGACAGATGGAGGGGGTATGGGGCAGGGTGAGGAGTTGTGGTGAAAGGCCTATACTCCAGTTAAAGTTGCGGTTCTTGAACAGTGGCTCTCTTTTAACCCGGCAGGGAAGGGACCAAGATTTTGGGGGAAGGTTTTCGCAAGGGTTTTTGGTTGGTTTAACAGGGTCCAGGGATGCGGCAGTGGGCAGAAAATTTTAAAGTCTGCTAGGGAGAAGGTGGAAGTTGTGAGAGTGAAGCTATACAAGGAGGTGGCAGTGGGGAGAGTGGTAGGGCAGTTTATGGATCTGTCGGGAGACTTGGTGGTGTCCCCTTTGGGGGGCGTGCCTAAAAAGGCAGCAGGAGAATTCAAACTAATTCACCATTTGTCATGGCCGAAAGGCATGTCAGTGAATGATTATATTTCATCAGAAGACTGCAGGGCTTGGGAGGAAGGAAAGTTGTGGGGCGTTCATGGCCAAGTGCGATATCAAGGCAGTGTTATTTCTTAGTGTTGCACCTGCAAGATTTTTGGTTGCTGGGGATGCAGTTCAAAGGCCAAATTTATGTTGACAAAGCGTTGCCTATGGACTGCGCAATTTCATGCGCATTGTTTGAGCATTTTAGCTCTTTTTTTGCAGTGGGTTTTTACCTACAGTTCGCTGGAGTGTTGCATTATTTGACCGATTTTCTTTTCATCAGTGGGGCGGGCAAAGAGCAGGAATGTCAGAGGATGCTGGAGGTTTTTCAGACATTGATGCAGGAATTAGGAGTGCAATTGGCGGAGGATAAAACTGATGGATGACAAGGTGAGCAGGCTTTTAGTGTTGCTCTGAAAATGACACTGGTGGTCATGCAGAGGTTAGTGGGGCATCTCAATTTTATGTGTCGTGTAGTGCCCCCGGGTCGCACTTTTTGTAGAAACATGGTCTATGGCGGGGGCTAAGTACCCACGTCACAGGGTGAGTTTGTCAGGGGCGGTCAGGGAGGATTGCAAGATTTGACTAAGATTTCTGGAAGAATTTAATGGGTTGTCTATGTGGCTGCAGGGCGGCCCAGTTTCATGAAGTTCACGTTTATTTTCAGTTGCAGAAGTTTCAGGAGGTTTTGGTGTGTTCTGGGGTTCTGGGTGGGGGTAAGTGGTGTGCCGAAAAGTGGCCTGAGCATTGGCAGAGAGGAGGAAGGAGCATAGCCTTTTTGGATTTTTCCCGTTGTTAGTGGCAATGGATTTGTGGGGCAGAGAGTTTCAGGATAAGAATGTCAACTTTAACATTGACAATGAGACAGTGGTCAATGTTGTGAACAGGCAATCAGCTAAGGATCAGTGGGTAGCGAGGTTAATGATAGAATTTGTATTGCGATGAATGAAGTTGAATCTGGTTTTTAGAGCAACGCACGTGCCAGGGAAGGATAATGGCATCGTTGATGCATTATCTTGTTTTCAGTGGCAGAGATTCCATGGAATGGCAACAGAAGCGGACATGAGCGGGCATCGGATCCTGGAGGAGCTGTGACGGCTAGGAAACTGAGAGCACTGTGCTTAGTAGAGGGTTCACTAGCCCTGGCACCTAGGACTGTAAACAAGAGAGCATGGTTGTACTTTATAAAAGGGGGAGTGCGCAGTTGTAAGGGCATGGAGGATGCGGAGGAGAGAAGAAGGGATGACATGATTGATTTTATACTGGGGTGTATGGACAAGGGTTGGTACAGGGTAATGATAGCGGGGAAATTGGCGGCCATTGCTTTTTATCGGAAATGGTTTGGGGCTTTCAGCCCAGCGGCGGAGAGATGGCTCATAGGATGCTGGAAGGGTGGGCAAGGGAAAAATGGATGGTAAGGATAGTAGGAGACCAGTTTCAGCTGACCTGTTATTGAGGTTGGCAAAGATTTTGGGGAGGGTGTGCTGGTCATCATGGGAGAGGGACACGTTTTCGACCTGTCTTATTTGGTTGTTCTTTGCGGCATTTAGGGTGTCAGAACTTGTGGAGGGAGAAGAGGGGAAGGTGGTCTACGGTGGGAAGATGTACATTTATCTGAAATCGGTGTAGATATAAAGATTGGCAGATCAAGGACGGATCAGAAAGGAAAAGGCTGTTTGGTGCCTCTGGATAGAGGTAGTAAAGAGTTGTGTCCAGTAAGGGCGGGAGTATCATGGCGGGAAACATGTGGGGGAAGAGAGGGTTTAGTTTTCCAGCATGAAAATGTGTCAGTGGTGAAGACAGCTCAAGTTCTATGGGTCATGAGGAGGGCTCTATTGGCGTTGGGGGAGAGGGCTGAAGAGTTTGAAACTCATTCTTTTAGGATGGGGACAGCATCAGAAGGTAGTAGGATGGGTCTATCTGAGGAGAAGGTCAAAAGGTTGGGGCGATGGAAATCGGGAAAATACAAGGTGTACATTAGAGACCTGGGGAATGGGGCCAGTTAGGAAGGGATAAAGATTGGGGGATGCAGGAGGTAAGCCAGTTGGTGGAGAGAAAACTCATAGCGTTTTTTCTTTTGCAGATGTGGCACGGAGGAGTGGTGAATTGCCGCAGATCTGGATATGTGGACACTCCATAGTGAAATGGTCAGGGAAAGATGCCGTAAAAAAATAATTTTCAGGACCCAATTGGGATGTAGCTATAACAGTGCTTTAGTGAGATGGTCGGAGATTAGGGGGGCTTAGGTCGGACCAACTGCTGCCTATGCTAGCAGGTTTGAGGGAGCGTCATTGGGTTCCAGCGGAAATAATCTTGCAATGGGGGGAGAACGATCCAGTTAAGGATACAGGGGAGTCACTGCTAAAAAAGATAAAAAAGGGTCCTGAGTTGGTTAAGGGCGATATGGCCCAAGGTGGGGCTGGTCTGGACCAAGTTATCGCCAAAGAAGAGTATGTAGGGGGGCAGTGAACAAAGGTGCAGTAGAAAGGACAAGGAAAAAGATTAACAGGGAGATGGTGAAGTTTTGTGGATCCTGGGGGTGAAATGCTGGCAACCGGTGTTAGGGAGAATTCTCACCCAAGTGCAATTATTGCGAAATCCACCCTAAACATCAGAGAAGTAACTAGTGCACCCCTGCCTACAGCCGAACTCTTATCCGTCAAACTCCCATTATCTGACACACAAACCATCCTGCTCCACATTATATACAGACCCCCAGGACCCCCCTCCACCTTCCAAGAGGATATCTCTCTCTTACTCACCACCAATTTGAAACCCAAATCATCATTCTGGGAGATTTCAACTTGGGACTCAATGACCCCAATGACAACCAAGCCACCTCCCTTAATGACACGATTATTCATCTAGGTTTCACCCAACACATTAATCAACCCACACATACAAAAGGAAGATCCTTGGATTTTCTTGCAGATGCCAATTGTAACCTCTCACTGGCTGATATCTCTCCTTGTGCTTGGACCGACCATCATCTTATTACCTTCTCTTTACCTAGATCCTTACCATCTACCACACAACCCACAAAGCTACATCAAATAATCTCCAGAAATAACCGCAACATCACTATAGAGAACCTCAAACCTCTTCTCGCGCCCATCAGTAAAGCTAATCTACCCACGCAAAAAAACAACCCTGCAGCCATAGTAGACTTATATAACAATACTTTAGAACTAGCCCTCAACCAGATAGCTCCTCTCAAACAACGAAAAGCCAAACCTATTGCCCACTCCAACAAATGGTTCTCAGCAGAACTAAAAGCTCTCCGTAATATTAAAAGAACTGCAGAAACTAGCCTGAGAAAAGCCCCTTCTCTCTCCACTAAAGACAAATTTGCTTCAGCTGCCTCCACCTACAAATCTGCCATCCTAAGTGCTAAGAAAGAGACCTATAACCTGAGAATACAAAATGCCAAATCTGGCACCAAAGAACTCTTCTCTATACTAAGAGAACTTGAATCACCACTGCCCCCTACAGAGGACTGCATCAAAGACAAGGCCTGGTGTAACAATATCCAGCTCGCCCTTGCCAACAAAATCTCCCTCCTACAAACCAAGATAGAAGCAAAGAAAGCTAGCCTTGCCTCCAAGCAGAATCCCAGCAGCAAAATTAGCCACACCTCCCCTATCTGCCCATCTTTCCACTTCTCTCCAGTCACGGAAGAGGAAGTAATCAAGATAATCGCCAGCCTCAAACCTTCCAATTGCAAAGGTGACATTTGCCCAGCTGCTGTCATCAAAGATGGTGCTAATGAGCTAGCCCCTCTCATCACCTCTCTGATCAACTCCTCTTTCAAAAACTCAGTGGTCCCCAACAACCTTAAAGAAGCATGGGTCCTAACCTTGCTCAAAAAACCCAACCTAGATCCCAATATCCCCACAAATTATAGACCCATCACCACAGTCCCATTCCTTCTCAAAATCTTGGATAGGGTAGCCTATCTCCAAATACAACAGCATCTGGAAGACAACAACCTCCTAGGATCTAAAAATCCAAATGGATGACGCTAAAGACAAAGGCAAACTAGCCATCTTGCTCCTGTTGGATCTCTCTGCTGCCTTTGATCTGGTCGACCACCAGATCCTCACTCAACACCTCTCCTCAGCTGCTGCATTCTCACAGAATGCCACTAAGTGGATCAAGTCATTTCTGTCGGACAGGTCGACTAGAGTCTTCGCCCCCACTGCAGCTGCGGATCCTATCCCAATCACATGTGGAGTGCCGCAAGGCTCTTGCATTTCTCCCACTCTTTACAACATTTTCACGAAGCTCCTATTTGACCCTCTTGACGATCTGGGTGTCAGCTACACCAATTATGCAGACGACACCCAGGTCCTCATCACGCTCACTGGTAGCTATGAAGAAGATGTGGCAAAGCTTAATGATATCTATTCAGAAATCCAAGCCTGGATGGCCACACACAGTCTTTGCCTCAACGACGATAAGACAGAATTACTTATCGTAGGCTCCCAGGCTCGCCTCAAGAAACTAGACCAAATATACCAATCCTTTACCATTGATGGCAACATCATAAAAGTCTCCAAAGAGGTTAAAAAATTAGGTGTATACCTCGACTCTACCTTATCACTAAACAAATAAACTCGACCATTTCAGCTACCTCATACACCAATAAATTGATCAATGCCTGTAGGCCTTTCCTCTCCACCTCCAGCTGCCTCACCCTATCGAGAGCGCTGATATTGTCTAAATTAGACTATTGCAACACACTCTACCTAGGCACGACCTCTAACAACTTGAACAAACTCCAGATCCTGCAAAATAATGCATTAAGATGTGCCCTCAGCCTCCTGCGCAAGGCACACATATCCACAGTTAGAAAAGAAGTCCACTGGCTCCCGATCCGTGATAGAATCAAGCTAAGAACACTGGTCATCACCCACAAGTGCCTATCACGCACTGCCCCACGCTATCTTTCTGACAAATTCTCTAGAAACTGCCCCATTAGACCCACCAGAACACCTTACCTGCACCAACTAAAGATCCCTAAGTATAACCTAAAAACAGCAGGAGGCTCCAGTTTTCCAGTGCTCGCAGCACAATGTTGGAACACCCTCCCCACTACAATTAGATCAGGAAACCGCATTCTGGCCATTCAGAGCCATGGTAAAATCATGGCTACTAGCCTAAACATCCAGAATTTCACCGACATGACTGGCTAGCTGCCGCGCTCGACTTATAGTAATGTTTACTCTATCCATAGCATATTTAGGACCAACCTGTAACCCGGTCCGCACCAGCCACTGTAACTTGCCCTCTATACATTCTGTTCTCGGTATATTCTACTCCTGTATGTAAACTTTCAGAGCCTGGACTAATGTACGCTCTTTCTGTTGTATTTATGATGTTCGTGTAACGATATGTAACTCTGCTGTACACATGATTATGCGCCCAGTTACCTGAGGGTTCGGATGCGCTTTATAAATAAACAAACTAAACTAAACTAAACTAAACTAAACTCCACCTCTTTTGCTATATTTTGGGACTTTTAACTTTTCATTTTCAATGTGTTGTCTGTGTTTGTTTCTTTGGATATGGAGTTTTAGACAACTCCATTGGCATCATCTGTTTCTTGTGTGTCACACATCACCCTCAGTTCAGTTGCACAGGGATGTCTTTCAGACTTCCCAAGGTTTAAATACCTTCTCGGGGGCTGACTACTGCCTCCCAGTGAATGTAAAGTTAAATTGACTTTGCTAGTCTTTTTAAATTGCTAGTGCCAGCACACACTGCCTTACAGCAGAGTGCTGGAGGGAATACCTAGTATTCCCTATGCCTAGAAAACTCATGTAGCCCTCAAATGCTACAATTTCCTTGCAGAATGGCTGGTGGCAGTGGTATTACCATGATTTTCCCAACAGTGACCCGTTTAAACACTCTGGTAGCTAAAATACACTGGAGCCATGTTTTTCAAGATGGCGTCTGACCCCCCTCTGTAAAAACAGGTTCTGATTGACTTTTTTCACCATTTCTATTTGGAAAGGTCTTTCTAGTGTTTATCTCTGTGTGCCAAACCAGGTTTGGTCCCTTTGTTTGGTTGCCTTTGGCAGGCTCCAGTACTGAAGCCCCCCTCTGGCGCCTGAGTGTCTGGCGTGGACAGGATGTGAGGGAGATACCCAAAACTCCCTGTTCTTAGGAGACCTGAATGCATTCTGGCGTGATTGGCTGCTGACTGTCCGGCAAGGACAGCCACTCTGCTTGGTGAGTGACAGCTAGGCTGGAATGAATGGGAGAAAACTGTTTGAATGCAGATCCCTGGGACTTGGCCTTCAGAATCTGCCTTCAGAGTCGACCACTGGAACGAGAGAACCGAAGACGAGCTGAAGGAAGACGACAGCTGCAACTCCTGGACCGTTGGTTTGCCTGGTGAAGCCCTGCTGCAGGTCCGAATAGCCTGAAAATCCCTTGACAGAGTGTCATGACCCGGCGAAATTGCCCCTTCTGGACCTCATGGTCATTGTCACGAAGGGCTTGTACTCCTTGTTCCTCCCAACATGGCCGTACCAAGCTCCGTGCTACGCACTAGCTTTCACGTCGTAGCACGTACTATAAATTGGTCACGCCCCTGCGGGTCCGCGGGTCTCAACGCTATCTTCGATAGTGACCCGACATGTGTTTGCTCTCTACATTTGCTTCCTTGATCCTCATACTTCCTTCCTTGCCTTTTTTCCTGTTCCTGGACTTCCCCCCTACATTGCTTGTTTAGCGCTAATCCTGGACACCTGATTCGTGGAATGCAAGAACTTTCCACAGAGATGCAGAATATAAAAGCCGAGAATGCGGCGCTAAGACAGCTCTTCTTGTCATGTGACTCCGCGAACAAGGACAGCGTATTATTGGGAGGAGTGGTTGATAAATACGACGGTTCAACAAAGACCTTACGTGGATTCCTGGATTCTTGTTTGGTACATTTTACCTTTAAGCCCTACTATTTCACAACTCCTAGGGCTAAGGTGGGCTTCATAATATCGCATCTTTCCGGTAATGCCCTTACATGGGCCACTCCATTACTCAATTCAGGGGATGCTCTCCTGGATGATTATGAAGGGTTCATCGCGGAACTCAAGACCATGTTCGAATGACCAGAGCTGGTTCACAGTGCTCAAGAAAAGCTACTTGACTTCCAACAAGGATCCCAAGACATGTTGACCTATGTTACCAGATTCAAACAGCTAGCCAAAGAGGCGGACTGGCCCCTGGAATCCAGTTTTACTTTGTTTCGCAGAGGTCTAAATGAAGAGATTAAGGACGAGCTAGCCAGGGTGGCACGTCCCAGTTCATTCCAGGCCCTCCTGGACTTGTCTATGCAAATAGACTTTAGAATCCAAGAAAGAAAGGCCAAAAAGAAAAAGAATAAAGTATC
This sequence comes from Ambystoma mexicanum, assembly GCF_040938575.1. Classification (NCBI taxonomy): domain Eukaryota; kingdom Metazoa; phylum Chordata; class Amphibia; order Caudata; family Ambystomatidae; genus Ambystoma; species Ambystoma mexicanum. The sequence goes on along the minus strand of NC_090930.1, from coordinate 1,173,888,070 downwards.
AATTCAAAGATACTCCCTAGAGAATACTACAAGGACAGAATCTGCCAAGAGTCCGAGCACTGATTCTGAACCCATGCAACTTGGAGCCTTTCGTGGACCAATTTCCCCGCAGGAAAGGTTAAGAAGAATACACACAGACTTATGCATGTATTGTGCCTCGGATAAACATCTAGTTAAAGAATGTCCTCTGGCTCCTCCCCGAAGCTCGGGAAACGCCAGCTCCCGATCTTAAATGGAGCAGGTTTTCGGGAGAGCGATGTTTGCTCCACATCAATTCCATCCTTGAACTCTCCTGGACAAAACAAATTGGTGATATTACAGGCCTTTTTATCGCCATCCAAGGACAAGGTCTACCCCAGACTGGCCTTGGTGGATTCCGGAGCAATGGGAGTCTTCATTGATCAAGATTGGGTCAGAAGTCATAACATTCCGTATGAAGCAAGAAGTTTTTCACAGCCAGTGGAAGCGATCGACGGAAGACCTCTTTCCTCAGGACCCATAAGTCTGCAAACAAGGGAGATCCATCTTTCCATAAATCATCATCAAGAAAGAATTGTGTTTGACATTATAAAATCAGCCCATTACCCCTTGGTTTTGGGCATGCCCTGGTTACAAAGGCACAATCCATATATCAACTGGACGGCCGGATCCTTATTCCTGGGCTCGGAGTTCTGTATGAACCATTGTTTAAACCTGGATACCTCAGTCACAGCCCCTAAAGGTCCACCAAGGTGTCCAGAGACACCACTCATGGTTTCCAATATTGTACAAGTTCCAGAGATCTGATGTATTCTCTACTGCCATCGTTCAAGCCTTACCTCCACATAGACCCGAAGACTGTGCCATAGATACTGAACCCTCAGCAGTGCTTCCCTTTGCAGGATGTTTATCCTTTCAGAACCAGAAAAGAGAGCCCTCCGGGAATACCTAGACACTAATCTTGAGAATGGCACCATAAGACCTTCAAAATCACCAGCTGGTGCTTCATTGTTCTTCGTTCCTAAAAAGGATACCAAAGAGCTCAGACCTTGCCTGGACTATCGGGGACTAAATCAACACACCCTGAAAGACAGATACCCACTACCCCTGATCTCGGATATCCTTGAAGCTGTGAGAGGTGTAGTGATATTCACAAAACTGGATCTCCGAGGTGCTTACCATTTGATCCGTATCCGGGAAGGAGACGAATGGAAAACAGGCTTTAGAACACCCTTTGTTCACTTTGAATACCTAGTCATGCCCTTTGGTCTGACTAATGCTCCCGCAGTCTTCCAGTGTTTTATGGATAGGGTGTTCTCTGACATGTTATTTCTCAATGTTATCGTCTACCTGGATGACATATTGATCTTCTCAAAGGATTCCTTGAAACATGAAGAACATGTAAAGGCAGTACTTCAACGTCTCCGTGAAAATCAACTCTTAGCCAAACCAGAAAAATGTTTGTTTCATGCTACATCAGTTCACTATCTGGGGTTTGTCCTTAGTTCAGAAGGAATTAGTATGGATCCTTCAAAGGTGAAGGCCATACTGACTTGGCCCGCCCCAACATCTGTAAAGCAAATACAGTCCTTCCTGGGGCTTGCCAACTTCTACTGGAAATTCATTCACACCTTTTCCGAGATTGTTCAACCCATTGTTAATCTCCTGAAGAAAGACGTGCCATTCAACTGGTCTATACCACAAGACAAGGCATTCCAACGCTTGAAAAAAAAATTCACTCAGGCCCCCATCCTGGCCCAACCTGACATAAATCGTCCTTTTCTAGTGGAAACAGATGCCTCCAATTACGCCATAGGAGCAGTTTTAAAACAAGAATCCGATGATAAGTTGGAACATCCCATTGCTTACCTTTCACGGACCCTGACTACCAGTGAGACTCACTACTCAGTTCTGGAGAAGGAGTTATTGGCCATTCGTCATGCCTTCACTGAATGGAGACATCTACTCCTGGGTGCTAAATATCCAGTTCAAGTCCATACTGATCATCGAAATCTTCAGGTCCTACAATCCATGGAGTGCAGGAACAGTAGACAAGCTCGATGGGCCTACTTCTTTGCTCAATATCAATTTCAAATCTCACATGTTCCTGGACCACAAAACATGATTGCTGATGCCCTTTCTCGGCGTCCTGACTACGTTCCCTTGGAGGATAAGATCTATCCTAAAATGTTTCTACCTACAATCTTTGTAGCTCAAGCGATCAATCTCCTGGAAGAAATCAGAGTACAGACTCAATCATCTGAACTCTGGAAGGACATATCCGAGAAAAATCCCTGGCGTTTGACAATCAAGGAAGGATATTTATTCAAGAACAATTCAGTGGTCATTCCGACAAAAGAACTTCAACAGAAGGTAATGAATCTATGCCATGATACTCTTCACTCTGGCCATTGAGGGGTAACCAACACCTTCCGTCTTATACGAAGACAGTTCTGGTGGCCAGGGATGAAGTCCAGTGTAGTTCAATAAATCAAGACCTGTGCAATTTGTAGTCAGAACAAATACGATAATCAGAGGGCGGCGGGTCTGCTTCTACAACCTACGTTGCCAACCAGACCCTGGGAAGTTATTGCCACTGACTTCATTGTTCAATTACCACCTTCCCGAGGATATACAACCATCATGGTAACCATTGACTTGTTCACTCATCTAGCTCATTTTACACCATTGTATAAACTACCATCTTCCTCAGAACTTGCTGGAATTTTCCTGGAACATATTTTTCGTCTTCATGGCCTCCCTTCGAAGATTATTTCGGATCGGGGACCTCAATATATTTCACAATTCTGGAAACATCTCTGTCGTGTTCTAGGAATCCAACATGCCCTTTCTTCAGGCTATCATCCACAAACCAATGGGGCAACGGAACGAGTAAATCAAACCCTGGAACAATATCTTCGTTGTTTTGCCACCAAGGTTCAAGACGATTGGTCTCTCCTTATACCTTTAGCCGAATTCTCCTACAATAACTCAGATCATTCAGCTCTCAAGATCAGCCCTTTCTATTGCAGTCAAGGTTATCATCCGTCTGTTTTACCATCAGTTCTTCCAGAATCTACTCCGATACCTACCCTTGACTCTTGGATTCAGACGCTGATCGACTTACAAAGAGAGGCCAAGGATCAGTTAGAACAGGCCCAGACTCGAACCAGAAGATATGCATACTCTAAGAGAAGACCATCACCTTCCTATTCAGTTGGCGATCAAGTCTGGCTAGCCTCGAAACTGTTACCTCGACATCTACGACCAGACAAATTGGCTCCTCGCTATTATGGTCCATTTTCTATAAAGGAGATCATCAATACTGTCTCCTTCCAACTTAAGCTCCCGGATTCCTGGAAGAAGATACATCCAGTCTTCCATACTTCCCTGTTGAAACCCTACGTTAGTTCTACTCGAAAACCCTTCAAACCCACACCTGTTGTTGTGGACGACCAGTTGCACTATGAGGTGTCCAGGATATGTGATTCCAGGTATAGAAGGGGTCGATTACAATATCTGGTCGAGTGGAAAGGCTACCCCCCTAGCGAGAGAACATGGGAACCAGTTTCTAATTTAAAGACTCCTCGTTTGCTCAGAAGATTCCATCTTATTCACCCAGGCAAGCCTGGAGGAACCAGTCTTCGGAGGGGGCATGCTGTCATGACCCAGCGAAATTGCCCCTTCTGGACCTCATGGTCATTGTCACGAAGGGCTTGTACTCCTTGTTCCTCCCAACATGGCCGTACCAAGCTCCGTGCTATGCACTAGCTTTCACTTCGTAGCACGTACTATAAATTGGTCACGCCCCTGCGGGTCCGCGCATCTCAACGCTATCTTTGATAGTGACCCGACGTGTGTTTGCTCTCTACATTTGCTTCCTTCATCCTCATACTTCCTTCCTTGCCTTTTTTCCTGTTCCTGGACTTCCCCCCTACATTGCTTGTTTATCGCTAATCCTGGACACCCTGGAACCACGAACTTCCCGGAACTCTGAACGCACTCTGCAACCTGACGAGGCTCGGGCGAGCCTATTCAAGACCCGAACCACCCACAGGAAGAGTCCTGCGGCCGAACAAGGGAGATCCCGATCACAGGTGAGATGGGGAGAGATTTATGACACATAGAAGCCCCTTCAAGGATGACTTCTTCCCTAGAGCTGGTGGGAACAACCAACTCGCAAGCCACCTGAAAACCATCTCCATACTGGTTGAATTTTCTTCAGAGTGCTTTTGAAAACTGGATAGCCAGGAATAAGGATACCAGTTTGTGGACTTTAAGGCACTCACACCTTAAACTGACATTTTGCCAAGCTTGTGGATCCTTAGTTGTGCAATGCAGAAACCTCCATATGTCCTCCCTCTTGTCCCCACGACTGAGGTCCAGGAACAGCGAGAACTGCAGGAACTGCCAGGAACGTTTGCCTCAGCTACAGCATTTCTTCATACAAAGGTACTGTGCAAACGCGATTGAGAAATCCTCTCTGCCGCGGTGAAAGTTTGTGAAACTTTCCCAACTTTGGAGTCTTGTTTGCTCCTAATCCGACATATAACTCTTTTTCATGCAAACTACTTCTAAGAACATTGGCAAAGTCGTAACTGTTTACTACCAGAACTGTGCTATCCTATCCAAGACACTGATCCATTGACTTTGGCCCAAGCCTAATGAATTGAATTGCCTCTTGTAGTGACTGAAACTATTTGCCCTGCCTGAGAGAGTATTGGTGTTTAATTCTTATAACCTTTGTCTTTTTATCCCTTTTGAAAGTTACTGAAGTGCCATTTTGCTCCCACCTCAGGGGTGCCTAACTTGTTCAGAAACGTATTGGTTTGGTACTAGAGTGTATTATAGTGTGATATTGAGATGCTTATTACTAGTGGATTGTTTTCTAACTAAATGTGTAAATAAATTAATATTGGTTTACCAAGAAACCTTGAGTAAGTGTTTGTTTGAACCACTGTGGTTGCAAGTCCTTTGTGTAACACCTTGTACTGCTCACATCCCTCTTGAGATAAGCCTGGCTGCTCAGCCCTGCTACCACAAAACTATGTAGTACGGATTTATACCAAAGGTGAGATTGTGCTTACACCTGTAGTCTTAATTGTGTGTAGTGTTCCCAAAGGGTACTGCATGTAATTCTGCCTAACAACCAGGAAATCATTTATGAGGGTTTTTCATTGTTTTGAGAGGATGGGGTGCATTCTTCGTTATTGTGGAGCATATATTACCTGGGGGATTTTAGATTAGTGGTGGAGGATATCGAAAAGAGTTCCTGGTAAAAGAGAAGTTGGGTAAGGAGTGTGTAGGCCCGAAAGAACACCCCAGGGGAGGGGTTTTCTGGTGCCAGAGACATGGCCCTTTGGATGAGGGGTGGGGGAAGCACAATGGGCTACTAGCGTGGCAAAGGAGTGGGCTGGTGCTGTTTGCACAAATGGGCTACCCCGGGGGTACAAATATGGGGACGATGTATTGAAGAAAGAAGGGAGTGGCCTCTGTGAGAAGATGGGAGAAGGCGTGATGAAGGTTGAGAGGAATTTAAGGAGAGGGGAGGGAGCAAGGGACAGGAACAAAGTCATTTAAATTGTTTAATTATTTATTGGTTGAGGAATTTAAATAGTTTATTTATTTATTTGTTTGGCAATTGTTAAAATGGATATGTTAGTCTGTAAGGCCAGGGAACCGGGTTAGCGGTTTTTGTGAGCTGTGGCCTTCCACATTAAAGCGACCCACTCCACTTAAAAGCGAGTTTGGGTAATTTTGTGTAGTAAGCCCAAAAGGGGTCTACGTCCAGTCACGTAGGGCTGTTCCTCTGGAACATCATCCTTATAAGATATTTAACATAAACTAAGGTCAAGAAGAATATCTGAGGCAAGAAACCACACTATAGCAGCACTATATAATCACATAATAACAGCAGACCACACCTAGCTACTTTTTCCAAATCTGTCATATAGAAAATAGCAGGCAAAAACAACTAGGCAGCTAAGTGTGTAAGAAGTTCAACCACATGGTGTACAGGAGGACACTGGTTTGGAGCACGTATACTATCTCACCCAGCTTTCTGAGGGGAATGAGGTCCTTGATGAAGGCCCACTTGGGATATTAAGGGAAATCTTAATAAACTGGATTATAGTTTTTATACTTTTAGGTAGAGGGATAGGTAGAGGTGGTGAATGACTGGGTCGAGCCAGAGAGTTATATTTATGGTTGGTTTTGGTTACATAGTGGTGTGTAATATATTCAATGGTTTTTGAGTTGGTAAACATCACAAGCACTTTCACTATAGATTTGGAAAGGCATTCAACACATCAGGTAGTGGCTGCTTCTTCAAATGACTGGGAGAGAGATATACCATTGTGTACAACTGGGAGGAGGCACAGGAGAAGCTGATAAACCACGTGCACTTCTTATGGGAGGCACACTTGCCTGATATTTCTGGGAAGGACAGCATAGATTATGGAAAATTGGTGGCAAACTTGTCAGTATCCATCTATTCAAGCAAATGGACAAGACACAGACCATTGGGTGACACCTGGGAGAAGGAGCAGGAGTAACAGGGATCCCCTAAAGGCAGTTTTGGGAGGGACCTGCTCATATGATATTTTGCTGGGAGGGAGCAGCAGAGATTCATGTAGGTGGATGGCACACTATTCTCTATGCATCTCTTGAAGCAAATTCAAGAAACACATTCTATCAGAAGACATCTGAAAGCAGGAGAGTGGAGAGTGGAGAGCTGGGAAGTCCTGAGTGCAACTTGTGGGAGAGGCTCACTTACATAATATTTCAGGGAGGAAGCAGCAGCGATTCAAATAGTTGAGTTACACACCAGTCAGTGTCTGTCTCATGTGAGACATGTGCCATCAGGTGACACCTGGGATGAGGAGTGGCAGGAGTTATGACTCATTGAGGGCAGCTGGTGGGAGTAGCATGTTCACCTGATTTTACTTACAGACTTATGCTAGCAACAGAGAATCTGTGAAGTTGTTTACACAGTTGTGCATATTATGAGCAACATGTTAGCGTCCAATCATGTGAGAGGCAGGGGGAGATGCTCCGCAATGTCTTTTCACTCTTGAAGCAGCAACAGCTTTGTGCAAAGGGGAGGACAGAATTTCACATGGTAAATTGCAGGTATTATCCAACTGATTGTGCATACCATAAAAGGTCACTCTGGGGTACATACAGCAGTACAAGAAAAAGCACAGATATTGCAGTATCACAATGAACATCCACTGAGAGTGGCACTTTCAGTTCAATATAGTGTCTCATGGCCAGGAAAAGGAGGTGTGCAGATCTTATCAACAGAAGATCAAGTAAGAACAACAGGTAGAGTACTTGAACAGTGGGAGGAGCACATGAATATCCTCGTTCCGTATCTCTGCCATCCTCATCTTCTGTGTCAGACAGTCATGATGATGAGATAGATGATGATTAAGACAAATAGTATGCTGTGTCCAGAAAGGAACAAGCACTAATGTTGGAACGCAGATATAACGGGAAGAATTTTAGAATGAGACCACACAGGCAGAGTCTGTCGTTTTAATACAAGCTTTCCCCTCACCTGTTTACCTTCTCTCTTTGAAACAGCCTTCCCAACACTAATCACAAAGCACAACTCATTATTATGTGGATTCTACAACACCACCAGCACTGCCACTACTAGCACCTTGCATGTACCTTGTCCGAGATTAGCCCACTACAAAAGACAAAGTTCTGGCAGAATGTCACAAACCACAGAAACTAAACCACCACCAAATCTGTTCACTTGCACACTGTGCCAGTAAATGGTGTGCCCAGAGAAGGCATGGATCAGCTTGCGTATTACATCTATTCAGTCCTAAAAGCAGGGGCACAGTGCACAGACATAGGAAGACGTCAAGTGCTTTGAGCCTGACAACCTTTAAAATATTCCCTGAAAATATTTCAGCCGTATCAGTTATCAGTTCATGGGAATCGGTGAATAAGCTCGGCCATCTCTACCCCAGTGGCTCATAGTAGTGATTTCCAGTTTTGTCAGGGCCAATTTATGGAAACTTTTGAGTATTGTCAAATGTCAAAACAAAAGTCCTATAACAGACAGTGGGCCTTATTACGCGGACGGCGGTAACCATGGCTCTATTAGCGCCACGGTTGCCGCTGGTATTTTACCGAGTCCGCCATGGTGAATGGTGGAATTACCCGCTATTCCAAGGTGTGTGGGAGCGGTAATTCCCCATTCACCATGGCACTTCCCCATTCCCATTTTTGCCCCCATGCGGCTCAATGGGAATGGGAATGGTGATAATTACGGTACCGCAAATTGCATTTGCAGTTCCTCACGACTGAAGCGCTCCTGCCGCTGCCTGTCACATGCCTTCTTGACAACTTTCGGCATGGTTGGCTGAGGAAATGGGTGGGTTATGGGAATGTCAGGGTTTGAGGGTTGGTTGTGGTGTGGTTGGGTAGGATGGCAATGGATTGTGTTTTTTAAGATGGCCGCTGTGCTGTTTCCCGTTCCGCCGCGATTACGCTATTTCCGGTTCCGCCTAATTGCGGTCACCGCTAATTACGGTGACCGCTGACTACGGTCGGCGCAATGATGGGTGGCGGTAGGTCACCCTGCGCTGTTAACGAGGGCGGTAAGGGCTGTTTACGGCATGGCGTAGTTTACGTTACCGCCATGGCGTAATGCTCGTGCGCGATGGGTCGTAATATGGCGCTCTTATCGCCATCGGACCATGGCGTTAACGCTCATTACGCCATGGCGGTAATTCCGATCACTTACCGCCTGGGTCGTAACGAGTTCCCTTTCCTCATTTGCACATTAATCATGCACTTTTCCCCATAGTCGTTTTGGTAGAATGTTCTTTTGTTTAATATAAACAATACCATATGTTATGGACAATACCATATGTAGATGGTGATTTGGTGCGGTACCCCGCCATTGAAAATAAATGGGACCAAAATGACCATTGGGAAAAATGCATGATTAATGTGCAAATAAGGAATGTGACGTAATTTAAAACACGAAGAACCTGGAAAGGTGTAAGAGGAGGGAGCACAGTGGGTAAGGCCTCAGAGTTCGCATTTAGTCTTTGTTGCAGCAGACAATGGATCACATTTCCGTCCCACTTACCTATATGTGAGGCAATGCAAGCTCCCTGCTTTGCCCATGTCCTTCACCTCATGGTTCCATGCTTTATCGTAATTTTTGATTTTGTGAAAGAAATAGTAAATTTTGCTCTGATTCAAGCTGGGTTTATGATGGGAAAAATCAAAAGTCAAAGCCAAATACACGTGTGACACAGACTGGCCATGCACAAGACTTCTGTTGCCACACGTTGAACTCTACTTTGCATACATCAACAGGCTATATCAATAGTGCAGTGACATCACAGATTATATGTACGCTTACAGTAGAGCTCTAGATTGGGCACTTTTAACACAAGGAGGCTCAGTACGACCTTGGCAGTAGGAAGTTAACAGCGCCTGTAAAGGTGCCGGAGCCGTCAACCCCTTACCGCCTCATTACGAGTTCTGCTCGCGAGACCCGCTAAGGACGCCTGGTTTTACGAGACGGCCTTCGCGGGTCCCGCGAGCAGCCCATCATGCTAACAACGGGCCCGTTATTAACGCATGCGCCCCATTCCCATTGAGCCCTATGGGGGCTTGAATGGGAATGGGGATGTACCGGGTCTGGGTTCCTTGAATGAGGAATTACCGGGCCCTCCAAGATCGCCTGGTAATTCCTTATTCAAGGAACCCGGACCCGGCACCCAGTAAGGGGGTAGCCTTGCCACAAATAGCGGCATGGTTACCTCCTACCTCATAATGACCCCCAATGTTATTGGCGGCTGCTATTTAATGTCTGCTATGCGCTACAACCTTTTGAGCAGGCTGCCAAGTCGGTATGTAGCCGCCACAACATATGGCTGGTTCTCCCTCTTGTGTTCCTGCTTAATCTTAATCTGACAAACATTTCATGGGTCAGTGCCTTGGCAGGTGATGCCATTGTGATACAACTGGTGAGGGACCTGCATTCAACCTTGCGTGTGATTCACAGGTAGTTGTATTTAAAGGTAACATTGAGTAGCTGCTAGTTTCTTTTCTGGGCACACATTTCAATGTAAATGTGAGTGCTTTCCAAAGACGTTTATGGGGAAAAGACTTCACATTGAGCATCAGAAGAAGACACTTTGCCAATGTGCAATGATGCTATAGTGCAGTACTTGCCACATCAATTGGAGAAAACATACAGGCAGCAGGAAGAAAATCAGAAAGCCCTAATTTTGCTAACTACACCGTGCACTTCAATCTCACAGATGACAGCTGCATCTATGCCTTGATGCCATGCAAATTGCAGCAGTGTGTGGTACAAATTCTAGTATCATAACATAACATGACATAGCATATCAAAATAGGACAAAACGTAAGACAAAATAACATAACATAACATCACCACACCCACAGAATCAACCCTAGGACTATGTTGTTTTACACCCTAACCATGGCCTTGGCACTCTCTCTCCTCAACATTCCCCCACTCTTAGACAACCCCCCCCTGCAATCTGCACAAGCAATACTCACATACACCGATTGCAATAATCGTAAAATAATACACGCCCCAAGCTCTCCCTTTAGCCCCATTGGATGGATCAAACGCTTTGCAGCCCCACCAGCTTCTTGGACACATGCCCAGTGGAAGCGAGGAACTTCAGACTCGGCTCCCGGATCCCCAGACGGATGACTCCACATCTGAGAACCCACCAACCATGCCCTCCCAAGCCTGCATCTACCAACACACCCTTCATGTCCACTGCTACTGGGACACCAAGCTTAAATAAACATCCCATCATTAGAGGTGCTCTCATCAATGCCCGTTCACTGGTCGCCCACGCCTCAGACATTGCAGACCTAATCTCGAACAATGACCTTCACTTCCTTGCAATCACTGAGACCTGGCTACACCAGGCAGCAAGCCCAGCTCTATCACTAGCCATCCCAGATGGTTACTCTATAATAAGGAAAGACAGGGAGAACAGCAGAGGAGGGGGAGTAACCTTCATTGCCAAAACATCCCTCAGCCTTAAGCCATCCCCACTGCCAGCCCCACCTGAATGGAGCTACTCTCAGTTAAACTCCTTCTCTCAGCAACCCAAACCATACTCATGCACCTGTCCTACCAGCCCCCAGGTCACATCTCTTCCTTTGAGGAAAGTATCTCCGGCCTACAAACCAATAACACCAAACCTGGCTCACAAATCATCATACTTGGTGACTTCAACCTAGGTCTCTCCGATCCCAGTGACATCAATGCCACATCCTTGCAAAATACCATGTCCCAACTTGGCTTTAAAAACTGTGTTACCACTCCAACTCACAACAAAGGCAGAATCCTGGACTGGTCGGCATACCTCAACTGCTCTACCACCATCCTCCAAAATGCTCCTACTGCATGGTCAGATCACCACCTCATCACATTAACCATCCAAGGGGATGCTGCCACCCTCCACCCCACACACCACTCCACGATCCCTCACCAGGAATAGCTGGAACCTAACACTGCACAACCTATGACCCTTGATCCAGAACGTCCTAGACCTAGCCATCTTCAAGGATCTGGACTCAACCAAGTTAGTAGATCTCTACAATAACACAATCAAAGCCGCAGTGAACAGCATTGCCCCCATCAAATTATATTAAGTCAAACCACCTGCCCACCTCAACAAATGGTTCACCCCGGAACTAGAACCATTTGAAACACCAAGAGATCAGCAGAAACCCTCTGGAGAAAATCTCCCAATCCAACCAACAAGGCCCTATTCTCCGCAGCAGCTGCTTCTTACAAAACAGCCATTATTAACGCAAAAAAGGAAACCCATGACAACTGCATCCTGAATGCCAAATTCAAGACAAAAGAGCTCTTCAACATCCTTAGGGAACTAGAGACCCCAGCAGCCCCTTCAGAAACCTGCACAAAAGATGCAGTATGGTGTGCTTACATACAGAAAGCTCTCAATGACAAAATGTCCATGCTCCAAGCCAAAATTGAACAAAAAAAGAGAAATCTAGCCAGGAACACCATCCCCACCACCACCCTCCCTCCAGCTAACACTCCAAACTGCCCACCCTTCTCCTTCTCGCCGATCTCGGCTAACGAAGTAGAGAAAATCATGAAAAGCCTCAAACCCTCCAAATGTCAGGGAGTACTTTGCCCAGTGGCAATCATACAAGAAGGCGCTAAAGAGTTGGCCCCATTCATCACGGCACTAATCAACTCTTCCTTCAAGACCAACATGGTTCCCAAAAACTTCAAGGAAGCTTTGGTTATTACCCTCCTAACAAAACAACCTGGACCCCAACACACCCACTAACTACAGGCCCATCACCACCATTCCCCACATCCTTAACATCCTGGACAGAGTGGCCTACCTCCAAATCTAGAAACATCTAGAGGACTACAACCTACTTGGCCTTAGACAATCGGGCTTCAGGCCCAGGCAGGGGACGGAAACAGCCCTCCTGCATCTGAAAATCCAAATGGATGAGGCTATGGACAAGGGTAAGCTTGCTATGTTCCTGCTACTAGACCTGTCGGCTGCATTTGATCTTGTCAACCCCCAGATCCTCACTGATTACCTGTCTACAGCAGCCGCCTTCTCCAGCAACAACGCCACCTGGATTCAATCCTTCCTGTCTAACTGCGCCACCAGGATCTTTGCTCCCTCTGCCGCAGCAGACCCAATTCCCATCCACTGTGGTGTGCCACAAGGCTCTTGTGTTTTGCCAACTCTTTACAACATCTTCACCAAGCTACTCTTCCACCCTCTTGACAACCTGGGTGTCACATACACCAATTACGCAGATGACACCCAGGTTCTCATCACGCTCTCGGGGTACTATGAAGATGTATGGAATAGAATCAACGAGATTTACTTGGAAATCCAGGTGTGGATGGCTGATCACAGCCTCTGCCTTAACGATGAGAAAACCAAGCTTCTGATCATCGGCTTCCACTCCCGCCTGAACAAAATAGACCCTCACTATGACTCCATCAGCATTGATGGAAACCCAATCAAAGTGGCCAAAGAGATAAAGTATACCTGGACTCGACACTGTCCCTCAAGAGGCAGTTGAACTCAACTGCTTCATCCACAGCCTACACAAATAAACTAAGCAACGCCTGCAAGCAATTCCTGTCACCTAGTAGCTGCATCACACTAGCTAGAGCCCTGGTGTTATCCAAGATCGACTACTGCAACACACTCTACCTAGGCACCTCCAGAAGGACCTCGACAAACTCTAGGCCCTTCAAAATAATGCCTTAAGAGCGGCTATTGGCATTCAAATACCCGTGCACATTTCTGGTCTCAGGCACAATGCCCACTGGCTCCCGGTACGGGACAGAATCGCCCTGCGCACCCTGGTCTTCACCCACAAGTGTCTCTCAAACACCGCCCCCCAAATACCTAGCCGATAAAATCAACCTACGCCAATCCACAAGACCAACGAGGACCACCCACTCTTACTGTCTCTCCATTCCAAGATTTCTATTAAAAATAACAGGAGGAATGAGCTTCCCAGTACTAGCGGCCAAAGAGTGGAATGCCCTCCCTCTTAGCATTAGGACTGAACCTGCATTCTGGACCTTCAAAGCTAAAGCAAAGAGCTGGCTCTTTGTGAAGCCCAAGTCGACTCAGCCAGCCACTAGCCTATCCTGCCCTCCACACCCAACGTTGTATCTGTTTGCTGCACTGTATTTCTTTATATGACCACACTGTAACCCAGTTCTTCTGCACTTGTTCTACTGTTGTATTTTTTCCTGCTTGTTAAATTTGTACCTACTGCATAAGATTAGCACCCAGTTACCGGAGGGTTCGGTGCGTGGTACAAATTAAGAAACTAAACTAAACTTGTTGAAAGATTTTTGTGGAGTGCAGTGCAGCCTATACTTCATGCATCCTGAATAAAGATAGTAGATCATCAGGAAATGACAGTGTGTCATCTGCTGCACAAATGCCTGATGCATGTTTACCGGTCACTTCATGCCTGAAAAGGGATGATGCCCCATTACTGTATTGATACAGCAAGCTGTCTGTCGAACCAGCTGCACTTGTGCAAGTTGCTGTAGAATTTTAAAGCTGTCACACAGTCAGGGTGCAGTCTTATAGTGCCTTTAGTACATCTGAGGTGATTGGCTCCAACTGCAGTAGAAGTCTTTCAGACTTTCCGTTCAGCAACTAGCATATATTGAATTGAATCAGCACTTAGGTATGGAAGACTATGGAATGTCATGTACCGATACCCAACACACCAGCTCGATGACGATGAGGATGATTTGTGGAGTGGAGATCTGTTGTTTTGTTAAACCCAAATGGCTTTCACCCCTGCTGTGTTGTGCAGACATGGCCTTTAATGGCCCACAGCCCTCGGCGAGGCCCTCACGTGGGCCTACCTGGGCTCGGGCTTGCAAGCCATTAAAGACCATATATGCCTTGGATAGCAGGGGTGAAAGCCATATTAGTTTGATCCAATTGGAGGAACAAACCATCTCCATTGTTGTCCACTTCCCCAATAGCAACAATGGGTCCAAAATGCCTTCTTCAACCTATCAAGTTGGCTTTTCTTGCAATAACTCTTTATAGTGGAGCAGCTAGAGTGCCTGTTGCTAGGTATTCCAAAAGTGACTTCCATTGGAGATTGTGACTTAGACTAGAACTATATATTGAAAATCTTGAGATGGCAATGGGCAAAAAGTTAGATTGAGGGAAATATATGATAATAGGTAATCTCACTCTTTGGATACTGAATAAGATAGATGCCAAAAGGCCCTGCACTCTCAGAAATAGTTAAGTGGTAGATTTGTGGGAAGAAACTAGTGATGGGATTTGAAGGGATTGTTTGGAGACATTGTTCTTTGGTAGAAAGTTGTGGTAAATTCTGCTCTGAATTGGGTCCTGATGGAGACAAAGGACTGATATGAGATCAGTGGTAAAAACTAAATTCTGCAGAAAATCAAACTGAAGCAACATGTTTTATGCAATATGGACCTGAGTGTCAGTCTGTGGAAAGGAAGAACATTGTATTCACATCCTATCTATACATGGATATAGTGAACAGACCTCCTCATATAATAAATCCAATGAAAGATGCAAGGATATTTTGGAAAAAAATAAAACGTTTTATTTGAACTCCTCAATAGGCAGAGATGTTTTTATGGGAGGGCAAAAGGGGCACTTCCCCAGGGCTCCCACCTTGCAGGGGGCCCCACAAGGCTGTCTGATCTAAAGAAGTAAGATTCCTTTGTTCACCAAACCTAAATAGCACACAACATGATATTTTATGGCATGGTGCTGAGGCTCTAAACCTATTACCTGCCTGTTTTGGTAAGTGCATTCTGCCTCAATCAATTCATGTATGCTTTCTGTGGTCACTGTGGTATATTGGGAATTATGTTGATCATGTGCAATAGACAATTTTGAAATGCATATTGGTAAATTGAGTGCCACAATGGTTCAGAAGTTAGCTCAGTTTGTTAAGCACTCATTGTAGAGATGTGTGTTCCTATGCAAGATAAGAATAGCACATTCCTGTAAGGCTGGCTGAGCCTTTCCTATGTCTGAAGTTTATAAACCTGCCTGCATATATACTTGGTCTTGCAGCACAACAGGTGCTATTATCAGCAATATATCTGCACCCGATAGGGGTTATTATCAAAACAAACATGTCATCCTTATGGTGAAGGTCTAGAAATTAGTTTGTTCATATGGGGTGTTGTAAAACCTAGGCAATCACCTCCAACAGTGAGCATAAACAGTTAGTCCAAGAGATGAATAAGTATTGAATTTGGAACCAAAGCATTTATGCTAGTATCCTGACTTTGCCAGCAGTCAATACAGTGATCCTAGTCAAATCATCTAATATCTCGTGCATTACTCTACTGTCTTCTGTGAGGTTTGCCTCCTCGCATGCTGGTGGCATTGTTTAGCCCATTACTTGATCTTACTTCTTATGTAGGCCATTTGAGTGAAAGGGGTGGTAGACAGTAGGGAGCGGACCAGATGGTGCAGGACTCGGGCAAGCATATTTTAAAGTCTGCTGCTTTCACTCTAAAAACGCTTTGCATTTTTTTTAAAGTCAAAGTTTTTTCTGCACGTTTATAAATGACAGTTTCACAAGCTAGTGTTTTGGAAGTATGTAAAGCTTTAAAATACAAAAGACCAACCCAGATTAGGGCCTCATCACGACTTCGGCGGTAATGCGGCAGATTGTGCGCCGGACGTAATTAGCGCTAACGCCAATGTCCCCGGCGGACAATCCGCCAAATCACGACTTATCGTGCACGCGCCCCGGTCCATGGTGGTATCGCAAATAGCGCGAACCTTTAAATTCAGCACACTGTGCGATACCGCCGTATCGCGCGCTCATAGCATGCGGGAAACGCGTTACCACCGGAACGGGAAACAAAGCGGCGGCCATCTTGGAAATCACAATTCGTCGGATATCACAGTCCCAGGAAGCCATCCACGCCATCCAACCCCAAAACATGTCTCAGGAGCGCACTAGGGGCAAGACTACCCTGGACAGGGTGAGAAAGCCCACATTCAGTGACCAGGAGCTAGCTGTACTGGTGGAGGAGGCGGAGACACACCATGAGAAGCTGCAGCAGCGCAAAACAAGTGGCCAGCGCAGAGCACAAATCTGGCGCAACATCAGCCAGAGGGTCACTGCCGTGGGGCGTGTGCCCCGGGATGGGGACGATTGCCGCTTGCGCCTGAATGACCTGCGCGTGTGAGTCCGTGGCATCCTGTCACAGCACAGGAGTGCAAGCAGGGCCACTGCAGGAGGGCCACCACCACCCCTACCCGAACTCACACCGTGGGAGGAGAAAATGAGTGCCCTGATAGATGTTGGCACCATCGAGGGAATTGGTGGAGCTGAGGCAGGCACTGGAATCGATCCAACTGCAGGTGAGTCCCACACTCGAATGCATGCAGCGGAAAGAACCACACATGCAGAACCCAAGTGAATGAATGGGAGGAAATGTGTGTGAGGAACAGCATACATCCATAAGTGAGGCCTACATCCATTGAACCGTAGTGCTGCCAAGACGACCCTGCACGTGCATTGCATGAATGACAGGGGCAGGGGATAGACATCCATAGCCATAGGACAGCTACATTGAGTTGAAGTGCGCATGAATAAACCCCCAAAACCCTGAGCGCAGTGCATCCCAACCACGCATGCAATCTTGTCACTCCGACATTCCCATGCAGTCTACCTCCATACCCACTCACAACAAGCACCACATGGCGACAGAACAGAATGCAAGGAGAATGCGTGAATGATTTTGTCTTCAATCCCACTTGTTGGCATGAACTGCATCACACAAATATATGTAGCATTGAACTCAAACCACACCCTATGTATCCCACAGGAACATGTCGATCCCAATGGGATGAAGATGATGGGGAGGAGGCCACACCATCACAGCGGCCACGGCACCACCCCTCCACCAGCACCACCACCCCACAAAGAGGCCGCACGGAAGGGAGACGAACCAGGCCAATCCCCACTACACCCCAAAGCAGCCCTACCAGACAGCAGCAGCCCCCACATGGCCGCAGAGAAGCCACCAGTCACAGACCCCATGCTGAGGGACAGAGCAGTGGATCAGAGCCTGACGTGGGGGGAAAATCTCCACATGGTCATCAGGCAGGAGGACAGCACTCTGCCAGAAGCAGTGACACCGAAGGGATGGTCACAGCCCAGTGGAGCTCAAGGCCAGGCACACAGCTTGCACAAAGCCCACATCTGCCTGTGCGTCGTGTTCGCACACCACAGCCGGACGAGGATACGCCATCATATGGCAGCCCAGAGGACCGGCACTCAGAGCCTGGCAGCCCAATCCAAGCCAGCGCAATGTCCCCATGCAGCCCCCCCACCCGACAGCGCATAAGTCGCAGGCCAGCACATGACACACCAGGAGTGTTCTTCGTCACAGGGGCTGCAGTGGTGGGCTGACTCAACATTATTGAGGCCAAGCAGGCCAGAGTGGAATCAATGGCCAAGGTGCAGAGTTGTCACATCAAGGCCGTCAGTGCATCAATACGGCATGGATGCAAATACATAGCGCAGGACAATGTGCGCACACGCAGGGTCGTTGAACAATTTACCGCTGCCCTGACAGGCTTCGGGCAATGAGTGAGAGAGTTGACAGAGGCAGTCTCAGCACTTGCTGAGCAAACAAGGGAGGGAAACAACCTCATGCGACAGCACATGCTGGTTGCCGCTTCAGTCCCTTCGACATCGACCACACCCACAGAGGGTTCCCTCGAGCCATCTCCTAGGCGCTGGTCTATGCGCCACCTAAGGGCACGCACACCAGAGGGGCCCGGAAAAGGAAAGCGCCCATGACCAGCCTAGTGGTGCATGGCATCGTTGTTGGTGCCCTGATAAGACACATGTGCCTATCTGCACAGTTGGGGGTAGTTCAATGGGGAGGGGGGATTGTGTGCTGGGTTTTACTGGGGGGAGGGGGGATTGTGTGCTGGGTGTTTACTGGGGGGAGGGGGGATTGTGTGCTCAGTGTTTACTGGGCGGAGGGGGATTGTGTGCTCGGTGTTTACTGAGGGAGGGGGTATTGTGTGCAGGGTGTTTACTGGGGGAAGGTGGGATTATGTCCTTGTTGTTTAATGGGGGAAGGGGGGATTGTGTGCTGGGTGTTTACTGGGGGAGGGGGGATTGAGTGCTGGGTGTTTACTGGGGGGAGGGGTGATTGTGTGCTGGGTGTTTACTGGGGGGAGGAGGGATTGTGTGCTGGGTGTTCACTGGGGTGAGGGGGGTTTGTTGGGCTGAAAATAAATCATGTTAGAAAAATCACAATGCATGGACAGTAGTGATTGTTACAAATGCAATTTAATGTTGAAGTGACATATTTCCAATTTACCCATTACCCATTTCTAAAAGAGTCCATCAATCAATCCCTGTCTGGCCAACCTCCCCTCCCTCAGCCCAATCCTTTGCGCATGTGCAATACCTTCTGGCACTTCATCACCCTCACTACCATCCTCAGGTGGCTGCACATGAGCATCAGGGGGCAGTGGCACATTTCTGCGACAGCAGATGTTGTGCAGCATGGCACATGTCAGTACAATTTTGCCAACATTTTCTGGTGCATACATCATTGCCCCTCCCGTGCGGGCGAGGCACCGGAAGCGTGCCTTTAGCAGTCCAAATGCCCTCTCCACGCAGATCCGTGTACGGGCATGGGCAAGGTTGTATGCCCGCTCCGCCGCCGTGTGTGGATGACGCACAGGGGTCATGAGCCACGTGTACTGGGGATATCCAGAATCACCTGCAAGGGAGAGAAAGCCGGTATGGGGACAAGGTAAATCCAGTGGGTGTACAGAGCTCTGTCATCAGTGTGATTTTGCCATATTTGTCATTTGGCCTATAACATTGTGGAGTGTGCTGTCCTACGGGCATGATTGAATCAATGGGGTACTCTACACTTGGTACGCCTATGTTTCTGGATGTAACAGTACTCATTCACTTGTCACTGGATAAGGGGGCCCTTCCATCTACTTCTGCATGACAGAAGTGGCTGCCTCATGTGTCATTGCAAATCCATTTGGCTACAGTTGCATTTGCTGGTTGTCACTGTTCTGTACTGTTCTCCATGCATTTCCCTGGCCATTCTGGGGACAGTGTTCATGGGATGTACATTGTCATTACTTAGCCTACTTATGTGTGATGCATTTGTGGATGCATTACTGTCGATGGAATTTCATTACTGTCGATGGCCAGGGTGGGATTTCTGTACTGTGTCAGTGTTGGGAGCCATGGTGCTACTCACACAGGAGGCTTTATTGTGGTGGGCCTTCCATATGTCACTGTGCCGCCACATGTTTCACATCCTGCATGGGTGTGTTCTGCTGTGTTGGACATGTCCAAGATTTATCGTGCAAGGTGCTGGAATGTGAATGCTGCAGTAATGGTGCTGCCTAATGGGAATACTGGATTCTGTGACAGGCACCATCAGTTGTGGATTGACATGCTATATGTTATACATTTGTACTCACCCAGTAGCCATGTGTTTTGGCCTCCGTGCCTTTGCATGTATGCCGGCAGGGTGCTGTTGCGCAGGACCATGGAGTTGTGGGTGGATCCTGGGTAGCGGGCACAGCAGTGGCTGAAGGTGAGGTCAGGACCACATGTCATCTGCACGTTGAGGGAATGGTACTATTTCTGGTTTCTTTAGGCAGCCTCATGTGCCTGTGGTGGTAGGAGTGCCACATGTGTGCAGGCCAGGGCTGCTATTACATTTCGGATTTGGGCAATAGCATAGAATTGATCCTTCAGCTGGTGCACCTGTGCCAGTGTGGCTGGCAATGCAATGTGTTAGTTCACATGATTCAACAGTGCATCAAGCACCTGTCCCAGCATGGCACTGAATGTGGACTGGGCCATTCCATGCATCATGGCAACGGTATGTTGGTAGCTGCCAGTCCCAAGAAATTGAATCACAGACACGAGCTTCACTAGGGGAGGTACTGCTGTGCTGGTGGCTATGCGGCTGCCAATGTCACCCTGGATTGTGTCCAGCAACTGGGTGATGGTTGCCCTGTCCAGCCGATATTCTGTCACCAACTGACCATCAATCAGGGCCCAGGGTGTTGGCCTGACCCTGGGGATGGCTGGCCGCCTTGCTGTTGCTGCTCTCCTCCTCCTTCTCCTCATCCCCACTGCCCCTGCACTCCCAGGGCCCTGGCCTGGTTGGCTGGCCTCTGTAGCTCCAGGCACAGCAGGTAGAAGTCAACATCAAGGCTCCTGGCTCCAAATGGCAGCATGGTGTTGGGGAGGGTGTGTTGTGCATGGGTGGCTCCTTTGTAGGCCTCTGATTTCCATTGGTTCCACCTCGGCCCTTATTGCTGTCTCCTCCCTGCTGCTGCTGGTGTAATGGTGTTGGGGAGGGTGTGTTGTGCATGGGTGGCTCCTTTGTAGGCCTCTGATTTCCATTGGTTCCACCCGGGCCCTTATTGCTGTCTCCTCCCTGCTCCTGCTGGTGTAATGGTGTTGGGGAGGGTGTGTTGTGCATGGGTGGCTCCTTTGTAGGCCTCTGATTTCCATTGGTTCCACCTGGGCCCTTATTGCTGTGGCCTGTGTTCTGTTACCTCCAGCTTTTTGCTGGGGGTATTTTCGGCAGATTATCCGCTGCTTTTCCGGCGCTAATAGCGCCTACGCCGGACTCGTGATTGCTGATGTTTTAGCGCGAATGGTTCCTGGCGCTATTATGGCTGGCGCTTGTACAGCCGGCTGTACTTGCGCGGGCTGTAATGGCGCCAGCGGTATCTGAACTCGTGATCCGATGGACCCTTAAAATCGGCGCTAATAGCGTTACTGCCGATTTTAACGGTTACCTCCAAAGTCGTGATGAGGCCCTAAATCTGTTAAATCACACTGATTGTTATGCTGGTACTTATATACTTCTTTCGATGATGGAGAGAATGAAGCTAGTATCATTCTGTGTTAAACCATTCTATCAAATTTTGTTTTTAAAAATTGTCATGTTTGGTAATGTGATTGGTGTACTTTCCAAGTCAGTTTAATAAAATGAGATTGTTTTAGTTAATGGTAAGAAATGGTAATGAAAGTGTTCAAATGCAGACATTGCAGAGTTGGCACCAATCACAGATTCACCGCTTAACCAGTGTGTGCAATGCTGGGCATCTAAGTAAATCTTGTATTGCCTAGCCTCTCGAAATTGGCAGTCCCTAAACCTTTAAAAATTGTCAGCCATTAAGAGAGATTTTCTTTTCAGAGTATAATCTTCTAAGTAGCCTCTTTCATGGTTTCACTGGCATAGTGTTGCTTCCACTATAATAGTGAGCATTGATATATTGCACACCACAGGCACTTTATTCATTTGATCTCTAATGGCAACACTATTTGAAAACCATGTCCCACTTATAATCTCATTCTGTCTGGGTACAGACACCTTCCTGGTAGCTTCTAATCGGCATCCACTATCCATGTTATCATATGTGTAGGTTTCTCCTTCAATTGGTCTCCTCTATCAATGTTTGAGCATGTTTGTGTTCTGTGAGGCAGAACATGTGAACTCTCTGTCTATTCTGGGTTACATGTACCTTTTACATACACTCCTGGATCAATATTACAGGCTGCATACCTTCCTGAATGATATTGATAAAAAGTCTCCTGTATCTATGCTAGAACCGAAGTAACCTCTTCGTAGGCTGATAATGTTGGCATTCAAATGGTATTTGTTGATCATTCTGATTAGAGCAAGAATGAAGAGGGTAAGGGGACTTAAAGGGAGTAAACATCCTTATTTTTAATGGTGTGAGGAGGCAAATCAACCTATGGGTTGTGATTGCGGCCGAGGGGTGGGGGGGAGCAGGGTGGACATCCTTGATCACTCAGGTCCTTTGGTTTGGTGGAGGGGGACCGCAAAAATGTCCGTGTCCAGGGCACCAAAAGTGCTTAAAATGGCCCTGTCAATAGGTCAAACAATAATGAGGCTCACCGAGAGAAGCCCGCTAAAACCTGTAGTGAGAGGCATTCATTGTGATATACAGAAATGCATATTTTAGCTTAAGGGGCAACACAATGAAGCAAAATGTCAGTAAGGTTTCCATACAAAAATGAACACTTTTAGTTAACGGAATGATTTTCTTAACAGTTACACTATTTGTAATCAACATTTGTACATATTCTTTTTTTCTTGGCAGAAATGCTTATCTCAGAGTAATTCCAAAGAAAGAAATCCCCAAATAAATGACAACCTTTATGGCTGTGGCACTAAGAATATAGAATACTACTCTCCATGATAGCAGACATCCATGCCTTGGGCACAAAGAAATGAAAATCATGTATTCCCGTGGTAATTCACAAATGAAAATGAACAGTTTGTGAAGAACATGTTGTAAGCACATCTTTACTAAAAAGATATTAATGGACATTTAAAAAAAATGTTTACACGATGCGGATACTAAAGAAAATGGGTAGCTGCATTTTCAAAACAAAATATCCGAGATAACTTAAGCACAATGTAAACATATTTGTTAATACATATGAATGGACATCGTAAATACTTTAGAATATTCTGTGCAAAGCAGTGGCTGGAATATCATTCCAACATGTTGGCCGCTGTCTGCAAGTTATTTCCCCAATATTTTCTTGCCAGAGCAGTGTGCGAGACAACAGAGAATGTGAGTGCACTTAGACCAGTAGACAACAAAATCCCAGAGTAGCAAAGGGCATATTGTATCTCAGCTGAGATTACAAATCTGGATGACACATATTTCATAATAAATTGGAATTCCCGAGATGTTTTATGCACTAGAAAACATATCTATGAAACTCAACATTGGAAGCAAATGTTGGTATGCAGGTGGAAACTCCCAAAACATGAACAGAGGTACAAGCTGAATAAAATCTATTAGCATGGAGAGCTGGTGCTCTTAGTGTTAGGATTTTTGTCATTTGTTTAGCGTTCCTGCCCGCATGGAATTGCACTTAGTTTTGACACATTTTTACAGAGTATTATCCTCAGCAAAAGATTCTGGCAATTATATTTAGAGTTTTGATCCTTGTCATTTCAAGGGTTTCTTATCTCATTACAAGTTAGCCGGTCCCGATTTAATGGCACCATTTAACGGATAAGCTCATTAAGAGCCGCACCGCAAAACTGACCCCACAGGCGCAATGCACCCGGTATCACCATGCACACAACCACGGGACTTGTCGGCGTACCCCCAATCACCGGCAACGTGCAATACCAGGCACATTACAAGTAGCACGGACATGGAACAACCAGCATGATCATGGCGGTGACACCGTGAACACTTTGCGGATACGGCAGGTACCGCAGACATGTTGTTTAACAGTGGCAGGTGAGCTGCAACAAGACCAGGTGTGCACAATTAAGCCAGCTGCACATCATAGGCCACTGGGAGCCTACAAAAGGCCCACACCCACACACAAGCCAACTTCCAACACAACCATCTGTCAGCCGCCCTAGCAACAGTTGGACTAGGGATCCTGCAAGCAGCAGTGGAGATTGAAGCAGCACTGAGGCAGAGGAGGAGGCAGCGTTGGTGCAGGAGGCAAATCAGGAACCCGGTGGCCATCCCAAACATCAATGTGCAGCAAGTACCACCCCGCAGGCAGCCAGCAAATCCCTGCATCAGGGCCTCACCCTGGAACCTGACCCAAGGATAAATCCATACACTATAACGGCTTGGCAGGGCCTCCATCATGTCAATCGTCACCCTCATTGAAGAGGACATCAGCAGCCGCATTGGCATCCATACTCCAATCCCCACCCTGCTGAAGGTAGTCTCTGTACTGCATTTCCTCACCACTGGAACCTATCAGCACACTGTTGGGGAGTTGCACGGGCTGTCACAACCCGTTTTTTCAAGGATTGTCATCCAGGTACTGGATGCGCTGCTGTTCCATGCATCAAAATACAGTGCCCTACCCTCTACCCATGCCCAGGTTATTGGCACCAAAGTGGTCTTCCATGCCATTGCCGGCATGCCCTGTTGCAGAGGCGCATTAGCTAGCACGCACGTGGAGTTGACTGTCAGACATGCAATTGAGGCAGTGTACCGCAATCGGAATCAATCGATGGTCTGCGATGCCCAACAAATCATCACACATTGCTGTGCACGATTCCCTGTATCCACACACGCCTCGATGGTATTGCAGATTTCCACATTGCCACGGTACATGGAACGTCATGCTGGACAAGGCACATGGCTGTTGGGTGAGTAGACCTGGCAATGCAGGAGCCCTGTGTAAATGGGGGGAGAGGGGACGGTCAAGGGCCACAGTGTCCCAGGCCGCTGGGTGAGTAGGTCTGGCAATGCATGAGCCCTGTGTAATTGGGGGGGCAATCAAGGCCCACAGTGTCCCAGGCAGTTGGGTGACTAGACCGGGCAATGCATGAGCCCTGTGTAATTAGGGGGTGGAGGTGGAGATGAGCACAAGATACCACACAGCTCATCAATGAAACTTGAAAATTGCACCATGCCATGTGAGGGCCAAACATGCCCTGTCATCTTCATGTATACCACAGCCTTGTGGTGGCACAACATGCAATGTCAACATGAGGATGGGTGTACTTCCCACCCCCAATTCACATGTGCCACTCCCATGCACACAATGGGTGCATCTTGTGCCGTGCGCAGTGGTCACAACTCCTCAGTTTTCTGTGTGTGCTTGCAGATTTGCCCTCACCTTACAATGCATGGGACACCCACCACATCTGAAAACATGTCTATAGAGATGATTGCAACACGTACCTGCCTGAGATCACTCCACAAATGTACGCATTACTACTGGACTCATCATGTAAATGTGATCCAAGTATGAACAATAGATGAGTCAAACATCTGAATACCTGAAAGTGCATCTGTGGACTGCATATGAATATCACACACAGTAACATGTGCCCTCACTTTCACTCCCATGCAGCTGATGCTGGATATTCACACACACCATGGCTGATGACGCCCATACGATGGCCACGGAACAGGCATGAGGACGCCTATAACCGGGCACACATACGGACACGTGTCGTGATAGAGTGGAGCTTTGGACTGCTGAAGGCCAGGTTCCGCCGCCTGAGCAGATCAGGTGGCGCATTGCAGTACAGCCCGGTGAAGGCCGGAAAAATAGTTATTACATGTGCAATGCTGCACAATCTCTGCATACGCAGGAACATTGCACTGCCCCCGGACATTGAGCCAGCAGATGAGGATGAAGATGATGATGACGATGATGATGGGATGGGAGCACTACCAGGCTGCGGTGCAAGAAATGGACAACATGCACATGAAGCACTCATACGCAATTTCTTCTGATATACTAAATGTACACATTTAGCACTTCATGTCGTAGCATTACAGTAAATGAATTATTCAGACAAAAAATAAGAATGTCCACTCCTCTTTCACATTTGCACACCAGTTTATTTTCCAATTTACAGGTCAAAAAGGTTGATTATATGAATGAAGTCCACACGTGCCCACCCCCACCTCCCCAACGTACCCACCCCCCGACTAGGCCCCAACTAGCTAACCCCTTCATGGCCCACCCCCACATCGCCAACGTACCCACCCCCCGACCAGGCCCCAACTAGCTAACCCCTTCAAGGCCCACCCCACCTCCCAAACGTACCCACCCCCCTACCAGGCCACAACAAGCTAACCCCTTCAAGGCCCACCCCACCTCCCCAACGTACCCACCCGACAACCCGAACACCATCACTACTTGTGTGAGTTCAAGTCCCACAATGTATGGCCTATTTCCTGCCACGTTTGCGCCCATGGTCGTCCTTCCCTGTTCCTGCTGGCCACAGAGCTTGTGGGAGTGCTGCGGGCGGAGGGCACAGTGGGGTTAGGTGGTGGCATACAGCCCAGGTAGGCCTGCTGGGCAAAGAACATTGTCTCAGCAATGTTCGACATGATGTTGTTTCCCTCCCTTACCCTCCATGACAACATCATGTTAGTTTTTGCAAATCGCCCAATAGCTCGTGAGCTTGTGAGAGGTGGCAGTGCTCTCCCGTTGGAGCCTTGCCTCCTGCAGCTGTTGGTTCCACAAGTTGCGTAAGGGTATCCTGGCACTTTTCTATGCGCTCTAGCCGGGAGGTGAGTTCTTGGATTGAAGGTGTTGGGGAGCGCATCAGACTGTGAAGTCCAATGGGGCTGAATGCGCTCAGCTGATCGGGCGTGGTGTTGCCCCCACTCATTGCCATTTGTGGGCTCATCAGCACCAAGCTGTATGTGCGTACTTTGTAGGCTGCCTCTCTCATTGTCACTTATTGGGGCACAGGCAATTGTTGCTGAACTGGAAGTGGCTGCCAGGGGATTGGATGGTGCTGCATGGTGTACTGCAGGCACAGCAGGGATGGTGGTGTCTGTGGTGTCATGCACCTGCACCGTGGTGGAGGCATGGCTGACGGAGGTGCTCGCTGTGGCTTGTTGGGGTTGCATTGTGCAACGGCCTCATGCTGTCCCCCTTTGCGCTAGCTGTTCTACCCCCATCACTGTTGGTCAATGTACCTGTGGTGGATTGTAGGGTATGCCGTTAGTGGTGTGACAGGATGTGTATGGGCCAGTCACACACATCACACTTCTCATGCTTCATCCACTTTCAAGTACACTCATTGATGGGTGCTGCACTGAGGTGTTAGGCAAAGTTTGAATGCAGTACCCTTGGGGAACACTACAAACAACTATGACTAGAGGTAAAGGCAACCCAACCTTTGGTATAAGCTTGTACTACACACTTTTGGTAGCATGTTGAGCAGCCAGGCTTATCTCAAGAGGGGAAATGTGAGCTGCAGTGGAGTTACACAAAGATTCACAGTTACAGGTATTCAAATAAACTCTTAAAATCAAGGTTTCTTGCATAAACAATTAATAATGTATTTATCAGTCTGTTATAAAGCCTTATTCACAAGGGTGCAATAGAATAGTAACACACAAATATACTTCAATACTGTACACTCTGAGTTTCTGAATCAGACAAGACCCTTTTGGTATGGCCCACAGACACAACCTACACCCACAGGTGACTTCCGTAACAAGAGTGCTGGGGACATTAATACCTTACTGTTGGCATTCAGAATACTCTTTAAAAGTTGGTAAAAGGCAAACGTTATTAGAACATGATAAATGACAAATATTCATAAGCAGGGCAAATACTTTTAGAGTCCACTAGAAGAGTCATTAATTTCAATAGGCTAAGCCAAAGTCAATGGGCAAACGTCTTGGATAGGAAAAAACACTTCTGGTAAGTAAAGGAAAAGTCTTTGCACAAGTTCTTATGAGTCTTTGAAGAAAAGAAGAATCAATTGTTGGGCCACAATCTGATTAGAACTATGAGTTGTGGAAGTTACAAGCACTTCTACAGTAAGAGGTAAATTCTTTTAGACTTGTTTTACAGTACCTTGGTAAAGAAGAAAAGATGCAGCTGAAGACTTCTGTTCCTGTACAGCTCTGCAGGTCTCACTGTTCCTGGGCCTCAGTTGTGGGGACAAGAGGGAGGACGTCGGGGGACTCCTGCACTGCACTGGCACTTTCAAAACTGGCAAACTTTACTTTCAGTGGCTGTTTTGCGTTTCAGCTCCTTGCGGCATAGCAAATAGCAATAAGTGTGATTCCTGGCTGTCAAGGTGGACTTTCCTCACATCTGAGGTCTCACACTCGACTGACGGGGGTCAGGCTTGGTCAGTCGTGCTTTGTGGGAGTCAGGAGGACCTTCCAAAAGCTTTAGGACAGCTTACAAGCAACACACACAATCTGATGTCCCTCTCCTTGGCTCTACGGTTTCCGGCAGCAACTCTGAGGGAATTCAACCAGCTCTGAGATGGGTGTCCAGGTGGCTTACTTGGGAGTTGATTGGTCCCACCAACTCAAAGGGAGAAGTCATCCTTGCAGGGCTTCTCTGTCGATGCGAACTTGGGAAGTAGTCACTGCAGCAGAGCTTCACCGGGCAAACCAACGGTCCGTGAGTTACAGCAAGCCTCCTCTTCAAGCTCTTTTTCAGTTCCTTCATCCAGTAGTCGACTCTGCCTTCCAAGCCAAAAGACTTGCCTTTTATTCAGTTCTCTCCCATTCATTCAAGCCTAGCTGTCACTCACCCAGCAGGGTGGCTGTCCTTGTCGGACAGTCAGCCAGCAATCACCACACAGTGCATTTGGCACAAGGAGTTTTGCGCACCTCTCTCACTTCCTGACTACCCCAGACACTTTGGAGCCAGAGGTGGTTTCACTTCTGAAGCCCGCCAAAAGCGAATGAACAAAGAGACCAAAACTGGTTTGGCACACAGAAAAAATCTCGAGAAGGAACTTTCCACAAAGAAATGGCAAGAAAAGAGGACCAGGGACCCTTTTAACAAAGGAGCCTCAGTGCCATTTTGAAAAACATGGCTGACGCGCTTTAACATTACCGGAGTTGCAAACAGTTTGCGGTCGGGGTAAATCATGGTAGTTGATACAAAAACCACTGCCACCAGGCATTCTGAGAGGAAAGGGTAACATATAAATGCTACATGAGTAACTAGACACAGGGGATACTAAGTAACACCTCCAGCACTCTATTGTAAGATAGGGTTTGCTGGGTCTAGAATTTTACAGGACTAAGTAAGGTCAATTTCACTCCACTGCTCTGGGAAATAGTAGTTGATCCCAGAGAAGGTATTTAAACCTTGGGAAATCTGGAAGACTTCCCTCTGGCACTGCACTGAAGGTGCTTTGTAACACAATTGTAAAAGACAATGCCTATGGAGTTGGTTAGACTCCACAAGCAAAAAGAAACACAGTGTATAAAATCACATTAAAATACCTGAGAGAGTGGGGAAAGGGTCTCACTCTCTCCAGGCAAAAAGTCATGTCCTCAAAATCCAGCAAAGTTGCTGGGGGTCTCTAAGGTGTAGGGAATTAACACATTTCTGAGAATTAGCCCTAACATGAGGTATGTGGATCAGGGCTTGCACTGAGTTGCACATCGTCTGGATCTCCAGATGGTGTGGTCACATGGGGGTGCTGGGTGTAGTGGGCTCAATGGTGGTTGTGTTGTGTACCTATGTGGACCGGGCTGGGGGGGTGAGGGTGTGCTGGGTGTGGTGGGCTCAATGATGGTTGTGTTGTGTGCCTATGTGGACATGGCTGGGGGAGTAAGGGTGTGCTGGGTGTGGTGGGCTCAATGTTGGTTGTGTTGTGTGCCTATGTGGACCTGGCTGAGAGGGTGACGGTGTGCTGGGTGTGGTGGGCTCAATGGTGGCTGTGTGACCATGTGGACCTGGCTTGGGGCGTTGAGGGTGTGCTGGGTGTGGTGGGCTCAATGGTGGTTGTCTTGTGTGCCTATGTGGACCTGACTGCGGAGGGTTGAGGGCGTGCTGGATGTGGTGTGCTCAATGGCAGTTGTGTTGTGTGCTTATGTGGACTTGGCTGGGAGGGGGGTGGGGGTGTGCTGGGTGTGGTGGGCTCAATGGTGGTTGTGTTGTGTGCCTATGTGGACCTGGCTGGGGTGGGGTGGGGTGGTGCCCTGGTCTTACTTCATTCACTCTCATGTCTTTAAACTCTGTGTACTTTCACGCGTCGCCGGATGTGGGTACTCCCATCTCATCTCCTCCGACACCCTCAATTCCTTCGAGGTCCATGATGCTGCTGCATCTCTCCTCCCATGTCTGCATTTTCAGTGGGGAATGTGGCCTCCTGTGGCATTGCAGTGCTGACTGTGTGCTGCCAGCAGGTTCCTGATCCAACGCTGCATATCGACCCACCTCTTGTGGCAGTCCTTCACCATGCGCACTGTGACACCAACAGCTGTGCACTTATGTGCAGCCGCTGACCAGATCCCCTTTCGCTTCTGCTGTGTGCTGCGCCACTGATCTACACTGAACAGCAGAGCTGCATTGTCCACAGTGTGCTCAATGAGCACTGTCAGTTCCGCCTCGCTGAAGCGGGGTTTACGCTGGCAATTGACTGGAACCCTTGAGGTCATCTCAGATGTTGTTAGTCAGCAGTCACAGGAGCTGTAGGCCTTGTGGTTACTGAGGATTGCAGTGGATTGTGCTTTAAGTAATCGCCACCACTCTCTTTCCAGTTTTTGCGATCATGTTGTTACCGGCTCCGGTATTTCCGTATCTGGCATGAACGTGGTGGAAACGAATGTACCGCTACCATTGCACCCGGTGCATCCGTCTCGGTGGGTGTTTGCATTAGGGCAGTGACACCGTTTCCGCAATGGCCTGAGGCGCGTGTCCGACAAACCGTGATCACAGCTTACTTCTGCATACTTGCGGTTGCGGAAACAGTGTCACCACCTTCATGGTAAAACAGGATTCTGGACCGTTGAACTTGTAATGAGGACCAGTGATTTGTTATTAACTTGAGGGCCATCTGCCACAATAACCAGAGTTTTGCCATTTTCAACTAGACCCTGTTAGAGTCTGTAACTTTCTTCCATTCAGGTTACTGGGCCGCAATTCTGAGCTTTGGTCCTGTTCATGTAAGCAGATTCTATTCCTGCTCCCCACTGCAAGCTCCCAGATTTCCAAGGCCCTTGGAGGAAGTATAAAGCAACACACAAAGATTGGTTATTGTTGCAAGACTTAGTTTCTCTCAGACGCTTCAGGCAGGAGATAGGCAGTGCTATGCTCCCAACATTAGATACATGTAATGGCAGTAAATGACATGTTTCGGTGTGAACAAGTTATAGAGGCAAGACCCAGCCAGGGTATTGAACGAGGTTGTTGTACTGCTCCCATGGGAAAGTTGGTAGGACCCTTGGAACTGCAGTTGACAGGCTAAATAGAGCAAATACATCTGAGAAATTAGTCCCGAAGAGCAGTACCTCGGCTGTCTTTTAGGAAGTCACATGGATCCCAGGAAAGATATGGGAGGATGTGTGCTAGGAACATGTTTCAAAATGGGAGTCACATGAGGTGTTGCCAAATGTACAGCTGCAAGGTATGAGAGTCAGTGAGGGGTGCCAAGTTGTCTGGTCTCATGAGAAAATAGTATTGTGAACATTTTGTTGCCACAGTCTACTGATTTCACTGTTCACAATTGCTTCACTATTGGGTCTTCTCAGGGGGCATGCACTTCATGAGGTTGTCCGGGCCAATGGGAAAAGGCCATTGTACCAACAGTAATATCAATAATCAGAGTATTTTTTGCTGACTACACAATTAGGTCATCTCTGGGGGGTGGTATTTAGATAATCATGGGTAGGTTACTGACCAATAGGTTTGGGTTCTATAAGTTGTGTTTAGATTTTTGTATAGGGGCTAGCCAATGGCGAGTGTGGGATTAACATGCACTTGATATTTGTAACAAATGTTGTCTTGTGGTTTTCGTCTATAAAAACTGTAAGCTAGTATGGGCATGTCGAGAGTGGGTTCAGTGTTTCAGTTCTACAGATCTGACTGACCCTCCCAGACGTATATGCAGGTAATAAAACCTGTTTTTCTTGCAAATCATGCACTTTATTATTGATTTTGTGGATTGATCTCAGTTTTTGGGTTTACCGTACATTTCCGGTGACCCCAACATTGTTTCAAAAACCCAAATGAGGAAGGGGGCTCCCCCCACTGCACACCATGGTTTGCGGAGCCTACCTGCAATGACCAGTCCATGTGCACACAACCAGGAGGTTTGCAGGCAATGTGTTTCTCTGAAGGCCGGCCTCATCCCTGGAGCGGGGCAGTGCAGCCAGCTGTGAAAGCAATTGATAGGGACACAGCATTGGACGACCTCAGAGGACACATAGAACATGAGTGCACTCTTGCAGGAAAAACAGGGAGGGGACATTGATTGTTTTTGTTATTACGTGGTGCATGAGTGAATAAAAGAGAGAATGAGAAACCCCACGAAGATGAGGGCAGACAAAGTTGCGATATAATGTATGAATTTAGACCAGTAGTAAGTAAAAGAGAAGAATTGATGTGGGAAGCTCATCTGTAAATGAGGAAAGACAGCACTGTATTTGAAGTGACGGTCCTGTTGGAAAGGGCCCAGAAAGCCCTCCGACCTAGACTAAAAGGGACGTGTTGAGGGTTGAGTACCCTCGTCTCGAGAGAGGGAGACAGATGAAGGGTCTACACTATTATGTAAATATATGTGTTTTATTGATGATTTTCATTAGCAGTTTTGTATATAGAAATAGCTGGTGTATGGCATTGGTGCCCATTCTGTGTGTTGGGATTGGGGTCTTCCTGTATTAGTAGAAGTGTTTTAAGGGCTTGAGGGTTATTTGTAACTCCTTTTGATGCATGAGAGAATCAATTTTGCCAGTGTATTTGGGCTTTTTTGAGGTGAGACATTACTGGATTGTTGTTGGTGAGAGTTTTCTTTTTAAAGAACTTTGGATTTTAGATGGAACATGGGTACTACATTGGAGCATATGTTAAGAAGCTCCTGCAGAATAAGGAAACAATCCTGAAGTACCACTGCGAGTGAATGGGAATGGAGGCAAAATGTGTACATGTTGGTCCTTGGAGGGCACGCATGATACAGCTATATTAGAACATATGTATACACATTTGTTGTCAACATATAAAGGAAGAAAGTTGAAAAACAGACAGAGCATACTTGAATTATGGAAAATGTTTAAAGTCATTGGAAATGCCCCTGATGACAGCACATAGGGAACCAATCAGACACCTTCACAGGCCTGCCTCTTTATGACTCATTTCCTTTCCAGGCCGCCACAGGGTAAACCAACCCCCGGTTTGTGCCCCCCACTGAGCCCAAAAAAGGAACACCAGAAGAACAGAAAGAGAATAAACGAGAACCATTGATTATAGAAATAGAAAATAAGGCTTGCAGAGAGTTAGAAGCAGTGCTAAACAGAGCAGACGAGGAGCTGGTAAGAGCAGCACAGGGAAAAGAGGAGGGGCAATGTGCAGCGATAAGCACAGATGAGTTGAAGCAGAAGAAAAGATAGTTTTCAAGATTGATAGTAAGATTATCAAAGATATCAAGGTGGAGTCAAGCGAGGAATCACCCAGAGGTTCAGTAGCGTAGCGATGCACCCCACAACAGCATAGATTATGACAAAGTATACAGCAAAGGAGAAGCAGTGGGCAAAAAAGAGGAGTGGGAGTCAGATAAAGAACAGAGGGAAATCACACCATGGGGCCCTATGCCTAGAACACCGCTCAGCCAAATAGCCCTAGTAAAGGGTGAAAAGGAAGGATGACATCTCTGAATAGAAAAAGGGGGAAACAAATCCCCTTGCTACAGAAGGCAGCATGGAGAACACATTATGTGCCCTGGCCCCACATGGATTGAAACAACCTAATGAAGACACTGTCCTCCCTTACAGTGGGAGCAGTAAAGTGGATCTATGCCTTAGAAAAACAGACATTAGGGACCAGCTTAGCTCAAGAGGACACAAAGAGTTTGTTTGCTGCACTACTTCGAGAAGAGGCGGAGGAGACATGGTGGAAAGCGGGGTACCCCGGTGTGCAGTTCAGCAGTGACACTCATGCTGGCACACAATTTAACAACTTTTGAGCACACATGTAGAAAGCACTGAGGGACAAATACCCCAACAAACCTGAGATAAATTCCATCAAATACCATGCAATGAGGGCAGACTAAGACCCTGCCCATTCATTCACCAGATTCAAGAGATGTGGTGATTAGTAGGAGAAGGATGGGGCAAACATATGGCTGTCTTTTATCACAGGCTGTACAAAGTTTTCCACAGAAGTACAAACCGATTTAGATAAAGTAGTTAGTATCAAGGCAACATGATGGCCCGAAATAGAGGCAAACAGAGTGCATTTTTGAAGGAGAAGACCAGAATAGGAGAAAGAGAAAGCAGAGCAAGCACAGAAGACAGAGGCTAAATTGGTCCAGAAAAAGCTAGATCAATTCAGCATGGAAGGGGCAGTGATTACTAACACAACAGAAGGAACAGGTCCAGAATGCCCAGCAGGCATGGACGTTGGGCCCTTATTCAGCCATGGGACAAAAGCCCCCTGTCACAGGGCACGCATTACATAGGAGCGAACGTCTTAGGGGGCAATCCCTTCCTGCTTACAGGGATGAATGCTTATCCCCAATAGTACAGCCCACAGAGAGCTCAGACATGCCCAGTAATGCAAGGATATGGCATATGAGGAGCAGGAAGTTTCCCGAGAGGAATGGGCAACTACCAAAGGGGTATAGGGATCCGGTGGGGAGGAATGAGACCCAGGTTTGGAGGACAGTGTTAGTTCTGTGCGAAGGTTGGGAATTTTGCACGAGAATGCAGAAGCAGGCCACCTTTTTCTCATAAAAACCTTAGTGGTCCTGTGTTTCGACTCACCGACCTCCTCTATCTCAAATTCAGCCCCCAGTTAACACATATGCCTCAGCCTCATGCATGCCCCAGGCTCCATGCAGTCACAGCTGAACCAATTTGCACCAACATATGCCATAATGATGCAAATTCATCAGCCACCCACACAAGCCCTTATTCAGCTATGGGGCAAAAGCCCCCTGTCACAGGGCACGGATTACACCAGAGCAAGCATTTTAGGGGGCAATCCCTTCCCGCTTCCATCAATGAATGCTTATCCCCAATAGTACAGGCCACAGACAGCTCAGACATGGCCAGTAAAGTCAATTATTTCCAACTCAGAAGAGAGCCTGGGTAGGATTGATCATATGAGACCGAACATTTCGTTTTATGGTAGGCACAGGAACTGCATCAGGGAAGGAAAGTTTCCCTTGTCAGATAAAATAATGGGCAGGTAGAGATTCTCTGTCTCAATTGTATCGGTTCCTTTCACTGAAGATTTTCCCATCACAGTAGGCACACAGGAGTTGTCAGCACCCTTATTGTACTAGAAAGATACCACCAGATAACCTTTTGGGCAGGGATCGCCTGAGTAAACTGAATATCAGGATTTCATTCATCAAGGAAAATATAGTGTATTCAACATCAAGCATATACCATGGTAGAGTTGCAGCAATCACACAAGCACTTTATAGTGGCAGCTCCATGGGGAGTGCCCT
Source organism: Ambystoma mexicanum (assembly GCF_040938575.1). Lineage (NCBI taxonomy): Eukaryota > Metazoa > Chordata > Amphibia > Caudata > Ambystomatidae > Ambystoma > Ambystoma mexicanum. The sequence goes on along the minus strand of NC_090930.1, from coordinate 1,173,852,561 downwards.
ACATCCTGATGTGTCTTTCTACGGACTAACAGTATGGTTACGATGGGTGCATGGGATTTAGGACAAGAATCTTCACATACCTGCTCCTCAACGCCTCCACAACTCATGAGTATGTTGAGAACCTAAGAAAACACCTTCAACATGGTTTTGCGTACGCTCAGCGGAATCTAGAAAGATCGGCAGTGGGGATGAAGACGCAGTTTGATCTAAAAACAACCAAAAAGGTATATCAAGTAGGAGACAGGATCTACTTGTACAATGTCCAAAGGAACCAGACCAAAGAGCGCAAATTGTAGCCTAGCTGGTGGGGACCTTTTGAAATTGTAGACAAAATCTCACCTGTCGCTTGCAGAATCCACATCCCCAAAGGCAAATTGACAAAAGAGAAATGGGTCCATATTACCCAGCTAAAGAGTTGTCACCTTAGGCACAATTTGCAACGAATTGAGGAGCCCAGAGAGAATCAAACAGAGAAGATATCGGAAACCTGAGAACGAAAAGAAGAACCAGAAGGGAGCCAATAGTATTTATAAATATGATTAGGTACCAGGGAGTATTTTCTTCATTATCAATTGTTATTATTGAATGCCTGTGTATCCCACTGTTGTCAACCCGATTGGTGGGCAGTCAGTGGGAAATTGTTGTAACTAGTTTGTGTTCTCTTTCATAGATTCGTACTGGATGCACCTATCTAACAACCAAGGAGGACTGCCCAGGCAGCCTGGAAGGGAGAAACCAAAGGAGATAGGAGAGTGTCACTACACACCATGAAAGGAAGATCCCAGGGAATGCAGGGAGTGTCGTTCCACGTTCTGACCAGAGACAACAAAAGGCGCAGGATGCGCCGTTCTCTGATGGAAGAGGGACTCATACCTGCCTGAGCCTGTTGAAGTCCATGGAGAAATCCCACTTGCCCGACTCCCCTCGACTTGGAAAGCCCAGGAGATGTCGGGGGGGGGATGTGTGGGATATATTGACCCACTCAACGTATTGCCACACATCACTGAGCTGCATTTGCACAAGAAACAGCAACCTGGCTGCATTGGCTCCTGAGCGAACCAGGACCTCAAAAATGCATTTTGGCAGCAACAGAAAAATGGCTGCATCATTCTTGCCTCACACACTTCAGGCAAAATGGAACAAGGGGACACACTGAAAAATATACAAGTGTGTTCTGAAACATATATGGAATCAAGTGAAAAGGAAAGCCTATTTTTGCTGTAAAAGCCAAACATCCCCTTCAAAATGAAACATTTTCACCCTTTAAAAATGCTGCTGTGGTGCTAATTCCATCTGTTCATCCTTAAACAACTGTGATTCAAAAGGCCCTGTCATGCCCAGGATATTTCAATGTGCTTTAAAAAACCAGGCATAATTTCTGAGTGACAGGCCCAGTCCTACTCTCTGAGAGAAATCAATAAGCAAGTTAATTTCACTCACAAGGGAACACACGTTTATTTCTTGCCAAAATGTACCTAGGTTCAGCAGTTCAAAGAGACTTTGGGGTCGATTCATGGAACAAATGTGCACCGAAAATCTTGGCGCACGCTGGCGCAAGCGTGAAAAAGCAAGCGCACACGCACGCGTGTGATTCATGGAAGTGCCTGCCTGTGTTTACTGCGGGATGTGCACCAAATCCTTTGTGGTGCACACGGGTGCCCATGTCATTCCAACATCCCGAACACCGTGCATGACGCGCACAGCGATAGCGCATAACGTCGGCGCACACACCAAAAAGGGGGCGGGACACGGGGCGTAACACGTGGTATGGGAACAACGCGTGAAAAAAGAAGTAGTAACTGGGGAAGTACTGCAGGGAAATACACGGAACACCCACATGCACGCGAACAACACGTATTCATGGAATCGAATACGGGAAACCCACACACGCGAAAAGACGCGCACAGGCGTCCACATGTCTGTCACACAAAGGCAGGTGGAAGCGTCCCCGCGCACAGTATAAAAGTGCGCGCAACAACAAACACGTATATACAGCTACGATGAATGCCCCATTTGTCGCAGCACTGATCGGGGGACACCGCAGGAGGAAGAGAATAGCCAGGTCCCACATTTTTTTGCCCCAGACCTTCCGTTTTGGGCTGCCTGATGACCAGGTCTATGGCGGGTATAGGTTTCCACCTCATATCATCCTAGACCTGGTCAGGGAGTGGGAAGATGACCTTGCATCCCGCACCCTGTGCTCCCAAGCATTGAGCCCCTTGGAGAAGGTGCTCAATGTCCTGCATTTTTTGGCCACTGGGTCATTTCAGCGGACAACTTGAATCTCTGATAAAGATTGACTATTCTCACCAGTAAGGTTGGTCAGTACCTGGATATTTTCAATGTCTTGGATACTCCTGGAGCTGATCGATGGTAGACTAATCTGAGGTTTGTAGAAAGAAGGTTTATTATGAAATCATTTTTTGAGTTTTAGTTTTCTGGTGAATTTGTATAAATCGATTTGTACTTCCGTCATGTCAGATGCTGCACTAGGGGCGAAGGAGAGACCATAGTTGAGAACAGTAATTTGTGTTGGTGACAATTGTTTGTCTGATAAGTTAATAACTACGTTTTGAGTATCGGTTTCTGCTTGGTATGTTTGAGACTGGATCTCGTAAATCTTTTGCTTGTACCTTTGGTTCCCTCTCTTCCTAGCTCCTCTTGCTCTTCTTCCTCTGAGGTTGTGGGAGTCGTTGCAATATTTTGGCCTTAAGGGAGAGGCTTTTGAAAGCGTACTTGTTTATAATTGGGATTGTAGCTGGGTAGGTTGCCCTTTTTATATCTTTTAATTTCAGCCAGAAAACCTCTTCTGATGTGCCGTGCTTCATCTGATTAGTCTCCCACCAATCAGCTCCAGGAGTATCCAAGAAATTGAAAATATTCAGGTGAGAATAGTCAATCTTTATCAGAGATTCAAAAAGACTTAGGTGTACACCAACGGAATATGGACATTTTGGAACACAGAAACAGATCCAAATTTACGCCTCCTTTTATTGGTGATAATGCAATTGAAATGTTCTACAGGGCAATTACAAAAGAAATTCACCACCATATAGATACGCAAAACAGAGGTTACAGTAGTAAGAACAATAATCTCACCAAATTTGAACGTTTGGCGCTTAAGGAACTCTCTGCAGACGATACACTGGTAATCAAAGAGGCAGACAAAGGTGGAAATATTGTCATTCTCAATAAATCAGACTATATCGAGATGGCTCAAGAACACCTCACAACACCTGGTTGTTATCAAATACTCTCTCACAACCCCATCGCCCAGACTGTCAAAGAACGTCAGATTTTGATCCAACACTGGTACCACCTAGGTCTACTGTCTGATGACGAAAAATCTTTCCGTACTATCCTTAGGCCCCTAATGCCTACCTTATATTGCTTGCCCAAAGTACGTAAGCCCTTCACGCATCTACCTCAAGTGAGACCTATAACGAGTGGCCAAGGGGGGCCACTGAAAACTTAGCAGAATACATTGACACCAGCATCAAGGACCTAGTCCATGTTATACCAGCTTTTCTTAAAGACACAACTCACACCCTGCAAATTTTAAAGAATATCACCTGGCAACCACATTTTTTTCTGATCACTCTGGATGTAACTGCTCTATACACATCTATTGAACGTACACTGGCACTTGAGACTATTGTCCACGCTTTTAGGACCCATTCAGCCTCACACACCACTCATGTTCAAATGCTAAAACATTTTCTGGAATTTACACTGAAACATAATCAGTTTATCTTTGATGGGCAATATTATTCTCAAACCAAAGGCATTGCCATGGGGGCTAAATATGCCCCCGCTTTGCAAATCTCTTCATGACATACTTTGAGGATTTGTACATCTTTCACAATAATCCATTTAGACAATATATCAAAATTTGGAAAAGATATATTGATGATGTCTTTGCAATATGGACTGGTAACTTAGCCGAATGTACTGCTTTCACCCAATTTCTCAATCAGAACACCTTTGGTATTAACTTTACAAGCCACATTGACGCTACAACAATGATGTTTTTGGACCTCAAAATCTACATAAATGAACAATCAATCCAGACTTGCACTTACCGTAAGGAAATAGCGGTTAATTCAATATTACATTCTGGCAGCAGCCATAGAAGAAGTGTTATCAACAATATACCCTGTGGTGAATTCCTTAGAGCCAGGAGAAATTGCATTGATGATCAAAAATTCCTATTAGAATGTAAGTCGATAGGAACCAGATTCAAAGCAAGAGGCTATCGGGTCAAAATTATCAACAAAGCTCTGAAGGAAGCTAAATCTGTAGAACGGACATCACTCTTGCCGGAGACCCAATACCAAAGACTGAAAATCAACAAATCCTTTCCAAATCAGGTTAACTTTATCACTAAGTTTTCTAGTGATTCGAAATGCATTTACCAAATATTGAACAAACAGTGGAATCTCTTATTATTAGATCCAAACTTGGTGCCGTACATTTCGGCCAAACCAAAAATAATTTTTTCGAAAGCTCCAACCTTAAGAAATCTTCTTAGCCCATCGTTCTTGAAATCTGGTTCCTGAGACAGTCAAATTGGCTATCTGACAATACTAAACCAATTGGTTTCCATAAATGTGGTAATTGTAACTTTTGCCAGTTTGCTCTCTCACCAACTCAAGTTTTTACTTGTCATGGAAATTTACAAGTCAATATCACTGATTTCATTAACTGTCGTTCGAAATTCATCATCTATGGAATAATTTGTGTTTGCAAGAAAGTGTATATTGGCAGTACAATCCGGGAATTGAGAATCAGAATTAGAGAACATCTCGCAAATCTCAACAGTCAAGACGCTAAGCTCCCGCTTGCGCTGCATTGGCAAACGCAACATCAGATGGAACATCGCCGAGACATCAAATTCATTGGTCTGAAACACATCAAGGCACATCCAAGAGGTGGCGATAGACAATAGACATTGCGCCAAGAAGAAGCACGTATGACCTGTAAATTACGCTGTCTCCAAAGAGGACTAAACCAAGAGCATGAACTCAATGTGTTTCTATAAATTGTCCTAGCATGAGTTCACTCGTTAAAATGTAATGTCTTACCTATGAACCTTTTGTCTAGTTAACACGTATGGCCTATCTTTTGCCCTTTTATCTGGACACTTCAAACTATAATAATACTTTCAATAAGTATCTTCTGCACGTCAACTTGCAATAGATAGATGACACCTGGTGACGCTTCTAGACAAATATGGATGACTGATCCGTGAACTTTTATGTAGCATGCATGCAATACACAATATTAGACTCTTAAATGGTCCAACAGCTACGGGACTCTTATCACATACGGATTGTTACCATTCAAATATCACTCTACAAAACTGCCTTTTTTCCGGTCTCATCAGTACACCCATATGACTGTCTAATCTCAGCTCTGTCAACACCTATTATTGTCCCATTATTTGTGTGACCTTTGTTAACATTCTTTTCCATCACTGCAACTTGCGAGGTGCCAAAAAACACTAATTGCATGACAGACATGAGAGCAACACTAATTTCATGGCTGCACGCAGCTGCCTTACACCACACATTCTAGCTGGTTCTACAATTCCAATCCATTTAAACACCATACTGATCCTATCTATGTGAGTAACGAGCACTCTACGTTACACAACATCCATAGCTCAAGACTAAAATGTTTTTTTCCCATAGCATTGACTGGTCTGAGAGGCTAACGCCCATCCCACTTAGTATACGGCATCTTGCGGCAAAAACTAGCACGCATAATTTGCAGAGATAGTCCCACTCGATTGGTCCAATAGGCCAACGCCCATCCCACCCAATGACATGCACAGATAGTCCCACTGGATTGGTCCGAGAGGCCAACGCTTATCTCACCTAATACACGCAGCTTCAAAAACAACACACACGCTACGAATAACTGCATTTTTGGTTCTCCAATTAGCATTTAAACCCATTGTACAAATGTAAAAAACTTGAGAGCAAATGCTCCTATGTGGAACTTTAAAAGTCCCACCAACACTTTTTTGTTAAGTGTGTTACCAGGCAACCCGATATCAAGTGACCTATCACGTGACCAGACAATACAACAGCTTCAAGTTTCCTTATAGGCTCGCTCAGCCAACGCCTTCCTTTCAGCAGAACGCGATTGGCCACACGGCTTTTCTTCACTGTTTGCACGCATTTAGGTGACATATACGGTAAGCGTTGATCCATTCTCAATATTCCACCTAGCAACACGTCATTTGAACTCATTTTATAAGTCACTCACAGTTCAGTGGCCATATGCCCAATCTTTATTTTTCTTTTTATTTTTCTTTCTATTTTTAGCTGACTGTGGGAAACCTGCACATTACTCATTAACAGACGGCATTCGCAAATATTTTTTCTTTTGAAACACCTGTGACAAGTTATATGATAAAACCAGACAGGTAAGCAGTGAGACTGCATACTCTAGTGGCATATTATAAGTTACAAAATTACCATTGCTGAACAAGCGTTAGACCAAGCAATAAAATGTATGCATGTCTGATTCCAGATTTCGATAGCGAGGGGATCAATAATATACAGAACAAAATTTGATTAGAAGCAGTGTGCCAACACACACGATTCAACAGTTCCCTGCATACATTTCAGACAGGTAATCCATAGTATTTCAAAAAATTATATATTCTGGACTTTTAGAGAGATGGAACCTGTGTTCACCAGGTGTCATCTATTTTGTTACTGCTTTATGGTAACTTTGTACACACGATTACTCATGGTTTTTTTCTCCTTTTTTTCTCTTTTTTTGTCCTTCTGTCCCGAATCCAAAACCCTCCTTACCTCTCCATGCTCCTCTTTGTTTTCTTCTTGTTCTCTCCTGGCATTTGCACCAGTGATATTAGATATGACATATCTTCTCTGTGTATGATGAATGTATTGATACAATGCCATCCCTATTTTAGAGTCAAGTGCCTTTTGCCCTAACATTTAGTAACTTTGGGATTTTAAATGCCCTGAGGACGGCCCGTTTAGGGTTGAAACACGTGTTGGCGGTTTTTTGTTGACACCCATTTATTATTTCCAAATTCTCATCTTTTGGTTCACAACCTGTAAAGTTACAACAGGTTTTCAATGTTAGATGGTATTGTGCTAAAACACAACTGCTGTTTACAAGTCACAACAGGGTTTCATTGTTAGATGGTATTGTGCTAAAACACAACTGTTCTTTGTGCTGTTTACATTTTGGAATCATGTTGTGCACAGTTTCAGCTACTTGTTGACACCCATTTTTCTGTTCCTAATTCCTTTTTTTGGGTTCACAACCTGTGAAAATATAACAGGCTTTCTAAAATTATATATATATGAAAACTTCAAGTAACTATTTAACAGTGTCTTGGTTTTCACTCCCATTTGACACCAATAGTCCTTATTACATAATTGGTGTGGAGCGCAGACAGTGAAGACCCCCTTTTCAACTTTTGTTATTTCTCCTAGGGGTTTTTAGAAATTACCCCTGTGGCCTACCACTGCTGTTGCACACCATGCAACACATTAACCAACTCTCTTATTTGGCAGAACCTTGTGAGTTATGCGCACTACCACCATAGGATAATTTATTACTTTTACTAAAATTCTAACCACCACATCTCCTGTATCTGGTGAGTGTAAAGTGCAGGGTCTTTGTTTGTCCTCAATGCGGGGCCATGATGGAATGTATGTCAGGTTTGTTGGGATATGTGTTCTGCAATGCTTTCCATAAGTGTGTTCACAAGTTGTTAAATGCTGCGCCAGCATGAGTATCACTGCTCAACCGCACCCCTGGGTACCCTGCCTTCCTCTGTTTCTCCTCTGCCTGTTCCCCTAGTAGTTCAGTGAACAAACTCTTTGTGTCCCCTAGAGCTACCATGCTAATTGTTGTCTGTTTTTAAATGGCATATATCCACTTTCCTGCTCCCACTGTAAGGGAGAACAGTGTCTTTATTAGGCTGTTGTGATCAATGGGTTCAGGGCACATAATGTGCTCTCCCTGCTGCCTTCTGAGCAAGGGGAATTGTGTCCCCCTTTTTCTATTCTGAGATGTCATCCTTCCATTGTTACCCTTTACTAGGGCCATTTGGCCGAGCCATGGTGTAAGCCTAGGGCCCCATGGTGTGACTTCCCTCTGTTCTTCATCTGTCTCCCACTACTCTTCTTCGCCTGCTGCTTCTAGATTGCTGTATACTGTGGCATAGTGTAAGTTGTTGTGGCATTCATCCCTATGCTGCTGAACCTCTCAAGCTCACCTTTAATTGAGTGATTCCTCGCTTGACTCTACCTCGATAACTTTGATAACCTTACTATCAAGCTTGAAAATAATTGTTTCTGACTTCCACTCGTCTGTGCCAATCGCTGCACATTGTCCCTCCTCTTGTCCCTGCGCTGCTCTCAGCAGCTCCTCCTCTGCTCTACTTAGCACTGCATCTAACTCTCTGAAAGCCTTATTTTCTATTTCTATATTCAATGGGTCTCGTGTTTTCTCTTTATGCTCTTCTGGTGTTCCTGTTTTGGGCTCAGTGGGGGGCAAAAACCGGGGGTCAGTTTACCCTGGGGTGGGCTGTAAAGGAAATGACTCATAAAGAGGCAGCAGTTGGCTTGTGCAGGTGCCTGATCGGTTACCTCTGTGCTGTCATTGTAATTGTAATTATAATGTTTTATTTGTACAGCGCTTATACACAAGTGCAGTGCTTCAAAGCATCAGGGGCATTCCCAAAGCCTTTGAACGTTTTCCATAATTCAAGTATGCTGTGTCTGTTTTTCAACTTTCTCCCTTTATATGTTGACAACAAATGTGTATACATATGTTCCAATATAGCTTTATCATGCGTGCCCTCCTCGGGCCAAGATGTTAACATTTTGTCCCTCGTTCCCTGAACCCACTCGTAGTGGTACTTTGGGATTGTTCCCTTATATTGCAGGTTCATCTTAACATATGCCCCAACGGAGTACCCATGCGCCATCTCAAATACAGCCTTGTTTAAAAAAATAAAAAAAACTCTCAACAACACCAATCCAGTGTCGTTTCACTTAGAAAAAGGCTGAACACACTAACATAATTGATTCTCTCATGCACAAATAGGAATTACAAATAACCCCTGAACCCTTAATACAGGAAGCCCCCAGACCTAACCCACTACTAATGCCCTATACCAATCATTTCTATATACACAACTGCTAATGGAAACCATTAATAAAACAAATCTATTTACACAATAGCATAGACCCTTCACCTGTCTCCTTCTCTCGAGACGAAGGTACTCCACCCTCCACATGTCTCTTTCACTCAGGACCATCACTTCAAATACAGCGCTGTCTTTCCTCAATTACAGATGAGCTACCCCTATCAATTCTTCAATTTTACTTTTTTGTATGACCTCATCTTACCCTGCGGTGGGTGTACTTCATCTCACTACTGGTCAAAACTCATACATTATTTCGCAACTTTGTCTTTCCTCGTCTCTCTTTTATTCACTCATGCACCACACAATAACAAAAACTATCAATGTCTCCCTCCCTGTTTTTCCTGCAAGAGTGCTCTCATGTTCTATGTGTCATCTGAGGTCCTCCAATGCTGCGTCCCCCTCAATAGCGTGCACAGCTCGGTGCAATGCACCGCTCAAAAGATCAGGCAGGCCTTCAGAAAAACACAGCAACTGCATACTTCCTGGTGGATTGCACATGGACTGGCCATTGCAGGTAGGCGCTGCAACCCTGATATCCCGCCGGTAATTCTGGCGGTATACCGGGGAACTACCGTACCATCTCTGCCACCCGATATCCCGGTATTGCTGTGATTTTAAGGGCGGCAGAGATGCCGGTAATGCCCCATTCCATGGGGTTGCCCGGATCACTGGCACAGTTTGCAATGGTACCAGTGATTCAGGCATTTATCTGATGGCAGGGGCCTGATCTACCATCAAGTCAGGCCTGCCGGTAGAACAGAGCCCCTACCGAGAGACTTGGAGTTGACCTGTCCGGAATTCTGCCTCTATACATTGTTACGGGCACTTTATTTCTGGACCGGCCAACTCGAAATGAGGCTGATAATTACACAAGCCCTAAAATATGTTGGAAAGAGTATTTAGTGAGTGAAAACAAATATTGTTTACGCAACAATGCTTATTTTCAGCTCTCAAAACACATGTATCCTCTCTCCCATGTTATATAGTGAACCCACATGCAGCAGTGTAAGATTTGTTTTTGCTCTGCATTATGATGGAGCAAAATGGACAAAACTAATGCAGGGTTTACCGCTTGTTCCACAGATATTATATGCTTTGCCAATCTGATTTATTGTTACGGAATTACACATAATGTTGTTTATTGAAACCATATGCACATTTGGACAGCTGTAGTATATATTGACATATACGTCTTTCCGCTTACTCTTGTGTAAACTGCTCAGAGTGTTAAATGACATACTGCAGACATTTCTTAAACTCATCAAATCGAAACTGGGCAACGAAGAATCAGTCTTTCATGCGTCTGAAGTTGATAAAATGTGTACTACTGGTTTATTCATGACTGTAACAATACCATATTAATACGCAATCAAAGGAGGATGTCCTTTTTCATTTCTTGCAGATTGCAGATGGGAGTTGTAGGGCAAATACTTCATGACACACAGATAAGTTCTTCAAACCCAGTTTAATAATGTCAATTAATTGGACCTTTTGGTATTTCTCTGCAGGTTGCTCCACTTTTCACAAAAAAACAGGGAAATACATCTCAATGAAGGGCATTTGTTATCTTATAATGGTCTTTATAGCACATGGCAAAGTATTTACTGTATACCTTCATTATTTATTTAATTGTATATGCATGCATAACTAACTATGTGTATATGTTGTTCATGTGGTGGGTCCTGAACTCATATATTGTTTTTATTTATTTTTTATCCTCACCGACATTTTATTAAATCATTATGGAAAACTGTTTTAGAAAATGCTACAGTGCATATCTTGTTAGTAGAAATGTGACTGCCCTCTGATCAGACCCTTACAGTGTTGCTTTACCTTGTTGAATAAATTCAAAGAGAGGTGGAAATTCAGTGTTAGCCTCAGACATTGTAGGTTGTTTTTGCTGTTTTTAAATAAACACATGAAACCGAGGATCTCGTAGCAATGATACCTCTACTGTGTTTACTGTCTTTCAAGTAATCTGCCCGGGAAAGAGACCCATGTGGTCTTGCCTAATTAAAGTGTAATTGCTGCAAATACCTCAGCTGTGTGTGTGTGTGTGTGTGTGTGTAGAATTGTATAATGTGAAAAGAGTACTGTAATACCTTTAGTCATTTACATATGGATGTATTTAATTCCAAATAAGGATGATGAAATAAGTCCCCACAAGGATGGTAACACACGTTCAAGTCCCCACAAAGATGGTACCGTACACGCGAGTAAAAATAAGCATTTTTGCAAATATGAAGTTGGATCCTGCATTATGAATTTTTTCTGAACATAGTTCTGCTATTAGCCCATTTCTAAAACATTGGGAAGTGTTAGTCCCCACAAGGCAGGTATCCACACATAGTCCCCACAAGGTAGGTAAAACGTGTATGTGTGTGTGTGTTTGCGTTAAAAAGAAAACAACAACCTGTGCCTAGAACTAAACACGGCACTGCATGGATTTGAATTAGAAATGGTAGGCTAATTGTGTTCCATTGCAGTATGTTCATGTTCAGCACTTGGGTGGCAAATATCTTGATGAGTAGCACAACAGATGTGCAGCTCACTGCCCAGTCAGGGTCAAGATTTTAATTAGGGATTTACCTCAGTCTTTTTTCACACTGATATAGGCATTCCTAGTGAGAAATGTAACAATATTTATAAAAAGGTACTCTGTACAGTATGTCCAACTAAAATCACTGAAAAGACTCCCAATCTCGTTGTCACGTTGTTCCAAAGTGACAAGTGTCAATACTTTGCCATCTTTCGACTCTGACTATTGCAATGCTGGGTACCTAGGGGTCTCCGGATTCACCCCCCAGACAGTACAGAGAATACAGAGTCCAGAGGCCCATCCTCCCTCATGCACTCAAAAGCCTCACACTCCTGACTTGAGACTCCTGCATTTCATACCTGTGGCAAAACAGATTAACCTTATGATCATCTGTAAGACCCATAACCTTTCCATTGTTCAGGCCCTTTCTTCTTGAATCACAGACTGACCCATTACACTCCTATCGTTCCCTTTGCTTGGCTCCTAACAGGCTCTTAGTAGTTCTGAAGACTTAAGGCCGATAAACAGAAGTGTTTTACAATGGTGCAATCCCAATGAAAAATCATCTGTGAATCAGGACTTAAATATCCTGGTGGGCTAGGACACTTGTTTACATTCACGGGTCCTTTTCTTTGGAACTCAATGTTGTTGGAATTCAAAATAATTGATGATAATTTCAAGTTGAGGAAATCCATCAAGCCCTTCCCCTTCCTATGGTCATTCTTTGAGTTAATTTTGCGTTTCTCAGCAGTACTCTGTACAGCTCCAAGACTGAGCGACAGATGCTAAAGTTTGCACTTCACAAATTCCTTACTATAACATTGCATAAACACGCCATTATTCTACTGTCCTTTTGTGTGGTTTCAATAGAACTTTTCTCAGGGCCATTCCTTAATTGCATCTTATTGGAAGCAGGAAAGCACTACCACCTGGAGTTATCCAAATGCTCTAAAAGGCCAACAAAAGGGACAAGACATAAAAAGAAAGGAAACAAGAAAAAAAAGAGAAAAAAGAAAAACTCACGCTCATTAAGGCAGTAAATTGTCAGCCATTATCTGAGGCAGAAAGATTGTTGATAATACGGACATCAGCAGGGAGAGCACAGCAAGTACTTAAGAGCTAATTTAAACAGAAGGGTCTGGTATACACACAGCCATTGGTGTGTTGGGCTGCTATTGGAGGGTGAAGCTGTGATAAAATATGATTCCTTTGCGAAATGTCTGGTAGGGCTGGAAACAATAGCAAAACAGCATATGTTCAAGATTAGAAATGTCGCAGTATTTGTTTATGGGCCTGGGTCCTTGATGTCCCACTTATTACAAACACGAAATGGTCTTACATTGTAATGATAGTATCATTGTTTAAAGAGATGGTTTGCAGAGGAGAACAATGCTAAGGGCCTTTAGCGGAAAGCTGAGCTACTTGCTGCCCTGACGGGAGAATTACCTCAGCAGAAGTGCAGGCGTTGTGGGAACACGGACTCCTTGGCTCCCAGACACACTTTTCCACACGAGCTTGGCAAGACCGGTGAATGTAGGTGGGCGCTGCTTCTTTGTTCCAAGAAATACAATTATTGGAAGACGACGGACGGGCCCTTATTTGTTGAAATCCCCATAAATACAGGAGAGAGGGGATAACTGCAGGCTGCAGCGTCTGCACTGAATGCGTATTGCTTGCCGCTGAATACACCAGGAGCTGGTTTGGAAAATGGGGGCCCCGGGGGGAACGCAAAGCGTTTCCCCCCGGGGGGTTTTTGGCGCTGCACATGGCCAGCGAGTGGCCGTGGGAGGCAGAGTGCCTCCCGGGGTATTTAAGGGGCTCAGGGAAGGTTCGGGAGCCAGGCGACGGTTAGGACTTGAAGATTGTCCTGGTCGCCTGCTCCCGAGCCTTCCCTGTGTAGCTGGGCCTAGCAGTGTTGAGGGGTAGAGCAGGTGAGGTGGGTGATTTGTGAGGGTAGTGGTGGTATAGTGGGCGGTCAGGTAGTTTTGTTAGTTAAAAAAAAAATAATAATAATAATAATAATAATAAGATTAGCAGTTATATACAGTTGGGGAAGGGTTATTTTGGGGGTGCCGTAAATCAGACACCCCCCGCTACTTACCGTGGCTCAGGGTCCGCGTCGTGGGTAGACGGGTTTTTTAGCGGTTCGAGGGCTCGGGGTGCCGTAGGCGTGCGGGGGGAAGTGTATAAGAGCATCCGTGCTCTGTTGCTCGCCGGCAGGGGGCGGGGTGTGGGAAGCAGCAGGCTGCCACGAATAGGCATCCGCTCAGGAGCGGGTGGGGGACGGAGCATTTTATGTTGATACGGGATCTTAGGTCCCGTGTTGTGTCATCAGGGAGAGGGGAACGGTGAGTGCGGTGTCAGTCGTAGGACAGAGGGGGCAGAGCGCTCCCATTTAAAGGGGCCTCGTCCATTTTGTGGGCCTGAGGTGCGGTGGCGCTCACTAGCCGCCAGGGGGCAGTGTAATAGGGAAGGAAATAGTCCCGGATACTGGTTAGGTGATTTTGGTGGGGTTTTTTCTCTAGCAGGTGGCACTTAGTTGCCTGTGCAGGGATAGGGCAGTATTTTGGGCATATTTAGTGGGGCAAAATAAAAAAAAAATTAAAAAAAAAATATTAAAAGCTTAGCTAAAAGTTATCAGTTTCAATTTTGAAGATTTCCACGGGTAGTTTCGGCTCGGGGGCTTAGGTTTGCTAGGTCATTTTTCAAGGGGTATATATATATATTTGTGATGCACAACCAAGTTATTAGTAGTGCACGATGGTGGGCCAGGGAGCCAACAGGAAGGGGTTGGTTGATGCCAAGGCTCTTAAGGAGGCCCTGGAAATAATTAGTAGGGCATCTAGGGCCCAATTGGAAGGGGCAGTTGGGGAGGTCACTGGGGGAGAGGGCACGGGGGAGGGGGAGATAAGTGGGGGGAGGCCGCAGCAGAGAGCAGCGGCAGATGGGGCTCTCGCGGCAGTGGTGGCTTGCACCCCCGCGGCAGGGAGAGGGGAGGTATGGGAATCCAGGGGAAGGAGGATGAGAAGGTAGATAGACAGGAGAGCGCCTGAGGGAGAGATGATTTCAGGTGGGGAGCCTCTGAAGGAGGGAGTGAGTAATAGCCCTAGGGAAGATAGGAGTACGCAGATGGAGAGGGCTCTTGGGGACCCGAGCGAGGGGGTGCAGAGGGGGGTGGCAGGGCAGAGGGGAAGAGGGGGTAAATATTTGCAGAAGAGTGCAGGAGGGAGAAGGAGGGAGAGGTCCCCATCAATTGAGGAAATTAGAGTGGGGCGCGGAACGGCCCCCAGGGGTATGAGGATGGAGGGTGGAGGGCGCTGCGCAGCCCCCACTGGTCAGAGTGAGGTTGAGGGTTTTAGTACGGCCCCACCTCGATCAGCACAAGGAGAGCCTAGAGGGTGCAGCACGGCCCCTAGCAATGAGGAATACAGGGTGGAGGACGGAACGCCTCGCCCGAGAGAAGAGGACCAGGCAGGAGTCCCCCCGGCCCCACCGAGAAGACGTCAAAGGAGTGACGGGGCGTACGCCCCGGGCTCGCAAGAAGAAGATTGGCTCAACTTTAACAGGAGCTCGCATCAGCAGTGCTATATAAGGGATGATGAAGTTGGATTGGAGGAATATGTGGGGCAGTGGGAGGCAGAAGGTTACAGATCGGCAAGGGAAAGGGGGGAAGAGAAAAGAAGTTTGATTTGGGATATGGAAAGGCAAGGGGATAGGGAGGTAAGGGGTCGGGGAAATTATTGGTTGGGTGAGTCTGTTGACATGTTTTGTTCCCGCAGTAGGAGCCCTCTAAGAAAGGAGATGAGGAGCATCGGGGTGGACGCCAGACCACAGACGGCGGGCGTGGAAAGAGGTGAGCAGGAACGGGAATGGTCCTCTGCATGGCAGAGAGGGGTCACGAGAAGGGTGACGGGGGATGAAGGGACGAATTTGCATGGGGTAAGAAAAGAAGCTGGTGTGCAGGCCATTGGAGCCTTGGGGGTTGAAAAGAGCATGTGCTCAGCGGAGGTCCAAACGGACAAGGCGATGGAGCCATTGGTGCTTGAAGTGCAAGCTGGAAATAAAAAAGAGAATGAAGTGAAAGGAAAGGAGAAAAAATTGCCGTACATGGGGATAACAAAACCATTGGGGGCACACTTGATGGCAACGACAAGGGAGAAGATTCAAGCAGGGGAATTTGTAGATGTGTTCAAATTGCTGCATAGGGAAGTGAGAGCAAAAGAGTGGTCTAAAGAAGAAGAAAGGGAACTGGCGTCTCGCCCACGGGTCCCGTGACTATTGAGAATTGGACGTCGGCATTTATCATTTATGCCAGCGTTTATTGTGAAAAATTTCCAGAGCGTTGCGTGGCTCTGCTTAAATATATGGATGTTATCAGGAAGGCTTTCACGAGTTTTGGGGGTTTTGCATGGGTAAGGTATGATGAGGAATTCAGAGCGACATTGGCGGAGGACAGTCAGGTGGTCTGGGGGAGATAGACATGGATCTTTGGTTGCAATGGATGGCTCCAACGAGGCCTGCCCCGACGCTGCACACGGCGAGCGGGCTGCCCGTACCTTTCCGGCCCTTTCTTGGTCGCCCCGCCCACGAGGGGGCGGGGGGAGGAGGTAGGGGGCAGTCATCAGCAGCGTGCTGGGGGTATAATAAGGACGGCTGCGCACGGACCCTGTGTAGGTTCAGGCACGAGTGTAGCAAGTGTGGTGGAAAACACCCTCTCACGCAGTGTTTCCAACAGGGGGACAGGGGTAGGGGGACAGGTAGAGGGGTTGTGGGGAAAAGCTTTTACTCCAATTAAAGTATGGGTGCTCGAAAAATGGTTACAATTTTATCCGGACAGAGAAAGGGCGAAGATCTTGGGTGAGGGTTTCTGTCAGGGGTTTAGATTAGGGTACCAGGGCCCAAGAGTGCGCAGGTGGGCTGAAAATTTGAAGTCAGCAAGAGAAAATGTTGACGTGGTGAGACATAAATTGACCAAAGAAATAGAGGCAGGAAGGATAATGGGCCCATTGGATGACTTGCCGGGGGATTTAGTAATATCCCCATTGGGGGTGGTGCCGAAGAAAGCTCCGGGGGAGTTCAGGCTGATACATCATTTGTCATGGCCGGAGGGTATGTCTGTTAATGATTTTATTGCTCCGGAAGAGTGCGGAGTGGTGTATGCCAGTGTTGACCAGGCGGTGGAACTGATAAGGAAGGAAGGGCGAGGGGCCTTCATGGCCAAGTATGATATCAAGGCGGCTTTCAGGTTATTGCCGGTGCACCCGGAGGATTTTTGGTTGTTGGGTTTGCAGTTTGAGGAAGGCATATACATAGACAAAGCCTTGCCAATGGGGTGCGCAATTTCTTATGCTTTGTTTGAGCGGTTCAGCTCTTTCTTACAGTGGGTCTTCTCATTCAGTTCGGGTTGGGAGAGTGTGCTGCACTATTTGGATGATTTTCTTTTCATTAGCGGGGCAGAAAGAGTGGAGGAGTGTAAAAAAATGCTACAGTTGTTTCAGGAGCTGATGGAGGAGCTGGGGGTGCCATTAGCGGAAGACAAACCTGAGGGGCCGGCAGTGGTATTGACATTTCTAGGAATTGAGCTGGATTCAGTGGCCATGACCTCACGCTTGCCGCACGACAAGGTGAGCAAATTGGTGGTTTTGTTGGAAAAAGTGGTGGTTGCCAAGAAAATGACGCTGGTTGAAATGCAAAGTTTGGTGGGGCATTTGAATTTTGCATGCAAGGTGGTGGCCCCAGGGTGAACATTTTGCAGGAACATGGCGAGGGCTATGGCGGGAGTGAAGTTCCCACATCATCGAATAAGAGTCTCAGGGGCAGTGAGGGAGGATTGCAGAATTTGGCTGCGCTTTTTGGAGAATTTCAACGGAGTGACAATGTGGTTGCAGGGAGACCCGGTGACTTGGGAAGTTCAGATATTTTCTGATGCAGCAGGAGCGGGAGGTTTTGGAGTTTTCTGGGGAGGAAAGTGGTGTGCGGGGAAATGGCCAGTGCGGTGGTTGAAGGAAGGAAGGAGTATAGCATTTCTGGAATTTTTTCCACTACTAGTTGCATTGCAGTTGTGGGGGAAGGATTTTCAGAACAAGAAGGTGAATTTTAATGTTGACAATGAATGCATAGTTCATGTGGTGAACAGGCAGTCAGCTAAGGATCAGAGGGTGGTGAGACTGATGAGAAAATTTGTGCTGCGGTGCATGGAATGGAATGTGGTGTTTAAGGCAACACATGTGCCGGGGAAAGATAATGGCATCGCTGATGCATTATCTCGCTTTCAATGGCAGAAATTCCGTGGATTGGCTCCAGATGCAGAGCAGGAGGGGCAACAGATTCCGCAGGAGCTGTGGAAGATAGGAAGCTGAGAGCGCTTTCACTGGTGGAGGGTTCATTGGCCTCGGCATCTAAGGAGGCATACAGGAGGGCCTGGGAGGATTTTATTAGAGGAGGAGCTTGTAGTTGGAAGGGTAGATGGGACGCGGAAGAGAGGAGGAGAGATGATGTTATGAATTTTCTCCTGAGGTGTATGGACAGGGGGTGGTCAAAGGCAACGATTGCGGGGAAGTTAGCAGGGATTTCTTTCTATGGGAAATGGTTTTGGGGTTTTCAACCAAGTGGGGGGGAAATGGCAAATAGGATGTTGGAAGGATGGGCTAGGGAGAGTAAGAGGGACAAGGATAAGAGGAGGCCGATATCGGCGGAATTGTTGCAGAGGCTGACTGAGGTGGTGGGGGGAGTTTGCTGGTCGGTATGGGAAGGGGAATTGTTTGTGACTTGTTTTACTTGGTTATTTTTTGGGGCTTTCAGGGTTTCTGAGTTGGTAGGGGGAAAAGATGGGGTATGAGGACTGCAATGGGAAGATGTACGGATTACAGATGAAGGTTTGGACATCAAGATCAGAAGATCCAAGACTGACCAGAAGGGGAGGGGTTCTTGGGTCCTACTGGGTAGAGGGAGTAGGAAGTTATGTCCAGTACAGGTAGGATTGGTTTGGAAGGAGCGTTGTGGGGGTAGGTCAGGCTTGGTGTTTCAGCATGAGGATGGGTTGCCGGTGGCAGTGGCACATGTGCTGGGGGTATTGAGGAAGGCGTTGGAGGCGGTGGGTGAAAAGGCAGAGGATTTTGGGACTCATTCTTTCAGGATGGGCGCAGCATCTGAAGGCAGTAGGTTGGGATTTTCCGAAGACAAAGTGAAAAGCTTGGGGCGTTGGAGGTCTGGGAAATATAAGGGGTACGTCAGGGATTTTGATAAGGGGAAGGTGTGAAGAAATGAAGGAAAGGTTTTTGGGAGGACTGCTCTTATTGTGATGTTTTTGACTTGTCAGTGATGGTTAATTTTCTTTTTTCAGATGCTGCGCGAAAGGAAGGGGAGTTGGCGCAAGTGTGGATTGTTGGCCATTCAATTGTTAAGTGGGCTGGGAAGGAGGCGGAAAAAAGGGTGTTTGGGAGGCAGCTGGGATGCAGCTATAAGGAGGTGGTGGTGAGATGGCACGGTTTGGGGGGTCTGCGCTGGGATCAGCTGCTTCCTATGTTAGCAGGGATGAGGGAACGCTATGGGGTTCCAGAAGTGGTAATTATTCACGCGGGAGAGAATGACCTGGTGAAGGATACGGGGGTCTCTCTGTGAAGGAAAATGATGAGGGATTTAGTTTGGATGAGGGAAATGTGGCCTCAAGCAAAGGTGGTTTGGACCAAGTTGTTGCCGCAGAGAGTTTGGAGGGGGGCGAGAAATGAGGGAGCAATAGAGAGGACGAGGAAAGGGATAAACAGGGAAATGGTTAAGTTTTGTGCCTCGGTGGCGGTACAGGTGATGGACCACAAAGAAATAACGTATGAAGGGCTCCTTATTTTTAGAGAGGACGGAGTACACTTGTCCATGTACGGGAATAGTCATTACCTGGCGGATCTGAGTTCCTGGCTGGGAGAATGGGTAAGAAGTTGGAGATAGGAAGGGAAAAAGGGGGGAGTGAGTGGGGCAGAAAGAACTCCTCAGGGGAGGGTTTTTCTGGTGCCGGGGGCATGGCCCCTTTTGATGTGAGGGGAGGGAAGCACAATGGGGAATGACACGGGAAAGGAGGGGGTGGCGCTGTTTGCACAAGCAGGTCACCCTGGGGGAGCAGGTATTGAGCCTGGAGGGGCATGGCCCCTGGGAGAAAGCGGGACGCCTGGGAAATGGCCAAGGAGACGGTAGGCTCCAAGGGGTAAGTAGGGAGGAGATAGATGAGTTATTTATTTAATTGTTGGGAAGATGAAAAATGAAAAAGGAGAATGTTTAATTATTTAATTCTTTGTTGTAATATTTATTTAGTTTGTTAGGCCATGGAGCCAGTTAAGCATTTTGAATTGTAAGCTTTGGCCTGTCACATTAAAGCGACCTTTTCCACTTTTAAATGAGTCTGGGTTTTTGTGCAGTAAGCCAAAAGGGGGGCACCGGGGGGAACGCGAAGCGTTTCCCCCCGGGGAGTATTTGGCGCTGCACACGGCCAACGAGTGGCCGTGGGAGGCAGAGTGCCTCCCGGGGTATTTAGGGGCTCAGAGAAGGTTCGGGAGCCAGGCGACGGTTAGGACTTGAAGATTGTCCCGCCCTCCCACCCCTTCATTTTGGGTTTTAGGTCATAGGCCTGTTTGAAGCCGGGAGAGGGTCTAGGGTATATTTTGTGGGGTTTTTTTTGCTAGAGGTAGGGGTGGTAGTTTTTTGTGACAGGTCGGGGCATTGCGAAGATGTGATGTAATTTTCAGTTGCTGATGTGGCAGGTCAGGCTGGCTGCAGGTCAGAGGAAAGGGGGAGATTGGTGTAGAGGGGAGTATAATGGGTTTGAAGTGTTCTGGGCGCCGGGGGCATGGCCCCTTTTGATGTGAGGGGAGGGAAGCACAATGGGGAATGACACGGGAAAGGAGGGGGTGGCGCTGTTTGCACAAGCAGGTCACGCTGGGGGAGCAGGTATTTAGCCTGGAGGGGCATGGCCCCTGGGAGAAAGCGGGACGCCTGGGAAAAGGGCAAGGAGACGGTAGGCTCCAAGGGGTAAGTAGGGAGGAGATAGATGAGTTATTTATTTAATTGTTGGGAAGATGAAAAAGGAAAAAGGAGAATCTTTAATTATTTAATTGTTTGTTGTAATATTTATTTAGTTTGTTAGGCCATGGAGCCAGTTAAGCATTTTGAATTGTAAGCTTTGGCCTGTCACATTAAAGCGACCTTTTCCACTTTTAAATGAGTCTGGGTTTTTGTGCAGTGAGCCAAAATGGAGTTAGAGAGCTAGGCCCTAATTCACAGAAGCATTTCATAATGGCAAAACCCCATTGGAAAACGCTCTGTGAATTAGGCCCCTTGTGTTTATTGTTAAAGTCAGCAAGCACGAGCGAGATTGCTTAAGAGCAAGTAGCCTTGACTGGTGGCACTTTCAATGTGTTTGGGTTTCCCACTGCTTTGGTATTCACTGCACACCAATCTGCGCTCAAAATACTATCTGGTGCCTGCTGCTGCATCTACTTTGAAAGCAAAACACAGAGCCTTAGCTTTTTTTGGCATTGACAAAGAAATACAGGTCTACCCACTTCAAAATGTTTTTCTTTAAATTATGCCTGGGGAGCTGGTGTGTGCCCTGCTGACTTCGTTTAAGGTTTTTAGATGTGTTGCAATGAACTTGATGCTTTATGAAAAAGAACTATGGGTTTGTACACGTTTCAAACATTAAGGAAACCACAGCCTGAAGTATATGGGGATTATTCTTTTTGAGTTTACTGATGTGAGGAATTGTCCGCTGGTGAGAGTGGATTTTTTCCTTTTTGTTAACCAATAAAATGATGCGGGTAATACCATCTCTGAAAGGGCAAACTGATGATCAGATGTTCCTTTCATAAGCTCCATGCCGAAAGCATGGTGTGTACTTGTGCTCTGATGCAGCAATATCCTGATCTGCAGCGCCTGCTCTACTAGTGGCACGGAACAGGTTCAGAGGTCACACTTGGCCATTTGGCAGCTGCAGTGACAGCAGCGTTTCTGCAGTGGTGGGGCTCCATTTAAGATATGTCGCCCTGGAGTAGTCCAGGCTGGTGGTAGGGTGAACTCTTAGTTAAGGCATGATGCATGTCACGGTTTATGATCAGTACAGCCACATCCAATTTGATATCAAACATGTGTCAGCTCCTGTGAGTCAAGCTCATCTGCAGACAGTGATGTGCATTCCTGGAAGAAGGTCTGAGCCTGCCAAATGACAGAAGAAGGACCTGAATGGCCAGTCCTCTTTTTTGTCTCTTTTTGAGGGTAGTTATCACCCTCCGCCAGAAGCAGCTGCACAACAGGTATTTGTCCTGGGTGTGTGCATCAAAGGAGCACGCCCATTCAAGGTGAGTCGCCTCATGCCAAGGTGCTGCATTTCTAAAGGCCTTTTTTTCCAAGTGAGAATGAAAGGGGGTGGTTATAGAGTAGACAGAAGAGATTGGCACTGCTGGGATGCAAGTCCAACATCCCAAACGGGGGAGAAAGTACGAGCTAAGAAAGTCTTTTTAAGACAAGGCATGAACTACACAGAAGGCCAATTATCCAGTTATATCACATGACACATAGACCTCATGTGAAGTTGACAACTGGATCGATACGTTTCTGAGAACATTTCATTGAGAAATGCAGACAGCCACGCATAGTAGAAATGTACATCAAGAGTATAGTCCATGAGAAATTATGTTAGAGGTGAATAATGTGCAGTAGAGCATTAGGTTGAACACACATATGTAAGCAGAGCAAGGTAAAACACATACCCCAAACAGTAAAAAGATCACTTATTAACAACACTGCAGGTTGTAAAGTAGTAAAACTAGGATTAACACATTGAACATTTATTAATTATATAACACATAGAGTAGGTCTTGGTGCAAAAGCAGCCCCCTGGGCCATTCAGAATTCATAGGCCACAGGGATACATGGATTCTTCTATTCAGAAAAATATATTCAATGTAGGTGCTTCTTAGAGAGGCACAGATACAAAGTTAGAAGCCTGGGAAGACAGGGTGAAATACTGCACTGCGATTGGTCAGGACAGAGAGGCGAAGCTCATTCCCAAGCTTCGGACAAGAAGCAAGGACACAATTAAATGTTCCAACTCTGAGCAGACCCCATGAGGGAAGATGTAAAAGCCACAAAGGGATTTGCTAGCCCAGAGGGTGCAACAGGTCCCCAAGCCTCAATTGAATGAAACATATAGCGATTAAGGTCCCTACCCATTCATTTAATAAAAAAAAAACCGAAGGCCCCAATTCGGTGGGAACGAGGCAATGTGCAGAAGGGTGCACAAAACAAAGTCAATCAGGCAGAAGACACACACTGACCCCTATTAGAAAACATCCACCTAGGAGTGAAATGCGAGTACCAAGCAACATGGGCAACTAAGAATATAACGAAATGGGCATTCATGGCCATAGAAGTAAGAAGGTTATTGAGCAATGTAGGAAATATAACAGGGAATATATTAAAGGCTCCCATATTTAATAAATCACATTTTTTCAGAAAAGTTAAGGCCAGTCACGTACATCCACACATAAATTCACAGTTTAGGTTTGTACATGGTCCTGAAACAAAGGGCTAAGAAGCACGCCCTATGAAGTCATGTAGTTCCATCATGAGAAAGGAATGACATGTGCTACAAGCTGGAACACATTTCCAATGAGAAGTTGCAAAATTAATTGTCAGTTGAACAGTCATACAAGGTTGAGAATGGTCTGATGGTGCAAACCTTTTGGATCTCATGGGAATTAGATGGAGTATTCCTTTTGGTTGCCACACATTGTTCACACCTTACAAAATGATTGGTTAAAAAAGGTGGAAAGTAACCTAGCCAGGAACACTCGACGTGAAACAGCCAATGAACAACAGAGTTATATGTTGAAAAATGTTAGCATGACTAGTATCCAATTAAAATTGGAGAAACTGGATAACCCCATCATTAGATCACTGTCAAGAGAAAGTCATTAGCATGAGCATGAGGAATAGGATAGGCCAATAGGGCTAGGTATTGTTTAGAATCCCCCATGGAATAGAAACCACTGTCCAATCAGTGAATATGAATTTAC
Organism: Ambystoma mexicanum; assembly: GCF_040938575.1. Lineage (NCBI taxonomy): Eukaryota > Metazoa > Chordata > Amphibia > Caudata > Ambystomatidae > Ambystoma > Ambystoma mexicanum. The sequence continues at coordinate 1,173,828,758 of NC_090930.1, read as the reverse complement.
ACGTACTTTGAAACAAAGTGTAAAATATGACCGACCTCCTCAACAGATAAATTGCCATTTAATGAAGTAATGTTGAATGAATTCTGGATTGTTTTCGGCCGAGGCTGCATTTAATGCATTTTTGTCTTTCTTGCTTCTCGTGTATTTTTATTGGCTCATTGGATTGTTTTTTATATGACTCGGGTTTTGGGTCTACTTTACATCACAATGGAGGATGACTTCCACCATCTTCTTTCACTCTCCCTCTCTTTCTCCTCCTGTGCACTCCACCTGCTCTGGAGCAAAGCACTTTGGGTGTGATGTCAGATGGGCAAAGTCCACTCAATTCAAGAACAAGGATTCGGCCACTAAGGCGGGCTAGCTTTAGTCCAATCACCTCCAGACCTTTATCTTTAAAAGAAGTCCCCCACTGTGAGGAATTGTCATTTGGCAAGGCTTTTTTGATTTGCATTAGTACGTAAAATAATGTGGATGATTCCTTCTCCAAAGCTGTGATCTGCTAACCAGATCCCCTTTTGTCGTGACTCCATGCCAAAAGCAAAGTGCACTTGTGCCCTGCTGCGTCAGTAGTATGATTTGCAGCACCCATTCTGCATGTGCTACACAGCAGGTTCAAAGGTCACAAGATGCCAACTCGACTGATGCAGCAACAGCAAAGACTTTGCATCACAGAGGCGACATTTAAAATATGCCCCCTGTAACCAAACTATGATGATCATGAATACCCCATGCTGGTGGCAGAGGTATCTCTAAAAATGAGCTATGCCTGAGATCAGGCTCCTAAAGCAGGGGACCAATCCCTAGCTTTAGACCAATCGCCTGAGGACTTGTGCCTTTAAAAGAAGGAGTCTCACACACCTTCAGGAGAATTTCCACAGTTCCTCAAGGAGCCTTAATGCCGAAGAGACATTTTGGAACTTTCTCACCTGGACTTCCTTTGGGACAGTTGTACTGTCCAAAGCCAACCGCTGGAGGTGAAGAAGCAGCCGTACAAGACACAAACAAGATCTGTACCCTAACCACTCGCAAGGAACATTTGGAGTGACCAATGCTATGGACCAGGATCAAACATTCTGCAATGGATCTTCTGTGCCAGAAGAGCAGGCCTTGAACTGCAATATCCTATACTCAAGACTTTTGTGAAGGCCCCACAGCAGCCAGCAGGCCAGGCCAGTAGAAGCTTCCTGTTCTCTTGCACCGATCTGGTTGTTCCATGTTCCCTGCATCCAAAACAATAGGGAAGGCATTGGTGCTGGTGTCTGCGTTCCTCCAAACAGCCGAATTATTGCACTGCATCTAAACCAGCTTGACACTGCATCGTGTCCTAGCACAGCTTGTCACTTCCTAGGCCCGAAGTGCTTGCTCAATGCCAGAACCGAATCTTTGGAGGGTCACTTGCTGTCTCTAACTGGGGTATACAACCACAGCCTGGCCCAGCTAGCCTAAAAACTGCTGCCTCATTGATAGCACATAAACGCACCCTTGATTGCTACTTCACTGACTATCACCCGCTGACTCAAACCACTGGAGCATCACTTGACAACATCTGCCAGCGGCCAAAGCCTGACTCAGCCTGGTCAACTGTGAGATGTTATTGGGACTGCCCGACCTGTATCATTGAACCACTGCTGTTCGACCAAATAGAGCACCTGCATTCGACCCTACTAGACTGCTGCTTGCTATTAGGGCCCACATGATCCCAAATGCCTGAATGAGCCAGATCAGCACACATGATCGTTTGATCCTGGGTCTGAGGTGTCAGCCCACCAAGAACTGAATCCTGGTACTGTGACACTGAACTACCCCTTCTGTCCACTGGGACCCAAGAGACTGGCTAGGTCACATGCACTCCTGTTTTCAACCTAATATCCTAATTATCGTAGCCCTTTACCTACCACCCCTGGAACTACATTCAGACTGCTGCTTTCTCCAGTCTGTTGCATCATCTTTATTCTTTCTTTTGAAGTAAAGTAATTTGTTTAGTTCTATGTGCAGATGCTGTGTTTAATTTATAGTCATATGTATCCTTGACTGCATTCACTTTATTTTGGACTCTGATACTGTGTTGGTTGGGTCACTACTGGTTCACCTTCCCCCCACACTTAAGAATTTTGCCTTTCCTCAGCCTGTGTTAGCACACAAGGTAAAGGAGGCATATCTCTTGATTGTCCCTGCTTTACCTTTATGATTGCATTGTGTTTTGATTTGTAGAAGTTTGAGGGCTGAGTGCACCATTTTATCCCTTCTCACCCATGTATTCCTGTGAGGCAGAATCCAATCTGTCACCCCCACCACTTCTTTGAATCATCTTGAATGACACTTGGATCATCACTGAGGGAGATTGTTTTGGACCATGATGGGAGAAAGGTCCTTGTGAGAGTCCTCCAGTTGTGAGCTACAGGCACGCTTCAAAAACAGACAAGAGCTCTGCCCACTAAGAATCCACATGGAACATTGGGGGTGACCTACTGCTGGAACAAGACTTGCCTCTCTGCCAACCACAGCTGCACCCAGGATTCGACTGTGTTGCAGTACACTAGCAGTTGTTTGCCAGCCCCCGTCCGTGTTTGGGAGCACCTTGCCCCTGAGTCCCTGGATTTGGCCTCACAGTATCTGAAAGCCAGAACAGCAAAGATCACTGTGCTTTTGCCATCGAAACAATTTGAGATGTGATTTGAGCGTGTTCAACACTGTTCGAACCAGGAGGACACCCTGGAGCTGCCTTTGGCATTCTTTGTTCTACAAACCACAAGTTCACTCATTCGAGCCAGTATGCTGCCACACTGTGACAGCTGAAGCGTGTTATTTCCTCGGCTTGAACCACAAAGTACTGCTGCCATTGCATTTTCTCAAAACACCTGCTTCATCGCCAACACTACTGTAAGTCAATCTAACCTGGTGTCACTTGAACTGCGATCCTCAAGCTTTAGCATTTATTTAATTTATTGTTTGCTGTTTAGGCACTTATACAGCAAGTAAAATACTGTTTTAAAGCTCCCAATGATCGAACTGAGATGCCTGCCTATCCTGGTATCAGATAACTGCCGTCAACCTCAACCACAGAACAGAAGCTGGAGACTGCCCGATCCTAATCACTGAAGAAAAGATTTGAACCACAGCTACCGTCACATTTGGCTATAGCTCGACATCAGCTTGCTGATGGATCCCCATGCCTGCCGCATCCTCAAAATGAACTGAACCTTTGACCTGGACCCAGAATTCAGATGCAACATTGTTGAACCGCCAGATTTCCTGCAAAGGTATTATTGATTGATATCTGCCTCCTTGGTTAAACTTTGGCCTACGTAGAAAGTGATATGATATGATAGGGTATTTATAACATGCTTAATACCCTGAGGTTTCTAAGCGTGGACCCGGGGATCGAACCTGTGGTGATCCATGTCATCTTGCTTCCAAGGTGAGTACATTGCCACTGAGCTATCCCCCAGTATGGGGCAACGATCTCTCCCTTTGTCTGGTGCCTCCCTATGGAACAGCCTCCCTGCCTCTCTATAACTTGTGCGACTCAAGATCTTCCCTGTCATTTCCGCTTTTTCACCTCCTCTCCCTTGATGATGTCCCTGACTGCTTCGTGCACTGGTCACCTGGCTTCCCTCTGACCTCAGGCCCAGGCTCCGGCATGTCCAGTTGCCTCTCCTACTGCCTCTGGGCTCCCCCTGCCCTCAATAGTCTCTACCTGCAACCCTACAGTTCTACGAGCCCCATGCTCACTGCACTTATTGAGTTACCTCCACTTCTCCCCTCACCTCCCACCCAGCACTTCTCCCCTACTTCTTCCCCACACTTGCGAGATCTGAATGACACAAGGCCTAGTAAGATTGTTGTTTTGTCCTCCCTTTGTCCCCCCGCTTGTCTTGTCACGCTTAGAAACACGTGTGCACAGGCATGTTTTAAATGTCATATCATATATCATATCATAGAGACTGGATAGGTCAATTGAATTCCCTTTTGTAAGCTCAAGCCATGTCCTTTTGAACATTGTCATCTTTTAATTGACTTTTTCTCCGGTCTCACTGCACTGAGTGCTGTATTTATCTATCCATGCATATTCTGCGTTCCTTCTACACAAGTTGTTTTTCATAGCATTTCCTAGTTAGTTATTATTGCGCATGGTGTGTTTGATTAAAGTAAGGCCGCAATGCAAAGGGTGCCACTGTTGTTGTGAGATATGCATCTTTACGATTCCTTCTACGGCCACGCCATGGGCCCCGTCCTCCTGTTGACAGAGCGTATGGATGTGAGTGCAAAAGCTCCGTCTGGAGACCTTTGTAGCAAAACAATCTCTGCAAAGGGTGCCAATGCTGTTGTGGGCTGTTTGCTGGAGAGGTAGGGATACTGATGTACGACAGTTATTTTGAAACTAAAACTGCTACGTGGGTAAGGCCTCTTAAGACGTTCCATGTCCTGCCCTCGCTGTCCCCATGGTCATATTTTCACCTGAACTTTTTTCTCCTTGAAGTGACTTTTTCACTAACACTCAGGAGGGGGTTGCAAAGAATGAGCAAACTCATCTCATCAATGATCCACAAAGATTTAAAGAGGAGGGTTCAAGCATTAAGGGATAGGGAACCAGGAGAGGACTATTCCATAGGACATATTGCTACTGATCCACCATATAGTTGCAAACATTTGACCCCAAAGCTGAGGGATGAATAGAATTTGCCAGGTGCAGGAACAGGAAGTTGGACTAAGGGTGCCCCCTTAGCAGTCTAGAGTCCCCCTGCACTGGCCTTTAACTCAATTCTTCAAGTCTCTTACGCCTAACTATCCTAGTGGTCAACTATCATATGCCCAGGCTCTGTTCCTCCTATGCTTCCTTCATCTTTGTGGCAAAAAGTGTTATTTTTTTAAGTGTTGATATTTTAAATGGGTGTTTAAGCATGTTATCTTTTTAAATGGTATTTGATTGGCAGGAGTTGTACATTTGTGCATATTCTTTATATCTGATCAATTATTCAAACTTGCTTTCTAATATACACATAATCACTATATTTCCTTACCACAAGACAAGAAGCAGACACCATAGCAATTTGTATTCATAGAACCAACTATTTCTGGACTTATATTGTCCCCCACTGGTGAGCTACTAAATGTACTTATTGAAACACAGTAGCTAAGGAGTAAGTTATGCATGCCCTTGCTTTCTATTTGATTAACCTTGACAGTCTTGGACTGCATGATTGCAAAGAAATGTCAGTATTATTTTCTGTGACACTAATTACAATAGCTGTGACATCTATAATGCAAACAGAAAAGCAACTTCCTCCGTAGCAGCGACTAAGGCTAAAAAGAGATCAGCGAACCTGTAGAGGAAGCCAATGTCCTAACTGGTAAATGAAGTGAATCTTAGTACACAACCCCCACCAGCCTTGTTATCAGATGCTCTTGTCAATCTAGAAGGTCATTTCTGATGCCTCCAATTGCATAGCTAATAGCGCAAGTGATCTACTATCAATAGATTTAAAAGCCCTGTCCAGGAGTGCCCCAGTTGATACATTAAATAACCCACATAATATTATTTATATCAAAGAGAATACCTTAATCTCCTGTGACAGACCAACAGGCCCTGCTCATGGGGAAGCTATCTTCAGGTCCCAGGATCCTATCCGCCCACTTGCGTACCTTGTTTCTGCTTTGTGAGGGCGTCTGCTCCATCTGTTGCTCTGTGTAGCACTCTCGGAATGCCTGGTGTTCTGCTGCACTTCAGGAGGTATGCAGTGGTTATGCCAGACCACACTGCTTCGGGGAAGCATCCTCGGCTCCCTGCTCTTAGGACCACCTTCCAACTTCATTCGCCCGCTTGCCGTTTCATTCTTCTTCTTGGGATCGTCTTCGGCATTCCGTCTTGTGTCCTGGAGTTCTCGTGGTTTCCCAGCTGCCCTACACCAACTTCTGCATTTCCTCCGGGGAGAATGACTTCCATATGCAGTACTTCTTCCCTTTTTTATTGTCCTATAAAAATGAACTATCTATCATAGTCTGGACTGTTTCCCTTGGTCCCGCGGCTTGACCTTCAGAACTCTGCACATCGTCCTCATCCTAATACTATGCAAAGGTGTGAAAGGGTCTACATTACACAGATATGTGGGTTGATAGGTTATTACAAATCTCTGGAGACAGTAGGAGCTTGATGAAGCTGGGATAGTGCCAGAGTTATACTGCATCTCTCCTTGGCTGTCGTCCCTCATACTACAGGGGGTATCCTTCCCCATGTGGTACTCCCTTCATGCACCATCCCCAGGGGGCTATTGGACATTGGCCACACCACTCTGGCCACATGAGAAGTGCTCTCCCCTCTTGGAAAAGGGGCAACATTCTTGGATTCGTCACATACCCTTACCCAAATGTCACAGTTTTGTTCTTCACTTATGGGAATATGTGACAGAAAATCAACGTTTCCCTGTTCTTTACCCTTTCTGTGTTGTACAAAATAACAGAATGACTGAGGATCTAGAAACCAGTACATTATCATGGGGTTTGTATCTTTACATAGACTAAGCCAGGGGAGGGAGGAATGGTTAGTGGTAAGTCACAACTTTCTCCTGCTAAGATAGCACTTAAGCTGTCCAATGACCCACTTGATGGCTAATGCTTCCAATTCAATGGCTGCATAATTCCTTTCCCAGGGAAAATGTTCCCACTGACAAAAAGTACCGGATGTTCAACCACCTCATGTTCTTGTGACAAGAATGCTCCTAACCCTGCCTTACAGGCTTCAATCTAAAAACTCCTTATTAAAGTCGGGAACGTTTAGGATTGGTGCACTACAGAGAATGTGTTTTAGTGTATTGAAATAGCTTTGGCCCGTTTTTCCACATCTAATGTTCTGGGGGCAGAATGTTTCAGTTTGTCTTTTCAACAAGCAGTAATAGAGGAATATGTTGGAATAAATCTCCTATAATATCCAACTAATCATAGGAAAGAACCTAAGTCCCATTTGTCATTGGTACTGGGGTTTATTGTACTGCTTTGACCTTTTCTGTCTGAGGTTGTACCAGCCGTTTCCAAAAAAACCCTAGGTATTTTATGAACGATTGTGCTAGATGACATTTCTGTCGATTGGCCGTTAGACCTGCTTGTTGTATGGGACTTTGTGATTTTAGATAAGTGTGATACATGTTGCTCCCAAGTCTTGCTATGGATAATGGTATCATCTAAATATGCACAACAGAAACTTGGGTATGGACATAGCACTCTATCCATTAATCTCTGGAACGTAGTGGGGGCAACATAAAGTCTGAATGGAAGGACCTTTCAGAGGAATAGCCCATTTGGGGTGGAAAATTAAGTTTTTCTTTATCATCGGGATTCACCAGAACCTGCCAATAGCCTTTAGTTAAGTCAATGGTTGAAAGGTACACAGCAGAGCCAAACCAATCTATAAGATCATCGATTGTCGGCAAAGGATAATTATCGAATTGGAAATTTCATTTCATTTCTGAAAATTGATGCAGAATATCCAACTTTGATTTGTCCTTGAGTACTATTGGAGAAAACAATGGGGTATAGGTAGGTTCTATTATGTAATTCTCCAGCACTTGCTCAACTTCCTCTATGATGATGGTTTTACAAGCCTCTGGTATTCTATAGGGTCTCAGATCTACTAGTTTCCCTGGAGGTATACAGATGTGATGATATTTACCCTTTACTCCTCCTGGTTTGTCTTTAATGACATCTGGAAACTGTGTTAGTAGAGCTTCCAAATCTTGTTTTGAGGTGGTTGATAAGTTAGATGGAATTAGATTCATTCCATTTACTTCATCTGACAAAAGGCTAGCCATGACTGCTGAGGAGGACTCAGCAGGGTCTCCCTTCCACTCCTTCAGTAAGTTGAAATGAAACACCTGAGTTTTAGGTTTCGTATCTGGTTGTGACACTTTATAATCACAAGGGCTGGTCTGTACTAAAATGTCATATGGTCCATACCAAAGATTTTATTTTCGGAGGTAGGGAGTAATACAAGCACTCTCTGACCTATAGAGCATGACCAGGAAAACAGCTTTTTTAATCACGATAGGTCTTCTAATATTCCTGTGCTTCACTCAAGTGTTCATGTACTATGTCCCTGACCACCCTCATGTGTTCTTTAATACTCTGACCTGTCTGGGACATTGGTACGATGGCCTCCTCCATTTCATCCTGTGTTTTAAAACACATGTCCCGGACCTCCTTAGGATCTCTCCCATTCAGGAGTTTAAAGAGTGAAAACCCTAGGGATGATTGTGTGGCTATCCGAATGGCAAATAGCACCTACAGAATCATCATATCCCAATATCTACCATCTATTCCAACTAGTTGTTTAGCACACTTTTTAAGGTCTTACTAAAGCGTTCAAATAGCCCATCTGTCTGAGAGTGGTAAACTGACGTTCTTAGGGTTTTGACTTGTAACATTTCTTTCTTAGACTTCACCCATGAACTTACTCATAAAAGTACTTACCTGATCTGTTAGAATCTACTTGGGGAAGCCTACCTGGGAGAGAAAGGGAATCAGATGTTTAAGGATTTGTTGGGATGTATTATTATGCATAGGAAAGGCCTCAGAGCACAGGGTGGCATAGTATACTATTACCAGTATGAATTTATTTCCCAACTTTGATGTCTCAAGCGGTCCTATAATGTCCATCCCGATACTGGAAATGGGGACGTCTATCACAGGTAATGGTTGTAATTGAGCGGCGGCGGATGGTGTATGGCTGTCTTTTGGCATGGGGCACATGTCGCAATGATGCTTTTCACATAGTCATATACTGCTGTTCAATAGAACCAGCCTATTACTTGTCCTTATGTTTTGGCTGTTCCAAGATGTCCTGAGGAAAGGTGAGCATGGACTATTTCTGGAACTGTTTTCTGATGACTTTTAGGGACTACTGTTTGGGACCTAGGTTTTCCTTCATTACTGGTATCTTCTCTATACAATAGTCTGTGTTTAACAAAGAAAAAGGGTCCTTCCTTTCCTCTACCTTCCTCTTCCAGAATGATTTTAAGAAATGCTTCAGCCATGATTGAATTGCTGCATTGGGCAAAAGCCACGTCTGGGATGATTTCTATGGTCTCTACCCTCCTTTCGGATTTGTACTCGGGTTCTTGATCAGCTTCTCCAAATCCTTTTCCCCCTTAGTCCATACTTTCCCCTTTGGTAATTTCTTGGAATTTTGGGAACAAAGCATTTTCTAGAGTCCCCTGAGCTACTTTTTCTCCTGCTTTTATAGCATAGGGATAATGACCATTATGCTGAATAATACTCCATGGTAGTCTGGATCTACCACCCCTCCATGACATCTAAGCCATGTTTCCATGCTAACCCCATTTGGGAGGCCAGTCTGGTGTTCATCCTTTTGGGGGGATTAGGATGAGATTAGTTCTCTTTTCCCTGGCTCTTTAATGGTTTCCCGACTGCTAGCAGGGTAAAGCCCTATTGACTCAGAGGTTGCTATTGAGAGGCTAGTGGCCCTGTTTCTTAACTTAATGAATTAAAGAGTCCCCCAGTTTGCATCAACCTGATTGGATCCCACTACGGACACCATGTGTAAGGGTGTAGAAGTCAGAGATCGAGACACTGGAGCCATGGTTTAAGTTAAAGTTTAACACAAATGCCCTTATTTCCCTAACTAAGAAAGAGTGGTTTCCCTGCCTAAACATAATAGACTAAGGAGCCTGTCAAGATATCCAAATAATATCTGTTAACCATCATGGGCAAAACCTACCTCTAGTTTTCACTCTAACAACTAAAACTGAAGTGAAAGGATTTTCTTCTTCAAAATCTGTAACTCCCAAGAAAAAGTGCCAAAAAAGTGCACACGGTTCCAAAAGAATTTCAATGGATATACAAAATAGGTCTCCAGTTGAAGTGGACAACCTTCCCTTCAAAAATGTTGATGATTTACTTTTAACAGTAAAGTTACAAAATGATTCACAAAACAAACTTCTAATTGTAAGGAAAGTCTTTCCCGTCTTTACTTTTGCTTTCCAGTTCACTAAAGGTTGGAGGAAGTCTTTCCTTTATCCCGGTTTCCCTTCTTCTTCTTTCACATCTAACCTGGTTTATTTTTCTCCCAGACACTATGATTCTATTTTTCCAGGGACTACTTCTTTGTAGACAAAAACCTCTGAGGGAATGTTTCCCTTCCCCTAGTTTCCTTCTTCCTGTATTCACAGTCATCCTAGGTACTCCTCTTTCAGGTACTGTGGTTATGAAAATTTCTCAAGATAATGGTTGGTTTCAATTTCTCTTCTTCCCAGTTAATCGTTTCACTGTTGACACAGGTACTGGGACTTTTAAGATGAAGAACTGATGTGTGAATGTGAGTCTTTGACACAATTACTTCCTTTGTATTTTCTTTAAGTATACTTGGTTAACTCACCTGCCAAGTACGACTGTTGGTTAATTTTCCTTCAAACACAGTCACCCTGGTTTATCCTTCACCAGGCACTGTGACTTATGAAGAGAGATAACTAACTTGTTGGCGCTAGTACGAGACTCGCCTGTTTTCTGCAAATCTTCATTCTGGTAAACTCGGTTCCTTCACCTGCCAAGTCTTACCATACGTGACTTTATTTTGTAAAGTCTCTATATGTGGGATCCAGACATTGGGGTATTCCTTGCCTCTCTCCCTCTGCTTGGGGTTTTCATTGCCCTTCTCCCACTGCCACCAACTCTTTAGGTCGCAGGAGCCTTTCTGCCCAGACACATTGTTTCGGTTTCACAAGTACAAATCTAAGTCCACCTGAGCCACCTGGTGCCCAGGAGAAAGCTGTGCAGGCTGATAAAGTACTGCCATTAGAGAAGACAATGATTGGACCAGGATTCGGGTTTGTGGGTGGTTCCCTGTGTCTTACCAACAATATTCCCACTACCAATACCCAAGCCCCTTGTGGCAACGAGACTCCAATGCCCCAGATTATGCATCCACTAGTAAGTGGGCATAGTGGTATGACATCATTGAATCCCACTCCTTATGGAGCATTAAGTTGACAGACAAGGCATCATGGTTCCAATATAGAGCCACAGGTATTTGAGGGGGTGCATTGCAGTGTTGTTGGACTATATCTTGTCATAGACTGTAGCAGGGTTTAGAAGACATCTAATATATGAGGATTGGTTAGTGTTTGAGCATCAGCATTGGGTGATTTGCCTACAGGAGACCCGGGCAACAGAATTATTACATCTCCAAGATTATACCACTTTTCATATCTTGGCTAGACAGGGCATATGGGTGGCCCAGCATGTGCATGGCTGTATGAGTGGACCCAACTTTATTTTCAACAACTAAAGTTATTGAAAATAATAGCAATAACCTTTTGGAGGTGCACCAAAAAGTTGTTGATGGAACAAAATGGCTAATAACTAATCCATACAACAGACTCTCCCAAGCTGGCCGGGTAAGGCTTTTTAACTTGCTCAAGGCAAGGATTGACTTCTGGAGGGAAGGAAACCAGTGGAACCTAAAGACACTAGAGGTAGGGGACTTTAAATTGCAGATGGAGCCTTTCGATATTATGGCGGGGTGACAAATGAAAAAGATACTGTATGAGGTGTGGGGGAACTAAACACACTAAAAGGCAAGAGGAAAAACAGCATGCTCCTGTCTATGAACATGAGGGCTACAATGGAAGACTGCCTGAAGATCAGCCGGCCCATGTAACATTCTAGTCTGGCCACCGCTCTAGTTTAATTGATTATGTGATGGTCAATTTGGAAGCCTTTAGTGCAGTTAGGGAGTTCTGACTCACGACACTCATGGAGAGCGATAATTTCCCTCATATTATAAGCATTGATTGTGCTTTATTTGGAGCAAATCAGATGTCGCTTAACCAAGTCAGTGCTCCTAGACATGAGCATATTAAATGGTTAAGGTTCAATGTTGATGCCCTCTTACCCTACATTTAAAGTCAAATAACTCCAGCACTGGAAGCTCACTCAATCTTAACGGCAGGTGATTCCTCTGAAATAGTGAAGAACTTTGTGGATATGATTAAGAGCCTAGCCAAGTACTTCTCTGCACTGAGCACAACGGTTAATAAACAGCTTCATAGTGCCCGTCTTGGAACAATGGGGAGTTCCTTAAGGCTAAGGGGGATGTGATACTCTGCACCAAGAATGTTCAGAACAGAGCTATACTAGCTCTACAAGATGCCAAGATTGATTTAAAAATATGATCAAGGCAAAAAAAAAGTCACTTATGCACAAGAATTGTGGGGGAAATGCATGCAAGGACCCCTTAGTGGACGTAGAAGCAATAGATTGATACTACAAATATTCAACATTTGTTCCCCACAAACTAGGTACTACACCTTGAAAATTTATATTTGCTGATGTATATTTTGCACCAATTTAAGTGTATCAAAACACTCACTGCAAATTAATTAAAATTCAATTGCAGTTCACAGAATTGTCCTGTCACATATTTGTCACAAACTATTCACCTTAGTTGACATCCACCACGTGAAGGTGGTATCGATTAAGGAGTGTGTCCACTCGGCTCTCAGCAGTCATGCTCTCATGCCCTTACTCAATCCTGTTCTACATACAAATTGAAAGTGCAGACATAACTTTGACATGATGCAGTGGTGCCCTGGGGAGGTTTGCTAGGGATTAGGGGATGGGGTATGCAGCGTTATGTTGGAAGCCTACGAACTACAGGCCAGACAGGCTGCTACATATGGGGCTGAGCTTTGGGGTGCCAACAACTATAGAAAACTCACAGTCCTAGAAAATATGTTTCTTAAGAGCATTCCGGGACTACCATATTGTACCCCAAGCATGCCATTCTTTCTAGAAACAAACATGACTAGGATTGAGTCAATATGTATATCAAGGCCTGTGTGTTTTTTTTTTAATTAGGGCACGGACTACGCTGAAACTTAGTCAAATTCAGGGAAGCCATAGAGGATGATGTGTGACAGAACAGGGGTAGTTATTTCCCATGGTTTGCACATATAAGAGAGGAGCTAAACAACCTTGGGCAGTCTGTTTGGTAATGCCCAGTGATGTGGACAATAGCACCAGGTCACTCATTAAAAAGGCTTATCAGTGCAAGGCAGAGCGTGATATGTTGTGCATGGTTGATAACTCTTCAAGGCTTAATGCTTTCTGGGAATTTAAACCAAATGTTAGTTACAAATCCTATGTAGACGACATGACTCTGAAACCCATGAGAGCACTTTATACCAAGATGCAACTAGACATCTTACCTCTCACTACTGTTTGCAACAAATTGAATGTTAGCTGTACACCCATTTTCCACCACTGTGACATGCACAGAGAAAACTCGCATCTGGGTCCGGCACCCTCGAATGGGCAATTACCGGGCTATTCCGGCCCAGCTGACCTGCTAATTCCCCTTTCACGGGTGCTGAGCCGGGTACATCCCCATTCCCATTTGAGCCCCATAGGGCTCAATGGTAATGGGGAGGGTGGTACCGGTACCCATGCTACCATCATGCTCTGCTTGCGGGTGCCGGTACGACCACCAGATCAGACCTGGTGGATGCAAGGGCAGCCGCGAGCAGAACTCCTACTATGGCGATACGGTAGCAACGGTGCTGGAAGCGATACTGGCGCCATTTTTGCCTTACCACCATACTTGTAAAGAGGCCCAAATGTCTTATCCACTTTCTATTGATATGTACACTGTAATTAGATATTAAAAAAATGCTAGCACACATACAAACACGAACAGCCAACACACAAACAAACACACAAATAAACATACCTGTTCTCGTCAAGGCCACTTGCGGGTCCTGGTGAGCCTGCCAGCCACTACGCGCACTCTTGTGCATAGCATGGCTTACAGTTTGATTTAGAAAGACCGCTCTGTGTGGTCACAGAGCGGTCTTTCTAAATCATTTTTTAATAATTTTTTTTAAACATTGTTTTCACTTAGGACTGTTTAGTTCAATATGGACAAGATAATCATCAATTGTCTGAACACCCAACTTAGTTTCCCTGTGGACTTAAACTCCACTGCGCTGACCACTTTTACCATCAATTGCTCCATTTCTTCGCAGTAGGTTCATTTATATCATGGCACTGCTAGGGCGCAAAGGAGCAGGAAGTTTCAAGCCCAAAGAAGCCTACAAAATATAGCATTTATGATGGTTCTGACCTCTGAACCAGTAGTGATTAAATACATGCAAAGTAAAATTATTAGACTGAATTAATTTAAAAAAGAAAGAGAATTGTTTTACAATAGATATTATTCAATTTCCATTGACATGTGGACATCGCCGACACGTGTTTTGACCTTGAACAACGGTCTTCTTCAGGGCTTTAGCCACCACATACCAGTCACAATTTAAATGACATACATACCTTATTGTTTCTTCACTCCCCTACGGTGTGACACATCGCTGGCTTACCATTGGTCTGTACATAATGTGTACATATTTGTATAGTTTGCCCAAAAATTGGGCAGGTGAAAACAAGGGAGAATCATACACCCACCTTCCACCAAAAAGAATGAGGAGATTTGTTAGGGTGCTTCTCAGTAGCATCCTGTAACAGTGCCTTTTGACCCATAAAAATGTTAGCAAACGCCCATTCTACAATAGAGACTCTTATGCTTACAAGTTTCAACTTCCTCAGTTAAAATTTAAAAAGAAACGTACACCATAGTTAATGTGCCATCAATAAAATGTTTTTGGACAGTTTCTGATGTCAACTACCATCAAAATGAGACAGTGAACACTCCTTTATGACCAACACAATTGTAAACGTACATATTTCCACTTTTCTTTACTGAAGTGTCATCATATAAACTGCATGGATCTCAAACCCAGCATGGTGGGCGATTGAACATATTTTCATGCACCTCACGTTCCTTTGTTGACCAATGAACACCCTCACATTGTGTCAACAAACATTATGCCACTCTCTGATTAGCCCCGAGGCATCTGTGGACATGAATCAGGAAGTCCATGGACCGGGCCGCTATATCACAATTTAAATTTCTTTACCTATTCTTTCCACATTTCAAAAAGAAAATGCTGGGCAGATTTGCAAAATCACATCTTGGTGCAAATCCATCCAGCGGTTCTGGCTGTAGCCATGATTAACATTGTTTTCCCATTCAAGATCTGGATTTTGCAAACCTTGGGACCACCAAACAACTTTGTTTCCCCTAGACTAAACCACGCATTATGTTACAAAAAATTCAGTCTGTATTCTTTTTGTGCAATTTTTGTGTAGATTTATTGAATGACACCACAGTTATAGGCCATCCAAAAACTAAAAAAAACTTCTATTCCTGTGGGAAAGCCAAAGTAAACAGGGCTGCTATCACCAAACCTGTAAAATAAATATATACATATAAATGTTCAGAGACAATGCTTTGTTAAAGGAACTTTATGGTTGCAGCGCAAAATCGAAATCCCAAAGAAATTTCGCAGTTATGGTATGCTATGCAACTGTAACTCACATCCCCACCATGCACCCAGATTAACATCCAGAGCATCAAAGATGGCAGTATATTTCTACCTATTTCTCTATTTTGACAGAATTTGCCTATTATTATGGAGAAAAAGTGGCTGATAAACCCTGTATCTGTAGGGCTGGCTGTAGCACTAGTGACTGTGACTGAGAGGCTTTACCAGTTGCCTATGAATACCTTGTACATGCCTTATAAATACCATTGACCATGTTGAAATTGTTTTGAAATCCATGCACTTCTCAAAAGCTTTTTTGTTGTATTACAGGGTGCATCTGACCTTGAAGTATCTCTGGCTCTTCCACATGGTGCAGCTACCCCTTATGATTCCCAGGTTCTCCCACAGGGTGCTCCCACCCCTCAAGTGTCTGTTTTCGTAATAGGACACAGCCACCAAATAAGAGTCTTAGGCTCTCCCAAAAGGTGAAGCCATCTCTTAGAGTTTGCAGGTCCTTCCAGAGGGTGAAGCCACTTTGTAAGTGCCGTGGGTTTCTTCACAAATGGAGCCACCCACTAAGTTGTTTGTGTGCTCACTCCACAATCTGACAACCCATATGGGTGTAGCACGAGATCCAGAGAGAACAGGAGCACACCACAGATGGACTCAATTCAAGCAACTGGCAGAACAAATAATCCTACTACTACAAAGTACAACTACAATTAAAACCTACTCAATTCTAATCCAGCACTACTGTTAAAATAGTATACAAAACAGTACATAACAAACAGTGGAAAGTTGAAACACATGTTTGTGTTTGTTGAGTTTTTTAGGGGTGTAGAAATACATGTGGGAACATTGTTTGGCTTTTTATTTTATATTGGAACACAAAAGGGAACAGGCAAGAGTAAATTGCAATGTGTTTTCCTTTTTTACATGTGGAAACTAACACAAGATACATTAGCACACTGAACATAGGCTAAGACAAAGGTGAAGAAAAATTGCTTCTAAACACAATTGATAGCAACGAACTACAGAAATTACTAACACACAGATGAAACTTCTCCAACCACTTCTCAAAAGCTCCACAATGATGCACCAAACACCCTACACATGTGAGCATGTCCTTTGTAACAGCTACCCTCACAGATTCACTCAGCAAAACTCACAATGGAAGCAGAAGTGAGTAGGGCCTTATTTAGTGTGATCAATTTTCTTTAGGTGATTTGAGGCTTCCCCCTGGTGGAACAAACTCAGCCAAACTTGACAAATTACCAGAAAGGACCACGATAGGCTAGAGGAAACCTACAAATAAAACCATTATTCATCACAGAATCCATAGCTCCTCATTGGAAAAAGGAAGCATTGCCTGAGACCCATAGGTTCCCTGTGAGTTTGTCTGCAATTTATCAGCTAAACCATCCTGTTCTTGTGGTAGGAAGAATAGTCACTAAAATATTTGTCAGCTACCATGTGTACATTTTGAAGACATGTATGCAGGCTGGTTAAAGCCCTCTGGTTGTCTTACATTCTATTTGTTTTTTTCTGTTGATTGGCTTATTGTCTCCAGTGTCTATTTCATGTTTACAACATGCCTACTGTTGAAGCAGATCTGCATAGTCCTTTTGTGCTTGGATGACACCTATGGATACAGTTTCAAGTTTCACTGAGCTACCCATGGGAGGGCCATGTAGGAGGTCTTTGAGAGTATTACTATTTGTCTTCTTGTAATTTGATGCAGATGAAGATCTCTGACTTCCTAACACCTGAACTTAGGTTTTAGCCTAGTCACATGGACTGACCTTTTGAACAACTCAGGTTTATCTTTGACAATCAAGAGGGTGACATTCCCTGCCTTTCTATTGATATTGCATCAACCAAAGCACATAGGATGCAGGGTACGACATCATTTCATCGCCGGATGTTTTTTCGCTGGGTTTTTTACTGCAGATTTTCTTTCGAAAATAATCTTAAAATTTTTTGGGGGGGTTAAAATAATTATATAAATTGGGTGTGGGTGTACGGGGATATAAAATAAAATTAAAGGGGATGGGGGCTTAGGGGGTAACCCCCCAAAAATAACAAAATAAAAAATTCGATGAGTTTTTTCGACAAAAATCTGCGGTAAAAAAACCAGCGAAAAAACATCCCACGATGAAATGTCATGGAACAAGGATACACAGCCCTAGGCTTTTTAGTTTCAATTATGAAAACGTCCTAGTCCACCGGAGTTACATTTTCTACAAACTACTACACTTTTTGACCAGTATCTCACCCCGTCCCCAGGTTATAGTTTGGTTTGTGTATTATTCTGACTGTCTTTCATCTGAGGTTGAGCACTTAGTCCATCACACCGGGGGTTTAACACTGAAGGTTTACTGAATTGCACCTCACAGATATCAGCAGCAATTTGCCTTCTTATGATCTTATACGAAGAGCTAATGGCATCCCTCAGCAAGGGCCCTGCTATATGAGCTTTAAGTAGGTGGGTTTCCATTGCTAGGTGGCTAGCCAAACAGCATGACACGGATGAGCTGAAGGAAACTGTGGGATATGTGGGTACTAGGTGGGCTGTACGATGTTAAGGCAGAAAATGGTTTCAGATGTGCAAAGCGTGTCTGAGGATACATGTGATTTTTTTTTGGGGTGTTTATGAGGGACAATGCCATTGATCTACTTGAATAGTTATGTCAGAAAAGTGTACTCAGCTTGGTTATCATGAGATGGCCTTTCAGCTCAGTGCCAACTGTAGGACGTAGAAGAAGAGCTTTTGAGCTTGAAAATGGTGAAATTGGTGAAAACATTATTGAGAACAAGAGCGTTCATGAGAGTATCAGAGCAGAACCGAAGCAGAGATGATGCCCTGGGGTAAATGTCAGATTTATGGAAGGCATTCAGGAGTAGTAAAGGTGTACTTCTGGACTACACAACAGATATATGGACTGTAGATGCCTAGTTTGGTGGTGTCTGTAGGGATATATAATGGTCAAAAGATGCAAAGGCTGAAGATACATCTCAGAGGATTACAAAATAATATACCGTATATGCAGTTTTAATTATGATATTGATAAGGGAGAACGTTGAGTGGCATTTGCAGAACTCATAATGGATTATGTTGAGAATGTTGGTTGGAAACTAGTAGTGGATGAGGTTGTTGAATATTAGCTTTTTGAATAGTATTTTAAGAAAGGGTACGGCAAAACTGCTTTGCTTGTTGAAGAAGGTGTGTGTGTCGCTGAAATATGTGCTATGGATAGAGACCAGCAAATATGTTTTAAGTCAGGGAAGGAATAGAAAATAGTTTACAGATATTTTTAGCAGAATTATGGGTAAGAGAAGGGCATGCGTTGAACATGAGTGGGTAGATGCTTGGCAAATAAGTGCAAGTTCAGCAGATGTGATGGAGGAATTAGGAGTGGCAGGAAAGGTATACACAATGATAGATGAAGTGTGTAGGAGAAAGGTAGAGAACATGTGTGACAAACAGCAGAGAACAGAAGGAGGTTCCCTTATTAATTGAACAGTATTTGTTCAATTCAGTATCATTTCAATGCATGGAGTCTGAGTGAAAGTGTCCTCCCTACTCACCTTGTGATTCCCTGGCCGTATACATGTATGCCTCTTCTCTCTTGTAGGTATGTAGCATGTATGCCTCCTTGCAAATGTGTCTTTCTTCAATAGGCCAGCCCAGTGGGTATTAGGACCCATCAGTAACTCCTTCAGGCTTGAAATGCATTACAGCTGTAAGATGCATAGTAGTACTATAGTAGTTTATTAATGGAAATTATGAACAGCACATAATCCTATCCCGTATATATCTCAGTGTATGTTTATTATGCGGATCTGTTAGCATTACATAGTTGTTTGTTTTACTTTAATAGTGTGCAGCTGCATCTAACTGTATTTGTATCACTCATAATTTTCTGTTGAGGGACAGATGAATACGTCATGCAAAGCTACAGACCTGCCCCCAACCCAATATAGCACAGGTGAGAAACGTTACTCACTAAGGCAGCCACAGTGCCCATATCTCAGACTGGTACAGCATAATATGAACGCGATCTAAACTAAAGATGGCGAGAATTAACAAACTCACAACAAAACAAAACATTTGCATTCATTAGACACGAAGCAAAAATCCATGCAACATGAAGAAAATACATTAGGTCAAATGTACATTTATACATGAAGAATATTAACATTGCAACCATAAAGACATGACGAATACTAACATAAGCAATATATACATATGACAAATGGAACACAAACAACATGTGAATGTAGCTTATTAACATAGAAATGCAGGAGTAATGGGCAGCCATCATTTTCCAAAATGGAAGCTGCATCACGCTTCTAAGTAAATAAAAGGTCTTAAGGTTTCACGAAAATTCAAGACACTGAATTAACCAAATGCATATTCTTGCAAAGCTCAGACAGTAGCTTGTATTGTGAGCCAAGGTTACTCAGAAATTAGGGTGTGTCGGCGCTCTACAGAAATGGCACAAGATAGTGATTCCCAGGTCTCAGAATAATACTCCCTGTTTAATTAAAACTTGGAAGAGGACAACCGACCATTATGTGAGCCACTTGCGAAGGAACCATAAATTTAACAAGACCCCACAATGAATAATTCAAAAGTGGCCCCATAAGCATAACACTCGCAGCAATATTAGCTAAAATATTAATAAATGCAGGGTAGAATAATCCCAAATGCGGTTTCATCACATGTGAGCCATAATTGGAAAGAATTGTCTATTCATTAGCAATCAATACAGATAGAACACCTGCTTCACTCCTTACGCATTTCCTGAGACATGAGATGCCACACAAGGCCAACTACAAAGACGATCACCCTGGTTCATGGCCTAGAGGTGAGAGATGGTAGTTTCTTTAATTGAAGGAAGGTAGCCCGTGGACCTCTCTCCCTCTGCTACTGTCTGGCTAATGTCTTCACGAATTGTCAGTTCCTGAAGGTTGATCAGTACATTGGCAACCAATGGAAATCCTAATGCTAGGCTGTCCAGTACGTATTAAGCCAACCAATGACTTTTTGTAGAGATGATATATACACACATATATATATATTTTTTTATTATTCATTATTAGTACAATTGGTTTATAAATCGAAAACCTTTAGCCCAGTCTTTATAATACAAACATTAAATCCCTTTTTTCATAAGCAAGAAAACAAATGACAGACAGAAACTAAATAACAAGACTCAAGACAGACAGTTCTCCTCACGCCGAGGTCTTAAGTAGCTTGTTATTGTCTTTGTGCTTCATCAGTGTTATTTTGCTAAGACCTGGGCTGTTCCTTCATGATCGGTTTGCTCCTACGCCATTTCTGCTGACAGCGGCAAATCATAAAACTTCTTGAAGATGGCTATTATCAGTCTTACCAAGGCTAAATTAATACTGATTTTTTCGCCTTGAATTAAAATTCACCACCACGCATCAATGTCCCTCGTGGTTTATTTTCTCAAGTTGCCCCCCAGTCACTGCTCTCGTTCTTTCCTCACTCCACAACATATTAGAGTCAGATGTTTCAAAGATTCTATTGAGTTTGGGTCTTTGCACAGTCAACAGGTTGCAAGACCACTATGCCTTTTCTTCTCTGTGTTATTTCTCTTGTCGGTGGAGTGTTAAAGCAAAACCGCATGTGCAATGTTCAAAAGTACCAGTTGGGAAACAGTTTCAAATAACCACGGATCTTGTTAAATTTTCGAGGTTCTGACCAGAAGTCATCAAAGCTTTTGTACTTCCGGGTTTGTTATTGCGTGTCGATCCAGTCCCTTGTAAACAGTTTTTTTTTAGTTTTGTCTGGATTCTTCACTAGATCTTCATCTGTCTCATTTAAGTCCTCCAGAATAGCTTGGCAGATGCCCTGCCATTCCTTCAATGTTTCATAAGACTGGTCTTTCATGGCTTTTTGGAGGACTTTAAAGCCCCCCGTAACGTCCTCCTCCAAGCACTTGCAGTAAAATTGAATCGCTTTCCATTCTGCTATGGCTTTTAGAGAAGTCAAGGCCAGTTCTCTCCTTATGACTTGGACTGGTAACGATTTTGGGAGCCGAAGGACTGTGCGCCAAAATATGCCTTCTAGAATGGTCCATATTTGAAAAGGTAGAATGAATGATGTTTCAGCTCCGTAAGATAGTATCGGGACCATGTTCATCCTATAGAAGGACACTAGCGGAATAAGAGTAAATCTACAGTACCTTTGTAGTAAGATCTTTCCTTGGGACGCGATGTGGGCTGCCTTTCTTCTGAGCCCTGCAATTCTTGGTGCTTCACTCTTACTGTTGTTAATGCAGACTCCCAGATAGGTAAAAGAGTTAACCTCCTGGATTTTTTTCCTTTTAAGGACCATCCAAACTTGATCTTCTTCCGACTTTTGGCTCCCACAGCCTGCCGTAAGATTCTTGATTTGTGTGGTTTGATTAATAAATCATTGCTTTCAACATATTCCTGGAGGACAACTAGTTGACGTTGCAAACACACTGGGGTCTGATCTATCATTACGATATTGCCCGCATATAGCAGACTCACAATCGTTGACCAGCCACCTTTGGAGGAAAGTAGAGTGTTTGCTCAAATGCATCATCAACATCTGAGACAAACACGTTAAAAAGTTCTGGTGCCAGAGGGCACCCTTTTTTCAAACCCGTCTTTATGTATAGCTGATCAGACAGTAGCCCAATTTTGTCCAACCTGACTCAGATGACTGTATCTGAGTATAAATCATTGATGTTTTCCGTAATTGCCAGAGGGCAATTCCATCTTTCCAGTTTCTCCCACAGTTTGGGCCTTCTGATTGTATTGAACGCTTTTGATAATACGATGAACGCAACAAATATTGTCTGCTCCTTATCTCTAGCTGTTCTCACTTTTAGTAAATTAATCAGAAACATTTTTAGGGAGGTCCCTCTCCCTCTAGCAAACCCTGATTGCCAAGGATCTTTGCGACTGGCAGAGAGACTCCATGTAGATAGGGCTTTCAGTAGTGTGGACACGAAAACCTTTCCTACAGCATCCAATAGGGCTATTGGCCGATAGTTGCCTGGAATTTTTCTAAGCCCTTTTTATAATATGGGCACGACCACGGCTGCCTTCCATGTAGTTAGTATTTTTTTGGCCCGTAGAATATATTTGAAAAGATGATGAAGAAAAATAGCCCATTCTGGTATGTTGCTCTTCAGCATTTCATTCATCAATCCATCATAGCCAGGGGCTCTTGAATATTTCAGTTTTTTTAGGATGTGCTCAATCGCTTCAATTCCTACATCCAACTGATCCCCGACATTTGATGCAAGCGCTTTTCTCCTCGTCTGAATGAGGTTTTTTTCTTGCATATGTGAATAGAACACGCACAACTCTGATGCATGTATTCGATTCGCCAGCAGTGAGTTGTAATGGGCATTGATTTCGCCAAATTTTTGTGGTTTTTTTTGCTCTTATTTTGTCCAGCATCTGTTCCGTGTCTCGGTTTAGCATTGGTATTTTTGCAGGTGTAACCAATAATGGTATTTTTGCTTAAGTGTATGAATCTCCTTTATGTTGCCCTGTGGCATTGTCATCTTCAGGCGGGTAATACTTTTCTTAAGTGCTTTTTTCTTTTCCTTTATCAGTATGTCATATACATGGCAGTGTATTATCGTCGGTTTATTCCCACTGTTTCCGCCATCTAACCTATATTGTTTTAGTAAGGGAACGTAGTCTATTCGATTAGTGCCCACTTGATTTTGCAGGGACACTATCAGGTCATTTAGATTTACAATTAACCCCTGCACTCATTCCGGGCGTATTCTCAGTTTGTTTCTTCCCGGGTTAATGCTCAGATCATTCGCGTATGAAATGTTTGCATTGTTGCTGATGTGCGTACATGTCAGTTTCAAGATTTTGTGATCACTGGCCTGTGTGTTTACCACTTCCAGGCTTTGAATGGTGTCAGACAAGTTGGAAGAAATACATATATAATCCAGTATCTCTGCAGAACAAACCCCCCCTTCCACGTTGATTACCCTGGGATGTCCTCTTGAGTTATTCCGTTCAGAATTATGCAATCTCTAGATATCATCAATTCTCTCCACCATATGCCACGCTGTTCTTTTTTAGTATGTGTGGATAAATCATATTCTGTGGCGTGAATTCCACCTTCTAAACATGTACCATTAAGGTCACCCTCAATTATCAGGAAAGGATAGTGTCATTTTTCTCTTTGTTCATCTAATATGGTGGCTATATCATCTGGTAGGGTGTTGTTCATAGGACATTCTGGATTCCAGTAAAAGTTTAACAATATCAGGACCCTGTTATAGCCAATTGTGTGTTTTTCTGGTTGTAAAACCACCTACTGAATGTATGGAGACAGGTTTTCGGTATGGAACAGTGTCCAGTTCAGGTTGTTTTTTCAAATGGCCACTAATAATCCTGAAATTAGTCTGTCGTTGGATCCTTTCGGAGCCGGGTTTAACAGCACCCAGTAGCCTTCCAGTAAGGGACTTTCAGTCAGCCATGTTTCTTGGAAACATAACACTTTAAAGTCCTCTTTTTGTAGTTCTCCCTTGTTGAACAGATGCCCAAAACCTATAGTGTTCCAACTGGCCAGGGTCCATGTCCTTCCTAGGTCTTTCTTTTGACATTATTGGTTTTTCATTTTTCCACTATAAGGTTAGACAACCATTTCCATGTAGCGTCAACATCGTCAGCCTTTTTGCTTGATTTTCTACCATAAGCGGAGGCTGTGTTACTCATACTGTTGCCCCTTAACAATGTCGTGATTTTATTGTATTGCTTTGGCTTATAATTCCGAGCTTCTCTTTGTGTACCCTTGTGTTTATACTCCTTCTCTTTCAGTTTCTCTACGCTTTCGTGTAGGTCGAATCCTATCAGCCTCAAGTGATGGGCTACATCCAACAAGAGTTGCCTTACTAGGTTTGAGACCTGGTGTAAGGCTACTCTGTCTGCGCAGTTCTCGTCTACAAATTCGACTATTGACAAGTCGTTGGAGGTAATCAATCCCAACGCTGGTATATGATGTAAAAGTCTTACTACATTCATTTTGTTTAGAATCAGTCCGTCGTTAAAGTACAGCTCCCTTTCCAAGGTGGGTCCCTGTTGATAGGTGATTGGTTCTCTCTCTACCTTTGTCACGTGGTGACCATTACGTCCCAGTTCAAAGGATCTGGGAGGTATCACTTTGTCCCTTTCGAGTAAGCCTGCTCTGTTCCTAATTTGTTCTCTTGGACTTTGTTGTTGCCTTCTATGGGCCTCCTTCTATGATGTTCGTATTCTGCCCCCAGGTATAATCCTGATGTGGGAGCTTAGCTTTCTGTTAGTCCTGGTGTTCTCTTTTTCTGTTTCTTTTCATAAGAATCTCACAAATGGTTACCTCTAGTGTGTTTGTCAGGATTCCACTGGCCTCATTTTATAATTCAGTGCCTGTTCCATCCACAAATCTTCTATCAGGCATGTCTTCATGATGTTTACCTGCTTGTCTTACTTTGTTATCTTCTCTGTTTTTGAAGACTGGCTTGTCACTCAATCTCAAGATCAGCACTGAGCCGGTAGAGTTTGCATCAGCTGGATGATTTGCCTCCTGCTGCACCAACTTCGCTCCAGGTAGAGGGGTTCTGTGGTGGTTCTGTGTTTCTCCACTTGCCATTTCTATGACCAGCTGTTGGGCCCAGCTCAAGTTCAGCGGGCAAATAGAGTTGGTCGATGTTCCCGTTGAATGCACGCCGATAGTTGGGTTTACCCCACGTTCTTTGTCTAATTCAAGACTAATTCCAGGTGTTTGATTTGCTGCAATGTTCATGCCTTTTGTGGGACCCGCTAGCTGGGACATTTCCCGCATGCCGCTTGGACCCGCAACGTGTTCCTCTCTGGTTTGGGGCCTTTCTCCGGTCTCTTTTATCTTTCATTATCGCTTCAATTATATCATGTAGGAGTTGGGAAACTCGATGCATGCTATTATCCATATTACTCTGTAGAGATGTTATAAATCCTTCCACAAAAATGGTCTTCACGTGCACCATCGCTAGCAGGGTCGATTGATCTTTAAGGGTGTCCGCCATGTCTTCAGAATAGCTTCAGGAATGGCGTGAGAATTGCCGTCATTGTAGCTATTAGAAGGAAGTTCTCCTCCTGGCTACACCCTGCTTTAGATGTTCTCTCCGTGCCATTGTTCCCACTCTCGTTTGTAGTTATTGATTTCTCCTGAGTTTCCTTTAGTGTTCTGTTGTTCCCAGACTGTTCATTCCTTAAATCAGTTGTCTGTGCTGCTTGATGCCGTGATGTTACAGGAGCCAGCTGTCTTATACATGAAGAGGACCAAACACAGCTCTGTGTGGACGCTAGGGTTGCATCCATGTTTAATCTTTCAAGGAGCCTCAATGTTTCTAGTAGGATTTCATCAGAAATTTCTGAATCCCATCCTACCACCACCGGCTGAGCTTTCAGTGATCTGTTTTCTGGTTCTCTCCCTGCTATTTCAGAGGAGCCCTTTTCCTCGAAAGCAAACCTGTATGCGTGCGCCACATCTGTCATTGACATTGCCTGGGGTTTCCATATGTTGTTAGTCTGGAACTGGCGTGAATTTCACAACCCAGTGTCGCTGCTTTGTTTGCTTCGTTTTACTGTGTATCCTGTGAGCGGACTTGACAAAGAGTCAGCCAAGTCTTTTGCATCCAGTTCGTTAACCTGAAGGTTCTTGTTCCTCCTTTCATGTATAATTTCTTGAGAGTTTTTCCTTTTCGTTGCTTTTTGCCAAATTGCAATGTAGAGGGCGGTACTACCACCAATGTTATCATGAGCGGGCAGACGCTCAATTGCTCTTGGATCGTTTGGTGTTCTGTGTTAACTAACAGGGCGGCGGCCTCCACCGCCCATGATGGGGTGGAGCAATAGTCCCCAGACCCCTTCAGGGAGCCGGTCAAAAGGCCCATCCTGAGGGTCCCTTAGGGCCTCCTCTACCCTGCCATCTGACAAGGTTGGTGGTTGATCAAGTGAGCATAACAACACAAACACTGGCGTACTCATTTTAAAGGGGGCACTGCTCCTGCTCCTTGCTTACCTTCGCTTTCTGCCAAATGAAATCCCACTGTCCGCTCTCCGCTCTCCTTCTGAGGCCTGACACCGGACACTCTACACACTCCGCTATGCTTCGGTTTGCTCCCAGGTTTTGTGTGTCAGTGAGCGTGAGCAGAGGCGGGGTGTTCCGATGCCACCTCGAGACAGGAAAGAAAGACTGGTCTCCACAAGGTCCTCACAGCAGTATGCAGCAGTGTTCAGCCCAAAGTCACTAAAGTAGCGAAGTCCAATATAGCGAGGTAGCAAAAGCGGCACACCGGACACTCTACACACTCCCATTATCAATTTAGAGGCAGTCCCAGGAGGAGCCAGTAGATAAGTATTAACCAATCAGAAATGTAACCCCTATACAATGTGTATATAGGTATCTGTAGTATCTTGTATTCCTTATCCTTCACTCTGTGTTGATGAGCCTGTAGCTTTCATATCATGATGGTGTGATGAAATGCATGACATATTATGTAAGGTTCTTTCCAAGAGGTTCCGGGAACTACAGTTGGAGATAGCCACCTGGGTGGTGAGGACCGTTGGGTCTTCTCCTTCCCCTGTAATTGTGACCTATGAACTAAAACCTAATAAAGGAACCTGCTTCTACCCTCATGAGTCCCAGACTTTGTATTATTACAATATCCCGACTAACTAATCCCCTCATCTCGTAGGTTTTGATACAGTATTATGTCAGAGGTGACAGAAGTTCCCCTTAAAACGTGTTGTTCTTGATGGCTCGTTGGGAGCTGCAGCCCTTTTTGCTTGTATGCTGTCCCTGCTTTATATTGAGTGTTAATAAAGCTGGGTTTTGCCTTTCACTTTGTCTATTTCTGTTATTGAGTCTGAGATTTCCTGGTTCCTCATCCTCTGCGTAATATTGGGGTTTCCCAGGCAGTCTTATCATTTCTTGTGCCGTATATTGTTTTGCCTACATGGGCACCTTGTGGGCTTTTTCTACATCTATGTTATGGGTTTGCGTTGAACTAGCATTTCCAGCTGAAATGGTGCATTACTTAGATTCAAATTCTGCATTATTTGCAAATCCCATTTGCCGCATTATCTACTGTATCCCTTTCCCTTTGCTTTATCTTTCTGAATCTTTAGCAGTTTAGTGCACCTTTCACATCTACGTGCATCCTTAGCAGCAGCGTCGCCCCCTATTTTCATCTCTGTAATTCCACTGGGAAAATTCAGTAATTTCATTACAATGACTGCCTGCCTTTACAAACATCTCCAAGTGTTGCTTTATTACCAAAACAATCATCCAATAAAGTATAATTCATTCCTGCATTACATGATTATGAAAAATGTGCATGTTAAAATAGAATAACTGTTAAACTTGTTCACCTTCTGAACATTGATTAACAATCACCGTGGCTCGGAAGCAAAGGCCTTTCATATTATTAGCTCAAGCAATATTTCTGTCCTTATTCTTGGCTGTGAATCCCAGTGATTAAACTATCTGACTTCTTAAATGCTTGGACTCTTGCTCTACTTCCTGCCCAGTTTTTCCTATTAAAGAATATCAAAATGCGGGGTCATATGAATAATTTACTGTGAAAACGTAGACACACTGCTTTTGAAGACATACCAATTAGTAGGAAACGTATGGACTTCAATTTGTATGATTTCATGTTGGTGTGCGAAGGGACATGGGGTTTAATTAATGTCTTAGGGTTCACATTTTAATGCAGGTGGGAATGGATCAAGTTCATTAAAATACAGGCATGTTTTTCAAGTATGCCTGCATTCTCTAACTTGCAGAAAAATGTCCTTTCCAGTCATTTGCTTTGAACTGTGTGTCAGATGTTTGAATTTAAAAATGATTTACTTTTGTCATTACCTATAACATTGAAATATATTGCGCATGATAATATGTATGATGATGAATAACGAAGCGTGCGTTTGTTTTTTTAGTACCCAATTTGACAAATGTGAGTGTTATTAAAGAATGTTTACACTGGTTATAGTGCAATTAGCGTTAGGGGAAAATATGTTGTAGTCCAGAAAATAATATTCTTTCAATAAATGTTTTAACCAGGGAAAGGTTTACCCACTGCTAGTCCTCTTCAGTGGTGCAAAAAGGCATTGATTAAATACGTGTTTGGCTCTGTGGCAATTTTTGTTTTAGTGCAAATTGCACTTACACTGTATTTAAAAAAACAAAAAAAAACAAGGAGTGACAGGATAGTTCCTTGATAGAGATGGTGAATATTTCTAGTTGCTGGTATTAGCTAGTTGTATGTGTTTTCTAAATTAAAATGTTTTAACTAGTTACTGCAATAATACAAATATAGGGTTCGTAAATGAATTGGCTAAGGAAATAATGGTGATGATACTCGAACAATGCTATTATCAAATGTTGGAGCAGAGATTTGGTACTTGAGGGCGACATTTGTATATATTTCTCTTTTACATTGGATATATCAGCCATGTAACTAACACATTAGACCGCTATTTTAGTCTTAACGTATCTTTGATAAATGCTAAACACAGCCTTCAAGAAGTAAGTGTTAAGGTTGTATTTGTAGTGGTGTGAGTGTTTCTTTCTCAACTATGCCATTTCCACTCAATATAGACTTTTGTGTGGGCAGTATAGCATCTGAGTCTATATTGTATAGGTATATGTAGTGTGAGTGTTTGCCATATGAGTGCATCCCACTATGAGTGCATTGCGTATAAGTCATTCATTTTACATTTATACATTTACCCAATGTACATCTTGCATACTTGTTCTATATTTATGAAAATTAACAGCAATGTTATTCCTGACTTTGACGTCAGTTTTAGTGTACATGTATGTAATGTACATTTCATACATGTCACGTTTTTGTAGACCATCTCCATTAATTTAGCGCATGACTTCTACCCATTCTACACATAGCTGAGTGAGTGGCATATGTGTGTTTCATACGTGTGTGTGTGTGTCAAAAGAGTGAAAGGTGCAAGATGTATGTGTATTTGGTGTGTACATGTGTGTAATATAAAATCTCTGATTTGGTTTCGGCAACACACCTTTCCAACCTGGGAGTATGGTGCATTGAAATACAGCAAGCATCAAACATTCCCTTTTCAAACATCCATAACTCCCACCATGACATCACCACAGTGAAATACCTCTCTATATAAAATGCTTAGGAGTGATTCTGTACTCAGCAGATGCAATTTATCAGTGTTAGGTTGCCCTCTGCTGTCTAAATAGCACAGTGCACCTCTGTGTAGACAATAGTATGAACATAGATGAATGAGAGTTTGAGTCATGAGAGAATGTAAAGAGCATACTTAATATGGGATTTTAGGCAAATGTTTCTAATATATATTTACATATGAGATCAATAGAACTGACCACCGTCATTGGAATAGAAATTGTATGTTGCACTGTCTAAAGCACTTTTTTCCAAACGGTATTGTATGCAATACTGAACATTTCATGTAAAGAAAGGTGAGAGTTGTTAACCTGAGATTCATGTGTTTCTTAAAGGTAAGAATGCAAGTAAGAAATACTAATAATAAAATTGTGATTACTTAAATCATTTTTTAGTCAGATTTGTCACCCATGAACAAAGATAAATTAATTCAGTTGTAGGTGGTATAAGGCAACGCTGCATTACCCTGACGACCCAGACTAGAGAGCACACTAAAATGGAGTGTGTTTAAGTCCAGAGGGGTTGCTCTCATTGGTCTACAAAACCCTGCAGTCTCAATTTATGGTTTTAGACTTCCACTTCAACAACAGCTATCATTTTAACAAACATCACGGTTCTACTCGGTCACCTTCACCTTCCACTATCACAAGGATTCAGAATAATTTCAAGTTACTTCTTTCCACCCCCACTTCTCTTCATACAGGGCACACCGGTTCTAGTGTGAATGAAAAGTTAATTACTGGCTCAATGGTTTAGTCTCTAAAGAGCAAAATGCTGTAGGACAAATGGCTCCTCATGAGCTAAGACTGAAATGAGGTGCTGTAATTATGCTGCTACGCAATCTTATGCAATCATGGGGACTAAATGGAACAAGGTTGACAATTACATGTCTACAAAGACACATGGCCTGTGTAATCAGTGAATTAAACTTAGATACTGTTCTCATACTGAGCATACCTCTCATTCCATTTGATACAAATATGCCTTTCAAATTCAAAAGAAGACAGTCTCCTATATTTTCAGCCTTTTCAGTTACCATTATCAAGAACAGGACCTACAGCCCCTTCTTGGAAGCCATTGGTGGTCATTCCGTTATAATGAACAATCAATATTTACCTTTAAGATATGCTGGAAAGGCATTTGTTACACCGGGAACAGCTAGAGAAAGTTATATTTCACTGCAGTGTCGCCACTCACCCCACATGTATCGTCCAGTCTGTCCAGCAAAATGGAAGGAAGAGAACAATGTAGCATACACAGGATATAAAGGAATGGTGTTTGGAAAGGGATGGAGAAACTAAAGAAGCATACACTGGGTATAAAATTATGGAATTAAAAAAGGAGTGAGGTGGAAACTAATGTAGCTTCCCCACGTGGCTAAAGGGAAGAAAACCAGAAGATGGGTGGATCCAGCAGACAGAAGAATGAGTTTGAACATTACCCAGATCTCTTGAAAAACCTTGCAGTGTGGGGAGTGCATGGGTAGGGTAAAACTATAGATAGCATAACATGATATCAATGTAGCATTTATTCATGTTACAACTTGTCAGTATGGCACATTGAAATCCTGCAAACAAACTATTGCTATATTGGATATGGGTTCCATTGTATACATTTAGCTAATATTCACGATTCAAAGAACTCTGTAACTCCCACCATGGCATCACCTAGTATAATGAGCATATTTGTAAGGCACTGGTTCTTCGAAGCCATCACTGGCAAAGAAAATCTACAGAGAACAAATAAAATTGTGTGGGTGTATTATATCACCACAGTGTAATATGAAAGTCATATTCCACTGCTGTAACATCACACACCCACACATGTATCTTCCACTCTGTCCAGGAAAGTAGTGCTTGTTGGTTCTCACCTCGCAAACAAGATAGAGAGGCAGAGGGAAACATGATGGTGGGAGTCTTTCTCCATTGTACACAGTCATTTTGTCTACACTAACCCGCCCCCTTCCCACTAGAAACAAAGACATTTAGAAATACAATTCCCTTTGAATGTGTGTGCTCCTTTGATGCCTGGGCCGAGGACAACTGCTGTGCACTAGTTTCTGGAGGAGGGTGTTACTGGCCCTCACAATGAAATCAAAGAAGAGGCACAGACATTCAGGTTCCTATCTTATCATCTGGCAATCTCAGTCAAAAAACACATCACTTTCTACAGCTGAGCTTGCTTGGCTCACAGAAGCTGACGCGTGTGTGATATCAAATTAGATGCGGCAGCAAGGATCATAAGCAGTGCTGTGCATCCTGTCTTAAATCAGGCAGAGTTTATCTTTAGAGATAACCCTGCACCAGTGTGGGCTATCTATGATCATCATAGTTCTGGTAGATGAGGGTATAAAATTAAATGCAGCCCATGGGCTGCTGATTCGTGGCTGTCACTGCAGCTGTCAAATGGGCAGCTGTGACATCTGAACCTGCTCTGTGCCACGGGTAGAGCAGGTGCTGAAAATCAGAATATTGATGTAGCAGGACACAGATACACACTATGTTATTGGCATGGAGCTTATGAAAGGGGAATCTAATCAGCAGGGCTTTCACACCCTTGACACTACTGCTAGTGCCACAGTTACCAGGTGACTTGTGATGGCAGGGCAGTACAACCAAGGACCAACCTGCAGGTAAGAGGGTTTGATTGTCTGGAATACTGTCTCTTGGAAACCTTAGGGCTTAGTTGTAGGAGTGAAACCTCCCTGCACCGTGTTGCAGTCATTAACTACATTAGAGTCGAGTGCCTGTTGGGTAATAGCCTCCCTGACCCAGAGATAGTCACAGCGGTTACTGGAGTGGACGCTCTGAGAGCAGCAAATAAGGAAAGGTTTGGTGCTGGCCTTGAGGCTTCCTCCACCAGAGAGCGCAAGGGACTAGTGTCTCCAGTAGATACCCACCCAATCCTGAAGTCCCCCGAGAGGCCTACTCTTGTGAGAGAGGGCCCCGTGGCCAAAAAAGTGATTGCTGTTTTTCAACCAAGTCCATGGATCTCAGGGTTTCCTACTGGTATAGAAAAGGAACCTGAAATAAATGGTGGAGAGGTTAGTATATAGCCTAACGGATATTCCAGGACTGAGTGAGTTGTCCTCAGCTGGAGTTCCAGGTCAGACTGACTGTTGCCAGGAACAGCAGAGATGTTCTTCTTTAACTGGTCTGTTGAGACAGACTATGGAACCTGTACAGGTGAAGGTGCTGAGCCACTCCAACACTGCAAGCAGAGGGGAAGGCCCTGGCATTTTTCAAAGGCAGGAGGATTCCTCAGTTGGAGATTGTGAGAGACTGGTCTCACCAGTAACTCCCAGTCCAGGCCGGAAGTTCCCTGCAGCTCTGACTCCTGCGAGAGGGGGTTCAGCAGCCACTGATGTTACTGTGGCATTAGCACCAGATTCAGTGATCTCAGGATTGCAAACGGGCATACAGGAGAAACCTGAGATGGTGGTCAGGGATGTTTCACTGTTGAAGGGCCTGCCAGAACTGAAAGAGTTACCTTCAGTTGGAGTCCCATGTCAGGTTGACTTTTTGCGGGAACAGAGGGATTGTCGGTGCAGGTTGGAGGTCCTGAACCACTTATAAAAAGGTAAGAGGTGCAGAGCGAAAGCCCTGGCCTCTTCCAAATTCACAAATCAGTGCACAGTGAAAGCCGGGACTAGTTCAAAACCAGGAGCCCAAGAATAGTGGGGCAGGGCCCAGCCAGGAAGTGGTTGTTCACCCACGCCTCAGGAATGTCACACCAGACCTGGCTTCTGATATACCTGCTGGTCAATTAGATGTAACTGGGATGTCTGGCAGCTTGTCAGATCACTTTTACAATCTCTGTGTGGATTATAAAGTGGAAACCATTTGCTCAGTTCAATCCTGTCCAGGTCCTAAAAGAACAGGCAGGAAAGGCACATCAGAGCCCTTTTATTCCACTGACTGTTGTTGAGTGGTCTTTTGAGAGGAAAAGTAACTTCTCCCAGGTGGGACCCACCCAATACGGCTTAACTGACAGG
This sequence comes from Ambystoma mexicanum, assembly GCF_040938575.1. Lineage (NCBI taxonomy): Eukaryota > Metazoa > Chordata > Amphibia > Caudata > Ambystomatidae > Ambystoma > Ambystoma mexicanum. The sequence goes on along the minus strand of NC_090930.1, from coordinate 1,173,795,153 downwards.
GGACCCAATGTCAGATCTATGGCTGTGTAGACCCCACAGAAAAGTCAGTGCGCCTGTGTCTGTCAAATCACTTTCCAGTGTTGGAAGGCTGATCTAAGCAGGGCACCAGTTCTAGAACTCTCAGACTATAGGCAGGGAAATATAAGCCATACAGGCACCTACAAAGTTGGAATTGAAGAATACTCAGTGCAGCTGAGCTTAGAAGTTGCTGATCAGCCCATTACTTACTTTCACAAGTTAAGTTACTTATGGGGTTGAAGAAAAACTGAGCCATTGTTGAGGATATGCCAGATCTTGGGCATTGGGCTATCTATCTACAGAGAGTTAAAATGGACATGCTGCCTAAGTCTAAACCTCAGCATGTGAGTGCAGACGGCAACCAGTTATTTTCTTACATTGAGGGTGAGCCTGACCCTTAGATGGGTGATTCTCAACCTTGTTGGCTGGGGGATGTGTGAGGAATTGCCACCCGGATAGGGTTAGAAGCCCTGGCTTTTTGATGTTTATTAATTAATACAATGATGCAGGTAATTCCATCTCTGAAAGTGAAATCTACTGATCAGATTCCCCTTTCATAAGCTCCATGCCAAAAGCATAATGATCGCATGTGCCCTGTTGGATCAGAATCCTGATCAACAGCACTTATTCTATCAGTGGGACCAAGCAGATTCAGAGCTCCCAGTTGTCCATTTGACAGCTGCAGGACAGCCAAGGCTCTGCAGCACAGGGGATGCATTTAAGATATGCACCCCTTTATCAAATACCTACAGTGTACTGGTGACCGACCCATCTTTACATGTAAGCCATATCTGAGTAATTGTATGATTTAACAGCAATTCGATATCACACAATAGGCAGCCCTGTGTGCCCAGGTCAGATATGAAAGGTGTGTGTGTTCTGCTCAGACAGACTGGGTTTGCCACTGATGACAGAGTTATTGCCTTGTGGATAGCCTCCCTGTGTTCCTTTGGGAGGGCAGGCGACGCCATCCCCAGAGAGATAGACACTCCACAGGAAGCTGTCCTGTGAAAAGGAATCAAAGGGTACACCCATTCATAACAGGAGCAGCCTCATTCCAGGGTGCTGCATATCTAAATGCCTTTGATTCTATTGATAATGGAAAGGGGTGGGGCTAGTGAAGACAGACAGAGCTCTTTATAGCTGGACGAAGGTTCCACCATTTGGTTTCTCTCTGCCTCATACTTTCCTCCCTGCCCCCTCCATTTCCTGTAGCTAGCACAAAGCACTTGGGTGTAAGGTCAGAAGGCTAAGTCCATGTTTTCGAATAACAGGGATTGGGCCTTTAAAGCAGGCTAGCTTTAGTCCAGTCACCAGAGGGCTGATGTCTTTAAAATGATGGGTTGTTTCCCGCTACTTCTTTGATTCATCTCTGGACTTCAGCCCTTGATGAAAATTGTATTTGATCCCTGTTGGGAGAGCAGTCATTTCCAAGTCCTCAAGTTGTGAAGTGAAGACAAGAAGTCGAAGGCAGAGGCATGCTCTACTTCCTAACCATCCCCAGAGATGACCTGCTGCTGGAAGACGACCTACCTCTCTGCCAGCCACATCAATACCCAAGATGTCACAGTGTTGAAGCACCCCTGCAGTTGTGTGACAGTCTTGTCTTGTCACAGCTTGAGAGCTTGAGAGCTCATGAACAAGACCCAGTGCCTGGAGTGGGTCTCAAAGCATCCTGAGAAGTGACCTGCTGCTGGAGCAAGAACTGCCTCTCTGCCAGCCTCAGTGGAGCCGGGGCCTCCCCATGTTGAAGGACCCCTGCAATTCTGTGTCAGCCACCCCTCCTGTGTTTGGAAGTATGAAAAAATGAATAACCGTGTCCCTGAGCTCCTGGATTGGGTTTCACATCACCCTGTGAGCCAAGCTGCCAGGATCCTAGTGCTTTTGCCATTGAACTGCATGGTGCTATTTTTCCAGAACCGTTAAACACATCCTAAACACTAGGACCACTCTCCTGATCTTTAATGCTAGCACAGTACCAAGAATCCTGGTACACCGGAATCAAACTACCAATCCACTGCTAAGGTATTATAGACTGAAACTACCCTCTTGCCAGCCCATTCCCTTTTGGGCAATATAGACTGGTAAAGTCACATTAATCAATTCTTACAACTCAAGAACATATACTTTTTGAATATTGTTGTTTGTATTGCCTTTTCTCCTCCTCTCTTTACCCAGAGTATTGCATCTTGATAGCTTGCATATTCTATGTTCTTTCTACAGTGCTAGGGTTTGTAGTGTTTTCCATGGAGCTATTATTGCATATGGTGTGTTTCATTAAAGCATACATTTTTTCTAGAATATTTATTGGACATTTCTAGAGGCAGATGGTTTGGATTTCAGGCTCCACAGGGAGCAGGATTTAATGGAGGACAAACCCAGCAATGTTGGACATGTTAAAAGATGGGGCATATTTTCCGGGTGTGTAGAAGCAGGGGAAGAATGCAACAAAATGTGCCATATCAAAACGGGGGACAGCATATTCCCCACTGTATAGAACAAAATAGTATGCCCAAGATCACACACAGTATCCAACAAAAGCAACACAAATGCAACCTGCACAACAGTGACGGCCAATGCAGATGCAACCAGCACTAATGCAATCACAAGCACCCAAACAACAGAATACAATGACATCATGGAACGCAAATGTAGTACCACATACACCCACACCTAGAACATGGTGTGTGACAGTGGTGGGGGGAACCCTTTCATCGGAACAGGAATTAATTTATACCCACAATAGGACAGACCACATAAAGACTTGATGTGTTCCATCCTATCAGTTACACCAGACCCACAAGAGAAACAGAGAGTCGGAGTTACCATAGGTGACAAAACATTGTCTTTCCTTGTAGATACAGGGGCAACCAGGTCCTGTGTTAGGGAGGGAATGTTCCCAATATCAGGCTTGGCAGGAATACAGACAGTATTTCTGGAGCGACAAGTATGGTTCCTTTCTGACAACTTACCTATTACTAAAGGAGAACACAATCTTTCCATGCCATTATTGTACTGCCGCAAGACACCAGCCAACATACTAGGGGGAGATTCTATACGTAAACTGAACATGGCAATATAATTTACTGATCAGCGAATAATATGTTCTACTTCAGGGATCCATTATATAAATGCACAAGAATATATATCAGCATTTCATTGTCAGAAAGCACAAAGGGGCATTCTATTAGACCAGAAGTATTCATTTATAGAGTACACTTACTGTTAGCATGGCTTCCAAGAATAAGGGGCAGATTGTTGTGACTACCCACAGAGCTTTTGTTCAGACCAGAAGTACCTATGGATAAGGAAGAAATGCACGCAATTGCAATAGAACTAGAAGCATAAACAGTGACAGAAGACAGGGGGATTCTGCATGGTCTTGATGATGAGGGAATAAACTGGAGGACAGTGATAGATCTTGACGAGGGACACAGATTAACTGATTTGACAGATGAAGACTTGTTTACAGACGGTGACTCAGATGATGAAGTAGTGTTTAACATAAGCCTTACTTATCAGTTAAAAATTGAGAACAGAAAAGTGCTGCAGAGAATGCCATTGGTAAAAAAAGATATTGGGCCTCATTACACCCTTGCCGGTCTGGAATGAACGGTGCCAGTAGCACCGTATCAGCGACATTTTCCAGACCGGCACATTCTGATCTGCGATTGTGGAAACACCATCACCGCATAGTGACCCCCACGTTGCTGCCGCACATGGTAGCACTGTGACTGCAAACAGCGGGACGACTCGCCGGACGTTCCTGAATTACTGGTACTGAGGTATACCGGGTACATTACGAGTACAACATGCACAGAAACACTGCCATAAAATTGGCAGAAGCACCGTGACACCACGCATGGAATACCGGCACCACAGACCAGGCGTTAAAAAGAGCCAGGTGAGCAGCAACTGGCCTAAGGTGTGAAAAAGTAGGCCAGCTGATCACCATTGGCCACTGGTAACCTACCAAATGACCACACCCAACCCACCTCCCAACACAACCATGCTGGCAGCCGGTCCAGCAACAATTGGGATGGGGAAACTGCAGGCAGCTATAGAGTTAGAAGCAGCACTGAGGCAGAGGAGGAGGCAAATGAGGAACCTGGTGCCCATACCAAACATCATTGTACAGCAGGTACCACCCCACAGGCAGACACCAATTCCCTACATCAGGGCCTTGTCCTAGAATCTGACCCCAAGTCAAATCAACACATAATACCGGCTTGACAGGGCCACAATATTATCAATCATCACCCTTATCAATGACAACATCTGCAGCATAATTAACATCCGGACTGCAATACCACCTGTGCTGAAGGTAGTGTTGGTACTGCACTTCCTTGCAACTGGCACCTATCAGCACACTGTTGGTGAGCTGCATGTGCTGTCACAACCCCTTTTTTCAAGGATACTCTTCCAGGTTCTGGATGCGCTGCTGCTGTGCCATGTGTCAGAACACAATGCCCTACCTCTAACACCTACACAGGTCAATGCCACCAAAGTGGCCATCCATTCCCTGCCGGCATGCCCAATTGCAATGGTGCATTAGATTGCACACATGTGGAGTTGACTGCCAGACATGCCTATCGAAATCGGAAACAATTCTACTCCCTGAACGTGCAGATGGTCTGTGATGCACAGCACATCATCACGCAATCCTGCACACGTTTCCCAGGGTCGACACACGACTCAATGGTATTGCTGAACTCCACTTTGCCAGGGTACATGGCACGTTATGTGGGAGAGAGCACCTGGCTGTTGGGTGAGTAGAATGACCATTGCGGGAGCTGTGTGTTGTTGGGGGGGGGGGTGTAGACACTCACTGTGTGTCCCTGGCTGTTGGGTGAGAAGAATTACCAATGCAGGAGCAGTGTGTAGTGGGGGGGCAATAGACACTCACCAGAGTGTCTCTGGCTGTTGGGTGAGTAGAATGACCAATGCGGGAGCTGTGTGTAGTGGGGGGGGGGCAATAGACACTCACCAGCGTTCACCCAGCTTACTGCCGCACTAGCTACATGCCAGTTTGCCATTTCATGGGATACCATACACTGGCTAATGGAAATACCCCCTAACCATGGATTAGCACACCATACAATGGTGACCTGTGAAAGGGAGTATTGTCACCGGTGATGAAGTAGTAGGTGCTCCCATGTGCTCAATAGCTAGTTCTCCTGCTCTGCGCAGTACTAACTTCACTCCTATGCGCTGCTGGTGCATGACGCTGAATTTTTCAGCACCTTACAAGACATGAGGCACCTACTACATAGGAACACACCATTGTGTAAATTGAAATTAATGAGACATGTAGTTCCCTAGCAGGCCATCACGAATGCAGACATTGAGCAGGCCACACAGTCACAGTAGGAATGTGTGAGCCAAGTGTGTAATATTGAACAGTTGTTCAAAGACAATTTTGCATAATGCATAATGAAATCTGTGGCCTGTACTATTTAGTGTGCTGATATAATGCAGAGACTGTGTACATGCTATCATCGGCAACACCAAATTACCACCACAAACATCCTTTCACCTTTCGGTCACTCCCATGCAGGTGATCCTGGATACCCCTTCACACCATGGCTCATGACACCCTACAGGTGACCATGGAACAGGCATGGGGAGGCCTATAAGCAGATCTGGTGGGGCATTGCTGTACAGCCCCGCAAGGGTTGGCAAAATTGTGCTGGCATGGGCCATGCTGGACAATTTGTGTATACGCAGGAACATTCAACTGCTCCTGGACATTGACCCAGCAGATGAGGAGGAAGATGGATGGACTATGTGCACAGGGAGCACTTATTAACATTTCTTTTTTTTAACAAACATCACTTGCACATCTAGCACATTAACACACATCTTTTGTAACACATTAAATGATTGATACACACACCAAAGAAGATTGTCCACTAGTAATTCCGATTTTTACCCCCGTGTATTGTGAAAAAAGAAAATTGAAACAGATGCTACAACAATACATGCACAAACATGGCCACCCACCTCCCAGGCCCCAACTACCTATCCCCACTATGGACCCTCCATACCACCAAAATGTACCCAGCCACCTCCCAGGCCCCAACTACCTATCCTCACTATGGACCCCCCACCTCCCAAATGTCACCCACCCACCTCCCCTGCCCTAGGCGCAATGTCCCAACATGTGAAACTATTGTCAATCAAACAGCACTTCCTTTTGCCACGCTCAGGCCCCTGTATGTCCCCCTGAGATCCCCCAGACAGCCGCATGGAGCTCCTCCTGGGGCTGCCTGCCTGTAAGCTAGATGGTGTTGTGCTGGTGGAGGGCAATGTGGGGTTAAGTGGGGGTAGGCGTCCCATGATTGTCTGCATGGCCAGCAACATTGTTTCGGCAATGTTTGACTGGATGCTGTTGCACTCATGCACCCTCTGTGATATTAGCATGTTTGAAGTGGCACCACGGCCTGTGCAACCTGGCAGCCAATGTTCTGCTTGCTCTCATGATGCAGGCTAGACTCCTCACGTTGCAGCCTGGACTTCTCGAGGTGCCGCTCGTCCAGTGTGGCCAGCATGTCCTGCCATTCCTCAATCATTTTGAGACGGCCGTTGATCTCCTGCAGAGATGGGGTTGGGGAGCGCATGGGACTCCTGAGGCTCTTGAGCGGAATGCGCCCAGTTTATCAGGGGTGTTGGGGTTCTCCTTGCTGCCTAATCCAGATGGCTCACTGGGCTGTTCCTCTTGACTGCTGTCCATGTCATCTGACTCAGCTTGGTGTTGCCCTGGTGGTGCACTTTTTTTGTTGGGCCGGGGTGCCTGCTGTGTCCCACGGGCAGCAGGGGTGGTGGTCACCTGGGGTGCCTGCTGTTTCTCAGGGGCAGCAGGTGTGGTGGTCACATGGGGTGCCTGCTGTGTCCCAGGGTCAGCAGGGATGGTGGCTTCTCCTGGGGTTTCTGCTGTGTTGAGTGATGTGGTGGCCGACATACACGTCCCGTCTCCCTCGACGTCCCTGGTTGTCTGGTGTCAGTATCAGATGATGTTCCTAAGGATGAAAGTTAGGCATGCTGTTAGTGCACTGACAGATGTGTATAGTACAGTGACATGCAACACAGTCATCATGCAACATGACATTGTGGTTACTCACATTGATGTGTGGTGCATTGTCATGTGGCACTGTATGGGTCATAATTGGGTGCAGGCCATCTGCCTGGCTTGGGTGGGGCATGGGAGTACTGGGTGGGCTCGGGGTGATGTGGACTGTGATATGTGTATTTCTGGGCATTGAGGGGGGGCAGGTTTAGCTTGTTTCACATTCATATTTTTGTACATTCTGTACTCACCAGCCTCACCAGGTGTCACTGCTTCTGCCTCCACACCAACTCCCTCGATGCCATCGAGTTGCAGCATGCTGTTACCCTTTTCCTCCCATGGGAGCTGCTTTAGTGGTGACTGTGGTCCACCTCCTGTTGCAGTGCACTGACATCTGTGGGCTGACAGTAGGTTGCACATCCTTATGTAGAAGTCATCCCCCACTTATGTCAGTCCTTACCGGTAGGAGCTGTGACCCTCACAGCTGACACTTTCTGGGCAGCCTCAGCCCATATGGCTTTGTGCCTCAGCTGCGTGCCGTGCCTCTGGTCAGATGAAAATACCACCTCTACATTTTCCACTATGAGGTCAACAAGCAGGGTGAGTTCCGCTTCACTGAAGCGTGGCTTGCGCATGCAGTTTTGTGGAATTCTGGATGCCATGTCCCTCTGTATGTTTGGCCACTCACGGTTGCTAGATGCCTTGTGGAACCAAAGGGTTGCAGTGAATTGTGATTTTTGTAATGGCTGCCGCTCTCTTTCCGGTTCCGGTGATCACAGTATTTCCAGTTCTGTTGTTTCTGCCTCCACACAGGTGGTGCGGCTATGTCCAGCATACATACAGCAGAGGCGGATGCACAGCCAACATTTGTGGCAGTACGTCCATCTCTGCCGGTGTTACCATGATGGCAGTGGCAGGGTTCTGCGCATTAGCCATAGTCCTACCTTGTTTGTGCCAAGACGCGGTGGCGGAAACAGTACCACCGCCATCACGGTAACACCAGATTGTTTATGCTGGACTTGTAATGATGGCAATTGTCTTTTCACAAGGAAGATTTGGCACAAGTACCAAGCATACTGTGGACCAGTAGCCCACCTGACATTGGCTTATCAAAAGGAGTAGGGGCAGTTAAAATTAAATTGAAGCAAGGAGCTATTTTACCATGGGTGAGACAGTACCCAATGTTCAGAGAAGGAGATGAAGGTATTACTGCCACTCTATTGCAACAAGCAATATTAGTGTCATCAGAATCCCCATGTAACACATCAGTATACCCAGTAGAAAGGTCATCAGGGGTTGTGGAGATTTATTCAGGATTTACACCCCTGAAAAACATTGTTGAAGAAGAGTTCCCATTGGTTCCAAAACCCAGCCACATTATTGTGTAATATTCTGTCCAAAGCTAAATATTTCACAGTGAATGATTTAAAGAATGCATTCTTTTCAATGCCCCTCCATGAATAATCCCAAGACTTTGCTTTGTTTTCTTATCAAAGGAAAAAGTGTAAACATACAAGGTTATCTCAGTGGTACTGTGAGTCCCCCTCAATCTTCAATCGGGTACTACAGATGGACTTAGAAAACGTACACATTGACAGTGTAGTGATACAATATGTAGATGACATGGTGGTGTGCTGCGAGACAGAGGGACAGTTCAGGAAAGACTGATACAATTGAACACAATCTTGGCAGTGAAGGGGTACAAAGTAGACAAGGAAAAATTACAATATTGCCAGAAATAAGTCATGTATATAGGTCAGTTAATATCTCAAGAAGGAAGAAATGTGACCGCTGAGATAGAAGAAGCGATTATGAAAACAGCCAGGCCAAAAACAGTGAGGGAAATGCAGCAATGTTTGGGCCTTTGCAATGAATGCAGTGCGTGGTCTTTGACTACAATATGTATGTCAGACCACTGTTAATGAACTCAAGGAAGCACAAAAGGATAACAGGGACATAGCCAGGAAATGATAGAGGCTGTTTGATGATTTCAAAATGGCAATAAGCAAAGCACCCATGTTAGTCATCCCTGATTACAGTGCAGAATGTGCCTTATTCTCCCATTCAAATGGGGTAATAATGACAGCAGTCCTAGAACAAAAAACTACAATGGGACACAAAGCATTAGCAATCTACAGCGGGATATTAGATCCAGTGATGAGAGGTCATTATCCATGCAAATAAGCATTGTGGCAGCAACCTTTGCAATTTAGATATCTGCTAGTGTAACAATGGGTTGCACAGTAACATTATATGTTGAACATGCCTTATTTGCAATCCTTGAAAAGCCTAAAAGCGCATTAACCGCAAAGAATGTTTAGTTATGAGGTCATTATTTCAAATCATAGCCAACAATTTGTAATTATTCTTTGCACCTTGACATTCTAATCTACTTCATTTCATGGTCAAGTTGTATCCATTGTGTTTGAGATTTGGTTTTAGGCTCGATATATATTTTTAAAATATTCTAAATTAGTTTGCTAGCATTTTTATAGCTGTGTGTTGTTATTAACTGCTCTTCTGCCACCTTTGAAACCCCCAACACCATGTTAAAGTGGGTAACGCTCCTATCCCAGATGCATACTTAGAACTACAATTCCCATCGGGATTGTAGGCTGCGTGGAGATAATTGCTCGGGTCAGGCGCGTCAAGTCTGCGTGTACTTAAAGAGATTTGCTTGCCGAGCGCGCGTTATAGCCAACAATTTGTAATTATTCTTTGCACCTCAACATTCTAATCTATTTAGGCTTCATCTCATGATCAGGTTTTATTAATTGTTATTAAGATTAGTTTATAAGCTGAGTCGATATATTTTTATAGCTGTGTGTGGTTATTAACTGTGCTTTCGCCACATTTGAAATCCCTGAAAACCATGTTAGAGTGGGTTACATTCCTAGCCCACGTGCATACTTAGAACTACAAGCCACATCAGGATTGTAGGCTGCATGGAGATAATGCTTGGGTCAAGTGCATCAGGGCTAAGCAAGTCTGCCTGTACTTAAAGAGACTTTCTTTCCCAGAGCGCGGTATAGCCAACAATTTGTAATTATTCTTTGCACCTCAACATTCTAATCTACTTAGGCTTCATCTATTGATCAAGTTTTATCAATTGTTATTTAGATATGTCTTTATTCTGGCTCGATATATTTTTTTAAAAATGTTCTAAATTCCTTTCCAAGCATGTTTACAGCTGTGTGTTTTTATTAACTGTGCTTTCTACGCATTTGAAACCAGCAAAACCGTGTTAGAGTAGGTAACATTCATATCCCACATGCATACTTAGAACTACAAGTCAAATCGGGATTCTTGGCTGCGTGAAGATAATTGCTTGGGTCAGGTGTGTCACTGCAGGTGCGTCAGGGCTAAGAAAGTCTGTGTAAGTCTGTGTAGAATGCGCTGGCGCTGACCCCTGCCACCCCTAGGATGTGCCACTGTGGAACGGATTAGAGCCTGGATTGCTGAACCACCAGTAATCTTAGGAGTATGCAGGCAACATTTGAACTTGGACAGTTGGTGGCAGGCCTATGCATCCCAGCAACTCAAGGGAGCAGAGATGTGAAACCTACCGTGTCTGCTGTTACAGATAAAAGCCCCTGGGGTCTTCTAGAGGGTCCAGTGGTGGTGTCAAGCAAACATCATTCTCCGTCTAGGGATGATTGGACTGATAAACGTAAGACCCATATTAGGACAACACTGTTGAATACTAGATCATTAGATAGACATGCACTGGAGGTATGCGATTATGTTGTGGGTCAAGATACAGATTTTATGTGCCTGACAGAAACATGGCTCAGTGAGTCAAGTGGTCCAAATATTAACTTAGCTACACCCGATGACTACATATTCTTTAGACAAAATAGAGGATCTGACAAAGGAGGCGGAGTTGGAATCTTAGGTAAAAATGAACTTAAATTCTTTAGATCACCTATCACATGTAGTAGTTGCAAGATAATTCTTATTAAGATCAAACTTACACCCAACAACTTCCTGAACCTGGTTCTGGTTTATCGTCCACCATAGAATATGTGCAGTACCAGTGAGAAAGAAAATTCTCAGAGAAAAGTCAACTGGGCAAAAGTGGTTCACCCCAGCCCTAACCAGCCGGAAACAAAAAAAAGAAGAGCAGAAAGGAATTGGTGAAGGAGCAGTCATGGGAAAATTGAATTGCTTGGAAATCCCTCGAGAAACTCTATCGTATAGAAATCTTCTAGGCAAAAAAGGCAACTACAGTAATGAAATAGCCAATGCCAAAAATGATTGTAAAAATCTTTTCGATATCTTGAGAGATCTCGAGAAGCCTAAGGCACTACTTGACATCTTTTCCCCGCAGACAAAGGATTGTGGAGCCATTCAACAGGACTTTTCCAAAAAAATCAAAGTAGCACAGGATAATATTAAAAATAACTTAAGCAAATCAACTTACGTGGGTACTGTGGAGAGTATAGAAACTATAACTCAACAGGAAAAACACATGTTCTCACACTACTATGATATCAAACCTAAAGAGCAAACTGGTGAAATACTTCCATCAAAGATTATCCTCGATAATAGTGAAATATTTGTACCTCTTTTGACTTGCTTTGTAAATGCCTCTTTTGAAAGGAATGAAGTACCAGCTATTCTAAAAAAGAACAATAACACGCCTCATTAAAAAGTCTGGTCTAGATCACAAATCATATGCAAACTACAGACCCATAACAAATGTCACTTTCTTTTAAAGATTGTTGAGGTCTTGAACCGGACCTCCTTAAATTCCGGAAACTCCTCAATACATTCCTCTTCTCTTCCTTTTTCTCTCTGCCTTTCCCTTGCTAATCTCTCTTCTCTTCTCTCATGGTTGCCTCCTTTGTTCTCATACCCAACCTGTTCAGTCAGCTGACTGGCCACCTGGTGCACCTCCAGAGCCTCATAGGTCCCAGGCTTCCCCGCCAGTCCTTATCTTGCCTCTGGGCCTCTGCACTCTGCCTTGTATTACTGCACTCGCAATACATTCCATGTGAGTGCCACCCACTCTGCACTTAATCCTGGGCCTTGCTAGACTAGGAGCATTTGTCGCCCTCCCCCACACCTATGTCTGTGCACTTGCACAACCTTGAATGTACAGATCTATGTGATCACTGTGACCCTCACAATTGCGACGACCGAAAATGCTGACTTAAAAAAAAAAAGTAAACCCCTTTACACCACATATATATGCGGGGAGAGACCCCCACAACCTCCCCCCATACTAATATTATATCCTATAACCCCCACATATATATGTGGTGTAAGGTGGGGTCTAAAGAAAAAGTCTGCATTTTTGTCTGTCGTAATTGTGAGGGTGAAATTTCTGGCCATTAACAAATGTACTAGGCTTAGTATGTTTGTCTGTCATGCCCTTCTCTATCTCCCCTCCCGAGCTGGCTGTGCCTGCATGCAGAGGCCACCCACTTTTCCCCCCACTCTTTGTCACACACTTTTACTAGCAGAAATGCCCTGGCCTAGTATGCTAGTTATTGCTTTTAGATCATTCAGAATCTTCAAGACCTAAGAATAACGATGATATCCACTTGTTCCCTTCCCACCTTGAAGCACTTTGAAGCACTTCACTTGTGTATAAGCACTTTTAAAATAAACAATTACAATTACAATTAAAAGTTAGCCACTGTGCAGCTGCAGCAACATTACGAACAAACTAATATTTTACACATCAGACAGTCAGGGTTTAGAGCATTTCATGGTACAGAAAATGCACTTCAAGATCATCAAACTGAAATGCTTAAGATTGTGGATAAAATTATTTTGGAGCTGCTGATTTTATTGGATCTAACAGCAGCCTTCAATCTCGTGTATCATGACAAACTCTTGGTAAGACTGAGTTGCGTGGGCAACTGCTTTAAGGATGCAATCTGTTGGCTCAGATCCTTCCTCAGTAACCGAAGGTCGAGGATTGTTTGGGGAGATGTGCTCTCTGGGTCCGAAATACTTGAGTGCGGAGTTCCGCAGGGGTCTTGTATCTCCCCTGCCCTGTTCAACATATTTTTCAGTCCACTATGCGACCTCCTGGATTCCCTTGGAGTCCATTTTACCAACTATGCGGATGATACTCAGCTCATTATAGAGCTGAGTGGTAACTATGAAAAAGATACAGAAAGAATCCCCCCAGTTTATGGTGCATTACAGAGTCGGATGACACTCAATGGCATGTGCCTGAATGGAAACAAAAGTTAGCTCTTGATCTTTGGCTCCATGCAGGCTTGTGCCAAACTTCAGGCCCAATATGTTGCCTTTGATATGTAGAAGCACCATATCAAATGAGTTGGCAATGTTAACACCCTGGGGATAATCCACAAGCCATCCATGTGTATGTGTATGTTGACTCATATATACACAGTCGCAGGCAAAGCCCAATATCACATAAGACTGCCCAGATTTGGTGAAGCCTTATGTTTCCGAAACCAACTGCTCCACATTAGTTTGCGCTATTATAATGCCCAGAATTGATTATTGTAGTTCCTTATTGGTTGGGTCAATTCGGGCTGCTTAAGTAAGCTCCAAGTGCTGCAGTTCGGATAGTGAAGAACATACCCTGCACAAATCCATCTCGGTATACAGAAGGGAACAGCATTGGCTCCCTGTGAAGCCAGAATTCGCTTTAAAGCCCTTACAATTGTTCACAAATGTTTCTATGGTGAAGCCCCTCAGTATATTAAAGAATGTATTTCCGTGCAAAGGTCTGCCGATACCATGAGACTGATATGCCTGAAGAGTACGCGGGTCAAAGGGAACGGCTGTTAATTCCCGGTGCAAGCTGCCCAGGAATGGAATAAACTTCCAGCTTCCTTCATTATTATAAAAGATCCCCTGAAATTTAGGAAACAACTGAAGACTGTCTGGTTTGAATGATGATTCTGGTTCTGGTCATATCACTTGTCATATTGCACCCTAATGCCTGCCGCCTCCTGTAAAGACTGGAGGGGGGTATCTGTGCTCTACCTTCTATATGGCAGAGTAGAAGCACAGAGCGCCCCAGCCAAGATTACCTACATGGTAGAATGGACGAGCCACCAAGGCTTAAGCTCTCAGGATGTGATGCAGGCTGCTTCTTAAATGTGAACCCTGGCATCGAGACAGCAGCTTCGACCTTTGCGGTGCTCGTCGACGATTGATTGTGCATGTCCTGCGAAGATGAGGTGTGCAGTGCACCTCAATGCAAAGGAGTTGTTGCCACAAAGAAGACCCAGTGAAGAAAGTTGGCCCAGCAGTAGGTGTTTGGTGTCCATGCTAGAGTCAATGATCGGGACTCGACCATGGCTGGATTTCGAATCTTCACTTGTCAGCGTATTTTGCATACTTCAGGTGGTGGGAAATCCACTGGCAGACTTTCATCGGTTGGTTATCGACCACCTCGGCTTTCTCTGCCAAGACAAAACACTTGATGGTGATGGCAAGGCAGCCCATTGTTCAATGTTCTTAGGCAAGGTGGTGCGTTGCCCAGGGATACGCAATGGCAAAGCGGATGCCTTGCAATAATTGGAGCGAGAGAAGAGATTCAAAGTGCAACAGATACTGTAAATATAATTCCAGAAGAGAAGGTGAACCAGAAATCTTAGTAAAAAAAATCTTAGATTCCAAGATTGTCAAAATGAAATTATTCTACCTTGTAGATTGGAAAGGGTTTGGTTCACAGGACAGAACTTGGGAACCTAGCTCAAACATTCATGCCCCCACATTACTTTAAAAGTTTCATCGAAACCACCCTACTAAGCCAGGACTGGAGGGTTCATCCTTGGAAGGGTGTTGGGGGAGAAAACTGTCATGATCCCAGTAAATGAGCACAGTTCCCATTCAGGCATGCAGGAGAAGCAAGGGATATCACATCAGTCAGCAAAAGTGGGTACAAGCGTGGCACAAATGGCATTTGTACCATTCATATCATGTTCTTCCATAGTCTTTCATCGTTCTTACAGTAGTCTCATACACTAAACATGGCCACCGCCAGGTCCATCAATAACGTACTGCACATTCTATACCTATTGCAGAGGGAGCTACTTAAGCCCCGCCTCTGCTGGAGCGCTCGCTTTGCATCTGCTCCGCTGACAGCGGGTAACGCTACTGGCATCTCTCCTCACAGAACCTGTCAAAGAAAAATAACAGAGACATTAATTTTCACATAAAAGACAACAGAATTCATAGTTACAGTAAAGACGTACAGAACCGAAGTATCTCTGAAGCGTTTCTTCAGTAAGCTGTTTTTGTTCGTAGCTGAAACATCTTCTGTCAGAAGTTCTCTCATAGCCGCAGCATCTTCGAGCAACAGTCTTCATTCACGGTCGCAGAACCTTCATTCAGAAGTTTTTCTCTGCAGCCTCCGTATTTTCCAAAGGTATTTCTCCCTCAGCTTTCCAAAAACCTGCAAACAAATATGGTATTTCATTAACGAACAAACTTTATAGAAATAAGAAAGAAGAAGTTTAAATAACTTAAGTACCTGAAGTTTTGTAAAGTTTTCACCGCTTTGTTATCACTGCGCTCTTTCCTGAAGCCTGCAATTACTCCTTATAGACGAACTTACGTTTGTTAAATGTTTCTTCATTCTGAATAACGTCACATTCATTCCACAGCTATTAACCTTTCTGAATTCAGAGAACCTGCAAGAATAAAGGAAAATATTAGAAAGAGAGATCGCTCCAAAATAGGGACCATTCAATATCAAACAACTATAGTATTTTCTCCACAAACTTACCCGAGACAATTCTTTAAAGGCAAAGACATTATCAGACAAGAGTTTATCGAACACCTCAGCCTTCCAAGTTTTGAATTCCTTCATTCCAACGCGCCCCTGTAGAATAACAGGATGGAGAGCTCCACAAAGCATACTCACAAGTGAGAAGGGAGAGATTACAAAAAATGCACAGTCATACAGTAACTTCTCATAAAATAGTGAGTATAGTAGTTCTATTGTTATTATTGTTGTTTACACACAAAGAATCCTAAAAAAGCCCAAATAACAGATTCATTGACTGAGAAGGCATTACGATCCTGCGGAGTCCAGCTAAGCATAATACAGGCATTCTTTTCAGCTGATTGATGAGCCCAAGGAAAATCAAACAGAGGAGGCATCTGGAGAGTGAGAAGAAAGGAAAAGAAAAAGCAGAAGGAAATATGTAGGCCAATAGGTATATCTATGTAACAGAGAGTACTTTTTTATTTCATTGCATAAATGTATATTGTAATCATGGTGCAAAGGTCCAATCATGTTCTTGCCTTATTGAGTAATTTGTTTGAGGATATTGTTCAAATACCACTGATAATTGTGAATGTATGCATTGTTCTGCTGTTGCAATCCTTCCGGGAAGACTGTCAGTGAAACATTCTAAAACCTGTTTTTATCTATCTCCTAATAGATTATTAACTCCATTACCTCCTAGACTGGTGAGGTCCTCCCCGGGGACCTGGAAAGGGAAGGAAAGAAAGGGGGTGCTGCTCCATACTCTCCAACTGAATTACGGAAGGAAATCATGGTGTGCCGCTCCCTGATGAAAGAAGAACTCCGCCGGATTTGCCTCACTCTGCCCTACTGTCCCTCAATGAGAAGTCGTGGCAGAGCAGGGGAGGGGGACATGTGAGGTACATTTGCCAGTCCCCCACAGAAACCCCCCTACAACAAAAACCAGGTTTCCTCATTTTTCCCAAAAGAGGCTGTGCTTTCTTTTCCCTGCGCAGGGGTGGTAAGCTTTAAACATTGCCACTACAAAGAATGGCTGCATTTGATTCTTTCATCTAAATCCAGCAGAAAATGACCCATGCTTAGAACAGCATCACCTTTTTATGTTCTGCCATGCTGAACACAAAAGCTGCACGCATGACACCCAAGACGGCTTAGCAAATCACTCTTGATTTCATTTTCCATAAAGTTGTGCCCTTCAAGGAAATCCCTCATGGCATGTTTTATTTCTTTTGAGTAGCAAGGGGTGAGGCAAAAACATTCCCAGAACAGCAGATGTATAGGGAAATCACATGAAAGGCAAATAATTTGGATATCTACTGATACCTTTGGAAACAAATTAACACACGCAAAGTACTTCAAAGAAAATATGTTCTCCCTTGCCTTGTGTCAGTTTCACAGAACTCAGTTTCCAAGCATGTCCCTGTGTATATAAATTGACCAGAGCTATAAAAGGCTTTCATTAAGTAAATGCGAGGAAAAACGCATTTTGTAAAGGTAACATTAGGAAAGAAATGAACCTGTGTTATCCTGCTTTTGCAAAGCAGTGAAATGACATTGTGAAAAATACATTGGAAATAATACTGTAAAATGCATAGAAACACAACTGGACATTTGTGGAGAGGGGCTGCAAAGACATATGCATATTGTGCTCTGTATTTAACCCCCCAAAAAATAACTTCAACAGCCTGGCTGAGGCTCAGGCCTTCCTGTTAGACCAGTTTGGTTTAAAGGCCAAATCTCGCACCTCCCCATGACCTGATACTACTAGGGCAGGGGCCCAGTTCTATGGACTGAAAAGTGTGATAAATACAGGTTGCCTCAGACTGCCTGGCAGAAATGCTCCCAAGGACAAAGGAAGGTTCCCTTGCATTGAAATTTGAGGACTTCAAAGAGAAAGTCATGACAACCCCTGTGTAAGCTGACCAAGGGAAGACATTTGGCTGGGGGGTTGGAGAGACCACCCACATTTGGTGACAAATCCAGCCCATTTGATTTAAAAGACTTTTTTTACATTAAGACATTTATTTCAGAAACCTGAATAAGCAGTAATGTGAAATTATGACAGTTTGAATGTAATTTATTTTATGAGCAAAATAAGACTATTTGCGTCTTCCTGGCATGTGGTGGACATGAATGGCAGCAAAAAGACTTTTCTGGGGAAAGCGTAAATGCCACATGGCAGAAATATATATACAGAATTAGGGCTACTCTGTAGCCACAGTGGTCTGCCCCGGGGGGTGGGTAACGTACCAGTGGGGGGCAAAGTCTATAATCTCAACAAAACAAAGGTACTGGTATGTTTAGGGGTTAGCCAGTGTGAAGTGTAAATGAATTAGAAATATTACACCCGGTCTAAACCCACATAACCTTAATGGTTATCAATTTGCATGCAAAAATACATATTGAAACACTCCTAGACAATAAACAGATGTTTACACAGATTGATGTTAAAAAGAAAATATTTTTTTAATATCATAAAAAATTAAGTACATATAGTAAAAACCATCGTTGAAAGACATGTGTAATAAAGAAAACGAACATTCATTTCCCATTTGTCAATTGGTTATGAGAGCTTTCAAACAATCTAAGAAAATTAGAATTGGTACATCAAGGAAAGAACATAAATGTAAAGCAATTTCAATATTGACAAAAAGCCAGTTGTATATCACTGGGATACTTGATTGAATCAAAGAAAAACACAGAGGTACAAAGTGATGAGTACAGTTGAACCTCTATTCAATGTAATAGAACATATTAAGCAATTGAGAGCGGTATTCATTAGTAATTAGAATCAATTCCCAAAGTTGAAGATATTATGTGTCGGGATAGGGTCTGCCATAAATAAACCATATAGGATGTAGGTGTTTAACCTAGAGGACATGCTTCCATCAGTGGATCATGTCACGTGAGCAAAATGGTCCTGGTGCTCCACAAATGTCGCTGTGAAGGACCTTGTTTCCCCTCTGATAGAAGAAAGCGTTTCGGCCGAACAAAATTGGTGAAGAAATGTTTTACCATGTGAACAGAATCTACTCTGCCTTCATCAGGGCAATAATTAGCAGGACCCTTGAATGGGTGGAAATGATCAGAGCCGTGGTGGGCAGAAATATGCCAGACACTATTAGGCTTACGTGTAGCTATTTGTAGAATATTAGTTAAAATGTTTCCCATGAAAAATTGCAAAAGGGTGCCCGATGGGCGAAGCAGCATCGCACAGACTTGGTGTTCGAAACAGCATATTCCTTTTAGAAAATGGGATTTGCCTATCTGATTTGTATAGGGTGACCATGGTAAATATAAGGTTTTTTGTTCCATAACTTATTTTAGAAAAAGTAACTGTGGTGAAACAAAGCATGTCATAAAACACACACACTTAAACTGATGTCACTTCCCTGGAACCAATCCCCCTGCATGGAGGTGGTGACATCCACAGCCTGACCTATCCCTTCCAAGAGGTATGTCCAGGCTACTTCCACCCAAATAGTAAATGATTTTCTGATGTTATCCTGCTTATTCAAGAAAGAGGCATAGGGACATACAGGGAAATTAAAACAATCAACCCTGCAAGATTCCAATATCTAGAACCACCTATCCTGATACAGATCCAGGCAAAACCACCAGACAGAACCTCCTATTCAGGCAGACCCACCTATCCAGAACTAAACCCTACAAAAATCCCAATAGTTCAGGGAGAAAGGAGGAAAGGCTGCTAATCCCTTAAGGAGAATCACATGACCAGACCTGTATTTGCCCAGCTGATGTATCCCGCTGTCCACAATGACCTGACCCCTGTTGCTGAGCCCTTCCAATAAAGGAGAGCCCAGCTGCTGTCCAGCGATCCAGTAAGCTGTCCAAACTACCCAACTCAAGTGCATTTTGTAAGTATCACCCTCCCAGTATATAAAACTCCCATAAGAAACCCTAGTAATTCCCCAAATTGGCAGCATCCAATGTTTATCCTGTCCATAGAAGAATCTGTGGTAGTCTCCATGTGTTAGCGTAATTGTAATCATTTCAGCTATCTGTGCAATTCCTTAGTACCATTTTTGAGATAAAGTAATTAATTCCCATATAAAGAGAAACGCAGTGCAAATTGGTTAACATTGATATGATATGATATGATATGATAGTTTATTTATATAGCGCCTATACACAATGTGTTTCAAAGTGCTTCAAGGCAAGGGAGGGAACAAGGAAAAAAACAATAACATTCTTACAGGCCATGAACAGTAATGATGTGAAATTAACTATCGTACTCGACCTGATGACATTTCAGATAGATCAAGAGCTAAAACATAGATAAGGAAGGTAGGGGCAGAGTGGGAAGGAAATGGAAACAGACAGGCGACTACCGTACTAGGCCTGACAACATTTCTGGTAGAGCTGGAAAAGAAACAAGAGGTGAGGGAGAGGGGCGCAGACAGGTAGGGGAGGATCAAAACAAGCGACTGTCATATTAGGCCTGACGACATTTCAGAGTGCGGGAGGGGGGTTGGGGAGGAAAAAACCAGTAAGGGGAGGGAGGAGGAGACAGACGAGGTTGCTATCATACTAGGTCAAGGGACAATTCTGATAGAGTAAGTGCATAGAAGAAAGTAAGGGGAGGAGATAGGAAAAGGGTGAAGGGAAAGGAGGAGAGAACAGAGAGTTAGCAGTCAAAAGAGTGGAGAAGCAAGAGGGGAGAGTGAACACAATTGCA
This sequence comes from Ambystoma mexicanum, assembly GCF_040938575.1. Classification (NCBI taxonomy): domain Eukaryota; kingdom Metazoa; phylum Chordata; class Amphibia; order Caudata; family Ambystomatidae; genus Ambystoma; species Ambystoma mexicanum. The sequence goes on along the minus strand of NC_090930.1, from coordinate 1,173,774,660 downwards.
GAAGTCAGTAGTCACACATAATGTTGCAAGCCAGGATACAAGATGAAGATGGGAACAGCATGATTCAGGGCCACCATGTGTTCAGGATGCAAAAGAAGTTCAGCATGAGAGTTGAGAAAGAGTGACGCACCATGAATGAATGAAGTCCATAAAAGTCAAATCCAGCATTGTCCACAAGACGGTGATGGTGAATCCAGAATGTATCAGGACAGACTCCTACAGAAGTAGGCTTGAGTGGGGTGAGGTGGGGCAGGGTAGAAGAATCAAGCAAAACAGGCAACACCTGTGTGCGAGAATGGGGGGGCACAAGGGAACATCACGGGGGGGAACCAGAGGGAGTACCACATGTTGGTGCATGCCTACCTGCTGTCTGAGCAGGGGGTCGGGCCCTGGGTCCTCCTGTTCTGAACAGGTCCAAACAGGAATTTCCCTTTCTTCGTCTGCCCTTCGCTTAGGATGCCCGGGCGAGAGACGCCCTTGATCTAATAGGAGCAGGAAGGAAGAGGCAGGGCTAAGAAGGTGGGCGGTGCTTGCTAAATTGTGAAAAAGGGCGGCAAAAAGGAAGGCATCAGGTGGGTGGGGCTTGCTAAGTGGTGAAAAAGAGAAGCAAACAGGAAGGCACCAGGTGGGCGGGACTTAGGCCAGGTGACCTAGATCCACTTGCACCTGCTCCCCATCTGCAAAGGAAAAGAGGCTGGAGGGTTCTTTAAGTAGGAAAAAGGAGCGGCAAACAGGAAGGCACCAGGTGGGCGGGGCTTGCTATGTGGTGAAAAAGAGGGGCAAACAGGAAGGCAAATTAACTTCCTTGCGTGCAGTGTCTTTAATAATCTAGCCACTAAAATATAGTCTCAGTAGCACAAATCATTTTGCTAACACAACCGAGTTTGCCTGTGAAATTGTTTCCGTTTTAAAATCCGATTTTCATTTCCTATAAAGAACCCCATACTGCCACATTCATAGAAAGTAAAACCTCTCACTTCAATATCATACCTGTTCTGTGACTTGGTACCTCATCAGAAAAAACGATTTCCGATTTTGACTGCTTAGCCCATTTCTGTAGCTGTTTGTTTAATTCTGTGAAAAATAAGAAATTGCAATTCTGCCACGTGTGATTTTTGCTGCACTGCTTTCCTTCCCAAAGTCGATTTTCTCAACTGTATTCATGTTGTTGAAGTTCCCTGCCTTGTCGCTTGTAATCCGTCTTGCCTTGTTAGTACAGCTACACAAATTCCTGTCCTATCTATTCAGCCGCACATGTAAACTGACCTCTAATCATCCAGTGATTTCCGAGTGCCATTTTGCTAATTTTTCAAGGGTTTTTCATTTGGTTTTGGCCTCCCATTCTGGGATGGTAGGACGTATTTAATATCCATTTTTTCCCTCTTATTTCTGACTCCTTGCTAACCATTTCCACCCACACAAAACTTAGTCAGCAGGTGTTTGGGGGGAGTGTTGCAGGGGGGGTGCCTAACAGTTGTGCAATCTACAGGTATGAACAAAAAGTGACTTTGCTTCCATATCCATTTAAACTGATGTGACAACTGTCAGAAAGTTATATTAAGTGTATCATAACATTTTGCTGTATATTATCACCACACTGGTGATTGCTGCCATACCTTTTATTTGTTTGATTTTGAATTTTAAAAATAAATAAATATTGTATTATTACACAGCGGCCTGGTTCATGGTCCATTGCGACACAGGGTGTTTGTCAATGGGGTTGTGATACGGGTTGGGTGCCTTCTCAAAGCTGAATTCAAAATAGATAAAGTAAAAGTGTTTTATTGTGCACCACATCCCTTGCCAGTGGAAAGAGTGCTTGTCTGGAGTGTACCGTGTCTTCAAATCCTTTACATTTAAAATAAGTGACACAGAATGGGGGGCTCCCTGTTGCATTAAGCCTTTATATCGGCTTAGGTACTTTTTACAGCACAAAGGGTCAGCGAGACTATTAACTTTTGACTTACTGGAGGGATTTGGATGTGATTTTCCAAACAAATAGACTGTCAAGAGCTGCACTAAACTTGACATTTTGGGAACAACGTGTTAGAGAATGAAAAAGTTATTAAGAAAAAATACAAATGCTGTTTTGCACCTACTTGCATTCATTTTCCCATAGAGAAAAAGTGTAGATTTTTAACAGTTATAGCGTGAAAACCACTTAGATTTGGACCAAATAAAAAGCATAAGGCATTAACAAAGTTACCTTGACTGCTTTGGGGTAAAACCATCCAGTCGTTTTTTAAATATTTGACAGAAAACGGGATGCCCCCTGTGCCTTAATATCTTTATTTCGGTCTTGGTCTTTGCAGCAGAGAAGATCAGAGAGGCTAATACATTTTGACTTGCTGGATGGATTTGGATGAATTTGTCTAAGTTAGTCAAGGCCCCTGGAAATTGGAAATCATTGACCCATTAGTAAAAAAAATAAAAGGTTGTTAAGAAAACATAAAAACACAGTTTTCAGCCTACTCCCATTCATTTTCCCCCTACAGAAAAAAGTGTAGCTTTTGAACATCCGTAGTGTCAAAACTGCTTGGCAGATTTGGACCAAATAAGAAACAATTTAGGCACAAAGCATTGATATAATTTCCTTAACTAGTTTGGGATAAATCCATCCCGTAGTTTTTAAAATATTCGAAAGAAAATGGGGTGCCCCCTTGCATTAAACCTTTATATCTTCCTATGGGCGTTGCAGCAGAGAGCCTGAGAGAAGCTAACCAATGTGGACTTGCACAATGGATTTGGGTGACATTTTTTAAACAAAAAGCTTGTTAAGGGTCCCCTCCCCAAACTGGAAATGTTAGGAACAATTTGTTGAAAAATGAAAAAGTTATTTAAAAAACATACAGTTTTCAGCCTACTCCCATTCGTTTTCCCATGGAGAAAAAGTGCTGTTTTTGAACAGCTGCAGCGAAAAAACAGATGAGCAGATTTGGACAAAACTTTGAAATGAACCACCCCACGACCTTAGATTGGGCCTCATCACGAATTGGGCGGTAACGACGGCGCTAAAAGCGCTGGCATTATTAGCCCTCCCGCCAAACCCACCGGCGCTATTAGCGCCGGATCACGGGTTTGGCAGAACGGTTATTGCCCATTCCCCATTGACCCCATTTGGGAATTCCCTATTCCCCATTGGGCTCAAAGGGGAAATTTTGCGCTTTTACCGCCGGCGGATTTCCCGCCGACGGTAAACGTGCCGAAAATCAGCAAAATCTCTGCGGATTTTCCCCCAGCTCAGAGCTGGGGGAAATTAGCTGAAGCCGTGATTTTGCGGACCCTTAAATCAGGCGGTAACTTTGCTACCACCGGATTTAAGGGCTACCACCAAACTTGTGATGAGGCCCTATAGTGTAATAATGTTCTCGACATTAAAAAGAGACTCAAAACTCTTCTGTTTATGTAGTCACTGCTAGGAAAACAATTATTATTTTGAACAACAGCGCTTAGATGGCCTTGCCATAGGCGCTATTTAAATACCAATACCAATTCCCTTAGCAAATAGCAACAGGAATAGCAATCACATCAGGCTAGAAGTCAGGAGTGGAAAAGAAGACACCATGTGATGTTTGGGATTTGGGGGTGGGTTAGGGAGCCAGTTACTGATAGAACATTTTTATTTTATCAGGGGAAGACAGCATGTGTCTCAAGAGATTACAGCGGTAACGCCACAAGACGTTCTCAGAAGAAAATGTCTGTCACAGGAAGCCATGATTGATACTGGGTGTTTTTGTTCATTTTTATTTATTGTATATGGTTTACAAAAGAAACCTTTACAATTACATTTGATAAGTAAAGAGAGCAACATTAAAACAGAAAAAAATGCATATAAACATACATTACATTACATTACATTACATTTCATTGAAGATACTTTACAACCCCAGGATCCTTCTTCTAACAGTAGAAAACATAGAATAAAACAATAAAAATCAGTGCAGAATTAAAACCAATACAAGATTTTTAAAATTCCAAGTCTTAGTTCCCTCTGCGTGTAAAAAATGTCAGTAAGATTTCAAATGTATATACATAGACAATACAACCGATGATATAAAAGAATTAGAAGTTCATCATATTGATTGATCATAGGGAAGGCGCATACAGATCTAATGATTTAATAAAACCCGCCACCACATGTGCATCTATGGTTTTAGAGATAGAGAGACAGTGAGACCAGATAAGATTTTCTGCCCCCAAAAGTCTGAGAGTATTGAATATGCCTAAATGAATGGCCCTAAGACCTTTCAGAGCAACACAGTCTAAAAAGAAATGACGGGAAGATTCAGTAACCCCAGGAATGTGGCAGAAACGACATGTAAGATCCAAGTCACTAATCTCCTTCCTTCTATGTAGAACTTCCTTGGTAGGCAAATTGTTCCATCTAAGTTTCAGGAGTAGTGAACAGTAGTGGCGGTTAGGGTCAAAATAAAAGACAAGCAGCCTCTCTTCTTATGATCAAATTGTAAATCACAGAGAGATGGATAAGTGTGCCATTTTTCCAGCATGTCATTCCAATCAAAACAGAAAAGGTGCTCTTTAACTTTGTTCGCATTGGTCAAAAAAGTATCCCTATCAGTACCCAAATCTAATAAAGTCTTGTCACAGAGGTCCCTAAATTTTAAAAGAAATACATTTCGGTCTAGGGATCCCTGTGAGAGGAGCGCCTTACCCACATCATCATAGAGTGTGTCATGTTTAGGGGAAATCAGGGCAGAAAAAAGTGCAAGAGCCTTCCAAAGGATTCTAGCTCACAGAGAAACTAAACCCGGTTCAAACCTTATGGCCGCTATTGGAACACAATTGGAAATTTTCATGACCTTTCTCCAATAGATCCCCTCAAGGGTGTCCCAAAAGTTCAGAAGAACCAGATAATGTAGTTCCATTCCATATATTAATTTCGGAATCACCTTTCCCTTGAAGAAATCTACCACTGGCGTAAAAGAGAACCTGCCATATTTGTTATCTAGCTTAATAGATTGTGAAATAAGCAGGAGTACTTTATGTCTAAGGGATCGTCTTAGTTCGGCGGCCGATGGTTGGGCCAAAATAAGGAAACCCAAATAGACAATTTTAGGTGCTCTCATGATGTTCTCACTGCCAATGTTCTACATTTGTTTATTCCCTTTCTTCTCCTTAGAAAAGATCATAGTGCAGGTCTTATTCAGATTAATTGTTAACCCCTTAAGTGTAGAGTATTCTTCAAACTTGCATATAAGTCTTTGCAAGCCCACTTTGGTCTGATCAAAGAGAAGGAAATCGTCAGCATATGCCAACCAAGAGAGCCTGAGATCCCCCAATTTTGCGTTCACCAAACCAGCATTCCCAAGAAACTCCCCTACATCTGCAAGGTAGAGAATAAAGAGGCATGGAGCTAAGGAGCAGCCCTGTCTAACTCCAACAAGTGTCCTTATTCTTCTAGAGAGCGTTCCTTCTAAATCAAACCTAATATGGACCCCCGAGTTCTCACATTACCATAATTAGGTTGAGAAGACCTGCCGGGATCCCCCACTTTGATCACTTTGTCCAGAGCCTTGATCTAATTACCAAGTCAAATGCATTTGACAGATCGATTGAGGCAACATAGAGAGTACCACCAACTTTTCGAGGGTTGTACTTTGTAGGGCAATTAGAATAAAGCCGTTAATATTGGTTGAATGACCAACCATGAAGCCTCTTTGTTGTTTCAGGAGGATATGATTTTCCTTAATCCAAACATTGAGATGAGAGAGAAGTATCGAAGAAGAAAGCTTACAATTCACATCAATAAGAGAGATTGGTCAGATTGGTCTGATTTTCTTGACCAAGGTTCGTTAACTTCTCTTAAAAATGGGAACAATGTAGGCAGTCTGCCAACTATGTGGGACCTTGCCAGTATTTACTACATCTTGGAATAGCAGGCACAGAAGTTTAGCCCAAACTTCTGGTTCTGCTTTCAGTGTATTGTTCATCAAGCCATTAGGACCGGGGCCCCCAGATCTCTTGGCTTTGGCGATAAGCCCCACTATTGTCTCATGATCAATGACGGGCTCCCAGCTAGCATTTGGTGCATCCTCCCCAATTGTGCAGAGTTCTAGCCCTTCTTCCCCTCTACCAAAAAGTTCTGTGTAATGGTCTACCCATTGAACCTCCGGGATGGCATTCAGTTGATCAACAACCGTATCCTGATCTTGGGCTGAGAAAATAGTCCAAAATGCCCTAAGATCTCTTTTGACCAGGACTTTTAGCATAAGCTCTGCGTCTTTTTGCAGCAAGCTGGATTTTCTTGATTTGCAATAATTTTTATATTTTTGACGGATGGATTTGATTTTTGCTTTTTTGTTATCCCAGTCAATTTTGAGCAATTGGACTTCTCTAATAAGTTTCCAAGTGTAGGCCTTTTCATTGGCCAACTCCTGATCAAACTTATGAGCATGAGATCTTTTAGAGTTACCCTTCCTGGGTGAGTCATAGATACTACTATGGAGAGCATTCAGGAAAGTGTCAAAGTATAAGGTGTTAAAAACTGCTTGTTTCCACAAAAGGGAGGTATGATTGAGCAATTAGATAACTTGACAGTTAAGGAGATTAATATTGGCAGGCGACCAACATACCCCGGTCCCTTGTCCCACAGTGTTAAGATGACGTGGTGTTAAACGGGAAATCATATCGTGCCTCCTTTCTTATATATATTGTCCTAAGCCCAGTCGCTCTGCGAAGAAAACCACATTTCAAATGTTCCGATTTTAGATCAACGTTGCCGCCATTTTAGGATCATCCGCCATTTTGATTTCTGTTCAAATGTAATTGTGTTCTAAAATGGTGGACTGTGTTTCCAACTTGTAACCGAGCCTTCCTGACCCTTGCACCTTAGTTAATGTTTAGACTGTCCGCGGGCCGAATGTTTGGGCTGGTTAAAGAGTCCTTGTCCCATGCCTGACTTGCGGTCCTAGGATTGTCTGCATCAATAAGCCTCATCCACGAACATACATCGAAACAATGTAAAGTAAATGTCGAACGTGGACACTGGCTGAACTGCATTGTTTAGGGACATGTGCTAAGGCTTACTGTTAAACCGGGAACACACTGTTGCCAATGTAACTTGTTTGTATGTAAACCAAGAATAATCTGTGTGCATATTGTTGTATAAACCATAAGTGAACTCGGCACAAACTCTAGACCATGGATTATTAACTTGTAGAGGGACTGGACATTATTACTGAAATTGTATAAATGCACGAATGTCCAGATGTCCAGTACCTCTCACTTCTCACACTGAAGAGCTGGTATTCACTGTGATGTACTGAGGGCCAGATAGCTATCTGTTTTTGTTCTTTGTAAACTGTGCAGTCGAATAAAGATCTGTGAATCTTTATAAACCTGTGTTTGGTGTATTTCCTTTTGTGGTACTCAGTCTTGATATTTCTCCTTGCTTTTACAGATGGCGCCCGAATAGGGACCCTCAAGATTGATGCCATCTCGTTGAAGGTTGACGCGGCTATTGGACCAGGATCGGACGGTGTAAAAGGGGCCCCTTTCTTGGATGAGAAGTGATACCTCAACAGCACTGCACGAACCGATCCCTGGATGGTGAGCCTGCAGTCCGAGACGGCATCTTGACGAGGGTCCATATATCGAGGCGGGCAGTTTTGCCGAAATCACCAACCACATGGGTCCCTTGTAATTCTTTGAAATCCGATCAGACCTCCTTAGTTCTTTGATCAGGTGAGTCGTGACCCGATTCTTAATTATCCTGATAATTTGTTTTGGGGCATTGCACTCGCGAGTACATTTATTGACCAGGTAACACCAGGAATCTGACATGCCTGGGAAATTGTCTGCCTGCTTCAGGGCGTTATTCCGCAGTGACAGACAATCTTTGGAATTTGGCCGACTGGCAGCAATGGAGGGTTCTCCGGCATGTACTATGTACTGTAAGCACGGCATTGGTCATATAGTGTTTAATGATATTTGGTACAGACAAACTAGACATGCTTCCGAACTTCAGTGGCCACCCAATGGTAGTTTTGAAATTCCTAGTATAGAATATTTAAAGTGTATATTATTAAAGAAAAAAGGCTAGACCTGCAGCATTTGATGCATTATAGAATCGGAAGAAAGAAGCTATGCAGCAACTTAAAAGAAGAGAGAAACATGCACGCCGTCATATGTCTAACGCTGAACAAGCGTTGTTGTATGATCAAAATGAACAGTCTGAGTCAGTTAGGAATATGGATAGGGCTTTTTCACTTGGTATTCAGAAACTCTATCCGTCTAAAGACTTTCATGTATCTGATGAGCTAATTGATAAACTTCTAAATAAACAAAGGCCTGGTGCCACTGCGCCACCTCTGTATGTACCTATTCCTGCTGTTTTGCCTCTTCCTACTGTTGTTCCTCCTACCGTAGTAATCCCTGCTCCTTCTATCGTTCTTCCTAATGTTCCTCTTCCTCTTCCTCCGGCTGTTGTTCCTCCTCCTATTGTTGCTCTTCTCCACCTGCACCTCCACCTTTGCCTACTGTTACGGGTTTGGTAGATTTGTCTTCTGCCCCAGTCATAGCACCTTTGTTACCGATTGTACAAGATTTGTCTACTCTTCCTCTTCCAAGTGGTTCTGTCCCGTTGGGTCCTATAAACGGGAACCAGTGTGCTTATTGCAGACAAGAGGGTCATTGGCGTGCACAATGCCCGATCCTCCAGCAGAGGTCGAATAACGCATTTGGTACCATGGGTAGACGATCCAGAAGCCGCCCTGGGGCAGGATGTCCTGGTAGAAGTCAGTTTTCTCAAAATGTGCAACCTTTTTCACAGGATAATCAGTCACCAAGTGTGGATAATAGAAACATTTTTGATCATCCTTCTGCTGCATATCTCTCTGATGACCTTCCTTTTGACGACATTCTGTTTCGCTAGGATTGCCCGAAGCAGGGTTTGGAACCGACGCCTATTCCCGTTAATCAGAAAGGTCCCTACGTTGAGATGATAGTGGGAAATAGGAAACATCTATTCTTGATAGATACAGGAGCACAGAAGTGTACCATTGACCATTCACGGGTTCGAAACATTCCACTGTCAGGGCAAACCAATGTTTCTGTAGGGTTTTATAGTACGCCAGTAGTTTGTCCAGTTTCTTCGCTGGTACCGATTACTTTGGGTCCATTCACGGACCACTGTCCATTTCTTTTGACTACGAACTGTGGAGAGAATTTGTTAGGGTTGAATCTGTTAAAGGAATTAAATGCGGTAATTCATTGTTCTTCGCATGGAGTGCGTTTGACGATTTCACCACAGCAACTTTCTGTCTCTCAGTTCTTGACTAGACCTTTGCCGCCAGAATTTAGTGATGTTCCGGAGTGTTTGTGGGCAATTGATGACAATGATGTCGGTGTTCTACAAAATGAGCATGTTAAGATAATTTTGAAACATGGAGTAAAGTTGCCACGTTTTCCTCAGTATAAGATTTCGGTTGATGGTGAGCAAGCTTAGAAGTGCATGGTCTCCGATTTTGTACATCGTAGGGTTATTGAGGAAATTGCAGGTAGTTTGTGCAATAGTCCGATTTTGCCTGTGTACAAGAAAGGCGAAAATGCAATTGCTTTTCGTTTCATCATTGATTTACGTGCCATCAATGAGATTGTTGCTCCACAATTTCCTAATGAGCCTGATGTAACGACAATATTAACTATGATTCTGGCTTCTGCTACTTACTTTAGTGTTGTAGATCTTAAGAATGCTTTCTTTAGCATTCCTATACCCAGGGATAGTAGATACCTGTTTGCGTTCACCTTAGGGGGACGCTCATTTATATTCACTTTATAGATCTACTTTTAGCTGCTGACTCAGAGAGTTCCTGTAAGGAGGGCACTGTGTTGTTGATTATTCACCTAGCAAAACATGGACACAAAGCTTCACTCAAAAAGTTTCAATATTGTCGACAGGAGGTCGCCCATTTAGGCTATCTCCTGTCAAAGGAGGGAAGAAGGTTGACGCCTAAGCGGATAAAATCATTTCAAGCATGTCTGTCCCAAATACACAGAAGGAAGTCAGAGCCTTGATAGGAATGGCTTCTTACTGTAGGCAGCGGATCCCGAACTTCTCGTTAACGATTAGACCAATGTTGGCTTTGACGAAGAAGAGCATTTCTTCGCCATTGCCATGGAACTTGGAACACCAGCAAGCGTTTGATCTGCTCAAGACCAAATTATGTAAAGGCCTTTGTGTTGTATGTGCATGAACGTGATGGATGTGCTTTGGCTGTATTAATGCAGGAACATGGAGGTAAGAATAGGCCGTGCGGCTACTTTTCTTCCGCCCTTGATCCTATTGCATGCGCTTTGCCAAGATGTTTGAGAGCTGTCGCTGCTGCTGCTGCGTCTGTAAAACAGAGCGAGGGTATGGTCCTAGGCCATGCTTTAACCCTGATGGTACCTCACTCTGTAGATGTTCTATTAAACAGAACACAAACGCAACACCTCACCTCCGCACGATTAACGAGATACGAATTGATCTTGTTTGCTCCGCACATTAAAATTCAGAGGTGTTGCGTTCTGAATCCGGCTGAACTTTTACCTTTCCCGCAAGGTACTGCTTGCAGTGACGAAGTGTCACATGACTGCCTTTACACCACAGAGCAAGAGACTAAAGGCAGAATTGATTTGAAAGATACTCCTTTGAACAATCCACAAGGGGAGCTGTTTTGTGATGGCTCCTGTTTCAAACTTCCGGATGTACATCCACACCTGCTTATCCAATCACCACATTGAGCACGATTGTGGAAAGCAAAAGAATCACGCATAACTCCACGCAGGCCGCAGAGATTATAGCATTGACTCAAGCTTGTGAACTTTCCGAAGGGCTTAGAGTGAATATATATACTGATAGTCAGTATGCTTTTGGGGTGGTTTACAACTTCGGTAGACTTTGGGCAGAACAAGGTTTCTTGACCTCACATGGAACTAAGATCCAATACGGCTCCTTGATAATATGGTTACTGTCTGCGCTTGCATTCCCCACTCAGTTAGCGATCATGAAATGCGCAGCGCATCAGAAAATCATAGATGATGTGGGAAAAGGGAACACTTTCGCTGACCAGATAGCCAAACAGACTGCCACTGATCTCTATTCAGAAATGTATACTTCAAGGGAAGCCAGACATGTTTGTACTTTGGATTAGGGTATTGAATCTGTAAAGAATATTCACGCTGATGCCACATTAGAAGAATCCAAACAATGGGCTGTGGGTTTGGCAAGATTGGATGATGATGGGTGTTGGGTGGACAAGTTAGAAGGAAAATGGTTGCTGCCAGATGCGTACATTACAATGATGGTCGCAATGGTTCATGGCCCCACCCACATCTGTGCACTGAAGGGTTACCAAAATGTTACAAAATGCCTGGGTGAATGATAAAATCTCCAAAAAAGCTGAATGTTTTGTTCAGAGTTGTATGATCTGCCTACAGCATAATATGGGAAAGGGCACATCGACTCCAAGGGGTAGCTTTGGTCCACCTTCTGTCCCCTTTGAGGTCATACATTTTGATTTCATTGAAATGGAGCGTTGTAACAATTACAAGTATGTACTAGTTGTTATCTGCGCCTTTAGTAAATGGGTTGAAGCCTTTCCTGTTAAAGTTGCCACAACAATGACAATGGCGAAAACCATGCTTAAAGAATATTTTCCTAGGTTTGGTTTGCCAAGGGTCATCTGGTCGGACAATGGTCCACATTTTATCGCTGCTGTAATTCTGCAGATATGTGCGGGATTACAGATCGATAAACGGTTCCATTTGGCTAGACATGCTCAAAGTACTGGTTTGGTAGAGGGACACCACGGCATCATAAAGAACAAGCTCACTAAGACATGTGCCAGCACCAAACCGAAATGGCCGGACTCCTTACCGATCATCTTGTTATCCATGAGAACGACCCCACAGACTAAGACGGGGCTCTCCCCATTTGAGGTGGTTATGGATAGGCCAGCTAACATTTGGAATCTGCCTAAGCCAAGATCTTTGCGCGACATTGAACATGTACTTCTTTCAGACTACTGTGACCGGTTAACTAAAAATCTGTATTTGATTTATCAACAGGTGCGAGAAGCCCTCCCCGTCAAATACGAGGGCCCAGGCCACAGCATACGGCCTGGAAGCTGGGTGTTGATCAAATCATTTGAAAGAGCATCCTGCCTAACACAGCGTTGGAGGGGCCCACATCAGGTCCTCTTGGCCACGCAGACAGCTATACGAGTGTCGGGACGAAAGCATTGGATTCATGCATCGCATGTCAAGAGGATTCCCTTCCCTTTGCCACACGATACAGAAGACTCAGAAATCCTTACCTGCGCTGCTCCCAACGATCACAAAGTATTGAGCAGCATTGAGAGTGCTTCGGAGACTCTCCCTGAGCCCCTGGGGCCTGGGGAAACAGCCATTTTATCTCCACACTCTCCCCCATACCCTTTTTCACCATTGTCAGAGTCTGTCACAAATCCACCACTTCCATTTGGAAGAAACGACACGTTGTTCACAGATCACTCAGTACCAGGAGTCACAAGGTACGATCTGCGTCCACGGAGCTAGACTTACTGCACGGTTCGGCTGTGCCAACAGGAAAAATCATCGGAGGGCTTGTCTTTTGGCCCCGTTCTTTTTGCACGTAAGGAATTCTGTTGGCTAGGGTTAGGGAAGGACTAAGAAAACACGCGATCAGGAGATCGCCAGCAAATAAACTCTGGGTTGTATCATTTGAAGAAACAATGCCTGCAACCGCTCCCACTCATACGGAACAAATAAGTGACTGTGTGCCTGATCGTAATAATGACAATCGAATGTGTGGTCCCCGAAAATGTATTGTTGTCTTGTGATTATGTTAACCGGTTTCACAATAGTAATTGCCTTATGATTTTGGTATTTGGAAGAAGTACATCCGCTTGAAATTCTTTTGCCTACAGAAAATGTGCCTACTGTTTCTACACCTTTTGTGCATCTGCACACTCTATCTCCTAGAGACTCTCAGCACAGAGTTACCACAATAACACTTTATTACTCATCATGAATGCAACAAATGCCATTTTTAATAGGTCCAATTGTTGTATCTGCTCGCATTTACCGCAACACGGAGACAAGCGGTTGGGCTGGTATATTCATCCTTTACCTCTGACTACTGCATGCTATGCTTCTTTGAGGGCACTATTCTTTGGCCGATGGAACGATAGCATCTCGGGGAACTTCGATGGAATGAATTTGAATGATTTTGAGAAACGAGTTCTAACGCCCCTGGGATGCTCACTCTTTGCAAATAGAAGTAAGGTTAATGTTGCTTCTATTAGGCCTTCTGATAGACTGTCTTGTCCTTTTCAATTTCCGATCTCTTTCAAGATGGCTCCTAGAGGCAATAGGGATGCCAACGACACCTTCAGAAACTTTTAACCACAGCCCGATTCAGTTTTTTTATGCATACAGAGAAATAGTACTCAGTCAATGGGTGATTTCAAGGGCTGCGCCAATGTTGCGAACCAGTGAGGACAGACCTTTGTATGTAGGCAAACCTGTCTACTTTGTTTGCGGTAATGAAGCTTTCCCATGGCGACCTAGGGATTGGCAGGGAACCTGTTATTTAGGGTTTCTGTTGCCCGGGATATTCATAGCAAGCACCATAGAAATCTCTAAGGCTCGTCCAAGGCGGGACGAGAATTGTGATACTTCAGCACAAGTTCTGGGTGACGTAGCTAAATACTTCTTACCATTTTGGGGGCAAGTATTGAACTATGTGGCTATCAGAAGACTAGCAAGAGTAATGGAGAGGACCATCAACCGGACCACTGACATACTCTATAACATGACTTTAGAACAGAACGCGATAAGGTTAGTGGCACTTCAGAAGCAGATGGTATTAGACGTCATCCTGGCTGAGCATGGTGGGGTATGTAAATTAGTGGGGCCACTTGTTGCGTTTTCGTGCCAGATTCCTCCCCAACTATCTTTAAGGCAATACAAAATCTGCACGTCCTTAGTTCAGAAGTGCATGTCCCAGAGGGAAACTGGGATCTTAGCGCTTGGGTCTGGGACTTCTTACAATCTTGGGGACAGAAGCTACTTTCAGTCTTGCTGATTATTTTGGGTATTCTGTTGTTTTTCTGTTGCTGTATACAATGTCTTCCTGGCATATGTTCGTTGTTAGGAGGATTTTGTGCACAGGCGATGGGAACATTAGGACAAAAGGTATGCGCCCCAGAGGAAATGACAAACAAATTTGTGTTGAAGGAAATTTCTGTTTCTGACCTCATGGCGATCGATATCTCTGATGATAGTGATACAGGGTGTATGGACACTGAGACGTGGAGTTACTCGTAAAGTGACTAGAAGTAGTTTAGCGCTTGGCTTAGGCCAAAAGGAGGGTTTGTTAAACGGGAAATCATATTGTGCCTCCTTTCTTATATGAATTGGCCTAAGCCCAGTCGCTCTGTGAAGAAAACCGCATTTCAAATGTTACGATTTTAGATCGAATTCGCTGCCATTTTAGGATCATCCGTCATTTTGATTTCTGTTCAAATGTAACTCTGTGTTCTAAAATGGTGGACTGTGTTTCCAACTTGTAAGAAAGCCTTCCCGACCGTTGCACCTTAGTTAATGTTTAGACTGTCCGCGGGCCGAATGTTTGGACTGGTTAAGGAGACCTTGTCCCATGCCTGACTTGTGGTCCTAGGATTGTCTGCATCAATAAGCCTCATCCACGAACATACATCGAAACAATGTAAAGTAAAGGTCGAACGTGGACACTGGCTGAACTGCATTGTGTAGGGACATGTGCTAAGGCTTACTGTTAATCCGGGAACACACTGTTGCCATTGTAACTTGTTTGTATGTAAACCAAGGATAATCCGTGTGCATATTGTTTTATAAGCCATAAGTGAACTCGGCACAAACTCTAGATCATGGATTATTAACTTGTAGAGGGGCTGGACATTATTACTGAAATTGTATGAATGCACGAATGTCCAGATGTCCAGTACCTCTCACTTCTCACACTGAAGGGCTGGTATTCACTGTGATGTACTGAGGGCCAGATAGCTATCTGTTCTTGTTCTTTGTAAACTGTGCAGTCGAATTAAGATCTGTGAATCTTTATAAGCCCGTGTTTGCTGTATTTCCTTTTGTGGTACTCAGCCTCGATATTTCCTCTTGCTTTTACAGTGGTCCCCCAGAGGGCAATAACTTCATGGGAAAAGGAGATATAAATGTAACCAGCAAAGACCCATGGTCACTCCATGGGTTGAAGGATACCTGAACCTCAGACGAGAGAGAGAGGACAGAGAGTGGTCTGCAATGGCATAGGCCCTCATTCCAAATTGGGAGGTAAGGGAAAAACGATGCTGGTAAAGGATTACCGGCAGCGCTTACCGCTACGGGCTATTCTGACCAACCAGACCGCTATTTACGGCAACGCAAAATACGATGCCGTAAATAGCAGTCTGGGTGCGCGCACGCAACACACCATGCCGGCAATAGCAGCATGCCGTAAACCGGAGAAGATCACAAGTGATGCGGACATGCAAATAATGGCCTCCTGAAGGTCGAAAACGTGCATACCGGCATGGTGTAAATAGCGGCATCGCCGACCAGGCGTTAAGAACCCTGGGCAGTGTTTCCAAGTGCCACAGGTGCACACAATCAGCATAGGTGGAGGCAATGGAGTCAGGGCCAGTACAAAAGGAGCACACCCACACACCACACCCCCTCCCACACCAAGATGATACCAATAGTAGTAGCATTACTGGAGCTGGAGGCCCTGCTTGCAATGCCTCAACAACAACAACAGCAGC
This sequence comes from Ambystoma mexicanum, assembly GCF_040938575.1. Taxonomy (NCBI): domain Eukaryota; kingdom Metazoa; phylum Chordata; class Amphibia; order Caudata; family Ambystomatidae; genus Ambystoma; species Ambystoma mexicanum. The sequence goes on along the minus strand of NC_090930.1, from coordinate 1,173,758,860 downwards.
CGCCACCACAGATGAGACGCAGGAGGAGAAGGAGGGTGAGACAGGCCCAGCATGCCCCACCAGTGCAGCCAGCCCCCAATCCCTCGCATCAGAGCCACCCCCTTCAACTTAACACTTGAGCAGATCCACACCCTGTACCGGCTTGACCGTGACACCATCACCACCATAGTGGACCTGATACACAATGACATAGTGAGCCTCATAGAAATACGCACCACCATCCCCCTCTACTGAAGGTAGTGTCTGTGCTCCACTTCTTTGCCACAGGCACCTACCAGCACACAGTGGGGCACATGCATGGCATATCTCAACCCCTATTTTCCCGGATACTGAACCAAGTGCTGGATGCCCTCCTCAAGCACACAAGGGACTACATATATCTACCACGGACTCCGCAGGAGATCTTCGATACAAAAGTTACCTTCCATGCACTGGCAGGCATGCCAAATTGTGTAGGTGCCCTCGACTGCACCCACATGGAGCAGTCTGGCCAAGAACAGATCCCTTATTCCATGAAGATGGTGTATTGCAACTGCAAGCAATACCACTCCATCAATGTGCTGATGGTATGTGACACCATAAAGATCATCACACATTGCTGTGCCAGATATCCCGGATCAACTCATGACTCTTTGGTACTGCAGAACTCCACGTTACCAGGCTACATGGAGCGACATTTTGTACAACGTTCCTAGCTGCTTGGTGAGTTGCCTGACTGGGCCATGGCAGTTCATCGGGGTTGTGAGGTGGGTGGCTGCATACTCCAACTGGGTGTGAATGGGGGGGATGCATACTCCGCCTGGCTGGGAAGTGGGGGTGCATACTCCATCTGGCTGGGAAGGGGGGATGCATACTCCACCTGGCTGGGAATGTTGATGTCAGTGCACGATGTACACATCACTGAACACTGTGCCCCAAAGCATCTGAAACGGTACATGGCAACCAAATCCCATAGTGATGAAGTAAGGCCGACACCTATCACTACATGACTAACAGGTAACCAGCCCACATCCCACAACACATGCACCACTCATCAGTGGCCCTCACACACCATAAGGTCATCCTGCACTATGCACTGCATATGCACTATGTTGCTGTCTCCAGCATATCACCACAAAGGATAGTAATCCCTGGGAGTGCATTGAACTGAGTCAACCAGGGATACCACAGTGTGTCACTGTTTCGGCACACCCATAGGAGTGCTGTATGTCACCATGGAACTGATCAGTGCAGAATGCCCAATATAGTACTGACTACAGCCAACACTCCCTACAACCAAATCCCACAGAACACAACTCATCACTGATTTTACACCAACACTGCTGTATGCATATACAATGCACATGCAACAAGATGTGAGCGCACACCATGACCCATCTTGAAGATGCAACCCACACCATTAGTCCATTGCACAGGACACATAGCGGGACCAGAAATGGGGTCAATGCATCCAGGGACATGTGCATGTGGGCACAAATTACCTGCTGCCATGTGAGACTAGTACAGTTGTCAAACATGAATGTGCGAACATTTACCTTCATTCTCCTCTCATGCAGGCGATGGTGGCTATCCCTTGGGTGGTGAATTATGGCAGGATTCACGCTAAATGCAGCAGTGTATTGGCGCAATGCATAACGCTATCAACTCAAGATGTCTGGAAGTGCACGATAGTGGAACTCTTTCAGAAATCTGACAGTGGGCATTTGGAATTGTTAAGACACTCAACATAAACCTTGTTGAGTTGAATTACTGTGCAAGCTACCGCAAGGTGTCACATGTCTGTCCCTCGTGGGAGGGTATTTCGAATTGTACCACAACAACAGGAAAACAGCTGCTATTGTGTGGGATTCAGCAATAGTCAACTTTGAACCAATTGTAAATTGTTTGGCTATAGTTGCCTTTTTAAGTCAGTCTCCACGAAGTTCCTAATGTGGATGTTGGCTTAATAATTGTGGAGAATAAATGGTTATTGAGAACTAATCAGGTTGTGAGGTGGTGATTATAGCTCTGCCCTGCTATACGATCAATTGTGACACATCGTGCTTTTAAGTATATACCCCTGATGAATTTCCCCTGACTGTGTATGTATGGAATGAGTGAGGAATGAAACATGTTGGGTTGAATGGGAGTGAAGCAGTGTGGAATTTATTAGTTAATCCAGCCGTGGTATTTTTCTTTAAACCTCATTATTGTGGTTAGGTATATAAGTAACAAATAGATTTAGATATTTTTGTTTATGTTGTAATCCTTCATTTTGTGTTTCCTTAGGATTATTTGTACACTTTTCCTTCCAGGTGTACTTAACTTGTCACCATTGTGGGTTGGTCGTTGTTATTTCTGTTTTTTTGTCCCCCCCCCTCTTTTTTTACGTTTTTCTTTGTTCCTTTTTTATGTAAAAATATTTTCATGTAAAAAGTTTTTAGACTGTGTCAAAGATGTGTATTAAACAATGAATCATGCCATGTTGGCATTTTTATTATGTATATTGACCATTGAAGGTTAAATAAAATTGATAATTGAATATTTGGTTAAATGCACATTGTTTTTGCATGTATTTCCCACTGTGCAGTGCTTAATATTGAAGTACAAATGATTAGAGATATGAGAACGTTTTTTTTCCTGTCTCTATTCTTGCATTCTAATTTGCGAGGGTGGACACGTGACCCTGTGACACCACACTGTGGACCTATTCTTTAGTTTTTATTATTTAGGTGTTCCTAAAGTTAGGGGGCTTTTTTGGTCCCACAGTTCAATCCCCCGACCTCTTTTGTGTACATTGCGGCTATCCCTTGAAGCCATGGCTCATGACCCCTGTCTGAAACCTACAGAACAGGCATGAGGAGGACTACAATCATTCCCATACCCGTACAAGTGTGGTGATTGAGCAGACCATTGGCCTGTTGAAGGCACGATTTTGCTGCCTCAGCCAGTCGGGTGGGGCACTCCTCTACAGTCATAAGAAGGTGGCCATGATCACCATGGCATGTGTAATGCTGCACAATATGTGCATCCGTCGGAACGTGCCCCTGCCCCCTGACATCGAACTGCTACCACCTGATGATGATGAAGGGGAGGAGGAAGATGTGGCAGGACATCATCACGGTGCCGATGCACAGGAGGGACGTGCTGTGCGGCAGTCATTGATCACACAATATTTCTGACACAAAATTCAGCAGTGTGACATTATGTTAGGACATAGGGCACTGGGTGTGGGGACACATGTACACTATGCACTGTGCAAGATTAAATGACACATGCGCAATGATGAATGTCCACTCTGGTTATTTTTTTGTAACACAACCGGTGTATTGAAAATGAATATATGAATGTGAAAAATAAACCTTCCACCACCCTCACCTCCCTCCCCCCACAACTCTCCCACACACCCTCACCCCTCCTCCCCCTCCCATCACAACAACCCCACACACCCTCACCCCTCTCCCCTCCCACCACAACAACCCCACAAACCCTCACCCCTGCCCCTCCCACCAGAACAACCCACACGCCCTCACCCCCCTAACCCTCCCACCACAACAACCCCACACTAGTCCCATAGGGTCCACGTAGCCCACATGAGGCTGCCAGTATAGTCACTCTGCGCACCCGAAGCCAGGGAGAGGCATGTCCAATCGGCGCTGTGCACAGAGCGACCGACGGAGGGTGCTGGTCTGGGGGGAGTTGCTTGTGGACGGTGTGTCCTCATGCTGAGGCTGTTGGCCGGGATGAGCAGCCTCCAAAACATCGGCTATGCGGCCGAGCACCTAGCAGTGGCGGTTAGTGTTTTCGGTTATGGACTGGCCCAGTGCCCTCAAATCAGCATGCCACTCCTCCCTGGCCTGGCGATTGTCCTGCATGAATTCCAATATCAGGGCAGAGAGCTGTCCTGCTGGCTCTTCCTCAATGGGACTACACACGGGGCTGCCATGTCCCTTTATCTGTTCTTGGCCAGACTGCTCTGGTGTGTCATTATCACCAGAGTCACTGAAGGATACCTGGGGGTTTGACAAATATTCAGGGGTGTGCACAACTTCCACAGTGTCGTCCTCAATTGTTTCCCAGATGTCATTGGGGCTGTCCTCAACATCGAGGGGGACTGTGGCTGCCACCTCCCAAACCACACTGGACTCCTCGGACCGTGGCGTTGGGCAGGTGTCTGCAGGCAGTGCAGGGAGGGGTGGGGGTGGGGTTGGTGCGTCCGCCACGGGCCTTGCTGGTGCTGGTGGTGTCTGTACCAGTGGTGTCTTCCTCACTGGGACACGGCAGCCGCTGCCTTGGCCCCTGGAAGTGGTTGGACGGTTGCTGTCCTGGTCCTCACTGTCATGGTCACTGTCTGTGGGGATGAAAGAGAGGGACGGCATGAGTGATGTTTGGATAGCCAGCATACATACATTGGTACGATTGCACATCCACACAATTGTGGGTAATCGGCATTTGTGTAGGGAACGGCATGTCATTCCATACATGGGTGGTAAATGCAGGCATATGTCGATGTCACTCATGTTGGCCAGGTGCCGTGCTGTCTAACATGCACACTGTTTCCATCAACGATCCTGTGTGCCTCATGGAATTTGCAATTTTGTGTGGTATGTGTCATGTACGTTACGGCATAATTTACAGGGGGTTTGTGTGTGGCTGACACATTTGCCTTAGCAGTATTTACTTTGGACACTCACCTCCATCAGCAGATGACATGGCGCCATAATCCATTTCTCCGACCCCTTCAATGTATTCTGCCCCTATCATGCCCGCACATGTCTCCTCCCACGGCATGACCTTTATTGGAGAACTTGGTCCTCCTCTGGTCTCCAAGGCCTGGGTTCGGTTTGCAGAAAGGATCCTCAGCCGCAGGTCATCCCAGCTTTTGTGCAATTCTTTACCGTGTGGGGGGTGTTGCCCACTGCGCTCACCTTCTGGCATACTAGTGCCCAGATTTCTTTTTTTTTTCAACACTGCCTCCCTCCTCATGTTGCTGCTAAACACAGTCCCAGCATGCTCGTGTAGGGTGTCCACGAGCATTTGTAGGTCATCTGGCCTGCACCGCTCCTTTCGGAGGCAGGCAAATCCCTTCTTTGGTGCTTTGGCCATTCCTGGGTGGTTGTAGAAATTTTCCGGTCGATCTCTAGTGTGCCAGGGGTCCTGTGTGGTGAGGATGGCAATGGATTGTGTTTTTAAAGATGGCCGCCGTGCTCCTTCCCGTTCCTGTGCGATGACGCTATTTCCGGTTCCGCAATTTAACGGTGACCATAAATGACGGTGACCGCTATTTACAGTCACCGCTAATGCTGCGTTGGTCTATGGCGGTAGTGTTGTCTATGGTGCGATTCATGCCGGTAGTGGGTTTATCAGGCCCTTTTGCGGCATGGCACTAGGTCCCTTACCGGCGTGGCGCAAAGCTTGTGCCTGCAAACTCGTAATGGTGTGCTTTTAGCAGGCTACTGCTAGCTCGGACCCGCTATTTGCGCCATGCCGGTAACCGACGGTACTTACCTCCAAACTCGGAATGAGGGCCATAGTCTAGAGTAGACGTTGACACACCTCTATGCCATGTGGGGCCGAGCGGGAGAGTAGCATCGGAGAAGCCATTAAGACATATTAAGCCCACCGAATCCAAAGCGAGATTCCAGAGTCTACCCCAAACATATTTCTGACCTCTCGGATTGTCATCCTCCAAAACCAATCCCAAATCGCCATAATTGGCCTCATATGATATAGAGCAGTTGGAATTAAGGTCTCCAGCCAGGATCACTTTCCCCCTGGGATGTAGGGATCTCCAAGCGAGAACCATATCCATTGGACTTTCCAGAAAAGGCTTGAGGGCAGCAATGCCCTTGTGCCAGTAGATATTAATCAAAAGAAGGTTAACCAGGCCATCTCCAAGAGAGGCCTCCGAAGCTAAGATACCAAATGGCGTGCCGGAAAGAACTTCATTCCTCAAGCAAAGAGAAGCTTTAATTCCAATGAGAAGCCCCCCTGAAGCCCTCCCTCCCAAACTAGGTTTAGCATTTTGAGAATAGATTTCGAAGCCATCCATGAAGGGGGTGGGGGGTGCAACCAAGTTTCCGGTAGGAAGAAACAATCAGAGCCGCTGATCATACCTACTGTATCAGTATTCGTAAAAAGATGTAAGTTTCCCCTGGAATTCCAGGAAAAAATGGTAAATTTGTTGGGGGCCAAGGGATTAGTTGCTAGGACAAGACTCTTAGGAGAGTACTCATTTCCACAGGCCAGAGGTAACCTGGGCCCACTGTCTGATGTCACCATTGAATCTGGACGTAAATTGCCTCCGTTGGGCCTGCAGAGCTCTTTCCAGGTGATACACCATTGTAAGGTTTCCCCTATACTCTTCGCACCCTCCATATTTACCGGAGAGCTGATTAGATTGTAGCAGACTTACTTCAAACCCAAGCTGCATTAGGACCTCTTTTTGGCCCATTATTAATTCCAGTACCACTCTTGATTTCAACACAATATTGCTTATATCTACATGTTCTTTAGAGGGAAAGAAAATCCTTTCCATGTCATAGCTGGAGATGAGAGAGAGAGGTGTAAGTTGATGAATATTTTTTTAAATATTTCCTCGGTTCAAACAGATAGGCATATCCTGCCCCCGAAGACTAGTAAATTGCAGGATCTCCAAAGAGGCGTTAGCCCCCAACGATTGAGGTAATGAGTCAGCTATGCTTTTAGTAAATTGACTTAAAGGGTCAGCTTCCAAATCAGTACCCCTTGCACCCCTTAAGATGGTCCTATTTTGGGAAACATGGGGTCCAAGAGGAAATCTTTCCTGACCATTTAAAGTGGTCCTGTTTTGGGATGTACGGGGGCCCAACAGGAGATATTTCATGGCAATTGAAAGAGCCCCCATTTGGTGGCTTTAAATAAACTGGGTTAAGAGAATTGGGAACATAAAGATCCCCCACTGGTCTTAATCCCATAACACGCTCCCCTGATAGGAAGTCTGAGTTAGCCAAATGACCCTCAAGGGGGCAGAGTGATTGACCATCTATACAGGAGGAACTAGTTGTAGGGGCCCTGGCCTGAGATGAACCTGAAGTTGAATTAGCATCCATCACAGTAGGGAGTTTTGTACTATAGAGCTCCTGAAATAGTTGTTTCACCATAGCAAGATTAACCAGGTTCGCAGGTATGGGAATATTAATAGGTACAGGACAAATAGGATTTAATCCGAATAGTAAGTTACCAGAAGTAGTTAAAGGTTCTGCAACCGAAGAAGAGGCCATGAGATTGCATTCAGTTTGAACCTTCAGAATAACTGGAGCACTATTATTTATAGGCTCAGGGAGGGTTAAAATAGTTTTTGGAGTGCAAATGACATTGGTTTCCTCAGCCAACACAGCGTTCCCCACCACCACAGGGGTTATTGTGTAATTCGGCACAGAACTAACTGCAAATGGTTCAGTCTGACTGACTTCGGCTAAAGTAGTAGGTAATAAAGTTGGTTATAAAACAAAGGGGTGCCTGATTGCAGTCCCAGGTCCTTCAGGCGTTATATAAAAGTCCACAAAAAAATTGGACCTATGGGACCAGGAATAGCCTCTCAATACATTTATTAATTTCATAAATACCAATAAATGTTCAATTTTCAATTTCTAAAAACATTTATTTGCATATCAATTTCATATAAAAATACTGGAACATTTCCACAAGCAAGTATCTACAAGTTCCACTCATACTCAGTCACTCCTACCATTCATTCTGTTTTTGCTTTTTCGTATCCAAATTTTTTACATGTAAATATATATGGCCTCATATATGGATGGCCATAAAACACACACAAACTGTCGTACTAAGAACGGTATCTATATTATCAGATTCCCCTGCAATTTGTTGTATGTGGGAAAAACAACCAGAGAGATGAGACAGCTAATAGGGGAACACCGTAGCTGTATTCGGAACAAAGTAGCCGAAAAACCCTTGGTGGACCACTTTAGTCTGAAACAACATAAAGACACCGACCTGAGATGGTTTGTGTTACAGACTATCAAACTACCAAAAAGAGGCGGAGACATGTCAACTATGCTGCACAAATTGGAACAACGATGGATATATCGTTTAGACATGGTGAAGAATGGCCTGAATGTTTCGGTGGAATGGGGAGGTTTGATAACACACTAAATAAATGTGGAATGTGCTAGAATCCTTTTTTCACTCTAGATGCACAAATATGAGATTTTTGCGGTCGTATTATATCCAGAACATTGAGATATGTGAATGCACATCTAATACAATGTCAGTATATGAGAGCATTGAATAGGTTGAGACTTTGTATCCCTCATTTACTGTTCCGAGAGTAGATACATTTATCCTCGCGGGGTCCGATTTCCCGAGTAGGTTTATTAAATGAAAGTATAGTGGTCCTTTTGGAAATATGTGATTCAATAAAAAGTAAGGAAAATTGTTAAATTCTCAATGTTCACGAACAAAATATTAAAGGCAGTCCGTTCTTTATCGCAACTAAAATGAAAGTGAAGTCTATTCTCTATGGTGACGACCGGAACACTAACAGCAGTCCTCTTTTTACCGCGACTAACACAGAAGTACAAAAATACCCGCGCTGCGCTTAGGTAAACAATGCCGGAAGATAACGCTGGAAGACGAAAAGCGGGACGGCGTGCAGTTGGGACCTGAAAAGAAGAAGCAAGTAAGCGAGTCAGTGGGGATGGCCGCCTGTAAAACAACAGAGAGAACTAAATGGCGGGAGAGCACGGAGTAGAATATGGCTTCTACCAGATCTATTAGATCGTGTTCAAAGCTCGGGTACATGAAGGGGTGTATACTAGAAAGGTCACCATGAGATGTGGGGAATAGCTCTAAGGGGTAGAGAGTAAGTAAAATAATTACGATCAGTTTGATGTAGAGGAACACAAACGCACTAAGTTAATATTTTGTTCCCCCGTTTTTGGCCCACAGATCGTGTCAAATGATATAACGACCGCAAGTGATATCGGCTACTTGTTAAGAATTGGTGCACGACGTGCACATTGGTGAATTAAAACTTGTTAAGAAGTGGTGCACAACGAGATTGTAGCCGTTGTAAGTATTGAGTCGGCCCACATATCTGTAAAAAGAATACTTCGAGAAACCCTCTTTGGAAGTGCTCTTTTCTTTCTTTCCAGAGGCCAATGAAAATGAATAGGTCCCTCCAGATTGAGCTGCGAAGAATCCCCCTTGAGGAAAGAGTTTGAATGTCCTGTAGTAATACAGAAAAGGGAGACACAATCTATTTGAGCAAGTACAATGCTCCACAAGTAGTGTTGCAACATGTTTGTTTGCATCTTTGATGTGGCTAGATAAAGGTGGTCACTATACCGAGATGTAGACATGATTAATCCAATTAACAATGGAATTGGGTGCTAAATAAGTTTGTCACCATTAGACATTGTCATGATGATTACTATTGAGAATCATACCTTCACATTAATTGTGGTTCAAATAAGTGGGAATAGCCTATGGTTAGCAGAGAATGTATGAAATTTAGTTTAATTGATTTTAGCGTGTTTTTGATATTATATATTGTATTTTAGGTGGTGATACTCACCCTACTCGATGCTTATGGGAATAAGGAAACTCCCTTAATTTTGTCCTGAAGAAGGTTGTATGAACAAAGGGTCGATGAATGTTGACGTCCCGAAAAAAGACAACCGAAACACATGTAGACGAATGTTGGTGTAATTAGAAACACAAAGACGGAACCATCAGATAATCGAATGGAGGACTTTTGTGTAATATGGAATTAGGGTCGGAGCCCGTCCATATATGAGGCCATATATATTAACATGTAAAAAATTTTGATACGAAAAAGCAAAAAACAGAATGAATGATAGGAGTGACTGAGTATGAGTGGAACTTGTAGATACTTGCTTTTGGAAATGTTCCAGTATTTTTATATGAATTTGATATTCAAATAAAAGTTTTTAGAAATTGAAAATTGAACATTTATTGGTATTTATGAAATAAATAAATGTATTGAGAGGCTATTCCTGGTCCCATAGGTCCAATTGTTTTGTGGACTAGGTAATAAAGTTGGCCCAACAGAAAGAGGGACAGAAGTACAAATATCAATCGGAGGTACTGCTGATTCCACTGGAATATTAACCCCCTTAGGAGGGGTGATAGTAGTTACGCATGAGGTGACACTTGGCAAAACCAGATTTTTAAAGAATTGATTAGTAAATTAGTTTATTTTTTTTTATATTTTTTGGGTTTTTAGTTTTCTTTATTTGCTGAAGGGTTTCTTTTTTACCTATATGAGCAAAACCCTTTACAGTGTACTGTTTCTTTAGGTGAGGTCAATGAAGTCAGAGGATTTCTCCAGATTGAGATGAGATTTGGAGTCTAAAGAGGGGGCAACCCTGTCTCCCTTGTGTGATTTAACCATTTCTAGTGTAGTAGGTTCACAGGCAGGCACGAGAAGAGTGGGACCAGCGGAGTTGACAGCCATCCCATCTCAGGCTTTTTCTAAGGGTGGAATGATAGTCACTTCTATAGGAATAGTTGGCGGTTTTACACCTAGGGCATGCTCCAGGTAGATGCCCTCATCCTTCGGAGAGGGGGTAGCGAAGGCTTGAACACATATTCCTCTCTCTGGTCATAATGAGGCAATTGTAGATGGAATCGTGTTAAGATCTTCCCGCGAGGTGCTGGCCCTTTCTAGATTAAGGCCCTTCTTATCTAGCAGCCCTTCCATAATGAGTTGATTTGGAGGGGCAGAGTCCAGGCACTGTTTTGTTAATGTTGGACTGTCTTCCTTAACAATTTTTACCAACTCTTCAAACCTATCTAAACCTTCCACCTGGTGTACATTTCAGAAAGTAAAAGAGAATATGACCTGACCTCTGCCCAAATATTGTCATAGAGACTAACAAAATAACTTAAGACTGTATTCAGGGCAGAAACTGTAGGTTGATTCAGTCTTATTCTATCATCAGACTCATTAAGGGTATGGTGTATTATGGACTCACTGGCATGTTCCTTTTTCTTCTCTGGGAGTAGGCCTCTTTCTCTGAGCAAGTTTTGCTTCTCTGTATATTCATCAATGAAATTAGTTAGTTCAGAGGGGGAACCCACGGAAGAAGCTTCACAGGTTTGTTGTGTTACATTATTAGTGTTAATAGAATTGGTTTCCAGCTCACTCTCAGCTTTTGCCTTATCTGCACATTCGATAATACTAATATCATCAATATCATTATCTGCAGGATCATCAGTCTCTAATTTCTTTGCTACATCCGCCAGGTGCAGGTGGTTCATAGTAACCAATGTCACAGCAGAGTGTGGAGGTTTAATAAGGGTACTGGTAGCTGTGCTTTTCCCAATATAATTGGAGATTTTTTTCCCTTGAATTGGTTTACCTAAATTGCCCATATTAAATTTTATTTTAGGAGTGTTGATCAAAGATTTTGTAAGTAGAGTTTTAAAGACTATAGATTTCAGTGTAGAAGTGGTGGCGTTACCAGCAGGAATAGCAGAAAGGTTCACCTGAATAGAGGAAGTATGATTAACAACCCCACCATTAAAAGACACCTCCCGTGGTAAGTTAACTGGAGAAATAATATGGTTCCTGTTGCCCTCTAATAGGGAAGATTGTGGAACAGTAACCCCATTAGGGGCAACAGGAGGTTCTATAAAGTTTGAAACAGAGTCATCCAACATAGAGGCAGATAAAAGCAGCTTTGTTTGTGGCAGGATGGGGGTCAAATGTGTAATGTTCACTGTGTTATTGTTCGGATAGTCGGGACAAGTCCTTGCGCCTTAATGAGCTGCCACCCTCCTCCAAGTTCAAAGCTATAGTAACTGCTAGGCATTCTTCCTGGGTATCAATTGAAATATCCTGTTTTCCTTTGAAAGAGCAACTATTATTGGCCGGAGAGCGTGGAGTAATGCCCATCTTGTTCAATACCTCACTCGTATCTTGTGAGTGGATTTGGGCATGAGCCATGCTTTTCAGAAAAAAAGAATCCAAAGAGCTAACCACTGGTATATGAGGAAACTTATATAAGAGATAGGACGGGGAGTCACAAGAAGTGTAACTTCTTTCGGCACCGGAGAGGGAACTGCCACAGCAGATTGAATGGAGTTAGTGGAAGCCTCCATAACTGACTGGCTCCTAAGTGCCTTGCATGTCATCCAAAAGATGGACTGAGCCTAGGGAATCAAATGCCAGAGAACAGGGAGGTAATAGCAAAACAGCTCTGTAAATAGTGGCAGGGGAAGGTTTCAGAACTAGATATTTAAAAAAATAATATCACCCACAAGCAAAAAATACAATTTGGAGGGAAAAAAACCCAAGTATTTTAGCAATACGCAATAATAAAATGCACTGCACAAGTGGTAGCTAAAATGAATCAATAGATAGAAAAATACCACTGCTACGCATTAAAAAAAATAGAATACGAACAAGTATGTATCCTACCATAAAATCAGTAAATAAATAGGGAGAGATGCATCATAGAGCAATATCATTTAAGTAATGTGATAGGGAGCTCATAGTGGAGTAAAAAGTCCCGTAAGTCTTCCGGTGTCCGGGAAGGCCCCAAGTCACAGGGTAAGGAACGCCTGACAGCTTAAGGAGCTGCCAGAGTTCGACTCCCCCCCATTACCCTAGTGACAAATATAAATTGGGTCGAGTAGTAAGTCAGCGTGAGACCCCGGCCTAAAGTACTCACAGGGTCACTGTTGGATGGTCAAAGGGCCATTGCACAGGGACACAGGTCACAGCCAAACAGAAAAACAGAAGCTCCAGCCCTTACTGCCTCCATTGCTTAACGCTGCAAGGGTGGTTTGGCCGGCAGTTTATGCTCACCAAGTGTCACGGTATCCGTCACGTGAGCAGAATAGGATCCACCTCCACCAGGAAGCGAAAGTAGCAGCAAGAGCTCTGCTCGCAGTGCTGCTGGTACGGAGAACAGCTGCAGGTAAAGGCGACCACTGACAAAGTAGAGGACTCCTTCAAACACACATTGATACTGGGTCATGGGTGAGGGTTAGGAAGGGATAAAGCAATGTGCTGCTGGTACTGAGAGTAGCTGCTTAGCTGCTTAGCTGCTGGCAGAGGACTCCTTCAAACACACAAAGCATGCCGCTCGGGCAGTTGGGCCGGCAGTTTATGCTCACCAAGTGTCACGTGATCCGTCACATGAGCAGAATAGGATCCGCCTCCACCAGGAAGCGAAAGTAGCAGCAAAAGCTCTGCTCGCAGTGCTGCTGGTACGGAGAGTAGCTGCAGGTAAAGGCGACCGCTGACAAAGTAGAGGACTCCTTCAAACACATAAAGCACGCCGCTCGGGTGGTTGAGCCCGAAGTTTATGCTTGCCAAGTGTCACGTGATCCGTCACGTGAGCAGAACAGGATCTGCCTCCACCAGGAAGCAAAAGTAGCAGAAAGAGCTCTGCTCGCAGTGCTGCTGGTACGGAGAGTAGCTGCAGGCAAAGGCGACTGCTGACAAAGAGGACTCCTTCAAACACACCAAGCACACCGCTCAGGCGCTTGGGCAGGCAGTTTATGCTCGCCAAGTGTCATGTAATCCGTCACATGAGCAGAATAGGATCCGCGTCCACCAGGAAGGGAAAGTAGCAGCAAGAGCTCTGCTCGCAGTGCTGCTGGTACGGAGAGTAGCTGCAGGCGCGATCGCTGACAAAGTAGAGGACTCCTTCAAACACACAAAGCACACCGCTCGAGCGGTTGGGTCAGCAGTTTATGCTTGCCAAGTGTCATGTGATTCATCACGTGAGCAGAATAGGATCTGCCTCCACCAGGAAGCAAAAGTCACAGCAAGAGCTCTGCTCGCAGTGCTGCTGGTACGGAGAGTAGCTGCAGGCAAAGGCGACTGCTGACAAAGAGGACTCCTTCAAACACACCAAGCACACCGCTCGGGCGGTTGGGAAGGCAGTTTATGCTCGCCAAGTGTACGTAATCCGTCACATGAGCAGAATAGGATCCGCGTCCACCAGGAAGGGAAAGTAGCAGCAAGAGCTCTGCTCGCAGTGCTGCTGGTACGGAGAGTAGCTGCAGGCGCGATCGCTGACAAAGTAGAGGACTCCTTCAAACACACAAAGCACACCGCTCGAGCGGTTGGGCCAGCAGTTTATGATCGCCAAGTGTCACGATATGCTTCACGTGAGCAGAATAGGATCCGCCTCCACCAGGAAGCGAAAGTAGCAGCAAGAGCTCTGCTCACAGTGTTGCTGGTACAGAGAGTAGGTGCAGGCAAAGGCGACCGCTGACAAAGTAGAGGACTGCTTCAAACACACAAAGCACGCCACTCAGGGGGTTGGGCCGGCAGTTTATGCTCGCCAATTGTCACGTGATCAGTCACGTGAGCAGAATAGGATCTGCCTCCACCAGGAAGCAAAAGTAGCAGCAAGAGCTCTGCTCGCAGTGCTGCGGGTACGGAGAACAGCTGCAGGCAAAGGCGACCGCTGACAAAGTAGAGGACTCCTTCAAACACACATTGATACTGGGTCATGGGTGAGGGTTAGGAAGGGATAAAGCAATTGAGTGAAGTGAGGGGACCTGGAAAAAAGAAGGGGGACCAATGTTGAGTGCCTGTGAGAACATGGATGATTTTTTAATTCTGAACAATTTTTTTAGTTGTTGCAGGAATAGGTGAACCACCACTCTACCGCAGGAATTTCTGTTATTGTAAATGATTACTGTGAAATTATCACAGGAATAAGGAGTTAGAAAAAAAATGTTTAACATCTACAGTGCACTACATGTTCTGGGCAGTGGACATGGCTGGTAGGCCCAAAAGAAAGATTTTAGTGCCACACGAAGGTCATAGCTAGTGGGACCTCAAGAAACTCTGCAACATGTTCACTGGTGGCCACTGGTCATGGCAGAAGGCCATGGCTAGTAGGCAGTGAGGAAACTAAACCCCAAAACCCTTGAAATTCAGTAAAATATACATACTGTTAAGAGTGAGTTAGGGTGATCAGATTTAACGCAAATAAAAACCTGAAATTCAGCACTCTCATTTTAATTGTTACCTCTTAGAAGGAAATGCGTCACATGAACCGATCAGTGATAGAGAGTAATGGCCATGAAAAGGCCAAGCTGGAGAAAAGCAATTGAGGCGTGTGGGGGGACCATGGAAAGAGGAGGGGGGCACTTGGTGAGTACCTGTGAGGACAGGGAAGAATGTTGGATTCATCAGGAGAATACAGGGGAATCCTGCGGGCATGGGTAGTTCAATGCCACTTTATGTGTAGTTCATTGCCATTATCAGGGGAATCCTGTATGAATGGGGAGAGAATAAAATAAATGACATATTCTTACACCAACAGTGATCACATCTAGGCAGGAGGAAATGGGTATCTGTGCCGAAGGTCATCCCTAGTGGTCCCCAAAGAAACCTATTGGTGCAACATGTACAGTAGCCATGGCCAAAGTTCATGGCTAGTTGGACCCTATGAAACTGATTGGTGCAAAGTGGCTAGTGGCCACAGCCTAAGGCCGTGCACTCTGGCCAGGACAAAGGGCCATGTCTAGTGGGCAATGTAGAAATCTATTGGTGCAACATGTACATGTACAGTGTCCACGGCCAAAGGTCATGGCTAGTATGCTCAGATGAAACCTATTGGTGTAACATGTACAGTGACCACAGCCGAAGTCCATGGTCATGGCAAAAGGCCATGGCTAGTGGGTCCCAAAGAAACCTATTGGTGCAACATTTACAGTGGCCATGTCCGATGGCCATGGATAATGGACCCCAAAAAAAAACCTATTGGTGCAACATGTACAGTGGACACAGCTGAAAACCGAGGCCACTGGCCATGGACGAAGGCCATGGCTAGTGGGCCCCAGAGATACCTATTTCATTAACATGTACAGTGGCCACGGCTAGTGGTCCCCAAAGGAACCTATTGGTTCAACATGTACAGTGGCAACCGTCAAAGGCCGAGAACAATGACCATGCCTGAAGGTCTTCGCTAGTGGACCCCAAAGAAACCTATTGGTGTAACATGTACAGTGGCCACATCCAAAGGCCCCGGCTAGTGGGCCCCAAAGAAACTATAGCATGACGAAATTCAGTGAAAAACGTAATTTAAGAGAGAGTTAAGGTGATCAGATTTACCATGAAAAATACACAGCAACAAAACCTTTGAAATTCAGTGAAAAAAACCTTGGTTGAGAGAGAGTTATGGTGATGGGATTTAACACAACAAAGCACCTGCAATTCAGCAATAGCATTTCGAGAAAGTCCACCTTAACAATACGTACCCTGTTGTGCAGTGTATGACCACAATGATGACATCACATATGACATCACTGATATCAACACTAATTACATCATTCATTACAACACTGATGTCACTGGTTTGATAAACTGCATTTTGAAATATGCCAACTCTATTTTTTAACATAACATGTGTGTATATATTTTATAGTTACACAGTACAATGTAATTTGCTATTGTTTTGTAACATATTGTATCAATTATTATCCATAATTAACTGATTAGTTTTCATATTAACCAAATTTCAAATTCTTAGATGATCTCACAATGCACACGGGCACATACTTTCTTTAGTATGTCATTTTTGAAAATAATATTTGTCATGTATAAAGGAATGTGTACAGGCAATGTTATTACAGTGAGGAGAATTGCACATTTAAATGTGAATGTTGACTATTTACATAACAATTACTACTAAACATGTTTCTACTTCTATATAGTCTTATTTTTTTACTACTAGATATACTGTATACTTACTATATTATGTTTAAAATACCTGAAATAGATATACCAGAATCAGGTACTTTCCCTGTAATGAGGTGTGTAATAGTTTAGAAATATATGAAAATGAAAATGATATGTGTACCGTTACATATTTTTATTTAGAAGTTTTTAAGTATTACAAATGAATCCATCACACATAAACATATCATACTTCTGTATCAGTGTATTGTACCATGTCATGTTGTTATTATTGTTAAGTGTAATAAAATATGTATCAAAAGAGGTCTACACAAATATTGTAACTTATTTAATCTGTAATGTCACCTTTAATGTGATTATTGATCTCATCGCTGACATCATTTATGATGTAATTAGTGGTGCCGCCAGTGATGCCCTCACTGTGGTCATACGCTATGCAGCAGAGGGCGCATAGTTATGGTGGACTTGCTCAAAATGCGCTTGCTGAATGTCAGGGGTTTTGTTGCATTCAATCTGATCACCTTACCTCTCTCTTAACCAAGGTTTTGTTCACTGAATATATATGAATATTGTAAGACAGTGATAGCCACCCAATCGATAAGGTTATATCATTGAGTCATAGGAAATGCAAAAATGCTATTGCCAATAACGTGTGACTTGCAGGACGGATATGGCTGATATTTTCCAAACGAAAAGTCTGTCACAAGCCCCCCTAGTCTTGAAGTTTTGGGAATGATTCATTAAAAATGAAAAGGTTATTAAGAAAGCAAACAAACACTGTTTTTGGCCTACTCTCAATCGTTTTCCTGTAGAGAAAAAGTCCAAATTTAGTAAAGCTGAAGCACAAAACTGCTGGATGGTTTTGGACCAAATAAGAAACAACTTGTGGAAGAAGCGTTGACTTCATTTCCAAGACAAGTTTGGGCTTATTCCATCTAGGAGTTTTAATATTATTTTATTGTGAAGGGGTGCCCCAGCTACCAAAAATATAGCTATATCTCCCATGGTGCTTTGCAGCTGAGAAGGTTTTCAGAAAGGAAAATATGCCATTTATTTTTTTGGATCGATGCAAAAACGAAGGGTGCTCAAAAAGCTATTCGGAGGAGGAAAAAGGATGAAAATGATCAGGCTAGAGGTGGGGAGCGGGCTCCCATGTGAGATTGGAGAGCTCGGGGTCATCTAGGGAGCCAGTTTGAGTTTGGTTGTTTTTGGATTATCGGGGTAATACCGGGGGAATCTCGCAAGATTACCGCAGCTACAATGGAAGACGTGCTCGGAAAAGAAAATGGGTCGCACAAATCAAAGAGTGAAAGAGGGTAACGGTGAGGACCAGAGAGGGAAAAAGACGCTGAGGGAATGGGGGGGCACTTGGTGAGTGCCTGTGAGTGCAGTGTGGAGTTTTCAATTTTTTAGAGTTCTCACATTATCGGGGGAATACTAGGGGGATAACGCAGCCATTGGCATGTCATTGCCGGCGTATGGATAATTGATTGCTATTATCGGCAGAATATTGTGAGAATCTTGTGGGAATCGGAAGAGAGTGAAAAAATGACATTTTAAACTATGGCCAGTGGGCCTGAAAGAAACCTATTGGTGTGATATGTACAGTGGCCACGGCCGAAGGCCATGACTATTTGACCCCCTAGAAACGTATCGGAGACACATGTACAGTGGACACAGACACTGTGGCTAGTGGGCTCCAAAGAAATCTATTGGTGCAAGATGCACATTGGACATGGCTAGTGGGCACCAAACAAGCTTTAGTATAACCCAGCCCTTGAGAGAGTTATGGTGATCAGATTTAACACAAGAAAACAGTTGAAATTCAAACTTGCATTTGAATCAAGTCCACCTTAACATTACACCCCCTGTTGTGCAGCGTATGACCACAATGATGACATTATAGATGACATCATTGTTTAAGGCCATGGCTAGTGGGTCCCAAAGAGACCTATTGGTGCAACATGTACAGTGGCTATGGCCAAAGGCCATGGATAGTGGGCCCCAAAAAAACCTATTGGTGCAACATGTACACTAGCCACAGCCAAAGGTCATGGCTAGTGGAACCCAAAGAAACCTGCTAGTGCAATATGTACAGTGGCCACTGACCATGGCTATTTTGCCACAAAGAAACATATTTGTGCAACATGTACAATGGCCATGGCCTCTGTTGATGGCTAGTTGGTCCCAAAGAAACCTACTGGAACAACTTCTGCAATGGCCTTGGCTGAAGGCCATGGGCCCCAAAGAAACGTATTGGTGCAAAATGCACATTGGCCATGGACAGAGGCCATGGCTAGTGAGCCCCAAATAAACCTATTGATGCAACATGTAGAGTGGCCACGGCATGGCTAGTGGGCCTGACCGAAACCTGTTTGTGCAATATGTACAGAGGCCACTGACCATGGTCAAATGCCATGGCTAGTGGGCCCCAAACGAAACACATTGGTGCAACATGTACAGTGGCCAAAGACACTGTTCATGGTCAAAGGCCATGGCTAGTGGGCCCCAAAGAAACCTAATGCTGCAACATTTTCAGTGGCCACTGCATGGCTAGCTGGCCCCAAAGAAACCTGTTGGAACAATGTGTAGAGTGACCACTGACCATGTATATTTCTTTGGGGCCCACTAGCCATGGCCCTTGGTCCTGACAAGTGTGCATGGCATTTGGCTGTGGCCCCTGTATATTTTAATACACTAGGTTTGTTTCAAGCCACTTGTCCTGGCCTTTGGCCATGACCGCTGCACATGTTGTACAAACAGGTTGCTTTGGGGCCTACTGACCACGTCCAGTGTTACAAAGACACATGTCCCCCTGCCTAGTAGATGTGATCAAAAACAAGGGGGGTTCTGGGAGTTTCTCTACTACCGGCCTATATCCCGGGTTAGAGTTTCAACCAGAGTCTTTAGCTCACCATCCTTTCACAGAAGTTACATTTCCACGACATATCAGTCGTTGTCCTGCCCAAGGGCAGTCCAGCACCGAAATGCCTGGCAATTCTCTTCTGAGCAAGAGTACCAACTAGTAGATGTGATCACAACAGATGGCTCCCCATTTATTTTGTGTTCCAAAGTTTCTGTTTGTCGATAATTATTGCAAAAATGCCAATTTGTATCCGTTAGTACTGCGGTAATATGAAAATGCGTGACTGGCTGCCCAGAACCCCTGCAACTCCCCAACTTTGCACAATGTCCTCTTTCTCCCTCCCTACCTCTCGCCTGATGTGATTTTATCCATTTTCCACAATCAAACAGCTTTTTTTGCTTTTAGTTTTGTGCATTACCGCAGTAATTATCACGATAATCGCACACAATAGAGCTATAATTTTGGGTGAAGGGGGCACCCCTTTTCCCATCAAATATTTTTAAACCACTGGACGGAATACCTTAGAGCCCTTCTGGAAATCGAATCAATGCTTTGTGCCCAATTATTTTCTAATTTTGGTCGAATTCTATCCAGCATTTATTTCCCTGCGCTGCGCAGACATTATGACTTTTTCTCTATGGGAAAATGAATGGGAGTAGGCTAAAACAGTGTTTTATTGCTTAAATAAGAACTATTGAAGTTGGCCTAAAAATAGCACCAATATTCTGTAAAGGGAAAAATAAATCGCAGACCAAAGTAGAAGATCTATCCAGCAGACCCCCCCTGCAGCGACCTGAGTCAGACACAGAGAAAAACGCCACCCAAGGGACCAGAAGAGCAAGGAAAGCAGATGATATGATATGATATTTTATTTATATTGTGCTCGCACACAGGTGTTTCAGAGCGCGACCAGGCAAAGAGAGGGGAGCAGTGGAGAAAACAAAAACAACAATCTTACTAGGCCCAGTGACATTTAGAACGCGCAAGTGCATGGGGAAGGGAAAAAGGGGGGAAAGTGCATGGGAGGGGGAAGACATTATGAAGTGCAGAGCATAGGAGAGAACAAGATAAATAATAAGTAAATAAATAAATAAGGTGATCAAAGACAGTGGTTGTGCAGCCTGTGAGTGGCAAAGTGCAAGGATAGTCAGATAGGGTGTATCAGATAAGTGCAGAAGAAGAATGGTGGGGGGACTGCATGGACACAGATACAGGCCCCAGAGCAAGGGGTTGGCAGGAGGCAGTGCAGGAGGGTGGCAGGGTGAGCAAGTACCTGGGCCCGACGGACAGAGTGTGGCCAGGTGCAACAGTGCCAAGAGAGAAAGCAGATCAGCAGAAGAGAAGAGGGGCAGAGGCAGAGGCAAAGAGGAAGGTCTTGAGGAGCTTCCGGAACCGTAGATGTTTCTCCTCCCCAGGTTTCAAGGTGGCAGGGAGGCAGTTCCATAGGGAGGCACTGGCCGAAAGAAAGGGATCGACCCCCAGCTTGTTTTCTTTGAAAAACGACTGACCCTGAGGGAGTTAGAGCTAGAGGAGCGAAGGGCACGAGGAGGGAGGGAGGGCTAGTTGAAGGTATTTTGGAACAAGGCTCCAGAAAGCCTTGTTGACAATAGAAAGGGTTTTAAATTTAAACCTTGCATCTACTGGGAGCCAATTAAGGGATTTCAGAGCTGAAGAGATACAATCCCAGTGCTTGAGGCCAAGGACAAGTCTTGCAGTCCTGTTCTGGATTAGTTGTAAAGGGCAGAGAGTGGAGGCCAGTAGATTTAGAAAGAGGTGTCCAGTCAACTGGTCGACAACAAACTGGTCGACTGCAATTTGGTCGACACCATTTGGTCGAATGCCAAATGGTCGAATTTTTTTTTTTTATATATATATATGTGTTTTGTGGGTTTTCGTGTGGGGAAAAAAAATAAAAAAGAAAAAAAAGGGGGTTGGGGGGGGACCCCCCAAAAAAACCAAAAAATGGGTAAAAAAAAAAAAATTCGACCAAATGGTGTCGACCAAATTGTCTGTCGACCAAATGTTTTCGACCATTTGACTGGTAACCTTAGAAAGAGGCTGTTACAGTAGCCCAACCTAGAGAGAATCAGTGCTTGGGAGACAGTAAGCTTCTGCGGGAAGGAGAGGAAATGAAGAGTACCTCTATGAGGTGCAGTAAGAAGTTAGACTTTTTGGAGACTTCAGAGATGTGTGCGGAGAAGAATGGTGATTAGACAGTCAGAGATGAGGGAAGGAGAGGAGGTGGCTGAGGGAAGCCTGAAAATGAGTTGGCAGCATAGCACTGGAAATTTGAGCAAAAAATGGAAATACAGTGGCCGAAAGTTGCCATGTATCAGTTAAAAAGCCAGGGCAAGAGGTTAGACCGCTGGGGAACACCACAGGTAGAGAGGGAGATAGAAGATAGGAAGTACCCAATAGAAAAGAGGTCAGCCAGACCAGAGCCTGATCTGTGATACCCAGGTTGTCACAGAGACAATTGAGCATGGTGGTCTGGTTGACCGTGTCGAAAGCAGAGGAGAGATCAAGTAGGATGAGGACAGAGGGAATGTTTGAGTCAAGGTTGGAGAGCAGGTCTTCACGGATGTTCAGGGGAGCAGTTTCCGTACTTCTGGCAGCTCTGAAGCCGGATTGGTATTCAAAATGAAGATGAAAGATGGCAAGCTTTTCCAGGAGCATACCCAAAAAGGGAGTAATATAAATTGGTCGATAGTTAGCCAGATAAGAAGGATCAGCTGTGGGTTTCTTGATGAGAAGATGCACAAGGGAGTGCTTCAAAGGGGAGGGGAAAGATCCAGAGGCAAAGGAGACGTTTCAGAAATTGGCAAGGGCCGGAGCAAGGGTATCAATGTGGTCCTTAATGGTTTTAGAGGAACAGGGATGGTCCTGTTTAGTTGAGGCTTTCATAGATCAGACTTGTCTAGCGACCTCATCAGGGGAGAAAAGAGGGAAGTCTTAGAAAGGGGCAGGGGGTTGCTGAGGGTGGGTCAACAAGCAGAGAAGGAGAGGGGAGAGGAGTGGGAGAGGAGGAGAGTGTAGTCAAGATGTCCTTGGTTTTAGAGATACATTGTGAGGCAAGGTCATTGCAAAGAGTCTAAGAGGCGAGAGGAGGGGTGGGTACTGTAGCAGGGTTGGCCAGGGTTTGGTCGAGTTGTTTGATGCCGCAGAGACACAGGCTTGAATATGGACTTGCTTCTTGGTGTGTACAGAGAGTCAGTATTGCCTTTGGAGCAGGCGGCAAGCCAGTTTGTCAGAGGATGAGCAAGAGGCCCTCCATATCCGCTCGGCCGCCCTACACTTACGTTTAAGTGTAGCTAGGTCAGAGTCATACCATGAATTACACTTGGCTTTGGGCTTCAAATGGATCCTCATGACAGGGGCAAGAGCGTCAAGAGTAGCAGAGATAGAGGAGTAGGGCAGAGACAGGGCTGTTTCAGGGTGTGAGTCAGCCTGGAGTGAAGGAGGGTATGAGAAGGTGGCAGTGAAAGCCTCGACTGACACACGCTTCATGGGCTGGATGTCCGAGAGGGTGGGTGGCAGTCTTGGGGTAGGCTTGGGTATAGGGGAGGAGATAAGACGATGAGAGGAGAGGACAGCAGTGATCACTCCAGGAGAGAGGAGTGATGATGGTAGTAGATAGGGGGAGGCCAGAGGAGATCAAGACATCAAGTGTGTGGCCAGAAGAGTGAGTCCGGATGGAGGGGAGGATAAAGAGGGAGAGTGAATCGCAGAAGTCACGAAAGAGCACAGGGAGAATCAAGATGGATGCTGAGGTCACCAAGGAGGAGGAGTTGAGAGGTGGAGGGCAGGAGGGCGGAGGTGAGGTCTGCCCCCTAAGAGAGAAAAGAGCTGACTTGACCAGGGGGCTGGTAGAGGGTAGCAACAGTAATGGAGTGGCTAGGAGAGAGACAGTACAGACAAGGCATTCGAAAGAGGAGTAAGTCTGAGTGGGGATGATAGAGGCAGGAATCCACTGAGGGAAGATCAGGGCTACACCCCCCCCTCTGGGCTCGAGTGGACCTGGGGACGGAGAGGATATTGTAGTCTTTAGGGAGCAGAGTGTCAAATCTCATGACAGTGCTGGCTGTGAACCATGTCTCGGTAAGACCAAGGACATCAAGGTCAAGTTCTTCAAGGAGGTGGCAGAAACACACCCAAATTTGCTTACAGAAACACACCCACATTTGATTATTCTAAAATACACCCACATTTGCTTACAGAAAAACACTAAATTTACTTACAGAAACGCACCCAAATTTGCTTGCAGAAACACACCCAAATGTGCTTATTCTAGAACACACCCAAATTTGATTACAGAAACACACCCAAATTTGATTACAGAAACACACCCAAACTTGATTTTGATTTTCAACGGCAAATGCTAAGGCACCATAGGTAAGTGACATGATGTAAGAGTAGAGATAAGGAGCATATCTGGGAGAGTGGTTGGAACAGGCAGAGGAGAGAGTGAAGGTTCAGGAAGGGAAGAGAGAGGGGCCTTAGAAATCGGCCTTTGAGAACAGGCTGGCTCCAGGCCTCCCGGTCCCACCAATCAGAAAGTATAGAAGGGTTGAGCCAATCAGCAGGGCTCAAGTAAGCCAGCAAAGGAATCAGTGAAAAATCAGGCAGCCATTTTGGAGTGGTTGCCAGTTGTTGCAAAATGGAAGTCAAGACACTCAGCAAAAGCAGATATGGGGCACAGAGCAGCGATGCCTGGAGCGGAAAACATGTGCAGCTGCAATGTGCTTCTCTAACAAACAAGGGGCTGCAGGTTCACGTGTGCAACAATATAAAGTGCAACTTTAATAGTCAGTGAAATGTCATTTGCATTTTTAAACTAAAATCTTTGTTTAGGCACACAGCACTTTCATTTTCCTCTACAAATCACAAAAGGACTTCAGGAAGAAATCAGCAAACAAGAGGAAGTGGCCAAATTGAACTATGAAGACTATGTAAACATCTTAAATGATCATGCTCCCTTTGCAGTGCCGGGACTTTGGCTTACAGGTCAAAAACATAAAATGAATACTAGATTCTTGAATAGAGGGATTATTCTGACATCCTTTTTAAAAGGATACCAGATTTGTACTATTTCTCATCTAGTGGCATTGATTATGTCAATTTCCCAGATTCACAAGCTGATAATGTGGTGGAAGTAGGGTTTGCCTCCAAAGTGGGGGCCCAGGCGTTTTTTACTGCAGCCAGCGCCTTACAAGCATAGGGCTTACATGTTTCCCAATCAGAGCCTCTCGTGAGGAGGGGGCAGCAAGGGGGTTGGTGAAGAAGGTGCTTTCACTTGGAGGAAGCACATACAAACTAAGGAATCTGCAAATAAAGAGGTGGAAGCCCCATGTGGAGGACAGACTGCCATGTGATCAATGTTTCCCGAGATCATAGCGCAGGTCTGCCAGAAACTAGGAGTGGGTCAAATCCTGCTTTAGCTGGGAACAAATAAGATGCATAAATTGGAACACGCAGGGTTCCAGTTCGTTCAGAAACTCAAAAATGAGAACAGAAGTTTTTGGTGGAAATGAGTTGATCCTCTTCCAGGAGACCTGGCTAGTGAATTCCCCAGATTCAGAGGGATTCACTATAATAACGAAGGCAGCGAGTATGACGGGGAGGGGAAGACCAAAGGGTGGGTTGCTGACGGCTTGCAGATCCCTCCTTTTTAAGGAGGTGGCCATTATCCCTTGTAAGTGTGATGGGATCCTAGTGGTATATCTGGCAGTACAGTCGGCACAGGTCAGGAGGGAGATAATAGTCATAAATCTTTACTTTAACCCCGTGAGTATCAAACTTGCAGATTTTTTTCAGACTCTTAAACTGGCATCCTAACGCAGATCAAATTGTTACACCCGAAAGCAGATATCTTGGCAGCAGGAGATCTTAATTCACAGTGTGTCGTAACCCGTTCAGTGGGTCTCTCACCTAAAATAAAATCAGTAACTATCAAAGGTAGAAGGTGGTTATCCTTCTTTATGGATTGGGACCTGAGGATGGCAAATGGCTCAATTGTGGGAGATGTTCTCCCCCATCAAATACATGGAGTCGGGGATCAATACAAGCTACCCTAGACTACATCTTCTTGTCAACAGATTTATTTGAAAGGTGCATGCATTTCTCAGTAATTGATGGGGGAACAAGTGACCATAAACGCTTACAGGCAAATATTGCCTGGAATCTTAAAAAAAAATATCGACCACTGGTTGGGTGTAGTCGAAGTCGATAGTCAAAAAAATGGACTAGTCAAGTATAGGTGTGATGGCGTCTGTTTAAATGGGGCCTTGCAACAAGTTAGCAAGGAAATGGGGGTCTCAAACTTTGAATAAAATCTCAACCCTCATGGTTTCCATGATTTCTTATGGACATTAGAATGTCCGCAATCCATTATTCCCCGTAGACCCTCGGCTCATAAAAACCCTTATGACGAGGCTACTTGGATTCAAAAATGCAAAATGCGTACCATCATGAACACCATGAGAAGGTAGATGTCAGATAGGGCATACCTATCTGAAAGGTTAAAAATCATTAAAAGTAGTTACAAAAATTGGTCCAAACAGCGCCAAATGAGTGAACTCCAGAACAACGGAGAATCTATGCGCAGAACTCTAGGGACTAGGACATCCCCTAATTTCTGGGCAATGATAAATTGTGTGAATAACGATCAAAAAAATATGCAATTAAATAGCGTTCTGGAATCAGAGTGGGTAAGTTACTTTTCTAAAAAATATGAAAGACCAAAGGGACAATCTGTCTTCCCGACCTCTGATAACCCATGGCTTCTGGAAATGAATGAAGATGATGTCCTCGAGTTGATAAATAAATCCTCGTCCTTGAGAGACTCAGGTCCTAGTGATTTGACCAACCAGGTCCTGAAGGGCAAACCAAAGATGGGGGCATACATTCTGACACTCTGACTGTCTTGTTTTGGGGTATCTTGGAAAAGAAGGAGATCCCTAAGTCCTTGAAATCAGCTATTGTCATTCCTATTTTTAAGGGGGGGGACCATAAAATTCCCGCAAATTATAGATCCATTATGCTTTTGGACGTTAAAAGTAAGCTGTTTGCCAGCCTGTTGCTAATAGATCTGGAGGCTTGGGCCAAACTAATCTTCATTCTACCAAAGCAACAGTCTGGCTTTCCCTTAATGGCATAGTCATAACTTCCTTTTGTGAAAGAGACAGAGACAAGAACACAAGAGTCTATGGGGCCTTTGTTGACTTATCAAGCACCTTTGATTTTGTCAACAGAGACCGCTTATGGTCAAAGTTGTATAATGGGGGTGCATCAAAATCACTAATTGAGATCCTCGCATCGCTCCATAGGGGCAATACAGTAAGAATTAGAATGGACTGCGAAGGGCATCTGTCTGAACACATTGCGGTAGAAAGAGGAGTCTGCCAATGTTGTATGGCTGTCCCCTTTCTCTTTAATTACTATTTTACTGACTTCAGAAGGGAAGTAGATTCATCTGCATTGGCAAGCCCTAAAATGGCCGCACTTCAATCAAATAGCTCATGTACGCAGACGACATCGTCCTTTTGGAAAAGACACCAGTGGGTCTCCAGAGGCTCTTGAACTCTTTGGATCGTTACATGATGGTCAATGATCTGATCATCAACCCGGAGAAGTCTAAAGTAGTGGTGTTTGGAGAAAGGGGGCCCAGAAGAGGCGGATTCCGCTGAACGGTGGCAGGCAAACCAATCCCAGAAGTAAAGGAGATCATCTACTTGGGCTATGCTCTGTATGCCATTCCAAGGCACAGCCAAATTCTTTCCTCCAATCTTCTCTCTAAGAGCATGCAGTTAACATCACAGCTAAAAAAGATTGTGGGTCAAATCTGCAAATTCTCCCTCTTGCCATCGGTTAGGTTCTACATTGCAAAATTCATACCTGTACTTCTGTATGGCATGGCCTTGAGGCCAAACCCTTGACCCGGGCATTCAATTGGCAGAAAATTGAGGGCAATATTTGAAAGAAAGCACTAGGTCTGCCAAATTATCTACAAACCGTGACCCTGAGATATGAGCTTGGTCTGCGATATTTAAAGTTGCAAGCTCCTGTCTCTTAATAGACTAATGATTAAACCCCCAGGTCACACACTGTAAGAAGACCTTTGTTACACCTTAAAGCAAAACATTCTTTGCTCTTGCAAGATCTAAAGATGAAGGCTTTGGAAATCCTTAGCTTTTGAGGTAGTGATGAAGACAACCTAGTCTCCAATCCTATAAAGACAAAAAAGGCACTGTTAATAACTGATTGGATCGGAACTATCGATCAAATGAGGGCCTCAACTGTGGCAGGTTCCTTTTCCATTTTCGATAAGGGTATGGGCTACCTCCCAAATACTTGTGCAAATTCCCAGATGCCAAAATGAGGCAGAACTTTCTGAGAGTTCAACTCAATTTGGTAGAAACGGGATCGGTCCTCGCCCGCAGAGGGTCCAACAACACACTAAAACCTCTCTCTCTGGAATGTACGGATCCAAAAATCAGACGGTTGAGCACTTTCTAAGATACTGTTCGGGGTCCTGGGAGGCAAGACAAAAATACCTTGGGTATTTTGTTTGTTTGTTTGTTTGTTTATTGTATTTGTATGACGCACCAAACCCAAAGGTAACTGGGCGCAAGCAGTACAAGGTGACTTTAGGCTTAAGGTACATAGAGTTGCAGACATGGTAATACAGGTAAAAGTTGGAGATATTCACAGTTTACAAATTATGGTACATAAATTGCAGGTAAGCATTGAGGCTATAGGCAGTTACATTGCAAGTTTCTGTTAAGCATTGAAAATATATACAGTTATATTACAAATATATACAATTATATTGCCGAGAAATATGAGTAGTTCCAGTTATAAGGTTTTATGATCACGGATATTTGGCTTAATGTGTTGTTTATCGTAGGGTCCTAGGGTGGGCGTTATTGGTTTTGATCCATTTCTGTATGTTTCGTCTGAAGCTAGGGTAGGTTTGATCAACCCGGATTGAGTAGGGGAATGAGTTCCAGGTTTGGGCTGCCATAACTGTGAAGCTTCTGCAGCCAGATTTGGCTAGTTTGAAGCGTGGTACGCTGAGGCAGCATGAGTTGGAGTACCTGGTCAGGCGAGTGGTTGTTTTCTTGACTATCCGATCAGTGAGGTACAGTGGTGCAGCATTATGGAGGCACTTGTGGGTCAGAGAGCTTGTCTTCAGCACGATTCTGTCCTTGATTGTAAGCCAGTGGTTGTGTCTTCTAATCGCGGATATGTGATCTTTATTTGGAATATTTAGTGCCATTCTTAGGGCGTTATTATGTTGCATTCGGATCTTATTTAGGATGTATTTGTTAGCCCCCCGGTATAGGGCATTACAAAAGTCCAATCTTGAGAGTATGAGGGCATTCGCTAAGATGATGCAGCTGGATGAGGATAGGTAAGGTCTGCAGGCCCTGATTAATTTGCATGTGTATGCTGATGTGGACGCTAAAGTGTTGACTTGTTTGCTCATGGTTAGAGTAGAGTCAAGGTAGAATCTGGCCGTTTTTACTTCCTTTACAACCTTGATGGAGTTGCCATCAGTGTTGAAGGAGGAGTAATCGTTGTTGAGTTTTTTGAAGTTGGCTGAGGTTCCTAGCTTTAGAATTTCAGTCTTGTCGTCATTCAGGCAGAGGCCTTGTGTGGCCATCCATGCCGAAATGAGGAGGTAGATTTTATTGACGAGAGCTCTGTCAGTGATGTAATTGCCCAAAAGGGGTATGAGGATCTGAGTGTCATCTGCATAGTTAGTGTAGGTGACACCCAGATTGTCCAATTTGTCAAACAAAGTCTTTGTGAAGATGTTGTACATGGTGGGTGAGATGCATGATCCCTGTGGTACTCGGCAGGTTATGGGAATAGGATCTGCTGAGTCTGAAGGGGAAAAGACTTGCATGGTTCTTTTGTTAAGGAATGACTGTATCCATGCTACTCGTCCTTAGAAAAGTGATCCACTGAGGCAAGGTGTTTACAAAGGACTTTGTGTTCCACCAAGTCAAAGGTGGCTGACAGGTCAAGGAGGAGCAGCATGGCTGTTTTCCCAGTGTCTGTTAGTGCCTCAATTTGTGTTTTTAAGTCAATTAGTGCAGTTTCAGTGCTGTGTTGTGGCCTGACGCCTGATTGGCGGGTGCCGAGGAGATGGTTTGTTTCCAGGTATTGTTGTATCTGAAGGTACACTACTCTGTCAAGTATCTTCAGAAGGAAAGGCACTGTTGTAATGGGCATGAAGTTGGTTGGAATGGCTGGATCTAATGTTTGTTTTTTTAGTAACGTTAAGACCCAGGATTCTTTGAGATTGTTTGGGACCGTATTAGTTGAGAATGATGTGTTGATGAGTTTGGCGATAAATGGTGACAGGTCTCTGGCTGCATCTTTAATTAGTTGCGCTGGGCAGTTGTCGCCCTGGCATCTGGTTGGTTTCAGGGAGGAGATGATTTTCTCCACTTCAAGGATGGAGACTTTAGAGAATTTGAATTTATCTGGTTTATTGGTTAGAATTTTGGGGGTCAGAGTGTGAGCATCTTGTTTGGTAAGGGAGGATTTCTTGTTCGCAATCTTTCCTTGAAGGAGTACAATTTTATTGGCTAAAGTATTCTGTATGTTGGTAAACCAGATTTTGTCTTTGGTTATAATGTCGGCTGGTGGGATGGGGGCCTCCATTTCTTGAAGTATGGTAAAGAGCTCCTCTGTGTTGGAGTTTGCCTTACTAATCCTATTGTTGTAAAGCTCTCTCTTTGTGTTGATTTTTTCTTTTTTGTAGTGGTCAGCAAGTTTGTTCAGGTTCGTTTTGTTTTCTGCTGACGGGGTGTGGCTTCTTAGGGCTTCTAATTTTCTTTTTTGTTCTTATAGATGTGGGGTGAACCAAGCATTTAGATGAGCTTGTGGTTTACTTTTTCGTGTTTTGAGGGGTGCAATAGTATCCAAGGGTTTGGACAGGGTTGTATAGTAGGTGTCGACTAGTACATTGGGGTCAGTGGTTGATGATAGCAGGCTCAGTGAAGGTAGGATTAGTTGTAGAATCCTGTCCACTGTGATATCTTTTTTGTTCCTGGTTGGTTGAGGAGGAGCTATATTTTACAGCCTCACTGATATGTTCTCCTCAGTAATGTTTTGGGAAAGAATGATCGCTGGTCATGAAACAGCTTTGACCATCAATGTTGTAAGAGTCTTCCAGCAGACAGGCTTTCTCACACCTGAATTTTGTTAAGCCACATTTGGGACAGTTGAATTGGAGCTGAAATGTTTTAATGAATTTCAAATGAAATTCCATAAGATGTAATTGAGTGAATTAATTGAAATTGAAGGTTTTGTATTGTATTTGTGAAAAACCATAATCTTTGGTTGCACCACAATAAAACATTTTTTTTTAAATTATTTTTTTTTTAATTATTTTTTTTTTAACGAATCTTTCACAGAATTACTCATCTCTGGGTTTCCGGGACTAACTTTATATTTGCAAAATATCAGCCACATCCGTCTTAAATGTCAATTAAATTTTCGGTTTCCCTATGGATCATGCACTGAGTAAAGAACTAATATTTTATTTGATCCCTTTGTAGGTACTCATTTTGGTTTGGTACCACACTGCCATTTTTGTTTAGATTCCTTAGTACTGGTTCTCACATCCCGGGCGTGTATAGCCTGCTCGCTGTTTGCCCATGCTACCTTAAGTGGCGAAAGGAGGTATACAATTCCTTTTGGTTCTGTTTTCACCTTTATGACTAGATCACTGTGATGCTAGTAGTCATTCTGAGTGGAACATAAGGATTACAAACCACCACTGTATCATTACAAGGCAATAGAAATGTTGTCACTGTTGCTGAGAGTTTTGAAGCTTCTAAACCCTTCTTGGTGGGTGTTCCGGCCACCTTGACATATTCTGATGTGTTTTGAATCCCCCCCAGCCGTTTTATTGCCTAGAGTAGGTTCTGTCAGATGGTGTAGTTCCCTCTTGGGGTCAGCTTTGTGGATGTCAGTCACTTGGTCAAGAGTTCCGAGGTCAGGAAGTGTGACAACCTTGTCTTAACCTTTGAGGTTGCAGCGAGGGACATCCACCTTGTCTTCAACAAGACTTATGAGATTGCATGTCTGATCGACAGGGTCAGTGGTAGCATCATAGGTAGTAGCGCGTGGGGCTCCAATGAACAACATCTGCATGCATCCACCTGGTCTTCCCCACTCAC
This sequence comes from Ambystoma mexicanum, assembly GCF_040938575.1. Classification (NCBI taxonomy): domain Eukaryota; kingdom Metazoa; phylum Chordata; class Amphibia; order Caudata; family Ambystomatidae; genus Ambystoma; species Ambystoma mexicanum. The sequence continues at coordinate 1,173,727,119 of NC_090930.1, read as the reverse complement.
ATTCACCACACACCACACGGTGTGAGTATCAATTACCCATATTTGAGCTGCTCTTTTACTGGGCATTGGTGTTCCTCATCAGTGAGGATTGTGATGAGGGTTTCCAGAAGAAGGGGTGGGTATTGCTCATTACACGAAGGCTGGCAGCATTTGTCGTGGTAAACACTTCACACCCGACCCACCACGCCTGGGTCAAACTAGACACTGTGATCCCATCTCCTTTTGCAGGTGAGGTTCACAGGCTAGCCAATAGGGGAAGGTCATGGAAGGTTACAGGGGCCAGATGTAAAACAACTTTGCAATTGTTTCGAGTCAGCTAATATAAACATCTGACTGAGGTCTGTGACAAGGGCCTCAGTGTAATGAGTTCATCACACACAGTTAAGACAGTACATATCTTCTTCCATACACAAATAGAACAACCACAAGGCAAGGGTATGTTATCACGTACTGTGTGAGGCAGCCACTATAAGATCGCATCTGAATAAAGATATACAAAAACAGCTACACATCATGTATTTGCGTTTGCCATCTCAGCCTTGTAAGGAAATACAATGCAATGATTTTCAATCCTCGCCTCTTTTCTTTAATGTTCACAAGCTTGGCATAAGCATTTATCATTTGTTAAACACATTAGCGATTAATATAACAGACGAAATATGTATTTTAAAGAAAGGATCTGCCCAAAAATATGACTTGTGCCACTTTGATTCCAAATTCAAAACTGCCACCTAGCAAGAGTTCACTCAAAGCATCTTGAGAGCCAGCAAGGGAACAGCATTTGAGACCTGCCTCAATCCACTCAAGCACCTTCACAGAATATTATGAAAGTCAAAGCCTGATTTAAGCATGTATTATTTTTTTACCATGCTGCTCCTTTTTGGAGGCATTCTCTTTTATGCGTTCATAAAAAACACCTTGTTTATGTTTCTCTGGGCATGCATACTCTTTTCAAATTGTTTGGTTTATGGGTGGCAGGGGGATTGCTATGCTTCCTATAATGATAGGATAATAACTTTGATTTTGAGCCGCCATTACTTAAGCTTTTGCAGTGTTCCCAGAACACTGGGCGCGCGGGGGCTTGTTAGCATTGTAATTGCATTCCGTACCTTGCAGGCATTTCGGCAGACCCCGGATTCAAATGGACAAGCCTGGGACTAGCCGTCTGCGGAAGATGTACTGTTCTGTGCTATTAGTTCGCCTGATTATTTGTGAAGTGTCTCGACTCCGCAGGGGCTGTCAGCTGCTGTTCGCCAAAGAGTCATTGTACTGTCTCTCCCAGAGGCTGGCTTTCCTGTATTCTTGATTTCGAACTCTCTCTCTCGTACATTTCATTAAAATGAAGAATGCAGGAACCCAGAGTAATATATATCGTGACACGTTCGGTCAAACAGAACAACAGAAGAATCCACGATCTACAACAATACTGTGTTCTTTTTGATTTACATATGGAAAGGAAAGGAAAGAAAAGTAAAGGTACACTGGTCTCATTAGCAAAGGTTTAGAACTTTCAAGGTGGAGTTGACTTGTCAAGGCCCAATGACGATGATGTATTTGATGTGCACATCACACATACAAAAATATGTGTCCCCTTATTGACATTCAAATCGCTGTATAGATGTTTTATTGGTATACTATTACCACAAATTACCTGCTGTTGAACGGGGAACGGGTTATGTGTTGCCGTAGCGAGATCCAGTTATATTCCAGATCTGTGGCATTGCAATATTAAAGGTTCTGACGTGTCAATCACGATTCTCCCGGATGCAGGGAGTGACTCCGATTTTATCATTACACGATGGCGTCCATTCTCCAGTTGTGAACTACCTCAATTGGGGCCTTTGCATTGTGAATTCCTTCCTCCATTTCCCAGTTGCCATCACAGCCTTAATAACAACACTGTCATGCAGCTCACTCCTCCAACGCCACTGCTAGTCCATGCGACACTCGGATCTTCTGCCACCCCCAATCCCTCTTTTGGAACGTGCCAGGGCACTGTCTAGTTAATAATGGGTTGAGCCAATCATTATCTATTCAGTTATCTACAGCCTTTCTCCTCGTCGCAGTCAGTAGTTCAGAAGACGTGCTTCCAGGGACAGAGAATCCCCTGGTTAATATCCCTAAAACGTAGACGTGTCCAGGAGAGATTGTATTGGACAGTTCTTTTAATAACTGATGAGTTGTCTTCGAGATGATTGGCCGTTCTCGTCTTCGGTGAGGTGAGTGTGGTCAGGACTGGATTCTTGCATGTAGTACAAGGGTGGCTGGTCTAATTTCATTATGCACTTTAATCTTCCCTCTACATATTCTAATACCTTTTGTGCCAGCAATTTATCTTGAATGCCATCCATACCTTTGCCACACCTCTTAGTCCACCCTCGAATAAAGAAACGTCCATGCTTTGGAAAGCCTCCTTGCACCCGCCATTATACTAGAAAATGCAAGTGAGAGGGGCTCTACCTATATGGATAGGATTCCCATACATTTTTGGATAACCATAGGGTTATGAATATCAAGTGTTTCATTGTATGGATGTGGCTTCTGGTGCAACAGGGTATAGTCCGCAGGCCTGGGGAAACTCAATGCAACAAAAATACCACCAAACCTAACCCTGTTGCACTCTATGTAGACCGGAGTCCTCCTGTGAAATTCATATATTCAAGTTGGTAGTGCATTTTTTTTATTTATTTGTATTTGGTTTAAAAAAATGTGCAATGAGTACACAGCAGAACAGCAATCTCATTCGGTGGACCTATCACAAAAACATAAATCTCATTATTCAAGTAGAATGAAATGTAATGGTGTCTAGGTTTATGCACCTACGATCAACATAACACAAAAAGAGGCAACAACATAGTAGGCGATGTACATTCGCTTGCGGTCATATAACCTTTTACAAATCCAGAGAAGACAGTAACAAATTCTCCTCAACATTAAACTAAAGAAAATATAATAATTAGTATGATAGTCGCACAAAAAAGCATTTGTGTTATAACCAATAAACTCCAATTCAAATCAAGAGTTAGCCAAAGCATTTCGGATTACAAATCCATCATCAGAGCTTAGAGCTTGTTGTTCATTTCCTTACAATGCAGCAGTAATCGCAAATTCATCTGTAAACCTGTAATATAACAAGTAAATGATCTTAAATTTAACAAACCAGAACAAAAAATTCTACTTGCTCTATAAAATGTGTCATTCTTCATATAGGATTCAACAATACACTGACCTCAAATCATATATGGAATTGCTTTATGAGGATAATACCCTATTCTGTAAAGGAAAGAATGGCATATAATAAATAATCTCCCTACGTTTGTGTCATATAGATCTTATACTGAGAAACTTCTTCAAACAAGGTGTCCTTCTCACCCAGCTTCTGATAGTTAGTAGACATAGTGGGGAAGCCAAAAGGCTGACTTGTTTGTTGCACGTGTCAATTTTATGCACCTTTGCAAGAAAATAAATATAGGAACACCATATGAAGTGTAAAGAATATTGGTTGCCACGATGGTATGGATAATTTCTGGTGCTGTGGGGTAAAAGCAAGTCTCCTACAAGGAGACGCATGTGCTCCGGCAGTAGTCTGCAGTAGCGGAACGTGCAGTCTAGCCCATATGCCCCTATGTAAGACAGTCTCTAAAGGACCTGGGGCTAAAACTGCAGGCAGCGAAACCCCCTCTGTGACACGTGTACTCTGCAGGAGAGAGACTAATGGGGTCTCTCCTTACGTGTTAGGGTCATTAAAATATGGTCATGGCCTGGTAACCAAAATCTAAGGTGAGTATGGGCTGATGCCCGGCGTCCGTGCTTACCTTTTATGTACACTTCAGTGTCCTAGGCGGCCATCTGCAAGACGAACACGCGCCGGACTGAATGTTTATCATGGGTTGCCATGACTACCGGGTGCATGCGCACCAGCATGCTGTACCCAGACAGCCACTGTCTTGGTGTGGGAACTACCCTGGAGGTGAAAACAAATTATAGAACACTTGTGTGCTCTACCCAATATTGATTCTTCAAGGCTTGTGTGGCCAGTATGGCTGAGAGCAGCACAACTGGGCATTATAACTATACCAACTGGGGAGACTTAATGGGGACCTTGGTGCGCTAAGAGCGCAAGTAGGTTCATAGCCAACGTGGGGAAGACAGTCCTACTTGGCTATGGAGATGTGTCATGTAAATGAAAAAGCAGAAAGCAGTGCGAAAAGTCAGAAAAATTGGCTTGGTTCCCCACAACCGCCATCAGGGACTAGGGTTGGACCAACCAAAAGGGTAAACAGCACATTGCTGGATGTGCAATGAGAATCCTGTTTGGCTATGGAGATGTGTAGTGTGCAAATAAAAATGAGGTGCGTACAGAGCAACAAGCTGAAAATATACGGCCTGGAGCACCACATCCACCGTGAGGTGCTGAGGTCTGACTTAACCAAAGGGTAATAAACAACACTTAGCTGGATTTACAAAGAGAGGTCACAAACCCTTGCTAGATGGATATGTACCATGGATTTGAGTGGCCACTGCCTCCCTGTCTGACCAAAGGCCAGCTCACACTCTTACCTCCTGTTGTGGGCGGTCCCAAGGATATCTGAATCATAATACACCTAAGTAATAACAATTCATGTTGTTTCAATCATCAAACCATCAAGCAATGATTAGATCAAGGCTTAACATGCATGCTGGACATGGCAAACTTCACTGATATTAATCATTGATTAGCCTGCAGGGCATTAACCCTGCTTTCAATCTTGACACAACACTGACCATAGAGGTTTATGCAAAATACATCAAATCATAATCACAATTCATCCCACGAGGACTCAATGAGTCTAGCATATCAATCCATGTTATCCCCCTTTGGAGTAGCCTTTTGCGTCAGTCCCCTCCTCTTTTACCCAATATTACCTGTTGTAAAATGACACATTTGAATTGAGCCACAGTATGCCTAGCTTTGACAAAGTGTGTGGCTACGGGAGACTTCAGATTTCTAGTACAGATTTTGGACTTGTGTTCCGTCCATCTGATTTTGGCTTTACGCATCATCATGCCTACATAATAGAGGCCACATGGACATTTAAGAGCATACACCACATTAGTCGTGTCACAAGTGCATGAATGTTTTAGTTTGATTGCTTTACCAGAACGTGGATGCGTGATGCTTTTGCCCTTAATGAGTTTGCTGCAATGTTGGCAATTGTGGCACAGTAAGGTTCCCTTGTGAGGTATGTTGCGTGTTTGTTTAGTAGACAATTCAGCTCTCACCAAAGTGTTGCGTAGAGCCTGGCGGTTCCTATATGCAAAAGTAGGTGCCTGTGGAAACAAGTGGTGTAGTTGGGGATCCATTTGCATCATGGACCAGTTATGTCTGATAATCTTCTTGATTTTATTGCTCTGTGTGGAATGTGTCACAAGTGATTGACCATGCCTAGGTGGTTTGGGTTCACCACCGTGCTGCCTGATGCCTTCTTTATCTTTAACTGAATCCCATTCCGTAATATTGACTTTCTTAACTTTATGCCCCATACCTTCTAATAAGCATCTTCGCCGTTGTTTTTTATTCACCATTTTCTCCTTTTTATGCCTACCAATACTTTAATCCAGATTGTATTTCATCTATGTATTCCATGCCCTAATCACACAAAAATATATGTATTCTAGGCCCTGCAGTATACCTTATGCCGTCCAGGACTCTCTCTTGACCTCAGGTGGCTGTTTATGCCCTCCATGACATTTAGTGGACCTCACACTGTGCATGCCCCCTGGGCCATTAAAGACGCTTTCAACCTTGTGTTTGCCTTTCTATGCCATTCAACAGATCCCTATCCCTCTTGATACCTTCTGTACCTTAAAACACACCTCTATGCCTTTTCTTCATCTCCTTTATTTTTGTGTCCTGGAAAGTGCCATTATTTCCTCTAATGTGTGACCTGCGCCTTAAGGTGCTCAAATTGTACATGATAAGCCATTTATAACGCGCTTGTACACAAGCGTGCCTAGGCACAACAAGACAAGTGAGGCAAGACAAGACACACAATCTTACTAGACCTTGTGTCATTCAGATCGTGCAAGTAGGATGACTAGAAGTGCAAGGGGAAAGGGAGGGGGCAGTGCAAGGGAGAGGGGAGGGGAAAACAGAGCAGCAATGGTCTGAGTAAGTGCAGCCAGGGCAGCGTGGCTCTGGGTAGAACAGGTATGCCGTTGTATGCCTTCATGCCCTATTAAATAGTATGCCTTTATATACACTCCATGCATTTTCAAGCAGATGTACACCTTTGTGTGCCTTGCAATCCATTATCCAACTTCTACCCCCGTGTATGCCTTTCATAGCTCTTAAGTCACTGATTATGCCTTGGTATGCCTTCCAAGTCTTTGCATGCAACTAGCTGCCTTTTAAGCCCTTCCAATGCACCCTGTTTTCAATGCCATTGACCATGCATTAGCGGACTACCATTCCCCACCACCCCATCGGGAAGCTAGCCCAACAAGACTGGCTGAATCACCACAAGTCCATAACAATGGAAGATGAGCACTTGAGAACAAGAAATGTAATCTAACACTGTGGAGAGAGACAGACAATCTGTGAAGGGGCACTCAATGCCGAAACTATGACATTTTAGTGAACTACATGTATTTTGAAACATAACGTCAAGGCTCAAAAAATTAGAGAAGTCTGCTTTTGATCCTTTCATTATATCGCTTTACTTTTCCTATGTAAGAGTTTTCAAAGAAGTGCCAGATAAAATGCTCCTAGTACCGGCCTACACCTGGATGCCACAGCATATCTTTATTAAGTGTAATTTGCAGGTCTGACATTAAACGAAGTATTGCTTGAACAAAGCAACGTCAGTGCCTTATGAAGGACATCAGTGAGACTGCAGGTTAATGCTTGAATGGTATCTTTCAGTGTTCAGACGCACTCTCTGACCTTCCCCTGGTAGTACAATGACACACCCGGAGATAACAGAGAAGGGAAACTGCCTGATGCTTTAGGCCAGCAATGTTACTCCGGGTGGGCCGGCGTTCCTTTTAACAGAGCTGCCTGCCACATGCTGCCTTCCTCTGCGAGAGCAACCAGCCAACATTGGAGGAGTTAAACTTCACATCAGCAGACAGATGCTTTTATTTGAGAAATTCAATGATTAATGAGACGAAGATAAATAAACATGTTTGGGATTACTTCATATTATTATATGCATTTTAAAACAACATCCATTAAATCATAGATAACAACAAAAAACACGTGTTTCGAACTGCCACGATTTCCCACTCAGCTTTCAGTAGTTGCCATCCTTATCTATTCTTTTTCTTAGTTTTGGTCAACTGATTAACAAGGCCCTTGTGGATAACCCAAAATACACTGAGGATAGTCTGCCCCTCAGGCACCCATAATATTAATATACATCTGCAATCCACACAACTGTTCAAATACCTTTTTTAGCTCCACCCCCACTTCCTACTGCATTACTTTCCAGTCATTTCCTTCCACCAAACTGCTCAGGGCTCAATGTACCTTCAATCGGACATGGTTGAGACTACTACAGTGGTGAAATGGCACAGTATACAAAACAAATAATATTATAATAATTATTAATAATAATGATAATAATAATACCTTGTATGCTGTAGATACAGATAATGCACACCTTGTTGTTCACTAAGTATTAAAAACTCAGGAGTAACTACTTAAGTGATTCAAAAGCGCAGGGGAGAAAAAGCAACTCTGGCACAACAAATCGCTAAATTATACACAAAGATTAAAGTGTCCTTGATTGCTGGACACTCCCATCCCCTGCACACCATCTAAATAGTGTTACTAATCACATTAATTCATCAAGGGATGAGACATCTTTAATAATAGAGATACTTTCAGGATGGTTTGCCCATGTAATCAAGGTTCAATGACCGCACACTGTCACCAGTCTCTGATTTGCTTTGAAGATGAATCTGGAGGTTGAAGATTGAACAAACTATTGAACTCAAATTGTTTTTGATCCTGACACATTGTTTTTGCTCCTGATGAAGGCAATTCTTATCCCGAAACGTGTTGAGCTCTTTTAACTCAGATGTTACTTACACTATTTGTGGAATTTTTCTTTTGCTTGTCAGAACTGAATAGCTTTGATATGAAACTTGATTCAATGGGTATACCATCCTCAACATATTGAATGTATTTCTATTATTGAATATGTCTCATCCCTTGCTGAATTAATTTGATTTATTACATTTTACACTATTTAGATAAATTATGACTGGCTATAGTTCCAGTACCAGAGCTTGTGCAGGTGACAGGAGTGGCCAACAATCAAGGACACTTTATTTTTTGTGAAAAATAATAACCTTTGTAAGTACAAACTGGAGGTTGGGAAGCATCATTACATGTTTAAGGGCCTTATTACTGGTATGCCGGTGAGGCTAGAATGTGGCAGTAACAAAATTACCGCCCCATTTACCCAACCACCATACTAAGAATTTGGCTGTAAAAGTTGACGAAAAATCTGCAATTGGCTAGCTGTATGTCCTTCACTTTACGTCTGGAAAAAGGAGTTCACATGACTGGAATTACCTAACCTGGTACATCCTCCAAATCCCCTGTCGAGTTCAATGGGCTCAATGGTTTGGACTAACACGTTGAACCTGCCAATTGTAATCAACCAGATTTACTGCCAATATGAGCGGTGATCATTGTAAATGAGTGGGGTGGTATTTACTCCAGGAATACCAGCATGCATGTAGTGAGTCCCTACATTCTCAATTAAAGCAATTCATATAATTCCCAAGTAACAGCAGGATGTCCCTTGGTAAATAAAACAATAAGAGCTGACCCCCTTAGGGGCTCTTTGAGCGTCCTTAGACCAGCCACTTCTTACATATTATGAGTGCTGGGCTTCAAGCTATAACATTAAAAAAACAAGTATTGGTAACGACAATAGATTTGACGTTTGCTAGTGTACACTGCAGTTTATATTCATAGGCAAAGGGGAGAGCGCAAAGATGTGAGGTAGGGTGCAGAGGCGAGAGAATGCGAGAGCAAGGGAGGGGGTGGCAGTAAGGATTAGCAAGAGAAAGTGTGAGCGAGGAAGCCTGAGCGAGCTGGCAGCGAGGGTGTTAGAGAAAGGCGAAGAGCTAATGTGGGGGTGCAAGGGGAGGTGCCAGCAATGGAAGGTGTGACGAGGATGCATGCAGGGGTGCTAGTGAGAGGATGAGAGTGGAAAGATGCAAGCAATAGAGAGAAAAGGAGGACAAGGGGAGACTGGCACGGGGAGAGTTTGTAAGGAGGGTGACAGTGTGTAAGCAGAGTGAGTGAAAATGGGTATAGAGTGTATAAGGAGAGTGAGAACGAATGATAGCGGTAGGGAGAAAAAAAAGGGTGACCGAGAATTAGAAAGTAGAAAGCTAATGACAAAACTATGCTCAAAGAAGAACCGAGGACTGTACCAAAAATATGTGCCAAGATAATTCTGAAAATACAGTCACAATAATGTATTAATAATTAAAGCAGCAATTTATTTGGCTGTGCATGTTAAAAAGCCTTGGATTGTTTGACTCTCTATGCTGCAAAACCAAAATAAGAGACATTGGGTCTCATTACACGGACGGCGGTAACCATGGCGCTATTAGCGCCATGGTTGCCGCTGGTATTTTACCAAGTCCGCCTTGGTGAATGGGGGAATTACCGCCCCATTCCAAGGTTGGTGGGGCGGTAATTCCCCATTCACCAAGGCCCTTCCCCATTCCCATTTGAGCCCCCATAGGGCTCAATGGGAATGGGGAAGGAGCAAATAACGGTACCGCTATTAGCGGTACCGTTAATTGCCCTGAAGTCCCTCAGCGGGTCCCTTCCTTAACGTGTGGTCTGGCCACACGTTAAGGACAGGACCCACTGAGGGACCTCATAGTATGGCACTAAGGGATTACCGGCACCGGCGCCCTTACCGGTGCCGGTAATCCCTTAGCGCCATCCGTGTAATGAGGCCCATTGTGTCTATCCTGCGGCAGTTGCAGGATTGGATGCGGAGAAGGAAGGGAAATAATATATACAAACCACTAATAGGCAGGGTTAGAAACAGGAAAACATACTTAGTTAGGTGTGGCCTCACATACTGCTCAACACATTCAAGACGTCTGGGATGTGAAGAAAATACAAACGTGCATACATGCCAACATTCTTAAATACATTCAAGTGATGTAAGTCGAATTCTGGGGTTAACTTTGCATTCTGGAAGTTGTAGTCCTGGGTTTCCCGTAATAAACCCAGAACAACAACTCACAGAATGCAAAGCTAAGAGCAGGACTGGGCTTCCAATACCCCAAACGGAATGCGTCATGTTTATACTATCAATGGTAGCTCAGAGATGTTCAATCCCAGCATGTAGGGTAACAACAAGTTCCTAACAAAATACATGATATCATATGAAGAACCATGAACTAGAATCACCCAGGAAGGCGAAACCCTCAAAATGATAGGAGAATCAGAATTACATTGACATTGAGCTATTTTTGTCTTCTTTACTGGCCTTTCGAGCAGTACCAGTCTTATTGTGGAGAGGGGGTCCACGTGGTTAGTCCTGCAAAACTAATTAAACATTTTGCCTGCCCAATAAGCAACCCTCTACATCCCAGTACAGTAAACGTCAGTTTTCCGTCAGTATAAAACATCCCAAGGCTTTGGAAGCGGCTGGTCCTTCCGGCTTTACCTTACCTTAGGTAAATAAATCAATGGGCTTGTCATGTACATTTTCTGGCACCTTTTTTGTACTAACGGGGTCACAATTTACCCTGAAATTATTTGCCTTACCCGTAAAGAAAATGATGTCATTGCGTCTTATAGCACATGCTGTGTTGGCTCCTCTGTCTGGTAAGAGGACGGGGGCTGGCAGATGTAATAATAGCCACAAAGCTGAAAAGCAGAGCCCTAGGCAAGAATTGAACTCCATGACCTGGAGGAATATGAAGATGTCTGCTGCAGACACATAGGGCCTCATTACGACCCTGGCAGTACGGTATGGATGGTGCCGGTATGGCACCGGCACCGTCCATACCGCACTGCCTTATTCTGAGTTTCCCTCATGGTTCCCTGGCAGCCCGCCATGTCTGACCTAGCGGGCTGTGCGGCACCAGCGAGGGAAACACATGGATGCACCGGCATCGTTATAAATGGTGTCGGTGCATCCATGCTCCTCATCCCCAGTCTGCCCTCTTGGGCAGAATGGGAATGAGGATCCCAGCATTACCGCCAATGGGCAATTACCGGCCCATTCAACTCGTAATGGGGCAGTAAGTGCCCATTCGCGGGTGGCGGTGCCGGATGCGAGTTCGGCGGTAGCCGTGCCTGTAATATCGCACGGCTACAGCCGAACTCGTAAGGAAGCCCATAAAATAACTGAGCAATCTCCTCTGAATTAATCAGCAACATTATTGAACAAATACCTCTACCTCCTCCAAGGACAGAATAGAAGAACAATTTTATTCTGTCCCGCAACAGGAGTGTCTAAGTCCTTTCCAACTCTGTGTTAAAATGGACAGGCCTAAAAGTACCAGAACACAATGGCCCTCATTGTGAGTGTTGCGGTAAGGCAAGAATGGCACTGGTAGTGCTACCAGTGCTGTTCTTACCTCGCCGCAACATTCTGAATTCTGCTTGCAGGGCCGCTCTGTACGCCTGGTCTAGCCAGAAGTGCAGAGCGCCACCCGCTAGCAGAACAGGATGGTAGCAACGATCCAGTTATTAACGGGACCATTGTTACCATCCTCCCCATTTCCATTGAACACTATGGGGGCTCAAATGGTACTGGGGACGTACCAGGTCTGGGTCCCGCAAATGGGAATTACAGGGCCTGCAAAGGTCAGAATGGCCTGGCAATACCCATTTTTCAGGACCCGGACCCGGGTTTGGGGGTAGCCATGCCGGTAAAAACAGCATGGCTACCTCCAAACTTGTAATGAGGCCCAATGTTTACATTTGAGTACACACACAGATTAGTCTGCACTAAAACGACCCGCCCCTGTTAGATAAGGGAGAGCCAAAGAGAAGGAGACAGAGAAAGAGATGAGGGACAAACGAGAGAGGGAAGGGAGATAAGAGAGACCATAGAGAGAATCATAACCCTCACCCTTAGTACTCATGCCAACAACTTTGTGAGGATTAAAGGTTTACACCTATGACCTGCAAAACACCAAATTGTGGAGTTGTTTGCAATAGACGATCATGACCATGGGGATAATAGGGCGGGCAGACTAAACTCCGGTAGTAACCCTGACTTAAAAGTGGGCCTGTTATACCTATTAGCTTGTACCACTGAAGAAACTGCCTGTCCCATGAGGTGCTGAAATGGCAAAAGACATGCCTCAGTATTCAATGCCCACCCAGGTCTCTCCCGCAGATTAATGCCTTGCTGCTCTCACAAGAGACATCATCTTACCAGTTGTATGTGGATCCCTGCCGGCAGGCCATTGCATCAATTCCGACGAGTCTGCTACGCTAATAAGCTCTCCATTGCCCGTTGTGTTTCACAGCTCCTCAACACTGTTTGTTGGTCTCTGATACTGACTGCTCGTCCTTCCTTGCCTGCCCGGCTGCGGTCTTCTCTCCACACTGTACCTCGGAACAGTCCAGAAAGGGAAACCTATATGTGACTGAACAGGGGCAGGAAAGTAGCCCAAATATAGCCCAAATGCTTCTGGTTGCGAAAAGATCACTATGTGGCCTTAGCTTTGAAAGTGACATAGACAAGTGACATGATACAGTAATCCTGATAAGTTATACAAGTCACTATTTTATTATATCAGCATAATGGATCACAGAATAACATTTAGTGTGTCGGCTAATAATTCTATAGCATTTCCAGTTGTCATACCAACCACAAAGTCAGTGTTATGGCACCTCTTTCTCTCTTCTCTGCAGCAATGATGTTGGTCGAATTTTGGTGGCTGTGCTACCATAATACACTAATACCAAAAAGGATGCTGGTCTCTGCATCATTTGAGGTGGTGCCAGTGAGTGACATTAGGAACATGTGGTAGCAAAGGCCACTTTGCAGGGCATGAGGTCCATGAGGCATAGTCATTAGCATTACATCCAAAGCACCATTATCATCCAAAAGTTGTAAGCAGTGCAAGTTCAAAAGATGCCTGAGAAGAAGCAGAGTAAGTAGAGTCTCCGTGGTGCCAGCATCCGTGCCACCTTGACGGCAGAGCACTTGTGCAGTTCAGTATTTGAAAAATCCTCAAGTAAACCAGTTGTGTGTGAACTGGTAATGTGCTAACTGAGGTGTGACCACTGGCAATATATATTTTTAATGTTCAGATGTCAGTAACTTTTAAGTTGTACTTTAGCTAAATAGGGCATTGATCCCCTGTCTTTTGGGAGGTTTCATGTTCTTTGTTTCTTTACAAATTGCCCCAATTAAATATTTCTGCATGGGTACTTTTTGTCTTTCATACCATCGTACCTACCTCTCTTACGACAATCAAACTCAGAGCAAATGTCACAAAGGTCATTATGTTATTCATTTCGTTTTTCTCTGCTTCGTTGTTAGTGTCATTAATTGTGACCACTGTACAACACCCTTTCAAGTTCCAGGAACATACAGCCTGTGGGGTGTAATCAAAAGCCCCAAACCAGCGTAAGTAAAAGGCCATGTGAAAAAGTCCTATCTGTCATTACTAAAGGAAAGCAGTATTTTATTTCACAATAGACAGAAGAAATTCAAAGGTCCCTTTCACATGAAAAACAGGATTTTTAAACACTGACACCAAAACAACTTTGCATGTGTGTTTTCAAGTTAAAGTAAGGCATGAGAAAAATGTTCACCTGCCAACATAAAGATGCCTGGGATAAGACATGGGCCCTCATTACGACCCTGGCGGAATCCGCGGTGCTAAATGCACCGCGGAGCATGGCGGAAAGCCGCCGATAGCGCCATGGGGGTTGGCGGATTTACCACCCCATGCCGACCTTGGCGGAGCGGTAAATCCCCAATCCCCATTTTACCCTTCCCCATTCCCATTCTTGCCCCATAGGGTATAATGGGAGTGGGGAAGGAGTTAATTACGCCGCCGTAAAGTACGGCGGCGTAATTAACAACGAGGTCCCTTAGCGCCATGGTTTTCTCTGCCCGGTAAAACCAGGCGGAGAAAACCTCCATGGCGCTAAGGGAACTCGTAGTACGGCGGACGGGTCCGCCGCGATTAGCGCTGGCGGAAACCCACTCCGCCAGGGTCCTAATGAGGCCCATGGTGTCTGTGTTGACAAAATTTAATGTATATTATGCTTCATTTGAACAGAAAAGCTCACTTTGTTGCCATGAAAAGCTCCTGTATGTTAGAGGCAGACTATGTGGGTGTCTTTCTGCAGTGGAAATCCAGAGTAAGCAAAAACAAAAATGCAATACAAGTGCAGATTGGAAAAGCACATCACATGATTGGCAAAGAAATAAAGGCAGCATTTTCACTGAAACTGCCAACCATCAGAATGTGGTGCACTGTGACAGTTCAGACCAACTTTCAGCAGAAAAACGAACAACAAATAATTAAAAGTGTATTTTATTAATGACTGAAAGAAACAGCTCTGCATTTTCAGCACAAAAGCAAAGTTAATTCTGATCAGTAAAACACACTGTATATCAAAGAATAAAGGTTGATGTTAGAAAATCCAATATGTGAGTTCCTGACAGCCAAGGACAAGGACAACGGCACAATTCACAAATGCCTTCGGTTGCTGCAAGACTGGTTTGTGAATCCTAACTGTTTACAACTGCAATAAAATATGGCACAAAGTGTGTGAAAAGCGAAGTTTCCATAGAGCTGCTGTCTCTGAAGGCAGTTCTGTGCATGCAAATGTTTTAGCCAGTGCATGACAGGAATGTGGGGAGGGGGATCTCTGTGTTGCCAAGGCCCCATATTTTATGACCGATAGCCATCAACTTCAAACAACCAACTTCAAACAACAAAGAGACTCATAAAAACTATGGTCACAGGCTTGTCGATAGAGACAAATGACCTGCATGAAGCAGAGCTCCCATTTACTGAACACTCAGATGTACAATTAGTTTAAAATGACTATTATAACTTAGACCTTTTTCCCTGCAACCACAAGTTGTATTGTATTGATGTATGTTTAATTTTAAGAAACATTCCAGGCATTTTTGCAGAAATAGAAATCACCCATCTGCGACTTAGGGAACTGCAATGACCAGCTAAAATGGGTTTCTGGCTGATCTAAGAATGTCCCGAATTTATGAGTTGGTGAACTGGTGGAGGGTAAAATTAGTAATGTGGGCAGTGAAATGCATGTTCATAATTGTTATGCGTTTTGTGTAAACGGCGGAATATTATCACATGGCCGTGCAACATGATGCGACAATGGCTGCCATTTTATTAAATTACCCATGATTAGCTGAAGCAGAATATATATATATACATTATGGCAGTTACTAGTAAATTCTGAAGTTTTGAACATAATTCTTTTTTGCCAAAAGGTGACTTCAAAACAAAGGGATTTCAAAGGGAAGTTGCCATATGTCTGTTCCAGACTCCTAAACCAATCCTTAGAGAGGGGCTAGATTTGGGATGAGAGAGAAGGGTAACTTTCCAATCCTATTTGTGAGTACTCTTGCAGGGTACTCCCCAAGATTGTAAACTTGATGGTGTCATTGTTATGCTGGAAATGCATCGGAGGGAAAGGGCCTCTATATCCTTGTCCTTTACTGCTTTTTATCGTGTGTTCTGATGTGTTTTCCGTGCAGGAGTTCATGTAGGACTCCTGGCGGTGCAGCTCTCTCCTTTGATTTTGGTGAACAGACCCATGGGATACCCTTATGGCACCCATGGGTAGGGGTGCAACCCTGTGTCCCTAGTTTATGTTTTCGGGCCCCTGTGTGTGACCCACAGAGCAGGGTACAGGCTTTTGGCAGCTCTGTGCCGAATTGACTGGTGCCCTGAGCGTCCTTCATTTTGGGATGCCCAGGCCCTGTCATTGGAATCAGTAGATTCCTGATGGGAACAGATGGCCCCCGTGGCCTCTTGCCTTCCATCATCCGTTACCTTGATATTCTCGAAGTCTCGTGAAGCCCTGACTCTGTCTCTTCCCACTGAATGACTGTTGGGTGGAAGTTCCATAAATGGTAGTTTGGGGAAGTGCTGACCAGACTGGCTGAAGCCTTCCCAACGACCGTATGTTGTGGGTACGCCTGTGGGTGGGACCTGGGTGAATGGAGTGTGTGACGAATACACATTCTATGTTGTGGGTGTCTAGTATCTAGTGTTTGACATAATGGGCCTCATTACACGGTAGGCGGTAGCCATGGCGCTACCCCCTTACTGCATTCCGGGTCCGTGTTCCCGGAATAGGGACTTACCGGGCCATTCCGACCCTGGAGGACCCGGTAAGTCCCCATTCCGGGAACCATTCCCCATTCCCATTTGAGCCACCATAGGGCTCAATGGGAATGGGTAAGGAGCTAATAACGGTACCACAATTTGCGGTACTGTTATTAGCTCTGAAGTCCCTTAGCGGGTCCCTTCCCTAACACCTGGTAAAACCAGGCATTAGGGGAGTGACCCGCTAAGGGACCTTGTAGTAGGGCGGTAAGGGATTACCGGCACCAGTGCCCTTACCGGTGCCGGTAATCCCTTACCGCCTACCGTGTAATGAGGCCCTATGACTGAGACAGCCCTGCCCAAAACCGGTATGAATGCAGTGTGGAGTGCTGAATGGCTTGGTACTTGTCCCAATACACATAACTTGTTGTGAGTGTCTGGAGAGAAGTGAATGGCCTGAATGCACCGTGTGCCTAATTGGCTGCCTGCCTGCATGATTGCCCTTCGCTGTCATTGGATGCTTGAGTATAACCCAGCAGAATGAATGGGAGATCAACAGTATATCTGGAATCGTGTTCTGAAGCTGAAGAGTAACTGGAGTGAAACTGAAGCTTAACCTTGAAGCCCTGCTGGAAGAGAAGAATTGCTGTTGCCCTCCTTCACAATCTGAAAGCTGCTGTGTCTCCAAGAACTGACCCAGAGAGGACCTGGTAAGGTGCCCTCTTCCCGAGCTATGAGGGACCATCGTGCACCAGCTGATCTTTGCCAAAGCTCCCTGGTAGACAGATCTACGACAGGCTGCTGACCGGAGACAGGGACTGCCGCGGAATCCCAAAGAGAAGCGCCCGGACTGTTATCCACCACTGTCGATGACCGCTGTCGCCGACTAGAGCCGCCATGCTCCCGTTTGCCTAAGAACTTCATTTGATCCAAGGATGCTCTCGTCTGCATCGCCACCCACTTTATCCGACTGGAGAAGGCCCGACTGTCGATGGACTGAGGAGCATCCGCTGGTGGGTTTCTCACCACCTAAAGACCACAGAGATGCCGACGACTTGACGCCCTTGTTGGGCCACAGTTCTTCATCATCTCTTTGCGGTCCAGAACTATCCTCACCGAAGTGCCCCGCATGCCTCTTCCATGCAGGATGCCAACGCTCCGTTGTCGACGAGCACCACTAGGAACGAAGCTGCCACTTCACCGCCATAGTTCACCCTGTTTCGTCGGACGTTCGACGACCCGTGACTCCTGCCTTAAATGGAGGGCACTCAAGAGGGGCTGTCGATTTCCTGTCGACGAACGCTACAATTCCAGGTACATTGGGGCTGTAGAACTATTGTAGAGGGAAATAAGACTCATAGAACAATATATGGACTGGGCTTGTGCTATATCTTTATATTACAGGTTGCCCAGGTGGGGGGATCTCCACACAGAACTGTGCTTAACGGTAGAGGCCAGTATTCTGCCTATTGTTTCAACCATCTTGCTTTCCTTCCTATTTCTATTGCTGGTTTCCTTGTTATTGATCTGTGTGACATTTTGACAGTATAGTTGATTCACTTTAATGAGATCTGATAATATCTGTGATACCACTGTAGAACTGTATATATTTACCATTATTGATCATTATATAAAGACTGTGGGCCTCATTACAAATCGCCCGGTATGGAAACAACGGTGGCGGTAAACCCGCCGCCACCGTTGTTTCCATGCCGGGCGATCACAACTCCTGCAGGCGGGAGGTGATGTTCCCGCCAGGTCTGACCTGGCGGGTTTAACACCGCCCCGCCTGCAGGAAGACGAGGAAACACCGGCAGCATTATGAGATGCTGCCAGTGTTTCCATGATCCCCATTCCCATCGAGTCCCATAGGACTCAATGGGAATGGGGATTAACACCATTCCGCCTCCGTGATTCCCCGAAAACCGGGGTTGTAATGCCCCGGTAATTCCGGGAATCACGGAGGCGGAATGGTAATACGAGTACGGCGGTAACCAGGCAGTTTTACCGCTGCAGTTACCGCCAGACTCGTAATGAGGCCCTGTGTTTTAACCAATACAGTGTGTGAACAGTAGGGTGGTAAGGGATTACCGGCACCAGTGCCCTTACCGGTGCCGGTAATCCCTTACCGCCTACCGTGTAATGAGGCCCAATGACTGAGACAGCCCTGCCCGAAACCGGTATGAATATATTTATTGATACATTTACCATTGTTGATATTCTGAGCGCAAAGTGAGTTATTGTGATAGTGTACATAACCTTGAATATTAATTATATAAAGACTGTGTTTTAACCAATACAGTGTGTGGACAGAGCAGTAAGGGATTACCGGCTGCGGTGCCGGTAATCCCTTAACGCCTACCGTGTATTGAGGCCCTATGACTGAGACAGCCCTGCCCGACGACGACGAGCACCACTAGGAATGAACCAGCCACTTCACCGCTGTAGTTCACCCTGTTCCGTCGGACATTCAATGACCCGTGACTCCTGCCTTAAAGGGAGGGGACATTCCTTTGTGGGTGCTTGGGGACTACACTGTACTTAAGAACCAGCCTGTATCACCTCCTGAGAAGCTAGGCCTTGATTGCTCGACCACGATACTAATAATAGAGAATCTTGGCTGGGGTCCTCTGTGCCTCTCCTCTACCATATAGAGATCAGAAATACAGACACCCCCCTCCAGTCTTTACAGTCATCACTGCTATATAAAGTTGATTCACTCTGAGGAAAGGAGAGACCTCCTAAAATTACCATTGTGATCAGAGCTGCTGAAACTGAGCATCTTAAATCCACAAGGGAACACTAACATGAGTTGTTGCAGAGATTGGTTCTGAGTGGAGCTGTCTATTGCTACTATCTCTTGTTGGGGAGGCTTAAAAACTAACTGGATTATATTGTGAAGAGCTGGTGACCCTCCTTGAGAGTGAAGTGACCAGACCCCTACCCTATCCTCCATGGAGGACCTCACATGCAGCTGGGTTTGCTGAACTTTAAACAGAGGTTTTCTATGTAAGTAGAACTCAGCCATGGGATGACAAAATGTGGGAGAGTTTGCTTGCCTTAAATCCTTTCCCTTTGTAGTGGGTGGGGGCAAAATTGTAGATCCTTACCCTATTGAACTACAAATATTCATTTAATTAATTCCCTTTGGCAGAACACCATGGTGTGATTTTTGTTAAAATATGAAATTAACAAAACTCATTCCCTTTGTGCCCTGAAACCCATAGACTGTAATGAAATTGGGTAATCCTACTTTGCCTGTTAACCCTGACTTCTCAAAATAACAAATCCTGACCTTTTTACCATTCAGTTTCCCCAACACAAGCCTGTAAGTGAAGGCGGGGTATGAAATCCCAAATTCTGAAATCATCGCAATGTTTGCATTCCAGCTTCCCCAACACAGGCCTTTAAGTGGAGGGGCTCTGAAATCCAAAATTCTCTAATCATCCCAATTGTTTCTGTCCAACTTCCACAACACAGGCCTTTAAGTGGGAGGCGGGGGCAGTCTGAAATCCCAAATTCCCAAATCATTCCAATTTGTATTTGTATTTGTATTTCCTTGATTTATAAAGCACCTTACACCAAAGCGCTTCCCCAACACAGACGAAAGTAAGGGGGGGGGGGTGAAAAACAAACTGCTAAATCATCCTCTGTTTATTTTAAAGCAAAATATGCACGTGAAATAATAATTGCCACATGCATTTGCACCGATTTGTGAAACTTAACTGCTAGCCTTTTAAGCATGCAGGCAAATCGCAATTGCACAGCTTGCATATGTAAATGGAATTCGGTCATTGACCAGTGCTGAGTATTTCTTGAATTGAACTCTGTAGAAAGTAAAGTATTGCAATTTGTGTTTTTCCAAATGCATTTGTGTGATTTATTTGTGTAACAAGATAATTGTGGGCCACAAAGAAGGTGGCATGTGTAGTTTTTTGTGATTTCTTTTACTTCTAATTTAAATAAAAACACATATACTTCCTGTATACTGGCCTGGTTCTTCGCTCATTCATAGCTCAGGGGAAGGATTCCAAGGGGCATGATATGAGGATGACATAGAACTAAATAAAATAACTGACATTAAACGTTTATTGTGTGACACTCAGCTTGGCGAGGGAAGGAACTCCCTGTGTTGAGAGTGGCCTCTCAATACACCGTTACAAATTGGGGGCACGTGGCTGTGATTTGGCTGGCTATTTTCGATTCATGACAAGTGCATTGTGACAGACTATTCATTTTGATATAATTGCAATAAGGTGAGGGAAAGACATCTTTTCCTTGTTAAAGTGCTGTGAGGACATGAACCCTAAGTTCAAGGGAGGTGTATATGAATTATGATTGAGTAAGAATTGTATTTGGATTCGGCATTGTGAGTGGAAATCAAGTGGGAACAGCGTGATTTTTGCCCCTGCACAAAGGAAATTGTAAAGAATTTGCAAAAAGGCCATTTAAAAAAATGAATACAATTGAATTAGATGATGCCAGGAACATAGTTTCTTGCACTGCAAAAAGCACATAAAGAGTGTGTGGAAAATTTGAGCACACAGGAACATAAGGTCAATGATCAGAATATTTATAATAGAGGGCTGTTAGATGCCTGTATGGCCTTTAAATTACAAATGAAGGAGTTGAAACATGAAAACAGTCAGATAATTATAAAAGCAGTTGATTCCCAAAATGATTTAGATCAAATATATCAGCAGGTACATACTTTAAAACAACAACAAATTCAGTTCAAAAGACCTTTTGCGCCAGGAAAATAGTCCTTGAATACACCCGTTGAAAATGGATGTAGAAAAGAGTCAGTCAGGTTATCTGGAACTGACTGGAAATAGGCAAGAAAACATAGAGCTCAAACAGCGTGTGAGGTAAGCAGAAGCTGACATGTTACAGAAAACGCATTGTAAAAATGTACAAGAGAGAGAGATTGGTGTTTTGAAAGCAAACCACTCTGAATATGCATGCACAATGCAGACAGCACAGAACAAAAATGTGTCAAGTCAGAATGAAATAGGGAATTAAAAGAATCATTAATGTCCCAGAGTAAAGTGCTTGAGGCAAATCAGGCCCTGATCTCAGAGTTAAAAAGCCAGCTCTCTGAACACCATCAGGAAATGAGGACAGAGAGAAGCAGGGGTGAAAGTTTGGCAAATTAAATTGAAAAACACACACAGGCATTGATGTACCCTGGCCAATCAGGATATGGAAAAGGGCCCTCTGATCCAGGGGTGATGCCCCCCCCCATCAGGAACCTCATGCCAATTAATCACAACTTTCTATGAGCTGACTGTGACAGACCTCATGCTTTCCAGCTACCAAGTCCAAGGAAACATGAGGCACCTAGACTTACCCATGCCCAACCAAACTGAACCAGAAAGCCAGACCATATCTGAGATCAAGGAGTACTCACCTATACCACACAGAAGGGAAAGATGCCAGACCATTGTGTCCTGGGAACTAAGGAATAATAAAGTGAGTATTTCAGTCCATGAAAACTCCTTAAATGAAAAAATGAGGAGTCAGACTTAAAAAAAAATGAAATTGCAGAGAAACCACCTTGCTCCCTTTGCTGGAGAAGAACATTCAAAATGTCAGCCCTGGGGAGGCATTCTAAAAACATCAGTACATTCAGGCGCAGGGGGGAATTCCTCATACTCCCTGGAAGGAGGGCTGAGGAAATTGGGTTATATCCTGTGCCTAAGCGTAACTTCAGGGAGATGGAACCTGAGAGTTCACCTTTGACGAGACAAGAGGAGTCCAGACCCCATGGTTCTGGTCGCTATTCCTAGCTTCATAGAGATAGGGAGCGCCTAGAAGATGGGAAGGGAGTACCAGTAGCATTTCCGAGTCAGAAGGTGAATGGACTCTGGTGAAGAAGAAGAAAAAGACACAGAAACAGATCCAGGGTTTTGTGAAAGACCCAATAAAATAAATCAAGGCCATAAAGAGCTTCCTGATCCCATGCCACAAGAATGCCAAGTATTCGGTATGGGAGCACCTGTAACTTTATGAGCAGATAATGGCATCATTCCTGATCAAAAATGATGTGAATTATATAGCATTTGCTAAATGGACTGTCTCACGTGAGTACTCCAGTTTCGTTGCAGGACTCTAGGGTCATTATAACTGGTCCACCTATAAGGCTGCCATTTTGAAACATTTCTTCTCACACAGAAACCCACAGGAGGCCCTTAAGGCTGCAGATAATTGGCAATGCATGGTGGATCAGGCATCTAGGGAGTGTGTGCAGGAGTTAAAGCAGGCATTTGCTCAGACTTCCCAGTGAGTGCACACACATAGTAGGGAGTTTGTGACCACCTATTTCCATGCACTCCCCAAATACATCCTGGCTCAGTTATTGCATGATTTTCACAAGCATAGGATTCTGGATTGGGAGATTGAACAGGCCACCAGGATCTATGAGGTCCAGAAGCCCACTGAGATTAAACCCCACCCCAAAACCCCCAAACCATCTAACACCCCATACTTGCCAACATTCTTTGACCAAAAATATGTAAGATTTTTCAAGTTTGAAAAATAATAATTTCCATAACAATGACATCACAGGAAAATACAAAACATACAAACAGCAAAACATGGAAAGATGTTGAAATGTTAAAAATGTATAATTATGAATGCTAACACCAAATTGTAGGCAGATGCTGTGTGATGGTGTTTGTTACACTCTGCCACTTGCTTTCCCTGCTGGTTCACCTAAGGGTTGTACCGGCAAGAGTGCAGAACAGAGTCACACATCTGTCAGGTCAGTGGATTGGTCTGAGTGCAATCAAAGTAATCACCTACCAGTCCATTGTATAGACAGACCAATTAATGTGTTGGATGGTCTGTCTTGGAGCCTGCCTTAGAATCACATACATTACTTGCCACTGTAAAAAGCAGTAGGATCTGTCGCTGAAATCTGTAGGTGGTAGGGCTGCTTCAAAAGCAGTAGCCCACTGCCTAAATCTGTAGGGTTGCCAAGTATGACACCCCTGCTGCTGTGAAGATGGCAGAGATAAAAATGACCCCTCCTTTGCATCTGGAGAGGGGAGGCTAAAAGTAACCCTTCTGCCAACAAGCAAAATGGAAGGCAGAAGGGACCCCCCAACCAGGCCCAATTCAATGGTAGTCAGGCAGGGACCCCAACAATGATTCCTCAGACCCTGGGACCTATGTAAGACCTAGGTACAAGGGCACCAAACCAATCCTGGGATATGTATACACTTCCTCAGACCAAGGGGGGGAATAGTCATGTACATACTTCCCCCGGAAACTTCCACCAAAACTTCCCACATCGAGAAGTATCACTCAGCCTCCCAATCTGAACTTTTTCCCCAGATATCCCCTGAACCAGAACTTCCAAAATAATCCTCCTCTCTCTCTATGGTTCCAGGATGTTAGATCTCTGAATTCAGGAGAAGGGAGATTAAGGGTAGAACATTATGGGGTGAATAACCAGTACGCAAGCTCCTCTGGGACACAGGATATTTTCCCCTTTTCGGGAGCAGCAGAGCTATGAATCAAACTCACTCTACAACCCAGAAAAAGTTTTGCAGCTGGAGCAGCTGGTCCAGCAACTAACCAACAACCTGTGGTGCATGCTGACGGTTCATTCCAACCCTCAACCAAACCCTGCTCAAGAATTCGTCAACACCCAGGGCTGATGTCCGGGGGGGTGAAGACAGGAAGAAACATCAGACAAACCACAGGTTCCTGAGGAGAGGGTCTGGGTGGAGGGGAGATGCCGAGCCCTGGAGGAAGCTTTCTTTCTCACCCAGAGAGAACCCCTAAAAACCTCTCAGCCTGAAAGTGACTCTACTATCGCCAGAAAGCTAGAACTCAAAGAGCAAAGGGTAAGTAGGAGAGGCCAGAGAAGAGCCCATTTTGTGGATGAACTCTGTGTCTTCCCCTTGGAAAGAGAAAAATCCCTGGAGGATTCATTTTAGTCATTTAATTAATTATTAATTAATTTATTTCCTTCAGGAACCTGTAGGCATCAATGCGCTGTTGCAGTGAATCAGTTACTTGCAAGGAGGTAACAAACATACAGGTGATAAGGTGAGGCAGTGCAACTCAAAGAAATGTGTGGCATATCAATGGAATGATGATTGGATTAGGTGAACAACCACGTTTTGAGGGATTTGTATTTATTTTATTTATATTGCCCACCTTGCCTGAATGCATCTGGGCGCCTTTCTTCATAGTATATGTTTACAAAAGACAAGCAGTACAAATATTGCAGGGTGGCGAATTCCGCACTTTATACAGGCTGAACTTTACAGGGAAAACAGGAATACAGGCATACAGGTAGAAACATTACATACAGTGCAACCTAGGTATAGAAACGTTACAAGAAAATATGAGAATAAATGAAGATAGTTGTGCATATACTGCACCAATTTACAGTAGGATACATAAGTTATACAGTAGATTTACACGGTGAAACAAGATAGAGGCATGTTGGAGCATGGTCCTGTGCAATGAGCCACATTTTAGCCTTACTCTTGAAAGAGTTGTGAGATGGTTCAGCTCTGAGTGAATTGGAAGGGTTATTCCATAATTTGGCAGTGTGGACTGGGACGCTGGACCCACCTGCTTTTTGTCTCTTAAATCTGGGGTTTGATAAGTTGTGGGGTTAGGCCTATCTCAACGGGTGAGATGAGGAGTGGGGAGTAAAGCGGTTGGCTATGTACACAGAGGCCATATTGGACTGCCACTTATGAGTGAGTACAAGGGTTTTGAGGGATAGTCTGTGAGCAACAGGGTGCCAGTGTAAGCTGCGCCTGGTGTCGGAAATGTGAAGTTTCCCGGGAATGTTAAGAGCAGCTCTAATAACATTGTTCTGTGTCACTCAGCTTGTTGATGTTCATTTGGCTAGTCCCAAAATAGAGGGCATTACAGTAGTTGATTTTAGCCATAACAAGAGTTATGGCCAGGATGATGCAGTTGGCAGCAGTGAGGAAGGGTCTGAATGCAGTGATAAGTTTGCTTGTGTGGGCTGAAGCCAAAACCACAGCACTGGTTTCTCTCGTGAGGGATAAGGTGAAATCAAGATAGATACCTAAGGTTTTTGTATCGTGGGATACCTTGATAGTATTGCCGTCAATGATAAATGATTTGAAGGCACAATCTAATTTACTAAGTCTGAGGTGAGAGCCTAGGATAAGTAACTCAATTTCTTCGTCATTTAAACAGAGCCTATGATGTGCCACCCAAGCCTGGAAAACTAGGTAAACATGATTGAGGGCTTAGGAGTCAGTCACGTAGTCACCAGTGATAGGGATGAGTATCTGGGTGTCATCAGCATAATTGGTATAGGAGACACTGAGATAATCAAGAATGTCGAAGAGTGGCTTTGTAAAGACATTGTACAATGTGGGCGAGACACAAGACTGAAGAGGGTTCGACAGATGCAGATGGGGAAAAAAAAGACTTGCATAGGTTCAGTTTGCCAGAAAGGATCTAATCCAGGAAGTAGCTTCATCAGAGAAGTGGGCAGCATCTTTAAGGTGATGGCAGAGAATTTGGTGGTTGACCAGATCAAATGCTGCCAATAAATCTAACAACAGTAAGAGGGCCATTTTACCGTTGTCATTTAGGTCTTCGAATTGTGATTTTATGTCAATGAGGGCAGTTTCAGTTCAATGCCTCGGTCGGAATCCAGATTCAGGGAGTTTGTTATTTTCTAAATATTCCTGAATTTGTCGATATGCAGCGTGGTCCAACATTTTCAATGAGAAGGGTACAGTGGTAATCGGTCTGTAGTTGGAAGGGTTAATTGCATCCAAGGTGGGTTTTTTTTATAAGTGGGATGACCCAGGCATCCTTGAGGTTGTCAGAGACTATGCCAGATTTAAAGGAGGCATTAATGAAGGTGGTGATGAAGGGGGCAAGGTCATGGGAAGCTTCCTTAATGATGGGGGCAGGAATCGCTTTGAAAGTTTGATGGTTTCAGTTTTTTGATGTTTTCTACCTCTGCAATGGAGAGAGGTGTAAAGAGGAAGGGTTTGATGGAATGTGTCATTAGTGGTGTTTTGTTAAGGGAGGTGTTAGGTAGTGAGCCTGAGTGAAAACTACATTTTTTGTCATCGATTTTATTTTGGAGTGTGGATACTTTATCACGGAGGGCGTTTGGTTACAACTGTCAAGAGGGGCTATGGGAGATTCAAGTTCTTTTAGGCTCTTGAAGAGTTCTTTAGTTTTGCATTCAGCCTGTAAAATGCACTTATTATAAGTATCTTTTTTTTGCAAGGAATTTTGCTTCTTTGTAGTTGAAGGAGGCTACGATTAGGGAACATGTGTTAGAATCCGTAGGGATCTCCAGAAAACACAGTATGAGGGTTCAGCGCTCTCAGTGGGAGGAAGAGCGTTCCATTGTTTGGCTGCAATGAATGGGAAGCTTGAGCCTCCTGCTCCTGGGAATGTTGAGAGCTGCTTGGAGTGCGTTATTTTGAATGATTTGAAGCTTTTGTATGTTTTGGATGAGGTCCCAGTGAATAGGACATTGTAATAATTAAGCCTGGTGCAATGACGGCCCATGCTATGGTAAGGCAGCTATCAGGGGATAGAATGGGTCTAGATGCATTTATCAGTTTAGATGTGTAGGCAGCAGATGAGGCAATTGCATTCACATGGCAGGTCATTGAGAGGGTGGTATCTAGATAGACACCTACTGTCTTTACTGATGTGGAGATAGGGATCATGATGCTCTCAATTTTGATGGCATTGCATTGGGGATTGAGCTTATTGAACACAGAGGGAGGGATTCAGGTAAGCAGACCTTCTCTTTCAAAAATGGCAGATTGTTCCCAAAGAAAAATGGGTCCCAAAAGACACTGAGTGGGACAGGCTAGGTTTCGAGACCAACGCAGAACAAGAAACTCTTCAACCTCAAAACGGCGAGGCAGACAGAATTGAAACTGAGGGGGTGTCCTTTCTCCAAACAGGTTCTGGGAACTGTCATCAGGTAAAGATGGAGAGTGTAGGAGCTGGGGAAACGGAGGATTCCCAAATGACTATGAATACAAGTTGCTAAGTTTTCATTACATATTCCTGAACTCTGGCACAGAGAATTGCCAAAGATCACACAGTGTCACAGTTAAATATTAAGAAAATGATCACCGGGCTGTCAAATAACTCACACTTTCTTTGCACATTGGAGGAGACAGAAGGCCGATTTTATGCAACGGTCAAGGTATGATATTTTTTTCTCAGCACGTCCATACACAAGTGTATCAAAGCGCAAAAAGGTGCAGGGTCAGTGTGAATTATCAGCTCTGGTGTATACTGGAGCCCAAGCACCCTCCTATCAAAAAAGGCTTTTGACGAACTAAACTCAGGATGGGGGAGGGCCACCAAATACTCATCACACCAATCGCCGGACAACTCCAACTTTTGACAGAGTGATATTTCTGTCGAAGGGACTGCAGATCTGGAAATAAAAATCGGATGGCACTGAGTACAACATCAAGTGATAGTCGGGACTCCAGAAGGCAAACCTTGTTTACTGGGGAACGATCACCTGAGGAGGTTATCAACTCTGATCAACTGTGTAAACAAGGTCCTTTAGACCCAGACTAACCAAACTATATCATTAAAAATGAGTACCTATTATGTAAGCATGAATGTTACCTGTCACTAAATTGATCAACGTTCTGAGAATATAGAATTCCATTTCAAGAATAGCCAAGTCACAGACATCACTGTCATCTCTGTAGGACGACAAACTGGTGATGGGAACTTTTCTCCATTCTTGAAAATCAACCTTCTTCTCAGTTATAAGTTGCAATCCTCACTGGAAGTGGACACCCTAACATTTTACACCAGTACAAAATCAGAAGAAAGCTTGAGTCCTGTGAAACCAGACAAGGAATAACCTGCTCAAAGTCTGATGAAGTCTGATGGACATTCAGAAAAAAGGCAGACAGTTGTTTTTCCTCATTCAGGTAAATGAGGGGGAGGAGCCGGTGCTCACCAGAGTATACCAGAATAACGGAAGGAGCTTCATTAGTGTAGGATTATTCCAAAAATTTCCAAAAGATCAGACCATTCCCACATTTAAATTGATTGACAAATGGAAAGTAGGTATGAAAAGCCCAAATTGCAAATATATCCTGCCTAGCAGGTGCATGCTAAAAATGTCCATTGCCGAAAAAAGAATAGAACATAATAGTCGGGTCATGGGAGAAGACCCTTCCTCCTTTATCTGGGAAGTGAAATTCTCAACTGATTCACAATCAATGTGGAACTAATTAATAATAAAGCCTGGTCCCAACTAGGGATTAGCCCCATGGGCTATGACAATACTGAAAAAGCATTCCATTCAGATCAATTTCTGCCTCATGCTGTTGAAGATCAAATGCGAGAAGAGGTTGCCATCCCAGGTCAAGTGCAACAGCAACAATTAACTCGTCCCCTCAAAAATTAAGCGAGGAAAGAACCTTAAACATCAGGACACCGATATATATATATATATATATATATATATATATATATATATATATATATATATATATATATATATATATATATATATATGAATTCCCATTGCCAACAGCAAGGTTTGTATTTAAATCTGACACCTGTAGTGTCAGAACACAACAACATGCAAATATTGTTGGATAACAGTGATGCTCGAAGTATCACTTTGGGCACAGACACCTTTATTGGAATAGCAGTTGATGCCCAACATTATTCTATTGATTTAGGTAATGACATCATGGGACCAATCCCAAACAATGGTTTTGATATCAGTGACGGTATTCCTCCAGAAAAGATTTTTACTAAGCAAGGGGGGAACTTTATGGTGCAATCTTCCTGCC
The DNA here is from genome assembly GCF_040938575.1 of Ambystoma mexicanum. Taxonomy (NCBI): domain Eukaryota; kingdom Metazoa; phylum Chordata; class Amphibia; order Caudata; family Ambystomatidae; genus Ambystoma; species Ambystoma mexicanum. Next base: position 1,173,697,981 of record NC_090930.1, on the reverse strand, counting down.
CCTACGGGGTGGAAGAGGTAACCTGTGACATAAGGAGGGATGAGGTAGTGTTCAGAGTCAAGGACCGCTACCTCGACTCCCTGGAACCTAGTGGCCAGGTCAACATCATCAAAGAGATCCCTCCACCCAACTGGAGTATACCGCTGAAACTGCCAGCCAAGCTCTTTCCAGGTTTCAATCAGATGGTCAAGGAAAGGATCAATCTTGCTGATGCCTGTGGTACTGAGGAGCAAAGAAAGAATCTGAAGCAGGTCTTCCTGGAATTCCAAGATATCTTTTCAGTGGACTCAGACAACTGTGGATGCACATCCATTTATTGAACCACCATTCCCACAGACCCCAAGATGGCTCCAGTATTAATGAAACAATACCAGTTACCTCTCCCGTCCATGGAATCACTCACAGAGATCATTAACAATTTAGAATCTTTTGGGATAATTTGTCTAATCTACAGTACTTTCAACAATCCGGTACTGGGAATACTCAAATCAAACGGCCAATGCAGACTACGTGCAGATCTAAAGGAGTTGAACAAACAAGTCCACATGTCAAGATGGCCACTTCACTACATCGATCAAGGGCTGTCACAGATCCAAGGGTCAAAGGTGTACACCGCCATTGGCCTGAACAACAGCTACTGGACAGAACCCATGAGTCGGCAAGACCAGAACAAGCTTTCCTTTATCTTTAGGGGCAGCAGCACATGTGGACCCAAACCCCTTTGTATTCATCAACTCTGGCAATTATTTCAACATCTTTCTACATAAGGCCATGCCCGACTTGTGTAAAAGGGGAAACCTGGCCTATGTAGATGATGTGCTGATCAAGAGCTCAACTGTGGAGGAACATATAGCTAAGATCTGCTATCTTCTAACCCAGTTTCAGAAAGACGGAACAAAACTGCCCTTTCAGAAGGCACAGATGTGTAAAACCTGAGTGAACTTCTTAGGGCACAATATCACCCCGAGGGGCTTAATCCCCAATCAAAGAAGGTGGAAGACTTGTTGAAATCCTACTACTCTGCGAAAATTAAGAAGCCTTCTTAGACTCACTAATTATAATTGGAAATTCATTGAAGACTATGCAGAGGCCTCTCGACCCTTGGTCCATTCATTAAAGGCCGGAGTCAAGTTGGAGTGGGGTCTGGAACAAGCTGAGCCAGTTAAACAACTGAAAAGAAGCCTTTCCCAGGCTCCTTATCTGGCCTACCCCATAAAGAACACAGAGTTCTTCTTGGAGACAAGGTTCTCAGATACTTGCCTAACAGCGGTGTTGTACCAAAAGCATGACAAGGTCAACAAAGTCAACTCATGCACGAGCAAGACTTTGTTCTCTGTGGAAGAAAAATTCAATGACTGTGAGGAGGCACTCCTGGCAACGGTGTGGGCATTGAAGAATGACCACCCATTCATCTAGGGGGAGCACATCATTGTCGAGACTACCCACCAACCTTTGGAATATCTCCAAAGTGACAGACCGGGCAGGGAACATTCGTAATTCCAGAATTACTTCCCATATTCTGTCCATACAGGCTTTCCTGAGGAGGTCAGATATGGCCAAAACAAGAAGAGTCCCCTAACGTAAGGGTTGGCAGACTTGCATGATTATATTCAAGAAAACTACTCAAGGACAAAAGGATAATGGCCAATAAGAACATGGAGGCATACTTAACTTCCCCATACAAGGTCTATGAAGAAGACATGCGTAAGGGGATACCCAGAGTGTATGTGGATGGGTGGCTCTACCATTTTGATAACAATGGGGAAAAAGAACTGTGGCTGGCATTGGGAATGCCTGGGTTAATGATACCCCGGAACCCTCTGCTGGTTATAAAATATGACCCTGAAGTAGTCAGGTTGCAGAGTTGATGGCCGTTTATCAAGCCATCTTCACTGCAGGATACCACCAACTCAATGAACTGGTCATAATCACTGACACTGATTATGTCAAGAATGGGTTTGTGGAGCACCTGATTACCTGGAAGAAGTGAGGCTTGCTTTGTGCCAACAATAAATCCGTTAATCATGCAAAACTAATCCAGTCAATTGACGCTCTGGTAACCTCCAATGAGATGACCATCTATTAGAAGAAGATAAGAGGTCATTCCAAAATAGAGGGGCCAGATAAGACTGGGAATGACCTGGCTGACCGGCTGGCTAAAACTAGAGCCCTGCAAGGGTATTTCATAGAAACAAAATTCCTGCTGGGGTATATCCAAATTGCTGCTGTCACCAGGTAACAAACTAGTGTGAATAGTCAACTTTGGATGGCCCAGTGGAATAAAGATACCACAGATGCAGATTTGATCACTGCACAGAAAGTGGACCTGATCATTGGGAAATGTTATCGACACATTGAAGACCCTGTGAGCTTTCCTCTAACTGAATTGGATTGTAGCAGCAAAGAATTTCTCTGGGTGTTGATGACTTTTTCAAGAAGTTCTGGATCCAAGACGGTTTGTTGTTAAGGAGAGCCCTACCTGGCTGTGACAAGTGGGGAGTACCTACTTCATTCCGAAACCAGATGTTGATCCATGCCCATGGCGTGGCCACTGCCAGTCAGAGGGGAGCCACATGACATTAGAAATCTTGCACTAGGTTGCCTACTGGCCACATATGGGCCAGGACCCTGAAAATTACCTAAAGAGTGTCTTGTGTGTGCTCAATTTCAACACAGTTCACTCACACACAGGGATACCCTATAAAAAAGGGAATTACACTGTCGTGGTCAGATTTGCAAGTTAATTTCATCAGCATAGTGATTCGCTCCTCTAGAGGAAACAAGAATATGTTGACTGTAAAATGCTTGTTCACAAAGTGGGTAGAATGTCCTCCAGCCCCAAATGGTAAGGTAGAGACAGCTGCTGCCCTAATGATCAATCACATCTTCGCTTGTTTCGGCCTCCCCAAAGGATTGAGTCAGACTGAGGAAGGCATTGACACTGATCATTGCTACCATTAACTGGCCTCCAGGTGCTACCTCCATGTTTGTCTCTGAATCAGTGACTTTAACATCCAATTGGACTCCCCAGCCACAACATCTACTCTTTTCATTGACCTTTGCACCTCTCTATCCCTCTCCATTGATCCTTCTGGTTCAACCCACTCTGCTGGACACACTCTGGACGCCATCATCGTCTCTGACTTCCCTCTCTCCTATCCCCTTGTCACCCCTCTCTCTTGGTCTCACCATGCTCTTCTCTCCTCCCACCTGGGTCCCTTTGGCTCTGTGAACACTCCTCCAAAAGCCCTGACAACCTCAGACACAAACATCTGGCTGATGAAACAGGTGTCAGCTGCTGCCTTCATTCCATATGTATCCCCCCTTGCCCTCCCATATCAGAGTCTACAACTGGCACTGATCTCATCAAATTCTACCTGCCCATCACCAACCCCCTTGACATTCTTGGCCCAGTCATGAGGATCCACTTGAAACCTGCCTCTAAGCACAACACTTGGTATGACTCCGAACTTGAAGACCTGAAAAAAGAAGTGCAGAGCTGTAGAATGGAAGTGGCATACCTCAGTTTCATCCTCTGACACGTTGGCATGGTGCCTGCTCCAAAGGCAATACAGACTCTCTATCCCTGCCAAGAAATGGGCCCACATTCAGACACGGGTATCTGGCACTGCCAGCAACACGGCTGAGATTTCCAAAATTAGCAGGAAACTTGACAGCCCTTCCGCAGTAGCCACCTTATCTATTCCTTCTCAGGCCCTCTGCAAAGTACTTGCCACTCACTTCACCACCAAAGCTCAGGACATTCTGAGCAGCCATATCACTCACTCTACCATCCCATCCCTCACCCCGTTGCCTCCCTTGGCCACTCACTATCCTCCTTCCTCGTTCGCCCTTGTCTCACCAGAAGAAGTCACCAGATGTGTCCGCTCCATGATGGTCACTTCCAAACAGATTTCCCCTTGCTCATCCAGAACAATCAAGGACAACATTAGCTCTCTTGCCCCTGCACTCGCTGATCTCTATAACCACTCCTTGGCTAGGGGTTCTTTCCCCTCCTCCTTCAAGCGCTCCTGTGTGAACCACTTCCTTAAAAAACTATCATAAGATGCTTCCTGTACAGCCAACCACCGCCCCATCTCTATCACTCCCTTACTGGGAAAACTGTTGGAGAAGTTGGCCTTATCCAAACTCAACTCTCACACTGAATGTGTCGGCAGTCTCCACGACCATCAATCTGGAATCAGAGCATCCAGAAGCACGAAAACTGCTCTTCCGAACACCTGTGAAGAACTGCTTGCATCCCTGGATTCCAAATCTCCTGCTGTCCTTATCCTTCTTGATCTCTCCTCTGTATTTAACACAGTCAACCACTCAATCCTCATACAAGGTATCCATGACACCCTTGGTATCTTGGAGTGGGCACTGAACTGGCTGACCTCCTTCCTTACTGACTGCTCATCCCAAATCATCCTGGGCTTCTTCTCCTCTCCTACTTTCTTCTCCACCTCTGGTTTCCCCAGAGCTCTATTCTCTTGCCTTAGCTCTTTAATATCAACCTTAGTCAGCTGGCACTCCACATCTCCTACTTCTCCCACACGATCCAGTATTATACTGATGGTACAAAACTCTTCTTCAAACTCCCGGCTGACCCTCTTGCACCTTCCATCATACCTGACTGACTTTCTGCCACCCAGGACTGGTGCACTTCCAATGATCTCTGCCTCAATGCCAGCAAAACAAAGATCCTTCCCATTGGGACCCCAGCACCTGACTTCTTCCCTTCACTCTGCTCTTCTTCGATGGGCTCTCCCCCTGTTCCCTCTTCTGATGCCAGAAACCTCTGAGTCATCTTCGACTCCACTCTCTCCTTCCTCCCTCACACTCAGGACATTGCCAAGAAGTCTCACTTTCAGTTCTTCCTGCTCAAAGGAATTCTATATTTTCTCAACTTCACCGAGAAGCTCAATGTTACCCGATCCCTGGTTCTCTCTGGGCTTAACTATTGCAATAGCCTCCTCCTGAATCTATTTTTGTCCACTCTGCAAGCCCTCCAGCTAATCCAGAATAGAGCAGCGAGACTTATCCTTGGTTTCATGTGCAGGGACTGCATCTCTCCTGCCCTAAAAAGTCATCACTGGCCCCCGGTGCTTTACAGATTAAATTCAAAACCATCTGAATCATCCACAAAGCTGTCAGGGGCCGAGGACCACACTATCTGTAACTCTCTCTTACTAAATATTCTCCCACTAGACATTTGTGCTCATTTGGCACTAACTCTTTGTGTCTAAAGCGTTTCGATAAAGAGAGGGCAGGAGGTTGATCATTTTCCTCATCTAGCTCCCTTCTTTGGAACACTCTTTCCCTCCCTCTGTCCAGTGGTGGACACCTTGCTCACTGTGCTCAGAGAGTCACAGCTCCACCGCACTGAAGAGGTCCAACAAAGCAGAAACACATGTCTGAGCTTGCTGTTGGTACTCGTGTTCAGAAGAGAATTGCCACAGTTTTTCGGTGCAGGACAGCACATGTAGGCAGGACAAAGACTGAAATGCAAATGGATGGATTTCCCTTCTGTGAAAGGTACAGTGAGCTAAAGTGTGGCTGCAGACTCTTGAGTGGGTACCTTCCCAAAGAACACGTCATTTAGCTGTGTTCGTTCTCAAAGAGGGGCTCCTATGAACTATTTTTTGATTGTTTAAGGGACTTAGGTTTAGTCACCCTAAGTTTCCTTGGGTCATCCAGACGTGGACCCCTTGCTCACTGTGCTCAGAGAGTCACAGCGCCACTGCACTGATGAGGCCCAACAAAGCTGAAACACGTGCCTGACGTTGCTGTTAGTACTGTTATTCAGAAGAGAATTACTATAGTGTTTTGGTGCTGGACTTCACATGTGGGCAGGACAAAGACTGATATGCATATGGATATTTCCCTTCTGTGAAAGGTACAGTGAGCTAAAGTGTGGTTGCAGACTCTCAAGTGGGTACCTTCCCAAAGAACAAGCCATTTAGCTGTGTTCGTTCTGAAAGAGGGGCGCCTATGAACTATTTTTTGATTATATATATTAAAAGGTGGTCATCTCCCTATAGTTAAGGTGAGTCAGAGACATATAGGAACCCTCAAAATGCTATTGTTAATAAGCTTTTATTCAAGTAATGGATTTGGCTGAAATTCTGAAAGTGATTAAAAGTGTGTGGGCCTCCCCAGACTGCATAGTTTCGTAATGATTCATTACAAAATCCAAACGTTATTAAGCATCCCAAAAACATTTTTATACAAAAGTGCGGCCTACTTCCCATTCATTTTCCCGTAGAAAAGCGCACAGCCCAAACCACCGAATGGATTTGGACCAGGTCCAAAAAGGTTTGGGTAGGAAGTATCAACTCCCGATTCATGCATGGTTTGGGGTTTTTCTCTGCCGTGGTTATTTTAAAATTTGATGGTGAAGGGGTGCCCCTTCTCCAAAAATTATAGTTATATCATGGTGCTTTGCAGGATCATGGTTTTCAGAAATGAATCAACCTACATCTTGTTTTTCTCTCAATGTGAGAGATATTTGTGACTGTAGCCAAGGCTATGGGAAAATTAAATGCAGTAAAAAAGCTATTTGTTGTTAAAATACAAATGCCATCAGGGTAGAAGTGGAGGATGGCTAGAGGGAACTATGTGACATTTGGGGGTTGTAGGAGGCACAGGGACCGAATTTGCAACATGTGGTTTGCGTAGCCTCGGCTATAGTCGTGAATAGCCAACATCTCATAGCAAACTGCGTCTAGTAGCAGCGTGTTTTGTGGGCGGAAAGGGAGAGGTGAGGAGGGCATCTGGGCAGTGGGGGAAGCTGACACAGATGAGGGCAGCACACTGTGAGGTGCGGAGGGACAGGAAAGCATTATTTTTCTGCCTGTTTTGCCAATATTAACAGCTATATCCGAGGCTACACAGGACTACGCATAGCCATGGGTATGTGTAGATCAGTAATCGTGGCTACATAGTTTGGGGAGTCCGTGTTTTATATTTTTTTGAAAGTACTTTGTTTAGGTATAGTGGCGTTGCGGTGAAGAATCACTGGCCAGGGCCAAATGCCATGGTCAGTGACCTGGTAGGTATTAGAGAGTGTTTTTTATGTTGGATGTGTGTTTTCAAACTTTTGAGCATGTGAGACTTTGGAGAAAGATAGAAGAACACAGTTTAACAAAATTAAAATAAAAAGGAGCAATTGTAGTCTAGTTTTAGATGTGTCATACAATGGGCCTCATTACACGGTATGCAGTAACCATGGCGCTATTAGCACCATGGTTGCCGCCAGTATTTTACCGTGTCCTCCTTGGTGGATGGCGGAATTACCGCTCTACTCCAAGGTGAGTGGAGGCGGTAATTCCCCATTCACCAAGGCACTTCCCCATTCCTATTTTTGCCCCCATAGGGCTCAATGGGAATGGGGAAGGAGCTAATTACGGTACCGCAAATTGTGGTACCGTAATTAGCACCAAGGTCCCTTTCCGGGCCCGTTCCTTAATGGCTGGTAAAACCAGCCGTTGAGGTCGAGTCCCGCAAAGGGACCTCGTAGTAAGGCGTTAAGGGTTTACCAGTAAGGTACCCTTACCGGTACCGGTAAACCCGTACCGCATTCCGTGTAATGAGGCCCAATGTATTTTAGGTTATGCATTCTCACTAATGGTATTATGTTGTGTGGGTGTGCAAGATTTGCCTATCTAGTTTACTGTTATGTATTTTTCTATGGATTTGTATTTTTGAGTTACTTTACATAAGTGCATGAGTAGTGTTGTTCTGTATTGATCATTATTTAAGTTGGATTGTAGTATAAAACTTTAATTCAGTCTTTCTTTTAACTGACTTTGTGTAGCCGCGGTTATGGTAAAAGACAATGAATTGTAGCCGCAGGCATAATAAAAAATGTGTTTTTGAAATTATTTATTGTATTTCTGTATTTATGTATGATGATTAGCCCATAAAAGTACTGCTTTGAGGAACACTGATTGTAGAACTTAAGCACATCTGGAGTACTTTTTTGTGTACTCTGTCATGTCTATAGAAATTTGCCATGAAGAACTGTATGTTTTTGTTCGCATTCCATAATTGTTTGTGGTCTGTCATGAATACTGAAACTGCTTTATTAATATGTGTTCTGGGATTTCTCAATTGTACCATTAAATCTGGTGGCCCATCTCCATTTTTGCCTCTGAGTCAGATTGGAAAAGATAAAGATGGTGGGAGGAAATAGTTCAATTAGTTTTCCTATGTCTTGTTTCAAAATTAAAGTAAGGGACAACCCTCGTACATTTTCCCAAGCATTGTCTCCAAAAAGAATTAGTATGACGTCTGGGTGCCCTTTACTTCTCAGACTTAACAATTTTGGAAAAATCTGGAACCAACTCATTCCCCGCAATTCTAACCATTAAATTTAGAATCTCACAAACCTAGGTCCATGTTGATATTTAGTTTCTCACAAAAAGCCGGCAACCAAGACAGGCAACTGTCTGCAATCAGACACCAGCAATGGTATCTGCAGTATTTCTCTGTTTCCAGGAAAATGATTCCTAGTTTGAATTTCTAGTAGTTTGTGTGAGCAAGTATGTATGATGTGTGTGTGTTGTGCCTTCTAATTGGTCTGCAGTGCTGTTTTTGATATTTGTGGCTTTCCAACAGCCAACCAGCGTGTGGCATTGCTACTCATGGGTACATCTTCACCCCCCTCCATTGCAGCCGTGGCTATATTTGAACAAGTGACACGTCATGTGTTTATAGACGTGTGGTAGCCACGGTTACTCAGAATTTTGGCTGTGGTGGCATCTTATATGCATTGAGTGTTTTTGGGGATTGTAAGAGACTAGGGGAGTGGAGGAGGACCATGAGGAGTGGATGTGGTGCTGGTAGGCATGTTGGGACAGTTCTTGAAGTTTGGTGGTGTGGAAAGGCAATATTGAATTTGTAGCATTTTCAAATAGCCGTGGCTATCAGCAAAACGTGCAGTGGGGGGTGGGTGGGGTTCTTGTATAGCCAGATCTATAAAAAAGTACATGCATAGGCACATCAATACTTTTCTGCATTTCATTCGTTGCGGCTGAAGCCAGGGAAATATTTAAAGCTGCGTCTATAAATATACATTTTCTATGCAATAATCAAATGTTCCTGTGGATGATACAGTACATAATATTATTTGTGGGTGTTATTTCATGTACTTAGTTGTTCACTTATTTGATTGAACGGTTTGAAGGCCAATTTAGTTTGATTTGGGGCTTGCAGAAAAATATTCATGTAGCCACGGCCACAAATCAAGCTCTGTAGCCCTATCATATAGCCACAGCTATGGAAGAGGCTAGGTGGGGTAAAAATGGTTTACGTCAGTTTCATTGTTTGTTATTTGTTGTTGTTACTTTTGCATTTGTGAAGGGCTTAGTGATAGATTGTGCTTAAAATGTGTCAGCCATCTCAGTAGTTATATTGGTATATAGTCCTCTTTTTTGGAGTTTGTTTTGGAAAGTATAAAAGCCACCATTTTCTGCAGTTTTGTCCTTTTGATTCCTGAACTTTGACTGTGCACATGGCAGGAGTGTGGTTGGTCTGAAAGTAAGTATTAGTCTTTATTTACACATTTGAAGTTTTATTTGCAGTGTTGTGTGTGTTAGTTGTAGTGACCATTGCTATCAGATGATGTTCATTAATATTTTCTTAATTTGCTGTTCTTGTACTTTCAATGGATTTTGAGGTATGCAGTACTTGTAGGTGTTTCAAGTGTTTTTGAGATAATTCAATTGCTGGTGTTGTGCAAGTTCATGTTTGTAATGTCCCTATTTTTGTATTTTCTTGTGGCTGCATTGTTGGCATGCTTCCAGTGGATTTAGACTAGATGCTGTACAGTTACCTCCTGTGAAAGGTCTATCTATATACAAAAGATAGTTGCACTGCTGCAGATGGAGGCAGGAGATGTGTGGAAATATTTCTTAGTGACCTTTGCAGTATTTATCATGATTTTTCATATTGAATGGAATCTCTCACATTCCTTAACTGTGGCATCTCCCTTGGCTAACCATGCGAGGCATCGTCCACACAGGGCTTTCATCACTGAATCTGGGAAGAGTTATGAAGCGGTGCACCTGTTGAATGTGAACTTGGTTATACCGCTGTTGAAGTTTAGAAAAAAAAGGGGGGAAATAAATTGCATAGAAATCCCAATGGGAACCAAGCAGTGTAACTCTACCATTAACAAATATTGTGGCTGTGTGTGTGGTTTGTAGTTGGATATTAAACTGATTTGGTGACCCTATATTGGTGATTGTCTACTGTGTTAGACATGTGGAAGTGTGAAATTACGAAGTGAAGAAGGTGAAGTTATAGTGGCTAGTTGGGTAGGGTTTCATGGTAAATGGGACATTGGTGTATACTGCAGGATATCCATTGTCATGTAATTGTTGGTAGAAAGTTAGAAATAATAATGAACAATCATAATTGGCATTTTTCCAATTTGCTTGCAAACAGTGTGCTCTTGAAGTACAGGAATGTATTTGGGTTCCATGCAATGTAATGCAGTATGTTGTTATGCAATACACTGTTATCTGACCCACTCCTCTCCCTCGCTATACCAAATGGTTATTCCACTATCAGATGTGACCGTAACTCAGGCCAGGCTAAAGGTGGCGACGTCGCCTTTATACATAAAGACAGTGTCAACATTAGAATCACCTCTAATGTACAAATCCCCTCTGCCGAGTTATTATCTGTTAAACTTGCAATTTCACCCATTAATTCCGCAATCCTGCACCTCGTCAATGGGTCTCCAGGCCTTCTTAATACTTTCATTGAGGACCTTACCTCCATTCTAGTGGAGAAAACTAAAATGAACTCCCAAATCAGCTTACTAGCGACCTTAACCTCAGACTTCTTGACCCTAATGACCACAATGCTCTGGAAACCGCCAGCACACTCACTAACTTAGGCTACACACATCATTTATGTGAATCCACCCACGTCAAAGGGCGAACACTTAACTGGGTAGCCTACTTTAACTGTAACATTAATATAGAACTGAACACTCCATGTGTGTGGTCTGACCACCACATCATCACCTTTAACATTCCAGCCAATAACATGCAGAATAAACAGGACAGCATGCTTGCCATATTTGCAAGAAACAAAAAGGACATTACTCGTGGTAAACTACTCCCTATCATTCTACCTTCTCTCAACAAAATTGCACGATCATGTTCCAACCCCACCTCCCTTGTCGATGCTTACAACTGTACTATGCTCAAAGCTATTAACACTATAGCTCCATTTAAACTTAGGAAACCCAAACAGCGAGCGCACCTTAACTTGTTGTTCACCCCACAATTAAGAGCATTACGCAAAGAAAAACGCACCGCCAAATCCCACTGAAAAAGTCTCCCTTGCCTAGCCAACAAAGACAGCCTCATCATTGCGACTGTACACTACAAGGAGGCTAACCTACAAGCCAAAAAGGAGACTTACAACACACGCATAACACAAGCCGAATCTGACACCAAAGAGCTTTTCAAAATCCCGAAGGAGTTAGAATCACCTTCCTCCCCCCAGACACCTGCAGTAAAGACACTTGATGTACCAATATCCAAAAAGCACTCTTTGACAAGATAGCTACAATTCAATTGAAAATGAACAACAACAAAAAATTTCCTTCATATTAATTCTCAACCCAATCCTGTAACCATTCCATCTGCTCACACACATGCACCTTTCAACTTCTCACCACTTACCATTTTAGAGGTTGAAAGTATTATTAGTAAACTTAAACCGTCTAATTGTCATGGTGATACCTGTCCCGCTCCTATTATCAAGGAAGCTGCACACAAACTAGCTCCCTTCATCACAGCTCTTATTAACTCCTCTTTCAACTCTGGTACTGTGCCTGACAACCTCAAGGACGCCTGCGTCATTCCTCTCCTAAAGAAACCGACCATGGACCCAAGCATACCAACAACTATAGGCCCATGCCACCGTCCTCTTTTTACTTGAAATCTTAGACCATGGCCCTACTTGCAGGTACAGGACTACCTGGAATCCAACAATATCCCTGCCCTTAGACAATCTGGCTTCTGCCCTAGGCACGGAACAGAAACTGCACTCATCGACCTCAAGACACAAATGGAGGACCTTAAAGACAATACTAAACTAGCTCTGTTATTTCTCCATGATTTATCAGCGGCATTTGACTTGGTCAACCACCATATCCTCTGCCAGCATCCTCAAACTGCTGCTCACTTCTAAGACAAAGCCACCACCTGTATTAGATCATTCTTGGACAACAGGTCCATGAGAGTCTTCTCCCCATCCGCCTCAACCGAACCTTCACCTGTCCTTTGTGAGATCCCCCAACGATCCTGTGTTTCCCCCAATCTCTATAATGTGTTCACCAAACCTCTTTTTGACATACTTGACTATCTGGGTGTCACATACACTCATCATGCTGACAACACCCAGATACTCATTCCTATTACGGGTGACCACACTCTAGACACTAAAGCTCTCAATGAGGTTTATCAAGTCATACAAGCATGGATGGCTCAACATGAGCTCTGTCTCAATGACGACAAGACTGAGCTCCTCATCCTTGGCTCCCAAAATCGGATTAACAGACTGGATCCAGCTTTCAAAGCTTTCAACATTGATGGCAATACCATTGAGGTCTCTAATAATACCAAAACACTAGGAATCTACCTCGTTCCCACACTCTCGCTCAACAGACAAACTAACACTGTCATTGCAGCATCGGCAAATACCTACAAACTTATTTCAGCCTGCCGTCCTTTCCTTACTACTCCTAATTGCACCATACTTGCCAAGACATTGGTTATGTCTAAGCTTTATTACTGCAATGCATTGTACCTAGGGACTAGTCAATGCGACTTACATAGGGCTGCCCTTAATTTCCCGATATCCCTGCACATTTCCGACACCAGGCAAAGCCTACACTGGTTATCAGTCACCCAAAGAATATCACTCAAAATGCTCACCCTAGCACACAAATGTGTGTATAATCAGGCCCCCACTTATCTGGTAAACCGCTTCTCTCACCACTAATCTTCATGCCCGCTGAGATCTGCCCAAGCACATAGTCTCAATGTACCCAGATACAAACTGCAGAAAGCTGGTAGGGTGAGCTTCCCAGTTCTCGCTGCCAAATTATGGAACTCACTGCCCAACCTTATCAGGAATGAACCATCTTTCCATTCATTCAAGCACAAAGCCAAGTTATCCATGGCAACCCCAGATGCCTAAATCTGGGCCACTGTACTGGAATTACTTTGTATATATACTGCAGAATTTTTTACCTATTGGTCTCTATTGTTTGTTCCAATCTAAACTGCACTATCTTATATCATTTTATCTGCTTGCTATATGTATGGTCTCTTACCCTCCTGTTTACTGTATACAGTGCTTGTTACTGTCTACTATTCTTTTGTAAATTTACCATGCTGTATTCTATGCAAATGTAACCTAAAATATGCGCCCAGATGCCTTTAGGCCAGCTGCGCTCTACAAATAAAACACATAGAAATACAAATACAAATACTGAAATAGAGAGATGTACAATGAATGGGGGTAGATAATGGGTTGGGGGAAACTGTAGTATGGATGAGGTTTACTAACACCGTTTTCTGGGTCTGCTTAGGTCACATGGCCTTTGCAGGTTTATTGCAGTGGGGATGGACAGTGAAGGGAGGACATGCATGTTGATATGTTCTGTTGATTAGTAGTAGTAGTGATTAGTTTGTAGGTACAATGTAGGATAGTGGGTCTGGCTGTTGGCCCAATGATAGTTGAATAGATAGAAACAGGTGAGGTGTTTGACTTTACATGTTATTGGATGAGGATGAATAAGAAGGACTGACTAAATGGGTGTTAGGAGGATGAAGGTTGTGACAGAGCACAGTTATGTGAGTGGCAGTAGACTGAATTTTGTCTATCTGGAGATGACCTATAACTCTTAAGCAGAGGGTTGTGAGGTGAGAACAATGGAGCTGGGTGGAGTAACTCAGTGTGAGTGCATTATTTTGAGGCCTTTTTTCTCTTGATACCTTTGTCCTGAATGGTTTATGTATACTTGTATTATGTTTATGATTTATTAAGAATGTAAGAAATGGGTAGTGTGGTGTATAAGATTGGTTCACTTTTCATATAGGTTTATCATTGACAAATGTATGGTTCCAAGCACAGATATATTAGAAGTTGGCATAGTTAATGGCCAGTTAATGACATTCTACATTTTGTAAGTTATGTATGGTATATGAGCTGTTCAGTTGTATTCCACATTAGTTAAGTAGTTAAAGGTGAGGTGTAGATAAGACATTTCTTTGTGCTGCAAGATTGTTGGTAGGAGTGATGGCTGATGACTTTGTAAAGGTGTGGGCATTGATGGGGGTTCTCCGAGTTTGTGAGCATGTATATCCTCCACAATGGGGTCAGAAGGTTCTCCCCAGAAGAACAGTGTTGATAAATTGGGTATAATGTGTGTAGTTTGCAGCATAGTTCCACAAAAAAAGTATCCTAAAAGCATTTGGTTTATGATGCAATAGAGTATTTTAAAGCAAGCTGCACTGCATATAGATTTTACAAATATGTTGTACAAAGAAAAACTTTTTTATATTGTTTTGTCAATTTGGAACATGAGTGCGTATGATGGGCATAAAGGATTTTACCATAAATGTCATCCTAAAGAGTTCTTGTTTAATGTGCACTTGCTAATCACAGGCATCCAAGCAGGCCATCTTGAAAGATAGATGCTTTCCTTGGCTTTGATTGATGGATTGAACTCATATGTTGGCTGCCCTCTGAGGTGTCTACTTCAGCATATGTGGTGTTTCTGCTTCTGGTACGAGCATTACTGGAAGCAATGATGCATTACTGGTTTTCTCAAATGCAATTTTGTTGTGTTTTTATATCTAGTAATTACTGTTACTGCATGTGTGGCAAAGGTCTAATCGTCCAGTACTCTCTTTACCACATATGGTATAAGTATTCATTTTACAGATTGATTTTTGCAGACATTTTATCACCATCATCTTTGAATAAAGCACTGAGTATATTATTTTCACTTCTCTTCATGAACATCTGACAGAATTCCTGAGAATAATAGCACCGTACTTGAAAGAGGATAGGCCGTCAGTAGTCTCCTTGCACTACCCAGAGCTGTGCTGCCCTGGCTACACTTACTCAGAGCATGTGTACCCTGTTTCCCCTCCCCTCTCCCTTGCACTTCCTCGCTCCTTTTCTGTTTGCACTTTTTGTTCTTGCACTTGCATGATCTAAATGCCACAACGCGTAGTAAGATTTCCTGTCTTTTCTTCTGTCTGTCTTACCCTACCCTTATCTTGTCGTCGCACCTAGAAATACATGTCTATAGGTGTGCTACAAATGACTTATGATATCATATGATATGCAATGTTTTGGGGATATATTTCATAACTGTAGGTCACATGGTAACTGTCCACATCCATCAGAATTGTTCCATCACCCCCACTCTCACAGGCAGCCCCATTTGATCCGCTCCGCCTCAAGCAGACATTCACTCTTGAACCTCTCAATCAATCCCATGTCACTCTCTATGTTTCACTTACCAAGAAGACATGTCAGTTGTCCCATGTGTTTGGCCATTAATGTATCAAGGGTACTGTTTCACAGTACCATGAAGTCCTGTGTGGACCTAGGGATCCTGGTGAAACAGGGTGGACAGGTCATGTCTGAATCACATGTAATCTGTACATTTAGGGTTTGGAATTGTTTACAGTTGTGGAAGACGTGCTTCCTCCCAATGGGTGACACACATAGCTTAACACACATGTGTGCAGTTCAGGAAACCATTGGTGTCAATGATCTAAATGTATCACAGTTTAATTTGAGTCAATCCCATTCAGGTATTACTTCTTATTTTGAGGATTAAATCCACACCGTTGAATTCCTGATTTGTTTTATCCTTCAATAGTTCACACATTGTATGTTGTTTCCCAAATAAACATTAATATTTATTTTGTTTTTTTTAATGCAACCCTTTAAAAATAGAGGTGTTGATCTAATTTCTCTCAGCTGAAAATAGGATTATATAAATCGAGAGGCAGAACTCATGACTTTATTTCACAAGTAGTATTTGTTAAAAGGTGTTATTTGGAGTGTTGGACCAAAGATAGTCGAAGACTACTCCTATTTTTTGAGTGGTTCGGAGATATATTTCTTCGTGTAAACTCTGTTCCTAGGGTTTTCAAATACACAATCCCTTTTGGTGTTGAGATTACAGTGTGGCCTGAATCGGGGATATCTCTGATCCGTAATTTTGCCAATCAGGTCATATAAAAGCCGACCGGTTTCAGTGGTATTGGGATTATTAAGACCACTTTCTTCGGAGCTAAGGACCAACACCAATTAGTGAGTGGTCTAATTTCTTCCGCTGGTAATAATGAATCTCTTGTATTCCAATAGGAGGTTGCCCTGTATGGTAGGGGGCAGGGTATGGGAGGGAGAGAAAGGAGAGAGGGAGATTGCCGTTAAAGACATATCCCGCAGATAACCTCACAACCATAAGAGGTCATCATGCATGCATCTTACCCATCACTGATGAGACAACTCCCATACGTCAAGGTCCTTGATCTGAACTAGTATAGTGATTTACAGTGTCACAGATCCAAAAAGATTGAACATTCCTTGCTCACCTTATCTGCGGGATATGTCAGCGGAAGAAATTGCCACCAAAGATACGAGAATTTGCAAATGCTTATCGATATTGGAAATGTGAAAAACACGTTGGCTTTTCTATTGGAGCACAAATATTTCTACAAAGGCAGTCTGACTGTACCAGACTTGTCTATGCTTGATGTTGAATCAACAAAAAAAACAGTGAAGGTCAGTTCCAGTGTCTATCTGTTGCAAAATGGAATAGTTTGTATGAACATTATTCATCCTCTAAACTCATGTGAATTCATAGTCAACAGTTTAGAATTGTATCAAATGAAAGCAACAAAAGGTGCACCAATTAGTATCTGTGAAAATACATTAGAAGCCTTTTGTTTTCCCATGCTTTTTCAAACTGGTACTTGAGGTAGATTGGATGATTGGAAGGTGCAAATGTCTACTTCTGTTGAATATATTTTCCACTTATTGAATGAAAGTGATTTTTCAACATTATGTTAAGCTGTTGCTCATAAACTTCAAACTGGAAATAGATTTCAAAATCTTTCTGCATGTGAGATGTTGCATTAGGAGAAATAAAAAAAATAAGTTTTAGAGGGCAAACTTACGAATATTCTTGCTTCAATGAGAGGAACTAAAGCATATTGGAACAGGAGACACGCCGAGGTTAGATCAGAAACTTGGGATCTCCAACCTGGTTTGTGACTTTAAGTTGCGTTGAGTATGTTGGGATGATCTTGCAGAGTGGATTCTGGAAACTAATGCAGAGAAAGACACCATAGAACAAATGGCACCAGGAGAATTGTGTTCTATGGACCATGTAAGTGTAGGGCTGTTTTTTCGTCACAGATTTTTAGCCATGTTACACTGTACATGTAAAAAAGAAAATGGTCCACTTGGTCCTGTAGAATATTTATTTTGGAGGAAAGAGTACCAGGGATGTGGGGCTCCACATATACATATGCTGTCATGGATTAAAGTTGTTCCTCAGTTTGGTAGGGAAAGTGACAGCTGTGTGATGGAGTTCATTCAAAATATGTTACTTGTTCAATTCCAGCTCACCATGTGAATGCTGATCTAAGAAACAAGGTGGAAAGGTTTCAAAAGCATTCATGTGGAAAGTACTGTCAAAGAAAGTACAAATGTGAAGACAAGTACTACACTGAGTGCAGATTTGGCTTTCCAAGGCTTGTGACTCTAGTTGTTCGAGTGACTAGTTTAATATCATCTGTTTGACACCATGTTACTGGTAAGTCACTGAGAAATACCTATCATTTAAAAAGAAATAAGGAATGCCAATGTATTAATGATTACAAGCCTGTCATTACTCAGCTATGGAATGCAAATACTGATGTACAGTATATTGATGATAATGCAACAGCTGTTCCTCATTATGTTACAACATACATGAGAAAAGCAAAAAAGAGCAATGCAGCTGAAGTATGGGAAGATTTTGTCAGCAGATACAAGTCTCAGTCAGAAACTTGTAAGCTTTGGTTTGAAGATGCTTTCACATAGAAAGTGTGGTAGCTATGAAGCTGCAGATCGGCTAACTAGTTTGCCTCTTTATAGATATAGTGTTAATGTAGTTTGGTTAAGTCTTGGACCATCTGGTACTATAAATCATGTGCTGAAGCCTTTGGCTGAAATTGAGAAGTTAACCGAAGCAGCACCTGATAGTACAGAGATTTTGAAAACCAACTTGATTGATACATATCCAAATCGATCTGACATTTTGGAGGATCTTTGTTTATATGAAGTAGCACAACCATAGGCCTTGTTGGTGGGTGGCTGAGGGGGCTATAGCCCCAGGTCTTTTGGTTGTAGCCCTGGATAGAAGCTCGGGCACTACAAGCAAAAGGCTATAGCTAGCCCTGAATCCCACCAGTCCGGACATTAGCTAAGCCCTTGATCTTTTCTAGACCTAGCAACACCCCTGAGCACAATGCTACTGATATTGAAATATTGAAGAAACAGTGACAGAGGACGGTTTAAAGTAAATGGATGTAGTGGTTGTCTAGTGAGACATGAAAAGGCAAGTCTCATTAACCACATGAAACTGTCTTGCCAAAGTGGAAAGAAAAAGGAATTGTTTTATTTTTGTATTTTGCAGTTTTTCTTCCCATGGAGTGATTTACTTGGAAATTTTGAAACCTTTGAAAAATCATTTTTTTGTAAGAAATGCTTAATTACATACCCACAATTTGAGCAGTACTTGGAGTTACTAGAGAAATAACTACATCAAGAAGAATGTTTGGCAGGTGAATTGGCAAAATAGGCTCCTGGGGGCAGCAGGAAATCAAAATGTTCTTGGTGAGTCAATTGTTCAAGCTGATGTTGAGCTTGCTTTGCAGGTAGTCAGAATTTCAATGCACCAATGTAAACTTGCTCATGTGAATAGTGATGAAGTTGTTAGTAAACTTAATATAGAACAAAAATAATTTTATTAAAAAAAAAATAAAGCTATGCTCTTACATGGTTTACAGAATGACAAGCTTGAATGCTCTTGTGTGCGAAACAAACTTGTATTGTTGTATGTTAGTGGACAAGCAGGAAGAGGTACATCTTTTTTAACTAAAGCAATTAGAGCTGTGATCCAAAATGTAACAGATTCCTCTTTGTCATGTATTGTAACTGCTCCAATATGTTTAACAGCATATAATGGAGGAGGTGTTAATTTACATAGCCTGTTGATACCACCAGTGGACCATGACGACAAACTAGAATATTGGAAACTTATATCAAGTGCAGCACAAAAAGTAGGAAAAGTTCTTAGAAGAGTACATTTTTGATTGTAGATGAAATAATTATGGTGACTAACTTGATGCTAGTTTTCATTTACCTGCAAATGCAAGAGGGTTTGAAGACAGACATTTTGTTTGGAGGTAAACATGTATTTCTTTTTGAAGAATTGTTACAATTAACTCCTGTGAAATGTCAACCAGTTTTTTTAGAATGCTGCAATCTAAGGATGCTCAAGAAAATATAGGAAGTATTAGTCATTTTAACCTTTCGAATTGTTTTGAATTCCAGGAACTTACCATTAATATGAGGCAATCTGGAGAC
The DNA here is from genome assembly GCF_040938575.1 of Ambystoma mexicanum. Lineage (NCBI taxonomy): Eukaryota > Metazoa > Chordata > Amphibia > Caudata > Ambystomatidae > Ambystoma > Ambystoma mexicanum. Next base: position 1,173,678,286 of record NC_090930.1, on the reverse strand, counting down.
TTAAGCTATGCAGAAATGCTTAATAAGCTTTGCATAGGGGTTCTTGAGGAAAATGTGAAAGCGGTCTTAAAGGGAACACTGATTTCTAACATGTTTCATTTAGATTGCAGACCACCTGATGTAATGTTGACTTTTAAGGAAAGACGTTTGTTTTGTGTGTTGCTTTGATGTGCACACTTGCAAGGGTGTAAGAAGTTGAACACTACAATGATGCTGTCATGGAAGCAAAATATTGTAGAGATAACATCATTTGATGTGTTTAGTGGTTGTGTTATGCCTTTATAGTTGGATAAGAGAGCAAAAGCTTAATTAGGTTAATTAGAGAATTCAATTTCTAAAACAGCAGGTCTGGAAGGAGCTTTAAAACAGTGCATCATTGCAGAGTAATGTTAAAGAGGGACTTGAATGTAGAAATTGGTCTAGTCAATGTGGCGATGGAAAGACTGATTGCATTTCACACTTTTCTTCACAGTACCTTATTTAACATGTTAAAGTTAAGTTTTATCATTTAGAAGGAATTCACTTCATTTCTCAGAGCTCTGCAAGTTTCATGCTTCATAAGGATACCTTTGTGAAAAGAGCACAGTTTGCATTGTGCTCTGCTTATGCAATAACTATTTATAAATCACAAGGGTATACTTTAGAAGCAGCACTTTTGACATTGGCCATACAGTGTTTAAAGACGTCATGTCATACCCAGCTGTGTCATGTGTTGAACATTTAGAAGTTTTATTTTTTAATAAACTTTGATGAATGGAAAGTGACAGCTGACATTTCTTGCATTGAAAAATATAATAGGTTGCATGTACTGTATGCTCCTCTTCTGGAACTTATTTATGTATCCATGACTCACTCATACAGGAAATGTAAGGAGTCTGCGAAAGCACATTCAAATGAAATCAGTCCTTGTGATACGAAAAAAACAACAGAATTTAATGGAATTGGAGAGTCGTTCAACTAAAACATAGTCTCACTGCAGTTTTAGTAATGAAACAGGATTTGTATGCTATTGTAATGCAGATTTGTGTATGTTGTTTCAAATGAATCTATTGATGCAAGAAATAGCTTCTACAGCAGAGAAGGAGCTACGTGTTGAACTTTCATTTCTTAAAATATCAGTAGATGAAAATCTGCAGCGTTTACATTCGGCAATGTCAATCCGAAATGTAGTAGCTGTTGCGAGTGGAAATCAAGAATTTGCAATTAATGTCTTTTTATATATTAGTGAAAGAAGCAACTGTTAATGTATATAGGTACATAGGAATTAGTTATGAGTGGAAGCATATGTTTCCAAAATGTAACAAAGGTTATTCTACTCCAGATCTTTGTGAAAGATGTGTGTATCTGCATGTGCCTGATCAAAAAAGTGTAAACTATTCTGATCTACTAAAGCATTGACTGTGGTTGTAAATTACAATCAACACTGCAATATCTAGTTTTTAATAAGTATGTATTGACTATGTTTCAAAGATATAATGTAGGAAAACTAACATGTCAATAATTAATTGTGTAAATAGTCAGGTTTCTGTTTGTAAGAGAACATTTTAAACATGTGCAGTTATTTTTCCTGAGGGTGCATCCATTGAATCTGGACATTTCATGACATGGGTGCGTACAGATGTAGATTGGCTTGTTTGTAATGACTCTATAGTCACACACTAAGCTAGATTGCCAAAGGGTTAAATGTTTACTTAACCCTAGAAGTGCCATGGGCTGATTTGATCAACCCTGTGTGAAATTGATAGTGCTCTGGCTGATTCTATTGGCCCTCAGCTCTGTCTGTAAATGGGAGGAGGATTCTGCTGTCTCCACCTCTCCTGAGTCAATCCCTGTCATTTTCCAGTATGGGTAACAACACCCGCTCCCACTATACACAATGTGTAAGGGAGGGCCTTTCAAAAGTAATTTTTTAAGCCCTTGCCTATGGGCTGCATTTCACATTACAGAAGAGTCCATCTGCAGAAAGGGGAGTGGTGAAGTCCTTTCAATTGTCTTCTGTTGTAAAAACAGTATTATTTTGTTGTCATGTGCACTCCTAGCATTGTACATAAATTAAATAATATCATTTTCTAAAATATACTTTTGGAACAAACATGCTCCCTTATTCCTGGGCAAGTACATTTTGTGTCCACTCCTTCCCTTCTCACTGGCTTAGCATACTCCATTTTATCTTTCAAATAGGACTTGCCTGCCCCTCCCTTTTTGCAACACTGCACGTGCTAAGGAGCACTGCATGGAAGAAGTGCAACTAATTTGCCTGGTGTCATCTGATTCAATGGCGTTAAGAACATGTTAAAATAAATTATCCTGTGGCGGCTGCACTTAATACCAACTCCATATTTTGTGAGCACATTTACAATATATTTGTCGCATTCTGCAGACAATGGGCCTCATTACAAGTCTGGCGGTAACCCTGGCATTCCAGAAAGTCAAGCACCGGTAAATTGTAATTCCCTATTCACACTGAGTCCAATTGGACTCAATGGGAATAGAGAACACGGAAGCACCTGCACCATTAATAATGGTGATGATGCTTCGTTACGGCTTACTTACCATAGCCGCTGTGTCCACCAGGTTCTGCCCTGCGGGGTACAGCGGCTCCGGCAGGAAAATCCATAGTGTGCTGGTCCAGAAACAATGGTGCCAGTAAGCCTACCGACATTGTGGTTTCCAGACTGACCCACATGTAATGTGGCCCAATTCGTTTTTTTTTTTTGGTTGCTGCCACTACCAATAAAAAGTGAGCAAAAGAAAGGCAGCGTGTGCAAAGTTGCATGAGGTTAATTGGAGTGTGGTTATTATATATGAGCTTTTCCAAAGTTTCATTAGGTCCAGAAAAAATAAGTTTAGTGTACACGCCTTCTCTTCCTCACTGCCCAGTAAAGTACAGGACATGTGATTCTGATATGGTTGGGGATACTCCTATGAAAATTCTAGGTTTTTTAACCTGAAAAAAGCAGGCAGATACTATGGGAATCAATGTAAATGCCTGTGATGGGTGGAATTTAGGAATGTTTGCGTTTTTAGGTGTAAATATGCATGGATTCCCGGAACCATCCAGACGTATGTGATTCATTGCCCTCACAAAATGCAAACAATCAATATTGAACAAAGAGGGCTGATAAATTAATCCAGCATGCATTTAAGTGACCTTCTCAGTACCATATAAGGGCTCTACAAAAAATGTTCTATTTGTGTTTAGCCTCCCATTTGGAGGTGGTGGCTGATTTCTGACCCCCATCCCAAATGTGTCTCTGATATGGTGCAGCTTTAAATCTTGTTGTATCTAATTGTGATAGTGGGGGGTGCTGCCCTCTCTTAGCTGGTGCATTCTACAACTGCCTAACACATAGCATATAATCTATATCAATAAATAATACCCTGGTCATGGCACTGTGGGGTGGAAAAGGGACTAATGTACTGTTTCTTTTTCAGCACTGCCACTTAAGATTCATGTGTCCCTCTGTTGGAACCTTTTGCTGCTCAGGAGTTCAACTTCATCACACAAGAGGCTTCAATCACGTAACTCTATAGAAGCTGCTGGGATCCTGCTGCTGAACTTCCTTGCATCAATGTGAGGTAGGTTTGTTTTTATTTGACACTTTATGTGGGTCTCTGATCGAGTTATTCAGGTATGGGGGTACGTGTGTCTGTGTGTGATATAGCGTCGGGTGGGGGAATATATTTGTCTGGTTGTGCGTTTTACCTCAGTCTTCCTTGTTCATTCCCATTAAGTGGTGTCCTCATCTCCCCAGCACATTTCCTTCAGCCCCTTGCTGCCCCCACATCTCTCTATCAGCCCCTCACTGCCCCCACCTACCCAGCACCTCTCCTTCAGCCCCTCGCTGCCCCAGCACTTCTCCTTCAGTCCCTCGCTGTCCTCATCTCCAGCAGCATCTTTCCATCACCCCCTTGTTGCCCCCAAATCTCTCCATCAGCCCCTCACTGCTCTCACATAGCACTCATATTGTTTTAGCGTAGGCAAATCTGCTAATCTATATGTTCTTTGATCCCTGATATTTTTTATATACAGTGGCCACTATAAAAAGTGCAGGCTGGGGTATTTGGAGTCTCCAATGGGCATTGAGCTGGTGTCTGGTAGGGGTTGCTTGTGTGTTTGCCTGGCTGAAAGGACATGTGTCTCTGTTGTAATGCAAGTGTCTGAGGTTTCTGGAGTGTGCTTGTGGTTGTCCAAAGGGATGTGGTGGGGTGTCTAATTGATTGGAGAGATGTAGGACTATATATGGCAGAGGGTTGTTGAATGGGATGAGGATGTTTTATTGCCTGCTTTAGGTGTTTGATGAAGTGTGTTAGTGTCCTTTGTGTGTGTTGGGGGGTGTTTGATGTAGAGTGTATGATGGAGTTGAGTTTGTGCCTGGCTGTAGGGTGTAGTGTAAGATGCAATGACTGGGACTGGCTGATGGCATGTTTGAATGTCTGATTTTGGTGTGCAGTGGGGTGTGGATTTCATGTGGGGTTATTCGGGGGTCTATGGGTGGTAAGGTTTGGATGCCGACATGCCTGGGTTAACATTTCTAATGCTGCATATATATCTAGCATGTGATGTAAGCTGAAGTGGGTGAGGTGCCTCTGCTATATGTCTATGATCCAAATTGTTGACATCTGATGGGTCAGTGTCTGATTGGGGTGGTGGGTTTATGGGGTGTCTGAAGTGCGTTTGTAGTTATCCCATGGGGTGGTGTGTATGTTTGTGTATGTGTCTAATCGATTAGGTGAGGTATGCCTAAAGAGGTGGCTCTTCTGGATTACTACACAAGTAGTCCCTTGCAGTCCCCTTACCATTTTTAGACCAGATGGAATAAGAATAATAAACAAGCAGCATTGGAAGGGCAACATTTGCAGCCTCCTGCCCGGATACCTGTGTACTAGCATACATACAGGACACATTTGAAACCTAGCAGCCACAAAGAAGGTGTAGTCTTATCTGCAGGACACAGATCCAAAGCTATATGAAAAATAATCCCCCTCCCCAAGCATTGATAAAGGAAGCACATTGGCACTCAAAGCATGTAAAAGTTTCCATTCTTGGAGAATGATTGGAAGCAACGAGAAAGGTAACCATACTATGGCATTGAATAGATAATGGATAGAATGTCTCACTATAGCACAATTCAAGTAATGTGTTAACATTTCTTCTTTCAAATGTATTGATATTGGGCATTCACAAAAAATATAATGCTAATGATAGGCTTGAGTACCACAATGAATCACAGTGAATTAAGCACTTGTTCACATCCTATTTCACAGAGCCATTATTTGGCAAAGCACACTTGACCTTTCACCTCTCTGCGGTGGATAAACCTGAATCTAAAAAGGACTACCTATGATCTATGGTGATTCTAATAAAAATTACATACGCCCAGAAATCTCTAGTTATACAAGTTAACGTAGCATCAACAAAGTCAAGTGAGGTGTTGGTTGTGCTGATCCTGACAAGTCTTCTGGGTAAAAGACCATGTTAAAATGTGGGATTGCTTGCGAGCAGCTTATACCCACTGTTTCCATTGCATGCAATCATTACAATGTATTGAATGAATGTTTTCTTTCACAGTAACCACCAGTGCTGGTCCCATGTTTTGTATGTCAAGCATATTTTCACCAGTCACGTACATGTTGTAATTATAATATGTATGCAAAGTAAGCTTCCGAATTAGCTGCTTGTTCATTGGTAATTTTTCACAGATATTCAATGATGGTGTCTGACAGGGCAAGTTACTGATTAATGGGATTGACTGCAGGGATGGTCAGATATGACTTGTTTGCATCTAGTGAGTATCTGATCAGTCAATGTGGTGTTGAGTGGTGACAGTGTGACAAATGGCCCAACTGAGTCTCTGATGGGGGTGTGTGCTTCAGGATGTCTTAAAGTTGTGTTAATTGGGAATAATTACCCCTGGGTACAACTTCGTCACCAGTATCCTCTGTTTCCTCTCCATTTCTTTCTAGACACTTTGCAACATGCTTGTCATTCCACCATCTAGGCTTCTCTGGTCTGGTGCAGGAGAATGGGTCTTACTCCTCTGGTAAAATGGGTGTCTGATGCAAATGTCTGGGCCCAGTGTGTGTCAACATGAGTGAGTGGTGACTGAAGCGGGTGCCATCACACAATAAAAGAAGGTCCATGTAGTACATCAGTGTTTGAAAGACCTTTAGAATACAATTTACACTTGGTCACCTTTTTGTACATGGCTATGCTAGATGAAATGTCACATCAGAAATCTCAGGGATGTGCTATGCAAGTCCACGTTGCAACAAGTGTAATTACCATTACCACTATTAGGTTGGGTACTGATAACATATTTTACAGTTCTTACAGAAGGGAAGTATCCACCATGAAGCGCTAGATAAAAATGTCATATTATTATTTATAAACTTGAACTAATGGGGAAGAGTTACATGGGACATTGTTATGGGGTATCACCAACTAGTCTTCTCCATTGTTTGACAATTCCTCTCGCAGTGTTTAATGACAACATTGCCATCTTGTTAGTTGCTTGAATTAGCAAATACCAAAAGTTGCACGGCTCCCAGCCAACTAGAATAGGACCCATATATTTTGTACAATATGTCTTGTAAAATTGTCTCTGATGTCTAAGTACTGTATGTGCATTGATTTATTTGCTTACTTTGAGCAGAACACACATGTATACTGGTCCGTTTTTTGTCATGTGCAATGAGGATTACATTAAGGCATTCGTTAACCAAATATGTCATGTTAATAAACTCAGTTGAGTAAAGCATGTGTACTAAAACTTTTCTGAGCCACAAGAGTTTTTTGTTCATTTGGGACACCCGGATCAATTGTATACTTTATTATTTCATTTACCTGGACAGATCAGGGAATTGCCAGGAGCCCGACAGTATATACTAGCTACGTATACCTACACCATGTGCACCGTCTGGTGACTTTTGAATCAGCTTGGTAAAGTTACTAGGATTCTGAGTTTATTACCAGCATTCTTCTTGCTCTATGAATGTAAATAAGTTCCTGAGGTTTGTCTCCTTCATGTAAAATTATAATTTACATGAGGGCTCACCACTAGATTAGGCCTATGTAGTTTGCGTCAATCCAACCGGCCCATCGGAGTGCCTAGCGGGGCAGTAAGTTCTCCATCCTTATGCTCCCCTGGGCAGCTGATTGACAGCAAAATCTCTGCAGTCGTCTTATGCAAGTGGACATGGGCATCATCTCCTTCACTTCCAACACTGTATACTAGAGTTTGCCACTAGATTACGTCCATGCAGTCTGCGTCTATCCAACCTACCCATCGGAGCGCCTGATGAGGCAGTGAGTTTGCCCCTGCCCGTCTTGCGTTCCCCTGGGCAGCTGGTTGATGGCAAAATTGCTGCAGCTATCTTTCTTTTGCAGGTGGACCCGGGCATCGTCTCCTCTATGTCCAACACCATAGAAAAAGGCTGACCACTAGATTACGCCCATGATGTTTGGATCTATCCAACCCTCCCATCAGAACGCCTGATGGGGCAGTGAGTTCTCCCCCATTTTGGGCTCCACTGGACAGCTGGTTGATGGCAAAGTCTCTGCAGCCATCTTTCTTTTGCGTGTGGAGCCGGGCATCATCTCCTCTACGTCCAACACTGTATTCTAGGGCTGGCCACTAGATTTGGCCCATTTAGTTTGCATCTATCCAACGGAGCGCCTGACGGGGCAGAAAGTTCTCCTCCACCTTCGGCTCGTATGTGCAACTGGTTGATGGCAAAGTCTCTACAGTTGTCTTTCTTTTGCAGGTGGACCGGGCCATTGTCTCCTCTATGTCCAACACTGTAGACCAGGGCCCACCACTATATTAGGTCCATGCAGTTTGCGTCTATCCAACCCGCCCATCGGAGTGCCTGATGGGGCAGTGAGTTCTTCCCCACTTTGGGCTTCCTTAGGCAGCTGGTTGATGGCAAAGTCTCTGCAGCCGTTTTTCTTTTGTAGGTGGACCCGAGCATCATCTCCGCTATGTGCAACACTGTATACTAGGGCACACCACTAGATTATGCCCATGCAGTTTGTGTCTATCCAACCTGCCCATCAGAGCACCTGATGGGGCAGTGAGTTCTCCCTGACCCCTCCTTGGGCTCCCCTGGGGAGCTGGTTGATCGCAGAATCACTGCAGCCATCTTTCTTTTGCAGGTGGACTCAGGCATCGTCTCCTCTACATCCCACACCGTATAATAGGGATCGCCACTAGCTTAGGCTCATGCAGTTTGCATCATCCAACCCGCCCATCGGAGCAACTGATGGGGCAGTGAGTTCCCTTGCCCCTCTTTGCGCTCCCCTTGGATGCTGGTTGATGGAAAAATCTCTGCATGTGTCTTTCTTTTGCAAATGTACATGGGCATCATCTCATCTACATCCAACACTGTAGACCATGGCTCACCACTAGGTTTGGCCCATGCAGTTTGCGTCTATCCATCCAGCACATCGGAGTCCCTGAAGGGGCAGGAAGTTTTCAACCCTTATGCTCCCCTGGGCAGCTGGTTGATGGCAAAATCTCTGCAGCTGTTTTTCTCTTGCAGGTTTACCAGGTCATCGTTGTCTCTACATCCAACACCATAGACCAGGGCTCGCCACTAGACTAGGCCTCAGCTGTTTTTAAATTAATGCATTTCTAAATATGTCAGTTATCTACTGGTTGCACCCTATAATATTAGTTTGATTTTCAGCCTCTATGTTTCAATTTTTAAATTGTTTAAAATAGTTTAGTAGTGGGGATTGAGGGAGGTGGGAAGGCATGGGTGGGAGGATTGAAGGAGGTGGGGGGGAATGGGTGTGGGGGATTGATGGATGTGTGAGGGCTAATTACTCTGTTTCTCACTTGTATTACCATACACAGTTACTTAAACTGTTCATACTCCTCTAGTGACTAGAACAACACTAGTCTCCCAATGTGCTGTGGTTAAGGTTCACAAAAGGATTGTGCCCATTTTCCACCCCCATTTGGAGAGTTTGGTAGAGAATGTGTGTTGTTATTTCATATAAGCTAGGTTTTTTGGATATGGTTTGTACAACATGTTTGTGGTCACCAGGCACTCAATAGAGCACTATGAATTTTTGTGCACTTTAGAAGGTTGTTTATATGTAGCATAAAAATGATGCCTCTTTTCAAGGCTGAATGCATTCCCTTACACAAGTTGATTCACATTTCCATTGGTAATGTGGCAGGTCGGAAGAAGGAAAGAGACTGATATCTTCCATTAACAAGTATTTTATCGATTAAAAGAAAGGGTGTGAACTCCTAACTCTCCCAAAACTATGGTATTTTTATGCCTTACAGAAAACTAACTAAGGTGCTAGTTGTTCATCGGTCAGTTCAAAAGGAAGATCTGTCCTACATCCAAAACTAATCTATTCTGTTCCTACCACTATCACTGGGCCTGCATTCAGGATGACAAACTTTTCTTGCATTGTCAGGTTGGCTTTAGGCAACTCTGCTCCTCTTCATCTCACACAGTGTCCACTCCGTGATGCGAGCGGGTCTGTGGTTTCGGCGTCATTGATAGACTTAACAGTCCACTGATGCTCGGTCACCCCACCACCTAAGGTTCAGTATCTTCATTGGAGTCCCTTCCCCCAGCATGTCCTGCTTCCAGCTTCACTCATGTCACATGCACACGCCAGCTTTCTTCCAAGTTTGAACACTCCATGTCCCAGTCTCTCTCAGCTCTCACTGCACAGCTGACTCGAAACTACTGGGCTTCTCTCACCAATGTGACTCTTTCTGTTTTATGGCGTGTTGCTGGGTCTTCCCCAGTGAAGCCTCATAGTCCTTAGTCTCTGCTTCCTGAGTGTTCTCAAACACTCAGGCACACTTCTTCCTCTCAGTATTATAATAATACTTCTCCTTATGGTGAAACAATGGTTTTATACCACAGTCACAAACAGTCGCTTTTTCTCTATTCTCTGCTCGCGATTGTAGCTGTTAATGGTGGGTTATAAGGGGGAGTCGTTCCCACTGAGGTCCGGCTTGCCACTATCCCTGGAGAAAAGCTATTGTAAAAGATGTATCAGGACTATCAGGCTGATCAATAGGATTGGCTAATGGGTCAGCAATTTCTTACTTCACTTAACTTACGCAGATCTCCGATTCCCCCTCCTCCTCCTCACCTGATGAGGTTGAATAGTCCAACTTCTTCCTTCGAGTGTGTCGAGTGTTGGGCTTCTTTTTCTTGAGCAGATAGGGTTGCCTCGAAAGGAAGCCACCGTGACTCTAGGTCTAGAAATCCACAGTGGCTCCCCTCCGTGACAGCCAGTAATGTTGCAAGGGGAAAAAGCCTTTGGGCACAAAAATACCCTCGGTTCGTTGGAGAGAACTGAAGATAGCCGGGATAGCTCTTGATGAATTGGCTGGGATGGCAGGAGTAAACACGGCTGAACATGTTGAACTGGCGAAAGAAAGTACCAAATGCAGGATGGAAGGTCCTCAGGATGAAGCGGCACTGAAAACGCCTCTCATGAAGGAAGTCAGGTGGAAGAGACCACGTAAGTCATCCAAAAACAAGGGCAGGTGAGAAATCTAGGAGGGATGGTAACGGGGGAAGAGAAAGAAAAAAGAATGCAACAGGCAAGCGAGAGAAGGCTGATGCGAAGGTAGGAAGGGGGCGAAGCCAGGAAGCAGAGGAAGAGAGAGAGCAGGCTGGAATAAGCGGGCGAAAAAAAAACACCGCCAGGAGGAATACAAAACGGAGCGCACGCAATAAAGAAAAATCACAGTTGCAACGCGCCGAGCCGCCGAGTGCCGAATGGTAAATACACACGGCGGCGGCCATTTTGGAAAATAAACTAGACCGTCAACCACGTTGACAAGGAAATGTGGTGGCACAGTCTAATGGCGTCCTTGTTTCCTCCTCCTCCACACACGCCAGTCACCCGCAGTAGTGACAGGATGTTCCCAAGATTACAGAATTTGAGGAAATGGCGTAAATATGCCTTCTAGTTCCAACCTCCAGTTTTTTCTAAGAGACCAAATTACTTGTTTTCCTATATGTTTTTATTAAGACACTAATGTTAAATGGCTAGTGATGCTTTTTGCTGGCTTTCCCATTTTCATGAAATCACCATTGGCAAATTCAAGTGGTTAAAGTGAATGTTCAAAGAACAAATCATTCTCCAAGTCATCTTACTTCCAGGCTCCCTTGTCCTGTGGTCATTGTCTAATCCCATCCACACCCTCTTAACCCACTCAGCTTATTCTTTTAGCTTCAGCACAACTGCCGCCGCCACTCCAGCCTCCAACCTGGGCCTCCGTGAAAATGGAAGAGGGACTCAGCATGGGGCCCCACCTTCCGTCTCCACGGCCACCATCTTAAGTTAATATTTTGTTTGAATGGGAAATAAATTGTTATTAGCACCTCTGATTGGAGAACTGAGATGCTACTGGCAATAACACAAGATCCAGCAGGCTGGATCAGGTGGTAATGGCACCTGGGCCCATCGTGGTTTCAGGGCCATTGCCACACAATCTGCTCTGCTGGATCGAGTGTTATTGATATATTGTAGCAACATTTCTGTAATGTAGTTCTGGGCTATGGTTTTTGAGCAAAACAAAAAAAGCACTTTCGGGTGAGTGATTTTGAGGTCAAAGGTCAAATGGCTGTACCCTTAATAGGAATGTATGTTTCATGGCTTTGAGATGACATCACACTTGTCTTTACTGGTTCCACGGTTTCAAAATACTTGCCAAAAATCCATTAAGAATGATTGTTCTGGGGGCGTGGCTACGAGAGCCATGTGAGCAGTCGAGCTCTGAGAGAGCTCCCGTGATCCGGCGTCCGATCCTGCATTAAAGTGCTAAATATAAGCACCAAGGCCCTGGAACCTCGCATACTGGCTGCGCAATAGCAGGTGAAGACACCCTGCAAAGAACGAGCCCGAGCATTAGACGTGGACCATCCTGTGGGCTTTGCTGGGCTGGTGTTTAGTGGGGCCGAGACCCCCAAAATGGGGGCCGAGGGGAGCTAACAAAGGCTCTGGAGGCCAGCACTGAAGGGGCTGCGCTACCGCGGCGGATGAGGTGGGCGGCATGCAGCGACCTGCCTTAGCCCTGTGATGCCCGTTGGAGCGGCGCTGTGAGGGGCCCGTTGCTCGCCGAGCGTGTGTGCCTGCACTTAACCCCATTCCGGGGCACCTGAAAGGACGGCAGCAGAGGACGCATCCACCTCTGGCGGCGGAGAGACTGAGGTATTGGCTGCACTGGGAGCGTGGGGTTCACGAGGGGACTGGCTGGACGCTCGCATCCCCGGGAGCCTGCCCCCGGAGTTATAATCCACTCTGGGATGTCTGAGGCCCCCAGTACCCCGGAGCGACAGAGCGCGTTGTGAGCGGGGAGGCGGAGACGGTTTTCGCCCCCCCCCCTCATGAGCTGAAGCTGCAAAGAGCTCAATGAAGAATAACGCCCACGAAGTTGCAACCCAGCCGTGTTTGTAACGTGGGCCCTGCACAGCCCGGATGGATGTACCCAGTGCAAGCGCATGACATATGGCCTCATTTTTAACACCGTGCTTTGTGCCACGCTGGGATATTTGACTACGGGCGAGGCGCTGCGCTCCAAGAAGGGCATTGATGGCAGCATAGATGTAACATAGTGCCCCACCTGACCCAGGAGCTCGGATGCCCTCTGTACTAGTGGATAAAAGGAGAGACCTCCCCCCCAGTGTATGCCATCAAATCACCAGGTGGAGGGTTACAGTGTGCTCGAATGACAATATTGGAACCTGGGGGCACCGAAGATGTGGCTTGCAGTTAAGGCAGACCTGAAGTGAAGCCTTGCATAAGACCACAGTTGGGGGGGTGAGGACGGAAGCTTGCTGTGGGGCCTATGGTATACGCAGAGTGGCAGTATACACGCCCAGGGTACCGCGTAAGGAACGCAAAGTGTGTTTGTTGACCCGAATCGAATGGAGCTGAAGGTCGAGAACTAAGTGGAAGGAATAAACTCACATGAACACGTGGGAGAACACAACCCACTCTAGGAGCAGAATAGGCAGTCTGAGTATCCCCCTGGGGCAGCCCTGACACTTCAGGTGATCTAGTTTGCCCGGGCTGAGGACTACGTGCGGTGGGGCCTGCCCATACGTTCCCGACGCATTAAGATGTCCAGCAAACCGGCGAGACCAAAGGGCAAACCGACACTTGATGACTACGCCAAAACACCGCCGGGTGATGAAGGAGCCGGGAGGAAAGACAAGCCCCCCCACCCTGACGGGGGCTCGAACACTATGGGCAATAAGGAGGTACTGGCGGCAATTGCAGATCTGAAAGTGGCGTCGGAAACTAAACTGGGACTGGCTATGAGCGAACTGAAAGAGGCACTTGAGCTCAAAGTTGGGGCAGTATAGGAGGAGGTGAATCTTCTCCGGCAAGATGTAAGGTCACTAGCGGAACGCACGGGTAACCTGGAAAAAGAGGTGGCCCCGAACATGGCGGACTGTGCAGCCCATAAATTGGAACTACATCCCCTAGTGCAATGAGTAGGCAATTTGGAGAGTTAGGCGGAGGAGGCGGAAGGACATGCCCGACGAAACAACATTCGTATCGTTGGTTTGCCGGAAGGTGATGAGGGAATTAACCCCACGGAATTCATCGAGTCAATGCTGCTGCAGGAGCTATCTGGAGGGGCGCTGTCCCAGGGGTTCGCTGTGGAGAGGGCGCATAGTGCCCTGATGCAGAAGCCACTGCCGGGAAACCCTCCCAGGCCGGTGATAGCTAAGATCCTAAATTACTGTGACCGCGAAAAAATCCTTGAACACTTTCAGAAGGGTGGTACAATACAAAGAGGGCCGGCAAACATAACAGCATACCCGGATTATACCTTGCAGGTACAGCGCCGTCGCATGAACTTTGGGTCCGTGAAGAGAAGATTGCGGTAAGCGGGCCACAAGTATGTTTATCTACCCGGCAAAATTGAAGGTGTTCCACAAGAGCAGAACCCTGTTTTTCGAAAGCCCGGAGGACACCATGGGATGGTTGGATGCGCAGGGTTGCCCCCAAGAACCGGGTATCCAGACAGGAGAAGGCGGAGATAAGTAACATGTGTCTGGGGCACCCAGCGTGCCGTAGCCTATGACAATGGGACTTGAATATAGTACAGGATATAACCTGTTGGGGAGTGTTTCCAGGGCCATAGATAGATATATGCATGATGCGTTTGCACTAGAAACTTTGGTATCAGTATGGGAGCTTCACGGAACCGGCTCTCGCATCCCCAATAGGAGAAGTTTAGTTAGGTCACCGATAGTATGGTGACACCCTGCTGGGGTCCTGGCCAAGGCGTTCCAAGGCAGGACCAAACGCGGGGGAGCCTGAGATCCAGAGATGGAGCTGGGCACTTGTTGGGGTTGGGGTTGGGTTGGGAGGGGTGAGGGAAGGGTTTGTGTGCAGTGGTTTGTTGTAGTTGGGGAGTGTGTACCGTTGGGGTGCGAGCCTACACCCCGGGAAACACGATATGAGCCATGGGAGACCTTAAGATAATTACTTGGAATGTCAGGGGGCTCAAAAGCTATTTGAAAAGGAACAAGGTTATGATGTACCTGCGTAGGCAGAAAGTGGACATAGCCTTGTTACAAGAAATTCTGGAAGTGCTACAGAAGAAGTGGAAAGGGACCGGTAGTAGGGGCAGCATACTCAGCATATGCAAGAGGAGTAATCATGTGGCTGGCCACACATGTCCCGTTCCAGCTGTTGCATTCTGCAGCGGAGTCAGATGGCAGGATGGCGGTTATGAAGGGGCTGGTGGAAAATAGAGAGATATGTATTGTAAATACTTATGCCCCGAATCAGGACACAGCTGCGTACTTTAGAACCCTGTATGGTAAACTTAGTGGTATTGTTGGGGGGCTGTACTATGGGGGGGGGTGATTTTAATTGTGTCTTAAATCCAAAAATAGATAGATCAGACACTAAGGTAGATAGACCCACTCCGGCTGCAAAGACATTGCAGTCGTTATTGTCAGATTTTGGGCTGGACGATGCATGGAGGTCACGCCACCCACAGGATAGACAATATTCACACTATGCGGCCCCTCAGGGCCTATATACTAGACTAGACTATGTGTTTGTCACACATGAACTAATGACTGAAATAACACATGCAGAATACAAAGCAAGGGTCCTCTCAGACCACTCGCCATTGATGTTAGTGTGGCAATACCGACCCCCGGGGGGGAAGGATACCCACATGGCACCTGCGCGCAGAGGCGCTGAAAGACAACGTATTCAGGGAGGATATGCGAGAGGAAATAATAAGTTATTTTGAGATAAACACTGGCAGCGTTAAGACAGCGGGCACACTCTGGGAATCCTTCAAGGTGGTGGTGAGGGGGATTGCTATAGCCAAGTCTAGGGGACTACAGAATGGGATCCTGTCTGAGTTGCAGGAAGCTGAAAAGGAGCTAGAAAGGGTGTCGGAAAGGGGTAGCAATACCAAGGAAGCACCGGAAATGGTACTTGGCCTGCAACAGAAATGTGCAGTATACTGGGAAAGATTATGCAACCTCAACTATAAAAAGTATGTAGAGAGACAACATGCAGAAGGGGACAAACCAGGGAGAGTTCTGGCATGGCTATATAAAAATGAGACGCCTAGGCCCCCAATTAGAACGATAGTGAAAGAAGATGGGAGTATTATAGACGCCTGTATGGAGATGAGGCAGGAAGCATCAGCGAAGAGATAGGAGATACATTGGAAGATATCGGACTACCCCAGATCAGTGCAGAGGAGAGGGAGGAGCTGGATGCCCTGATCACCCTAGAGGAACTAGAAGAGGTAGTGAGGCAGGTGCCCACGTGCAAAACCCCAGGAACTGATGGACTCCCAAGTGAATTCTATAAAGCATATAAAACAGAGGTACTTCCCCCGCTGCTGGAGATGCTTAACGAAGCATATGAAGTTGGGAAATTACCAGAATCCTTACGTGAAACGGTCATTATACCACTTCCTAAACTCAATAAGCCTGGTAGCGACTGTGGCTCTTACAGGCCCTTGTTGATGTTAAACCAAGACAGTAAAATTCTAACAGCGGTCTTGGCAAATAGACTGAAGAAGGTCATTAATAAGTTAATAAATCCTGATCATACAGGATATGTCTCAAATAGAAATATCTCAAATAACCTTAGGCAACTCCACTGAGTCATTGAACATGCTAACGGAGATGCAGGCGAGATTGGCGATAGTATCATTAGATGCGATCAAGGAATTTGACTCGGTCAAATGGCCTTGGTTAACTGCGGCCGTAGACAATTATGGTATGGGACCAGGATATCTCAAATGGGTCAAACTGTTATACAGCGCACCACTAGCTAGAGTGAAGACAGGAGCTGTAGTTTCTGAAAGATGGCAGCTCAGTAGAGGTACCAGACAGGGATGCCTATGGTCCCCCATGCTGTATATCTTAGCCTTAGAACCCTAGGCGATTTATTTAAGGCAGAAATATGATGCAATAGGTATTGTCGTTGGGGAGACACCACATCTAATTTCATTGTATGCAGATGACATGTTACTGTACTTGCGCTACCCAGAAGAGAACCTCCAATATATATTAGACGTGATGAAGAGGTTTGCAGAACTATCAGGCATAGCTGTGAACCCAAGTAAGTCCTGTATGTTCCTGTTGGGAAGGTATGGAGGGCTCCCGTTAAAGCATTTGCCGATCCTACAGATACCGTGGGAGGTTAACACATTCAGATATCTTGGGGTGGACATATATCATACAGTAGAAGCTGAACATGGGCATAACACAGAGAAAACAGTTAGGAAATCGGAGAGTAGCATGAAGTTTTGGGTGAAGCTCCCCTTGGCAATGATGGGACGAGGGGCGATGCTCAAGATGGTGGCACTACCCAGATTGTTGCACTGCTTCGCGAACATCCCATACTCAATACCCAGGAAATTCTTTGCTAGGCGGAGCGGCATATGCAGGGAATTCTTATGGCACAGGATGAGGATCAGGGTAGCCCTGTGGAAATTACAAAATCCATACGAGAAAGGAGGCATTAAATTACCAAACTGGGAAGTTTATTGTGTGGCAAGCCAATTACAATACGTAGCTAAATGGCTCTCTGACACAGGCTGTTTCAGAGGGACTGCGCCCTATACTTTCTACAAGAGATGATATAGTTGCCTAAATCGGAGTTGAAAGGCCGCCCGGGGATGATGAGCCTTGGGTGGGAGATATGGCGAAGAGCTGTGGGATGTTTTTACCCATGCATCCGAGCCCTACCAAAAAAACTGTGCATTACTGGCATTGAAAACATCATGATGGCCAGAGCTTCCCAGAAAATGCACAGGGAAATGCATGAAGAATAGGCTGCCACCCATTTTTGCCGATGTTATGGGCACAGAAGGGCACTGCGTAAAACCACCATGGGCTACCCACACAGTAGCCTGAAACCATAGGGAATGGCAATGCTGATTGCCAAAAGCAACCTAGAACTGTGGGGAATTCATTTTCTTAAATCCCAAAAATAGTTGCATTACCAGTACTCACCACTATCAGAAAGCCGGCGTTTTAAAACAACACCAGACATTTGTGTAAAACTGAATAAATGAACCCAAAGCAGGCCAAAGAAAGACTTACTAAGAGGTGGATACAATGTAAAGTTATATTCTGAAGTGACTTGAAGGTTTATAACAAGACTGGCTGAGCTCTGCAGGTCTGCAGCGGCTTAAACTGAAACTGGATTTAAAATTACCAAAAATCGAAATGTGTAAATAAACTGAGGGACAGACTTGTGACTGCCACATAGTTTGTCACTGTTAAAATGTCATAGTTTTGAACTTAGAATCAGCATTCCAGCTGCATGTGTAAAAATTGTTCGTTTTATTTGAATGCAGAAAACTGGGTAACTAAAAGTGACAGTAGCTGGGGCCTGGCTTAAGGAACTGGATTCTGCCCGACAACTTCCCCCCAATTGGAGTGAAACTGGATCCACAGCAGTTCTCAGGCCTGGCTGCATTCTGAGGGGAGGTTACCCCTCTCTGATTGAATTACCAAGGGACTGCTAGAGACTAAACAAAGGACCCAGGCAGAGGGTTTATTGGGGGGAGGCCATAAATGGCTTCCTCTTGAACAATGGGCCTTCCAGGGCCCAGGCAGATGGTTTATTAGGGGGACCGTAAAATAGCTTCCTCTTGGCAGAAGCTGGGAGGGGCAGGGTCTCTGAGCTTGGCAGAAACTGGATAAACTGGTTTCTACACCATGTGACCTGAAAAGACACACCCCTGTTGGCCAGAATATGATTCTAAGAAAGATGTATAACTCACAGTGCAGACTTGTCAAAATTATTTAAATGATACCATAATTCTTGTGAATTTTCTGTGCACGTTTTAAGACGTGTTGGGAATTTGTGTGATGTTCTGGGGCAAAACCCCGCTATTTATGGATACTACAGACTCTGTGTTTAAGCTAGAGACATGGGAATTTACTGGAGTATGTAAGGACTGTCCGTGTATATGTGTATAATTTTTAATGAAGAACCAAGGTTGCATAACCCACTAAAATCGAAAATAAGTTGCCATTTTTTAATGCAAGCCCTCAGGAAGAGCAGAGTTTGAACAGAGTATACCTCATGTGATAGGTAATATGTACATGCAATGACAAGCCACTATGTATTTGAGAAATGTGTATTTTGATCAAATATAGATTTGTGTGCAATTTGACAGGGGAGTGTCCTTTCTGCAAGCCATTAAATGACATCATTCTGACACACAATCCTGCTCTCCAGTGAGAACGCAAAGAATTCTCCAACCTATCAGAACTCTGAAGGGGTTGGGCCTAGAAAGCTAGCCTCTCCACCCACTTTCAAAACACATAAAAAGAGACTGCTGGGACAGGTATGGACATTCAATTCCATTTGATGCGGAGCATGCTGACCGCCGACTTCACATCCAGAGATCCCACACTTAGACTTCCAAGCTAAACAGAGACTATAGAACTTTGAACCAAGAAGGCCCACTGCAAGCAAAAGTATTCGTCAGCAGGCCCAAAAATCATTTGCAGACTATTCACAGCCAGACCCAGGTGTTGATTCTGGTCTGAAACCCTGTGCCAGAAAGATCCAGAAGCAGTGCTGTACCCAGAGAAAGCAGAGCAGTATCCAGAACCAGAGGCCAGAGATCCAGAGTGACCCAGACCACTGTTAGCAGAACCAGAGAGCTGACCCAGATCACTGTGAAGTGCTGAGACCAGAACCGGAGTCCAGTCCAAAATCTGACCAGATCCGTGGGGAGGCCTATTTCAAAATATATTGTGAGTACCTAGCAGAACTGTGCAGAACCAATCTCTTAGTTAAAATAATATAATTCAATCTATTTTAATCTAACCAGAACTGCCTCCTAACTGTCACCTGTCATTTGCAAAGCTGTCACCTGTCATTTTCTAGCTGCAAGCTGTAACCTGTCGCTTTGAACTTTTAAAATTTCAAATCTGAAAAACTACCTTTATTTAATCGTCCGTATCTCTGGAACCGTTAGGGCTAGGAACTTGGTTTAACTTTCCTCTGAAAGCTTAGAATCTCAGCGTTTCGACAAGCTTAGAAACGACTTGCTACTCCTTATACTTTTGCCGTAATCGTGATTCACGCATTCGCGAATTTTGCCGCGATTCGCGATTTGGTTAAAAATCCAGCCACGTGTGAAAATAGCAGCTTCCTTGCTTTCCTTTGCCAACAGTTCGTTTAACCTGCTAGTTACTCCTAGATCCTTGCTAAAGTGTGCCTGAACTCATCCCAAGTATATTTCACTCACCCTGAACCTCCTAAAGGGAATTAAAACCATTTTCAGCATATTCCTCACTTCATTGCCAGCACATATAAAAGTATTTTGGGCCTGTGTTTCAAACTTCTGTAGTCTAAGCTTGCTGGGGTGAACTGAATTACATTTGATTGCATTTCTGAGAACTGTGTGCTTCCCTTCCATTTCCTTGCATTGCATAAAGGGGGGGGGAGTGGATTGCCAGAGGAAAGTGATTACATTGTTTTGTTGAAATCATATTGAGTATTTTCTGTATTGCATTTTCATTCAACATTGCATCCATCTGAAACTAGATAAAGCATTCTCTACCACCTTATTCTTCTGTTCCTATTCCCAAGCGTGCTACCTCATCCTTTATACTACTCCTGGGTAATCAAATCAGTTTATTAGTAGTACATTACCCGTTGTTGTTAACTGCTCATGTTCTGAAGTGTGATATTAATTATTAATTTATTATAAAGTGTGATATATATATATATATATATATATATATATATATATATATATATATTGTTTAAATTCTCAAATAAACCTTTTAACTTGCAAAACAGAACTAGTTCTTGGCTCAGTGGGGTCAGGGGGATTCCAAGAGAGGGGTGTTATATAGGGGTAGTCATCCAGAACTCATGAACTGGACATAAAGATATATCAATAAGGGTTTCCATTCAGTATCCCAGACTAGGCATTGACTTAGCTTTAGTGCTGGATTGAATCCTCTTACAAATTGGGGGCTCGAGCCGGATGTTTGGGTTAGATCTATCACTTGTGGAGATTAATACAGTGTGTCAGCTGACCAGATACACATATCCGGTCGGATCACCACGCTATGTTATGCTGTAAAGCACTCCTCAAAGGAACGCTCTAAGGAAAAGGTCTGTTTTGCAAAAATAAAATACAAACTTCTGTAAGTCAGGAAGGAACTCAAATTCCAGAATGACGACCTTGGTAGATATGAAAATAGCCAGAGAGCACTTCTTACATAAGCTATTTATGAGAGGTGAGTGGACTCATCAGGACCAGACGGTCTGGTTGCAGGCAATCGCACCCCAGATCACTGAAACAGGGTCAGATACATGGAGAGACCAGGGTCCCTTACATGTGGCCCTGAGTGAACTATATATGTCCCCTAAGGCCAAGGATGAGCACAACAAGATTGCCAGGGTAGCGGCATATTTATATTTACATATGGGAGCCATGCAGGACAAATGTGCTGAAGGCCAAGATCTGGCGAGTAGGCAACTGCTGGCATTACAGAAGGCCCAATCTGATCTGGACTCTTCTGAGCAGAGGCTGCAGAGGAGCCAGGAGTCAGAAAATGATAGTAGGCAGTATATCATTAAAATAAAAGAGGACATGGATATACTGCAACAGGAAAAGGCTGACCAGGATACCAGAATTCTGGCCTTGCAGAAGGAACGCCAAGACAGTTTAGACTCCCTACTGCAGAGCCAGAAAAAGCTGGAGCAAAAGATCAATTTCAACAGGGCATGCACAGAGCAGGTAGCCACCCTGCAAATCCAACTAGACAGAGAGAAAGAGGAGAGCAATAAACTGATCCTGAAAGACCTGGATACCCAGGCAGAGTTTGATCAGGAGCGCCAGAAAGCTGGTACCTTCCAAAGGCAAAGGGACGACCTGACGGTACAGATGCAGACTCTTAGTCAGGAAAGAGACACCTTAGGCCAGGAAGTCTGCCACTTAAAAAGAAAAATGGAAGAAAATCACCTGGCCCACCAGGGACTAGGTGACCTCCAAAAAGAACACCAGGACTTGCTAGAGCACACCAGGAGGGTGGAGGAGGCTCTGGCAAGAAAGGAGCAGGCCAGTAGGGAAGGGACTCAGGAGGTAACCCTCCTGCAGCAAAGACTGGCCCAGTACTCCAGGACCAATCAGGAGGCACAGAGAGAAAATGAGGCTCTCTGTCAGCACAATGATAGGCTCCAGCAACAGGTAGCGATGCAGGAGAGACTGATAGAGTCGAGTAAGGCCTTAACTGAGGAACTGAAAGCGCAGGCTCTTGCATTGCAACAGGGAGCAGGGGCGGATAGAGACCAGGTTCGCTGGGAGAGGGAGACTCCTGAGCATAACCTCAGGAGCCCTAGTACCAGAGGCCTTTATCTCTCTCAGTCCCTGGACTCTGCCACCCCCATGTCCCCTGGCGCACATGAGCACCGGGCCACAGGGATGGCAGATTACTATCCAGCCAGAAGCATGGGGCTCATAGGCCAGTACCTCCCAGGAATGGATGGGCGGGCATCCGGGTATGGGCACCCAAGCACAGTGCAATTTAGTGGGGAACCCCAGGAGAATAGGCCCATTAAGGGCATCCTGAAAACTTCTGCCCAGTTAGGTCAGTGGGGGGGTACCCATCAAATCCTGGCAGCAAGGAGGAATCTGAAGACTCCTCTGAACGGCGCAGGACACAGGAGACCAGGTCTCCACATTCTGCCAGCCGTTCCCAGGCTCGCAGAATCCGGGAAAACCTGGAAGATTAGACAGGAACCTCTGGGAGCAGTGCCTCTGAGTCAGAAGATGAATGGACCAGGGTTACCCGAACCAAAAAGGCCAATAAGGCAAAAAGGGCCTTGCTTAAGGACCCATTGAAACAGATTAAGGCAATCAGGAGTGTCATCACGCCTTATCATAAGAACGCCAAGTACTCTGTTTGAGCAAATGATGGAGACTTTTCATTTGAAGGACAGCCAAAGCTGTATCCAATATGTAAAGTGGACATTCTCCCCAGAGTACTCCAGTTTCTTTGCGGGGCTGGAGGACCAAAATCATTCAAGGTGGTCCACCTATAGGGCGGCCATATTAAAACATTTTTCTGTTCACAGAAATCCCCAAGAGGCTCGCAAGGCAGCCTACAGTTTGCAGTGTGGGGAGGATCAGGCCCCACAAGAGTTTGTGCAAGAATTAAAGCGTGCTTTTGCACAGACCACCAGAAGGATGCGCACAGACAGCAGAGAATTTGTCAATACATTTTTCCATGCCTTGCCCAAATATATAATGACCCAGCTCGTGAGAGATTTTCATGAGAAAAGATCTTTAGACTGGGTCATTGAACAGGCTACCCGGATCTATGAGGTGCAGAAGCCCATAGAAAATAAAAGCAATACCCAGAAAAATCCCAAAACCAACAGCACCCCTGCTGCTGCCAAGGTGGCAGAGGTAAAGGTCACCCCCGTTTTAGATTTGGAGATGGGGGGGCCTAAAAACCTACCTGCACCTAATAATTCACAGCCCAGAAGGCCCTCGGGCCAGTCACAGACAGGGAGTCGAGGAGGTAGTCCCACAAATGGGGTCCCCCGCTCCCCTGACTATGTAAGTCCCCGCTATAAGGGAAACCGACCAATCCTGGGTTATGTGTTGACTTCTCCAGCCCAAGGGGGGGGATCCGGCCAAGCACCTAACCCAGGGAACTTCCCTCCCAACTTCCCACAGGAGGGCAGAAATTCTCCAAATCCTGGCCAGAACTTTTTCCCCAGGTATCCGCCCAATTTCCAGCCCCAAAATCATCCATCCTTCTTTCCCCAATTCCCTGAGCCCAGACAACCTAATCCGGGAGAGGGGAGGCCAAGGGTGGAGGGGTACCAAAATCTTCCCAACCAGGGGTACTACCAGAGAAGGGATAGCTACCCTTCCCGGGATCAGCCCAGGGGAGAAAATAGAGCCCCGTATCAGCCTGAGCGGGTTTCCCAGTTAGAGCGCCAGGTCCAAAATATGGCACGGGATCTGGGTCACATACTGAGGGCTCAACAGAACCCTCAGATGAGCATGCCACCGCAGAATGCCCCAAACTCTGGACCTGGTGCTCCAGAACAATGACGGGGGCAGCACCCCGATAACACACCGGTTCCCAGGGAGGAGGCACAAGGGGAAGGGGGGTGTAAAGCCTTGGACGAAGCTTCCTTCCCAACTTGTAAACAGCCCCTGGAAAACGAAAACCAGGAACCGGAAACAAAATCTCCTTCCCCTGAAAGCCTGCCTCCCAAGGAGCAGAGGGGGGGTAGGAGAAACAAAGGACCCAAACAGACCCACTTTGTGGAGGAGGTACAGGTCTTCCAATTTGAGGGAGAGGGATCCTCAGAAGATCCTGGGAAAAGGATCTTCTCCTTCAGAGATGGGGGGACTCCACCCTAGGAAAAATGGGTCCCAAGGGATTCCAATCCAGACTGGGGAGATGTGGAGACTGAGCTACCGCCGCCCATCATCTCATCCCAGAACCCACAATACCGAAATCCCCTGGTTCAAACCCATCCTGGTGACTGCCTCCAAGAAGGGGGAGGCGGCCCAGAACCGGAACCAGGGGAACCCACAATGGCTCTGATCTCCAGTTGCCAACTTTTTCTTTCAGATTTCCAAGGCTCTCCACAGAATTCTGCCCAAATCTCTTCTCTCGCCATGTCCAAAACCAGAAAGTTAGCCCACCAGTTGTCCAAAAATGTGCATTATCTGTGCCCCCTTGAGGAGAAGGAGGGAAGATACTATGCCCCGGTACAAGTACAGGGGCAGGGTACAATTTTGGCACTGGTGGACACTGGATCCCAAGCTACCCTTCTGTCCAAAAGGGCCTTTGAGGAACTAAATGCAGGAAGGGGGGAGAATTACCGAATTCCTCTCACCTCTCTTCCTGGACAACTGCAGAACTTTGGCGGGAAGGAAATTCCCGTTGAGGGGACTGCAGACTTGGACATTAAAATTGGGCGACTCAAGGTGAGACACCCGGGCATAGTAGTGACTCCAGAGGGCACCCCTTGTTTACTAGGGAATGACCTCCTGAGAAGGTTGTCACCCCTAATAGATTGTGTAAACAAGGTCCTCTGGACCCAGACTAGTCGACCGATAAAATTAAAACAGAGTGTCAACCATGTTAGTTTAAACGGCACCTGCCACATGGTTGAACAAAAATCTGACCAAGTACAATTTCACTTCCAGAACAACCAAATTCCAGACGTGACAGTAATAGCAGTAGGACAACAGACTGGTGATGGGGGGTCCTCTCTATTTCTGAAAATCAACCCTCCTTCCAGTTTAAAGTGGTATTCCAGACTGGAAGGAAACACCCTGAAATTCTTTACTAATCCACAATCAGAAACTTCCACTCCTATAGTCCAGAAAGATGTGAAATCAGCTCAGAGCCTGGCTGATATTCAGCAAATTGGAGAGCAGTTGTTCATCCCTGTTCAGTTAAATGATGGGAAGGACTCTGTTCTCGCTTGAGTGTGCGTGAACAACGGTAAGAGCTTCATCAGCGAAGCCATGTTCCGCCAACTCCCAAAAGATCCAGCCATTCCCACATTCAAACTGATAGACAAATGGGAAATGGACCTGGAAGCACCTAATTCCAAACAGCTCCTGCCAAGCAGGTGTATGCTCAAAATCTCCATTGGCAACAAGAGCATAGTCCATAATTGTTGGGTCGTGCGAGACATCACTGCCGCCTTTTACTTAGTCAGTGACATTCTCAATCGCTTTGCCATTAGTTTGGACCTAATAAACTTCAATGCTTGGTCCCGATTAGCGGATAATCCCATGGGCTTTGATGATCCAGAAAAAGCATTTAGGTCAGCTCAATTGCTACCTTATGCAGTTGAAATTCAGATTAAAGAGGAAGTCACCATCCCAGAAAGGACCCGACAATTCTCCCTGGAAGTGAAAGTTAAAAGAGGACAATATTTGCAAAACCCTGATGCTTATATACATCTAAATGCTTCTCTCCAACAGCAAGGGTTGGGGGTAAACCCAACTCCATTAGTCAACATAGAACATGACACCATTCCAATAGAGGTGGATAACAGCGACTTAAAGAGTATTACTTTAGCTGCAGGCACCATTATTGGAATGGCGGTTGATGACCAACATTTTTCCATTGATCTAGGAAATGAACTGTTAGGACCAATCCCCAAGGACTGTTTTGACAGTGACAGTGAGGACAATACAACACCAGACAGGATTTTTACCCGGCATGGGGGGAACTTCCTGGTGTACACTTCCTGCCCTTATGGTAAGGAAGATGTGACTTGTGACTTCAGGAGGGATGAGGTGATTTTCCAGGTCCATGAGGGTTGCCTTTCCCACCTGAAGCCTCCAGTCCAAATCAGCACTCTGACCAGGGACTTCTCCACCCAGCTGGAGGAGGCCGCTGAGATAGCCAAACCAGAAGTCTTTCCAGGCTTCAGGCAGATGGTGGAAGAGAGAGTCAACCTAGCTGATGCCTGTGTGACTCTGGAACCAAAGCAAAAGTTGAAACAAGTTTTCTTGGATTTCCAAGATCTCTTTGCGGTAGACTCATATGACTGTGGCCGCACCGACATCCACACAACAACAATCCCCACGGACCCTGGCATGACTCCAGTGTTTGTGAAGCAATATCGTTTGCCCCTCGCATCCATGGAGTCCCTTACTGAAATAATTAAGAACCTTGAGTCCCGGGGAATAATCCGTCCAGTTCACAGCACCTTCAATAATCCGGTGCTGGGAATATTGAAGCCAAACGGCCAGTGGAGACTCTGCGCTGACCTCAGGGAGCTCAACAAACGGGTCCATACTTCCCGATGGCCTCTGCCCTACAATGACCAAGGGCTAGCCCAGATCCAGGGGTCACAGGTAATCACTGCAATAGACCTGACCAATGGATACTGGACTGTGCCTGTCAGTAGGGAGGACCAATACAAGCTGGCTTTTACCTTTGGGGGCCAGCAGTACACATGGACCCGGACTCCCTTCGGATACCTCAACTCCGGCAATGAATTCAACATTTTCCTACACAAGGCCATGCCCGACCTGGGTGCAAGGGGTAACCTGGCTTATGTAGATGATGTCCTCATCAAAAGTTCATCTGTGGAGGAACACATAGCGGTGATCCGTTATGTTCTGACCCAGTTGAGGGCCGCCGGAGCAAAACTTTCCTTTCAGAAAGCACAGTGGTGTAGAACCCGTGTTAATTTCTTGGGGCATGAGATTACTCCTCAGGGTCTCTGTCCCCAGGAAAAGAAAGTGGAAGCGCTTCAGAAACTGAAAGATCCCACAACTCTGCGGGAAGTAAGGAGCCTCCTTGGACTGACTAATTACAGCAGAAAGTTCATTTAGGGCTACGCAGAGATCACCAGACCCCTGATTCATCTCCTCAAGGGGGGGTCAAGTGGGAATGGGGTCCAGAACAAGCCGAGGCAGTAAGACAACTCAAAAGAAGCCTCTCACAAGCGCCCTGCCTAGCTTACCCTGTCAGAAACAAGGAGTTCTTCCTGGAGACGGGGTTCTCTAATACGTGCTTGACGGCAGTATTATATCAAAAGCATGACAAGGTCAATAAAGTAATCTCCCATGCGAGCAAAACTTTATCCTCTGTGGAGGAAAAATTCAACGATTGTGAGAAGGCACTCCTGGCAACGGTGTGGGCATTGAAGAATTACCGCTCGTTTATCCAGGGGGAACACATCATAGTGGAGACTCCACACCAGCCTCTGCAATATCTCCAAAGTGACAGAATCCGGGCCGGAAATGTGAGCAATTCCCGAATTACTTCCTGGATTCTGTCAATGCAAGGCTTTCCTGTGGAGGTCCGATATGGCCAAAACAAGAAAAGTCCCCTCGCGCAAGGTCTGGCTGACTTGCATGATTGTGCCAGAGAAAACTGTCTCGAGGACGAAAGTCTAAAAATCAAGGACAACATGGAGGCATACCTTAATTCCCCACACAAAGTATTTGAAGAGGACAAGTGAGAGGGAATGCCCACTGTCTATGTGGATGGATGCTCTTACCATGTTGACAACAATAGGGAGAAAGAACTGGTGGCCGGCGTAGGGAATGCATGGGTGAATGAGTCCCCAGAACCCTCCGCTGTATACAAAATTGGTCCCCGAAGTAGTCAGGTGGCAGAATTGATGGCTGTGCATCAGGCCATCCTCACTGCTGTCCAGCATCAACTCCACGAACTGGTCATAATCACAGATTCTGATTATGTACGGAACGGGTTCGTGGAGCACCTGGTTAATTGGAAAACCAGAGGCAGGTTATGTGCTAACAACAAACCCTTGAAACATGGGAAGTTGATCCAAAACATTGATGAACATCGAATGGGATGACCATCTACTGGAAAAAGATCAAGGGTCATTCCAAAGTAGAGGGACCAGACAAAACTGTAAATGACTTAGCTGATCAGCTGGCCAAAACCGGGGCAATCCAAGGGGATATAATAGAAATAGAGTCCCTGTTGGGGGGAAATCCAGGTCACTGCTATCACTAGGTCCCAGACAAATGCTCACAGTGATCGTTCAACTGCCCAATGGAGCAAGGAGACCCCTGATGCTGATTTGATTACAGCTCAGAAGGGGGATCCAATTATTGGTAAGTTTTACCAACACCTTGAGGACCCTGAGAACTTTCCCCTGACGGATACCGATTACATTGGGAAAGAGGACCTAAGAGTGTTGATGAAATGTCCAAAAATGTTCCGGATCCAATACGGTTTGCTGGTCAGGAAATCCCAAGTTGGCCATGATCAGTGGGTGGTTCCTACCTCATTCCGAAGCCTGATGTTAAGTCACGCCCATGATGCGGCCACCGCCGGTCATAGGGGGTTTCACACAACACTGGAAATCTTAAGAGACGTTGCATACTGGCCACACATGGGGCAGGACCTCGACCAATACTTGAAGGGGTGTCTTGTGTGTGCACAATTTCAGCCATCATCCCTCACACACCGTGCGCCTCTCCAAAAGAGGGGGATGACACTGCCATGGTCAGATTTGCAAATCGACTTTGTAGGCCCTGTGATTCGCTCGACTAGAGGAAACAAGTACATGTTGACCGTTACATGCTTGTTTACCAAGTGGGTGGAATGTCTCCCAGCCCCAAATTGCAAGGCAGAAACTGCAGCTGCCCTGATGATTAACCACATCTTTTCCCGTTTCGGCCTACCTCAAAGGATTGAGTCAGACAGGGGCAGCCACTTCACCAGTGAAGTAATGACAAAGATGTGGGAGATACTGGGGGTTAAAAGGAAGCTACACATTGCTTACAGGCCAGCTTCTTCTGGAGCAGTGGAGAGATACAACCGAACCATTGTGAGCATATTAAAAAAGTTTGTGGCAGATTCTGGGCCAAGTTGGGATATCCGATTACCTCTGGTCGTAATGGCCATCAGATCTACCCCTTCATCTGCAACCAAAATGTCACCATTCGAGGTGATGACTGGACGCAAGATGGTGCTTCCGCAGCATTTGCTCTACAGGACCCAAGAGCAGACACTAATAAATGCCTCCACAACTCATGAGTATGTGGAGAATTTAAGGAAACACCTTCAACATGCTTTTGCCTATGCTCAGCGGAATCTAGAAAGATCAGCTGAGAGTATGAAGACCCACTATGACCTGAAAACTTCCAGGAAGGAATATCAGGTGGGGGACGGGTCTATTTATACAACTTCCAAAGAAACCAGGTAAAACAGCGAAAATTCTTGCCTACATGGAAGGGACCCTTTGAGATTATAGACAAGATCTCCCCTGTGGCCTACAAGATCCGCATCCCCAAAGGCGGTTTGGCAGAGGGGGAAGACAAGTGGGTCCACATAAACCAGTTGAAGTGTTGCCATCCCAGGCACACTTTGCAGCAACTGGAGGAGTCCTCTGCAA
Source organism: Ambystoma mexicanum (assembly GCF_040938575.1). NCBI lineage: Eukaryota > Metazoa > Chordata > Amphibia > Caudata > Ambystomatidae > Ambystoma > Ambystoma mexicanum. The sequence continues at coordinate 1,173,648,879 of NC_090930.1, read as the reverse complement.
TCCCAGAGGGTACCGCTCCAGAGTAATTCAATTCCAACCCTAAAAGATCCTACATATAGCCTATCAAATTCTGTGTTTCTCAAGTTTATGTGTTCCTGTCTCTTAATTCAAAAAAATGTGCATGTTCATATCTGTTGAGTTCTAAAATATATATGCCACCCCACTATATCAATGGTGGGGGAGAAATGTCAGTGAATAGGTATTGCCGCTCTTCCTTTGTCGTCCTAGGAGAAAGAAAACCTGGAGACTGGCCAAGGAGGATGATCCGGAGACCGGGAGCAGAGACGCAAGGGGACCGGGGTACCGCCCAATATTCCCATCAGGACCGGCGAGGAGAACCGATCGATCAGTACCGGATGGAGGAAAAGATGCTGAACTGTGCCATCTACCGAAAGAAGATGAGGAGAACATCCCAGATCATGCGAGTTCCATCAGTGAAACAGAATGGCCATCGCAAGAGGGGGGCTTGTGGGATGTTTTTACCCATGTATCCGAGCCCTACCAAAATAAACTGTGCATTACTGGCATTGAAAACATCATGATGGCCAGAGCTTCCCAGAAAATGCACAGAGAAATGCATGAAGAATAGGCTGCCACCCATTTTTGCCGATGTTATGGGCACAGAAGGGCACTGCCTAAAACCACCATGGGCTACCCACACAGTAGCCTGAAACCATAGGGAATGGCAATGCTGATTGCCAAAAGCAACCTAGAACTGTGGGGAATTCGTTTTCTTAAATCCCAAAAATGGTCGCATTACCAGTACTCACCACTATCAGAAAGCCAGCGTTTTAAAACAACACCAGACATTTGTGTAAAACTGAATAAATGAACCCAAAGCAGGCCAAAGAAAGACTTACTAAGAGGTGGATACAATGTAAAGTTATATTCTGAAGTGACTTGAAGGTTTATAACAAGACTGGCTGAGCTCTGCAGGTCTGCAGCGGCTTAAACTGAAACTGGATTTAAAATTACCAAAAATCGAAATGTGTAAATAAACTGAGGGACAGACTTGTGACTGCCACATAGTTTGTCACTGTTAAAATGTCATAGTTTTGAACTTAGAATCAGCATTCCAGCTGCATGTGTAAAAATTGTTAGTTTTATTTGAATGCAGAAAACTGGGTAACTAAAAGTGACAGTAGCTGGGGCCTGGCTTAAGGAACTGGATTCTGCCCGACAACTTCCCCCCAATTGGAGTGAAACTGGATCCACAGCAGTTCTCAGGCCTGGCTGCATTCTGAGGGGAGGTTACCTCTCTCTGATTGAATTACCAAGGGACTGCTAGAGACTAAACAAAGGACCAAGGCAGAGGGTTTATTGGGGGGAGGCCATAAATGGCTTCCTCTTGAACAATGGGCCTTCCAGGGCCCAGGCAGATGGTTTATTAGGGGGACCGTAAAATAGCTTCCTCTTGGCAGAAGCTGGGAGGGGCAGGGTCTCTGAGCTTGGCAGAAACTGGATAAACTGGTTTCTACACCATGTGACCTGAAAAGACACACCCCTGTTGGCCAGAATATGATTCTAAGAAAGATGTATAACTCACAGTGCGGACTTGTCAAAATTATTTAAATGATACCATCATTCTTGTGAATTTTCTGTGCACGTTTTAAGACGCGTTGGGAATTTGTGTGATGTTCTGGGGCAAAACCCTGCTATTTATGGTTACTACAGACTCTGTGTTTAAGCTAGAGACATGGGAATTTACTGGAGTATGTAAGGACATGCCGTGTATATGTGTATAATTTTTAATGAAGAACCAAGGTTGCATAACCCACTAAAATTGAAAATAAGTTGCCATTTTTGAATGCAAGCCCTCAGGAAGAGCAGAGTTTGAACAGAGTATACCTCATGTGATAGGTAATATGTACATGCAATGACAAACCACTATGTATTTGAGAAATGTGTATTTTGATCAAATATAGATTTGTGTGCAATTTGACAGGGGAGTGTCCTTTCTGCAAGCCATTAAATGACATCATTCTGACACACAATCCTGCTCTCCAGTGAGAACGCAAAGAATTCTCCAACCTATCAGAACTCTGAAGGGGTTGGGCCTAGAAAGCTAGCCTCTCCACCCACTTTCAAAACACATAAAAAGAGACTGCTGGGACAGGTAGGGACATTCAATTCCATTTGCTGCGGAGCATGCTGACCGACGACTTCACATCCAGAGATCCTACACTTAGACTTCCAAGCTAAACAGAGACTACAGAACTTTGAACCAAGAAGGCCCACTGCAAGCAAAAGTATTCGTCAGCAGGCCCAAAAACCATTTGCAGACTATTCACAGCCGGACCCAGGTGTTGATTCTGGCCTGAAACCCTGTGCCAGAAAGATCCAGAAGCAGTGCTGTACCCAGAGAAAGCAGAGCAGTATCCAGAACCAGAGGCCAGAGATCCAGAGTGACCCAGATCGCTGTTAGCAGAACCAGAGAGCTGACCCAGATCACTGTGAAGTGCAGAGACCAGAACCGGAGTCCAGTCCATAACCTGACCAGATCCGTGGGGAGGCCTATTTCAAAATATATTGTGAGTACCTAGCAGAACTGTGCAGAACCAATCTCTTAGTTAAAATAATATAATTCAATTTATTTTAATCTAACCAGAACTGCCTCCTAACTGTCACCTGTCATTTGCAAAGCTGTCACCTGTCATTTTCTAGCTGCAAGCTGTAACCTGTCGCTTTGAACTTTTAAAATTTCAAATCCGAAAAACGACCTTTATTTAATCGTCCGTATCTCTGGAACCGTTTGGGCTAGGAACTTGGTTTAACTTTCCTCTGAAAGCTTAGAATCTCAGCTTTTCAAGAAGCTTAGAATCGACTTGCTACTCCTTATACTTTAATCGTGATTCACGCATTCGCGAATTTTGCCGCGATTCGCGATTTGGTTAAAAATCCAGCCACGTGTGAAAACAGCAGCTTCCTTGCTTTCCTTTGCCAAAAGTTTGTTTAACCTGCTAGTTACTCCTAGATCCTTGCTAAAGTGAGCCTGAACTCATCCCAAGTATATTTCACTCACCCTGAACCTCCTAAAGGGAATTAAAACCATTTTCAGCATATTCCTCACTTCATTGCCAGCACATATAAAAGCATTTTGGGACTGTGTTTCAAACTTCTGTAGTCTAAGCTTGCTGGGGTGAACTGAATTACATTTGATTGCATTTCTGAGAACTGTGTGCTTTCCTTCCATTTCCTTGCATTGCATAAAGGGGGGGAGTGGATTGCCAGAGGAAAGTGATTACATTGTTTTGTTGAAATCATATTGAGTATTTTCTGTATTGCATTTTCATTCAACATTGCATCCATCTGAAACTAGATAAAGCATTCTCTACCACCTTATTCTTCTGTTCCTATTCCCAAGCGTGCTACCTCATCCTTTATACTACTCCTGGGGTAATCAAATCAGTTTATTAGTAGAACATTACCCGTTGTTGTTAACTGCTCATGTTCTGAAGTGTGATATTAATTATTAATTTATTATAAAGTGTGACATATATATATATATTGTTTAAATTCTCAAATAAACCTTTTAACTTGCAAAACAGAACTACTTCTTGGCTCAGTGGGGTCAGGGGGATTCCAAGAGAGGGGTGTTATATAGGGGTAGTCATCCAGAACTCATGAACTGGACATAAAGATATATCAATAAGGGTTTCCATTCAGTATCCCAGACTAGGCATTGACTTAGCTGTAGTGCTGGATTGAATCCTCTTACAAATTGGGGGCTCGAGCCGGACGTTTGGGTTAGATCTATCACTTGTGCAGATTAATACAGTGTGCCAGCTGACCAGATACACATATCCGGTCGGATCACCACGCTGTGTTACGCTGTAAAGCACTCCTCAAAGGAACGCTCTAAGGAAAAGGTCTGTTTTGCAAAAATAAAATACAAACTTCTGTAAGTCAGGAAGGAACTCAAATTCCAGAATGACAACCTTGGTAGATATGAAAATAGCCAGAGAGCACTTCTTACATAAGCTATGTGTGAGAAGTGAGTGGACTCATCAGGACCAGACGGTCTGGTTGCAGGCAATCGCACCCCAGATCACTGAAACAGGGTCAGATACATGGAGAGACCAGGGTCCCTTACATGTGGCCCTGAGTGAACTATATATGTCCCCTAAGGCCAAGGATGAGCACAACAAGATTGCCAGGGTAGCGGCATATTTATATTTACATATGGGAGCCATGCAGGACAAATGTGCTGAAGGCCAAGATCTGGCGAGTAGGCAACTGCTGGCATTACAGAAGGCCCAATCTGATCTGGACTCTTCTGAGCAGAGGCTGCAGAGGAGCCAGGAGTCAGAAAATGATAGTAGGCAGTATATCATTAAAATAAAAGAGGACATGGATATACTGCAACAGGAACAGGCTGACCAGGATACCAGAATTCTGGCCTTGCAGAAGGAACGCCAAGACAGTTTGGACTCCCTACTGCAGAGCCAGAGAAAGCTGGAGCAACAGATCAATTTCAACAGGGCATGCACAGAGCAGGTAGCCACCCTGCAAATCCAACTAGACAGAGAGAAAGAGGAGAGCAATAAACTGATCCTGAAAGACCTGGATACCCAGGCAGAGTTTGATCAGGAGCGCCAGAAAGCTGGTACCTTCCAAAGGCAAAGGGACGACCTGACGGTACAGATGCAGACTCTTAGTCAGGAAAGGGACACCTTAGGCCAGGAAGTCGGCCACTTAAAAACAAAAATGGAAGAAAATCACCTGGCCCACCAGGGACTAGGTGACCTCCAAAAAGAACACCAGGACTTGCTAGAGCACACCAGGAGGGTGGAGGAGGCTCTGGCAAGAAAGGAGCAGGCCAGTAGGGAAGGGACTCAGGAGGTAACCCTCCTGCAGCAAAGACTGGCCCAGTACTCCAGGACCAATCAGGAGGCACAGAGAGAAAATGAGGCTCTCTGTCAGCACAATGATAGGCTCCAGCAACAGGTAGCGATGCAGGAGAGACTGATAGAGTCGAGTAAGGCCTTAACTGAGGAACTGAAAGCGCAGGCTCTTGCATTGCAACAGGGAGCAGGGGCGGATAGAGACCAGGTTCGCTGGGAGAGGGAGACTCCTGAGCATAACCTCAGGAGCCCTAGTACCAGAGGCCTTTATCTCTCTCAGTCCCTGGACTCTGCCACCCCCATGTCCCCTGGCGCACATGAGCACCGGGCCACAGGGATGGCAGATTACTATCCAGCCAGAAGCATGGGGCTCATAGGCCAGTACCTCCCATGAATGGATGGGCGGGCATCCGGGTATGGGCACCCAAGCACAGTGCAATTTAGTGGGGAACCCCAGGAAAATAGGCCCATTAAGGGCATCCTGAAAACTTCTGCCCAGTTAGGTCAGTGGGGGGGTACCCATCAAATCCTGGCAGCAAGGAGGAATCTGAAGACTCCTCTGAACGGCGCAGGACACAGGAGACCAGGTCCCCACATTCTGCCAGCCATTCCCAGGCTCGCAGAATCCGGGAAAACCTGGAAGATCAGACAGGAACCTCTGGGAGCAGTGCCTCTGAGTCAGAGGATGAATGGACCAGGGTTACCCGAACCAAAAAGGCCAATAAGGCAAAAAGGGCCTTGCTTAAGGACCCATTGAAACAGATTAAGGCAATCAGGAGTGTCATCACGCCTTATCATAAGAACGCCAAGTACTCTGTTTGGGAACACTTGGAGCTCTATGAGCAAATGATGGAGACTTTTCATTTGAAGGACAGCCAAAGCTGTATCCAATATGTAAAGTGGACATTCTCCCGAGAGTACTCCAGTTTCTTTGCGGGGCTGGAGGACCAAAATCATTCAAGGTGGTCCACCTATAGGGCGGCCATATTAAAACATTTTTCTGTTCACAGAAATCCCCAAGAGGCTCGCAAGGCAGCCTACAGTTTGCAGTGTGGGGAGGATCAGGCCCCACAAGAGTTTGTGCAAGAATTAAAGCGTGCTTTTGCACAGACCACCAGAAGGGTGCGCACAGACAGCAGAGAATTTGTCAATACATTTTTCCATGCCTTGCCCAAATATATAATGACCCAGCTCGTGAGAGATTTTCATGAGAAAAGATCTTTAGACTGGGTCATTGAACAGGCTACCCGGATCTATGAGGTGCAGAAGCCCATAGAAAATAAAAGCAATACCCAGAAAAATCTCAAAACCAACAGCACCCCTGCTGCTGCCAAGGTGGCAGAGGTAAAGGTCACCCCCGTTTTGGATTTGGAGATGGGGGGGCCTAAAAACCTACCTGCACCTAATAATTCACAGCCCAGAAGGCCCTCGGGCCAGTCACAGACAGGGAGTCGAGGAGGTAGTCCCACAAATGGGGTCCCCCGCTCCCCTGACTATGTAAGTCCCCGCTATAAGGGAAACCGACCAATCCTGGGTTATGTGTTGATTCCTCCAGCCCAAGGGGGGGATCCGGCCAAGCACCTAACCCAGGGAACTTCCCTCCCAACTTCCCACAGGAGGGCAGAAATTCTCCAAATCCTGGCCAGAACTTTTTCCCCAGGTATCCGCCCAATTTCCAGCCCCAAAATCATCCATCCTTCTTTCCCCAATTCCCTGAGCCCAGACAACCTAATCCGGGAGAGGGGAGGCCAAGGGTGGAGGGGTACCAAAATCTTCCCAACCAGGGGTACTACCAGCGAAGGGATAGCTACCCTTCCCGGGATCAGCCCAGGGGAGAAAATAGAGCCCCGTATCAGCCTGAGCGGGTTTCCCAGTTAGAGCGCCAGGTCCAAAATATGGCACGGGATCTGGGTCACATACTGAGGGCTCAACAGAACCCTCAGATGAGAATGCCACCGCAGAATGCCCCAAACTCTGGACCTAGTGCTCCAGAACAATGACGGGGCAGCACCCCGATAACACACCGGTTCCCAGGGAGGAGGCACAAGGGGAAGGGGGGTGTAAAGCCTTGGAGGAAGCTTCCTTCCCAACTTGTAAACAGCCCCTGGAAAACCAGGAACAGGAAACAAAATCTCCTGCCCCTGAAAGCCTGCCTCCCAAGGAGCAGAGGGGGGTAGGAGAAACAAGGACCCAAACAGACCCACTTTGTGGAGGAGGTACAGGTCTTCCAATTTGAGGGAGAGGGATCCTCGGAAGATCCTGGGAAAAGGATCTTCTCCTTCAGCGATGGGGGAACTCCTCCCAAGGAAAAATGGGTCCCAAGGGATTCCAATCCAGACTGGGGAGATGTGGAGACTGAGCTACCGCCGCCCATCATCTCATCCCAGAACCCACAATACCGAAATCCCCTGGTTCAAACCCATCCTGGTGACTGCCTCCAAAAAGGGAGAGGCGGCCCAGAACCGGAACCAGGGGAACCCACAATGGCTCTGATCTCCAGTTGCCAACTTTTTCTTTCAGATTCCCAAGGCTCTCCACAGAATTCTGCCCAAATCTCTTCTCTCGCCATGTCCAAAACCAGAAAGTTAGCCCACCAGTTGTCCAAAAATGTGCATTATCTGTGCCCCCTTGAGGAGAAGGAGGGGAGGTACTATGCCCCGGTACAAGTACAGGGGCAGGGTACAATTTTGGCACTGGTGGACACTGGATCCCAAGCTACCCTTCTGTCCAAAAGGGCCTTTGAGGAACTAAATGCAGGAAGGGGGGAGAATTACCGAATTCCTCTCACCTCTCTTCCTGGACAACTGCAGAACTTTGACGGGAAGGAAATTCCCGTTGAGGGGACTGCAGACTTGGACATTAAAATTGGGCGACACAAGGTGAGACACCCGGTCATAGTAGTGACTCCAGATGGCACCCCTTGTTTACTAGGGAATGACCTCCTGAGAAGGTTGTCACCCCTAATAGATTGTGTAAACAAGGTCCTCTGGACCCAGACTAGCCGACTGATAAAATTAAAACAGAGTGTCAACCATGTTAGTTTAAACGGCACCTGCCACATGGTTGAACAAAAATCTGACCAAGTACAATTTCACTTCCAGAACAACCAAATTCCAGACGTGACAGTAATAGCAGTAGGACAACAGACTGGTGATGGGGGGTCCTCTCTATTTCTGAAAATCAACCTTCCTTCCAGTTTAAAGTGGTATTCCACACTGGAAGGAAACACCCTGAAATTCTTTACTAATCCACAATCAGAAACTCCCACTCCTATAGTCCAGAAAGATGTGAAATCAGCTCAGAGCCTGGCTGATATTCAGCAAATTGGAGAGCAGTTGTTCATCCCTGTTCAGTTAAATGATGGGAAGGACTCTGTTCTCGCTCGAGTGTGCGTGAACAACGGTAAGAGCTTCATCAGCGAAGCCATGTTCCGCCAACTCCCAAAAGATCCAGCCATTCCCAGATTCAAACTGATAGACAAATGGGAAATGGACCTGGAAGCACCTAATTCCAAACAGCTCCTGCCAAGCAGGTGTATGCTCAAAATCTCCATTGGCAACAAGAGCATAGTCCATAATTGTTGGGTCGTGCGAGACGTCACTTCCGCCTTTTACTTAGGCAGTGACATTCTCAATCGCTTTGCCATTAGTTTGGACCCAATAAACTTCAAAGCTTGGTCCCGATTAGCGGATAATCCCGTGGGCTTTGATGATCCAGAAAAAGCATTTAGGTCAGCTCAATTGCTACCTTATGCAGTTGAAATTCAGATTAAAGAGGAAGTCACCATCCCAGAAAGGACCCGACAATTCTCCCTGGAAGTGAAAGTTAAAAGAGGACAATATTTGCAACACCCTTTTGCTTATATACATCTAAATGCTTCTCTCCAACAGCAAGGGTTGGGGGTAAACCCAACTCCATTAGTCAACATAGAACATGACACCATTCCATTAGAGGTGGATAACAGCGACTTAAAGAGTATTACTCTAGCCGCAGGCACCATTATTGGAATGGCGGTTGATGACCAACATTTTTCCATTGATCTAGGAAATGAACTGTTAGGACCAATCCCCAAGGACTGTTTTGACAGTGACAGTGAGGACAATACAACACCAGACAGGATTTTTTCCCGGCATGGGGGGAACTTCCTGGTGTACACTTCCTGCCCTTATGGTAAGGAAGATGTGACTTGTGACTTCAGGAGGGATGAGGTGATTTTCCAGGTCCATGAGGGTTGACTTTCCCACCTGAAGCCTCCAGTCCAAATCAGCACTCTGACCAGGGACTTCTCCACCCAGCTGGAGGAGGCCGCTGAGATAGCCAAACCAGAAGTCTTTCCAGGCTTCAGGCAGATGGTGGAAGAGAGAGTCAACCTAGCTGATGCCTGTGTGACTCTGGAACAAAAGCAAAAGTTGAAACAAGTTTTCTTGGATTTCCAAGATCTCTTTGCGGTAGACTCATATGACGGTGGCCGCACCGACATCCACACAACAACAATCCCCACGGACCCTGGCATGACTCCAGTGTTTGTGAAGCAATATCGTTTGCCTCTCGCATCCATGGAGTCCCTTACTGAAATAATTAAGAACCTTGAGTCCCGGGGAATAATCCGTCCAGTTCACAGCACCTTCAATAATCCGGTGCTGGGAATATTGAAGCCAAACGGCCAGTGGAGACTCTGCGCCGACCTCAGGGAGCTCAACAAACGGGTCCATACTTCCCGATGGCCTCTGCCCTACATTGACCAATGGCAGGCCCAGATCCAGGGGTCACAGGTATTCACTGCAATAGACCTGACCAATGGATACTGGACTGTGCCTGTCAGTAGGGAGGACCAATACAAGCTGGCTTTTACCTTTGGTGGCCAGCAGTACACATGGACCCGGACTCCCTTCAGATACCTCAACTCCGGCAATGAATTCAACATTTTCCTACACAAGGCCATGCCCGACGGGTGCAAGGGGTAACCTGGCTTATGTAGATGATGTCCTCATCAAAAGTTCATCTGTGGAGGAACACATAGCGGAGATCTGTTATGTTCTGACCCAGTTGAGGGCCGCCGGAGCAAAACTTTCCTTTCAGAAAGCACAGAGGTGTAGAACCCGTGTTAATTTCTTGGGGCATGAGATTACTCCTCAGGGTCTCTGTCCCCAGGAAAAGAAAGTGGAAGCACTTCAGAAACTGAAAGACCCCACAACTCTGCGGGAACTAAGGAGCCTCCTTGGACTGACTAATTACAGCAGAAAGTTCATTTAGGGCTATGCAGAGATCACCAGACCCCTGATTCATCTCCTGAAGGGGGGGGTCAGGTGGGAATGGGGTCCAGAACAAGCCAAGGCAGTAAGACAACTCAAAAGAAGCCTTTCACAAGCGCCCTGCCTAGCTTACCCTGTCAGAAACAAGGAGTTCTTCCTGGAGACGGGGTTCTCTAATACGTGCTTGACGGCAGTATTATACCAAAAGCATGACAAGGTCAATAAAGTAATCTCCCATGCGAGCAAAACTTTATCCTCTGTGGAAGAAAAATTCAACGATTGTGAGAAGGCACTCCTGGCAACGGTGTGGGCATTGAAGAATTACCGCCCGTTTATCCAGGGGGAACACATCATAGTGGAGACTCCACACCAGCCTCTGCAATATCTCCAAAGTGACAGAATCCGGGCCGGAAATGTGAGCAATTCCCGAATTACTTCCTGGATTCTGTCAATGCAAGGCTTTCCTGTGGAGGTCCGATATGGCCAAAACAAGAAGAGTCCCCTCGCGCAAGGTCTGGCTGACTTGCATGATTGTGCCAGAGAAAACTGTCTCGAGGACGAAAGTCTAAAAATCAAGGACAACATGGAGGCATACCTTAATTCCCCACACAAAGTCTTTGTAGAGGACAAGTGTGAGGGAATGCCCACTGTCTATGTGGATGGATGCTCTTACCATGTTGACAACAACGGGGAGAAAGAACTGGTGGCCGGCGTAGGGAATGCATGGGTGAATGAGTCCCCAGAACCCTCCGCTGTATACAAAATTGGTCCCCGAAGTAGTCAGGTGGCAGAATTGATGGCTGTGCATCAGGCCATCCTCACTGCTGTCCAGAATCAACTCCACGAACTGGTCATAATCACAGATTCTGATTATGTACGGAACGGGTTCGTGGAGCACCTGGTTAATTGGAAAACCAGAGGCATGTTATGTGCTAACAACAAACCCTTGAAACATGGGACGTTGATCCAAAACATTGATGAACATCGAATGGGATGACCATCTACTGGAAAAAGATCAAGGGTCATTCCAAAGTAGAGGGACCAGACAAAACTGGAAATGACTTAGCTGATCAGCTGGCCAAAGCCGGGGCCATCCAAGGGGATATAATAGAAATAGAGTCCCTGTTGGGGGAAATCCAGGTCACTGCTATCACTAGGTCCCAGACAAATGCTCACAGTGATCGTTCAACTGCCCAATGGAGCAAGGAGACCCCTGATGCTGATTTGATTACAGCTCAGAAGGGGGATCCAATTATTGGTAAGTTTTACCAACACCTTGAGGACCCTGAGAACTTTCCCCTGACGGATACCGATTACATTGGGAAAGAGGACCTAAGAGTGTTGATGAAATGTCCAAAAATGTTCCGGATCCAAGACGGTTTGCTGGTCAGGAAATCCCAAGCTGGCCATGATCAGTGGGTGGTTCCTACCTCATTCCGAAGCCTGATGTTAAGTCACGCCCATGATGCGGCCACCGCCGGTCATAGGGGGTTTCACACAACACTGGAAATCTTAAGAGACGTTGCATACTGGCCACACATGGGGCAGGACCTCGACCAATACTTGAAGGGGTGTCTTGTGTGTGCACATTTTCAGCCATCATCCCTCACACACCGTGCGCCTCTCCAAAAGAGGGGGATGACACTGCCATGGTCAGATTTGCAAATCGACTTTGTAGGCCCTGTGATTCGCTCGACTAGAGGAAACAAGTACATGTTGACCGTTAGATGCTTGTTTACCAAGTGGGTGGAATGTCTCCCAGCCCCAAATTGCAAGGCAGAAACTGCAGCTGCCCTGATGATTTACCACATCTTTTCCCGTTTCGGTCTACCTCAAAGGATTGAGTCAGACAGGGGTAGCCACTTCACCAGTGAAGTAATGACAAAGATGTGGGAGATACTGGGGGTTAAAAGGAAGCTACACATTGCTTACAGGCCAGCTTCTTCTGGAGCAGCGGAGAGATACAACCAAACCATTGTGAGCATATTTAAAAAGTTTGTGGCAGATTCTGGGCCAAGTTGGGATATCCGATTACCTCTGGTCCTAATGGCCATCAGATCTACCCCTTCATCTGCAACCAAAATGTCACCATTCGAGTTGATGACTGGACGCAAGATGGTGCTTCCGCAGCATTTGCTCTAAGGGACCCAAGAGCAGACACTAATAAATGCCTCCACAACTCATGAGTATGTGGAGAATTTAAGGAAACACCTTCAACATGCTTTTGCCTATGCTCAGCGGAATCTAGAAAGATCAGCTGAGAGTATGAAGACCCACTATGACCTGAAAACTTCCAGGAAGGAATATCAGGTGGGGGACCGGGTCTATTTATACAACTTCCAAAGAAACCAGGCAAAACAGCGAAAATTCTTGCCTACATGGAAGGGACCCTTTGAGATTATAGACAAGATCTCCCCTGTGGCCTACAAGATCCGCATCCCCAAAGGCGGTTTGGCAGAGGGGGAAGACAAGTGGGTCCACATAAACCAGTTGAAGTGTTGCCATCCCAGGCACACTTTACAGCAACTGGAGGAGTCCTCTGCAATCCCAGAGGGTACCGCTCCAGAGTAATTCAATTCCAACCCTAAAAGATCCTACATATAGCCTATCAAATTCTGTGTTTCTCAAGTTTATGTGTTCCTGTCTCTTAATTTAAAAAAATGTGCATGTTCATATCTGTTGAGTTCTAAAATATATATGCCACCCCACTATATCAATGGTGGGGGAGAAATGTCCGTGAATAGGTATTGCCGCTCTTCCTTTGTCGTCCTAGGAGAATGAAAACCTGGAGACTGGCCAAGGAGGACGATCCGGAGACCGGGAGCAGAGATGCAAGGGGCCCGGGGTACCGCCCAATATTGCCATCAGGACCGGCGAGGAGAACCGATCGATCAGTACCGGATGGAGGAAAAGATGCTGAACTGTGCCATCTACCGGAAGAAGATGAGGAGAACATCCCAGATCTTGCGAGTTCCATCAGTGAAACAGAATGGCCACCGCAAGAGGGGGGCTTGTGGGATGTTGTCAGGAATGGCACTCTGTCAAGAGTGGCACAGGGTACCCAGGTAGATTTTGGGTGGCTGTGCCGAAGTAAGGTAGCAAATAAGCACACACAGCAGGGAGTAAAACAAGAAAGAAGAGTAGGAAACTGTAGCTGTGAGCCAAAAGGGGCAAAAGATACAAAGGTACAAACAAACTGGATTCCCTCTTGGGGTGTATGCTGAAATGGGAAAGAGTGTTCCACGAACCTTTGGAAACTCCAGCCTTCTGCACAGATTGCTATAACAGAGGCCCACGCTGTATGCTCATGGCTGGGAACAACAGCAGTGGGTGTCTGTAACACTGAAAACGCGACAAGGGAAGGAGCAGAGGTTACCTGCCGGAAACCAACAGGCAAGCTCTGTACAAAGGGATTACATAAGACACATGAGAAGACAAGAACAGATATATCCAGCGAAAAGGAAGTCAATGAGCAATCTAGCAGAAGGAAATGAAGGAAAGGCAGTTAGAATGAAGTAGATAACCTAAGGTGGAGTACAGAGGACTCAAGGAAGAGAACAAGGGAGCAGCAGTCAGGAAAACAGAAGGGCTGCAAAGTAGGAAGCAGGTCTGCAGTCAAGAGTGGGACTAGGTGCAGGCAAACTGTAGTGGACTGCGGAGGACTGTAGTAGGCTGCAAGGCAGGGAGTCCAGAAGAAACAGGACAGAGAGAGATTAGTAGGAGGCAACAGACAGGGAGCCCAAAAGAATAGGGCCGCGAGGTAGGGAGCCCAGAGGAGCAGGGCTGTAGGCAGCTAAGAGTAAACAGGCTGTACTGCAGAGGAGTGTAGCAAGTCGCAAGGCAGGGAGTCCAGAGGACACGGGCTGTAGGCAGCGGAGGGAGCAGGCTGCAAGGAAGGAGCCCAGAGGACAAGGGCTGTAGGCAGCAAAGAGGTGCAGGCTGCAAGGTAGGGAGCCCAGAGGACAAGGGCTTGGAGACAGCAGAGGGTTGCAGGCTGTAGGGCAGGGAGCCCAGAGGACAAGGACTGTAGGCAGCCGGAGTGAGGCAGGCTGCAGGGCAGGAAGCTCAGAGGACAAGGGCTTGGAGACAGCAGAGGGTTGCAGGCTGTAGGGCAGGGAGCCCAGAGGACAAGGACTGTAGGCAGCCGGAGTGAGGCAGGCTGCAAGGCAAGGAGCCCAGAAAAGCAGGGCAGCAAGGAGTGAGCCCAGAGGAGCAGGGCCGCTGGCTGTAGAGGGCTGCAGAGGACTGTAGTAGGCTGTGATGCAGGAGGCCCAGAGGACAAGGGCTGTAGGTAGAAGGCAGCGGAGAGTGATCGGCTGCAAGGCAGGGAGCCTGGAAAGGGCACAGGATCAAAACAGGATAATGCAGCAACAGGAACAGCATACAAAGTAGCGGGTCAAGGCAAACAGGAGCGGGGAGATCTCAAGATGCAAGACACTGTGCTTCTGCAGGCAGCTGCTTATATACAGCCCTGCCCTGTTCTGAGGCAGGCTAATTGACAGCACCTGGGGCAGCACACCTGATGACAATCTGCCTCCTCCCTCTCTGGTCCTGAGCAGGTGGAAGCAGCACTGGCCGCTAAGGCTTCTGGGGATTGTGGTCCCAATAACGATGAATGAGAATATCCAGGAATTGACGACTGTAGCCAGGTGCATTATGGCAAATGTAGTTAATTGAATAAAATAAGAAAGAACCAACGTTGAGCAAATGGAAATAAAAGACCAAGGCGTGAAAAGGAGTTGTTCAAGGAGTATTAGGAGGATAAATGAGTACCAAGTAGTCCATGATGGTTGCCAATGCGTGTGCCAGCGGCACGGGCATGACAGATGTTTTTACCCATGCATCCGAGCCCTACCAAAAAAAACTGTGCATTACTGGCATTGAAAACATCATGATGGCCAGAGCTTCCCAGAAAATGCACAGGGAAATGCATGAAGAATAGGCTGCCACCCATTTTTGCCGATGTTATGGGCACAGAAGGGCACTGCCTAAAACCACCACGGGCGACCCACATAGTAGCCTGAAACCATAGGGAATGGCAATGCTGATTGCCAAAAGCAACCTAGAACTGTGGGGAATTCATTTTCTTAAATCCCAAAAATGGTTGCATTACCAGTACTCACCACTATCAGAAAGCGGCGTTTTAAAACAACACAAGACATTTGTATAAAACTAAATAAATGAACCCAAAGCAGGCCAAAGAAAGACTTACTAAGAGGTGGATACAATGTAAAGTTATATTCTGAAGTGACTTGAAGGTTTATAACAAGACTGGCTGAGCTCTGCAGGTCTGCAGCGGCTTAAACTGAAACTGGATTTAAAATTACCAAATATCGAAATGTGTAAATAAACTGAGGGACAGACTTGTGACTGCCACATAGTTTGTCACTGTTAAAATGTCATAGTTTTGAACTTAGAATCAGCATTCCAGCTGCATGTGTAAAAATTGTTAGTTTTATTTGAATGCAGAAAACTGGGTAACTAAAAGTGACAGTAGCTGGGGCCTGGCTTAAGGAACTGGATTCTGCCCGACAACTTCCCCCCAATTGGAGTGAAACTGGATCCACAGCAGTTCTCAGGCCTGGCTGCATTCTGAGGGGAGGTTACCCCTCTCTGATTGAATTACCAAGGGACTGCTAGAGACTAAACAAAGGACCCAGGCAGAGGGTTTATTGGGGGGAGGCCATAAATGGCTTCCTCATGAACAATGGGCCTTCCAGGGCCCAGGCAGATGGTTTATTAGGGGGACCGTAAAATAGCTTCCTCTTGGCAGAAGCTGGGAGGGGCAGGGTCTCTGAGCTTGGCAGAAACTGGATAAACTGGTTTCTACACCATGTGACCTGAAAAGACACACCCCTGTTGGCCAGAATATGATTCTAAGAAAGATGTATAACTCGCAGTGCGGACTTGTCAAAATTATTTAAATGATACCATAATTCTTGTGAATTTTCTGTGCACGTTTTAAGACGCGTTGGGAATTTGTGTGATGTTCTGGGGCAAAACCCTGCTATTTATGGATACTACAGACTCTGTGTTTAAGGTAGAGACATGGGAATTTACTGGAGTATGTAAGGACATGCCGTGTATATGTGTATAATTTTTAATGAAGAACCAAGGTTGCATAACCCACTAAAATCGAAAATAAGTTGCCATTTTTGAATGCAAGCCCTCAGGAAGAGCAGCGTTTGAACAGAGTATACCTCATGTGATAGGTAATATGTACATGCAATGACAAACCACTATGTATTTGAGAAATGTGTATTTTGATCAAATATAGATTTGTGTGCAATTTGACAGGGGAGTGTCCTTTCTGCAAGCCATTAAATGACATCATTCTGACACACAATCCTGCTCTCCAGTGAGAACGCAAAGAATTCTCCAACCTATCAGAACTCTGAAGGGGTTGGGCCTAGAAAGCTAGCCTCTCCACCCACTTTCAAAACACATAAAAAGAGACTGCTGGGACAGGAAGGGACATTCAATTCCATTTGCTGCGGAGCATGCTGACCGACGACTTCACATCCAGAGATCCTACACTTAGACTTCCAAGCTAAACAGAGACTACAGAACTTTGAACCAAGAAGGCCCACTGCAAGCAAAAGTATTCGTCAGCAGGCCCAAAAATCATTTGCAGACTATTCACAGCCGGACCCAGGTGTTGATTCTGGCCTGAAACCCTGTGCCAGAAAGATCCAGAAGCAGTGCTGTACCCAGAGAAAGCAGAGCAGTATCCAGAACCAGAGGCCAGAGAACCAGAGTGACCCAGACCGCTGTTAGCAGAACCAGAGAGCTGACCCAGATAACTGTGAAGTGCAGAGACCAGAACCGGAGTCCAGTCCAAAACCTGACCAGATCCGTGGGGAGGCCTATTTCAAAATATATTGTGAGTACCTAGCAGAACTGTGCAGAACCAATCTCTTAGTTTAAATAATATAATTCAATTTATTTTAATCTAACCAGAACTGCCTCCTAACTGTCACCTGTCATTTGCAAAGCTGTCACCTGTCATTTTCTAGCTGCAAGCTGTAACCTGTCGCTTTGAACTTTTAAAATTTCAAATCCGAAAAACGACCTTTATTTAATCGTCCGTATCTCTGGAACCGTTTGGGCTAGGAACTTGGTTTAACTTTCCTCTGAAAGCTTATAATCTCAGCTTTTCAACAAGCTTAGAATCGACTTGCTACTCCTTATACTTTAATCGTGATTCACGCATTCGCGAATTTTGCCGTGATTCGCGATTTGGTTAAAAATCCAGCCACGTGTGAAAACAGCAGCTTCCTTGCTTTCCTTTGCCAACAGTTCGTTTAACCTGCTAGTTACTCCTAGATCCTTGCTAAAGTGAGCCTGAACTCATCCCAAGTATATTTCACTCACCCTGAACCTCCTAAAGGGAATTAAAACCATTTTCAGCATATTCCTCACTTCATTGCCAGCACATATAAAAGCATTTTGGGCCTGTGTTTCAAACTTCTGTAGTCTAAGCTTGCTGGGGTGAACTGAATTACATTTGATTGCATTTCTGAGAACTGTGTGCTTTCCTTCCATTTCCTTGCATTGCATAAAGGGGGGGGGAGTGGATTGCCAGAGGAAAGTGATTACATTGTTTTGTTGAAATCATATTGAGTATTTTCTGTATTGCATTTTCATTCAACATTGCATCCATCTGAAACTAGATAAAGCATTCTCTACCACCTTATTCTTCTGTTCCTATTCCCAAGCGTGCTACCTCATCCTTTATACTACTCCTGGGTAATCAAATCAGTTTATTAGTAGAACATTACCCGTTGTTGTTAACTGCTCATGTTCTGAAGTGTGATATTAATTATTAATTTATTATAAAGTGTGACATATATATATATATTGTTTAAATTCTCAAATAAACCTTTTAACTTGCAAAACAGAACTACTTCTTGGCTCAGTGGGGTCAGGGGGATTCCAAGAGAGGGGTGTTATATAGGGGTAGTCATCCAGAACTCATGAACTGGACATAAAGATATATCAATAAGGGTTTCCATTCAGTATCCCAGACTAGGCATTGACTTAGCTGTAGTGCTGGATTGAATCCTCTTAAAAATTGGGGGCTCGAGCCGGACGTTTAGGTTAGATCTATCACTTGTGCAGATTAATACAGTGTGCCAGCTGACCAGATACACATGTCCGGTCGGATCACCACGCTGTGTTACGCTGTAAAGCACTCCTCAAAGGAACGCTCTAAGGAAAAGGTCTGTTTTGCAAAAATAAAATACAAACTTCTGTAAGTCAGGAAGGAACTCAAATTCCAGAATGACGACCTTGGTAGATATGAAAATAGCCAGAGAGCACTTCTTACATAAGCTATTTGTGAGAGGTGATTGGACTCATCAGGACCAGACGGTCTGGTTGCAGGCAATCGCACCCCAGATCACTGAAACAGGGTCAGATACATGGAGAGACCAGGGTCCCTTACATGTGGCCCTGAGTGAACTATATATGTCCCCTAAGGCCAAGGATGAGCACAACAAGATTGCCAGGGTAGCGGCATATTTATATTTACATATGGGAGCCATGCAGGACAAATGTGCTGAATGCCAAGATCTGGCGAGTAGGCAACTGCTGGCATTACAGAAGGCCCAATCTGATCTGGACTCTTCTGAGCAGAGGCTGCAGAGGAGCCAGGAGTCAGAAAATGATAGTAGGCAGTATATCATTAAAATAAAAGAGGACATGGATATACTGCAACAGGAACAGGCTGACCAGGATACCAGAATTCTGGCCTTGCAGAAGGAACGCCAAGACAGTTTGGACTCCCTACTGCATAGCCAGAGAAAGCTGGAGCAACAGATCAATTTCAACAGGGCATGCACAGAGCAGGTAGCCACCCTGCAAATCCAACTAGACAGAGAGAAAGACAGAGAGAAAGAGGAGAGCAATAAACTGATCCTGAAAGACCTGGATACCCAGGCAGAGTTTGATCAGGAGCGCCAGAAAGCTGGTACCTTCCAAAGGCAAAGGGACGACCTGACGGTACAGATGCAGACTCTTAGTCAGGAAAGAGACACCTTAGGCCAGGAAGTCTGCCACTTAAAAAGAAAAATGGAAGAAAATCAACCTGGCCCACCAGGGACTAGGTGACCTCCAAAAAGAACACCAGGACTTGCTAGAGCACACAAGGAGGGTGGAGGAGGCTCTGGCAAGAAAGGAGCAGGCCAGTAGGGAAGGGACTCAGGAGGTAACCCTCCTGCAGGAAAGACTTGCCCAGTACCAATCAGGAGGCACAGAGAGAAAATGAGGCTCTCTGTCAGCACAATGATAGGCTCCAGCAACAGGTAGCGATGCAGGAGAGACTAATAGAGTCGAGTAAGGCCTTAACTGAGGAGCTGAAAGCGCAGGCTCTTGCATTGCAACAGGGAGCAGGGGCGGATAGAGACCAGGTTCGCTGGGAGAGGGAGACTCCTGAGCATAACCTCAGGAGCCCTAGTACCAGAGGCCTTTATCTCTCTCAGTCCCTGGACTCTGCCACCCCCATGTCCCCTGGCGCACATGAGCACCGGGCCACAGGGATGGCAGATTACTATCCAGCCAGAAGCATGGGGCTCATAGGCCAGTACCTCCCAGGAATGGATGGGCGGGCATCCGGGTATGGGCACCCAAGCACAGTGCAATTTAGTGGGGAACCCCATGAAAATAGGCCCATTAAGGGCATCCTGAAAACTTCTGCCCAGTTAGGTCAGTGGGGGGGGTACCCATCAAATCCTGGCAGCAAGGAGGAATCTGAAGACTCCTCTGAACGGCGCAGGACACAGGAGACCAGGTCCCCACATTCTGCCAGCCATTCCCAGGCTCGCAGAATCCGGGAAAACCTGGAAGATCAGACAGGAACCTCTGGGAGCAGTGCCTCTGAGTCAGAGGATGAATGGACCAGGGTTACCCGAACCAAAAAGGCCAATAAGGCAAAAAAGGGCCTTGCTTAAGGACCCATTGAAACAGATTAAGGCAATCAGGAGTGTCATCACGCCTTATCATAAGAACGCCAAGTACTCTGTTTGGGAACACTTGGAGCTCTATGAGCAAATGATGGAGACTTTTCATTTGAAGGACAGCCAAAGCTGTATCCAATATGTAAAGTGGACATTCTCCCCAGAGTACTCCAGTTTCTTTGCGGGGCTGGAGGACCAAAATCATTCAAGGTGGTCCACCTATAGGGCGGCCATATTAAAACATTTTTCTGTTCACAGAAATCCCCAGGAGGCTCGCAAGGCAGCCTACAGTTTGCAGTGTGGGGAGGATCAGTCCCCACAAGAGTTTGTGCAAGAATTAAAGCGTGCTTTTGCACAGACCACCAGAAGGGTGCGCACAGACAGCAGAGAATTTGTCAATACATTTTTCCATGCCTTGCCCAAATATATAATGACCCAGCTCGTGAGAGATTTTCATGAGAAAAGATCTTTAGACTGGGTCATTGTACAGGCTACCCGGATCTATGAGGTGCAGAAGCCCATAGAAAATAAAAGCAATACCCAGAAAAATCTCAAAACCAACAGCACCCCTGCTGCTGCCAAGGTGGCAGAGGTAAAGGTCACCCCCGTTTTGGATTTGGAGATGGGGGGGCCTAAAAACCTACCTGCACCTAATAATTCACAGCCCAGAAGGCCCTTGGGCCAGTCACAGACAGGGAGTCGAGGAGGTAGTCCCACAAATGGGGTCCCCCGCTCCCCTGACTATGTAAGTCCCTGCTATAAGGGAAACCGACCAATCCTGGGTTATGTGTTGACTCCTCCAGCCCAAGGGGGGGGATCCGGCCAAGCACCTAACCCAGGGAACTTCCCTCCCAACTTCCCACAGGAGGGCAGAAATTCTCCAAATCCTGGCCAGAACTTTTTCCCCAGGTATCCGCCCAATTTCCAGCCCCAAAATCATCCATCCTTCTTTCCCCAATTCCCTGAGCCCAGACAACCTAATCCGGGAGAGGGGAGGCCAAGGTTGGAGGGGTACCAAAATCTTCCCAACCAGGGGTACTAGCAGCGAAGGGATAGCTACCCTTCCCGGGATCAGCCCAGGGGAGAAAATAGAGCCCCGTATCAGCCTGAGCGGGTTTCCCAGTTAGAGCGCCAGGTCCAAAATATGGCACGGGATCTGGGTCACATACTGAGGGCTCAACAGAACCCTCAGATGAGCATGCCACCGCAGAATGCCCCAAACTCTGGACCTGGTGCTCCAGAACAATGACGGGGGCAGCACCCCGATAACACACCGGTTCCCAGGGAGGAGGCACAAGGGGAAGGGGGGTGTAAATCCTTGAAGGAAGCTTCCTTCCCAACTTGTAAACACCCCCTGGAAAACCAGGAACCGGAAACAAAATCTCCTGCCCCTGAAAGCCTGCCTCCCAAGGAGCAGAGGGGGGTAGGAGAAACAAAGGACCCAAACAGACCCACTTTGTGGAGGAGGTACAGGTCTTCCAATTTGAGGGAGAGGGATCCTCGGAAGATCCTGGGAAAAGGATCTTCTCCTTCAGCGATGGGTGAACTCCTCCCAAGGAAAAATGGGTCCCAAGGGATTCCAATCCAGACTGGGGAGATGTGGAGACTGAGCTACCGCCGCCCATCATCTCATCCCAGAACCCACAATACCGAAATCCCCTGGTTCAAACCCATCCTGGTGACTGCCTCCAAGAAGGGGGAGGCGGCCCAGAACCGGAACCAGGGGAACCCACAATGGCTCTGATCTCCAGTTGCCAACTTTTTCTTTCAGATTCCCAAGGCTCTCCACAGAATTCTGCCCAAATCTCTTCTCTCGCCATGTCCAAAACCAGAAAGTTAGCCCACCAGTTGTCCAAAAATGTGCATTATCTGTGCCCCCTTGAGGAGAAGGAGGGAAGATACTATGCCCCGGTACAAGTACAGGGGCAGGGTACAATTTTGGCACTGGTGGACACTGGATCCCAAGCTACCCTTCTGTCCAAAAGGGCCTTTGAGGAACTAAATGCAGGAAGGGGGGAGAATTACCGAATTCCTCTCACCTCTCTTCCTGGACAACTGCAGGACTTTGACGGGAAGGAAATTCCCGTTGAGGGGACTGCAGACTTGGACATTAAAATTGGGCGACACAAGGTGAGACACCCGGTCATAGTAGTGACTCCAGAGGGCACCCCTGGTTTACTAGGGAATGACCTCCTGAGAAGGTTGTCACCCCTAATAGATTGTGTAAACAAGGTCCTCTGGACCCAGACTAGCCGACTGATAAAATTAAAACAGAGTGTCAACCATGTTAGTTTAAACGGCACCTGCCACATGGTTGAACAAAAATCTGACCAAGTACAATTTCACTTCCAGAACAACCAAATTCCAGACGTGACAGTAATAGCAGTAGGACAACAGACTGGTGATGGGGGGTCCTCTCTATTTCTGAAAATCAACCTTCCTTCCAGTTTAAAGTGGTATTCCACACTGGAAGGAAACACCCTGAAATTCTTTACTAATCCACAATCAGAAACTCCCACTCCTATAGTCCAGAAAGATGTGAAATCAGCTCAGAGCCTGGCTGATATTCAGCAAATTGGAGAGCAGTTGTTCATCCCTGTTCAGTTAAATGATGGGAAGGACTCTGTTCTCGCTCGAGTGTGCGTGAACAACGGTAAGAGCTTCATCAGCGAAGCCATGTTCCGCCAACTCCCAAAAGATCCAGCCATTCCCACATTCAAACTGATAGACAAATGGGAAATGGACCTGGAAGCACCTAATTCCAAACAGCTCCTGCCAAGCAGGTGTATGCTCAAAATCTCCATTGGCAACAAGAGCATAGTCCATAATTGTTGGGTCGTGCGAGACGTCACTGCCGCCTTTTACTTAGGCAGTGACATTCTCAATCGCTTTGCCATTAGTTTGGACCTAATAAACTTCAAAGCTGGGTCCCGATTAGCGGATAATCCTGTGGGCTTTGATGATCCAGAAAAAGCATTTAGGTCAGCTCAATTGCTACCTTATGCAGTTGAAATTCAGATTAAAGAGGAAGTCACCATCCCAGAAAGGACCCGACAATTCTCCCTGGAAGTGAAAGTTAAAAGAGGACAATATTTGCAAAACCCTGATGCTTATATACATCTAAATGCTTCTCTCCAACAGCAAGGGTTGGGGGTAAACCCAACTCCATTAGTCAACATAGAACATGACACCATTCCAATAGAGGTGGATAACAGCGACTTAAAGAGTATTACTCTAGCCGCAGGCACCATTATTGGAATGGCGGTTGATGACCAACATTTTTCCATTGATCTAGGAAATGAACTGTTAGGACCAATCCCCAAGGACCGTTTTGACCGTGACAGTGAGGACAATACAACACCAGACAGGATTTTTACCCGGCATGGGGGGAACTTCCTGGTGTACACTTCCTGCCCTTATGGTAAGGAAGATGAGACTTGTGACTTCAGGAGGGATGAGGTGATTTTCCAGTTCCATGAGGGTTGCCTTTCCCACCTGAAGCCTCCAGTCCAAATCAGCACTCTGACCAGGGACTTCTCCACCCAGCTGGAGGAGGCCGCTGAGATAGCCAAACCAGAAGTCTTTCCAGGCTTCAGGCAGATGGTGGAAGAGAGAGTCAACCTAGCTGATGCCTGTGTGACTCTGGAACAAAAGCAAAAGTTGAAACAAGTTTTCTTGGATTTCCAAGATCTCTTTGCGGTAGACTCATATGACTGTGGCCGCACCGACATCCACACAACAACAATCCCCACGGACCCTGGCATGACTCCAGTGTTTGTGAAGCAATATCGTTTGCCTCTCGCATCCATGGAGTCCCTTACTGAAATAATTAAGAACCTTGAGTCCCGGGGAATAATCCGTCCAGTTCACAGCACCTTCAATAATCCGGTGCTGGGAATATTGAAGCCAAACGGCCGACCTCAGGGAGCTCAACAAACGGGTCCATACTTCCCGATGGCCTCTGCCCTACATTGACCAAGGGCAGGCCCAGATCCAGGGGTCACAGGTATTCACTGCAATAGACCTGACCAATGGATACTGGACTGTGCCTGTCAGTAGGGAGGACCAATACAAGCTGGCTTTTACCTTTGGTGGCCAGCAGTACACATGGACCCGGACTCCCTTCAGATAACTCAACTCCGGCAATGAATTCAACATTTTCCTACACAAGGCAATGCCCGACGGGTGCAAGGGGTAACCTGGCTTATGTAGATGATGTCCTCATCAAAAGTTCATCTGTGGAGGAACACATAGCGGAGATCCGTTATGTTCTGACCCAGTTGAGGGCCGCCGGAGCAAAACTTTCCTTTCAGAAAGCACAGTGGTGTAGAACCCGTGTTAATTTCTTGGGGCATGAGATTACTCCTCAGGGTCTCTGTCCCCAGGAAAAGAAAGTGGAAGCACTTCAGAAACTGAAAGACCCCACAACTCTGCGGGAACTAAGGAGCCTCCTTGGACTGACTAATTACAGCAGAAAGTTCATTTAGGGCTACGCAGAGATCACCAGACCCCTGATTCATCTCCTGAAGGGGGGGGTCAAGTGGGAATGGGGTCCAGAACAAGCCGGGGCAGTAAGACAACTCAAAAGAAGCCTCTCACAAGCGCCCTGCCTAGCTTACCCTGTCAGAAACAAGGAGTTCTTCTTGGAGACGGGGTTCTCTAATACGTGCTTGACGGCAGTATTATACCAAAAGCATGACAAGGTCAATAAAGTAATCTCCCATGCGAGCAAAACTTTATCCTCTGTGAAAGAAAAATTCAACGATTGTGAGAAGGCACTCCTGGCAACGGTGTGGGCATTGAAGAATTACCGCCCGTTTATCCAGGGGGAACACATCATAGCGGAGACTCCACACCAGCCTCTGCAATATCTCCAAAGTGACAGAATCCGGGCCGGAAATGTGAGCAATTCCCGAATTACTTCCTGGATTCCGTCAATGCAAGGCTTTCCTGTGGAGGTCCGATATGGCCAAAACAAGAAGAGTCCCCTCGCGCAAGGTCTGGCTGACTTGCATGATTGTGCCAGAGAAAACTGTCTCGAGGACGTAAGTCTAAAAATCAAGGACAACATGGAGGCATACCTTAATTCCCCACACAAAGTCTTTGAAGAGGACAAGTGTGAGGGAATGCCCACTGTCTATGTGGATGGATGCTCTTACCATGTTGACAACAACGGGGAGAAAGAACTGGTGGCCGGCGTAGGGAATGCATGGGTGAATGAGTCCCCAGAACCCTCCGCTGTATACAAAATTGGTCCCCGAAGTAGTCAGGTGGCAGAATTGATGGCTGTGCATCAGGCCACCTTCACTGCTGTCCAGCATCAACTCCACGGACTGGTCATAATCACAGATTCTGATTCTGTACGGAACGGGTTTGTGGAGCACCTGGTTAATTGGAAAACCAGAGGCATGTTATGTGCTAACAACAAACCCTTGAAACATGGGAAGTTGATCCAAAACATTGATGAACATCGAATGGGATGACCATCTACTGGAAAAAGATCAAGGGTCATTCCAAAGTACAGGGACCAGACAAAACTGGAAATGACTTAGCTGATCAGCTGGCCAAAACCGGGGCCATCCAAGGGGATATAATAGAAATAGAGTCCCTGTTGGGGGAAATCCAGGTCACTGCTATCACTAGGTCCCAGACAAATGCTCACAGTGATCGTTCAACTGCCCAATGGAGCAAGGAGACCCCTGATGCTTATTTGATTACAGCTCAGAAGGGGGATCCAATTATTGGTAAGTTTTACCAACACCTTGAGGACCCTGAGAACTTTCCCCTGACGGATACCCATTACATTGGGAAAGAGGACCTAAGAGTGTTGATGAAATGTCCAAAAATGTTCCGGATCCAAGACGGTTTGCTGGTCAGGAAATCCCAAGCTGGCCATGATCAGTGGGTGGTTTCTACCTCATTCCGAAGCCTGATGTTAAGTCACGCCCATGATCCGGCCACCGCCGGTCATAGGGGGTTTCACACAACACTGGAAATCTTAAGAGACGTTGCATACTGGCCACACATGGGGCAGGACCTCGACCAATACTTGAAGGGGTGTCTTGTGTGTGCACAATTTCAGCCATCATCCCTCACACACCGTGCGCCTCTGCAAAAGAGGGGGATGACACTGCCATGGTCAGATTTGCAAATCGACTTTGTAGGCCCTGTGATTCACTCGACTAGAGGAAACAAGTACATGTTGACCGTTAGATGCTTGTTTACCAAGTGGGTGGAATGTCTCCCAGCCCCAAATTGCAAGGCAGAAACTGCAGCTGCCCTGATGATTAACCACATCTTTTCCCGTTTCGGTCTACCTCAAAGGATTGAGTCAGACAGGGGTAGCCACTTCACCAGTGAAGTAATGACAAAGATGTGGGAGATACTGGGGGTTAAAAGGAAGCTACACATTGCTTACAGGCCAGCTTCTTCTGGAGCAGTGGAGAGATACAACCAAACCATTGTGAGCATATTAAAAAAGTTTGTGGCAGATTCTGGGCCAAGTTGGGATATCCGATTACCTCTGGTCCTAATGGCCATCAGATCTACCCCTTCATCTGCAACCAAAATGTCACCATTCGAGTTGATGACTGGACGCAAAATGGTGCTTAC
The DNA here is from genome assembly GCF_040938575.1 of Ambystoma mexicanum. NCBI lineage: Eukaryota > Metazoa > Chordata > Amphibia > Caudata > Ambystomatidae > Ambystoma > Ambystoma mexicanum. The sequence goes on along the minus strand of NC_090930.1, from coordinate 1,173,622,215 downwards.
GCAGCATTTGCTCTACAGGACCCAAGAGCAGACACTAATAAATGCCTCCACAACTCATGGGTATGTGGAGAATTTAAGGAAACACCTTCAACATGCTTTTGCCTATGCTCAGCGGAATCTAGAAAGATCAGCTGAGAGCATGAAGACCCACTATGACCTGAAAACTTCCAGGAAGGAATATCAGGTGGGGGACCGGGTCTATTTATACAACTTCCAAAGAAACCAGGCAAAACAGCGAAAATTCTTGCCTACATGGAAGGGACCCTTTGAGATTATAGACAAGATCTCCCCTGTGGCCTACAAGATCCGCATCCCCAAAGGCGGTTTGGCAGAGGGGGAAGACAAGTGGGTCCACATAAACCAGTTGAAGTGTTGCCATCCCAGGCACACTTTGCAGCAACTGGAGGAGTCCTCTGCAATCCCAGAGGGTACAGCTCCAGAGTAATTCAATTCCAACCCTAAAAGATCCTACATATAGCCTATCAAATTCTGTGTTTCTCAAGTTTATGTGTTCCTGTCTCTTAATTTAAAAAAAATGTGCATGTTCATATCTGTTGAGTTCTAAAATATATATGCCACCCCACTATATCAAGTGAATAGGTATTGCCGCTCTTCCTTTGTCGTCCTAGGAGAAAGAAAACCTGGAGACTGGCCAAGGAGGACGATCCGGAGACCGGGAGCAGAGACGCAAGGGGCCCGGGGTACCGCCCAATATTCCCATCAGGACCGGCAAGGAGAACCGATCGATCAGTACCGGATGGAGGAAAAGATGCTGAACTGTGCCATCTACCGGAAGAAGATGAGGAGAACATCCCAGATCTTGCGAGTTCCATCAGTGAAACAGAATGGCCATCGCAAGAGGGGGGCTTGTGGGATGTTGTCAGGAATGGCACTCTGTCAAGAGTGGCACAGGGTACCCAGGTAGATTTTGGGTGGCTGTGCCGAAGTAAGGTAGCAAATAAGCACACACAGCAGGGAGTAAAACAAGAAAGAAGAGTAGGAAACTGTAGCTGTGAGCCAAAAGGGGCAAAAGATACAAAGGTACAAACAAACTGGATTCTCTCTTGGGGTGTATGCTGAAATGGGAAAGAGTGTTCCACGAACCTTAGGAAACTCCAGCCTTCTGCACAGATTGCTATAACAGAGGCCCACGCTGTATGCTAATGGCTGGGAACAACAGCAGTGGGTGTCTGTAACACTGAAAACGCGACAAGGGAAGGGGCAGAGGTTACCTGCCGGAAACCAACAGGCAAGCTCTGTACAAAGGGTTTACATAAGACACATGAGAAGACAAGAACAGATATATCCAGCGAAAAGGAAGTCAATGAGCAATCTAGCAGAAGGAAATGAAGGAAAGGCAGTTAGAATGAAGTAGATAACCTAAGGTGGAGTACAGAGGACTCAAGGAAGAGAACAAGGGAGCAGCAGACAGGAAAACAGAAGGGCTGCAAAGTAGGAAGCAGGTCTGCAGTCAAGAGTGGGACTAGGTGCAGGCAAACTGTAGTGGACTGCGGAGGACTGTAGTAGGCTGCAAGGCAGGGAGTCCAGAAGAAACAGGACAGAGAGAGATTAGTAGGAGGCAACAGACAGGGAGCCCAAAAGAATAGGGCCGCGAGGTAGGGAGCCCAGAGGAGCAGGGCTGTAGGCAGCTAAGAGTAAACAGGCTGTACTGCAGAGGAGTGTAGCAAGTCGCAAGGCAGGGAGTCCAGAGGACACGGGCTGTAGGCAGCGGAGGGAGCAGGCTGCAAGGAAGGAGCCCAGAGGACAAGGGCTGTAGGCAGCGAAGAGGTGCAGGCTGCAAGGTAGGGAGCCCAGAGGACAAGGGCTTGGAGACAGCAGAGGGTTGCAGGCTGTAGGGCAGGGAGCCCAGAGGACAAGGACTGTAGGCAGCCGGAGTGAGGCAGGCTGCAGGGCAGGAAGCCCAGAGGACAAGGGCTTGGAGACAGCAGAGGGTTGCAGGCTGTAGGGCAGGGAGCCCAGATGACAAGGACTGTAGGCAGCCGGAGTGAGGCAGGCTGCAAGGCAAGGAGCCCAGAAGAGCAGGGTAGCAAGGAGTGAGCCCAGAGGAGCAGGGCCGCTGGCTGTAGAGGGCTGCAGAGGACTGTAGTAGGCTGTGATGCAGGAGGCCCAGAGGACAAGGGCTGTAGGTAGAAGGCAGCGGAGAGTGATCGGCTGCAAGGCAGGGAGCCCGGAAAGGGCACATGATCAAAACAGGATAATGCAGCAACAGGAACAGCATACAAAGTAGCGGGTCAAGGCAAACAGGAGCGGGGAGATCTCAAGATGCAAGACACTGTGCTCCTGCAGGCAGCTGCTTATATACAGCCCTGCCCTGTTCTGAGGCAGGCTAATTGACAGCACCTGGGGCAGCACACCTGATGACAATCTGCCTCCTCCCTCTCTGGTCCTGAGCAGGTGGAAGCAGCACTGGCCGCTAGGGCTTCTGGGGATTGTGGTCCCAATAACGATGAATGAGAATATCCAGGAATTGAGGACTGTAGCCAGGTGCATTATGGTAAATGTAGTTAATTGAATAAAATAAGAAAGAACCAACGTTGAGCAAATGGAAATAAAAGACCAAGGCGTGAAAAGCAGTTGTTCAAGGAGTATTAGGAGGATAAATGAGTACCAAGTAGTCCATGATGGTTGCCAATGCGTGTGCCAGCGGCGCGGGCATTACAGATGTTTTTACCCATGCATCCGAGCCCTACCAAAAAAAACTGTGCATTACTGGCATTGAAAACATCATGATGGCCAGAGCTTCCCAGAAAATGCACAGGGAAATGCATGAAGAATAGGCTGGCCCCCATTTTTGCCGATGTTATGGGCACAGAAGGGCACTGCCTAAAACCACCACGGGCGACCCACACAGTAGCCTGAAACCATAGGGAATGGCAATGCTGATTGCCAAAAGCAACCTAGAACTGTGGGTAATTCATTTTCTTAAATCCCAAAAATCGTTGCATTACCAGTACTCACCACTATCAGAAAGCGGCATTTTAAAACAACACCAGACATTTGTATAAAACTGAATAAATGAACCCAAAGCAGGCCAAAGAAAGACTTACTAAGAGGTGGATACAATGTAAAGTTATATTCTGAAGTGACTTGAAGGTTTATAACAAGACTGGCTGAGCTCTGCAGGTCTGCAGCGGCTTAAACTGAAACTGGATTTAAAATTACCAAAAATCGAAATGTGTAAATAAACTGAGGGACAGACTTGTGACTGCCACATAGTTTGTCACTGTTAAAATGTCATAGTTTTGAACTTAGAATCAGCATTCCAGCTGCATGTGTAAAAATTGTTAGTTTTATTTGAATGCAGAAAACTGGGTAACTAAAAGTGACAGTAGCTGGGGCCTGGCTTAAGGAACTGGATTCTGCCCGACAACTTCCCCCCAATTGGAGTGAAACTGGATCCACAGCAGTTCTCAGGCCTGGCTGCATTCTGAGGGGAGGTTACCCCTCTCTGATTGAATTACTAAGGGACTGCTAGAGACTAAACAAAGGACCCAGGCAGAGGGTTTATTGGGGGGGAGGCCATGAATGGCTTCCTCTTGAACAATGGGCCTTCCAGGGCCCAGGCAGATGGTTTATTAGGGGGACCGTAAAATAGCTTCCTCTTGGCAGAAGCTGAGAGGGGCAGGGTCTCTGAGCTTGGCAGAAACTGGATAAACTGGTTTCTACACCATGTGACCTGAAAAGACACACCCCTGTTGGCCAGAATATGATTCTAAGAAAGATGTATAACTCACAGTGCGGACTTGTCAAAATTATTTAAATGATACCATAATTCTTGTGAATTTTCTATGCGCGTTTTAAGACACGTTGGGAATTTGTGTGATGTTCTGGGGCAAAACCCCGCTATTTATGGATACTGCAGACTCTGTGTTTAAGCTAGAGACATGGGAATTTACTGGAGTATGTAAGGACAGGCCGTGTATATGTGTATAATTTTTAATGAAGAACCAAGGTTGCATAACCCACTAAAATCGAAAATAAGTTGCCATTTTTGAATGCAAGCACTCAGGAAGAGCAGAGTTTGAACAGAGTATACCTCATGTGATAGGTAATATGTACATGCAATGACAAACCACTATGTATTTGAGAAATGTGTATTTTGATCAAATATAGATTTGTGTGCAATTTGACAGGGGAGTGTCCTTTCTGCAAGCCATTAAATGACATCATTCTGACACACAATCCTGCTCTCCAGTGAGAACGCAAAGAATTCTCCAACCTATCAGAACTCTGAAGGGGTTGGGCCTAGAAAGCTAGCCTCTCCACCCACTTTCAAAACACATAAAAAGAGACTGCTGGGACAGGTAGGGACATTCAATTCCATTTGCTGCGGAGCATGCTGACCGACGACTTCACATCCAGAGATCCTACACTTAGACTTCCAAGCTAAACAGAGACTACAGAACTTTGAACCAAGAAGGCCCACTGCAAGCAAAAGTATTCATCAGCAGGCCCAAAAATCATTTGCAGACTATTCACAGCCGGACCCAGGTGTTGATTCTGGCCTGAAACCCTGTGCCAGAAAGATCCAGAAGCAGTGCTGTACCCAGAGAAAGCAGAGCAGTATCCAGAACCAGAGGCCAGAGATCCAGAGTGACCCAGACCGCTGTTAGCAGAACCAGAGAGCTGACCCAGATCACTGTGAAGTGCCGAGACCAGAACCGGAGTCCAGTCCAAAACCTGACCAGATCCGTGGGGAGGCCTATTTCAAAATATATTGTGAGTACCTAGCAGAACTGTGCAGAACCAATCTCTTAGTTAAAATAATATAATTCAATCTATTTTAATCCAACCAGAACTGCCTCCTAACTGTCACCTGTCATTTGCAAAGCTGTCACCTGTCATTTTCTAGCTGCAAGCTGTAACCTGTCGCTTTGAACTTTTAAAATTTCAAATCCGAAAAACTACCTTTATTTAATCGTCTGTATCTCTAGAACCGTTTGGGCTAGGAACTGGGTTTAACTTTCCTCTGAAAGCTTAGAATCTCAGCTTTTTCAACAAGCTTATACTTGTGCCGTAATCGTGATTCACGCATTAGCGAATTTTGCCGCGATTCGCTATTTGGTTAAAAATCCAGCCACGTGTGAAAACAGCAGCTTCCTTGCTTTCCTTTGCCAACAGTTCGTTTAACCTGCTAGTTACTCCTAGATCCTTGCTAAAGTGAGCCTGAACTCATCCCAAGTATATTTCACTCCCCTGAACCTCCTGAAGGGAATAAAAACCATTTTCAGCATATTCCTCACTTCATTGCCAGCACATATAAAAGCATTTTGGGCCTGTGTTTCAAACTTCTGTAGTCTAAGCTTGCTGGGGTGAACTGAATTAAATTTGATTGCATTTCTGAGAACTGTGTGCTTTCCTTCCATTTCCTTGCATTGCATAAAGGGGGGGAGTGGATTGCCAGAGGAAAGTGATTACATTGTTTTGTTGAAATCATATTGAGTTTTTTCTGTATTGCATTTTCATTCAACATTGCATCCATCTGAAACTAGATAAAGCATTCTCTACCACCTTATTCTTCTGTTCCTATTCCCAAGCGTGCTACCTCATCCTTTATACTACTCCTGGGTAATCAAATCAGTTTATTAGTAGAACATTACCCGTTGTTGTTAACTGCTCATGTTCTGAAGTGTGATATTAATTATTAATTTATTATAAAGTGTGACATATATATATATATATATATTGTTTAAATTCTCAAATAAACCTTTTAACTTGCAAAACAGAACTACTTCTTGGCTCAGTGGGATTCCAAGAGAGGGGTGTTATATAGGGGTAGTCATCCAGAACTCATGAACTGGACATAAAGATATATCAATAAGGGTTTCCATTCAGTATCCCAGACTAGGCATTGACTTAGCTGTAGTGCTGGATTGAATCCTCTTACAGAGCATGCCAGTTGATGGAAAAGCCATCCCCATGCTCCCCAAAGGTCCCATTTGTCGCAGTGGTGGGAAGTGAAAAGCAACTGAGGTTAATGATTAGGAAGCACTGGGAACCGGTGGGGATAGCAATGATAGGGGATCTGTGGCAGGAGGGGAAGATACTGGAATTTGGGGAGCTGGTGGAACTAATGGGGTTGCATGTGGGGCAATATATTACGTATCATGGGGTGGTGCAATGAATTAAAGATACCTGGTCTGAAGTGGCATTGGCGGGGGAACCGGACGCCACTATAGATACAATATATGACATAGCAGAAGGGGGACACAAAACATCCAGATTATATGAGATGATAATGTCCAAAGCGGGCAAGGAGGTGGTGCAACTCAGACTGGACTGGGAAGAAGAAGTAGGGGCCCCGATGAGTGATGGGATGTGGGAGAGAGCACAAGGATATCATAACAAATATCGAGAAATGCTAGGTTACAGCAGATACAATTGTATATAACTCACAGGGCATACCTGACGCCTCAAAAGATAGCTAAATTTAAAAACGCAGGACGTCAAGTGTGCCCTAAATGCAATGCGGGAACGGTGCATGTATTTTGGACGTGCCCATTGATAGAGAGATACTGAGGAGAAATAGCACAGAAGATGGAGGACAAAGGGATCTGTATGAAGGTGGATACTGCATGGGCTTGTTTGAAAGGAGGGTTTCCAGACCACGCAAGCTTAAACATGTAAGCAAACTGAAAGATCTAGCGTATGTCCTAGCAAAGAGAAGGAATGCAATGGGTTGGAAGGCATGTCACAGACCAAAAATTGAAACGTGGTGGAGGGATCTGCAGAAGTGGGTGGAGGCAGAAACTGTGGTATGGCAGGAAGCGTGTAAAGGGGAGACAGAAGAAGAATCTGGAACCCTGTTGGGTTGGAGGCAACTGATGGCTGGATTATTTGGGCCTTCGCATGCTGAACCAACTGATAGAGACCCAATGAGTTCTGTCGAAAAGGAATCCCTATCGCAAGATGTAGAGACTGGAAATGAGGGGGAGTAGGCTGGGGAGGGGGGAAGGGGAAATACAGTGGGCTTGAATACAGCAATGTATGTTCATTTGTGATTGACATTATGCATCCACTGTAAGTTTGGTTTGAGTTGTTATTTTTTGAATAAAATCAATAAAAATTGTTAAAAAAAATAAAAATAAAAGAATGATTGTTCTAAGGTCAAAGGTCAACAATAATTGCCTTTTGCCTTATAAATCCAATTCCTGGGATAGTAGATACCAATACATCACTCATGCCTTCACAGTTTCATAAATTTGCTCAAGAGTTGTGAAAATATAACCAAAAATCACATTTAGAATATTCTGAGATCAAAGTTCAAATTAAATGGCCACTCTGACTAGCTACAACATTTATGAGATAGCACATACCATAACCTTTACAGTGATACCCCACTCATCCAAATCAAAATGGTTGCTGAGAAATTACATAAAGAGTTTGCCAATGTTAATTTTAAGGTCAAAGGTCAAATGTCCTATCCCCATCCCCTACTTGATGCACAGAAGACAAAGTACATGACATGACCATTCCATCAACAGCTCTCTTGTGTAAATGGTGTACATGGTAGCAGAACAAAATCAACTTGTAGTTGAATGATTTAGAGGTCAACTGTCAATTCATAAGACATCTCAAACTATCTACCTTTTACACAACAGAATGTAGCATGGGTTTGAGATGACACCACATTTGTCTATATTGAACCCAGTTACAAAGCAATTGCAAAGCACACATTGAGAATGAGTGTTCTAAGTGTCAAAGGTCAACAATAATTTCCACTTGACTTATATATCCAATACATGTGATAATACATACCAATACATTAGTGTTGGCTTTACACTTTTCTAAAAATGTTCATGAGTTGTCATAATATAACAAAAAATCATTTTTATAATCTTTTTTAGGTCAAAGGTCAAACAAAAAGGCCACTTTGACTACCTGCCCCATTGATGAGTAGCACATACCATGACCATTACGGTGATACCCCACACATCTGAATCAAATGAATGGGTGCTGAGAACTTACTAAAAACACTTTGGAAATGCTCATTCTAAGGTCAAAGGTCAAATGTTATACCCCCAAGATCCTACTTGATGCCTAGAAAACAAAGTACTCAACTTGACCATTCCAATAACACCTTTCTTATACAAATGTGCTAAATGGTAGCAGAGTAACAGCAAAAAATACTTTTGGGTGGGAGATTCTAAGGTCAAAGGTCAAATGACAAAACCTTATCTGATCCATACATTTAAAAGCAGATATCTGGACTTTCGAAGAGACATCTCACTTGTCAAAATCGAACCCACGGTTGTGCAACAATTAACAAAAAAGCACTTTGCACTTGATTATTGTGAGGTCAAAGGTCAAATATCATAACCTCTCAACATATTAGACAATGGATTATGGAGAGCATGTCATTAACTTGCAAAAGAAACCACAATTAAGACAAACAGATCTAGGGTTACAAAGATATGACGACAAACACATTTCATGTAGTGTATTTTAAGATCAACGGTCAGATGCAAAGACTGTGTGACCCATTGGCTCACATACAGAGATAACACGTGCAAAAATTGTCTGATGACTAAACATACAAATGTGGACAAACCATTTACTAGACTTTATTGAATTCCAGATCTGCAATAGAGATGCTTGCAGGGAAAACAGCGAGGGAAATAAACAATGTCGGCCATTTTGAAATGCATGTAAGACTGCCCTGAACCACTGAGAATATTTATTTTCCTTTGCATCATATTGCTACTAAGTTTAACTTGCTTTCTCTAATGATGCTTCTAAATTATTGGTATTTTTCTTTTCCTTTTTTCATAATATTTGTGGATTGGAAAAAAAACGTTACTTGGACACTCATTGGATGCACTTACGCTTTGCCCCAAAAAATAAACAAAATAAAACACAAAAATGTATTTTTTTGTCTGAGCAGCAAACATAATATACTTGAAGATGGCTATCTACCTACTGAAAAAAATAGTTTTATGAAAGTGCTACCTTTGTTGTTAGTGATATACTCTTTACAGTGATATGTGTCCACCATATTGAATGATGTCACGTGACCTCAAGGTGTGACACAAACGTGCTTTTGGCTCATTTCATAGAGAAAAATGTACCGAAAAAAAAGTATGGTTATCCTGTAGCTTTATCGATTTGTAGTGATCTATGTCAGTTTGGGATGAAATAGCTAAGAATCAGAGAAATTAGCATGGCACTTAGTGATTTTCAATGGGCACATATAGAGTTTTAGAAGCAAAGTTTTAAAATGTATGTGTAATATTCTTTGTGAATATAAACATGCAAAATAAAAAATTGAAAATAGGCTAAGTGTTTAAGTAAAGTAGGACATGGTTTGTTACTAGGATGTTTTTTTTTAAACACTACTAAATACATGTAGAGGTAGTATTGTGAAGATTATATAATTTAGAAGAGAAAATAGCATTCTGCAATCTTCTACTTCTGTTTTTTTGTGTAAAACACTGTGGCCCTCATTACGACCCTGGCGGAAAGTGACTGACCGGACCGCCACAGCGTAAATAGCGTTTCCGCCATTGCACGAAGGAGCAAAGTGCGGCCCATTCCGACCCATCGGGCACGAGCACCACGCCATGGCGGAAGTGCAAAGTCCGCGATGGCGGAAATGACCCCAAAACGGCCCACACCGCCGCCGTACGGCGCCCTAGGTGCAATACCGCCACCCATCTTAGCGGACACCGCAGTGAGCGCCAACCGGAAAGTACGGTGACCGTAAATATACGGAAACGGAAGTAAAAACATGGGCCCGGAACGGGAAACATCCCGCCGTACACCTATAAAACCACAAAATCCACACAACCACTAAAAACACTACCCTGAAACACACCCCAACCCGTCATCCCCCCTAGCGAAACCAAGAAAAATGGGAAAAGTAGCGAAGAAAGCGTGCGACCGCAAGCGGCAGGTCCACTTCTCCCGTGAGGAACTCACCGTGCTAACAGAGACCCTCCAGGAGAATGCTGCCGTCGTCTTCTCCACGCAAATGACCAGGACGGCACTTGCGAACAAGAAGGCCATATGGGCTCTGGTGGCACAGCGGGTAAGTGCGGTGGGGACCGCACCCCGCAACCCACAGCAATGCAGAAAGCGATGGGACGACCTGCGGATACGCGTCCGTAGCATACTTTCTGCCAACCGCAACATTGCCACAGCCACCGGGGGAGGTCCTGAATCACCCATCAAGTTGACCCCCTGGGAAGAAATCTGTGCCTCCACCATTGGAATGGAGACCATAGAGGGAGTCGGAGGGATGGAGAAAGGAGTGCAGACATCCGAAGATTCAGGTAGGTGGGCCAAATAAAACAATGCTAAATCCACAATGTCCAATCATGTGAAGTACCATGTGTCCACATAGTGCAACATGAACACATGTCCAGGAGAACGTCCACACACATCGGCCTGATAGCGCACTTTAAAACTCACAATAAATACATAAATAATTAAAAACCCCTAAAACACCCACTACACATGCAGCAGGCACACCCTAACTGCAGGCTGCCAAACAACTGCACCCTCACTCCACACACAAATGAAAGCACCTCCAAGGCCCCGACCCAAATCACCCTCAGGTACCACCCCAATGCATGTGATACAATGCCATTCCAATTCCCACAGACCCATTAATAACCCTCGCCCTCCTTTACTCCACCACAGGGTCCGATCCAAACGACGAGCATCAGGACACCCCTACCAGCACACCTGCAAAGAGGGCCAAGACCAACGGCCAAAGACCCTCCACCTCAGCAGCACGCATCAAGACACGGCAGCAGCACAAATCAGGTGGCAGCACAGAGGAGGGAATATCAACAGGCACCCCAGCAGCCAGCATGCCCACAACACCACCACCACAGGTCCCCCCAACGGATGCCACAGAAGGCACTGCCTCTGGTGGCAGCAGCACCATAGGTGACACCCCATTGATGGCAGCATGCTCCGACACAGAAGACGGGGATGTCGAAGTCAGATCCATCCATGACCTGTCCCAATCCCCCTGTCTGTCCCATCCCGTACAACATGAGGATACCACGCAGGGGCACCCACAAGACGACGACTGGCCTTCCCCCACAAGCCCTGTGGCAAGGCAACATGAGGTCACCAGCCCCTCTGTGACACCCCCGCAAATGGCCATGGCCCAGCAGAGGCAACAGTCCCTCGACCAGTTAATCGTGCAACAGCAGCAACTGGCCACGCTCCTCAAGGACCATGCCGATGAATGTGGGGGCACTAAGGCAGACATAGAAACATCAACTGAGACACTTAGGGCAGAAATGGAGAGGAGTACAGAGACACTAAGGGCACAAATGGAGAGTAGCACCGAGAGCCTGAGAGTCCAAATGGAGAGTAGCACCGAGAGCCTGAGAGTCCAAATGGAGAGTAGCACCGAGAGCCTGAGAGTCCAAATGGAGAGAAGCACCGAGAGCCTGAGGGGGGAACTGCATGCGACGTCCAAAGACGTATGTGCCGAACTTGCCGCAGTGCGCCGTGTGCTCACTGAGCTCTCACAAACCCTTAGGGACATGCATGGACGTGAGCAGGCAGAGACATCATCCGTTGCAAGTTCCGTCCAGGGCAGCCCCCAACGTAGATCCGGGAGGAACCTGCGCTCCACAGGCAGGGGTGCCCCTGATACCCGCAGAGGGGGCTTGCAATAGCGACTGCCCACTGACAATGAGCATCTTTGGACACTGGTGTTCGGGGGGGAGGTAGGAGGGTGGAGGGGGTGTTTTGGGCTCACTTGGGTGGCGGGTCGATAGGGTGTTCAACATGATATCACATATGCCATAAACAGTGCACGATCAACCAATGAGATGTGTGGACAATGATCTTTGTGTACTAGGCCATCATAGGCGTACAGTCCATATTGTGCATGTACCAGACACACACAGTGCCACGAGTACCGTGTCCATGTATCAGCCACCAGGCGTGAGTGCTAGAAGCATGCATCAATGAGATGCTGACGAATGTCACGGCCCTCCGGTGCCTCGCAGACTCCTTGAGGTGCTGCCACATCCCCACCCTCATCATGACCATCTTCAGGTGCTTGCAGTTCTGCGTCAGGGGGCATGGGCACATTTCTACGTACGCACATGTTGTGGAGCATGACACATGCCATGACCATCTTTGCAACCTTCTCATGGCGGTACAGGAGTGCCCCGCCAGACCTGCTGAGGCAGCGGAAACGAGTCTTCAGTAGGCCGAATGCCTGTTCAATGACTACACGGGTACGTGAGTGGGCATGGTTGTAGTCCTCCTCATGCTGGTCCCGTGGGTTCCGGACTGGTGTGAGGAGCCATCTCTTCAGTGGATATCCAGCATCACCTGTATGTGGACGATAAACGTATGATGTGGAATGCCATTGCTACGTACGTACACCCCCCCCCCTTCCTGCCAGGTCATTGCCGAATCACATACCCCACATTATCATGCATGTAATGAGACTCACCGAGTAGCCAGGATCTGTTCCCTGCATGTCGCTCCATGTAGCGTGGTATTGTAGAGTTCCTCAAGACCATAGAATCATGGGTTGATCCAGGGAATCGGGCACAACAATGTGTAATGATCCTGTTGGAGTCACACACCATTTGTACATTCAGGGAATGAAATTGTTTTCGGTTGCGGTACTGGGCCTCCATGGCATGTGGGACGACCAATTCCACATGGGTGCAGTCGATGGCACCAATGCAACCCGGTATGCCGGCAAGTGCATGGAATCCCACTTTTGTGTTGGTAATTTCCTGCTCCGAGCGTGGTAGAGAGATGTAGTCGTCTGCGTGCTGCAGGAGGGCATCGAGCACTTGCAATAGTGTCCGTGAGAACAGTGGCTGAGAAATGCCATGCAACTGTCCGACTGTGTGCTGGTAGGTGCCTGTGGCCAGGAAGTGTAGTACAGACACCACCTTCAGTAGGGGTGGGATGGCGGTTGGGCTATCTATCATGCTGACAAGGTCAGCCTGTGTCATGTCCACAATGGCGGTTATGGTGTCCCGGTCCAAACGGTAGAGGGTGTGGATCTGCTCATCAGTGAGGTTGAACGGATGTGCTCGGAGGCGTGGGATTGCGGGCTGCCTGCGTGGTGGTAGTGGCTTTGCTGGCGGCCCTTGCTGGCCCTGCCTTGGCCTCCTCCTCCTCCTGAGTCCCCTCCGTGCGGCCGGTTGTAGTTGGTGTTCGTCTTCTTCTTGGAGTTGGAGTACTTGCAGTGCTATCAGGTCCCCCAGGGCCAACATCGCGAGTCCTGCCGGTAGCATTTCGGAGTGGGTGTGGTTGTGGGAGGAGACTGGGTGTGCAATTTATGTGTCTTCAGGCTGTATGGCCTCCACCTGTGGTGATTCATTCCACCTGTGCAAGCTGCTCTCCCCTTTGGCCGAGCACGTCCCGCACACAACGCTGCAATTCGAGTAATGGCATCTTGCTATAGCAATCATGTATTTGTACCCGATGGCCGTGTAACATTTGTTGATATGTACATTCGGCTATGGTCCCATTGTTTCACATACAATCTTTGCAGTCGCGAACAGACTTGTGAAGGGTCAGTGGAACGTAGTACTCGAGTAACGGTGGGCCCTCATGCATCACTGTACCGAGTTGCACCGACGGGCGGGGCGTCCCATTTGTGGGTAAAGGCAGTTGCCATTTTCACACACAGCCGCACTAGATGGATTAATTTGTGATTTCAAACGGCCACAGATGCCTTTTCGACGTGATGTTGCAAATGAGGAATTCGAAGGGCGGCGCTTTCGGTTTTCAGCTAGCGGCGAGGAGATGCCCACAGGTCTGACTGCAAATATAACGTTCTATTGTTCAATGTCCTTGAGACAGGGGCCATGGCGAGGATGCAATGATTGATATGAATAGTTTGGGATGCGCAATAGCGACGTGGGCGATGAGGCCGGACGTTCCCAAATACATGTTACTTCACAACACTGGAATTACGGGCTGGGGCACTGTGGATTTTGCAGGCTGCATAACGCACAGACTCAATGGATATTTCTAATGTTATGTGAGTAAATATTCAGGCGTTTTTATACCGGGATGAGGGAATGATGAATGGATGCATGGGCAGATGATTTGATACAGAGTTTGCCATGTACAGGGCTTCTTGGAATCTATCCGCCTCCCCTGCGCTATGTGATGCAGGGCTGCCATAGTGGGACCATCGTCTATCTGGCCTTGTTGAGCCCTCCCTGTCTCGACGCGCCTTCAGACACTTGTGTCCATGCACGTTAACATTCCCATCTGATGGATTCTGTTTTGACAGACGCATGCACAGGTACACTCGTTTGTGATGGTGTTTACACCTCGATATAGATGGTTATGAGTCGCAAGTGGTTTTGGGGTGGTGATGATCCTTTGGAGTGGGCTGCATGCATATGGCTGTGGATTTAGTGTGATCATTGAAGTGAGTTGTTCAAATGTAGTTCTGATGGCCATTCTGTTCTTTTTCTTTTCTTTTGGTTGACAGGTATCTCCTCCCCTTTTGCCACTGCCATCTGTATGCCACTCCTGCAGATGGCTTTTACTCCCGACACCTGCTGCTTCGTGTTAATCAGTGGAGCAGCATTACGATCTTATGGGACGATCGCCAATGGGCCACATGCCCTTACGCAGTACTAGTGGCTCGGAGCAACATTTCGGCCTTTCAGCTGGACTAGTGACTCCCCATTGGGAAGGCCCTGCGGTTCTGTGCGCTTCCATGTTGCCTTTTCGTACGTGAATGTGGCTCTGTGTACTATGATGGAACAGGGCGTCACACAAGTAATAGCTGGTCATTTCTTGCGGATGCAGCCCACAATGGTGAAATGTGTTTTGGAGTTCATGGCCTAATGGCTGTATGGGCTTGGTGATTTTGTTGTGCATTAAATTTCTATTCTGATATGGGCCGTGTAGCGTTCTTCTTTGCGAGTGATGTGGCATATTCCTATTTGGGGAGCGATGTATTGTGAGGAGACCTGCATTGGGTTCCAGCTTCGGAGTTTAGTTGCGTGGTACTGTGCTGGGCGCGTTTGCCTACGAAGCCCAGTGAGGTCAGGGATGGGGGCTGCCAATATGACTGTTTGAATGTTGTCATGCTCAGGGGCGGGGGATTGGGTTTTGTGTGACAGATGCCGGTCAGCCAGGTGGACTAGTGGAATGATGTGATTTTCGGAATATTGCTGGTCACAGGTGCCTGTGTTTGCGTGCATTTCTTGGGGGGGGACTGTGGTCATGTCCATTGGAATGGCTTCTGTATTCGTGCCATCTGTGCCCTGCAGCTCCCATTGGCCCCTCTTGTGTATCTTTTGTTCGTTGGCATGCATGGGTGACTTGTACATTTCACTGGTTGCATTGTGACTTCATTGCACCTACGGGGAGTTGTACTTTGTGGGCAGGGAGCGGTGTACAGGCACTCAGTGGGGCCGTTTACGGTTTATTCGCGATGCCGTACTTCTCACCATGGCGGAATGGTACTTTCCGCCGTGCTTGATGGCGTTAGGTACATGTCCGCTAGGGTCGGAATTCGCGTACCCTTGCGCCATGGTGGTATTTACGGTTTGGCATGGCGCGCGCGCGCGTACTTGGTGCAGTTAGCGTTGGCGTTCACTACGGTGTCGCTAATGGCTTCGTACTTTGCGGTGACGGGTCATAGTCGCACCGAGCGCTATTCGATGGCGGTATTGCATTTCCGCCATCGTTTTTCGATTTCCGCCAGGGTCGTAATGAGGGCCTGTATATTTTAATATGTACAAGTGTTGCCTATAAGTGCAAGGCTACATAAAGGGTTCCACATACATTATTTTGAGTGTGAAGGAGTGTAGAATCTGATAACTGTTTACATATGAAACAAGTAAACCATAGGTTGTAGATAAACAAACATATTGTGCAATTAAAATGTAAAATCAAATAACTGACTGAAAAGGTTACTTTGTTAAATGTATAAATATGTTTTATGTGCAGTATGGAGTTTAAAAAAAAAGTCAGACAATCTATTCAGCCATTAAACTGTGCATATTCTTTCATGTTGTGTGGTTTGTTTAAGATAATCGTGATTCTAAAGTGTGCAGGTTGCCAGAAAAAGGGTGCACACCTAATTATGAAAGAAGCTATGAAATGGCAATAGATATAATTTGTATAATTTAGAATACATTTGATATAGTAAAAAAAAGGAATTTCACACTGTGAAGCAGTATCAGGGCTAACAGAAGTGTATATAATAATTTGTAGTTTATGTTTTTAAAACATATGATGTGTATGTTAAGAAATGTCATTATGAACTTCGCATGTGTGTAGGTGGCCAAACAAAGGAAGCACATAGATATTTTAAGAAGTATGGAAATGACATGTGTTATGTCATTCGTGTAGGTATTTGTAAGTGTTAATATGTTTATTCACAACATTTGTTATTGTCTACATATTATTTATAATATAGGTATGACTATAGTTTAAAAAGATCAAATCTCAAAATAACGTTAAAGTGTTGGCATGTCTTCATTTATTTTTTTGTAAAACTGAAGACATAGTTTTGTTATATTTCTTGGTGTCCTGGTGATGGTTGCATACATTAATCTGTGCATTAGTCATCATGTAGCATGAAGTAATCTTTGTATAGTATTGTAACAATTGTGCATTGTAGTGAACTGCATTTATTGGTTTACAAATTATGGTTGTAGGCAATTCTTTTTTGAATTTGCTGATGAAAAAACCAGTTTGTAATTACTAACTGTTAAGTATTTAAAAAAACAGAACAGATTTTTTTTTCTCCATTGAGAAGTTATTTTCCTCTAGAGCATGATTAATGAATACAGCTTGATAATGGTTGTGTGCTTGGAATACAATCCGTATTCTTTTAGTATCATTATGAGAAAGAAAAACATTAATCATTTTGTATTTATTTTGTTATGATGAACACCATAGTACACTGCAGTGGTGATAGTGCATGGTATAAATGCCATTTCCCATGAATATTAAGGGCATTTTATTTTTTCAAAGTTCATATATGGAAGAAAAAGGCAAGGACATATTTATTAAGGTCTTTGGTAAGACTTTGGATAAATATATATATATATGTGTAATGTATATATGCACATACAGAAAATGTGTATAATTTTAATCGCAGCTCTGAAAACCACGGCTGCAGGCAACAATTGACAGTTTTTATTACTGAAACTGTATAAACTAAATTACAATAGATATTGTAATATATTTTTGCAATCTGTGGTTAATTTGATCTATTTTTGTAACATAAACTGTGGCCTTTAAAAGGGCCATTTTGGGGTATGGAAAGAGGTTGGGTACACAAATTGCCACTTAAAAAAATACTAAGCATGACAGGTAATCTGATGTTCAGCGATTAACTTCAACCCTTGCTCAATTGTGGCATCTCCCTTGACTACCCAGTAGCAGCATGTTGTACACATGACTTTCATCATGGTTAGATTGGGTGTCGGTAACAGAGGAGCCTGTGTATTGTATACCACTGCTGAAGTAGATCCTTCATTTCCACTTGACGTTGTTGATGTACTGGTGGATGGAGGTTCTGCATGTGGTGCTGATCTTTGTCTATACAAGGAACGGGTCCCGTGTATTTTTCTTTTGTGATGTTTATGGCCTTTACGATATTCATCATCAACTTTGAGACGTGATATTGGTAGGCCCACGGCAATTAGTCTCATTGCAGAAGGTGCACAGTACCTCCTCCACCTCTTTCCTGGAGCGGTGTTCCTTCACTTTAAAGAAGGGCCCACTGTCTGAAGTTTTTTTCATTCCTTTGTGCTTCCTCATTGGTGGTGACGCATTGTTGATCCAAATGATGACGTCATCCTCACTGCTCCTACTGTCATGGTTGGAAATGCTGGACTATCCAACCGGAGAGGAAAATATAAAAGAATAAAAATGACAACACAAAAAAGACAATGTAAAGCTATGTTTTTGTGGGTGTGGTGATTATTCATGGCTACAAACTGCCACGCCATCTGATTGTACAGTCTCATATGCACAGATGTTGTTAAATGAAGTGGGCATAGCCGCGTCGATGCAGCACAACATGGGATTGGATGCTTCATTGATGTGTATAAAAGTCACGTTTTGGTGCAGAGCCAGAGCGCGTGCCATGATTGGCTATTGCATTTTGTGGGAAGAGGCATAGCCACATTACAGGAGTTCTTCATCCCATTTCGTACGCACGGGTTATGTAAAACTGCATGGGCGTACTCGCGTCCATACTACGCAATGTGTGACTGGATTGTTTATTGGCACGTTTAATGTGCAGGCACAAAACTGCAGCATGTGAAACCATTGGCTGGCGTATTAGGCACAAAGATGCTTAACCCCATTGAAGGATATGGCAGTTCAATTGCTTATTTCACACATGCTGGTTACCCCCTACGCCCCAGTCGTTGCTGTGCATAGCCGTGCATGTATCCTTCGTAGAAGCAGCTATACACATTTTTTTTCAAAAAGGGTTAAATGTATCTACATATATATGGGCAGTAGTCTTGTAAATATTTATTTTAAAATATATTGACAGTTACTGTAACACTTTAATAACTATTCATGAACAGTACATATACATGTAAATGCTTTAAAAAGTTAAGTACATATACAAACTTCTTTTTTGTAACAACAGGTTTATTTGGGGGAAATGTGGTTGTCCAATTGGTTTTTATTTTACTTTCTAGACATAATACAGTGTTTTGATTAGCTGAATTGTCTGTATTATTAATGTTAATTATGTGTGCAATACCAAAACCCTTGAAATTCAAGGAAACAACTGTAGTTGCAGAGACAATAAGGAGAGCAAAATATTGTAAAATATTGTAACAAAACCCTTGAAACTGAAGGAAAAAACTTTAGTTGCAGGGACGTTAAGTTGAAAACACAACATGTACAACATGTAACTCATGATGTCACCAGTGAAGTCATCATTGTTGTCATAGGCTGCTCAACAGGGGTGCAAAGTTAAGGTGGTTTTGGCTGATTTTCTAGGGTTTTGTTGCAATACGTTTTCACGTTAATGTCCCTGCAACTAAAGCTATTTCCTTGAAAAAAAAAAAAAAAAAAAAAAAAAATATATATATATATATATATATATATATATATATATACATATATATATATATATATATATACATATATATATATATATATATACACACACATACACAGAGGGAGTAATTTACTTGCTCATTGTAAAGAGAAAGAAAATAAATAAACAAGTTTTGGAGAAATGGTGAACATGTTGTGTGTTATAATTGTATGCTGTTGTTGTTTTTGGCAATTATGTGTCAATCTTCCAGGGGAATATGAAGTGTGAAAAGTACTGAACCACTTTTTCTTTTTTTTATTATTAGATAACTAACTTCCTTAACTTTCAGCCTGGAGTCTGGAGACGACCGTAGGAACCCTGGAAGGTAAGAATAAAGGGATGCCGTGCTGCACCCCCAACCTAACGATGCAAGGGAAGGCTGGAGTGCCCACTCCCTGATGAAGGAAGAAAAGGGGTGCCGTGCTGCACCCCAACCTAGAGACGGAAGGAGATACTGGAGTGCCCACTCGCTAATGAAGGAAATTGTGCCAGATGGGCTCCAATGAAAACAAAAATATAAGAAAAAGAAAAGGGGACTTCGGATGAAATCCCACTCTGCCGTGCTCTTCCCCACCAAAGAATCATGCAAGACATGGGGGGGGGCATGTGGGATGTAATTAAAGGCCCCAAACCAACAGAACTGAAGGTCCATGTGATATAGTCCTACCTGTCATTACCAAAGGAAAAGCAGCATTTTAATTGGAAAAGGCAGAAGAAATTCATAGGTCCCTTCCACATGAAAAACATTGTTTTTAAACACTGATACCAAAACAGTGTTGCATGTGTGTTTGCAAGTTAAAGCAAGACAAAGGTTCCCCTGCCAACATAATAATGTCAGGGAAAAGACATAGGGGTGTGTGTGTCGACAAAAAGTAATGTATAGTATACATTACATGCAAAATACAAGAAAAACATTTGAAAAAAAAGCTCACTTTGTTGCAATAAAAGGTTTATGTAGGCCTGAGGCAGACTATGTGGGTGTCTTTCTGCAGTGGCAATCCAGGGAAATCTAAAACAAAAATGTAATCCAAGTGCAGATTGGAAAACACATCACATTACTGGCTGAGAAATAAATGCATCATTTTCACTGAAACTGCCAACCATGAAAAGGTGGAGCACTATGACAATTCAGACACGCTTTACAGCAGAAAAACAAACATCAAATCATTAAAAGTGTATTTTATTAATGACTGAAAGAAACAGCCCTTAACTTTCAGCACAAAAGCAAAGTGAACTTTGTGTTAAAGAATAAAGGTTGATGTTAGACAATACAGTTTGTAAGATCCTGTCAGCCAAGGACAATGGTCAAAATTCACAAATGGCTACCCCCACCCCCAGCCAGGTGTGTGCATCCTAACTGTTTACAACTGCAGAAAAATGTGGCCCGAAGGGTGTTAAAAACCCACTTTCCCTAGACCTGCTGTCTCTAAAGGCAGTTCTAAGCAGGCAGATGCTTTAGTCAGTGCATGGCAGGAATGTGAGGGGGGGGATCACTGTGTTGTCAAGGCTCCAGATTGTATGACAGACAGCCACCAACTTCAAACAACAAAGAGACTCATACAAACTATGGTCACAGGTGTGCCAATATAAACACATTGCAGGGCTCCCATTTTCTGAACATACAGATTTGCAATTAATTTAAAATGGCTATTGTACGGAAAGCCTTTTCCCCAGCAACCACAAGTCATATTGCTGTTTTCCATGCGATTTTGCAGACATAAAAATCACCCATCTGCGACTTAGGGAACTGAAGTGACCAGCTAAAATGGGTCTCTGGCTGATCTAAATATTTCCCAAATTTAAGAGTTGATGAACTGGTGGAGGGTAAAATGAGTAATGTGGGGAATAAATTGTTTGTTCATAATTGTTATATGTTTTGTATAAAGAGCAGAAGATTGACAGATGGCCATGCAACATGATTTGGAAATGGCTGTTGTTTTATAAAATTCTCCATGATTACTTGAAGCAGAACATATATACATGATGGCAGTTACAAGTAAATTCGGAAGTTTTACTACATAACACATTTTGTCAAAAAGTTGACTTGAAAACAAAAGGGAATTTCAAAGTGAAGTTCCCATTTGTCTGTCCCAGACTCCTAAATCAATCCTTATAGAGAGGCGGATTTGGGAGGAGACCGTTGGCTAACTGCCGATCCTATTTGTGAGAACTCTTTCAGGGTACTCCCAAAGATTATAAACTTGATGGCATCATCACTACTATATAAAGTGGATGCACTATGAGTAAAGGAGAGAGCTCGTAAAATTACCATTGTGAACAGAGATGCTAAAACTATCCATCTGACATCCACAAGGATGCACCAGATGGAGATTTTGAAGAGATTGCCTCTTGGTGGAGCTGTCTGTTTCTGCGCTCTATTGCTGGGGAGGCCTAACAGCTGACTGAACTCTATGGTGAAGAGCTGGTGACCATCCTTGAAAGCGGAGTGGCCAGACACCTGCCCTATCCTCCAAGAGGCACCTGAAATGCAGCTGTCTTTCCTGAACTTTCAACATAGGTTGCCTCTAGAGGAGCAGGTAGATGCTTTTTCACTAGTTCCTGCCCCTCACCACTGCCATACTGATATAGCCAGAGAAGAGTTCTAAATGGCACCCCCTGTAGTTTTCTCATACCACATTGAGTGTATCAGAGGCGTGATGCACTCAGCCAGCCATACAGAATGGATCCTCGCACTGAAAGTGTGGAATGATGCCACATGAACGTACGTTACAATGAAATCTGGCAAGACCAGAGTGATGTTATGAAGAAGATATATGAAACGATGCTGAAACGATATGAATATATTTAAGAAATAACAATGTAACTGAAGAACCAAGAGAAACATGTACCTAAAGCTAAAGTAATCATGGAAACAAAGAAGATGACATAACGTACTGGTCAATTATTATAAATAGGCAGTAATGCAAGGTAGAAAAAAAAACATATGGATACTTGCTAAAGTGGAGTATATCACTTGGCAAGGACAGCCATAATGGGAAAATGGATGCTGGCCCATGTTGAACTTAACCAAGCTACCTCAGAGACAGGACATTGCTGCAGAATCAGGAGATGCAGAAAACAGCTCAGTGTGCAGAACCAACGATGAGTCAAGGTTAGCCCAGTGTAAAGGATGTTTTTTTAAGGGATAAGCACAGAGCACAATGGGAGTACATGGATAAGCTCTGAATGTGGGATATTCCTCATAGATAGAAGAAGAAAACATCTGTGAGAGCCAAACCACTGGTCAATTAAAAGTATACAAAGTTCATGTGAGATAGAGTGAACAAGTCTCTATAGGCCAAGAGGAGCAAAATCACCTTACATAATGAAAGCTAATAGCAGTAAATAGAAAGCTGACATGGATAAATGCATGGTCTCTTCACAAGTGACTAAGAAGTTGAAAACCAAGACTATTAATTATAGCCTCAAGCTAAGATAGTGGTGTGCTCACACTCCCATGTATGTTCCAGGACAGTGAACAGGCAACAAGGTCAACTACACATGGAAGACTATGGCTTAGGGCCTACTGATGTGAGATGATGGACTAATTGGGAAAACGGGGTGTAGTCTGACAGTTTTCAAACACCTAAGTTTCATTTCACATACATGCTGCTAAGGATCCAATAGTCCAAGGTTGGGATATTATTCCAACCAATCCAATTAGTGGGATTGGGGGCAACCTAACGTGCAATGTAGCATAGACCAACCCATTGTTGTTTTGTCTGCTATAATCAGTACTACATGTATTTAGAGGTAGTTCAAGGCGTGCCCTACAGATAAGTGGTAGCCAATGATAAACTAATCCTTATATGTTCTATAAGTAGATATGTTCCCTTAACCAATCCCTTCCCTATATAGGTTTTGTATTTTGCCACATAGAATGATGTCATAGACAAGGTATATTGGGCTATACAACCTCTATGTATTCAAGATACTGTGTGAGTGTGCAAATATCAGTCCAATGTCTGTGAGATCTCCCTACTTTACTAATTGACAATGAAATAGTACTTTGCCATATTCTTTGAGTCTGTTTGATTATTTGGTCTGAGTTCATTATTTGTAATTCCATCTAGCACAAAAAGACGATTCAAGGTGCTGGAGCACCTACCTAGGCAACATCCAGACACCTGGATGTTTGGCTGCTCCCGCCATTAGCCAGAAGAACCACAGAGCTTCCTGAGGAGATTTTCACGCAGAGCCACATGCAAGAGGATTTGGTCAGCAGGACCCCCTTTGGTAAAATTCCTGAGCGGTCCCCGCAAGTCCCCTGTGGATGGAAGGCAAACTGGTTGCTTGAGGGAGAGCCACTGCCGAGAGTCACAAGCTGAGTCACAGATGTAAGTAGAACAACAAAAGTGCGAACATAGGGGGATGGATTGTGTTGTAAATAATAGGTGTAAAAAGTAACAGGAATTTTAGGGGAGATTATAAAGAGAAGTAGATACCTTGATTCCAAGTTCCAAGGGGACAGAATGGTACGCACTAAAGTAAAGGGTGTTAAGGATTCCTGAGACAAGGCCCACAGAAGAGTGCATATCAAAGACCAAAGTGGAGTAAAACAGAAAAGCAATACATTTACTAAAATAGTAAAGGAAGGCATATGCAGTAACATTTTAAAAGTGCACATGTGTGGGGTTATCCAAATGTCAATTTAAATATTTTATTGTGTCTAGACTATTAAATATAAAATGATAGTAAAAAAATAAAATAAAGAGATTGTTGAAAGTTTGGACCAAGAGACTGATGTCAATCAGGAAGGGAAAAATCAAAGGAAAGTAATATATAAATAAAGACGAGACAATACAAATAATAAAAGAACAAGATAATAAAACTTGATAGAAAGTTTAAACGAAGGGGAAAACAGAATATCATCATTTAGATTTTTTTAAATAAAAAAGAGAGCAGTTGAAATATATCCTGATTGGGATCATTAACAGTGATTGATGGTGCCTGCACCAATTGACCATTGTGGTATATTTGATAAAAAAGAGAATCAAATACAAAAACTGGTTAAGTATTGACGATCGAAAGCGATCTGTCTTCATGAGGGACACACCTCTTTTACATTTGTGTAGGACATGGCTGAGATACACAGCGAAGATAAGGAAATCTCATTCGGAATGGGTTCGGGGTATGACCAATAAGACACTCATGACTTGGCCTCAGGAGTGTTCGCTGGCAAAACATGTATTGTGGCATGTGGTGGCATATTTATTTGCATGGCACATATAAGGGAACAAAGATGCCGAATAATCTGCCTATATTAGAGCTATAGAAAATGTACCATAATGAGAAAGAAGATCTAGACTATAGGGAGTGGATCCTCAATCAGCATAAAGGGGAGGATAAAATGCCTTAAGCTCTCCTTTGCCCTCCTGAAGAAGAAAGCATAGATATGGAGGAGAAGGGATTTTACCCTTTAACGGAATTAAAAGCAGCAGAAGAGTATGTTAATCCAACATATGCAACCCCTGCTTATCGCAGTGTGGATATTGTGGAAGAGAGCAAGAGTAGAGAGTGCAAAGATATTTCAGCCTGGAGATAGAGGACGAAGCAGGGAAACAGAAAAAAATAAAGGATACAGATAAGGGGAGAATAATAATAAAGAATGAATGGATGGAAGGATAAATATTACTTAAGGTAGATGATAAGGGCATTGATGGGTTTTAAGAAAGACAGGAGAGAGAAGAGCAGGAAAAGAAAGAGAAGGAATATGAAAGAGCATACATAGAAGAGATGGATACAGAATGCATGTGAAGGGAAGAATCAAGAAGATTTGAGGCCAAGAAAAGATAAGGAGACATTAGAAGAGAAGAAATGGAGAAGAGATAGAAGCCCAATGAATGAAAGTATGTAGGTTGCAAAGAATGCAGGAGGAAGATGAACTGAGGAAGATGAGGAGAGGAGAAGAAGTAAAGAACAGGAGTAGAGGATTAAAAGATGATGATATAGACTATTTATGGCATAGGAATATGGTGCCGAATGAAGCCTGAGAATGATTGGAGGAAGTGAGAGGGAACCAACAGCCACACAGGGAGCTGACAAGAATGCTGAGATCAGCATGGGCTGATGGGCAGGATACAGAAGACATAGCGCAAAGGCTAGGGAATTTTTACAGGCAAATAAGGGACCAAGATAGCTATAAAACCCAAGAGAATGCACAAGGTTCCCTTTTGAAGGAAACTGAAGGTAGATTAGATGATGTCATGACAGATGAGTACGGAAAGTTGTCTTTAAACAGATTAGATCTTGATGATGCAGAAGAAAACAATAGCCCCATGAGTTAGGGCATAATGATCTCAGATGAAGAAAGGGAGGAGAATGAGAGGGTGCAAAGTGTGGGCTCTTGCTGGTTTTCAAAGGAATCAAGTATAGACAAAAGGGTGAAATGGTCAGATTTAGAGGACCCTAAAGAAAGGACAGCAGAACCAACAACCTATACGGAGTGACCACAAGAACGATCACGCAGTGCAGGAGATATATCCCCGCCATATGTAAGTAGATTCATATTTTTACCATGGAAGAGCCAAATGGGTGAGGCTAGCTCTGACTTGAAGACGAGGAGTGTAGGCAAGTATGATTATAGACAGAGATTTCCACAATTCCCATTATTAGAGAAGGGGAGAGGATGACCACAGTATTTACCCTGGCCATAAATGGATAAGACACGTTAAGGTGTAAATTGCTGAGTATAACTGTTACTCACCACTCCGAAGTAGGCCCAAGACGTGGATGAGTGACCTTGGAGATGACGGTTGTACAGGAATTAATATTCAGCCTTCTATCCCAGCTCCCCTGAGTACAAGGCTCAGGCTTCCTCAAAGAGAGGCTCTTTACTACAATGTACCTCTCTGCTGTTTCGATTGGGACAGACAGAGGTGTCAATTGTATAAAAGAGCTGGGAGAACACACACCGCCAATACCAATGCTACAAAAGAATACAAAGATATTATATAGTGTTGAGAATAAACCAAGCAATCAGAACAGCAGTATAATACAGAAAAATACCTAGGTAAGTATTGGAGTGGAGCTTCCCCGGAGTGAATCTACAAAAATATGAATAACCACAGTGAGTGGAAAGAATTCTAAAGAGACTTCCTAAAGTATTGAACCAATGACAACCAACCTGAAATATGGGTATTTTGAGGATGGATAATAGTCCAGGAAACAGGAGACAACGATAGGAAAAAACAACAAACAGGAATCTTAGTATATGGAAATAAACCCGAGCGGCACAAGAGTCGCACTAGTGCCGGATTGGTGCAGAATCAGCAAAGCGTTTATATGCACTTGAAGACAAGTTCACAAGACAGGGTAGATCACTCAGTGTCCCAAAATCCAGAAAAAGGAAAATGACCAATCAAGACAATAGGAAATTAATTCAATAGCAGAGATGGAGTTGCCAACTACAAATAGGTACCTGAGCACACACGCATCCAGATAAGGCATGGAAGAGTGCCGGGTGGTTGATAGCAAGTCACCTGCGAGGAGGGCAAAGTCGTTCTGCGTCTGGTAACAGCTAGCTGGGATGAGGTACCGCAAGAGGCAGCAGGAAGAATAATCCAATGACGTTCCGTGTCAAAAGCCAGGCGAGCACGACAGGATTAAAGGATGAGGCAAGCCAAAACAGGAGAAGTCCGGGTCAGAAACGTAGCGGTCAGTAGAAAGCCAATCCAGAAGCCAGGCAAGGGTCAGGACCAGATTAGCAGATTAGGAATTGTGCAGAGGAAACACGAAGGAGTAAACGGACGTAACCGCTGTAGCTTGCAACGCTAATTAGCAGCAATGAGCCCCTTGAAAGACGGTGGTTTTAAAGCCGTATGGGGGTGTGTCTTGCCGTACTTCTTCCACGTACAGGACGTGTCAGCTGACATGGACTCCGTCGTAGTTTGTGCAGGCGCCATGGCAACCTGTATCTGCTCCACAGAGGAGCTTGTAAAGGAGTCATATTCTGCAAGGAAGCCCGCAGGGAAGCCCGAAGTGTAACAATAACTTTTGGTACGGGAAAATGGATTTATGAGTTCGAGAGGATGACATAAGGATTGATGCTAACTATAGGGGATGTAAAAGGGCTGCTAGCAGCTATGCTAGGGGCGAGCTGACGACATTTGGAAGTAAGCAAGATACGGAGGTGTGACTGCGCAAAACACGAAACATGATGGAGCGCTATTGAATAATTGGAGAGCAGACATATAGCAGGCGTTAAGAGTACAATACCCCGATATGTCAGATATCGGTGTGATTATGACTAGCAAAATTGTTGAGGATAAAGACTCTGTTGCTTATATTCAAGATATTCAAGATAGATGGTGGCAGGAGAATCACGAACCGTGAGATAAAAAAGGTAGCATTATTTTACCACATTTTGTGGCAAGGGCTGCCCGAGCCAGTGCAAAACAATTAAATGAACAGGTGGGAATGGAAGCAGAGCCATGGCCAGAAATACAATTGACAATCATGCATCATTGCTGATATATGCAGGAGAAGAATAAGAAGAAAGTTAAGAACAGAAAGCAGTAGGAAGCAAAGTAAGTCCCAAAGAAGTTGTCCAAAATAGCCATCGAGGGAGCGGTATTGATGAGTAATGAAGGAGGGGTGATATGGGAGATGCAGTCAGGGCAGCAGAATAATGCAGGATATCCCACAGACCAGAGTGGGTATAACATTTGGCCAAGAAGAAGAGGGAAAAGGCCTACAAGCGTAGAACGAGAGGGATTTCAAAACTCTCAGTGAAGAGGAGAATTTAATGGTAGACAGCCACAACAATGTTGGAATTGCAAAACAATAGACCATATACCTAGGACATGCAGAAGCAGAGGAGTCATGCAACAGACTTGGCATGCTCCAAGAGGGGGGCTGGGGCATGCTCTAAAATATAGCACAAAATCACAGTGATATTATGTCCAAGATCACACAGAGGTTCAGGCATATGCCCCACAACCACAACAAATGCAGCCAGCACTGCTGTAAATGCAATCACCGAAAGGGTAACCACAGCAGGTACCCATGCACACACTTTTTAACACAACAAAATGGACTATGGACTATATCTTTTAACACAGATTATCATTCTCATCCATGAGAATGTCAGAGAAACACACAATCAGTCCCTCAAGGGAAGCACACCATGACCCTGTAAGAGATAGCTCTCCCTAGATGGCCGGTGGTGCACCACCTACCTAATAGGGATAAAGAGAGAAAGCTGTCCCTCATCACCAATTTACACATTCAATGAGTTTTACACAATTAAAAATCCAAAGAACAGGAGTGATTGTAGACAGATCTTCGTAACTGGCCATGTCTAGTATGTTCTCTTGAGAGGCATACTGCCAAGAGGAATTTCCTTGAAGTGCCTTAATCAACTGGTCAACAGGCTCAAAGAACAACAGTCGTCATTCCTGGATCCTAAAATACCCCTTCATGTGGGATAGCCTAAAAGCAATGCTTAGACAAGATAAGCATATGTATCACAGACGTATCCTAACACACTTTTGCGGCTATCATCATGATCATGATGAGTCTCATGATCAACAAGGTCGACCGGTTTTGATGACTGTTACAAATGATGCCATCTTCTTCAGGGCCAATTTATTACAATAGCGGCATAACTTTGGCATTTGTCTGCATTTACAGATTAGGTGACCACCTCCGTCCTCTGTAGGGAGACAAAAGGGGAATGCAATAGGCCAACCCCTACTGCTGTGCTCTGTCACTACAACCATGTTCACAGAGATGCAGCTGTGGTTACATACATAAAGCCGACTACTTCTGTCTCATTCAAAAAACACTGTGTATGCCATATTATTTAGTTGGCAAATGGAGAGGGTGTGGCTAGGGACAGGAGGGTGTGGGGGGAGAACAAACTCCCCTATGGTAAGTATGCTGCGACCTAGACATCACATAATCTGGTCACCTAAAAAACTCTGGCTATTCAAATCCATCACGCATCAGTTGGCAAAACAAGTACATGACATTACTACTGCTGACAAACGCACATACGATGAGAGAAGAAAATTCCCCATTGTCTTTTTCTTCCTCGCACCTGAAATTCATCAAACAACCAATTACTCATTCCAACATAGCTAAGTAATACTTAAAATCTGTATTAAATAATTTAGAATATTTAGGTGTGCCTGGTGTCAATTTGGAGAATTCGACAAATGCACATATCTCAACCTGCTGGTCATAAATACTCAGAGGCAGGTGAATGGCAGTGCTCGGCAGAAGGAATCAGTCTGTGCTTTGCCGTGGCCAAGGGGATGAAATTCCTCATGTTTACAAATAAAGAAAGGAAATGTCCTCATGCGCCAGAGTTACAAGAGCCTGTGTTGTGCACACGATCAGCATGTTATAGAACCTGTTACAGTCGAGCACATTGCTGCCTGAGACCTGATGCATTTAAAATCACAACACTTACCTGCTTATGTCTATGTAGTGTGTCACTGGCCTGTCGGCTTCTCTGTGCTTCCTGGCAAACACTTTCTGCCGGCTAAGCACGAGACTTGTAGCTTGCATGCTGTGTGATCGAGGGGTGCAGTTTCACGCACTCCTCATTGCTTACTGAAGCGGCCAAAGCAGACATCTTGGAATGTCGTGGCTGCGCTCAACACCGGTACCAGAAAACACACGTCTGTGCGTTCTTCCTCCTAGTGCTGCCCCAGGAGGGCCAGGCTTGGGACACCATTGTGCCTTACTTTGTACGCATTTCCAGTTATATTTGATGTATTTCCTTGTAGTTACAAATACATTTCAAAGTACGAAAGGCTAATGTAAGGCATATCGAGTTACTTTCCAGTTGCGAACAACCTTCTGGTGGACACATTCACTTTCATGAACGCAGCCCCCGTTCATAATATTTTGTCCCCCAGTGGAGTGTGGGGAGCAACAGCGCTCCTTTGTAGGGTCGCATTATGAGAAATACCCAGGTCCTTGGCATCAAAGGCCACTAAAGGTGGACAATACTCTGAGTTAGAGCAATTCATCATGGATAAAGAAAAGGTATATGTACCTGACATCTGAATCCATCATGTTGGTATGGCACAGATATACATTATGCACCAAGTAACTCCAGCATGTTGAAGCACAATTTAAATAGTAACTTAGCATGGTAAAACTGCCAGATCCTGCCATTGTACCGCCTCATTTAGACCATTGTTACAAGTGTCTAGGCAGAATATGCAGTGTTGCTTTTACCGGAGCAACATGTTGTAGAAATTACCCCCCGTCTTGGCTGGTGCATTTTTTCAATAAAGGTCCAGCGGAAGTCTTCTGGGCTGTGGCCCTCTAACATAAAGTGGGGTACCAGAGGCACCATCAACTTGCCTGTCCTCAGGCATGACTTGTGTTCAATCAGCCTTTTTTTGACAGGTGTATAATCATTCCTACATATTTGACATTGCATGGACAGGTGATAAGGTATATCACCCCCATTCTATTGCAGTTAGTAAAGGACTTCTGCCGGTCCACAGTGTGGGTTGGGTCTGATCAGTTGCCTCATTGTGTTGTGGTAGCATTTTGACAAGCTTGTCCCTTAGATTTTGCCTCCACCTCAACGCAAAGAAGGGTGATGGAAGCCAGTGTTTGCCATTGTTCAAAATGGCCATAGTTATTTGATCTCCTTTTTCATTTTATTGAATAACGGAGAATAACTGAAGACAGCAGTTACATTTTCCCATGCTGGAGGTTTACAATGCTGTTGGAGGGTAATCTCTAGTAGGATGTTGCTTGCCCATTTGTATATTGTATTTACAAATCTTGTCGGATAATCCAGGCTAACCAATTGTTTCTTAAGTGACTTTGCTTGTGTAACATAGTCGGTGGTGTGTGTACAAATGTGCTGGTACCTCAGAAACTGTCTAAATGGGAGGTTATCTCATAGCGTTTGTGGATTATAGCTGGAATATGATAGCAAAGAATTGCGATCTGTCACTTTCTTGTATACTCTAGATAACAGCCATTCCTCATGCGAGGAGATATGTAGATCAAGAAAGTGTATCTCCTGCTCTTTGGGGTCTAGATTGAATCTTAACTGTGGATTACAGTCATTGAGCCAGTGGTGGAATGCTTGTAACTCCTCTATTGTGCCATCAAACATCTTAAAAATCAAGAAAGTGTATCTCCTGCTCTTTGGGGTCTAGATTGAATCTTAACTGTGGATTACAGTCATTGAGCCAGTGGTGGAATGCTTGTAATTCCTCTATTGTGCCATCAAACATCATAAAAATGTAATCTACATATCACTGCCATGGCTTTATCCGATCTATAAAAGGATTGGTGGCCGGATATATGAGATTCTTTCCAAATTGATCTACATAGAGGTTTGCCGAACTAGGAGCAATGGTGTCCCACATGGCCATCCCCGAGACCTGCTGGTAAAAGGTGTAATTGATCAGTAAAACATTCCTAGTCAAAGCAATTTCACCTAACTGTAATATGAACATCAGGGGTACATGATAAATTGCTCTAACTCAGAATGGTAACCACCTTTAGTGGCTTTTGATGCCATGCACCTGAGTATTTCTCGTAATGCGACCCAACAAAGGAGCACTGTTTCTCCCCACACTCCAGCAGGGGGACAAAATAGCTAGGCTGTGATCATAAAAGTGAATGTGTCCACCAGCAGGTTGTTTGCAACTGGAATGTAACATGATGTGCCTTACATTAGCCTTTGTACTTTGACATTTTTTTGTAATGACAAGGAAATGCATGAAATATAACTGAAAATGCGTACAAAGTAAGGCACAACGGTGTGCCAAGCCTGGACCTCCACAACAACACTACGTGGAAGCAGGCGCACTGGTGTGTTTTCTGATACCGCTGTTGAGCGCAGCCACGACATTCCAAGATGTCTGTTTGGCTGCTTGAGTAAGCAATGAAGAGTGTGTGAAACCCCGCTCCTCGATGACACAGCATGCAAGCTACAAGTGTTGCGCTTAGCTGGCAGAGAGTGTTTGCCAGCAAGCAGCGAGAAGCCGACATGCCAGTGACACAGCGCATAGACATACACAGGTAAGCGTTGGTGATTTTAAATGCATCGAGTCTCGGCAGCAATGTGCTTGACTGGCAACAGGGTCTATAACACGCTGACCATGGGCACAGTGCAAACACTTGGAACTCCGGCTCATGAGGACATTTCCTTTCTTTCTTTGTAGATAAAAGGAATTTAATCCCCTCGGACAAGGCTAAGCACAGACTGATTCTGTCTGCCAAACAGCACCATTCACCCACCTCTGAGTATTTATGACAAGCAGGTTGAGTTATGTACATTTGTCAGCAATATTCATGTCATGTTCTTATTTTGACAACTGATGCATGATGGATTTGAATAGCCAGAGTTTTTTAGGTGACCAGATTATGTGATGACTAGGTCGCAGTACACTTACTGAAAGGTTTGTTCTCCTCCCACATTCCCCCTCTCCCTAGCCCCACCTCACCCACTCCATTTGCCAACTAAAGAATATGGCATATGCAGTGTTTATAAAAAAAAAAAAACAAGTAGCATAGTAGTAGTAACCATGCCTGTATCTCTATGGTTGTAGTGACAGAGCGCAGCAATAGGGGTTGACTTATTGCTTTCCCCTTTTGTCTCCATACAGGGGACAGAGGCGGTCACTTAATCTGCAAATGCGGACAGATGTCAGAGTTATGGCGCTATTGGAATAAATTGGACCTGAAGAATATGACATCATTTGTAACTGTCATCGAAACCGGTCAACCTTATTGATCGTGAGACTCATCATGATCATGATGATATCTGCAAAAGTGTGTTAGGATACATCGGTGATACATATGCTTACTTTGTCTGAGCACTGCTTTTAGGCTATCCTGCATGAAGGGGTATTTTAGGATCCAGGAGTGACAACCAATGTTCCTTGAGCCTGTTGCCCTGGTGGTTAATAAAATTCGAGGAAATTCCTCTGGGCAGCATGCCTCTCAAGAGCACCTACTAGACATGGCCAGTTAAGAAGACCTGTCTACGATCAGTCCTGTTTTTTAGATTTTAATTGTGTGTGTACATTGGTGATGAGGGACAGCTTTCTCTCTCTATCACTATTAGATACGTGGTGCACCACCGGTCATCTAGAGAGAGCTATCTCTGACAGGGTCAGAGTGTTCTTCCCTTGATGGACAGCTTGTGTGTTTCTTTGACATTCACATTGATGAAAATGATAATCTGTGTTAAAAGATATACTCCATAGTCTATTTTGTTGTGTTAAAAATTGTGGGAGATAACGGCAGGAATCTAACAAGGTTCCTATGGTTCTAATCAATTCCCCTGGTGATTCTGTACTCATGCAACCACAACAGGGACACCCACAGCAGGTACAGACACTTCAGGCTATGGTACCATAATGCAATATGAGCCCAGGAGCCCAACAGGCACCTCCACCCAAATGGAAGAGTTTGACTGTGATATGATGAAATCACTCGACAGGTACAGGGATGCATTTATGTCCACAAAAGGACAACCGACAG
Organism: Ambystoma mexicanum; assembly: GCF_040938575.1. Classification (NCBI taxonomy): domain Eukaryota; kingdom Metazoa; phylum Chordata; class Amphibia; order Caudata; family Ambystomatidae; genus Ambystoma; species Ambystoma mexicanum. The sequence continues at coordinate 1,173,588,674 of NC_090930.1, read as the reverse complement.
AGTGACCTGAAGTCTTCAGTACTATCAGTGACACCAGAACCCCCAAGAGTGACCAAGTGTCAGGGTAACGATAGGAGGCAAGGCATTTTCATTTCTAGTAGACACTGGAGCCACTCGTTCTTGTGTCTGCGAGAGAAAATATCCAATGCCATGAATGCTCAGGGATTCTCTGGGGCAATGAGTTTAGTTTCTTTTACAGACAAATTGCCAATCTTTATAGGAGAACATGATATGTCAATGCCATTATTATATTCAAGATGCCAGTTAACATATCGGGATGTGACTTAATGACAAAGTTTAACATGGCAATATCTTTTACTGATGTAGGAATATTGTACTCTAATCCAGGGATAGACTATATGAATGGAGGAGAGTTTATATTATCCGTTAAAGATCAGAAGGCATTACGAGGAGTTATTTTAGATCAAGAGGTATTTTTGTATGGATTGCTTATTTTATTATCATGGTTACCCAGATTGGTAGGTGAAATATTGAGAATACCTGATGAATATTTGTTCAGATCAGAGATTCCTATGGACAATGAGGAAGGGCAGATAATTGAGAAGCGGCAGTGGTTAGAGAAGAAAGGGTGATTTGTCATGGGACAGATGATGAAGAAAGACGATGTAGAACAGTGATAGCCCTCAGTGAAGGATATAGGTTGACAGATTTGACAGATGAAGAACTGTTTAGAGATGACTACTCTGATGATGAATTTGTGTTTTTTATAAGTATCGCTTATTGGATCAAAGTAAAGAATATAAAAATACAGCAGAGAATACCATTGGTAAAAATAAGACTGTGATTCTGTCAGGAAGGCTCAGAGAAATTGGCAGAGATTTTATGGACTACAAGCCCATATTATGTGCATCTCTTAAAAGGGATAGGTGTAATAAAAAATTAAATTAAAACCATGAGCTCTTTTACCACAAGCAAAACAATATCCCATTTTTATGAACGTATATTTGAAACCATTTCTGCCTTAATTTAGCAAGGCATATTGGTGCTATCAGATTCATCATGTACCACGGCTGAGTACCCCGTGAGGAAATCAAAGGTGGGGATTGTGGAAATGTATTCAGGACCTTCACCCCCTAAAAAATATAGTTGAAGCTGAGTTTCCTTTAGTTCCAATTCCTACGACAACAATATGTAACATTCCATCTACGGCCAAATATTTTACAGTTGTTGAATTGAAGAATGCATTATTTTCGATTACCCTTCATGAAGACTCACAAGATTGGACTTCCTTTTCTTATAGAAATATTCATACTAGTTTACCCCTGCGGTACTGTGAGTACCCTTCAACCTTTAATAGAGTCCTCCAGATGGACCTGGGTTATGTCCAACCCGAAAGTAAATAATTCAGTACATGGATGACATTTTGATGTTTAGTGAGACAGAATAAAGAAGTAGAGTTAAACTCATGACCATACTCCTAGAGAAAGCATTTACGATAGAAGAGGAGAAATTAAAATATTTTTCAGGAAGAATGTTGTACATAGAACAGTTGATTCCTCATGAATGGAGAAAAGTGATACCTGAAAGAACAAAAGCAATCATGAAAACTGTAGCACCTAAAACAATGAAGGAAATGCAACAGTTTCTAGGCTTATGCAATTATTGCAGGGCCAGGGTTTTTGACCACAGTACATACATTCCAACACTTTTAAGAGGACTCAAAGAAGGACAGGTAGATGAGAACACAATAACATGGGCAGATGAGATGACTGAATGGTTTAAAGAATTATAAAAGGCAATCAGTACAGTCCCTGTTTCGGAGATCCCAGATTACAATGAAGATTGTGATTTATCCTTCCATTCAAATGGTGAAGTTTTGACAGCAGCCCTTACACAGAAGGTGACATTAGGACATGGACCCAAACAATTGGCTAACTACAGTCGGATTTTAGATCCATTTATGAAGGGATATTATCCTTGTGAGCAATATTTAGCTGATGCTGCATTCGCAATTGAAGGAGCATCAAGTATAATGATGGGGTGCCTAATAATGTTATTAGTAGTGCATTCATTTTTTGCAGTTTTAGAGAAGCCTAAAAGTACATTGTCTGCACAAAGAGCACCGTGGTATGAGGTGATTATTTACAACCCTGCGATCAAAATTGTTCATTATAAGACAGCAAATCCAGCAGTGTTTGTAGCAGAACAAGTAGAAGAGGATGATTATGTACATGATTGCACAACATATACTGAATGTTATGATAATATTTCCCAGGCTAGAGAAAATTCCCTTGAGAGGGTCAGGTGGGAATTTGTTTTTATTGATGGTTTGTCAAAAAATGACCAGGGAACGGGGAAAAGGCAAACTGGAGTGGAGTTAGTGAAACTCATTATAGAAGATGAATTTGAGGTAGTTAAAAGTATGAGATTGTCATTGAATTATTCTCGACAGGCTGCAAGACTAGCGGTGCTCACTTCCAGCTCTTTTGTAACTTCAAGAGGAATTCCAGAATGTTGCTGGATGTCTGATTTAATATTCTCAAAAACCTTCACAAGGGGACTAAGTACAAAGTTAAGGGCAACTATAGATTTGAAGCCCAAACCCTGATCATTTAATGTCACTGGTGAGAGGGCTTTAGTTGGGACATCATCATGAATGCCGAGAATTTCTGAGGACCCTTTTTTGGAACCTTGGGCTTCTTCCCAAAGGGCTGACAGTTCATTCAATTCATAAAATGAGTCCATTCCGGCCACAGAAGCTTTCTCTTTCTCAGTTTCAACAGGCATAGGACTGGGCGCCTAAGCCGTTTCCATTGGCCGTAGCACCGGAGAGAAGTTATTCGCTGGATTAGCGGTACAATGGAAAAAGTTTCCAACTATGGTCTTCATAGTGGTGGCCATCAGAGTGTAATTTTGATCTAAGCGCAGAAGATCTTACAAGGGGGGATTGACCGGGGTGGAGACATTAGCATTATTTGACAGACACCCGCTAGTTAAACTCAAACCAGAGGTTGTTGTTGGTATCTGAAGGTCGCTTGCAAACACACTCTGGGATGGGAAAAAACACCCACCCCCCCATTTTTATATGGTCTAAAAGATGAACCCCCTTCTGTGGCAGCAAGAAGGTCATCGGAAGTATTTGAAGGGTTCAACTTTATACCTAAGGCTTCATCCACAGCTGAGCTTCTGAGATTGTAGACTTTAGCCATGTTTAATTTTCTTGACAGCTTTGGAAAGCAGGCCACCCCGTGTAGATGGTAAAAAAAAAGCCCTCACACGGTCCCCCTGAAGAAGAGGAGGAAAATAAATCACTGCCCCGATTCCCCTTCTTACACAGTGGCGTCAAGAAATCAAAGAGTAATCAGAAGAGAATCCAAACAATCTTAAGTCACTTCCATGAATAGGTTTACATCAGATTAAAGAAAAACAGAAAATGCCTCAATGGCCTACAACCAGTCAGAAGGCCACAGTTCCCACTTGAAAGAGGAAGCAGCATGCCAACCAAATGCAGGCACACCCCCGTGCATCAACTTGTGGCGAGTGAGCAGAGCAGTCACTAAGCAAACGGGGACGAGAGCTGCTAGTCCCACTCTTAGAATGAGCAGCTAGTTGTCCCACGTAGGTTTGGCGTCAGGCAGCACACCCTCAGAGTGATATTTAGAATCAGTGGCTAGAATGCCACCATGTAGACAAAGGTTCAACCCGCAGTTCCCACACGCACGGCAAATGACAAATGTACACCGTGGGCCGGCCCACCGTGTGACACGCTCCCTGTATGTCACTTGGGTACAAAAGTCAAATGCAACGTCTGATCGAAGAGCAAATAGGGAATAAATCCCACTAGATCCGTGACTGGTTGCAATCTGGAGAAGTGGTAGCATAAACAGTAACAGTGCCCAAGAGGCTTATATAGCTGCAGTAGATCAGTGGTCTTACCCTGAAGTCCTATAGTTAAGAGTTTGCCGTAACCACGGAAAGGCTTCTGGGCTTCCGTCACTCCCGCATACTCCAGAAGACTTGGCTTGACTTTGCCACGCTCTGCAAGGTTGCCAAGTCTTTAACAGGGTCACTCCTCCTTCAGCAATGGAGGTTGAAAAAAGACTTGCAAGCACGTAATGCCAGAGCAGCCGGACAGGCAAAGTGAAACCTCCAGGCACTTCAAAAGACTCGGCTTGACTCTGCTTCGCTGCGCGAGGTTGCAGAGTCTTTAACAGGATCACTCCTCTTTCAGCAATGGAGGTTGAAAAAAGACTTGCAAGCACGTAATGCCACTGCAGCAGGAACAGGCAAGGTGAAACCTCCAGACACTCCAAAAGACTCGGCTTGTCTCTGCTTTGCTCCGTGAGGTTGCCAAGTCGTTAAAAGGGTCATTCCTCCTTCAACAATGGAGGTTGAAAAAAGACTTGCAAGCACGTAAGGACACAGCAGCAAGAACAGGCAAAGTGAAACCTCCAGGCACTCCAAAAGACTCGGCTTAACTCTATATTATTACCTCTGATCCTAGAATATTTGGGTAAAGTATTGGATATTCTGGAGGGTGCATTTTTTTGGAAACATCACCACCTGGTGGCCATTTCCTTGACAACATACTCACTGGACAACAAATAACAGGGGCCACCATAACGCAACAGAGAATTATAACCTTATAGACCAAGGGAGGGGTAATTAACGTGGGATAATGACCCACCACCAAGTTATGTCTCAAGAAGAAACTGAGAGCGGTAGTAGCAATACATGTTTTGGAGTTTTGTTGATAAAGTAAAAACTGTACTGTAAATGTAATTATAGTAAACAAAGTTAGTAAATAAAATGTAGTTTTATTTTGTAGTGTTTAAGTTAGTTAATTAAATGTGATTTTATTTTGTAGTATTTAAATAAGAAGATTGTCTTTATAAGTTAAGTATTTCAATTGCAAACGTGGCAACACTGGAGTGGGTTTAACATGAGCATGAATTAGGCATAATGTAAAACAAAACTGTTCATCTATAAGAAAGTGAAAGCATATTCCCATGTTTGAGTTTTCTTTCTGGTGTGTTAAATAATATGTTGTGGTGAAACAAAGTCCTCCCAAAGAGGCAGTGTCTTGTTCAATGAAACCTTGCCTGCAAATTGCATTGTTGTTGTCATGCCTGCTTTTGTAATCAGAATGTTCACAATGCAGTCAGTGCCAGTATTTATTAACTGGGCTCTAAACATTCTGATTGGTTGAGAGGAGGTTGATTACGATCTGCCTGTGCTAATACCACTTGTATCCATTTTGGCAGGCTGATTTAGTTAATATGTTAAGGATTTGAGCGTGCAGCCTTCTGGTTGCACACACATACTTGCAGCGTGCCGATAACCCGCCAAGCTACACAACTCTGTTTTCCGTTCACAATACACTTTTGGCCTCATTCCAAGTCGGGCAGTCCGGTAAAAATGTGCCGCTACACAAGGATAATAGCACTTTAACAGGCTACCTGTCTATGGGACTGCCGGTGGGGCACCAGGTTTACCTCCAGCAAAATGCTGGTGGTAAGTCAGGCACTCTACCAGCCAAAAAGCCCTTGTTACCGGCACCAGCATTGCCGATGGCAGTGATGACAGCAAATCTCCTTATGGAGTCCTATGGGACTCAATGAATGGGGATTTATACCGCTCCACTGGCAGCCGTAATCCGGCGGCAATGCCGCCAGACTGGCTGCCGGTAAAGGTAAACCATGCAGTACCCTGGCGGCTGTACCGCCAGGATAGCGGCATACTCGGAATGAGCCCCTTTGTCCTCTACTTTGTCCTAACCCCAATGTTCTAAGGCACGGATATTGAGTGCACTCCAAACATAGCGACAAGGTGCTTTCTCTTTTGGTGTAATGATATTCAGTACATTCCTGTATTGTCGATCGGTAACGAATAGCAGAATGTATAGTAAAAACTGGTCTCCATTAACTACTCATACCTTAGATTGAACAATGTGAGTGCAGCGAATGAGTCCCTCCAGAGGAGGAAATCAGTATTCTCACTTTCATTATTTGTTGTCCTTTCCTGCTTTTTCTATAGTACATATTCATGAATTTCCCGAGCACATTACTACATATTTTATTGAGCGTGCAGCAGATCTGTCCACTCATATTTCCATTTTTTATTTTTTATTTTTGGAATGCAAGCAACCTATACTCTGGGGAGAGATTCTGACAAAGCAACACATTTAACGGAATAGCTGCGTTTAGCATTTGGCAAAATATTCAAAGGTTAATGGCAAAAGCAGGAACAGCTTGAAAAAAACCAGCAGACTCACTGCAAAATGTTGGTAATCTTCTAATAAGGCCAAAACGAATACAGTTAATTTTGATATTACTTAGCCATTAGGCCGAACTAATTAAATGCTTTTTAAATAATAATAATAATAATGAAAGAACATTACAAATTAAATAATAACGCAGTTGCTTGAAGGCAATATGCAAAGCTGTATTCCACTGCATATAATTAACTGTGGGCCATTAATAAAGCTGTTATTTTGCATTCATTTTGCCCATATATCTTATTAAAGCTGTTAATGAACCCTGCCAAAAAATGCTGACTGCAGGCTTGAAGAATAAACATGAATCTGTGAATATAACAAACAAACTTATCACAAACACACTTTCACTTCAGGCCTGTTTTTATTTAAGTTTGTTAACCCCACTCTATCAGCAATTTTTATTTTGACAAAGTTTTCATAAAATCCATGTGGCCACATCCTTCACTGAGTTTAATCTCATGTAAATATGGCAACCGATGTTGTAGCTTTTCACCACAGCTGTAGGGTTCCATGTCTTAAAATTGTAGCAAAAATGACTGTGTACACAAAATATCATGGCAAAAATACTGTGGTTTTGCCGCCACAATCATGTGAAGGATGCAGAAGAAACCCCCGCAACCCCCAGACCCATTAAACCATTTAAGGAGACGGGGGGACACCTTTACCGGGTCAAACCACAGCAATTATTTTTACCAGCGACATTTATGCTGTGATTTTATTACCTGATACCAGCTATAGAGTGCTGGATTGTAAGTTATTCAGCTTCATGTAACGGTGTGTATTACGTTAGGACATGGATTTGTTGTATTCTTCAATGTGGTTGGTGCTGAAGAGACCTGTTAGTGACAAAAGCAAGACCTTCTCACAGGGATGAGCAAATTCAAGCCTAAAGGGACTTATCTCTTTCTTTCACAGAAGAGCTGCTGACATGAATGCCACAGCAGTTTATGCTTGATAGTCAGCTGATAGTATGGGATAGCATTTGGGGTCTCACTTGTAATTAGCCCCAGGTAAAGGTGTGGCAGTCAATTGAGTTGCTGAGAACCTGGGCGTAACCTATTGATGCAAGGCCGAGATTTGAGCAAGCTGAGAGCAGTGGATACCTGTCTCCACCTGGTACAGCTCACCAAACGTGACATTATAGTTTATCTTAAGCATCTCGGCTCAGCAAACATCTATGAAAGTGGGCTATGTCTACTGACATTCCTGCATTCTAGTTCTTCAAATGGCAGAGACTTCATAAACTGTAAGTGCCTTTTTCCATTAAGTTCTTTGTCGGGGACCCTGCACCTGCTCCACGTTCACCCATCTGCCATACACTGCAAAAGCTATAGCTGATATAATGGATTATGGTATATTTTCAACATTCATAAATTCCACGTTCTTGAATCTAGTCATAGAATGGGTTTTATTACATGCAAAATGTATATGAAAATAGAAAATACTGAAAAATGATGGTAAGGTACAATTCCAAGGTTTAGAGAGAATTCTGGGTGCTTAGCATTTCAGGTATAGCCATGTTACATTACCAAACTAATAGTGAATACAATAGAGCTCTCCACACTACGATCCTGGACTCTTAGATGGGTTGAAGGGGTTTTGGAAGTGTTGAATCAACTATATATACAGGTGAAGCTCTGAGTACATTGAGCAGCCCCCCAATACCTAAACTTAGCTTTTGCAGTTGTATCCAAAACACTGGTTTCACTCCAATCATCAAAATAACAGTACACAAGGGCCTGATCCCCTCTAGACTAAAAGGGACCCATCATCCTTCCTGTTCTATGGAACCCAAATGTAGACCCAAAGGAACTGCCTAACAATCTTTAGCCTCCCTTTGCGGGGAAATACTTGAAACAATAGTTGCACTCCACAAAAGGTCAGTTCCACGAGAAACAATCTGGTTTTCTCCCCATCAGTAGCACAAAAACCACACTTATGCATTTTGACGAGTAGATAATCAAAGCTATGGACAAGAACCGCCAATCAATGTTCATTCGAATTGACACACCATTGCCACTTGAAGCAGTACTTCCAGCACTCCATGGGACTAGGTGAAGCTGCCAGTAAACTGATAGTGATCCCTCCAAGACTCTTTTCCCCATGATCAAGTTTGGCAACTTTTTTTTTGCCAAAGCCCCTATTCTTACATGTATGATCCCACAGGACCCTGCATTCTGCTCTTGATTGCTCAATGTTTATCTATGTCCCGTGTGGAAGTGGATATTAATTGTTTTAAATAAGAAAAACACATGAATGTAAATAATGGGGATGTGATGAGGGTGAGGGTTTCCTTTGCAGAATGAATTGAGAATGTAAATGTCAAATCTGAATGCCCCTTTACATATGATATGTCTTGTGTACCCCTAGTTTTTCTCATTTAGCAGACATTTATTAGGCCTCCCTTTCCCTTCTTAGCTGAAGACATAACCAGACATTTACATATGCGTGATTCACTGTCCTGTTCACTCCCCTTTGGGGTTACTGTGGCAATGACATGGACTTGTATACTATGGATCCGGTCAGTCTTAATTTGTAAATACCATGAACTGCTGTATTACACTGGAAGTGAGCATACGGTTGGTGGACAAAAGCACCTCAGCTGATTCTACTGACCTGGAAAAACGCTCCTGCAAGTAATCTCCTCCCACTGACTGACTGTGCCACACCAGAGATATGTTGCACTCTTTCAAAGAAAACTGAGGAAGGACTATCCATTTTATGACTCTGTGGTGAAATAATTTCTGCTCTACAGTAGTATAAGGATCAGCAGTGGCTAAACCACCTACTGAGCCCCCATGCTTCAACAAACCAAAAGAGATCCTATCCTAAAGATTAAAAATGGCAGAGCCAAGAAATATTCCTCCTTTGCATTTTTTGGTAACTTGGACCGAAAGAAGTCTATACTCTTATCAGGTGTGTGAATGTGATCCATTAGGAACCCAAACAGGAAAACACAACAATCTATAATAATCTAAAATAAAAGGAAGGTCCAATCAAGCTTCTATAAATATATATATTTCTGAAGCTTGTGGATCGGCTTAGAATCACATGCTTTGCATAGGCCGCGATTTAGTGGTCCATGCAGAGTATTGCATGACTTGTTTACAATATTCGAAAAAAGGGACGTCAACTGGGCATTTCTGTAATACTATCCCGAAAGTGAAGTCCATATTACCCATGGTCCTTCACTCGTTGTAGTCCCTCCTTGTTTTTTTCTGCCATAGTGGATGGTTGCAAGTTGTGGAGCTCGTGGCTTGCAGCCTTTATTTCTTATATCATTGTTACTTAAAATTCAATATTGCGTTCAACAACCTAGGCACGGATGAAGATCATCACCAAGAGCCTCCGCGTTGACTGCTGCCTTGCCTTTGGCTACCTTCTGCCTTGGCCTACACAGTAGAGTGATGGTGGGGTTTGTCACATTCAAGCTGTCCCTTAGAGAATGCCTACCTTTTCTCTTCCCCTGTCTTCTTCTTACACTTTTACAAGTTTCCTTTATCACAGAGAACACTCCTTTTAAATTCTGCACCTCCCATCATAAGAAGTATCCCTAGAAGGACACCCATAAGGTGTGCAATCAGTGCCTTCATTAAGATAACGCCAGAAAATGATGTGCTTCCTTACATCTTTTTTGACTAAAGATTCGTAAGGACCAGCATATTAAACGTTGGGCGGGCCATGCCATGCAAGCCGGGCCACTATAAAGGTTCAAGCAGGCACTGAAGAGTCAGAGGAGGAGGCATTCAGCACACACAGTGACGCTGAAGAGGAAACAGGAGTAGCAGATTACCAAGTGCAAGTCACCCCTCCGAAAGGCATGCGGGAGGCATCGCTATGGAGACCATATTCGGCAACAGTGGCACACACAGACATAAAAAACATGGAGAATCTCACTCTCACTTAAGAGAGAAACAACCCCAAGCCTTTCAATTAAACATTTGTCAGAGCATAGACACGCAGAACAGAAATGCTCCTCCAGCAAATCTGCCTCAGCGCAATCCTCTGCACCCACATCTTGTGCGCGCCATGACAGCCCAAAAAGATAAACGTCGAGCAAAAAAATAATCTGCGCATATAAAGCATGGACCACAAATTTCAACAACACACATGCCGAAATAGACGCACAGTCCCAGTACTAGTCTCACCACTGAGTATGCTTTGTAAGACAAACAACCGTCGAAATTCCTGCTTTTCCACATTTCGGCACAAGTCCATACGTCGCTTAAAACCACACATTACACTGAAGCCTCTTCTCCTTCAACTCAGGCTTTAGGTTATGTGGGGTACATTTACCAGCCCCACAGTAATTCCCTACAACAAAAACTGCATTTAAGCAGTTACACAAAATGGCCCCTCTTCATGTAATACATAACCTAGGGATTGTGACTTAACTACATACCTACATAACTAATTCACCCTCAAACATCTTTGCATAGTTTGCTGTTTTCCATCAAACAATTCACATGTTTTCCAAATACAAGGCACAAGGTAACATTCCCCATTTTACCCGCTTATATTTGTCTACCATTTGTTCTTGAGCTTAAAGTCAGTTAGTTTCAAGGAGAGAAAACAAGGATTTCTGCAGAAGAACACGTTCAGCTATTCATTATTTTACTTTGCTGTTTGAACAGGCAGGGCACTGTTGGGACAGATGGTATCTAAATTACTGATTAGTACAGCTTTTGTTTAGTTTCAAGTATCTTCAGTGTAGGATAACCAATCCACCTTAGTAGCTTCAACATTCTTATCTATGTTAACATCATGAAGTAGCACAAAGTTCATCTTGCTCAGTTGAAGCCGAAAACACAAATTCTGAACATGGAACAGAAAGCAGGAGTTGATCAAAATGGCGGACAAATCAAAATGGCGGCGCAGCCAGCCTGTTTCAGGTTCATTCATTGTGATATTACAGTGCAATGCGAATGTGCTTAGGCCAATATTTACTATCAGGCGGTATTATGTCAAATACATTTTGACAAAGGAACCATTTTCAAACATATCTCTGCTCTAGAAATTGACCAGATCTATAAAAGGCCTTTTAGAAAGTTTTGCCCTCAGTCATTTTGTTCTATTCCGGAAAGACCGCCCAAATTTGGGGACAAATCCAGCCCATTTGATTTAAAAACCTTTTCATATTAAGACATGTTCCTCCGCAATCTGAATAAGCAGTAATGTGATGTTATGACAGTTTTAATGTGATTTTTGCATAAGCATAATAAGACTATGTGTATCTTTCTGGCACGTGGCAGAAAAAATGTAATTCTGAAGAAAGTAAATGGCACAAATATTAAACTTGGGGAAAATATACAAACTCATATGATGCTTATATGTAGCCATTTGCAGATTTTTAGGTAATATGTTTTTCCTGAAAATGGTAAAATTGTGCCCAAGAGCGAGGCGATATCGCACAGAATTGGCAATCGAACAAGCATATTCCCTGTAAAAAATGGGACCTACCTATCTGATTTTTATGATGGTGACTATTGTAAATATGAGGTTTTTGTTCCATAACGTATTTTGGTCAAAAGTAACTGTGGCAAGACAAAGCAAGTCATAAAATGCACACAATTAAACTGATGTCACTTTCTTTGACCAATCAGCCCAGAGTGAGGAGGCAATCCCAATATCCTGGCCTATCCCATGTAAGGGGTAAGTACAGGGTGCTTCTGTTCATATTGTAAAATTCTATGATGTCACTCTGCCTATATAAGAGGTAGACTGGAGACACATGGATATTCAACATTCAAAATTCACCCTGCAAGATTCCCAAACTCCAGAACCAGGTCCAGAGGTTGCTGACCCAGTTACAGGCAGAACCACACACACTGAATCACATGTCCAGAACACCCTATCCAGAACTACATTCCTCCCAATAATTCAGGGAGAAAGGAGGAAGGGCAGCTGATCCCTTTAGGAGAATCTAGGAGACCAGACCTTTTTGCCCTTTTTGCCCAGCTGACCTAACACGCTGTCCACAGTGACCAGACTTTGCCCAGCCTTTAACAACAAGGAAAGCCCAGCGGACCCAGTACCCAGATCTCTTGACTCCACTGCCCATGACCAGATCCTTGGCCCTGCCGCCTAGAGACCCTGCTGGCTGTCCAAATTGCCAAACCCATGCTTGCCTTGTAAGTATCCCATCACCCAGTACCCAAAAACTGCATATCTCGCTATTTTACCTTGCATCTTGTTCAAAAACCCATTTAAATCCCATAAAAACCCTATTTGATTACCAAATTGCCAGTATCCTCTGTTCACCCTTTCCCTGGAAGAATCTGTTTAGTCTATATCTGTTAGCACATTTCTTTCCTATTTCCTTCAGGTACCTATGTAAGTCCTTAGTATCATTTGGAATAACTTAATTAATTTCCCATTGAAAACTCATGTTCATTATTGTTACACATCGAAAGTAACAATTTTGTCGAGTGTTTTTACTAATTATAGCCTGCAATAGAACTAATAATTGTGCTGACAAAAACGATTTTGCCTGTGTGGTTTACTTTCCTTTTAAAATCTGATTTGCATTTCCCATAAAAAAACCCATATCACCATCCCATAAGAGCCAACCCTTCCCCTCAGTATCTTATCTGTCCTGTGTCTTTGTTTCCCATCCGAAAACCGATTTCCAATGTTGCCTGCTAAGCCCATTTTCTTAGCTGTTTTTCAATTTAAAGCCCATGTGAAATAAGAAATTGCAATGTTGCCACGTGTGATTTTTGCTGCATTGTGTTTCTCCCAAAATTTATTTTCTCACCTGTATTCATGTTGCTTTAGTACCCTGCTCAATAGCCTGTGAGCTTCTTTGTCTCTTTAGTATAGCCACACACATTTCTGTCCTATCTATCCAACCGCAAATGCAAACTGATCTCTAAGTAACAAGGGCAATCAGAGCATGCTATTTTGCTCAATTTGAAGGATTTCATTTTTTGTTTTTGGCCTCCCATTCTGGGGTGGTGGGTCGAATTTGAAAAAAAACCGTTTTTTCCCTCTTCTTGCTGACTCCTTGCCACTGCGTTCCACCCACACAGAATTCAGTTAGCAGGTGTATGGAGGAGTGTTGCAGGGGGAGTGCATAACATAAGTGCCATTTATGAGTGTGAAAAAAGTAACGTTGCTTCCATTTCTATGTAAGGTTTATAGAAAGTTGAATTAATTGTATTATAACATTTTGCATTATATTGTCACCACACTGGTGATTGCTGCCCTAGCATTTGTTTCACTCTGATTTTTCATTTGAATTCTAAAAATAAATAAATATTTCTTTGTTACACACCATCTGGTTCATGCGCCACTGCGACACGGGGTGTTTGTTAAGGTGGGTGTGAGACGGGTTGGGTGCCTCTTTAAAAGATAACCCATGGTTCAAATCATAAACATAAAAAGGCGTTTTATTGTGCGCCACCTTCAGTGTCAGGAGAAGAAGTCTCTGGCTGGGGTCTACCGTGCCTTAAAATCTGTTACAGTTATAGCCCACAGCATAAGCTGGAAAATGCTACAATCACTTTAGCCTACTTCAGGTTCTTGGACAAGGAAAAAATTCCTACAAACCACGTACAAGGTCTCTTCCTTTGTATCCTTTATGGAAAAATATCCACTTACAGAAAAACAAATAGAAGTAATGCAAGCGAGCATCCTTCTGAGTACTCCAGATTACAAGTGGATGCCCTGTTACAGCCCATGTTACTACTCTTACACAAGACAAGGTCATTGACGTAAATCACGACAATACTGATTATTATGATGATTAATATTATGATGAGGATACTTATGATGATGACCAATTCTTGATCCCCTCACCTCCAGATGTAGATCAACCAGTAGCCGATTCTCATGTGCATGATCAAGTCTTGTACATTGATATGCTCAAAAGGGCAGCAGATCACTTTATAATACAAATGTAAGATGTTCCCCAATATTTAGACTTCATAGACAAAATGCTCAAAGAAAGAATTGTGGTACACCAATGTATACCTTTACGACAGTCAATAAATAAAAGGATACGATCCTCTCTGGGAACACCATCTCTTACCAGGGTTGTTAACCCCAGAATAGATAAGACTGTTCGGCCTGCACCTTCAAACCCTTTATACATCAAGGGCCACCTCAAACCTGACTCATTAGTGGGAACAACCACCCGAAAAAGTGCAAGGAACATTAACTTCTGCTAAGGCCCCTCAGATAAAGAGAGAAAAAAGCATTTTGCATTGGGAAAAATGGTAGCAACATCAGCTGCATACCAGGTGCAAATTGCTAACAACATTACCTTGCTCTCCAGTTACAACAGGTCCCTTTGGAATAAAGTCCAAACTCAACTAGATTCTGTGCCAGACCCTATTCGTATGGAAATACTAAAGACTGTCAACGGAGGTAGACAAGTTGCAAATAATATTATTAAAGGCAACCTCAATGCAGCAGATAATGCAGGCAGAATTGTTGCTGAGGGATCCTTACTAAAATGCCATGCCTGGCTATGTCAGCCAGGATTTAAATTGGAAATATAGGCAACATTGTTAAATATGCCCATTAAAAGCAATGTGCTCTTCAGGTAGGCAGTAGATGACACCCTTGAGACAGCCAAAAAAGAACATGAGACTTTAAAATCTCGAAGACAAATTTCTAACAAACCACACGTTCAAAGGGATGTCTTTGATACACGTAGGTTTTTTCGAGGCCAAAGTTACACAAGAGGCTCTCAATCTACTTTCACTCAAAATAAATATCCAAACACAGCACAAGCCAGCCACTTTCGGGCGACCTATCAAGGAGGGTTTGACATACTGGAGGTACATCTCGGGCTTCAGCCTCTAAAGGCGCCATTGCCCAAAAACAATGATACTCCAGTTTGTGTCCCCTCCCATATTACCCCGGTAGGGGGTCAAATATCACATTTTGCCCATGCATGGGAGGGATCCCATCAGACAAGTGCATACTTTCCACCGTAACAAAAGTGTACTCCATAGACTTCCTATCAAAACCTCATCATCATCCTCCAAAACAGTGCAAAATGTCGCAACAGATTCTTTAAGAGGAAATCCAAGCCCTTCATCAAAAAAGAGTGAAAGAACTGCTCCATCCTCACAAGGTATAGAAGGGTATTTACTCAACTAACTTCCTTGTCCCAAAACTAGGCACCCTCAGTTAAACCTTTGTTTAGCAAACATGTATGTCACACCACAACAGTTTCAATAGACTACCCTCCAGGAAGTAATCCCACTCTTAAAACAGGGGCATTACATATACACATTGGATATAAAGGATGCATACTTTCATATTTCAATATCACCAGCTCACAGAAAATATCTCAGGTTCAAAGGCACTACTCATTAACAGTTCAAGCTACTTCCCTTCAGCATATCCTCAGCGCCAAGGGTATTCACCAAAGTATTCCCAGTGGCAGCTGCCCATTTGCACAAATTGTCAATTCGAGTGTACCCTTATCTCGATGACTGGCTAATAACAGGACAACACCTCAAGGGTCTCATCAAAACACCCAAGAGACTATCAACCTGCTTTTCAATCTAGGCTTCTCAATCAAAGAGAAAAAATCAAGTCTTGTTCAAAGTCAAACAAAACAGTTTCTTGGGTCGCAAATCCAGACAAAACACACTTTAGCCTTCCCCTCCAACAAGAGGGTAAAACATTTCCTATTTCAAATTCCACATATGTAGCTGGTTGTCAGATAACCATACAGAAAGCCATGCACCTACAAGTAATGATGTACTCCTGCATTTACATAGTACCTCACTTCCGGCTGCACATGCATCCTATGCAATAGTGGCTAGCAAAACAATGGTCACAAACAAGTGGTCAGTGGAACGACCTAGTGGTAATTTAGCAGAACTTAGTTTGTTCCCTGCAGTGGTGGACGAGGGAGAACCTTCTGCAGGGGTAATCATTAGCCACCTCGCAGTACAAGCCACTCTTACCACAGATACATCACTGTCAAATGGGGAGCACATTGCGCACAGCAAGTGGACTCAATCACTTACAAAGGAGTACATCAACCTCCTAGAGTTGTTAGCATTGGTGAAATCCCTCCAACCTTTTCAACACCTAATTCAGGGTGAAACAGTCCTAGTCCTAATGGACAGCATGACATCCATGTTGTAGAAAAACCAACAGAGGGCAACACATTCTCCAAGTATGTCCAAACTAGCACAGAAAATATGGAATTGGGCATTAAAATGCAACATGGTCCTCCTGTTAACACATTCCAGGTGAACACAACTGTCTAGCCGATGTCTTAAGCAGAGACTAACAGCTTCCATCATAACACAAATGGAAGGTGCACAAAGATATTCTACACAACGTCTTCTCAAACTGGAGTCAGCCAGACATAGATCTATTTGCAACCCAGCACAATGCACATTGGCCAGACTATGGGCCTCATCACGACTTTGGCGGTAATCCTTAAATCCGGTGGTTGCTCTTTTACCGCCGGATTTAAGGGTCCACCAAATCAAGGCTTCGGTGGATTTTGCCCCAGCTCTGAGCTGGGGGGAAATCTGCCGAAAATGTGCGCTCATACCGCCGGCGGGAAATCCGCCGGCCGTATGAGCGCAAAATTTCCCCACTGAGCCCAATGGGGAATGGGGCATTCCCGAATGGGCTCGATGGGGAATGGTGAATACAATTACCACCGAACTCGTGATCCGGCACTATTAGCGCCGGGGGGTTCGGCGGTAGGGCAGATAGCGCCAGCGCTAATAGCGCTGATGTTACCGCCCAAGTCTTGATGGGGCCCAATGTATCCAGGTAACCCCCAAATAGGTTCAAGGGGAACAGTCTGTGGATCAACTGGTCAGGGAGATTTGCTTACACATTTCCCCCAACATGATTTATCAACAAGATTATCCACAAGATGCAACAAGAACCAGTGTAACTCATTCTAATAGTTGCAATGTGGGCATGTCACCCATTGTACTCACACCTCCTCACAATGTCCCTTTGCTCACCAATTAATTTGATGTGCCCCAAAATCAAGAGAAAGTATATCATCTGTGCTCTCAAACTCTGAACCTGGCAGCTTGGCTCCAGGGTTATAGAATTTTGTCATCTAAATTTACCACAAAGATCTATGGACATCCTCAAGGAAACATGCAAACCTACTGCCAGACATTGCTACTACAGAAGCAGATTTTATCTGATGCAAAAATCAAGACATCAATCCGATTGATTGCTATCCTTTACACATTGTTATACATTTGCTTTACCTTTTGGACACAGGGTTAGTTTTCAAGTTTCGTAAAGTCCACTTAGCTGCACTGTCTGCATACAACTATTCTCAAACAAAAGTTTCTTGGTGGAAAGTGTCAGTAGTTAAAGCATTCATGGAAGGTGTTAAAAGATTCCAACCACCTATTTCAAACCCAACTCCTGTATGGGTTTTAAATGTTGTACTTACAAAGATTGTAGGTCTCCCTTTTGAGCCAATGCATAAAATCAGTCTTAAACACCTCACTTACAAGACTGCTTTTCTCGTTGCCATTACACCCATCAGAAGAGTCAGTGAACTACAAGCACTCACAGTTCAACAAGGGGTCTGAAGAACGTTTTTCTTAATCTCCTTGATGGGCAGAACATGGTAATATTGCCCTGGATGTTACATGGATTCAGGGCTCAGAACACATGAATTATACTACTTACATTGTAGGAGATTCTGGTCTCAATGGGGTGCCAGCAATGAGATTGTAAGGCAAGTGCAAAGTGGTTGCTAATTCTGACAGTGGCCAAAGGGGCGGAGCCCCACCAACAATGACACCCGTCACCATGTCCGCAACTAACAGTAAAATACTTTTACTCATGGGCATTTTGCGGGCTGAACTGAATGGGCAGCAGGGAGTGCTGTTCTCAGCCATCCCAGCTGAACATGTGCAGTGCAGGCCCTCCTGGGTCAGCAATGAAAACCAATAAGCCCGGCTGAAAAGGATGCCTGGGTATGCTAAGAAAGAAACGCCCCCAAGGCATCTTTTTCTTCACCATGCCCCCTGTCCTGTCCCTCAGACAGAACAGGGCAGGGTCAGATTTTGCAAACCCCACCCCAGTGTGTGCAAGAGATAGGACAGGGGGCAAGGAGCTGAAGGAGGTTCCAGTGTTTCAGTTCCAGCCTCTGAGTATTCACCCTCCTCTAATGAAGAAGGTCAATTCTCAGAGGCTATGGAGGCTCAGGGCTACAACACAGTGATGTCATTGTCGCGCCCAACCCACATGCTGGAACTTCTCAGAAACAAAACCAAACAGAATGTGGGTGGGCTCTCCAGTCCACACTGAGTGCCAGAGAGAGTCACAGGCTGTGATTCATCTGAGGTAATTGTATTTTTTCATTTTTCACTTTTATTTTAATGTCCCAACCAGAGTTCTGCAGTACATGTGTAGAGGTGTAAAGAAGATTGGACAACAGCGTATGGGTGAAGAACTTTAATGGCAGTTCGCAATCTGCAGGGTGTTGCATTTGGGAGGGGTCCTCATCAGCAGTTGCTTCACTGATGGTGCTGGGGAATATTAACTGGGATCATGTATGTCTAAGTGTCATTTGATACACAGGCTGCAAGCCCATGTACAAGAGGAGCGCTGGGGAGTGTCCATTCCTCTACCAATCCGCTCTTAGTCTGGCGCACTTCTCACTAGGCTGCTCTCCATATATCTCCTTTTGTGCAGCAGATTGGTCCTCCTCCATCACGAAGTCTCTGTACTTGGTCGGTCTTCGGCTTCTCTCGCTGAGGCCGACTCCCACTGGGTGAACCTCTCAGTGGTGGGCTCTCAAGTACTCGTACTCCTTCCCGGATTTGTGGTGATATGGTTTGATCGATTGATTGATAAGTTATTTATGATGCGCCTATGCACAAGTGTTTCAAGGAGCAAACGGGCAAGGAGGTGGGAAAACAGGGAAGAACATGACAAACAATCTTTCTATGCCTAGTATCATTTAGATTGTGCAAGTGCGGAGACAAAAAGTGCAGGGGAGGGGAATGGGGAGAAGTGAACCAAGTGGAACAGTGCCCTGGGATCAATGCAGGAAGGCACGGCCTCCAAAGGGAACATGCCCAGGAAGTGCATTGAAGGCCAGGTGGCAGGTCAGGAAGGCCCAGAGACAAGTGCTAGGGACTGGGCAGGGAAGGCAGGTGTCCTATATGACTCAGAGGAGCACCAGGCAGCCAGTCCATGTAACAGCAGGAGGAAGGGAGGGATAGTAGAGGGAAGGCAAAGAGAAAAGAATGTGGGCAAAGGTTAGCAGGGGAGAGGCAAAGAGAAGGAGGAGGAGAAAATGAAGGTCTTGAGAAGCTTCCAGACCTTTAAGAGGTCCAGCTCAAGGTGGAAAGTGGCAGGGAGGCCATTCCAGAGGAAGGACCCTGCAGAGGAAAGAGATGTCTCACCCCGTCTCTGCTTGGAGAAGCGATGTGTAGAGAATTGGAGGTAGACGAGCAGCGAGCTCTGGAATGTACTTAGGAAGAGAGCATTGGAGATAGTGTGGCCCCTGACCCAGAAGACCTTGTGGACAAGACAGGGGTACTGAACTTGATCCTTGCAGCCACTGGGAGCTACTGTATGGATTTCAGAGCCAGAGAGATGTGCTCCCAGGGCCTGAGGCCAAGGATAAGTAGGTCTTGTTTTGGATGAGTTGCAGAGGGCAAAGGGCAGAGTTCTCTCCTTGTGTTGTTCACTTCCTCCTCATGTGGCACTTCCCTCACTGCTTCCTTCCTGAGACTCTTTCAGCCTGTTCTCTGTTTCTTTTGTTTCTATTTCTTTGTAAGGTTAATTTGATGTTGACTCCTTGTCAGGTGATTCTCTCCTCTCCCTGACTCACCTTTTGAACACTGCAAATCTCTCCAAATTCCACCTTTTCCCATCCTTGGTGTAGATGTGGTTGGTTATCTTTTGTGCGACTTCCTATATATAACTGTACTTGGATCCTGTTATTTGGTCCTTGTGTGGTTGTTTTATTTTTGTTTACCTCAGTTTTCTGAACTCCTCCTGTGGATGTCACTCCGTGCTTTCATTTGATCTTTGTTCTTCTGGATCCTCTGGATCACATCCCTCATCTCTATAGTGTCATCCGGCCTCAGTCTTTGGGGGTTCTTAAGTGGAAACGGCCTTCCTCCCCCTCAGCATTTCAAAGGGTATGAGGCATATCGACCCTGATTAGTTTGAGAACTTGCTGTCAATGAAAAAAAATGATTGCTATAACATCTGCTTTAACATCTTATGTCAAGGAAAGGAGCTTCGCTCTCCTCCCTTTTCTTTTCTTTTCTTTTCTTTTCCTCTTCTTACTCTTGTGTTTTGAAACAAAAGTTTTTGGCTATGTTAAAACTGTAGATTTTCAATAAAAAAAAAAAATTAAAAAAAAATGTCAAAGGGTCACACACTGGAGATCGCATTGGGAGTCAATCGTTGATAGGATATGGCCTCCTTGGCTGTCTTGTAGGGATCCATCCCAGCGGCACTGGCTAGTTGTAGAGCTCCCTTTACGAATCTATTAGTCCTTTTGACTAGCCCATTTGGCTGGGGGTGATACAGACTAGCTCTGATTGATTTGCCCGATGTTGTGCTTCTTCCATTTTCCTTGAAACAAGCTGGACACCATTGGCCGTGACCATTTCTTGGGGCAGGCCTTCCCTCTGGAAAACAGCTTTTAACACTTCTATCACAGTAGCTGTGGTGATGTTGAGTACAAATTCTGCCTCTACCCATTTTGAAAGGTAATCCACTATCACTACAATGTACTTGTGGTCGGGCAACATGACATCCAGTGGACCGATATAATCAAGGCCTAATTTGTCCAATACACTTGACAGGGTTTTGGTGGGGATCATCTGTGCCTGCCCTACCTTGTCACTGTTCATCCACTTATGGCACCTTTCTATCATGACTCGGATATCCTGGTTCATGCACGCCCACCATTATGTCTCTTGCACTATGCGCCTTGTCATGTTGCCACCAAGATGGCCCACGTGTGCTGTGCACAAGAACACCTTCTGCATTTCTGCCGGTGGTATTACTTGATCCCCTCTCATCAACAGACTATCGGTTACATACATTTCTTCATTCACCTACCAGTAAGGCCACAGTCTCTCTGGCATGGTTCTTTCATTGGGCCATCCATTCTGTGCCCAATTGGCCATTTTACACAAGGACTCATCTTTGTCTAGCTCTTCATTCCAGTAGAACTAACTCATTTCGAGGAACTTTTGGGTTCTTAAGTCCTGACAGCCACTACCACACATTCATCCTGGAGAAACATGGTGGCCAGAGTTCCACGTTCCAGTACCCTCGACATGCAGTTTGCTTGAGCGTTCCTCCATCCTGCTATGTGCAAGATTTCATAAGTGTATTCTTGCAGCTTGGCGCCTATCTTCGCTAGTCTTGGTGTCAAAGTATTTGTGCCCTCTGGGCTGCATATGGACTAGGGATTTGTGGTGGTGGCCGACCGGAACTTTGTGCCCCACACATACGTCCAGAAGTACTCCACAGCTTAGACACAGTCAAGCATTACTTTTCTTTACTGTGGAGTAATTCTTCTGTGCATCAGAGAGTGCTTTGGTGGTGAAACTGAACTATTTGTTCGGCTTTACCTTTCTTCTGGACAAGCATGGCATCCAGTCCGTAGGCACCTGCATCTGTGGTGATGTATGTTTCCCACACAGGATTGAATGGCTTCAGGTATGGGGCATTGACTATACTTGTTTTAACTTCATTGAAGGTGGTCATTTGTTCCCAACCCCACTAATGATCTGCTCCTTTCCGCAATAATTCTCTTATCGGGCCATTGTCTCTGAGAACCTTGGTACACATTTTGCGTAGTACTCTACAAGTCCTAGGAAGGATCTCAGCTCTTCCTTTGATCCTGGGATTGGGGCCTTGACTATGACCTGCAATAGGTCCTTCTTGGGACTCACATCCTCTTTTGAGATCCTGTATCCTAGGTTTTCTACTTTATTAGCTCCCCATTTTCCGTATCATAGTCTCAATCCTGCTCCATGAAGCTTCTCCAATACCTTCCACAACACTTTGTCGTGTTTTTCAGCATCTTCTGCATTGATGAGTATGTCATACATTACGCAACAAGAAGTCCATCATTCTTTGGAACGCCAAAGCAGCAGAGGACAGACCAAACTGCATTCAAGTCTACTGGTACGTGCGGAAGGGTGTGTTGAAGGCTGTGAGCAGTCAGGAATCTTTAGGCAGACTTAGCTGGTGATATGCATCACGTGTGTCCAGTTTTGATAATAACTTTGCTTCTGTCATCATGAGTATGAGTTAGTTGATGCTAGGTAGAAGGTAGATGTATGTTATCATTCCATATTTAAGCTGCAAAGATTGATGCAGACCCTTATGTCATGTGTGTGCTGTTGTTTTATGAGTACAACTAGGCTCAGCCACTCAGATGACTCCACAGTCTCAATGGTGTCCTCCATGACCATTTTGTGCAGTTGGGCCTGTAAAGCGCTTCTTGCAGTGGCAGGCACTGCCCTCATCCTGTGCTTAACTGGTACTGCATTAGGCTTCAGCCGAATCTTGTGGACATCATTTTTGTTCTTTCTGGGTTCCTCAGAAAATAGGGTACAACATGTTTCTCTTAACCTTGATGCTCCTCCTGTGTTGATCAAAAGTACTTGATCATCAGTGCTGGAGTCCAGTCTTATGTTTAGCGTGTGCTGGTCACCCCAACCCAGCACCACTGGACCTTCTTCCAAGAAGTAGACTTTGGTTGTGGTCTGTCTGCCTTTAAACTCTATGTTGGCATATATGTAGCCCAGAAGAGCCACTGACGCTGCCCCAAAGATGGTTGGTTTGTGTTTGGTTCTTCTTACTTCCACAGCCTGACAGCCCACCATTCACTTATACGTTTGGATGCGCAGAATTGTTCGGTCTGAGTCTGCCATTACACAGGTCTCATTACCACCCACCTTTATCACGCAATGTTATTTCTCCCTTCTTGCTCGGGAACTATTCACCATGATGACCGTTGGCCTGTCATCGTCCTCCTCATCTCCGTTTGTACATCATTCGATTGTTGTGATTTTCTTTGCTCTCCATCTGCAAGCTATTGTGATGTGACCGTACCTCCTGCAGTTCGAGCACTCCTTGCTCTTCACAGGACAGTCTTTTTTGTTGGCCAAGTGTTTTGTGCTGGTACAACTGTGACACTTCAGAGGCTCTCTTTTTCTCAACCCTTTGTCTTCAGCAGCATCTCTCTTTGGCCTGTCACGCTGCCCTCTCCACTGTACGTTGACACCTCGGATGTTGGCGCAGGACCCGCCATTTCTCTTTGCCTGCATGAGGATTTCCTCTTCTGAACGAGCTCTCTGAATGGCTTTGTTTCAGTTGATCTCCTTCACTAGGATTAATTTATCCAGCACCTTTCTGCAGTTAAGTGTGCACCATCAGCATGTCACAGATGACGTTCTATATATTGTCGCCGAAACCACACTGTGATGCTAACTGCCTCATATGTGAGATGAAGTTGTCTACCGGCTCGCCATTCTCTTGATTCCCACTGTAAAATTTTAGACTGTGCAGCACAACGTTCTCCTTATTTGAAAACCTTAACACGATGCGACGAACAGTCTCCCGAACAGTCTCCTTGAACACATCGTCTTCGTCCTCCTCTACTGGCTTTAGTTTGAGGCCTGAAAATATCCCCTGCCCTTCGACGCCCATGGCATTAAGTAACTTGGCCTTCTTTCTCCATGCCAGGTCTATGCCCCCATGGCCTCCAGGTAAATTGTAAACATTGGTTCCCATTGCTGCCATGGTATCCCAGACCTACCAGGGGCTGGAGAAATGCTGGAGGTGGCGTAGCTGCCTGCATGTCGGCTGTATCGGTTTTCTTCCCAGGTCCTCATCACCAATCATGTAATAGTGTACAGAAGACTTGACAACAGCTTGTGGGTGAATAACTTTAATGGCAGTTCACAATCTACAGGGTGTTGAATTTCGGAGGCGTTCTTTAAATCACTCAGTCCTCAACAGCAGTTGCTTCACTGGTGGTGTTGGGGAATATTAACTAGGATCATGTATGTCCAAGTGTAATTTGATAAAGAGGCTGCAAACTCGTGTACAGCAGGAGCGCCTTGAAGTGTCGATTCCTCTTCCGGTCCGCTCTTTGCCTGGCGCGCTTCTTGGAAGGTGCACGCATGAAAACTGCACAGTCTCACGAGATCTCGGCGGTGCTGCGATCTTGCGAGGCTGCTCGTCACATCAGGTTCTGCAGTCTGCCCAGCAGAACTCGGAACGGGCTGCGTGAGAGGGGCTGCCGCTGCCCGCTGCTCAAAATATAAAAGTAGGCGATCATACAGGAGTTTTTTTTACTTTAAGCTCAGCTGAGTTTATATGCAAGAAAATTCCTGTGCTGTCGCCTGCTTTTGTATTTTGAATAGTAGGCGGTCTGCTATTAAAAATACAAAAGCAGAGGAACAAACAGGAGTTTTTTGCATATACGCTCAGGCCAGCTCAGCTTATATGCAAAAAACATGTATGTTTGTCTGCTTTTGTATTTTGAATAGTAGGCCGCCTGCTATTCAAAATAATAACAGCTCAGATAATCTAACAGGCTTCACTTCCAGTGCCAACATCTGGTTCCTGAAGCCTCCTGGCCAGTGCTAGCCACCCCTCTGCTTTACAATGCCCCCTGGGGGTTGGGTGTCCGTCCCCCACTGCAGGGGCTTTCATGCAGTATGCAAGCATGCATACAAACCCATGCAGCATTCAGTGGGGGACACCCTATCCACGAGGGGACATTGTCCCATTGCCCTGCAGCCCAGATCCATAGGTGGGGGCATTTTAACCCATACACACAAAAGAACTGCAGGACCATTACAGATACAGGAAACTCATCTATTAGATCTCTGTCCAGGCTCGGTGGGGAAAAATACATGCACACCTCCTAATATGAATAAGTATTCCACCAACAGAACTGTCTTCACGGAAAAGGCCATTGCAAGGAGCATCATCAGTGCTTGATACTTGTAGGCTCCAAGTGTCAAACACTGATGATTTTCCTTGGAATGGGTTGGAGACAAAATGCACCTGACTTCGGAATACGTTGCCACACAAGCCAAGTGGCAAATAACTTTGTGGTGCACAATACCTAAATTGCATATAATATTATATATCAAGCTACTCTATCGTCATTAGGCTTTCTTTTATAGCAGCATGATATATTACATTAAGCTAAGAAGTGAATCACTTATGGAGCTGCAGATGAGACACAGTGTGATTAAATGATTTGCCCATGATCACACACTTTGGTTAAATGGTCAAACCGGGATGTGGGCAATTTAAGCACTGAGCACATTTTACCAGGTTTAGTTGCTATAACTATTTATTCAGGTTTGCATTTCAAGTGCTTAAATAATACTTTATGTATAGCAAGGCCTTGGAAGCAGACCACGTTACATAATAAACTAGTCGTTCATAGTAAACTAATTATATACTATGTACATCGTCATAGAAATATGTTGAGCAATAATAGTGTGGCTTTCATTTTATTCTCCCTGCCCTGCGTGCAAAGTCACAATTGAATCATGTAGATTAATTTGAGCCTACCAAATCCCCATTGGGTTTTAAAGCCATAGTCATTATTTCATAAAGCATGCAGCATTAGGGCCCCTTCTCACTAAATCCCCACGTTCACATTTCGTATGGGGCAAAGTCCCGACTAAGAAACCCCCACCCACGCCCCATCAGTGCCTATTGGCTCTCATTCTAATGCTATGTTGATACAGAGCAATGTATCAGGTCCTCCGAGAGCCGCTCTGCTTCTCGGAGTACCTGGGGCATTGTCCTGACAGAGGGACACCTCCCCTATTCCACACCCTCTTTGACAATGAAAGTGCCGAATGGGAAAGGAGTCCTACTGCCAGGACAATGAGGGTCCAGCTCGGCACCCTCATTGTTCTGCTAGCGGGACACCTTTCCCGTTGTGCACCCTAATGGGAGCGGTGTCCCACTGCCAAATGTCCATGTATGGCTCTTAAAAGATATCAAACAACGAATGAGCAAGGTCAGGTCAATCTCTGCTGAAGAGTAACCACTGCTACACCCTGAGTGGGTGACCCCCTGTGTGGGTGGTCACAGAATTCTTATGAAACTGTTCTTCTGCACAACAGGGTTTTATTTTGAAGTGCAGTGGTGTAGTAATACACTGGTATTTTTCAAAAAACATAGGACATTCACATTTGAGGACATACAAAGTGTAGTACCTAAGTACGAATGATCAAGTAGTCAATATTTGAGACATCTACTTGTACAGTTTGTTCATTCTCTATAGGTTCCTTGGGAAGGAAGCTTAGAGAATTCAGTGGAATCATAAACAGGTGGGGGGCCCATAGAGTGTGGGTACAATCAAGAGTTGAACAACAACATATAATACATGTCAACACAACAGTGTTTCGGCCATTTTGCGTGGAGCCAGGTGAGCCCTAATGGTGTAGGCCTTCATCAGGACAGGAGTGTCTTTACGAGTGGAGGGTCCTATGTGGTCGAATCCGAGGAGTTTACTGGCTCAGATTAAGAGGTGGAAGGATCCACTTCTTTAGGATGCAGTCGTCATCTTGTCAACAGGCATGGTCACGTCTATTGTCAGTGCATTCAGCTGCCAAGATCGTTGAAGCAGCAGTGTGACGTCTCGAATGTCGAGGACATCTCGAGGACATGTCGAGGACATCCGAGACGTCACAATGCTGCTTCAACGATCTTTACATTTGAATGCACTGACAATAGACATGACCGCGCCTGTTGACCACATAGGACCCTCCACTCGTAAAGACACTCCTGTCCTGATGAAGGCCTACACCATTAGAGCTCACCTAGCTTAACAGAGTTTTTTCACTGAATTCCGTAGGTTTCTATTAGTGCAACTTAACCATAATGTCCCTTTAACAAAGTTTGTTCAACCCTAACAACCCATTAACACAGATTTGTCTGTGAATTTCATAGGAGTGAACATGTTGCATGATGTTACAGCACTGTATATGAGTTATTAATAATTCCTCTTTTAACATATATGAAAGAACTGTAGACCTCCTTTAACAAAGATATTTTTTCCAACGCATACTGACGTGTGTCGTTATCAGCAGCACATGCTGGGGATGCAAGTTATGGTTCCATGGTTGAATTGCCTAGACCATGATACCAACCCCACCAAACCAACCCCACTATCCACTGCACCTACTCTACATCCTAGTTCAGTGTCCACTATTCCTTCATATTGTGACCAATGGCCAGTCTCCACAATCCACAATCCATGGGGTATGGAGCATGGGGCATGGGTTTCGGACATGCCGCATTCCCTATCAGCAAATCACAGTACACATTTGTCCTTGCTCAGGGACAGGCCCATTGCCCAGGCACCAAAGTTATATCACCATGTTTTGTACCTACATTTTGAAACCTTAGACAAAATAAAACACAGAAGACATTCCCAAAACATGCTTTGAGGTCCTTGCTGATGCTCCTCGCAAATGTTTGCTGCAAGCCTGCCCAGCACTTTGGGCTGTAGCCATGTCAAATGGACCACATTTATAAGCCTTTCAACTATTTAGGAATCCCCCTCTAATGTTGTCCCCTCTTGGCAAAACAGCACAAACCTTTGCAGAGGCATTCAGGGTCAGGTCTAAAATGATATTCCAAACGTCCATGGAGTTTCATTGAGTGGCACCAAGGTTATAAGCCATCCAAAAACTGCTTTTCACTGACCCTATGATGGAGAAATATGCATGGATGCCCCTGAACACCTGAGATGTTTGTGGACTTGAGAGATGAACAAACACCAGATGTGTGGCTTTTCATGGCCATACTCATCAACCCTCACCTCCCCACAGATTGTTTCATTAGTTTGACAAGTACAATGTTGTATTTTTTAATACGTGTTTACCGTGATATCTGCGGACTACGGGCGCAGTTCGCGAATCCAACACGGCACCCATTTCAAAGGTTTTGACACACCTCACATTTTTAATTGACCAATCAGCGGGCGCATATGATGGCCGCGAATGTCACGCTACTCGTTGATTGGCCCAGAGGAGACTGCAAATCCTGAATCAGGAAATGATTCCATGGACCGTACCCATATATTACACATTTCTTTTACCTACTTTTTTGCCATTTAAAAAAAAATAATAATGTTTTACAGATTTACACCACATTTGCAAAAGCACACTTTTGGGACAAAGACACTGCTCCTCGTGCAAGTCTTGTGAAAATCCGTTCAGTGGTTTGGGCTGTAGGACCCAGCAAAAACTATTTTCCATTACGTCTAAGAGGATTTAAACATTTTTGGGACATCCCTATAACTTTGCTGTCCCCGCACCAAACTTTGCAAAATCATTTCGATGTGGCCATATACATTTTTGTCAAAATCTGGTGAGGATTCGTCGAACGGCACCAATGTTACAAGCTACCCAAAAAGTGCTCTTCCTATGAGTTGAGCCACTTAACCATAACAAAAGGGACGCTAATGCAGGCCCTGTAATATATAAAATTACAATAAATTACTAGATGATCGTACATTTTGCATTTGTTTTTTTTAAATGTGTCTTATTTTTTATGTTATTTATGTTATTGCAATGCTATGTATAATTTCATGTGTGATTCTGTTTGCATCAAACACATGAATAAAATTAAATATATTTAGGGCCTAATTCATGGAACTTTTAGCACAGTGACTTTACACTGACAACAAACACCCTGATTCAGAGCGCTGTAAAGTGTATTTTTGCAGTGCAAAGTGACTTTGCACCACGCTAAAAGTTCGAGGAATTGGGCCCTTTGTTTGCCGGCAGCAAGGATGCTTTATGAGTCTCATTTTTAAAGAAACCACATGTATGTGTTCTACATTCTATTTTGATTCATACTTTTGTTAAGAAAACTCTTTTTCATTTTCTTTTAACCAAGTCGCTTTTATATAAATATACTGGTTCACTTTCTTCGGACAGATGTTTTAAGGTTTGCCTCACACATCAGAAAGTTTCAATAGTGTGCACTCATCGTTCTCTATGTCTTCCATTTCTTTCTGTTCTTTGATCTTCTTTGTAGGACTTGTTTTATTCAAATATGTCAGCAAACAATGGGGGAAAAATATAAATATCTTTTTTTTCTGAGAAAAAAAACACAATTAGGGAAAACCAAAACTGGCCAATGCTCTAACGAGCTTGTGTGAGAGACTTCGATGTTGCATGAAACTTACATGGATTGTGGGAGACTTCCCACGTCTTGAAATTAAAAACAAGAAGTCACTTTAAGTTTCAAATGCGCTCAATCAATTGTATTTACAGCAGTGTGATCCAAAATACATTGAACACAATAGCCTAGACTACAAGAAATGTGTATTATTTTTATTGCCAGTAATAGGATAATGCTAACCTATCAATAATCATACGCCTAATTTCAGCAAAACAACCAGGAGCCAGCTTTTTTTAAAATCCTTTTTATCTGCGCCGGTAGAAGAACATTGCCTTGATAGCTGGTAAAGGAGCATTCGATTATTCCGTGGTCTTAGAAACATGATTTCTACTGTCACTCTCAGAATAATGTAAATTAAAAAAAGCAATCCCGTCGATTGGCATGAAAGTAATATTCAATCAGAAAGTCTTGTGGCTCTGATAGAATCACAGTCAGGTCACTGATATTCTTCCCGGAGATTCGAATAGAATCTCTGGGCTGGATGGCAGGTGGCTGTGTCACAATTTATTTAGCACTTCGGATAAAGAAACACAAGCATTGCATCTCTAGTGACTGACAGCAAGATTGATGCAGTCAGAGCAATCTGTTGTCACACCAGTTAGGGAACAGCTTTAGAATCAATTCACTTTAATACTGCAAGGAAATGAGCTCCCAGCATGCTGATTTTAAGTTGCATGCTAAAACTTTGAGAA
Organism: Ambystoma mexicanum; assembly: GCF_040938575.1. Taxonomy (NCBI): domain Eukaryota; kingdom Metazoa; phylum Chordata; class Amphibia; order Caudata; family Ambystomatidae; genus Ambystoma; species Ambystoma mexicanum. The sequence goes on along the minus strand of NC_090930.1, from coordinate 1,173,558,560 downwards.
AGTAGCAGATGGAACAACCGCACATATGCTTCTCTCTGTATCAGCCAAACACTAGAAACATATTCAAGCAAAGCATTCATCATATCAGACTCAAATTGTTTTCGATGTGGCTACTTAGTTCAAGGAAAACATTTAAGAAGCATGCTATGGCATACAAAGCATGAAGGCAGAAGATAACTTGCATTTTGCTAGAAGAGAATTTAAACGTGGATTAAAAAGAACAACCTTGCTCAAAACTAAGGTGTGATGAATAGTTATATGGTGCTTCCGTCATTTTTCCTAGATTTCTGAAGTATTTGAAAGACAACATGACGAGAGAAATGCAAACATAGGCATGCAACCTCATTTTAGATGAGGAGCTGGAAATTAAGATGTGAGGTGTAAGGCATTTACGCCTACATTTCCCGCTCTGCTTGCTCACTTTTCCTGCTTTTCCTGCTGACAAAAGGTGGATGAGGGGCACGGCTGGAAATGAGGTAAATCACTGCCCTGCTCACCTCCTCAGTCTAGTGGGAGAGCATCGTTTTACACCTGCGCTGAATTTTCGTGCTGGCGTAAAACAAATGGATTGTTATGGGATGCACCTCGGGTTTGAGCCTTGGCAAAAGCATGTGATGTTTACTTTTCCATGATATGGAGGGGAAAATGAAAGAGTAAAAGGGAGTTTGACTTGCTTTCACTCGTTTCTTGCCCACTTTGCCTCAAGGACATTTCAAATGGCATGCAAGGGACCCCACGGCATGTCAGTGCTATTGTTGCTGATGCCCTGCATGCAATTGCTGCTGCTTATAAAATGAGGCCGATACTCTAATGTCAAACTAGATTAGATTTCATGAAATCAAGACCTTGGGGGTCATTTTCTAAAGGATGTTGCAGGAAATTAATGCTCTGCCCAGCTCACTCAGAAATGAAGCCTCATATGCTGTCTATCGCAAAGCACTTAAGACCAAACTCTTCAACTAAGACAAGCGCGTCAGTAAGCCATCAGCACTGGCACCACCGGGTCTCCCCAGCAACCCTAGTATTGGTTAATCTAACCTCATGTAACTGCCATTGCATTGCTGAATTGATCCCCTGTAATTGGAACCATTAGGCCAAGCACCTTGTTATTGTCCCTGTAATTCAATTGGCCTGGTTTGTCAGCATTGTCCAGAATGTGTTTTCCTCCTGTAACTAAGTAATCCCAGTGCCACGATTTGGTTCCCCGGTAACCATGGAACCGGTAGGCCAACAGCACAATGTTATTTTCCCTGTAGTTTTAACTGTGTGTGTTCTTTCAGCACTATCCAGATTGTGTTTTACTCTTACAACTAAGTAACCCCTACTGTAACAGTGTCACAATGCCTAAGGGGTGCTTTGTGCACTTTATAAACGTAAAAAATAAATAAATAAAATAAAAGTAAGGCATAATACATTTATGAATTAATTTCACACTACAGCCAATGAATACATCTTTACAGGGTGAAAAAGGGCCAGAAAGCAGAGTTTAGATCTCTGCAGTGCTTTTCTCCCCCATCCTATTAAGGAATTTTGATTTTTATACCTTCCTGTGATTATCATGCTGGAACAAAATAAATTGATTCCTATGGAATCTGCCGCTGCTTAGCCCCCAGTAAATGCCGTGTTAGGGAGAATTCTCTTATAAGGCTAATTTCCCAAACCTCGTGAGTCCCCCAGCAGCTTTGCTGGATTTTTGGGGTTTGTATTTTTCTCCTGCTAAGAGTGAGACTCTTTTCCTCCCACTCTTAGGCATGATTTGAGGTATGTCTTTGACTTTTTGTGTGCTTATGGGCTATGGGGTCTTTTACTCCATAGGGTATCATCTGTTTTTCAGGTGTGTTACACAGCACCCTCAGTGCAGTAACACAGGGGTTTCATAGTGACCTCCAAACATAGACTCCACACACTGGGAATGACTACTGTCTCCCAGGGCAAGTAAAGTCACCATTGACTTTACTAGTTGTAAATTGTGAACAGAAACAGTACAAACCATCATATTGTGGAAGTACTGGAAGCGGTTAATTATATTGCCCCTGGGTCTGTTTTGAAGGGGGCACTGTCCAGTCCCCCCTTGTCGAGTTTCTGGCTGGTGGCAGTGGTTACCACGCAAAATATTCCACCAGAATATTCTCTATGGGAATTTCCCATTGATAACACACCTCTTTTTGGTGCAATGTTAAAGATACAGCCGGTTTATTTATTTACTATTAAATCAATGGTTGGGTCTTTTTGCCAGAACTCTTTTCTAAAATGGCGTTCATGTCTGTCTCTGTAACTCTAACCAAGGTCGAGTCCTTTGTTCCACTTTTTGGCGGGCTTCTCCACAGAAGCCCTCCAAATGGTGCCACTCTGTCTGGGTTCCACAGGATGTTTAGGGAGGGGAATTGGCACCCTGGACTGCATTGCCTTAGCAACTCAAGTCACACTCTGTTTTGATTGGGCCAGTGGTGAGCCGCCCGGCTCACCACTTAGCATGTTTGAGTGACAGCTAGGCTGTTGAATGGGGGTTTTTATGCATAAAAGCAGGGCCTTTGGGACTGGAACTTCAGAAGTCACCACAGGACCTAAGAATCTGAAGAGGGAAGAAGCTGAGCCATCTGCAACGAGACACCACCGGTGAAGCCCTGCTGCAACAAACTCACCACTTTCCCAACGACAAGAGAAGATCTTCTGCTGGACGAGTATTCTTCCTCTGAGCTGGTGGGACCACCCAGTTCACCCTTTTCACCTTCCAAAGACGTCTGTTGGTCGAATCGCCCGTGCCAAGCGCCCCGGCGGCCGGATAGCCAAGCTTCACCACTTTGACCGCAAATAAAAGGAATGCACATTTTACCGACGAACTATGCGGGTGGTTTCATCCCTGTGCAGTGCATCGACTCCACCTTTCCTCCTCGACGAGATCCTCTCTAGCCCTGGACGAAATAATGAACTGCAACCACTGCCAGGAACAACTGCCACCGCTGGAGCTTCCTCTCTCTTTAAGGTACTGTGTCCTGCCTGGCCTACCTTTCTGCGGTTTGCCCAAGGTGACCCTTAAATTCTTGGATTTCCAACTGGGTTGGCCCCAGACCTTCTAACTTTACCTTCTTAAATCACCCCAACCTCTTTTGAACATTATGCAAAGACTTTTAGTGCATTTTAAACTGTGTGATCCTGGACACATTTCGCTTTTCTCCATTTAAAGTGGGCCTGGCCTATGAACTTTGGCTCTACAGTGTATACTGTCTTTATTCCCTTGCTGCGAACTCCTAAAAGTGTTGGGACTTGTTTTATTTCTATGCTCTGCCTTTTTCTTTCCCTTTAACTGAACTATTGGAGTGCCATCAGGTTACGCGTGCACATCTGTTTTAACAAATTGTGGTGTTTTAACTCTGACTTGTCTAATAGTTATGAAGGGCAGTGTGTATACTTTACCTGACTGTGTTTTAACTTGCTTTTGATTTAGAGTGCTCGTATATTGCCTAAAGTGTGTTTTAAATAATTAATTACATACTTTTTATACAAAGCTCTGGTCAGTGTCTGTTTGCTCTACTGTGTTTTTAGCCCTATTGTGTATACTCTATATAATGCCCTACTCTTCTTAGAGAAGTCTGACTGCTCAGCCACAGCTACCAGGTGAATCTGGGTGGTGCAGACTGCTACCAATTGGGTTTACTGCTTACTCCTGTAGTCTTAATCTTTTTGCAGTGTTCCCCAAGGGAACTGCACAGGATTCTGCCTAACATGCCGTCAGATTCTATAAGAATCCATTCGTTAATATCGCATGAAACATATAATCTGCAGACTGTCTTTACTTTTCAACAAGACTGATCATAAAAGGAAGAGGAAAGGTGATTTTGCCTCGTTTTTCCCTTTTGCTGTACACTCTGGGCTTGATTTCCGAAAAAAAGTGCAAAGTACGTATAAAAGTGTTAGCATTGTGCAAATGCATTGCGCTAGGAAGCGATTCACAGAAATAAGTGCAAGCAGGGACCTGCAGTACAAAGAAAACAGTATAGCACCTGACACGCCCACAACAAGCCCCAGTGCACGTTTTGCACGCTATGTGAACCATGTCAATAGATGCAGCGAAAATAATTTAAATTGCATGATGATTACTTACAAGTAATCACCGTTACTTGCACTCATACCAACCATTCACAGTGCCAGAGTGCCACAAGTCTGTGCCCCCCAAATGCAAAGTGTGTCTACAACCACACACAAATGAGTGTCACCTCATATTACGTTGCACAACCCTGACATAAATTCATAAGTACACAAATATGCCAGCTCAATGTCGCTGTTAGAGAGCAATAGTCCAAATTAAGCTAATCAATAGAATCATCAGTCCACGTGCTTTGTGCAAAAGTTTATAATGGAATGAAGAACAGAACTGCCGACACGTGTTTCGACCCTGAACAACGGGCCTTTTCAAGGCAAAACTGTTCATGATGTGAAACAAAGTTCATGATATTTACATATAGTGTAGAAACACATGATGCATACAAGGGAAAAGGTACAAATCAAAGAAAAGAATTGATCACAGAGCAAAATTAAAAGTGAGAAGGGACCAGAACGCATCAGGAAAAAAACACAAAATTAGATATGCAAGGTAAACATAAGATATACAAAATGTGATACCACGTTGTCAAAATAAAATGTTACCATTGGAGTTAAGACATTCAGAAACCAGTGTCCAGAGATGCGAAGTCCAATGTTTCGTACATGTGGAAAGAACAGAAACCATACCTCAATCCAGTCTCTCAGTGTCTACAACCACTATTCCTACTCTCTGTACTGTACACTGGCCAATCTATGCCCCCAAATGCCAAGTGAGCCTACACCCACTATTCCTACTACACCCACTTGAGTCCCCCAAATGTCTACACTATTCCTACTCCCTTTACACCCACCAATGTGAGCCCCCAAATGCAAAGTGCACCTACACCAAATATACCTACTCCCTGTACAACCACCAATCACCATCCCACACACATATCCCCACACCCACGCATCCCCCTCAGAGAACTACTACCACCTACAAGGTACACCCAAAATCCTCACATCTCTGCACCTACACATCCCCCTCAAAGTAGTAGCACACACAAGGTGCATCCGAAATCCCCAGTACTCTGCACCCACACATCTCCCTCAAAGTACTAGCATACACAAGGTGCATCCGAAATACTCAAGACTCTGTACCCACACAACCCCCTCAATGTACTAGCACACACAAGGTGCATCTGAAATCCCCAGGACATTGCACCCACGCATCCTGTTCAAAGTACTGGAACACACAAAGTGCACCCAAAATCCCCAGGCCTCTGCACCCACACATCTCCCTCAAAGTACTAGCACACACAAGGTGCACCCCAAATTCTCACAACCCTGCACCCATGCATCCCCCTGGAATACAAAATAGGGCATATGGCTGACTCATACATTTGTCTCTGACCTGTCTCCATTAGCACCCACTCTGTGGGGGCACAATGGTGGTTGAGATCTGTCCACCTCAGATAGTGGCTGTGTGGTGCAGCTGGTGGACGACCCCCGCCCCCTGTGCATGTACGCGTGCAACCAGAAGGCAGCAAGCCAACCACACCTCAGGGGGCCTGGGTACCCCTAGTGCAGGTGTCGCCCAATTGCCCTGATGCCAGAGTGACGCTGAAGTGAGACTGGAAGCTGTTGGCCATGTGGGACCTTGCCTCTGGCAGAAGTCCCAGAGGAAGAGTTTGCTGGGCTCCATGAGGTGGACCCTGACACACTGGGTTGTCAGTCCCGACCACTGGGCATCCACCAAGCTGAACCAAATGGCCACAGTAGAATGTGAGAATGAGCTGGACGCACAGTCATGGAGAAGGCAGTGAGGATGAGCCCTAGGGCCTGAGCAAGTCTGGCCGAGGCAGGCAGGGTTAAGAACTCCACCAACATAACATGCAGGGTCACAGCTCTAACCCAGCTCTGGTCTTCGTGTGCCCCAACACTCACAGGAGTGAAAAGTATCACTGCACAAAGGTCAGAGTCATGGCCATTGGCCAGCAGCTTCCCATGCGTGGTTGTGGGAACCTAATCCAGCAGGTGTCAGAGACATAAGGGATAAGCAGCAATGAGTCATGGGCACCCGTCTTGCGATGAGAACATAAGCATGTGAGGGGTTTGGGACTGGACTGCTCAGCAAACTATTCCTCATAATTGCTGTTTATGAGTGTAAACATCCCCCATGAGAATACAGATTCAATTGCAATGATGGCAGCAAGTGCAAGGATACATAGTGGTGATGTAACATGTTGGCCCATGTGCCAAAGTACAACTGAGAACATCATTTATTGAAACACTGCTCCTCTGTGCTGTTGTGAGGGATATCCTTCTGCCAAGGGTACTAAGCCATGCTCAAAATTGAGTCCACTAATGTGAAATGTAGATCAGCACATCCCTGTATGCCAGCCCAAAGCTGTGATTGGTCCCCTAAAGCAGGCTAGCAATACACCAGTCACCTGTAAACTTGAGCCCCGAAAATGACCAGTCTGACATCCTCTTAATAGAGTGCGCCACAATTCCTCTAACAACCTTCAAGGCCGAAAGGATGGTCCAGTGATACCTACATGGAGATCTCTGGGGACAGTAGCACTGTCCAAAGCCCTCCACAGGATGGGAGGAAAGTTCTGTCCATGACAGAATAAATAACTGTCCCCCAACCACTCCCAAGTAACATCGGGAGTGACTCATGCCGTGTACCAGGACTATGTAATCACAAACTTAACTCATGTGTTGGAAGATGAGACCATGAAGTGGAGCATCCAGTCCAGGATTCCATTGCACGCAACCTGGAAGTCAAGATCAGCAAAAGCACCCTGTCCACCTGCACCAAATTGGTTCCACCATTCACCATGCAACCAGAAGGGAAAGTACTGGTGCTGGCGTCTTCTTCACTCCAAGCAGCTGAATCATCCCACTGAAACCCATCCAGCCTGACATTGAAATGTGTCCTGGCAAAGCACATAACTGGCCAGTCCTCAAGAGTCTGTTCAAAAGTGGCCCCCAAACATATATCAGGAGGCTCAGTTGCCGACCTTTACAGTAGACCACCACCACAGCCATGCACAGCTGGCATAGAACTGCAGGCTCATTGCTTGCACCTTGTTGCACCCTTCAGCAGCACTTCATGTCTGTTTCCAGTGTGAAAAGGCCAACTTTGCCTGTCGAAGATTGAAGACACTTTGGACTGACAACCTGCATCACATGAGCTTCCGACTTATGATTGCACAGAGTGCATGCATTTGCCCATGCTCAAAACCTGCATGCTGCCAGGGCCCCCGTGAACCTATGTGCCCCTCTAAGCCAGATCTGTTTACATGAAGTTAACAAGCAGGCTCAGCCTTGTCAGCCCACCAAAAACCAAATGCAAGTACAGTGACACTGAACTGACCTGGCCCATTTGTGCATAAAACAATGGTTAGGACGTGATTCTTCATGTGTTCAGTTCCCAAACCTCTGCATGTCAGTACCTAAACCTTTACCCCATTAAAACCCACTAGATTTGTCACTATCTCCAGTGTTTTGCCACAACACCCTTCTGCAGCTTGTAGAGGGATATTGGGCACTCATCAATTCAACTACTACTGTAGGAGGCGAGTTCAAAATGAGTGACCAGTATGTTGATGATACCTGGATTGGGCAATTCCTTCATTTCCACCAGCGAAAATGTATGTTCTGTGTAATTACTGGTTCACCTTTACACATCGTTTGAGGAAATTGACTTCACTTGGAACCGCCTCACCAAATAAGGCAGAGGAATATCACCTGAGTGTACCTGTTGACCCACATGAATGTGTCGTGTCACCATTCTTAGAAGTGTGAGGGTGGAGTGGCCCATCACATCCCTACTCACCCTTATACACCAGTTGTTCAGATTCCAATCCTACACAGATGTGTCTCCGAAGATGAACACCAGGGAGAAATCAATGCCTACATTCATTGGAGGCAGTTGTGGGGCTACTGCCATGCATTCACCTGATGTACATGTTCAGGTCCAAATACCCTTAGGCACACACTGATCTACTCAACGGATGTTGGAGTGATGTTTGGGGTGTACCACATGAATTTGCAGACATGGTGTGTGAAATGAACATAACTCTGCACAAAAGGCCCTATCAGACAGCACAGACATTTGCATTATATATACACTGAGCATGCCAGTGACCTTCACTGTGATTTGCAACATCACAGAGCAATAAACACCATCACTGGCAACATCACCAAACCCAACAAACTGTTGACTCACACAAGACATTGATAAAGCCTTTGATTGAAATATCACCCATATAAGCATACATACATCCACAGCAGAATTACAACCTTATATGACTATTGGGTTCATCTATAGCAACCACATCTCAGGATCACATGTGTATACAGTGAAACATCCATGGGTACTGAAAGGTACATTCATCATTGTACTACATAGGTAATTAAAGCTCTGTACAGCCAACATACCTGACTACATGATCATCTGTGGAAGGAATGCAATGTAGGACAACCTTGACTACCACAAAGATAAACCACAATTAGAGACCACCACCCCTACACACATACAGCTAGAGATGCTCATGACAGTTTGTATACAACACATATACATGTACCAGTCGTATGCATATGCATCAACTACATGTATAAACTGAGAAGGTCACAATGATTAGATTTACATATGTTGATCTAGAAGTGCATGGATGTGAGCCTGACACCTGCATTCAGCACACACAGTGCTTTTTGGCAATGTACACATGTAACACAGAATCATACCTGCATGGTGACCAAATACATGGACATATGCTACACAGAATCCTGCTGACTCAAAACAATGAGATGCTGAGTGAGGTTTCATTAATCCCAACAAGCATACCACATGAGTACGCTGAATGCAACCATCAAAACAGCCCAGTGTTAAATGCACACCAAACGATGAATGCATACAGACATGTGCGTTGGACAAAGTGATGTGCACGGCAAAACAAAATCACTACATCAAATTTTCTGATGTAAAGAAATAACTGTATTTCAATGCATAGATTCTATGAATCAGGAAAACATTAGCATAAAACAAAATTCCAGGAATCCACCTTTCCAAATATAAATATGATACAAATATATATATTACACAGCCACAGTAGTGGCTGTGTAGTTATGGTTAAATTGCTAATCCCATAGGAAGAGCACTTTTTGGGTGGCTTATAACTTCGCTCTCCCTGGACGAATCCTCACCAAACTTTGCAAAAAAAGTATATGGCCCACTCTGAATTTGCAAAGTTTAGTGAGGTTTGGTCCAGGGGGGGCAAAGTTATAGGGGAGGTCTCAACATTTCTTTTTTGCCCATAGACTGAATGGGGAAAAAACGTTGCGCACGCCTACAGCCCAAACCGCTGGACGGATTTTCGCCAAATTTGCGGCAGGAGCAGCGGCTTGGTCCCGAAAGTGGGCTTTTATAAATTTGATGAAAATCTGTCGAGTAGTTTTTTTTTTAAACGATCAATAAGTAGGGCTAAAAAAATGTGTTATATCTATGTCCGCTCCGTGGACACACTTCCCTGTTCGCTCCACGGGCAGGACACCGATTGGCTAATCGGCTTGCGTCATGTCCACGGACATGTGACACGTTCACTGATTGGATGGTCAGAGCGTGAAGTGCGTCAGATTGTTCTGATGCTCCCGCCATCTTGGATCCACCAACAGCGTGGCGGCGAACAGAGGCAAAATGTCGTTTTGCAGAGTGTTTTGGTGTGCAAGAGTGCTTGGGGAGGTTTGGGGAGTAAGAGATGGGTCAAATACTGTATTTGTTTAGGTGGTAGGTGCTACTGATGTATTCGCCATGCCTGCTCTGTCCGGGATGTCCGTAATTAGTGAAAATGAGGGGTGTCCTAAGGACAGTATTCCCATCCGTGCTGTCCGCAGGCAAGTTGAAATTGTTCTAAGGACACGCGCGGTGTACGCAGACATAAAAATTGCCCATATGCCACAGTTAAAATGTTTGATTCTATGGGTGTGATATGCTGCAGTGGTTGTGGCCAGGGCCTAGAGTCTTGGGTGCATGGCCCCAGGCCGTACATACACCCAAGACTCTAGGCCCTGGCCACAACCACTGCAGCATATCACACCCATAGATCACACCCATGGAATCAAATATCTATCAAATATTTGCAAATCTATAGTTTGTGTACTGTTTGATTTGTATAGTTTGTATTTGAAGTTTTGGCTATGTCATGTCATTAAGATTGTAGAGTTTGGTAACAAGCACTGCAGTATCAAATATCCATGCAAGTACACTTTTTGTATTGTGATGTATGGTAGATGTTTGCTTCAATTGTTCTGTTATGCAGCAGTATTTATGCGTTGTATTAGAATATACTTACAGTTTGATTTTTTGAGATTTGATATATTTTTTTCATGAGTTGGGTAACTGGAGCACATATTCTTTTTCAATTTCTTTGATAAAAGAAAAGAGCATGTTAGTGTATGTATTTTATAAAGACTTATTACATTGCATAATAGACATTTCAGCTTTTTTTCGACCCTCATATCCAGCAGTTTACAAACCAGTGTACTGTGCAATTTGCTCAGTTTCTGTGTTTGTTTTTCAAATCATTGGGTCTGTGGAAAAAAAAAATCCAGTCTATTTGTTTGTTTGTTTTCAGTGTCCACTTGTTGTTTCTGGCTAATGTTCTATCTGTTGGCTTGTTGCAGATTTATTGAGCAGTTAGATACCTGTTGGCGTATTCTAACTGGTTATAGTTTTTTTTAATTGAAGGTTTGTTAATGTTTAAGTACAGATTAGTTATTAAATTTTGGTTTTAAGAAGATTAACTAAGGGTTTGTAAGATTTGCTGGTAATCTCTGCTTTACAGTAATGGTACTACCATTACATTCAAACCATCTACATTTCTTTTTTATATATGCAGTGTAGTGACCTGCATTGGTTGTGACTCCTGCCGGGTAGATTATACCTATTGTTGTGAAGGTTTTCCTACCAAGTGATACTTGACCATGTTTGAATCCAGTCAACTTGCAGGTAGTACATAATCTACCATGGTTTGCATTTTGTACAAGTTGCTGAAATGGAACAGATTCACAATTAGGTATGGATACATACACGAAGCATTCATTAGGGATTTGTTTCTGTGCCACATTGTGCATGTATGTTTCCACATGTATGAAATCTGGAAGATTTCATTTATAGGTATGTTTTTGTTTTCCAGTACTTGTAGTAAGTACATTAGAAATTCTTGTGGATCTTCCTGTGAGTTTATAGTGAATTTCACCATTCCAGCACAGTAGTCCAATTCTTATCTTATTCCATGAACACTATACGTGTTGTCAGGAATGTCTGTTGCATTTCTATGAAGGACTAACATTTGCAAACACAATTGGTCTGTACTGTGTAAGTAAATGTTGTCAACAATTGGTGGCAATTGAAATACAATATTCATTGCTACATTTGCATAGCAATTTACACCAGTTATATTTCAAAATTTGAATGGACCAGATAGTTCTGTGTCCAAGTCATTTTTTTTGGGTGTGTGTTGCTTCGTTGAAGAAGTCCCTGAGTTATTTTGAGTAATAGGTTCTTCTTTGGTTGTGGTAATTGATGAAGTATTAGTTTCTTTTACTCTCTTTGGAGGATTTGCAGTGAGATCCTGTTGTATTTCTGTTTGAATTAGTTTTCGTTTACAATGTTTTCCTTTTTGTGGAACAGGATGTGTATTTAGATGGGGGGTGTATAGTGAACGTAGTCTATTGTATTCTAAAATGCAAGGAATATCAGAGTTTACTTTCCTTGCATCAAAGTTGATTAGCAATAGACCGTCAAGTGTATGTAAGCGTGATAGTGCTACGTAGCACATGCCTTCTTTAAAGACTGTGTTCCCAATATCTATCAATGCTTTGTCTAGGGTAAGGCCTTGTGATTTGTGAATGGTGACTGCGTATGCTAGAGTTAGAGAAAATTGTTCTCTGTGTACATATATGTCTTTGAAGAGAAGGAATCGAGCTGTTGAGTGCCCTATCCGTTTTACTTCTGAAAGTTTGTCAAAGAGAATATTGACAAACTGAATGTTGTTGTCACGTGGGTATGTTTGAAAGCCAACAACTGTACCCAGTGTTCCATTAACTAGTCCTTCCTCCACGTCAAGGTTACGTTTAAGCATTACTCTACAGTTTAAGGATAATTTTAATATTTTCTCCAAACCAGCTGTGTTGGAGATAGAATTTTCTAAGGTATTTAATCTTGTTGTGGCTTGTTGACACATGGGTAGTGTCATACCATGTACGTCCAGTTTGTTTGTGGAGCAAATTTCAATTATTGGTTGCATTTCTTTTTTCAACATTGTTTCATTGAATTTGGAACAGCTTGCAAGAGTTGGCATTAAGGACATACAATTGACATTTGTGTGTGCTCATTGTTCCATGACATCAGTAGCTCATGAATTATGGTGATAAAGTGCATGGATGTGCCAGGTTTTTAATATTGCTTGTGCTTCTTGAGATAGTACACCAACTCTAATACTTTTCAAAATGTTGGCGTAAGTGAGGCCTGCAGATTGGCACATGTTTTCTGTTAATTCTCTGTATTGGAAATGTTGCCAAAGGTTGACATTTCCTATGCTGCCAACATTTTTACGGCAGAGTTTGTGTCCAAAGGTTTTAAAAATAGGCTCACCTTTCACTGGTGTCAATTGAAGAAGATCTCCGAAAAACAATAATGTATTTTCCTCCAAAGAGCTCTTCGTAGTTTTTTTTAAAGTACTTCTTGCAATCTGAGGTGAATCAAAACTAACATTAGGTTGGAGACCATGCTCACTTCATCTATTAGTAGCATTTTCATTTGTTTTAACACTCTGCTTAGTTCCATTGCAGCTTCTGTAGAAGTTTGTAATATTCTAATTTGTTTTGCTGTTCTACTGGAAGGAGTAGTAATCGGTGTAAAGTGACACCGCCTATGTTGTAGGCAGCTAAACCTGTGGGGGCAGATGCAACAGCTGACAGTTTGTTGTTTGTCAATTGTTGAAGGAACTTGCTGATGATTTTGATTAAGAATGGTTTGCCTGAACCAGCTTCACCACTGATGTATAGTAGTATAGGTTTGTAAGTTTGGCAGGTACATTCTTTATTTTCATGTTGTACACCATGTGCAATTTCTTTTGTTACTTCTTGAAAAATGGTACACTGCTCTTTGTTAAGTTTTGATTGTAGTACAGTTAAGTATTCTGTATCTTCTTCATAGTGACACATGGTGTTCTCTACTCTGTCATAGCTAATTCTGCCTCATTTGCTGTCCCAGTGGTTCTTGACTTCCTGTCACAGAAGGTTGACTACTGTCGGGAGTGTCCTTATCTAGTTGGGCCTGGAGTTCTTCTTCGTGTTGCTGTTCATTGTGCAACATTGTTTTGTACTGCGTAAAGTTTACATCAGTGATAGTGCTTTAATTTGCTTTGAAACTGTCTTCATAGGAGTCATAGTTTTCTAGTATCTCTTCTTCTTTTCTCCATGGTTTAAAAGGTTGTAGCAGGGACATGTAGTATAGTTCTTTTTGTTGAGGAGTTTTTAATGACAATTTGATATGTTATGTTACTTTGCATTTATATAGCGCCTTATGTACCATTGGTATGGTCTGGAGGCGCTGGTAGGTTGAACGCCCTTGAGAACCGAAGTTCTATTTAGTAGAGAGAGTGGAGAGAGTCAAAGGTGTGTGTGAGCACCGGATATGTGTGCAGCTGGTGTGGCATTCGTGTAATAGCTGCTTCTTAGCGGTAGGTGTGGTGGTTGAGAGATCAAGAGTATGTGTTCATTCTGGCAGTATTTATCCAGACCGATTGTGGCTGTGTTAGGCCTGAGGAGAACACCTGGCTGGGGGTGTGTAACCAGCAGTGTTTAGTTAGAGTGATGGGGAGTATGAGGTAGATGTTGGTATGAGAACAGGTATACCGAATTGTGTCATAGTATCTCTGTGTTCTAGTTGAATGGTGGTGTAAAGAAGAGAGTAAGCGTGGTGATGTGATATGATGGGTTACATGCTCTTTCAAACGTTCCATGGATTCCAAACCATTCCATGAAAGTCACGCAATTCTATGCGCTCCAATCCGTTCCATGTACTCCAGTCCGCTCCATGCACTCCAGTCCACTCCATGCACTCCAGGCTGCTCCATGCGCTGCAGTCCGGTCCATGCACTCCAGGCCACTCCATGCACTCCAGGCTGCTCCATGCACTACAGTCCGCTCCATGTACTCCAGCCCACTCCATGCACTCCAGTCTGCTCCATGCACTCCTGTGCAGTCAGCTCCATGCACTCCAGTCTGCTCCATGCACTCCAGTCCGCTCTACGCACTCCAGTCTGCTCCACGCTCTCCAGTCTGCTCCACGCACTCCAGTTCGCTCCACGCACTCCAGGCCGCTCCACGCACTCCAGTCAGCTCCATGCACTCCAGTCCACTCCATGCACTCCAGTCTGCTCCATGCACTCCTGTGCAGTCAGCTCCATGCACTCCAGTCTGCTCCATGCACTCCAGTCCGCTCTACGCACTCCAGTCTGCTCCACGCTCTCCAGTCTGCTCCACGCACTCCAGTTCGCTCCACGCACTCCAATCCGTTCCACGCACTTGAATCTGTTCCATGCATTAGGATCTGTTCCATGTACTCTGGTCCGTTCCACGCACTCCAATCTGTTCCACGCACATGAATTCCTTCCATGCATTCGGACCTGTTCCATGTACTCCGGTCCGTTCTGTGAATTTCTAAGTTGTTTTATGCACTCCATCCACGTATTTCACCCATACCATCGACATACTTCCCCGTACCTTTCACATATTACATCAGTACCTTCAACATACGCCACCCGTTCCATCCACATACGTCACCTGTTCCTTCCACATAATCACTCATTCTATCCACATACATCACCCATTCTGTCCAAATACGTCACACATTCCAACCACATACGTCATCTACTACAACCACATCCTTCACCCATTCCGTCTGCTCTACGCACTCAACGGCTCTATGTACGCATCCACTCTACACACTCATTCTCTATAGGCACTCATTCACTCTAGGAACTCATTCGCTATAGGCACTCATCCGCTCTAGGCACTCATCCACTCTACATGCTCTACGCACTCATCCGCTCTACGCACTCATCCGCTCTACGCACTCATCTGCTCTACACATTCATACGCTCTATGCACTCATCCGCTCTATGCACTCATCGACTCTGCGCACCCATCTTCTCCACGCAATCATCCGCTCTACGCACTCATCCGCTCAACGCACCCATCCGCTCTACGCACTCATCAGCCCTACGCACTCATTCGTTCTACGCACTCGTCCGCACTAGGGACTCGTCCGCATTATGCCCTCTCACGCTCTACGCACTCACCCGCTCTACGCACTCACCAGTTCTACACACTCACCCACTCTTACGCACCCCTCCACTGTCACGCACTACTCCGCTCTTACGCACTCATTCGCTCTTACGCACCTATTCGCTCTTACACACTCGTCTGCTCCATACATTCGTCCGCTCTACCCTTTAGACTGTTCTACGCATTCATCCACTCTACACACTCCTCCATTCTTACATACTCCTCCGCTCTACAGACTCTTACGCTCTGGGCACTCTTTTTCTCTGTGCACTCTTTCGCTCTACGCACTCTTCCACTCTGCGCACTCTTCCGCTCTGCGCACTCTTCCCCTCTGTGCACTCTTCCCCTCTGCCTACCCATCACGCTCCACGCTCCCATCCGCTCTTCGCACCAGTCGGCTCCATGCACCAATCCGCTCCGCACACTCTTCCGCTCTTTCCACTCATCTGCTCTACAAAGTCATTCGCTCATATGCACTCATCCCCTCTATACGCTCATCCGCTCTATACGCTCATCCGCTCTATACACTCATCCGCTCTATACACTCATCCCCTCTGCACATTCATCTGCTCTTTGCACTCCTGCATTCTACACACTCCTCTGCCTTTACGTGTTCATCCGCTCTACACACTCGTCCGCTCTACACACTCAACTGCTCTACATCTCATCCCCTCAACACACTTATCCGCTCAACATACTCATCTGTCCTATACACTCATCCGATCTACGCACTCATCTGCTCAACGCTTTCATCCGTTCAGCGCACTCATCCGCTCCACGCACTTCATCCATTCTAACGGTTTCATCCGCTCCATTCACATTGTTCATTCATCAGGCAGTATCGATTCAGACCATGTCAATTGTCATACGCACTGGATCCGTTCCGTGCTCTCTATCTGTTTCATGCACTACACCCGTCTCATGTATTTGAATCATCTATTCTGTAAGTTCCCTTAATGCCATGCACTCATACACTCTGTGTCATCTGTCTGTGTACTCATTAGTCTCTTGTATTTATCTTTCCATCCTCTTCTCTTTATTCAGTTCGCCATTTTGTTCATTTTGTCCATTGCAATCATTACATCCATTTCCTTAATTTAAACCTCATTCCTGCTTTCGTACGATTTATTCATTTATTCACTTCACTGCTTTGATCAACTTTACTCGTTCTATTCTGTTTGTCGTTTTAGTTTACATTGGCGGTCATTAGTTGTCGATTTCTCGCATGGATCTTGATGTTGTACTGTTATTTGTCTTATGTTATTCAAGATCTAGTAGTTGATTGGGTTGGTGTCATTGAGATGCTGTTATTCAGTTTGGTATAGTTTGCGTACAGGTTGGTTTTAAGGGAAGAGCCAAGTTTTCAGTAGTTTGCGGAAAGACATTAGATCTTCAGTTAGGCGGATGTGGGGTGGGAGTGCATTCCACAGTGTGGGGGCCAAGGCTTAGAATGATGATCCGCCTAACCTGACTGAGTTTGTTTTATGTATGACTAGGAGGCCGACTGAGCTTGATCTTAGAATATGTGGCGGGTGATAGGGTTTTAGCTTGTCTTGAAGATATTGAGGTCTGGTTTTATGCAATGCTCGATGAGACATGCATAATGTTTGAAAGTCACCCTTCGGGCAACTGGAAGCCAGTGTAGAGTTTAAAGGGCTGGGGAAATGTGGTCTCTCGGGCCGAGCGCTAGTAGTAGTTTGGCTGCAGCATTTTGTGCTCTTTGAAGTTTATTCAGTTGGTAAGCGTGGAGTCCGAGGTAGAGGGAGTTAGCGTAGTCCAGTCTTGATATAACAATTGATTGGGCCACGGGGAGTCTGTTGGGAAAGGAGAGATATGGAAAGATGCGCCTAAGAGTTTTAAGGTGGTAGTGGCAGGACTTTGAGACGTTGACTTGCCACGAGAGAGTTAGGTCAGAGTCAATGGTGCATCCAAGGTTTTTTACTGAGTTAGAGGGAGTCAGTGAGTTGCCAATGGCGGATGGCCAGGGAAGTGGGTGTGGAAGAATTTTGGAGTTGCCACATATCATGATTTCAGTTTTGGAGGGGTTTGACAAGAGGTGGCTTTGGGTCATCCAGAGCTCTATGTCGAGTAGGCAGGAGTCGAGGTCAGGTCGGCAACTGGGTTTTGAGTTCAGGAGTTTTAGGATTAGTTGAGTGTCATCAGCGTAGTTGTAACACAGGATGTTGTGAGAACGAATTACTGGTGGGAGGGTGATCAAGTAGAGATTGAACAGGAGGACAGATAGGCATGCTCCTTGTGGAACTCCCGTGTCGACTGGTCGGGCTTGGGATGAATAGCTGGAAAGTGGCGTTATTTGGTACCTATCTTTGAGGAATGAAGCTATTCATTTGAGAGCGGTTCCACGAATTCCTAGGGAGTGGAGGCAGTCAAGGAGGATTGAGTGATTGATTCTGTTGAAGGCGGCGGATGGGTCAAGAAGGATTAATGCCGCGCATCCTGTGGAGTCTGCCGTGATTTTTAGGTCATCCCAGATTGAGGTTAGGGTGGTTTCAGTTCCGTGGCGGGCTCTGAAACCTGATTGTGCAGGGTCTAGTAGATTGTTGGCTTCGACAAAGGCATTTAGTTGGGAGTAGGCGGTTCAGTCAATGAGTTTGGCAAGGAACCTGGTGTTTGAGATGAGGCGGTAGTTTTTGTGCTCGAGAGGGTCGAGGGAAGGTTTTTTTATTAGAGGTTTGACATGAACCGTTTTGAATGCGTCGGGAAAAATACCAAAGGAAAGGGAGTCATTTATGATGGATCTTGCGTGTTCTCCTGTGCAGAGAAGCGAAAATTTCTTTGAGGGTTGTGGCCGGGCAAGATTCTAGTGGGGAGCCAGATGGTTTGCGGGCAGAGAGAAGTTTGAGAAATTGGTCAGGTGATATTGGACTAAAGGAGTCGAACGTTGGTTGCACAGTGGTCGCAGTCATTGGGTTGGCCGGTATGGGGGGAGGGTTGCCTGGTGGATGGAAGAGAGCCAGTTTGGTGGCTAGCGCATTTGTTCTTTCAAGAGCCGGGGCGTAAAAGTGGAGAGAGCATGAGTCGCAGAGTGATTGTGAGGGGGTCGGGACAGTGGTAGTGCATGCCGGTTTGGTGAATTCGGTGATGATTTTGTGAAGTTCTTTGCTGGGGTTTTTGCAGTTTAGAATTCGGGAGTTGTAGTGGGCTTTTTTTGCTTTCCGGATTTCGGCCTTGTACTGATGAAGGTGTCGGGCCAAGGTGGATCTGCTCTCTTGGGTTTTGTCTTTCTGCCATTTGCATTCTAGGTATTTATATAGTTGTTTAGAGGTCTCCAAATCAGGTATGAACTATCTAGGGAACAGGCCACAGAGGGCTGATGGTTTGCAAGAGGGTGCGAGCCGTATAAGTGAGGTGTTGAGCCACGAGTCAAAGGCGTCGGGGGTTAGTTGTTTATTGAGTTGGCAGGTAGGTGGAGGAGACTGGGTCAGGAACGATTATTCGTTTTTTCCAGCATTGCGTAGATTAGGAGGTTCAGGTTTGAGTACGGGAAGCGGGTTGGGTGAGTGAATTGCGAAAGAAACAATGAATTGATCTGACCAGATGATAGGGGTGGGGGGGGGTTAGATGTATCTGGTTATGGGAGCTAAAGATGGCATCAAGAGTGTGTCCTTTATAGTGGGTCGGGATCTTTATGTGGGGTTGGAGGTTAATCGGGTCAAGACCGTCAACCAGAGAGTGCGTCATAGGGTTGGTTGGGATGTCGAGCCATATGTTGAAATCTCCAAGAAGGGTGAGGTTAGGATGGTTTAGTTGAAGGGTGGCAATAGAGTCACAGAGGTTGTTTGAGAATTGTCTATCGCAGCCAGGGGGTCTTTAGATTATTAGGAAGCTGTGTGAGAACAAGGGGGAGAGGGATAGTTTAACAAAGAGCGATTCGCAGGAAGGAATGGAAGGTTGATTGTCGATGATTGCTGCGTGGAAGTGAAACTTAAAGACGAAATGCTATTCCCCCTCCTCTAGAGGGATGGTTCAGTGGGATGATGGAGTAGTCGGGGGGAAGGCTTTATTGGCGATTGGGGCAAAGTGGTTAGAGAACCAAGTTTCGGTGAGGAAAACCAGGTCTGGTTTGTCAGAGGCGAGGAGGTCAAAGATGCTGTGTCTGTTTTTTGCTATGGATCGGGCATTAAATAGGATGCAATTCACTTCGGTAGGTGAGGTTGGTGTTGGAGCTGCGGCAGAGGGGGTTGGGGGGAGAGGGTGGAAACTGGAGAGGGAGAGGGGTGGGGTGGTTGCTGATCGATGGGAAAAGTGGGTGAGCAGAGGAGTTGGCAGGTTTCGGGTGGGAGTGGCTGGATGCTTGTGTTAGGGTGATTGGGTTTGGCACGGGGATTTGAAGGTGGTGTGTGGGGGGGAGCAGCAGTCTTAGGGTGGTTGGCTCGCCATTGTGCCCCTCTGGCTTGGTGTTTGGAAAGGGGATGGGTAGGGGATGTGAAGGAGGATGGAATGATTTGGGAAGGGGGGAACGGGAGGCAAGGCAGACCGGAGAGTGGAGGCAGTCTACTGTGATCGTTTCCGGTCGACGCTGGTGGATTGGGTGCACTCATGGGTAGTATGTGCTATTAAGCGTAGTTTCAGTTGCAACTTACACTTTATGTTGGACTTTATAAGTTTGGCTATATCACTGGGTGAGATTAGTCTTGGTTTCTGGGTTCCACTAAGCAGGGTGATATTATTCACTTATTCTAGGTTTTAGTGTACTAATTGTAACTAGGCTGCAGATATTAGGCCGTTTTGAAGTGTAGCTACACCTTAGGATATGCTATTAGGCGGCTTATTTAGTTGTAACTACAACACAGTTACGCTGTTGGGTAAACTTTCTTCTAGCAAGCTGGAATACAGGTAAGCTATTAGGGAGAAATTGAATGTAGCAGCGCCACAGGTATGCTTCTAGGTGGACTTTTAAGTGCAATTTAGTAGGACTTTCTAATTGTAGTTCTAAATTCAATTGGGGCACGCTATTAGGCACGCTTCTAGATTCAAGCAAGGGGTGATATTAGACTCACTTCTTAAATTGAGTTTGTACAGATAGGATATTAGGGATGCTTCTATATTCAACTAATAACTCAATGCTAATGGACACACTTTTGGACAGAGAGGGATATTATGTACACAGAGATGATATTAGCTACACTTCCAAGTTCAATTTGCATAGCAAGGGTATTAGGGACACTTCTGAATTCAACTAGGGCATGTTATTAGGCGCATGCCTAAATTCGGGCAAGCTGCACTATTAGGTCTACTTCTAAATTTAGCTTTGCACAGAGAGGATATTAGGGACACTTCTAAATTCAAGTTTGGACAGAGGGGATATTTAGGCACGCTTCAAACTTCAAGTTTTGCACAGAGAGGCTATTAGGTGCACTTTTAAATTCAACCTTACACAGAGTGGAAGTTAGGCACTGTTCTAGATTCAGCCAGGGTGGACTATTGGGTGCCCTTTTAATTCAACCAGGGCACGCTATTAGGCACACTTCTAATTAAACTTTGCACAGAGTGGATATTAGGGACACTGTCAGTTCAACTAGGGCACGCTATTAGGCACAATTCTAAGTTCAACTAGGACATGCTATTAGGGACACATCTAAATATAACTTTGCACAGAGAGGCTATTAGGGACACTAGTCAGTTCATCCAGGGCACACTATTAGGCACAATTCTAAATTCGACTTTACACAGAGAGGATATTAGGTACACTTCCAAATTCTACTTTACACCGAGAGGATATTAGGCACACTTCCTAATTCAACTTTACACAGAGAGGATATTAGGCATCATTTTAAATTCACACTTCTAACTTAAAATTTTGCACAGAGAGGATATTAGGCACAATTCTAAATTCACCAGGGCACGCTATTAGGCACACTTCTAAATTCAGCCAGGGCACGCTATTAGGCACACTTCTAAGTTAAACCAGGGCAGGCTATTAGGCACACTTCTAAATTAAATCATGCACAGAGAGACTATTAAGGAGACACGTGTCAGTTCAACTAGGGCACGCTAGTAAATTCAGCTTTACACAGAGAGGCTATTAGGCACAATCCTAAAATCATCTTTGCACATCGAGGCTATTAGGGACACTAGTCAGTTCAATCAGGGCACGCTATCAGACACTAGTCAGTTCAATCAGGGCATGCTATCAAGCACAATTCTAAAATCATTTTTACACAGAGAGGCTATTAGGCACAATCCTAAAATCAACTTTGCACAGAGAGGCTATTAGGGACACTAGTTAGTTCAATCAGGGCACGCTATCAGGCACAATTCTAAAATCAATTTTACACAGAGAGGATATTAGGCACAGTTCTAAATTCAAGTCTTGCACAGAGAGGCTATTAGGCACAGTTCTACTTCAACTTTGCACAGTGAGGATATTAGACACAATTCTAAATTCACCAGGGCACACTATTAGACACACTTCTAAACTAAACTATGCACAGAGAGACTATTGGGGACACTAGTCAGTTCAACTAGGGCACACTGTTAGGCACACTTCTAACTTCAACTTTGTACAGAGAGGCTATTGGGCACACTTCTAAATTCAACTTTACACAGAGAGGATATTAGGTACAGTTCTAAATTCAAGTCTTGCACAGAGAGGCTATTAAGCACAGTTCTAATTTCAACTTTACACAGAGGGGATATTAGGCACACTTCTAAATTCAAGTCTTGCACAGAGAGGCTATTAGGCACAGTTCTACTTCAACTTTGCACAGAGAGGATATTAGGCGCAATTCTAAATTCACCAGGGCACACTATTAGACACACTTCTAAATTAAACTATGCACAGAGAGACTATTGGGGACACTAGTCAGTTCAACTAGGGAACACTATTAGGCGCACTTCTAACTTCAACTTTGTACAGAGAGGCTATTGGGCACACTTCTAAATTCAACTTTACACAGAGAGGATATTAGGTACCGTTCTAAATTCAAGTCTTGCACAGAGAGGCTATTAAGCACAGTTCTAATTTCAACTTTACACAGAAGTGATATTAGGCACACTTCTAAATTCAAGTCTTGCACAGGGAGGCTATTAGGCACAGTTCTACTTCAACTTTGCACAGAGAGGATATTAGGGGCAATTCGAAATAAATTCACCAGGGCACGCTATTAGGCACACTTCCAACTTGAACTTTGTACAGTGAGGCTATTAGGCACACTTCTTAATTCAACTTTGCACAGAGAGGAAATTAGGCACAGTTCTAATTCAACCGGGGCATGCTATTAGGCACACTTCTACATGCAATTAATCTACAGATGGAAGAGATTACTTTCCACAGAGAGGGAGTTGGACACACTTCTAAATTCACCCATGAGGCAAGCAAAACTGAAGCCACATTCCTAGATCTCAGTATCAAAAGAACAGGTAACACTTTTGAAACCACCGTGTTCCGAAAAGCCACAGATAGGAATTCCCTTTTAGAATATTCGAGCTTCCATCAAAGGAACCTTAAGGAAAATTTGCCGTTTGGGCAGTTCCTCCTATTTAGGAAGAACTGTACCACCAAAGAAGAATATGATGTACAGGCGAAAATACTCTCATCCAACTTGAGAGAAATTAACTATCCTAAAAAATTCATAAGACAAGCGTACAAAAGGGCAAGGAACATGCCCAGAGAAGTCACTCTTACACATCATGGGAAAAGAGAAAGGGGATCAGATGTAATTACAGCAGTCTTCAGCCATTCCCCTGTGGTGAACCTCATCAAAAAAGAAATACAAAAATCCTGGCACTTACTTAATGTAGATGACAGCAATCTACCAGCACCATTGTTTGCCATTAAAAGAAGGAAAAACCTCAGGGACAGTCTCACACAAACATATCAAGAAATCAAACCTCTAGAGACTAACACCCTCTGGAACACACCAAAAACGGTTGGACATACCCCAGGTGGCAACTGTTCAGTGTGCCAATTCACGAAACGGACAACCACAGTTGACATTGGGTGGAAATATCCGTGGGAACAGAGGGTGTTCACGAATTGCAACGCATCGAATGTGGTATACCAAATCCTTTGTCCATGCAACATGAGATATATTGGGATGACTACAAGATCTATAAAAAGCCGCATCTGTGAACACAGATCCAACATCAGAACAAAGAGATGCACTGCCCCCTTTGTGGACCACTACAACACAAAAGGACATTCAGAAAATGAAATGATGTGGACGATTTTAGAGAAAGTGACATTACCTAAAAGAGGAGGCAATTTAGCAGCACTACTTTTACGTAGAGAGCAAATGTGGATTTACAGGCTTCAAAGCCAAAAGATTGGCTTAAATGATGAGATCTGTTGGCAAAACTTGGCCGTACAATGATGAATACCATTCTAGATTGATACTACAAGTAGAGCTAAAAACATCCCGTCTGTAGAGAGTACGTATTTTGATATTTTGATGTATTTGTCAGATGCCAGCTTTTTGCATTGATTCAAAACACAGATGCTTCATACACATCGAGGGGCATAATACTGAGAGGCACCATCAGACATGGGTAGACTCGCAACATTGAGAGCATTACAAGTAAAAAAGCTATATCCACCTTGGGGATCAGTGCACTATATGTAGCACACGTTTGGTAACATTTTTTGTAACACTTTTTGTAATTTTGTAATGTTGCAACTTCAAGATGCAGAATTGTTCATTTAGCCAGCAAAGAAGAGATAGGGTGTTATTCAGAAACATATAACATTTCTGCCACGGTTTTTCATCACCAATAAACAACACATGCAGCCCATTACTGATACAGAAGTATGGTCTCGCATCAGTGTGTTGGGAGTTATTTAGGCAACTACAATTCCCAGCACCACTGCGGGTGTTTTGTAGTCTTGTTTTGACACGTGACCGTAAACGGCCACGCCTCACATAAATGAGAATCAAGATGGTGGACGATAGTGCAGTATGTGCAAAGTAGCCCGTCAACAAGCAGAACATCCGTGAGACTCAAAAGACTCAGCGTGCAACAGGTAAGCGAGCAGAAGCTATGATATGCACAGTAAGCGGAAAAACTGATTACAGCATGAATGCTCTGCCCTTCCCCTTTCTGCTTGCGCCCCTCAGGCATTGCAATGAATTTTCTTGGAACTAAACATACCGGGCATTATGCATTTAGGCAGCGAGTGACCTCCAGAGTGTAACTCATTTGGATGAGCCACAATACATACCTCTGGACAACAACTAAGTTGTGCTAGGTGACGCCCAACAACAGTTAAATGTGAAATATGTAGGGTTCTCACTTGCTGGTCACTAATGAGCACGATTCGGTCTGGTGTAACAGTCAAGCATCAGTTCAACCAACCATATCTGTGGGCACACAGTAAAGTAGAAATACATTTGTATTTGACATTTTGTCATTGATGTGCCAGTCAACATGTATGAAATGTTGTGTTTGAAATAGACACTTACCCGCATTTGGTATTTAACGTGTGCATACTCAGGAGTAAATGTTCCTATTTTGGTTTTTACTCTGCAGAGGTAATCAATCACAAGTCAAGAAGAAGACTGGATGAATCGTGCATCCAGTTTCCAGACCCATTGGCCACAGAATTTGAAATGATCCCATTTCACAGGTATTTCAATACAACACAAAGTGGACCAAGATATTTGAGCACTGACAACTAACTTGCACAACATTTGATACAGCCTAAGACATATTAGGTTATCTATCCTTTAGGTTGTAGGAAGTGACCATGAACATAGGGGCATCTGCAACGACCAGAGAACCTATAAGCACTATCACAGGTAACTCTTCTTAATTTGAATGGATGTTCCTTATACCTGTTTTGTGATCCAGTACATCCCGCACTGACAAAATCCCCCTTTTTGTCCTTTTTTAACCCAATAGGGATCGGTACACATGCCAAAATAACCGTGGGTAACCCGAAGCACCTCTCGAAACGGTCCTAGATGTGGAGACATGTGAAGAAATAATTTTGTCAATGAGAATGCTATATTCTCCGTCCTGAAGAAGGCGGCTAGTGATAACGACCGCCAAATCCGGTTGACTTTTTAATAAGAGTTGTTAGGTTGATGACTGCAACTCTGAGACCCCACAATACTTTGAGTAGTGGGCTCGTAGAATTGTATCATACTATTTTAAATCTACCAACACAAGATTTAGTCACTTTATTGATCAACAGCACAATTGTGTTTTAGTTGTTTCATGGTTGTGGTTGACTTGACCCCTCTGGTCATATCAACGCATTTTTACTTATAAGACACATAAACTGGAGGCGGTAGTAATAAACTAAGACACCGACCGCCACGCAATGTGCACCTATATATATATATTTTTTAGAGTAAGGAAAGTAATGAGAGAGTTCAGGGCAAGGATTCCCATACCCTTGTAGTCGGCACAGCACCGCCATTCTAGATACGGGTGTGCAATACCATGGGGGTATGAGCTATTCACACACAGGGTAAGATATTTATCATTAGGGACTTAGACCCATGAATTAAACATGTATTAATAATATAACTACTGTCTTTTTTATGTTATAACGTTTCGGGCAAAGACAGATAGTGGAAGCCCAGTGACTCCCACTGTCATTACCTAAATTCAACTTTGCACAGGGAGGCTGCTGGGCACACTTCTAAATTCAACTTTGCCCAATGAGGGAGTTTTACACAATTCTAAATTCAACTTTGCACAGGGAGGCTGCTGGGCACACTTCTAAATTCAACTTTGTACGGAGAGGGAGTTGTTTACACTCTTCTTAATTTATCTATGCACAGAGAGGCTGCTGGGCACACTTCTAAATTGTTGAATTAATTAAGCTTTGTTTGGTAAATTTCACTAAGCACAATCTGTCACTCTATATCTACCTTTTTTTTCATCAGGTTTTATATCATTTTTGTATGTGAAGTTTTGGGCTATGTGGTGTAGACACATGGTTTCCAAAGTGGTACTCCCTGGTATTATGTGTCTAGTAAATTGTTTTATAAAATGTCTTGGCTGTTGGGATCCTTTTTGGCTATTGTTTTGGCTATTGTCTCTATTTCGTCGTATGATTTGAGAACTCTTTTTCTAGATTTAGCAGGACCAAGACTTAGCCATACTATAGCCATACTACATTTTCAGATTTTCTATACAAAGCAGTACCAGTTAAACAATCTGCAGCTTCATTGGAGCCACTATGAGAGAGCATTTTTATGCCTAAGCTGTACAATTTCTGAGAAAGTGTTTTGTCCGATGATAGGTCATTCCAGAGGTCTTCAAGCTCTGTTTATTCTGCTTTTGTTAAGTAGGCTGTAACATATCGTGCAACTGCAGTGGAATTGTCTTCAATGTACTGCACATCTATGTTTGCATTCCATAAGAGGGCAATGATTGCATTGTAATCATTGATATATTTAGATTGTTCTGTTCTGTTTATGTAATATGTGTTCTTAGGTGAAGACGTGAAGTTGTTCACTTCACCTGTTTCTGTAACTGGTCTAGGGAAACTAAACCGGCATTTGGTGTAGTATTTCCCTTTGTTTTTGTATTTGTGACGAAAATATGTGTCACATTTGTGTCTTTGAAATTGTACAATTTGTGCATGAAGGTCACTATTTGTTGCTTCCGATGGAATTTCACAAGTGACATATTTTCCGATAAACTGTAAAACAGTGGCATCACTGTCTTGACCAAATATAGGAGCATATTTAATCCATAAAAGCATGTGGATATGTGGTGCTCCTCCGGCTTGGTATTCTTTTCTCCAAAAGAAGTGTTGCACTTCTCCGAGGGGAGGAACAGTTTTATTGCAAATAAAGTGTAACATAGCAATGACATGATGATGGAAATATCTTGAAACATTAACAGGATCTAGAGAGCAAAGTTCTCTAGATTTTAGTATATCTATGTTTGTTTTGTTTTTGTTTGGTATGTGTAGGAAATCATGTATCTCTTCCCATGCATATTCTGCACAACTTAATGTAACAAACCAAGTGGGTGGGCAAAGGTTTCTTATCATACAAGGTACATCTGCGTGATGTCGCAACCAGTACTCTTTCGTACCATGCATGTTTGCTAACAGATTTGTAATGCTTGATTGTAAAACCTCATATTTTTCTTGCACTTTTTGTATTAATTGCATAGCTGACATATTTTGAAAGTGGGTTCCTGATTTCAATATGTGTGCAACTCTGTAACATAGAGTTGCTAGTTCACTTTCAAAGAGTAGGTGGAATATGTATTCCACATTTTGTCTAAATCTGGGATCTTCAGAATATATTCGTAATGAGCGGTATTCTGATGCTGTTATCTGAGTGGGTCTATCTGTCATGATCTCTGCTTCCAAAAGATCAGGACTTGCCCGACTCCCTTGGAAGCAGACCCATAACCCCGGTTCCGAGTGCCAGCCAGTCCCAATTGGGACCTTTTGGACCCTGTCCTGGCGCCAGTGGCACCAGGCTCATAAAGATGTCCAGTCCCAGCGCTGGAAGCGCCGGGCTCATAATGCTTGGGTGGGCATACCTGCAGCAGACCATGCTGCTTACTTACCTGCCAGTTGAACCCCTGATCCTCTTCTGTTTGGGACTACTTTTCCTGTTGGGTGGGGCAGGAGCCACTCCCTAGGTTCAGAACACTGGAACTCTTCTGGAAAGCAGGAACTCTTTTCTTACCTAGGCGTGGCTGTGGAAGGAGACACCTAAGCACTACAGGAGGCTATTTAAACCACACCCGATGGATGAATCTTGCTTTGCGTTATTCTGCATTCTCTGCAGCAGAACGCTCATCGTGTCTTCTGCTTCTGATCCTGGGCCTAAGGGAACAAAGGCTTACCATCCTGGAATCCAGTCTTCAGCAGCACCTGTAAAGACAAAGAAAGAACAGGTTAGCACTACGGTCTTCAGTGGCAGCGCATCTCTTACCTGGTCCATCGGCTGTCACCAACGCCTTGCGCTGCATTCCGGCATCTGAAAGACAAAGTCTTACCTACTCTTCGCATGCTCCGGAGGTCTTCGCACTGCATTCCGGCATTTGAAAGACAAAAGCTTACAGCTCTTCGCACGCTCCGGAGGCCTTCGGCGCTGCATCCCGCATCTGAAAGACAAAAGAAGGTGCGTTTAAAGACATTGGGCAACTTTATTACTCACGTGCCATTACTCCTTCCCACGCCGAATCCAGTGGGTAGTCCAGCACCCTTCAGCTTCTCTAAAGCTCCGAACTTGCACCTGCAAGATAAAAGGGACAGTTAGTGCGCATCGTGAAGCAGGCTACAAGTGCTTACTTACGTGCTTCCAGGCGCTTCTATTCCTCACGCGGGTTCGATCCTCAACTCTCATCAGCCCATCATCCGCCATCGCCGGAACCCTGCAAAACAAGAAATATCATTACAAAAGACTTTTAAGACATTTGAAGTGCCCAGAACTTACCGTTCGTGCAGTTAATGACGGACAGCAGTTCTCTGAGGTCAAGAGGCCTGCACCCTTATCCAGTGAAGAAACTGGTTACGGCACCCTGCCCCGAGGCAGATGGAGAGCTCGGCGTTCACTTACCTAAGGTGAGGGCGTTAACCTTTGGGGTTCTACAGGAGAAGAGAAAGGGAAGAGGAGAGAGGCACCCAATAACCCCAGTTCATTAATCCCATATTTTCTATCTGCAGACATCTTACTCTTCGAGTCAGACATACAGTGCACAGAGGTCCAGCCCAAAGAGCCAACCGTGTGTTACACATCACCTTTGAAGATACGGCATTCACCCAGTCAAGACCGGCGCCTCCGCGGGAATCAGGTGAGCGTTACACTATCATCGTACCTTCCTCCTTTGCCAGTAGGAAAGAGTAGAGGAAAAACACGTGCTTCTATACTTTTTTCCCATCTTCTGATTGGTGATCCTTTGGTTTGTCGCATTTGGTACGTTTCTAGTGCATCATCTATGGTGTCATTAGAGTGTAATGGATGAATTGTATAATGGTCTAAAATATTGGATACTGTGGCAGGATCTAGAAGTTCAAATTAACCAGTTTCTGGTGTCTCTTGAATTATTTCAGTTGTTTCCCTTAAGTTTTCTTCAATATTTATTTCTTTGTAGTATTCATTATTGTCTTTTAGATATTGCAAGGCTTTTCTAACTTTATGTACCTCTACGAGTTGTTGCCAATTTATTTGTCATTTGTTGGTACACCATTTACTAAGACGATTGAAGATTGCTCTATTGGACGTTGCACTCCCAGAGTGTGCCCATTTTCTTTCAGATCTAATGGTAAATAAACTACTTTGCCACAAATGCCTTTCACCAATTCAGAGGGAGGTAATTTTGCTGTTTTTGGTTGAAGGCTTATTATTGCTTGAAATGGGTGCACTGTTTGAATTATGATGCTCTCATATAAATTGAGTTGTTGCAGGGGTTTTGGTAGTGGGAATAATTCCAAGTTATTTGTGATAGCACGTGAAGGAGTTTGGTTGTTGTCAAGTTTTGTAGTGCAGTAACTGCAAAGTATTAAGGGGTCAGTTATTTCGTATTTGTTTTCTGCTATAAGGTAAAGAGCTAATTCAAACCATTTGGAATCTTCATTTTCTTCTATTTTGTATGTTACATCTATAGTTTTTGTTTTACTTTTATAAAAAGTTCTGCAGCAACACACACACACACACACACACACACGGTTTGGTACTTCAGCTGATATACTTTTAAATTTGAGTATTTCTTTTTTGTATGTGTGTAGTAGAAGGTTGCCATGTGCAGAATTGTTGCTAGTCTGTTGTAAAGCTATTGCATTTTGTAAGTGGCTTTCACTTTCAAAATATTGTCTCTGGATATGGTCGATTTGTTCGAGTAGGTCTTTGGGTTTACCATGTAGAAGAGTGTTATTTTAATTGGCTAGTGCTAAAGCAGGACTTTTAGCATAGTACAGTTTATAGACTAGATTTCTTATAGTTGAATGATGTGTTGATATCATTTTGATATGATGGAAGCTGCTTTTACAAATAGGTCCTGAAATGCAGGCTAATGAATGTCCTTGTAGTCCTGTGTATTCGCACA
This sequence comes from Ambystoma mexicanum, assembly GCF_040938575.1. Lineage (NCBI taxonomy): Eukaryota > Metazoa > Chordata > Amphibia > Caudata > Ambystomatidae > Ambystoma > Ambystoma mexicanum. The sequence continues at coordinate 1,173,528,188 of NC_090930.1, read as the reverse complement.
CTGGATAGGTATCCATATTTTGCAGCACTTTCATTTTGATCTTGTCTTTACCTTTAACATACTGATTGAGGAATTGGCCTAAAGATTTAAAGATTTTTTGGGAAGGCTACACATTGATGTGCATGGCCATTTGTATACTGGACGTTCTGGTTCAGTCGAATGCAGAGGTAATTCTGAGTTTTCTGGGGATATTTTTGTAAGCAATATTTCTTGTTCCATTATGGTATTATTCATTTTTGCATAACCTCATCCACTGCTATGGATGGCAATTGTGTTTCTTTGGTTTTGTTTGTATGCTTCTTCATGAAAATATGGGTCTGTGCCCATGGTGTGACTCCATTCACCTCCACAGATATTTAAGAAGTTATTTTTGTTGACATTCCGTTTATTGATAAGTTTTTCTTTTATATCTATTAGTTTGTTAGTGCTTTCATTCTGTTTAACACTAAAATGAATAACCTTCTTTGGAGAAGGATTGCACTATCAAAGCTTGTAAGATTATTTTTCTATGGTAGGTTTGAAGGGTAGTGCATGATTTGTCTCCTGTTTTGATAAGATTCTGAAGGACTTTGTGTTGGAACATTTTTGCTAAAATACTTTTTTTGGTATGGTTACTTGCTAGTATATGAAGTTTTATAGGACCAGTTTTAGTAGTAGTGGTAGCTGAATTTTTGTTAATCATTTTCTGTTTTGTTTTATATTTTGATGTAGGAGGCCAAGTTTCTGTACTGGAAGCTTGTTTTGTTTTGCTAAATGACTGTATTAGCTATTTTGTTAGAACTTTTTGTACAAACTCTGGTAGAGATGGATGCTTATTTAGGACACTTTTATTTTCATTTGCTGTATTTCTGCGTTGCTTTCTATGGACTTACTTTTTGGTAGGCATTCTTTGGGGTCTGTTGAAAAAAAAAGAGAAGGTATGGGTTGGGCTGTTCTGCAATGTATGTGTGCTGTGTGCATGAATATCTGAGTATGATGGGAAAGATGTATGTGGTGGTGTGTGATTGTGCATTAGTTGGGAAGGCTATTCTTCTATTTGTGTGTTACTAAACTGCGGTTCAGATGAGAGTAGAAAGTGAGCTAGTGGTGAGGAGAAGCATTAATAGTAAACCTAATGGTATACCATTAAAACAGTTCTTTGTTTTGTAGTACTAACATTCTAAGGGTTGAGTATATTTTTTGTGTTTAATAAATGGGGATTTGTGGGCAGAATGGTTCAGAAATCACAGTTTTTTTTTAGTGCACAAATTACATGAATGACCCACACAGTATGTTTGAGGAACAGTAAGAATATTAAGTTAGTATTGTACTTACTCTTTTTTTGTGGAATCAGCAGGTTTCTTCGGATATGTTGTTTGTAGTTCAAATGCTGCTGATTTTCAGGAGAGTGGTCTTCACTGCAATTTTAAAAGAAAGAAGTTAGTAATTGTGTGTGTTTACAGCACTGATGTTAATGTACACGTTGATTTTTATGTTTTTGTGGTAGTATTCTTGTTTGATATCTGAGCATAGTGTATGCATGCATTTCATTTGACTATGTGCAGCCTTTATATTTTATTTACAATATGTTAGTTCAACATGCTTTGCAAATGAGTAGAATTTTAAGTGCAGGAAATTCACTTGGTTTTTTAAAGGTGTGTTGTAGATAGCAGACAGGTTTGGAAGTGACAGTTGATTATAGTAGATGGGAACAATTTCAATAAGTTCATTTTATAGGTAGACATGCCAACAATCGGGAGCCTCTGAGAGGGAGATTTCACCACAGCAATCGGGAACATTTATTTTTCCCATAGGATTGCATTGGGATTAGCATTAATTTAGGTGGGAGACAGTAAAAAATAGTGCGATATTTCAATGTAAAATCGGGAGTCTCGCGCCTAAATGGGGAGGGTTGGCATGTATGTATAGGTTATGCGGGAGACAGTAACAAATAGTGCGATTTTTCAATGACAAATTGGGAGTCTCACACGTAAATCGGGAGGGTTGGCATGTATGTATAGGCTATGCAGGTTTAGTGGCATTACTCTGTTTATATGGATTCATAAGAGTTGTACATGTACTGTGAATAAAATATGCATACCTGTAGTTTGTATTCATGCATGTGGATATGAATGCAGCTGTAAGTAGAAATCTTGGAGATCTGTAGAGTAGTTTTTGTAATAGGTGCTTTCCAATGATATGAGACTTGTACTCAGAGTGATCAACAGTACATTTGAAGTGTGGAACTCTGATGATGGAGTTAGATGTAGAGGTCTTGGATGTGACTAGAGGATGGTTGTGTGACTGCTTAGCTGTATCCAATGAGGGAATGGCACCGAGAGTGATGCGGAAAGGGTAGAAGGGCTGGCTAAGAGTTACACGCCGCTCGGACACAATGGCTGTCCGTGGATAGGGCATGCCACATCCAGAGTTTTCCAGCAAATCCAGTATGGAAAGTGGACTGTAGGGATCAGCCAATCAGATGTTGATGTTGTGGATTTGTGCAGAAAGAGAGTGTGTGTAGTGAAGATGGCAGAGGTGGAGAAAGTCAGGGTGTTGGTGCTCGGAGATATGTCTGTGCATGGTTTACAGCAGTATACTCAATGCAGGCATGTGGCAAACAATTTTGATGTTAAAGGAGTGGAGGCGGTCTGGAGTGTTGTGCCTGATTGCAATGTAGAGCGAATTCTACAAGTTTGTGAAGATATGCGCAGGATGAACAGTCCCCATCTGGTAGTTTTCCACTATGGTGCTTTCCATTTGGGCTAGGTCAGTGCCCCTACTTCGGTGGCAGATTTGGAACAGTTGGTTCAAGGAGTAATGAACATCCTTCCAAATGCGAAAGTCATTTTTTCTGGATTACTTCCTAGGGCAATAAGGGACAATAGTTCTGTTTTTTGTCCTCAGCAAAACATTGCTAGGTGTCCAATCAACCGAGGCATGTGTCCTTTCATGCTTAGAGCTGGTATGTTTTTCTGTAATAATGAGAATATTGATTTGAGTAATGCTGTTTATTTTGAAGAAGATGGCATTTCCTTATCTTTTATGGGAAATGCCATGCTGTTTTGGAATGTAAGGGTTGCTTTGGAGAAGGTTATGTGAAGATAGTATTAATAAAGTAAGAAGAAAAATTTAAAAAAAAATACAAAATAACAGGTGTCTGTCAGGCACCTGCAAAAAAACACCCCAAAAAATGGCTTTTTCCGAGCCCACCTCAAAGGGGAAATGGGGCACACTATTTAAATTTTACATTCACCACGCTCAGATTTTCGATATGTCCGCGGACATGGTGGTAGTCCGCGGACAGCGCGTATTACTTACGGGGATTCTGGGGTGGAGACGCACGCAAATGAGAATGAGTGGAGCTAGGGATTGGTCAGTAAAGTTTACTGGGTGTGTTGTGTAAGGAGAGATTTTGTCAGAACGTCTTTTTCCTGAGAGAAGAACAGATAGCTATGGCTTTGTGTTTTCCGAAAACAGATGATCTGGATTTTGGGAGACACATGGATACATTGGTTGGAGGTACATGCCGAACGTTGTGGAGTAGCTGCAGATCTTGGATTCCCTCATGTGGAAGTGCACTGGCATGGAGTGCGCGGAATAAAATGGCTGGACTTGGTACCTCTCATTGCTACTTTAGAGACCGAGCATCATCCAGACATAATTATAATTCATTGTGGTGGGAACGGTCTGGAATTTCTTTGCAATTTGCAATGAAAGAAGGACTTGAGAAGGTCATGGACATGTTTCCAAATTCTCAAGTAATTTTTTCTTGTATTGCACAAAGACAAATGTGGCTGCGTTCTTCTTTATTTGATGCGCAAATGGAGAAAGAGAGGTGCAATGTCAATAAGGCTGTTTGTGTCTTTCTAAGAGATGTTGGCATGTCCTCTTTTCACAATGAAAATATTATGTTTCGTAGCACATACATTTTTCGCAGAGAGTCCATCTTACTTATGCTGGCAATCAGATTTTTCTGAGAAATGTACAAAATGTATTTCAACCTTTTTTGGAATTAAAGTCATCTATTTTGCAGTAGATGTTGACTATTTCAAGTTTTTCAAACACACAAAAACGCCACCAAAAGTCTCTTTTCTGAGCCACCACTTCCTCCCAGTGAAAAGTGCATTGGTTTTGTTAGGGCAGCAATCCTAACATTTTATATGTCCTAGGACTGTCTGCAGACTTCCAAAAAATGCACAACGCCCTGCACTGTTTATTTGCCACTTCTATTTTTAAACTGTGAAAGGCGGCTTGGAAAAAGAGCCTTTTTTTGGATTTTTGTTGTTTTATATTTTTTGGGGGTTTTACACACGACACACTAGGGGAGGAGGGGAAAGGAGGGTAAGGAAGGGACACCAACCACAGGGATAAGAAAGGGCAGGTGGAGAGAAGAAGATGTAGGGTAGGCCTTACTTAGGTAGGTAGCAGGTCTTCTGGTGCTCTGTGACCGTAGTCTCGAAAGCACTTTGAAGACTCTCCCCCCTGCAGAGTACTGCGTCGCAGTACGTATACAATATTGTGACCCTCAAAAGGTAAGGGTCAACAGCATCGTAAATGGCCTGTGAAGCAGCTGAAGGGATGCGCTCTCCCACAGGAGTGTCTCTTGTGGTGAGAGTAGCGGAAACGGAGGATACTCTAGAGGAACTCAGCCTCCTATGTTTATCACAAGGTACAACCTTGTGAATGTCCGTACTGTGGAACAACTATAGATGTCACTTCATGGATGTCATACCAAAGCTGTATGAACCACGTCTCCCATGAGTCAGCACTTTTTTGCACTGTTTGCAGGTGACCTTGTTCACACATGCTTTTGGTACATTACCATAAATGGTAAACAACCGCCACACTCAAGACTCCTGGAGAGTGCTGGTAGTAGGGAGTTCCTCAACCTCATTTTCTTAATTCTCTTCATCCTCTTCATCCTCGTTCTCTACATCCTCACGCCTGTTCCCCTCTGCAGGCCCTTGGGGAGGTGGTGGTAGTGGACGGTTTGGGGGTGGTGCTGAGGCAGATGTAGCAACAGCCGCCATGGATGCCATCAGGGTTGATGAGATAATCTCAGCAACAGCAGAAAAGACAGCAAATGTCAATTTGCAATAGCCAGAAGTACAATGAAGATCAGCTTTGGGGTGTGGCCATTGATAGGGGTGGAGGGGTGCGCTTCGCGAACAGATCAAACACCCAAAAAGGTTCAAAAAGTTCTGAAAAGTATGTGGAAAGACAGGGTCATTGTCTGGGACATGTGCAATGGTGAATATGTACTGTAAAATAATTTGGATTGTCTGAAAAAGTTCTTTCAAAATATTGGGGAACCGGACAGTGTCTGCAAATTAGGACACATGCTCAGCGTGGGTGTGGTCACAAGATGACATCGAGAACATGTCCACGAAGGGAACGGGTGTCCGCAGAACACCAAATGTACGGGAACGGTCGTGTGCATGCGTGCGGGTGTTCTACGGACAGTTTTCGGGTCCTCAAACAAATTAAAAGTGCGACACAAGAGAGATGGACAGTTACGGACAGGCGCAATGTTTGCAGGACTTACGGGTGTGGTGCGCATGTGCATAGATGTTCTGCAGACTGTACGGACAGGTATAGTGTCCTTAGGATTCCTCCATTTTGTTCATTTACGGACATCCCGGACACCGGGTCTGTTCTAAGAACAGTTCCATCTTGGTTGTGAATGGTACGGACAGGTATACTGTCCTTAGGACACTCCCATTTTGTTCATTTACGGACATCCCGGACACCGGGTCTGTTCTAAGAACAGTTCCATCTTTGCTGAAAATGGTACGGACAGTTATAGTGTGCTTACGACATCCCCATTTTGTTAATTACGGACAGCCTGGACAGGTGTGCTGTCTGCGGACATTTTAACTGCTTTAAAAAAAAAAAGACACAAAGAATTTCATTAAAAGAAACATAATATTTTTTTTATTATACACATATACACAATTTATGAAAGAGAGGGGGAAGGAGAAACTGAACAAATACAGGGGTATTAGGGGATTGGAGTGGATGGATGGGAGGGGATGAAGGGATGGAAGTCTCATTAAAATGTTTTTCTTGGTGTTGAGGGTTTGGGGATAGTTGACTGGTACATGGAGAGGGGGAACAGTAGTGGGACAATGGTATTTAATTTTTTCTTTTATGTGGTCCTCCATAAACTGTTTCAAAACATTGAAATTTTACTTGAACATGTCCATTTTCTGTTCCATGTGTTGCAGAGTCTTTTCCAATGTGTCTTTTGGTGTATTATTTTGAATGTTTGTATGGTCTGTTAAAAATAAATATATATATGTTAAGTACACATAAAGTAATGATTATTAATTTTCTTATATAGAGAAGTGTCTACCATTATTATCACTGTCTTCAGACATTTCCTCACGTGGAAAATGTTCCTCAAGCCATTCCAAAGTACTGTACATTTCTGTGTGAAAAACAAAAATATATTAATTGTAGTGTACCTAAAACAAAAGGTTTAGAAATATATAAGAAAAATGAAGTTTACTTACTAGTCTGGTAAATTGTATTCGTATTGTGGTGTAGGTCTACTGTTGCTTCTAGCTATGCAGTTTCTGTGAGGTAATTATGTTGGAGGCATATCATTTTTATTTTGTTATATTCCATTTCACTACATATGGTATTTAAATGGATGGTTGATATGTTAGATATATAGGTTCCACTTCTTATTTATTATTACATATAATGTGTTTATGTGCTGCTTTTTGAACTTGCGCAGTGTTCATATGGGATGATAGAACAATACAAGATACCCCCTGAGTTTTTGGGTATTGTTGATGTTGCCCGCATCCATTCACGGACATACGCATAGTCCGCGGACATCAAAATCACTAACAGGGGGTTCAGCATGTTCTATGTTACATGTATATAAAGTAAGGGAATCCTAGTAAACATATATCAAATTCACTCTATGAAAATGTATATGCGGTAAAAAAACTTTGAAAAAGGGAGGTTATGGTTAAGTTGCGATACTAAAAACCTATGAAATTCAGTAAAAAAACTTTGTTAAAGGGACGTTATGGTTAAGTTGCGCTACTAAAAACCTATGACATTCAGTAAAAAAATGTTTTTAAAGGGACATTATGGTTCGAACTAAAACCCCAAAACCCCTGAAATTCGCCATTTATGGTAAGCTAAGCAACCATAACTCATGCTACCACCGTGCACTGCTAAGACTAACATCCAGGACATCAAAGATGACATCACAAATGTAATTCATGACATCACTGATGACATCACATGTACATTTTCCTTTCATGAAAAGTCTGTACAAGGGATTATTGTTGTAATGTTAATAAAAATGTGTCAAGGATCATTGGAATACATATCATGAGGTACGTAGTGCATTAAGTAATGCATTAATCCGAATAGGATTGAATTATGAAGTTTTTTTTTACCAATATATTAAGGTACACATGTATTAACATAGGCATAGTGTGCACCAGACCTGATGAAGATGCAATATTAATAATCTTGCAATGTTAAATACTAAAATTATAAATGCTTTCTTATTAGAGTCTTGCATACTGTGAATCATTTAATAAGTACCTAATCAAACCACTTACTACATTATTGCATTACTACACACAAAACACAAACAGACAACAACACTTACAATTAGAACATATACAGGGAAAGTGAAGTAAACAAAAACACTGCAGTATTACCCAACAATCTTCATAATCTAACCCATTATCTTCATGCACAGAAATGATTGCCCTGCTTCAAAGCTACTACTTCCCTATGTATAACTATAAAATATTGTGACCAGACCCTAATGAAAGTAGTGCAAGTGCAATGTGTACAAATATGAGCATATCCAGGGAAAGTACAGTAATAAAAAAACAACAGAACTATAAGACAGTGTTGATAATCCTACTAATCATCTTCATACATAGAAAGCATTGCTGTCTTCCAAGTCTGTGTTTTCCCCTTTGTATATGTTTCATATGCTTTGTGTGGACCGTAAGTGAATTACTATAAGAACATATTTGAAGTACAAGTCTACAAATACAGTACTTTGTACTATAGTATAGTGAATTCTTAGTTCCTGACTGTTACTGTCCTAGTTCTATCAGTAAAAGAAAAAAGAGTGAGCCAGACATGTGATGTCATCAGTGATGTTATCAATGACATTTGTGATGTCATCTTTGATGTCCTGGGTATTAGTCTTAGCAGTGCATGGTGGTGGCGTGAGTTATGGTTGCTTAGCTTACCATAACTGGCGAATTTCAGGGGTTTTTCGGCTAACGTCCCTTTAACAAAGTTTTTTTTACTGACTTTCATATGTTTTTAGTAGCGCAACTTAACCATAACGTCCCTTTAACAAAGTTTTTTTTACTGACTATATATATAAGCACTCAGTTGAGTGTGAAACACGTTGTGTGTGGGACACGCTCACGGGCGTCCTGCCTCTGTTTTTGCTACTGCCTGTGCCCTTTGTCTTTCATTGACTATGGCCTTTTAATCGGCCGCAGAGAGTGCGGTTCACTTTTTCCTCTTTTTTTCTGCAATATATATATATATTCAAAAGAACTGGCTGAACGTGAGTTATGCGAGGAGCACTCTCCTTCATACCATGCTTCAATAATCAGTCCATAACCAGCAAATCCGTAATGGCTTATTTATTAGTTAAAATACAGCTTTCTAGCTTCCCAGAAAAGTTGACGGTACTTGCCGCTTGCTCACAACACCCATGTGCTGCCACCAAAGTGTTTAAATACATAAAACATGCCTGCAGACATAGAAATGGGACATGGGGATCCAACGACCATGAACATAAAAGAGGGGACTTAATTGTGTTTGTATGGCCAGCTGACATCTTTGAACAGGGCTTAATCCCTACAAAGCTGAGCTGCGTTAATCCATGATTAAGTAATCATTTAAGGATTTACTCTTCACTCAATACAAATTGTCCAACCAACAAATCCATTACATTAGTTCCATAAAAACGTCCCTAAACACGATCCAATCGCTATAATGCCATATGGCTGACGGCGACCATTGCACAATCTCTTTATATAAAGTGCCTTGTGCCTTTATACATAAAGTGCATAGTGCATGAAAAAGTGCCTAGTGTTAGCAGCTTACTAAAGTGCCTAGTGCTTTCGTGCATATCAGCCTCTGATTATCATAAAGTGCTTAGTGCTTTCAACTCCAATTCAGTATAGAAATCTATTTCTACTCTTAAACTGAGTTACATCCCCGGTTTTTCTTCAATGTCTCTAGTCTGCAGTGATGTCCATTCACAATAACAAGAATAAAAACAAAAATACATGGTGACTGATTTAAAAAAGGTGCATAAAAACCCAAAACACAACAACATATTATCAAAAAGTGCAGTTAAAAATACACAACAATAATGGATTTTCACTTTTAAAAACCCAAATATGAAAACACTTAATATCAGTCAGTCCTTGTTGGTAAGAAGTGCCAGATTTGTTGTGTGATGATACTTATACTAGTGCCCTAAGAAATTATGTAATTCTTCGTCAATGTTGTGGCCTTTCGGTTGTGTTGTTTTAAAGTCCAAGATGCAACAGGTTTCTTGTTGTCGGAGCTTCTTTTCCCGATCTCCCCCTCTCGGGCCATTTGCAATTGAATGAATACCAAAGAAAGCAAAACTGTCCATATTGCTTTCGTGGCATTCAGTGAAATGTTTTGCCATCGGATAGTTGGCATCTTTGTTTTGTATGGCTCTCACATGTTGTTGTACCCTTATTTTTAATTTGCATTTGGTGCTGCCCACGTACCACTTTTTACATTTGCACATCAGAATATATACTACGTATTCAGTATCACATGTGATTTTTTCATTGATATATTCAGTTGATTTTGTTATTGGATGCTCAAAGGTGGTGCAGTTCTTTGCAAATTTACACATATTGCATCTTGTGCATTTGTTAAAACCTTTCTTCCGATTGGTCAACTAGGCACTCGTATCCTTGGCTAGTTCTTTATCCATAATACTGTGAACTAATTTATCCTTGATTGAAGTATTCTGTAACTGATGTCTGGATGTTTTTTCAGCAGGCCAGCAATGTGGCTTGCTTTCTAAATCTAAAAAAACCTAACATTTTCTCCGGGGTTGTAACACTGCAAAAAACTACAGCAGACAATGTGGTTTACCAGCACACATGACCAAGCTACCACGTTGTTAAGATCTCATATTCTTTATTTTAACCACATTGTGCAAACACAGTAAAAAGAGCTAAATGAATCAGCTCTTACTCACACGGCAGACCAGATGAAAAACAAGTCTAACTCCCTCCTGGGAGGACACACTCCACGCGTTACACCCACTTCATGAGCTTCTTCAGACTATAAAACATCCATTTGTAGGAACGAACATTCACTTGTTTAAGTAAACAGTTTTGTTCACAAACTAGACAGACTTCTCCTCTCAGTTGCCAAAACTTCTGATCACGTGATCGTTAAGCGTCATGTAAGATGTCTCTATACAACGCCATCCATCTTGGAATGGTAATATATCCTCTAGTGCTTTTACCGTTTGCAAATGCAAAAGCATGTTACCCACAAATGGGAAGGTCTAATAACTTACAACTACTTAAATGGAGGAGCCTGTATCATTGCAATCATCCACCGTTATTTTATATAATTCTAAATTCAGAAATTATATTTTTTCGTTTTTGCACCAATTACCATAACATCCCAGGACCAACTGGGCTAATGGACGGGGCAGTCATAACTACTGTTGCATGTTGGATGTCCCGTAGACATGTGCAGAAACACAACATCATAGTGTAGTGGTTGTGTATGGCCATGAAGGGCATATGGGTGTACAGAACTGTTGTAATGTATGTCCCTCGTGGAATGTGGGGAAGGGTTCTGGAACACGATCAGGGCAAGCCCTCAGAGAATGTGATTGTTAGAACCATAAGGTTGGAGAATGTGGTGTTGGTTGATGCATTGGGGGTCTGTTCCTATAGTACTTCATTTTTTTTAATGTTTTTTTTTATTTTATTGAAACGACAGCCTGTTATGCCTCAGTACAAGTACTTTGGCATCAGACTTTTGTTACAAGTTAATGACACATTCCAAGGTTTACTGGTACAACACAAAATTTGTCATTCTAAGTTCCATTTCCCAAGAAGAGCATTCCCTATAATGTACAAGGGTTTGTCTCTAATCGCAGTGAATCCAAAAAATCGACTACGGCGGAGCTCAATTGAACGCAGTGACCGGCCACGGCATATGACCACCAGTCTCGATCGCTTAGGGGCACCGGCAAGAATTTTCCTAGGTGCTGCATCCGTTTCGAGATAATTTGTGGGCATTTTGCCAAGAGATGCTCTAAGGATTCGATTTTGTTTTGACAGAACCAACATAAGTTGTCATTTACTTCTTTAGAATGACAAAGCCACATCATCTGTTTAGTTTTCACTGCATTTAAGCGGAATCTGAGAAACTGATCACGATGATGTCTAGATGGACAGTTTGTCAGGTACCGAGGTAAGACGTTTAACTTGTGTGCTCCAATTCCAGAGTCCAAGGTTGTCGTCATCTTTAGACGTTGTTCAATGTTCTGGATCCAACACAAGTTCTCAAACTTTTTTTTGCAAGTTGTGGTCTCATTATAAGATCGTCCAGAGTCAAGTCGGCACTGAGTATGGTTCCTTCCATTAATTGCTTCCACTCTCCTAAAAGATTTGATTTTCCTGGACCGGGCCTCGCAGAAAAGACTTGAAATGCTGGCAGTGTTGGAGTTAAAATCATTTTGCGCATGGCCATTAGTGATTTCCACAGGACACAAGTGTGAAGGGAATTTAATGAGAGTTCATACCTGACATGGGTCATCGAGGTATGGGACGCGAGATTCAGTACCCGTCGCCAAAAGATGCCTTCCAACTTCTGCCAAAACTGGGCATCGATATTCCATCCGACTTCTGAGCCAAAAGAAATTGCCAGAATTACTTTTTGGACGTAAAAAGTCAAAACAGGCACTATTGTGAATTTCCCGTATGATTTGTTCAACAACTGACCCTGTATGCTGAATTGGGTCATACGGCTTATCACGTCTTGCTTGCAGTAATGTTCACAGATGGAGCTATTGAAAGTGATGGCCAGATATCTGATTGAATTCACCACATCAATTTTTTTGTTTTCAATTTTCCACGTAAATGGATTCTGTTTTTTGGTACATCCCCACCAATGATGATTATCTTAGTCTGTTCGATGTTTAACACTAGGTCGTTGGCGTTCAAGTAGTCGTGTAAATTTGTTAATTGCCACTGTAGGCCGATCTCGGTCTGATCTAGTAAGACAACATCGTCGGCGTATATGATACATCCAATTTCTGTGTTGTTTAGTTTGGGTGGAAAACAACGCACAGTCTTGCGATGAGCAGGAATATCAGAGATGAACAGTTTGAACAGCTCGGTGGCCAAGGGGCAACCCTGTTTCAGGCCCATGTTCGTTGGAATCTGCGTAGATAGATTTCCTTGGTTGTTTAGCCTTATGCTGATTACAGTCTTTGAGTGAAGTGCTCTGATCGGTTCAATCAGGTTACTTGGGCAATTCCACCTTTCTAGTTTATGCCACAATTTAGAGCGATTTACACTGTTAAAGGCTCCTCGTAAATCGATAAAGTTGTGATTTTGCCTTCAGGGTTTCTAGCTTGAGGATAGTTAGAAGCAGCAAGTTTACTTCCACGCTGACACCCTTGGTGAAACTAGTTTGCCGAATGTCAGGTATTTGCTTGGACAGTGACCATACTTCTAGTTTTTTGCATAAAAAAGAGGCAAAGATCTTACCCATTGTGTCCAACAGGGCAATGGGGCGATAGTTGGTAGGGTCCGCCCGATTGCCCTTTTTGTAAATGGGAACAATTAACGCGTTACGCCAAGAGTCAGGAATCGTCATTGAAGATGATAATCGAGAGAACAGATGGTCGATAAAGATTGCCCATTGCTCCTCGTTCTTTTTTAACATCATATTTGTGATGAGGTCTGGACCTGCAGCATGAGAATTTTTCAAGGTCTGTATAGCAGTTCTGATGTCATCCATGGTTATTTGCAGGTCCCATGATGTCGACTTGTGATCTAAGTCACTGGGCGATTCATGAAGAGGATTGCTAGAGATGTTTGCAAAGTGAAGTTCCCATTGAACCGCATCAATCGCATTGGATACAGTGGAGAGGTGCTTCGAATTGCCTGTGTTTAATATGGTCCAGATTTCACGAGAGTTCTTCTAGACCAGATGTTTCATTAGAATCTCCGTTCTATCTTGCTCAATTATTACTTTTTGAGATTTTAACCAGTTACGGTAAACTTGACGACGCGCATGAATTGCAGTTTTTATAGCGGTTCCAGTGTCGTTAATGTTCCGATACTTCTTTAGAGATCTCACATCGCGCCGCATTGCTTGTTTGGCTTGAGTAAGTATGATAGACGATTGATGTTTGTGTTTTTGGCCCATGATGGAATTTGAAGCTTTCACTGTGATATAGTCACGGAGCAGTGGAGCATAGTCGGTCGATTTTCCTGCGTTTTGCAAGAATTGTTGGCCGATTTTTTGGATCTTTGAACTGTCGATCCTAAGACGATTTCCACCTGAATTTACAGAAATTTGGATGTCATATTTTCTGTTTTCAGTTGGCCATTCTACCATGCAAGCCAACCGCAGAAGATTGTGATCACTGCTGGGCATGATGCTTATTGTAAGCGTCATGTCATTTTCAAATAAGTTTTCAGAGACCCAGAAGTAGTCAATTATTGATCGGGCATTATGGGTAGAGCACGTATAATGCGGTGGTTGGTCACCTGACACGTGACCATTTACCATATCGCAGTTGCGATTACATAATGCTTGGCTCCACTGGTGCCCGCGACTAGTTACTTCCTTGTTCGATAACAGGTCGAACGACTGATTGTCATGGTCATATTTGAACCATGAACAATTTAAGTCGCCAGCGCAAATTATTGATAGGTTCTTGTAGTTCAGTTGAACCTTGTCAATGTAAGAAGTTATCGAGTCCAGAAAGGATTTAGTACTTACTTTTTCCGGGTTGCAATACCCGTTTAAGATGAGCAAATTCTTCCTAGTATGGTCCTTTTCTTCAGTGGATTGGAGCAGGGCACCTTGCACAAATGGATTCGGACTGAATGAGTCAATAAGACGCCACCAGGTATTTATCCTGATCATCATCAGTAAACCAGAGGATGGCCTCCCCTTTGCGTTCTTGATTGCAGGATTTAGTAAGATCACAAACCCATCTCTCGATGGAGGCTCCCTCAGCCATGTCTCCTGCAAACAAATAATAAAGACCTTTTCTAGATCTGCGTCGAATTTATTGAATAGGTGGACGAATCCTCTGGTATTCCAGGACAAGAATTCGCGCACACAGATGTTTGCAGTTGCTGATGGCTAACGCCGGTCTGCTGCGTCTTTGTGGGGTTACCTTGTGTGGTACACGGTTGTAAAGAGGTCTTTTGGGGTCCACAGTTGACATTGCTCGTCGTAGGCCAGCACGTGTTTGCTCTTTCTTGGTGCAGTTGATTCTCCTTGCGCTTGAAATGGCTGAATCAAAGTCATTGCTTATTGGTTCGACCGATATGTCGAATCCAAAAACTAGCAATTCTTCAGAAGCATTCAAAATAGCGTTGCAAACTGAGGTTGAGATGATATGTAATAAAACTTGATCACAGCTCCTTTCGGTGGCGTACTCAACAATTTGAATGTCCTCTGTCGTTATCGTGCAACGCGTTGGTATACAAGCAAACCATTTCATCACGTTACTACGATTCAGATTTAGATCACAATCTTCCTGATGGAGATTTTGTAATCTCAATTTGCAGGTCAAGGAGGTCGGCCCAGAACTTAAAAGACCAAAGGCATGTGCAGGAGTGCGGGCTTGTTTCTTTTCTTGATATCTGGTATATTTTGGATTCAATGTGGTCCGGGTTTTTGAGCTTTGGTCATGGACCGTTTGCCTTTTGTCAGCCAGCTTGTCGCTGGCGACATCTAATTTTGAAGGTTGCGGAGATCTATCTTGCGAAGCTTCAGTAGCCAGATGACAGTTAGCTGTAGGGGTGTCGTCAAAAGATTCGACTGAATATGTGGAGAGGTCACAAATGTCAATCGTAGAACTGGATTTACTCATTGAGCTTTGCGGGGCCGAGTTGACTCTTAATCTTTTTTTGGATGGTGCATCAGTCCAACTAGGCCTCTAGACAGATTGTCCTCGACACCAACAGTTTTTTGCAAATCCGGTTTAGACAGGTCTGAAAGAGTAAATAGGCCTGACTTTCCATTAGGGATCACGCTTCTTATGAATTTCCGAGGCTTTGAGGTGCGTGTAGAGTTCTTAATCGTTGGCACTCTTTTCCCAGTCACTGCTTTCAAAGTTTGGGTGGTCGACTGTTTTCTGGTAATTTGCGTTTAGGAGCGATCGATTTTGCTGCGCCTTTAAAAATTCCAAAGGAGACCGGAGGCATCACAGTCTTCGAGGGTAAAGTTGATCCCTTTGCTTGTTAAGTAGTCTTAAGCACAGGTGCGGATTTGTGGCCCGAATCAGATGAATTTGTGGTATTAGCTTGTGTCGCCGCACCAGCGCAGGGTTTTGTTTGACCAGTGGGCTTTCCAATTAAGCCTACGCCTGGTCCTTTTAGTAGTTCGTCTTGTTGCTCCCTCTGTGCATGAGTTGGAAGTTGGTGTGTACAGCCAAGAGCTGGATCTGAATTCTCAACTGACATTGGAGAATTTTTATTTTGCTGCTTGAAGTTTGGGTCCATCGTAGCGGATGAATGGCGCATCCATTTTACAGCTTCGAGGAGCCCATCAGATAAGGAATCGTTCTGGCAATGATGACGTGCGGCTAAGTCACTTAGGCGCTCTTGCCAGCATAGTATTCGCTCCGCTTCTTGTGTCAATTGGGATTGTAAAAAGATCGTTGTTAAGTCAAATTTATCCATCTTTTCCTTTAGGTTTATAATGAATGCTGTCTGGTCTTTGTAGGCGTCATGCAAGGACTCATACATTTTCAAGAAAGAAAGTAGAGCTGCAGATGAAGCAGCCAGGACATTGTTGTAAATTTGCATTGCTGCCGCTGAAGAAAGGCTGGGTTTTGACTCTGAACCTGATTTGTCTGTGCTGTCAATTTTATCGGAGCATAGATGTGAGTTATTTGCAATCACAGAGGTGGAATTACTGGATGTTTATAAGTTTGTGATTGAGCTTGACGAAGCATCTTGCAAAGGGTGCAATATCTTGGGTCGTAGACGTCCATTTCGCTGTGGACTCCGCGAGGTTTTGTTTTGATCTTGCACGCAAGACTTTAAATATGTCTTACTTGCAGATCGGTCCGCTCCGCTGCTCGAGGGTCTGGTGTCTCTAGACGTGTTACTGGGAGTGTCACGCTTCCTCGTTGAGACATGTTCAGGTTTCCCCCGAGAACGTATCAAGTGATCAAGGGGGTCACCGTGGTGGCCACTACATGATTTACCTGGAAGGCTTTGGTTGGTATTGATGTGCACGTTGCCCAGAGAGGCTTGGCGGGTACAGGGTATCACTTCGTCTTCGGGGAATCGAAAAAGAGTGCATTTGAGCGTGCCATGTGGCATCGTTTTGCGTCATTCACATGGTTGAGGGATTATTTTATGTTTGCTCAAATTAAGTTCTCTCGAGCTTTAAGGGCGGCCGGCGGGCCGGCGATCAAGATTTGTTCGTTGTTTCCCGCGGGGGTGTCTAACATGAGTGTAGATGTTTCTCCCAGGCAATCGTTCATGGTTGCGTTTCCATCGTCATCTATGGAAGCTTCTTGGGATGCTTCCAACAACTCTGCGTTCGTCATTTCCATGGGCGAAAAAAATGTGTCAACGGTGAGTTGCTTAGCGACAACTGATTTATGTCAGAGAGTGGTGAAGATCTTGACAAGGTTAAATCAATGGAAGATAAATCGGATAAAGTGAGTAAAGGTCTTTGTGGTAGGGTGACGGGGGACTGAGCAGTCTTATCCAACTTGTCACGTTTGACTGCTTCGTTTACTTCACACGCACAAGGCTCAGTTGTTTGCGTATTGGCAGTTTCAGGGTCCACTGAGACCAGCGCTGCAGTCTTAACTTCCGTGACTGCATCGTTGAGGTCGCGCCCACTGAAGGCGATAGTTTGAATATCAGCAGCTTCAAAGGCTGGGGAAAACTGAGCTGCAGTATTGTCTGGCACGACTCCTTTGCCAGGTTCGCCAGTGTCGCAAGGGTCACCAGGGTCGCAAGCGGTAGGCTCAGCAGTTTGAATATTGGCAGCTTCAGAAACCGCCAGACATAGTGCTGCATCACTAGAAAGTTTGGGTGATTCCATAAGGACTAACTGATCACAAGGTTCACAAGGTTCGCAGGGTTCTGTTAATGCGCGTTTGCATGAAACAGTGCTTACCTTGATTGCATCGAAGCCGGAGTCTGCCTTTAGGGCGGTCCATGGGTTCTGCATCCGGCGTTGTTGGATTATAGCACTTAATGACAAATACAGTCTTTTATCTACTCACACGATGTGTGGTTCTTCTTTTACTTCACTGGTTACTCGCTTGGAGGTGGGAGGAAAGAATTATATGTAAATGAGGAGACACAACAGTCCTCAGGAGAAGAGGAAGAACAAATAGAAATAGTGACAGTAAATATGGTCATGTGCAGTGAGGATGACATCAGTGATAGTCCATATGTTGATGTCCGTGTGTGAATGATAATTGGTACCGATGATGGTGAATTCAGGTACAAAACTATCATTGATGTCATGTGAGGTATATGAGAGGGTGGTGGGCGGTAGGGTGAGCCAATTACTGTCGTCGGATAAGAGACCCAGTGGGTAAAATCTGGGAAAAATCGATGTCATGGGGTGCTTTGTTGCCCACCTACAATTTAAGGGGAGGCAAACGCATGGGAAGGTGTATGTTACTAAAAGTGGTGAAACACTATTGGGATGGAGAGAGCAAAGGGGTCTCAAGGTAAGACTCAATCTCAACACTGAAGAGCAGGTAAGTGAGAATGATAGCATGACCGAAAAGTATCCCAAATTGTTTTCAAAGGACATTGGATGTGTGAAAAGAATGGTACATAAAGTTGCTCTGAAGGAAGGGAGCATTCCCTTGGCTGCAAAATTGCACCCAGGACCCATGGTGTTAAGAGATATGGGTAAAAAGTGAGTTCAAAAAATAAAAAGACACAGGCATAATAGAACCTGCTGGGAGTGTTCAGTGGATTTCTCCTCTTGTGGTAGTATAAAAGAGCAGTGGAGAGTTAAGATTGTTTGTAGACCTAAGAGAGCTGAATAAATGTGTTGTTGTGGAAAGGTATCAACTCCCAAATATGACAGACATGTTAGCTATCACAGGGAAGGCAACTTTTTTCTCGAAGTTGGATATGGCATCCGCATATCATCAGATAAAACTGGGTCACCTATCAAGAAAACCTACAGGTTGCATCACAAATTAGGGCATGTTTCAGTTCTGTAGGATGCCTTTTGGTCTGGTCTCAGCATCATCAATTTTTCAGAAAGTGATGTACAGACTGTTAAAGGATTTGGATGATGTGCACTGCTTTCAAGATGATATTTTGGCATGCGGAGACGGTTGGGAAAAACATGAGGAGAATGTAAGGAAAGTGTTGGGTATTTTGGAAAAGAGAGGTATCAGTCTAAAAGCTGAAAAGTGTGTTTTTGGTAAAGAGGTGGTATAGTACCTTGGTCATGAAATATCTAAAGAGGGGCTGAGGCCCTGAAAGGATTTAGTGGATGAGATCAAGAAAGTCAGGGTACCTAAGAGCAAAGGAGATGCAAGGTCTTTTCTAAGGATGATTGAATTTTATCAAGAGATTGTATGCAATTTTTCAGGCAAGATCGTGAAAAAGAGGATTTGCGCAAGAAGGGAGTTGAGTTTGTGTGGGATCGAGATTGTGAGAGGGCATTTCAGACTTGACATGGCAAGGCCATTGGCTATGTTTGATACCAGGAGGAAAAGTGTCATTTCTGTAGATACCAGTGACTGAGGGATCAGGGCAGTATTGACACAGATTGACGGAGGTGGAAAAGAAGTGATTGTGACTCATGCTTGCAGGATGTTGAGAGGAGCAGAGAAAAATGATTCTGTGTTAGAGAAGGAGGCCCTAGCATGACCCTGGGGTGTGGAAACATTTCAAAATGTTGTGTGGGGTGAAGAGTTTATCATCAGAATGGATCACAGGCCATTAAAGGTTATCTTTGAAAAGAAAGGACTTTGAAAAATTGTCCAGGAGAGTGGCGTGTTAGGTGGCCAAGATGCAAGGACATACGTTTGTCATTGAAGTGATACCTGGTAAGGAAAATGTATTAGTGGATGTATCAAGATTGAGTGAGAAAAAAACGAGGATGGTGATGCCCATGAGGAGGAGGTAATTACCAAAATGGTGTTTGTTTATCGTGATGGAGTTGTTACTCGTGAGGATTGGTCAAGAGCTGTGAGTGAGGAAGAGGTTTTTGTCAGTGCCATGGAGTTTGTGCAGGTTGGTTGGCCTGAAAAGAGTTTGCTCAGTGGGGAGGAGAGAAGTCTGTGGGAGGTAAGGTCAGAGTTGTTTGTGAAGAGGGATATTTGGTATAGATGGGACAGGGCAGTTGTGTCACGGCTCGCTCCCTTCGCTCCCGTTCCCACCACTTGGGGGCATGTTTTGGGGTTTATTCCCTACTGGACATTTCCTCCGAACCTTATGCTACAGTGTCCTGATGAATTGGGAGCGCTAAAACCTTATTTCCCAAATTACTTCCCTTCCGGATCCATTCCAGGTTTTTGGCAGTCAGCATGCTACTGCTACTTTAATCAAATGACTATGCTTCCCAGAATGCCTGGCTCACTGCTTCACCTCCTCCCTTGCAGGACAAGGCTGGGTGGAGGATAGGCAACACCTGTGGCTGCAGGTGCAGCAGGCGGCACGCCTGAGGGGTGTGCTCGTTAAGCAGCTTTAAAAGCCTCAGTTTGCTTCAGTCCAGCGCTGGTCATTGTTGCTGTGTTCCTGTTGTGACTGGTCCCTTGTTCCTTGTTCCTAGCTTTTGTGCCTAGTACCTAGTTCCTGTTCCTTGTTCCTAGCTTTTGTGCCTAGTGCCCAGTTGCTGTTTCCTGTTCCTCTGCCCTGGATTTCGGATTCTTGTGCTTAATTGATTTCTGCTCACTGGATTTCCCTTTCTGTCTTCCTCTGTCTGCAGGCAGCCTGTCTCTGTGCTTTACCATTTAATGCTGCCCAATTCACCTGTGTTTTCTGTTTCTTTGTTGCTGTCTTTTGCTACTGAAAAACCTGATGCTTTAGTCTTTCCCTTTATAGATTCAGCTTCCTGCCTCAAGGTTTCCTTCTGTGATATCATTTTCCCTGCTCCTGATCCTTACTTTCTATTGGGATCCATTCCATGTTTTCCATCTCACTTCTGCATTCATTTCCCATGGATTATTAGGTGTTGGTGTTATTGTAACTAGTCCCAGTGTAAATGCCCTTTTTGTTTCCTCACTATTTTATATCACTATTTCTACTTGCCCCTTGACTACGGTCTTATGTATTTAGTTTCCTCCACACATTGCTGTTATAGCCTTCAGGGTTCCTGTTTGATCAACTGGGTTCTTGAGTTTACCGACATTCAAGTGGTCTTTCCGGTCCTCGTGAGTACAGTTTCTAAGTTCCTTATTCTATATCATCCAGAGTGTCAGCTCACAGATCCTGTCCTTGCTTGCCCTCTACGTGGGTTTAGCGCTGTCAGTATCTGTAATAGCATAGTGGGTAAGGAGTTTGCCGACTTTCCTTTCAGTCATAAGGAGGTTCTAAGTGCTTACCCCACATTCCTTTTCATATATAGGTATTATTGTTTCTCCTGGGTTTTAGTATACACAAGTCTTGGGTTTTGTATGCACATATTTAGATTCAAAGTTGTACACTGTGAGATTCCGTGCACATTGCCTTCTTCCTTTCTTAACAAGTTGTTCCCCAGGTTCTGAGAGGGAGGTCAGTTGATATCGCCACCAAAGGTCACATTGCGATTGAAAGGGGCCCCTAGGGGTCCCTCATGCTATGGAAACAAGGCAATAACCATACACGAAATGATGCACCAGTCACCAGGTTCAAATTCCCAATGCTAGGGTTTATTGCAAGCAAAAGATAGTATCAATTGGCCAATTCTGATCTCACGCCCCGCGACGTGAGTTTCCTAGACCTCGAGGGACGCAAGAGAGCGAATTACGTACATCATATATACAAAATGCATATCATACAATCAGCAAAGTCATGTTCGACACCCCTATTTATTAAGTTCCTTTGAACTTGGGATGACGATGGACATATCCGACGAGTATGACGATCATAATGCTTTTGATGTCTATTCTAGTAACAATGTGCAATTAGAAAGTGCAGAGGCATCTTTTAGAACACGGTGGTTCTGTTCTTGGAAGCAAGCTGCACACGGGGGAAGAGCCACATTCCAAGCTTTGCTATCTATGAGGTACTATTCGTGTCCTGGGAGCCGACACGTTCTAAAGGGTTTTGCGAAGGGTGGTGTAACGCTCACCTGACTCCCACGGAGGCGCTGACCTGGTCTGGATTGCTGTGACCTCTTCAAGCGTGATGCGCAGGATTCGAAACACCGACTGAACTGGACCCCCAAATCTGGCTTGTCTGGCCCGTAGAAAAATCTTTCTGTAGGTGGAGAAAGGGGATTAACTGTCTGCAGAGTATTGTGATTGCTTCCCACCTCCCCTTTGCTCTTCTCTGACCACCTCCGAAATCCCCAATCAAGGCTCACCTTAAT
The DNA here is from genome assembly GCF_040938575.1 of Ambystoma mexicanum. Classification (NCBI taxonomy): domain Eukaryota; kingdom Metazoa; phylum Chordata; class Amphibia; order Caudata; family Ambystomatidae; genus Ambystoma; species Ambystoma mexicanum. The sequence goes on along the minus strand of NC_090930.1, from coordinate 1,173,506,417 downwards.
GTTTGAATGGATGAGCTCTCCATCCTGCTTCTGGTGCAGGGGCGCATATTTGACCAGTTACTTCACTGGTTTCGGAAGGCGAAATGCCGCAAGCATGCAGTTTAAAAAGTTCCAGAGTAGAGTCTTCTCTTTGTTTGCTTTTCTTAACCTGCGATCTGTCCTTATTTTCAGGTGCATAGTGGAAGTGATGCTTCGAGGGATATTGCCGGAGATAAACTCAGGTGAGTTTGTGATAAAATGATCCCTTTAAATGTCTTTGAATCCCTCTAGTAATGTCTTTCTTTTTTCCCCTTAGGGGCCGGGGTGCGGTACCAGGCCAAGAAGTGGCGCCGACCCGAAATGAGGAGTGGTTCCATCAAATATGGCCAGGTAAGTCTTGTGATGGAAAATCAGGCTTTCCTCATTTGTTCCTCCTGCTCACCTTTTGTCTCTTCTTCTCCCCTGCAGGTGCAGAGATGTGGCGGAATGCCCAGAAGGTCGCGGTGGATAGTGAAGAGCCCACGAGGCAGGTGAGTGATGCGCAGCACTGCAACAAGTAGCGCTATGCTTTTACAGAATGTCTATCTTCAGGATCGCTGGCGTGATGGTTCCGGACACAGGTAGGAAGTTAGATTAAGTTCTTGGTTTTCACCTTTTCTCTTCCCTTCCTTCCTTTCAGGTATCCCAAGATCGAGGGGGGCGTGGCTGGAGGCAAGATGCAGGAGCAGGCACGGTGAGCGTTCAGCTGCTAGATGCAGAGCAACGCGAAGCAAGTGTGGCAGTCCGGGCGTGGTTTAAATAGCCTTGGAAGAAGTTCCAGGTAAGTATTCTTCCACGGTCCCCACCCAAGTAAAATAGTTCCTTTGATAAAATAATCCCTCCTAAGCCTCATTTGGCTTGAGGCTTCATGCAGCATGGTCTGCGTCAGGTAAGTGCACCAAACAATAGGCGCCAGGACTGATGTCCAACATGAGCCTGGCGCCAAAGGCGCCAGGACAAAGTGCAAAGAGCCCCTATTAGGGGCCGCTGGGCTTTTACCCGAGGGCATGATGCCTGCTCCCGGGGGTGCTGGGCCTGTCCTGGTGCTCCGGGGGTAGGCATCATGACAGCACTCCCCCCCCCAAGGGCCCTCCCAAGGTCATTCCCTCTGGAGGTTTCGGTTTGTTTGGGAAATCCCGATGGAACTTTTTTACCAGGTGCATGTACGTGGTAGCTGGGTTCCCAAGACCTTTCCTGAGGCCCGTACCCTTTCCAATCAATTAGATAGAAAAGTTTTGATTTTGAAATGTTAGAATCCAAAATGTTCTTCACCTCGAATTCAGGCTCCCCATCGATCTGAATTGGTTCTGGTGGCTTTATTAATCTGGTTCCTGGTTGCACTGGTTTCAAAAGTGACACATGAAAAACTGGATGAATCTGCATGTTAGCTGGCAAATCGAGCTTGACTGCCACTGGATTAATGATAGCTTTGATCGAATAAGGGTTCAAATACCTTGGATTAAAAGTTCGAGGTCCCTTGAGCAACAAAATGTTTGGTAGCCAACCATACTTGGTCTCCTATTTGGTATGAAGGCGCCTCCTTCCGATGCAGATCTGCATTTTTCTTGTATTTCTCTTTCGCTTGTTGCAAATGGGCAGTTGCATTCTTGAATGCTTGAGTTATAGTGGAATGCAAATGGTCTACTGCGGGCATTTCAAGGCTCAGAGGAGAGTCCAGGTCTGAAGTACGAGGGTGATTTCCATATAGGGTGTAAAAGGGGCTTTGTCCAGTTCCAGAGCGCACCGAGTTATTGTATGCATATTCGGCCACCCATAACAAATCCTTCCAATTACCCTCCGATTGGTGCAACATACACCGTAGGTATTGTTCAAGGGTCTGGTTCGTTCTCTCCGTCTAACCATCGGTCTGTGGGTGATGGCTGGTTGAGAGTCTTACGTCGATTTGTGCCAGTTGACAACACCTTTTCCAAAAATGTAAAATAAACTGGCTTCCCCGGGCGGAGACTAATATGGACGGGAATCCATGCAAGCGGATGATATTTTCGAGGAATTCCTTAGCAAGGACAGAAGCTGAAGGTAATTCTTTCAACTGAATAAAATGAGCCATTTTAGAAAATAGATCCACCACAACTAGAATAGTATTGTATCCATTACAAGGGGGCAGGTCCGTGATAAAATCTAGTGACAAGGTGTGCCAAGGCGCTGGTGGAATGTCTAAAGGCTGAAGAAGACCGGCGGGTTTTGTCTTTTGGCCTTTGTTTTGGGTCCAAACCCCACAGGACATCACAAAAGATTTAATATCCTTTCGCCAGGAAGGCCACCAGAATTGTCGTTTAATTTTTTCCTCAGTTTTGGCAATGCCAGGATGTCCTTCCATCAGGGTATCATGATGACGGGAAATAACCAGTTCTTGAAATTCCTTTTCTGGCAGAAATAAGCGTCCTTGGAAGTAAGGTAGGCCATCGTTGACCGAAAAGTAAGACCCCCTTTGGATCCAATCCTGCAAGGCGGTAGAGTCCAGGAGTTGTTTTACTCGTGCTTGAATGTCTTCAAAGGTTTGTAAGGAGGTTACTACCAAAATTCTATGTTCGGGAATGATTGGCACAGGTTCTGAATTAGTGTCAATTTCTCCCATTCCTATTCTAGATAGTGCGTCTGCTTTGCCATTCTTACAGTCGGGATGGTAAGTGATTACGAAATCAAACTCAGCAAAGAACAAAGCCCATCGGAGCTGACGTGATGATTGAGCCTTGGCAGTCTTTAAATATTGTACATTTCGGTGATCAGTGATCACGGTGATGGTGTGCCTGGCGGGCGCCAAGAAGATAATGCCGCCAAGCCTTAAAGGCGGATTTAATGGCTAATAATTCCTTATCGGTAATTGCATAATTTACCTCAGGCGGTGAGAACTTTCTGGACCAAAATGCTACAGGATGCAGTTGGTTGGTTTCAGGGTCTCTCTGAGACAGGACAGCTCCCATGGCTAAACTGGACTCGTCAGTTTTGACTATGTATGGGAGATCGGGACGCGGGTGCTTCAAAATGGGTGCAGAAGTGAATTTAGCTTTCAATTCCTGAAAGGCCTGTTCGGCTTCCTTGGTCCATTCGAAACGTTTATTTTTCCGCAAAAGTGCAGTGATGGGTTGTACTACACGTGAAAATTCCGGAATAAATCTGCGATAAAAATTGGCAAAACCAAGCATGCTTTGGATCCCTTTTACCGAGCTAGGAGATGGCCATTTGAGGATGGCCTCCACTTTCCGTGAGTCCATTCGGACCCCATTAGGTGTCAGGATGAATCCAAGAAACTCCACCTTGGTGGTATGGAAAACACACTTTTCCAGCTTAGCAAACAGTTTGTGCTGGCGCAATTTCTCAAGGACGGCCCGGACATGCTTTCTGTGATCAGATTCCGAAGAGGAGTACACAAGAATGTCATCGATATATACGACAACACAAACATCGATAAGTTCCCGAAGGACATCGTTCATGAAGAATTGGAAGGCAGCCGGCGCGTTGCACAACCCAAAAGGCATCACCTGGTATTCGAATAAACCATATTTTGTACGGAAGGCCGTTTTCCATTTGTCGCCTTCTTTTACTCGCACCAGATGATAAGCCCCCCGGAGATCTAACTTGGTGTATACGCAAGCGTCCTTCACCTGGTCAAGGAGTTCAGGGAACAAAGGCAGAGGGTAACGCTTTTGAACCGTTATCTGGTTAAATACGCGGTAGTCGATACAAGTTCTGAGGTCGCCTTCTTTTTTGGGCACGAAGAACAAAGCCGAGGATGCCGGGGACTTTGACGGGCGAATAAAACCATTGGCTAGGTATTGATCTAAATATTGTCTCAAATGCCGGTTCTCAGGTTCAGTAAGGGCATAAATCCTGCTTACAAGGGGGTTGTGCACCGGGCACCAGATCGATTTGGCAATCGTACGATCTGTGGGGGGGTAACGTGTTGGCCTGTTCCTTTTGGAAGACGTCCTGAAAGTCTTGGTATTCCGGAGGTAGTTGCATGGAGACAGAGGTTACAGATGCTAGACTAATCTTCAGATTTTCAGGGTAGCAGGTTTGTGCACAATCCGGGAAGGTTATTCTCTTTGCTCGCCAATCAATTAGAGGATTATGTGTCTCTAACCAAGGAATTCCAAGAATAACCTGAAACTGTGGGGCCTTGATTACGTCAAACACAACTGCCTCCCGATGGCCGTCCGGACCAATAAGAGTCACCTCAGTAGTGGAATGTGTTACCGGTCCTGAGGCAATTTCAGTTCCATCGACTGTGGTGATGACATCTTTGCTGGTTTTTGGACGCAGAGGGAGGTTAATCCTAGAGACCAATTCACGATCCACATAGTTTCCTATAGCCCCACTATCGATGTATGCCTTTATTGCATGCAACCGCTTAGGCTGTTCTGGATCTACGAGAATCATTGGCACAATGAAATGCGAGGTCTGAGAGTTAGCTTTCAAGCTCGGCAAGCGGACCCCTATGCTTGTCGGGCGGAGTCGTTTCCCGAAACAGAGTCTTCATGGTTTTTATCAGCGGCTCCTACCACCTTCTTGGGTGGTTTTGCCAGGCAATCTCGTAGAAAGTGTCCAGAGTTCCCACAATAAAGACATAATTTTAACTGCCGCCTCCTTTCACGTTCCTTTTGGGTTAAAGGTCCTCTAACCCCTCCAATTTGCATAGGCTTGGAGACATCGGCACCCTTGGGAGTGACGTGGGTCTTGAACAACACCCGGGTTTCAAACTTGGACCGATCTGCTTTTCGGTTTTGGAGCCTGTGATCCAATTGGACCACTAAGTCTACATATTCTGTGCATTCTTGGGGCAGATTTACAACTTGGGCCAAGACATCTTTAAGTTCTCGGCGTAGACCCCGATAGAATAATGTGATTCTTTTATCCTCTGGCCACCCAGTTTCCACGATTAGTCTGTTAAAGGTTGCTATGTAGGAGAGGAGGTCTTGGTTGCCCTGTCGCAGGGATAGAAGTTCATCATCCAGAGCTTGTCCCTGTGAATGTCGAGCAAATAATCTCTCCATGCTTGCTTGAAATCCTTGGAAATCCCGGAGGATTGGATCATCTTGAGTAACCAGTGGTACTGACCAATCGGCAGCATAGCCGCTAAGGTATGACAACACAAAAGCTACCTTGGTCTGGTCATTAGGGAAGGCCCCAGGTCTGCATAGGAAGTGCAAACGACAATGATTCATGAATACGGCAAACCGTTTGGGGTCCCCAGCAAAGCGTTCAGGTGGGGCCAGCGGCATATTTCCAGGTAGAATGATTTGCACAGGGTTACTTGAAGCCACATGAACAGAATTCCCCCCGGAACCAGGTAGAGGGGTTTGCCCAGTTTGACCTTGCAATACCTGCCTAGCCAGGTCATCAGTTCGTTCCTTAGATACGATTATTTCCCTCCTGAGGGCATTAGTCTCTTGACTAGGGGCATGTACTTCGGCCCGTAATTCCCCCAGTAATTGGGCCAACATATCGATCTCAGAAGTTTCCATAGCGCCTGGGTGGGAATTTGTAGGAAGGCTTCGCGTTCTGTAACGCTCACCTGGCTCCCACGGAGGCGCTGACCTGGTCTGGATTGCTGTGACCTCTTCAAGCATGATGCGCAGGATTCGAAACACCGACTGAACTGGACCCCCAAATCTGGCTTGTCTGGCCCGTAGAAAAATCTTTCTGTAGGTGGAGAAAACTGTCTGCAGAGTATTGTGATTGCTTCCCACCTCCCCTTTGCTCTTCTGTGACCACCTCCGAAATCCTGAATCAAGGCTCACCTTAATGTTTGAATGGATGAGCTCTCCATCCTGCTTCTAGTGCAGGGGCACGTATTTGACCAGTTACTTCACTGGTTTCGGAAGGCGAAATGCAGCAAGTATGCAGTTTAAAACGTTCCAGGGTAGAGTCTTCTCTTTGTTTGCTTTTCTTAACCTGCGATCTGTCCTTATTTTCAGGATGCTTCGAGGGATATTGCCGGAGATAAACTCAGGTGAGTTCATGATAAAATGATCCCTTTAAATGTCTTTGAATCCCTCTAGTAATGTCTTTCTTTTTTCCCCTTAGGGGCCGGGGTGCGGTACCAGGCGGTACCAGGCCAAGAAGTGGCGCCGACCCGAAATGAGGAGTGGTTCCGTCAAATATGGCCAGGTAAGTCTTGTGACGGAAAATCAGGCTTTCCTCATTTGTTCCTCCTGCTCACCTTTCGTCTCTTCTTCTCCCCTGCAGGTGCAGAGATATGGCGGAATGACCAGAAGGTCGCGGTGGATAGTGAAGAGCCCACGAGGCAGGTGAGTGATGCGTGGTGCTGCAACAAGTAGCGCGATGCTTTTAAAGAATGTCTATCTTCAGGATCGCTGGCGTGATTAGATTAAGTTCTTGGTTTTCACCTTTTCTCCTCCCTTCCTTCCTTTCAGGTATCCCAAGATCGAGGCGGGCGTGGCTGGAGGCAAGATGCAGGAGCAGGCACAGTGAGCATTCAGCTGCTAGATGCAGAGCAACACAAAGCACGTGTGGCAGTCCGGGCGTGGTTTAAATAGCCTTGGAAGAAGTTCCAGGTAAGTATTCTTCCACGGTCCCCACCCAAGTAAAATAGTTCCTTTGATAAAATAGTCCCTCCTAAGCCTCATTTGGCTTGAGGCTTCATGCAGCATGGTCTGCATCAGGTAAGTGCACCAAACACCCTCTTTTATGAGCCTGGCACCTATGGCGCCAGGACTGATGTCCAACATGAGCCTGGTGCCAAAGGCGCCAGGACAAAGTCCAAAGAGCCCCTATTAGGGGCCGCTGGGCTTTTACCCGAGGGCATGATGCCTGCTCCCGGGGGTGCTGGGCCTGTCCTGGTGCTCCGGTGGTAGGCATCATGACAGCGGGCCGTAAGAAAAGCATAATTCAAGCCTTTAACTGTATTATTCTAACATATTCTACCATCATACGAGACTGGCTGGCAGCTGTGAATTGATTAAATGCCCTGCAGCTTCCTCCCAAGGCTACAGAAAGGGAGCGTGGGCATTCCTCTCTGGGCTACTCATGAGGAGTTTCAGCAAACTCTTCAGTCCCACGACCTTGTCCTTTCATATTCAGACAACAATGTTAACAGTTGAGCAGAGTAAGCAGAATCCGCAAGAATTGCAAGCTGCAAAGTAGTTTTTGGACAGAAAGCAATGAGCAATGGTTAACAAGCAAAATGGCGATTTTGGCTATTTTTAAAATGGCCGCTCATCGGTCAAGCATAGCAGTTTATATTTCTATAATTCGGTGCATAAGACGTTGGCCCACGGCCATCAAGTTACGTCTATCATTCAAATGAAGGGTGTTCATTTTTCCAGATTGACAGGGTGTCAACAATCAAAGCTATACTGAGAGATGAATATTGGTGGCCTGGAAGTGACCTGGGATGTTGAGGGGATGGTGGGGAGGTGTATGGAATGCAACGTTTTGGGCAAGAATCCTTTGGCGCAGCTGCAACCAAATGTGAAAGTTGACACACCGGAGAAGGTGTTGAGTGATATAGCACTGGATATTTTGGACCCTGAAGACACAGGAAATGGTTGAGGAAAATTCATTGTTGTACTGGTCGACTTGATATCATGGTGGACAGAGTTCCAAGTTGTGAGAGATATCTCATCCCATGTGATAGTTGAGTTTTTGCAGAGTGTGTTTGAGAGGGACGGCCTACCGGATTCTGTTCTGACCGATAATGGGAGGCAATTTGTTGGACAGAGTTTTCAGGAGTATCTTAAGTGTTGTGGGGTGAAGCACAACAAGACTACGCTGTGTCAACCCCAAACCAACGGAAAGGTGGAAAGGGTAAATCGTTGTTTAATGGAGGCTGTTCGGATTGCTGGAGCTTGTTGGAGGGATAAGAAAGTGGCTGTGAGGAATAGGTTGTATGTCTTACGATTGGCTTCACATGCTTCTTCGGGAGTAAGTGCTTTTGAACTAATCAGGAGTAGGAAACCCAGCACCAGAGTTTCATTGGCCTGGCTGGGTAGGGCACGAGAGTCAGACTATGTTGTGGAGGAGTTGAGAATGAAAATGGATGACAAGAAGAGTGAGTGGGTGAGGAAGACTTCTGAGAAATCTGGGAGGAGAAGATTGGAAGTTGCTGTGGGAGATTGGGTGCGTGTCAAGAAAGGGGGTGTGAAAAGGAAAGGGGATATGTTGTATTCTGTCCAGGAGGTTCTTAAAGGAGTGGTGAGGGTCTGAGGGGGCAGGCGTGAAATCTAGCAATATTAGCCCCGATCAAAAGAAAGATAAATTAATTAATTGTTGGGATCACCCTCTCAGGTGTATTATGCTGTTCTGAAAACATCCAAGTTGTTTTCAGTGTATATAGTTCAAGTTGTTGTGTTGAGTTTAATATATTATTGCTGTTGTAATGCATCAAGGGAGGGAGATGTGTTGTAATGTATGTACATGTGGAATGTGGGAAAGGTTTCTAGTATGCGATCAGGGCAAGCCCTGAGAGAATGTTATTCTTAGAACCAGATGGTTGGAGATTGAGGTGTGGCTGGATGCATTGGGGGTCTGTTCCAATAGTACTTAAAGACAAGTGAAGTCTTTTATCTACTCACACAGCATGCGGTTCCTCTTTCACTTCAAGAACCTTATGTGATGAAATGGTGCAGACTCATCCCTTCTGCTGCACTCAAGTTTTCTTGATGGGAAGCCAGTGGAGGGCTCTCCTCATTTCAGAGATGTGGTCATGTTTACCCAGGTCAGTGGCATTGTTTTGAACCACTTGCAGCTTATAAAAGTTTTTTCTGAGGTTTCACACATTAGAGAGTTACAATAGTCTAATTTGAATCCAATACGTGCTTGTGCAAAGTTTGTTCTGTTTTAAGATGAAAGGAAGTGTTTGCTGGCCTTGATCAACTTTGTGGCATAGGCAGAAGTCGATGCAATGTGGTTCACCTGCCTAGACATGTTGAGAGTGGCATCAAGATAGACCCTCAAAATGATTGCAGAGGAAATTTCAAGGATGTGTCCTGTGGACTTTGTGTGTGTGTGAGGAGTGATCCCCAGGAGCTGAGACGCAGCAGGTCCTGTGACCCTGATTGGCTGCTGGCCTGAATTGGACCACATATGTCCGTCCACCAGTCAAATTATAGCTGGTGGTGATCCAGAAGGGAAAATATTCCTTTATTTGAAACGGATGACCCAACACCATTCACACCAGCATGTAACTCCTCAAGGCCATAGCAGAATACAAGGACCCTGCTTGCCCATTCTCCTCAGGCCCTCCCACCCCTAGCACTAACACAGTTTAGAACAGTGAATGCACCATGGAAACAGCACTTTGAAGGCATGCCAATGTCACTAGTGGAAAATGGCATGCCACATTACGTTACACTACATTGTCGTGTCCATCGTCCTTACAAACATACATCCTCTTCACATGTCATTCCCATTCAGCTCCACGGTACTGACTCTGTGGACTTACCTGCAGCTTGGATCTGGGCCTGCAGTTCGAGGGCATGGATTCACCCTCTTTAGGATCCGGATATGTAGTGGTGATATGCGATGGCGACTGCCAGAGTGCACCTCTGTGGTGGGTCCTGCTTCAATGTCTGCCCTTGCCTTCTTCTGGCTCCGGATCTGCATGTCATCCCAGCGCTTCTTGATGTTCTCTGGGGTATGGACTGCCATCCCCTCAAAAGCAACGGCCAGATCCTCTGACGTGCAAGGGCACCAAATGCTTCTCCGGATGGAAGAGGGAGTCGTAATGTAATAGCACCAGGTCCCCAAGGATGCCAATTTATGCACCAGAGAAGTTTTCAGTCCTCATCCTCGCAACCTTGGAAGTGCTCGTAGAGGTGGCGACATGGTGCAGCTGATGCCGGCGGACAGGAACAGGGTCTGAATTGCACATGTAGCAGAGATGGAAGTGTACAATCCATCATTGGTACACCGTACCACTAGTTTGTTTGCTCTCTAAAGAGCGTACCTTTTGTTTAAAGGCTCAGGAAAGCTTCCGGGAAGTTTTTCTTCATCCCAAACCAAATATTGATTCACAATGAGGCACTATCAATGTCAACCATCACACTCAGGCACGGACACACACACACACACACACACAGTCAGGCAGTCCATGGCTCTGCAGCCTTACCACCTTAAAAACCTTGCAAACACTAATCAATCATCTGCAATAGAGGCTTTCATATGCATGATGGAACAATTCCCAGTGAATAACTACGCAAAGCACCAGTAACCATACTACTTGAACATTGCAAAACATAGGACAGCACCAACTTGCCATGCACGGTGCCTCACACAACATCTCCCCTCCCCCATCTGTCCAGCCGTCTGACTCCCACCTTCTTGGATGCATCCAGACAAACACTAGTTTCTCTTTTCCACTTCCCCCACTAACCTGTACTGTGGAGCAACAATGATATGTTGGTGTCCCAATGAGGTAGTGGCAGTGGGCCCAGGATGGCATACAGCGTGAGGGCAAGCAGAGGTGGATTGGAAGCAGAAGGTAGGAAGCAAGCAGAGGAATGTGGAAGGTCGAAGTAGGGTCAGCATGAACTCCAGAACGTGGAGAGGGCAGGAGCCTTTCCCAACATCAGCTGCCTGTTCAACCCAAGCCGCGACCCTCGCCCTTTGTTGCAGGAGCAGCGAGGCCACATCCTGCTTCCCTATCACCATCCGTAATTAAGGTGAGCACTTTTGTGCATTTCTGCACACCGCCTGGCTCTGAGATCCAAAGAGGTGGATTAGGTACATGCTGCATCCTTTGATACATATTTTAAATTGGTACCTTGCCTAAAATCGCCGCCCGCTACCCAACGTTGTTTGTATTCTGTTACTAGGCAACACAAGACACTCATACAGAACGTACATCAGCTGGCAGGGGGAATCTGGCCTGACACAGAAAAGGCCAGTAGGATAAGGCCCTGTTTGCTCCTGTTCGCGAACTAGAGCATGCTGCACTGCAACTCCGCCTCATTGTCTCACAGGTAATTTACTATCTATACGCATAGCCACCCAAGGTTACTATCACCTTCAAGGCACCACGGCTACCACTACAACAAGTGTCGTGCTGCAGCAGCCTTTTACAGCACCTCTCTGATGCGTTGTGTGCTTCCTCTCTGGACCCTCACCCACACCAGCCGTAGCATATTACGCCTCGTCCACTGCACTAGCTCAAACATACTGGTGTATTGCATAAGTCCACCTGTTTCCTGAACATTGACTACTGCATCTAATTCACTGGATCGTGAACTCCGCATTCTGACCATTGTGCACTGAATACTGTATTATTACCTTTGTGCCCTCAATACTGAATTCGGCTTTCTGTGGCCTATTTCTAGAATTGTACATCCATTGTGCCTTGCATACTGCTCCTAGCCCACTCGTATTTTGAGTGCTGCACTTTTGCACATTGTTTGCCTGACTACTGCTTTGTCCACCTTCGCCCCAATTACTGATTACCCCACCTGTACTGTGATTACTTTTTTGTGCCCACCTGGGTATTGGATTCGGCATTCGGCCCACCATGCTGTGTATATTGCACATTGTGCACTGAATACTGCATTATTACACGTGTGCCTTTAATACTAAATTTGGCATTCTGCCGACTTTTGTTTAGAACTGTGCACTCTGCCCATTGTGCCTAGAAGACTGCTTAGTCCATTTACGCCCCTAAAACTGCACCCAGCACGCTCACGCCCTGAGTACTGTACTCTGGTCACGTGTGTCCCATCACTGATTACTGAATCTACACCTATTGTGCCTTAATCTTTGCTCCCTGCCCTCCGAGCACTGATGATTGCATCTTGCTCCCCCATTTGCGCACATCTTATGGACCAATGCATCTAATTGCTCCTCACCCACCTCCTCCCATGTCTACACCTCTAAACATTCTTCTCACACCACTCCCACTCACTGCTTTAATACTCTCAATAGCCACAGATCCTGCACACGATACTAACACTTCAATCTTGTTCCACACACACCCCTCCGCTACATACCCACACCAGCTCATCTGGCCAAACATCACCATCACTATGAACCATTCCTCCACCCCTCAAAGCTCCCTACACCATGCAACAATTAGAAACTCAAGGCTCAGAGCACGTACTCAGCCCTCGCCTCACCACAGCCCCCCCAACCTGCTGACTATGAGAAACTTCAAGCTGGGCTCTAGCACCAAACCCACATACACTCCTTCTTACATCTCTTCTGCCAAATACAACCCCTGCAAGCAAACACCAGCACACCACATTTCTCCTCAGCACCCTCGCACACAACCCACCAATGCCCCTGAACCCTCCATCACCTTTCTTGCCACATCCTCAGTAAACCCCACCAGCGCCCATTCGTCCCACCCCACAAAGACTAGCCCCACCCATACCCTCAAATGCACCCTCATCAACGCTCAATCTCTCCCTGCTCGCGCCCACAAGATCAATGACCTCATTACCACTCTTGATCTGGACCTACTCGTCATTATGGAAACTTGGCTTAACGAGGCCTTTGGTCCAGCTATCTCCCTTGCTCTGCCACAGGTCTACTCAATCCTCTGCCAGGATAGAAAGCTCACAAACGGTGGTGGTGTTGCTCTCATAACCAGGGATAAGATCTCTGTCAGGATGTGCAATCACACCTGGGAAGGCAACAACGACGTTCTCTGTGCCAAACCTTCCCTATCTCCGAACTGATCTATAAATCTACATGTTATATACAGGCCCACAGTCACAGCCCTCGACTTTCAAGGGCACCTCATTCATGTCTAGGTAACAACCTGAAAAATTCTACCAAAACTATCCTACTTGGTGACCTCAACCTCAGTCTCACTGACCCTAAGGATAAAGCAGCCTCAGCCCTCACCAGGGAAGTTAAAGACCTTGGGTTCCCACAAAAAGTCACCCATCCCACGGACTCTAAAGGCTGCACCCTTGACTGGATAGCAGACCACACTGCTCCTCCACCATAATCTCCAACTTGGCATACCTCTGGACAGATCATAACTGCATCCAATTCAACTCCCTACCCAACCCACCAACAAACCTCTCTCCTACGCCCCCAAGACCATGGCCAGAAGCTCCAACAAACATACAGCCAACAACCTTTGTCCACTCCTAGATGTCAAGGAACTGAAACCCCCCTTTGCTGATGACCCCAACGCCCTTGCACGCATCTTCGCCCTTACCCTGTCCAGAGCCTTTAAAATCATAGCTCTGATTGAAGCCAAAAAAGAAAAAAAAGTCCATCAACACCAATTCTTGGTTCACGGGTGACCTACTAGTCCTCCGCTCAAACAATCGCACTGCTCTTACCAACTGGCAATCCAACCCCTGCGAGTCAACCAAGGAAGAATTGAAAAAAATCTCATCACAAAACAAAAAAGCTATCTTCCATGCTAAATCCATTGCCATCCTAATCTCCAAGGCCAACTCCAAGTCCAAGGACCTGTTCTCCATCTTTAAGGCTCTAATCACCCCGCCCACTAGCCCCGATGAAATAATCAGAGATGAAGTTTTGTGTGCCAGTATACAGGCTGTGCTCCTAAACAAAATCTCCCTCCTCCAAGACAAAATACAAACACAATGTAACTCACTACCCAAGCCCGACCCTCCTGCCACTCCAACCACAAATTCCCTGAATCCTCCCACCCTCTTTTCCTTCACAGACGTCTCAGAGTCTGAAGTTTCAATGCTCCTTAAACAGCTCAAACCATCCACATGCAAAGGAGACATATGTCCACCCAAAAGGATTAAAGATAGAGTTGACTCCCTGACACCCATCATCACTGCATTCATTAAGGGCTCATTTTCCTCAGGTATCTTTGCATCCAGTCTAAAAGAAGCCTGGTTCTGCGCCCTTCTTAAAAAGCCATCCCTTGACACACACCGTCTCCCCCAACAACTACTGCCCCATCACTACTGTCCCCTTCCTGATCAAGATCCTGGATAAAGCAGCCCACATTCAGATTCAGCACTTCCTTGAAACTAACCCATCCTAGGCAAAAGACAATCAGGTTTCTGAAAAGGCCTTGGCACCGAAACTGCCCTTCTGGACTTAAAAAAACGAAAAAGCAAGATAATGGACAAAGGTAAATGAGCACTCCTACTGCTGCTGGACCTGTCCATCACATTCAACCTTGTAGATCATAAAATACTACCCGCCCACCTCACCAATGCAGCCCACTTCTCCATGCAGGCCTCTTCATGGATAACCTCCTTCTTAGAAGGTAGAGCCGTGAATGTATTCTCAGACTTTTCTAACGCAGCTCCCACCACCATCAACTGTGTTCCCCAGGGCTCGTGCACCACACTTACTCTCTACAAAATGTTTACTAAGCCTCTTTTTGACAAACTGGATTCCCTTGGCATAGCCTACACCAACTATGCTGATGATATCCAAGTTCTCCTCCCCCTCACAGCCTCCTATGACCATGACTCTGCAACCCTTCTCCAATATACTCCACCATCCAAGCTTGGATGGCTGCCAATGGACTATACCTTAATGGAGATAAAACAGAGATCATTCTCATAGGTACCTAAGAAATACTGAACAAACTCAACCATAAATATGACAACTTCATAGTTGAAAATACCACCATCACCGTCTCCCCCTCAGTCAACACTCTATGGATTTATCTTGATTCCACTTTGTCCATAAACAGACAGGTCAGTGCCATCGCCTCTGCCGCTGCCCACACCACCAAACTTATCAACCCAACAAACCTCTCCTCTCCAACCAAAACTGCCTCTCTATCGCCCGAGCCACCATTGGTGCCAAGTTAGATTATTGTAACGTCCTCCTTGCAGGCACCTCAGCCAAAAACCTAACCCGGCTCCAAACTGTACAAAACAACATGCTGCAAGCAGCACTCAACATCCCAAAAAGAGATCACATCACACAGGCCAGACAAGATGCACACTGGCTCCCGGTTAAGTATAGATTTACATTCAAGACCCTTACCTTGACCCATAAAAGCCTTAGCCTCTCTGCCCCATCATACCTATCGGAAACCATCTGCATATACCTCCACATGCCCCAGAAGAACACACCACACCAATCAACTGCAAACCCCACCCATCAAAAAGGCTAAAGCAGGGGGCATAAGCTTTCCTCACATAGCTCCCAAACGATGGAACGCCTGCCCCAACGCTCTCCAGGCAGAACCCTCTCTCACTTCCTTCCGCAAAGGCCTCAAAACTACACTATTCAATTGACACTCCCACTGCTGCCTGCTGATCTCTGTTCCCTTTATACCTTACCGTAACTAAGTATGTATAGCCTAACAGACAGTCTTGCAATGTATGCCTGCTCTTTGCTTGTTCTCGTTATCAGTTATGCTCCCTGTAACCAGATTTGTTCAACTGTAACAGTGTCACGATGCCTACGGGCTGCTGGGCGCTATATACATGTTAATAAATAAAATAAACAAAGGAAATGTAGCAGCATCAGCTGGGAAATCAAGCAAGGTCTGTATCACGTGAGATACGGGTGTCACAATGAGCAAACTGCACCTGCACTGCTTACTATGAATAGGGGACGTATGCACAGAATTAATCTGCACTGCATAATCCTAACGGACGAAGGACGTGGAGCATATTGGAATTTGACGAGACTGGCGGAACTTGAGTTTACGATGCGCAAGTGCAAATATGCATGAATTGCAAACAATCTTCTGCATCATCCACATCATGAATGGGAGGGGAACTGTCTCCACTGGGAGACCAAGGAAGACGAGGGGAACACCAGCCAAACAAGCCAGGAAGGCAGCACCACCACCACATGATGGGGATGCACCACTACCACAGATGGGCAGCAGCTCTGTAAGTGAAGGGGCCACAGGAACTCCAATGACCCAGGAACAGCCACAGGTTCCTGAGAAGGGACAACACAGGGAAAAGAAATTCACTGAAGAGGAGTTGAAAATACTCACTGACTATGTGGATGGACACCAATCAGAGCTATACACATGTGCTGGCAGTACCTACTACAGTCCCAGTGGAAGTGGAAGCGGCAGGAGGTCACCAATTTGATTAATGTCTGTGGGGTGGAGAACAGCGCAGTAGGAGAAGTACATATGAGGATGGATGACCTCACCAGGCATACCAAAGAAAAGCTTTGTGCCAATCTTCCTTCTGCCCAGGCTACTGGGAGTGGGTCACCACGTGTTGAGGAGCTCACTCCTTTTCAAGATGTTGCTTCTGTTCTCATCCAAGTGAGCAGGTTTTGGCATGCTTTGACACATATGGTCCTACATGAGGTGAGTGACATGTGAATTTTACATGTGATCATGGCGCCACTGTGCATGCTAATGGATGAGTATATTGATGTTGTCACTTCCAGGCATATCCATTAAAGCTGCAGATACATGTGAACTCAGTTCACATGATATGCAGTGTGGTTGCTGGAAGCGTAATTGACATTTAAATGCACCTTATAGGTGTATTTGTGAATGGCATTGGCACTTGTCACAGCAAACAGTGTCAGTGCCATGCCTGTGTAAGTCTACACTCAAGGTTGGGGGCACTTACATGGCTCCACAATCAGCAATGGGTCATTCATGTGTGAAACATTCACTGCTCCGGTCAGACAGTGATCTAGGAAGGGGTGCAAAGCCAGTGAAATGTACAGTGGGTGACATCCACTGCAGCTCTTATGCTGGCAACAGATATCATAGTCATGTCATGTCATGTTGAGGTGCATTAGGAGTGTCTGTACTCTGTTATCCATGAAAGTGCACACAGGGGACACCCATGTCGTTCTTTGGCCAGACATGCCTGAGATGCATGTGTGTATTTATCCCTTGATACCAAGGGCCAATATGGGTATGGTGGGTCAGGGGCGTTGGCGACGAAGGTCAGTGATGCATGACATGTCAGTAGTACAATATGTGTCACTCATGCCTGAGTGGATAATTGGATTGACTCTGGAATATTGTGCTGTACTCCTGATGTCACATTTAATATGTTCCTTTCTCAGATATGTATGCATGGTCACATACTACTACAATCATCGACTTGATGATGCTGTAACACACCATTGCCTGTTAGGAAAGTGTGCCTTCTACATGTGCAGATGACATTGGTGTGTGTTTTGTCAACAGTGCAGGTGTCTCACACACACAACCACAATGCATTATTATGAATTGGCCCATTTGTGTTATGGACACTAATTCCTGTCTGTACAGTGTTTGCATTCTATGTAGGGCACCATGTGCCCTGCGATGTGTACCGAGTCATTGCTGCGCTTTCAGTGGGCTCAGTGGACAGACTCCCCCATATTGATTGCACATACCAAAGACAGTATGAAGGCAGTGTGTGCCATGACGTATTGGTGTTGCGTGGTGCACAATCATGAGGTGGCTTCAGGGTGTTAGTGGATAATGCTCCCTATACCACACACATTCTCACAGGAGCTTAAGTAACTTTTAGGGAATGTGCAGGTACGATATGCCAAGATTGGTATAATGTGTCCAAAATCACACATAGGCCCAATAAGCAATGCACAGTTTTGCAAGACCTACACAGTTCTGTTACATGCACACGTTAGAAATAGTCCCATAGAACCAGGCACAAGAGACATACCACACACTTATCATTACGAATGTTGCCACTGAATCAGAACATCATCATTGACTACCACCTATTCCACCTATTGACAATGCTAATTTTCCCCAGTTGGTCGTTGTGCTATTGGTCACACATTATCTGATCCCATTCCACTCAGCATGTAACCTGCCATATCATGCATAGTTACATTACTGGGTATGTCGTTTCCATGACTGATCTAGGAGGCCATGTGATGTGCACCACCACAACAGGACCTGTTTTAGCACAATATTGTGATGACAACCTTGCTCATTCGTAGAATGTGCGTTCTCATGATACCAGTCACCATGGCGCGCACAAGTAGCTCCCTTAAGCTTGTGATTGATTTCACATCCATCACCTCTGCTTCTTCCATCCATGATGACGGGACATTGCAGACAGACATGCCTCCTCCCTTATCTCGCTGTGAACCCAGGTCACCATGAATGGCATGAATGGGGCAATACTGTGGCGTTTACATCACATCTATATATTCATCCCTAGAGTCCTGCCGCCTGCTGTGCAAATGTGCTCACCACACTTTGTTTGAAGGCAGTGTGATGCTCTGATTCCCCTCAAGGCCTCATGGCATTACCGAGCAACATGCCCTATTCTCATGTAGATTTCCCTTCAAAGGCACATCTCTACTCACCCTCCCCAGAATTTACATTCAATTCCAAGCGCTGACGAGCCCTGCATCTGGGCACAATTGACTGTAATATTTGCAGGGATGCCACCTGTAACCATGACATTGCTTTTCTCCACAGGGCAGGGAGGGGGATTGTCTGGTTCACTGACTGAACATAGACACATCTACACACGGAGGCTTGCCTTTGGATTAAATGGGTTACAGGGTTTGAAACGGACTCTTGCCACCTTGGCCCACAGACCCTTCATTGACAACAATGCCCCAATGACTCCATTTCCTGTTCCAATCTGCATCACTTACCTACTTGCATGTTCCTTTGAATATGACATTTAGCACTGCCATCAAATATCACACCTACATTATGTTAGTCTGCCTTTTGTCTCTACAGCCGCAACATTCTTTTGTGCCTTCCTCTGTGAGTGTAGCCACATGATATTTATTTATTTATTTGCATTTATAAAGCGCGCAGAACTGCCCTGGGGCATCGTGGCGCTGCTACAGCAGGCTTAAGCTAAGACATAGGTATAGAGTAACAGTCGGTTGCAGTAGTACATTGAGTTATGCTTTGCTGTGGTTACAGTGCACGCAAAACTGTGCATGTTTAAACATTAGCGGAATAGAAAGTTTTTAAGTTTTTGCGAAAGGTGGTGTATGATTTTTCATTCCTTAGTGAAGTTGGTAGGGCATTCCGGTTTTTGGGTGCGAGGTGTTGGAAGCTAGATCCTCCAGCTCTGGATCTTTTGAACGTGGGAACATAGATCTGGTTGGCAGGGTGGGCTCTGGTTGGTTTGTTAGAGGCTTTTTCAGGGTGATTCTTTCTGCGAGATAGGATGGGGCATCTAGTGTAAGGCATCTATGTGTGATGGCCATGGCTTTAAAGAGTATGTGTTCCTTTACCGGTAACCAGTGGGCATCTTTCCTTGCTTGGGAGATGTGTTCCCTTTTGGGGATGGTCAGCGCTGCCCATAGCGTGTTGTTTTGCGTGATTAGGAGTTTTTTTATGTTATTGACAGAGGTGCCTAGGAAAAGGGCATTACAATAGTCCAGTTTGGTACCTATTGTGGCTCTGGCGATGTATAGGCAGTTTTTGGTGGAAAGAAAAGGTTTCACTGCGTTGGTCACCTTGGTGGTGAGCGCTGAGGAGGAGGCTATGGCGTTGACCTGGCGGGACATGGATAGTGAGGCATCTAGGTGAACACCTAGGGTTTTGACAGGCTTGGAGACTGTCATGGTGGAGTTGTCGATGTTGGATGTTGAAGGATTTATATTGTGGGGGGAGTTTGTTGAGAGTTTCGCTGGTCCCTACTATGAGGATCTCAGTTTTATCCCCGTTTAAGTAGAGGCTGTTTGCAGCCATCCAGGTTTGGATGGCTGTGTACATTTTGGTTAGGGCAGTCACATCTTCTTCTTAGGTGCCAGTTAGTGGGAGTAGTACCCACGTATCGTCCTCGTAGTTGGTGTACGCTATGTTGCGACAGTCGAGATCATTAAAGAGTGGAAGGGTAAATGTGTTGTAGTGAGTGGGGCAGTACAGGAGCCCTGGGGGATGCCGCAGTGGATGATAGTAGGGGTTGCCGAGGCAGTGCCTAAAAAGACCTTCATGAGTCTACCATTTAGAAATGAGGCCACCCGTGGGATAGCTTCTGAGGAGAAGTGCACTTCATTTATTAGGTGCATGCCTAGGATATCATGGTTAACAAGGTCAAAGGCGGCGGACAGATCCAGTAGGAGAAGGAGTGCCAGTTTGCCTTTGTCCATGATGTCTCCAAGTTGTATTTTTAAATCGAGTAGGGCTGACTCTGTCCCGTGACCTGGTCGGAAGCCTGACTGTCTTTTGCCTAGGATATGGTTGGTTTCAAGATACTCCTGGATTTGCGTGTAGGCAACCTTATCCAGGATCTTGAGCAGGAAAGGCACGGTGGTAATGGGCCTATAGTTATTAGCCACTTCTGGGTCAGGGGTAGGTTTTTCTAGAAGAGTGCGTACTCAGGCTTCTTTTAGACTGTGTTGGCGTTGAAGGAAGCATTAATGGAGGATTTGAGGAAGGGGGCGAGTGTTTCAGGGACATGGGTCTCCTTTGCAGTTAGATGGTTTAATCTTGTTCATTGTCTCAATAACTTCCTGTTCTGTTACTTCCCTGAATTTGAAAGGGGTTGTGGGGGTTTTGGCAGAAGGGGGCTCTTGGCTGGGGGTGGGCAAGTGGTTAGTAGTGGTGGTTGATTTGAGATGCTGTGATAGGTTTTTGTGGTGCTCCTTGATTTTTGCTTGTAGGAGTTTGATTTTATTCAATAGGGCAGATTGTATGGAGTTGCACCAGGTTTGGTCTTTAACAATATCTTGTAATTTGGTAGCTGGTGTGGTGAGTTTTTTAAATATAGCGAAGAGTTCTTTGGATTCGGAGCTTGCATTCACAATTCTTTCATTTTAGGAGGCTGACCTGGCTGTGATTATAGCTTTTTTGTATTGGGAAGAGATTTTTTGGTAGGAGGATAAGGTGGCTGTGGAGGGGGATTTTTGCCAGGTGTTCAGTGCTTTTCTTTTCTGAGAGCGGAGTTCTTTAAGTTCAGAGGAGAACCATGTGGTTGAGTGTTTCACTGTTTTGGCTTTTTTATTCTGTAAAGGGACGATGGTGTTGATGGCAATGCTTATGGTGCTCTTATAGATATCTGCTAGCTTTGAGGGGTCGGAGGACTTTAGATCTGTTGTGAGGATGCTTAGGTGTGGTACGTTCTTATCTTTGGTAAGATTTTTGGCGCATCTTGCCAAGGCTGGGGGGATAGGGTTGGGCTTTTTGGTGTCAGATACGACGGGGATGAAGAAGTGAATTATGTGGTGGTCTGACCAAGGAGTCGGGGTGATGGAGCTAATGTCGATGTGACAGTTGTGGTCATCTACCCAGTCAAGGATGCAGCCTTTGTTGTGTGGGTGAAGTTATTTATTGGTCAAAGCCTAGTTCCTTTAAGGCTAGTGAAAGAGATTTGGCTGGCGTATCCTTTTTGTCATTGTATCCTAGGTTAAGGTCACCTAAAAGGATGCTTTTGGAGGTGAGTTTTAGGTTTTCTGTTAATCGATGTAGGAGGTTCTCATGGAACTCAAATAGTGGGCCAGTTGGGCAGTAGACGAGGTTGATGGTGATGGTGGAGTTGGGGGAGAGGGCGATTTTTATAGCTAGGGAGTCTATGGTGTCACCCAGGTTAAATGTGATTTGTCTGGCCTCTAAATGATCTTTCAGGATGAGTGCTACCCCACCTCCTACTGAGGAAAGGCGTCTTGCCTGATGATGGAGTAGCCCTGTGGGATGGCGAGGTTGAGGGCTGGCCCTGCAGCGCTGTGAAGCCAGGTCTCGGTGATGGCTAGAATGTCGAAGTCCAGGTTGATTAGGAGTTCGTGAATTTCAGTAGCATGAGCCGGGATGGATCTAGCGTTGATAAGGGCACATTGTAGGTTGTGTGATACTGCTCACATGTGTAAATACTGACACTAACTAGTACATGCAGAGTCTGCCATGCACATCAAATCCTGCTGGCAATGACATGACTGCTAAAACATTTTCTGCAAACTAATGATCTTTGCTTGAATGGGAAATGGTACTTGCATCACCAACATATATAATGCTGATGTCTGCAGGCCAGTGTCAGTGGGTTCCATGAATGTCCATCTGACTTTCAAAACATGTTCAAGTTGTATGGCTACCTCTTTTCTTACTCATCAGGATTACACTGCCATCATGTATGTCAAATTTGGGGTATCTGGGGTGGCATGGTGCTTCTGCTAAGGTTTGGATGGATGTTGAACATGACTATATGCCTAGTTTAGGAGTCTGATGCATGTGTAGAAGGTCCATTTGTTCTGCATTCATTTCATGTGAGGCAGGATGCATATATCCAGATAGCCCTCTGACTATTTTTGTCTGCCTTTTGTAGGTGATGATGCAGCGGAGGAGGTGCAGGTGTCAGAGAGTTGTAGAGGATGCGCAACCAGGCACCTGCATTGGCCGGGCTGCTGTGTGTGGTGAAAACCCACTGCTGTTCCAAACCATCCACAACAGGCCTGCACATGCTTCATCGGATGAGGATTACGATGCTGATGTTGCAGCCATATTGAGGCAGATGGTGGAACAACCAGCGCTCAGCAGTCCCAATCCTATGGTTCTCCTTGGGGTTTTGGAGAATACTGGGCCTGAGGGGAGACAGGCGACTGTGCCCCTACCAGTGGTAAGCCATGCTTCATTTGACAGCACTGTGTCAGCAACGTTGCCCTCAGCCATCCTGGAGGCAGCAGAGGTGTGTAATGGCAGTGGGATGTATGTAGACCAGCGGCCCATGCCAGTGTGTTCACTGAGACAGGGCTGCACTGCCTCATCCCAGTTTAATATGCCACGCACATGTGGAGGGACATATGCCTGCTTCCCGCTTAGACTGGGACGAGGAGGTGCTACGTGAAATTGCACAACAGGGCATAATCATGCAGGAGATCAGCAGGGACATGTATCATCTGGCAGAGAATATAATCTCATCTAATGTCACAATCTTAACTGAATTTGAACTACTGTGTGGGGGAATCTCTGCCTTGAGGTAATTCCTACATGAGGCCTGCCAGGAGAATCATCAGGACCTATTTGCTATTGGTAAACTGTTGTATGCTTCAGTGTCATGTGTGGCAGTGATCAATGAGGACCAGGCATTAGCCTTGCGTGGCCAGGGCCCCCCATCTCAGGATCATCCACAGGGTGTGTCCTAGCAAGGCATTTTGCAAGTGATTTTCAAATTCCATGCACACCAATCCTATGTTGCTACTCAATTTACCACACCCCTTCCTCATGCCCCGTGCTGACTATGAGCACAGTGATGGATTTTGGAACAATATTTTCTTTTTGCTGTCCAGGGTGGACTCCTTTTCTTTGTTCAACATACATTGCCATGATGCACTATGTGCAGTTGGTTCACTTCAAATGGTACTTTGCAAGTGATACTTCAGGTGGCATGTACATACTGACATGTTCAGTGAGGATAACGACATGCTCATACACAGGAACATAATCTAACATTCAGGTAAAAATGTTGACCCATGATGTGCATTATATGTGTAACAGGTCTTTGTACTTTACTGAACATGTCTCTGTTGTCATACAGGTCACTTTGCACAGTCAGCTCCCACCCACCTAGATCCCTCTCCTTCTGTCCGATTCCCGATTCCCTCTGCTGGACACTGACCCCCCTGACACAAAGGTGGAGGTGGTGAGGGATACACAGCACAACAGCAGTGACACGAGGTAAGGGAGTACACTGTCATGCATTAGCATGTGTGTTGACCTATGCATTCCAGTAGGGTCCTGATGTGGCACAAGTATGTTTGTGCATGAAAGTGTCAATCTGGTGATATGTGGGTGATTTTCACAGTCTACAAACATGGGAGTAGGACCATATCCATGATGGTGGACATTGTTTTGACCTCTGAAGCATGCTGGTCATAGTCTGTCCACTAAAGGTGCTTATGTGCATGTATTTCTGGTACCGGGACATACACTTACTTATTTGTTTGTTGCTCAGTTATTAGCTGTCATATCCTGTGAGTCCCCCATGCCATATCCTGCCATGATTGTTGTCAAGTAGCCACTATATCATGCATGTGCATCCTACCTACCCAAGTTTCACCTTCCACTTAAGGGGAAGGTTTCTGTAACCTTCAGCAGCAGTATTTTGACTTTTCATATGTTTACATTTTCATCATGAGTGAGTTATGCTGTATTTTGATGGAGAAGTGCCGATGTAAGTGGACACAGTGTGAGTGTCTGTTGCAATGTGCACTGTAACAGATGTGTCGCTATTAGTGACAACTTACTTAATTTCTTAATGTGTGTGTACTTGCATCAGTTGGATGTATTTAGAAGTTCAGTGTGTGTCTACGTTGCTTAGTGGGTGCTATGGAGTACACCATAATCATAAGGAGATGTACATGTTAGGGTACCAGGCGCACACATGAGAGATGATTTTGCAGGGGAGGGGTGGCTGGTGTATTCTCATCAAGGTATGCACTGGCAACCAGGGGAGGCTACTGAGGGAAGCAACACACACTGTCTCAGGTAGGGTTGTGAGTGGAAAGTGAATGAAGCCTGGTGTCATGTGCAATATCTGGCCCGCAGTTGAGGCTCAGTTGCTGTAGTACAGACTGTGACCATGACTGTACAGGGTCTTGTTGGGGGTACGATAGGCACAGACAATGAGACGTAGCCAACAGTGTTCTGCTGATATTGTACAATTCTGTTCTGTGAAAAGCCTACTGACATGCAGTGTATGTAGAGGATCCATCAGTATGACTGCAGAGTGACTTCCTTGCATGAAATGCTGCTGTATTGGAAATAGTGTACAATGGGTATGGGTACAGGGCCATGAGGGTGATGTTCAGGAACCCTACTTTGGTGAATCCATTGATAGCTAGTGCATCGGTGTGGGTGTGACACATTTCATCTTTTTTCCCATGCCTCCCCCTTCTCATCCTTACACTACTCTGATTATTTCAGCAGAGGGAATATGTTGACAAATTTATTTCTCTAAATATTTTCCTTCTACTTTGGCGATATGTGCCAAGTGAGCATGCATGATGGATTGGTGGTGAGGGCCGAGAGAGCCCACACATACCTACTTAGGTGCATGCAGGAGGAAGCACTTCACATCCTTGCACCCCTACCGAACCTGCTCCCAGTGCTTCTGCTGTTTCGCTAGGCTGACTCAGACCTGGTACACCTGCTCTCACTGGGGTATTATTGTGCCCCACCCAGAGGGGCTCCAAACCCATGATGCTCTCCCGTCCCGACCAGGACTGGTTGACTGTGCACTGGCTGGCCAAGTCCACCCTGTGTGCTAATTCCCTCTCCTGTGCCATGTGGACCACCTACTCTGGAAATGCTCCCTGGCCCTGCAGCCCACTGCACTGATAGGGTTTTGCCCCCCTGGCACCATGGCCCCAGGTCCCTGCTGCCCTATGAGCAGCCCCTGAGAGGGTGCTGTGGAGGCACCTGTAGTCATGCAACCCTGCTGATGAACCCGCGGGCCATCCAATATGATGGGAAGCTGGGCCACCCCCAACAGGCCTGCGCCTGCCCCTGTGGTGACCCAATGTGAAGCCCCCTGTGCCACCTGCACCTCCCCATATTGGACTCTGCCACGCTTGGCTTTGAAGGTGCTCCAAGAGCCAATATCAGTTGTGCAGGCCCACTACCTTCTGGGGGAGCCCGGTCTCTGAAATGCCAGTGGACATTCCTAAAATCCCATCAGGCTGTATTGTCGGTCCGTCCACCCCCAAAGGAAACTTCCACGTATAAGACAGCTGAGGCGCCGATCCCTGAACCACAGAAGAGTTGTGAATCATGACCCCAGCCCTCATTCCCCTACGGCCTTGGGTAGTGGGCTCACCCTGAGCTACATTTCTTGGAACCGTGTTCCTGTTGTTCACAGCTGCTGCCAGTGGTGCATCTAACCCCCTTGCTGTACTCCCTGTGCCAATGCTTGGTGTATCCAGCCCCCCTATTGCCCCAGCAAAGTCCATGACTGGGATAGGATCCGGTTCAATGGGGACCACCCAAACACTTAACTCGCTCTTTTTCATGCTTCCCTTCCTTTTCTTTGCTGGTGGAAATGCTGCCCTCAGAGTGACGTTTTTTCTCCTGGGGCATGAACCCTCCACACACCTCCACTGCCGTAACAATGCTAATAGGCCAAATATGCATGCATTTGCTTCTATGGCCCACCCCGGCTGGCTCCTCCATTACCCAGCCTGCCCAGCCCCTCCCCTTACCTCTCCAAGCCTCTCCGCTAGCCCAGGGATGGAGAAAAGAATTTTCGGTATGCCACATGATCCAAGGGAGCTGGCCCGAAGCAGCAGGCAGTTTCGGGGCAGGAAAGCAGGCCGGACGGCAGCAGATATCCCAGCAAAGCTCCAAAACCGAGGAAACTGAAATGGAGTCCAGGTCCTTCATGCGTTGGCACGGCAGCCATTTGGCAGGTGGTAGCCCGGGATTGGCAAATGGAGGTTATGAGCTAATGCTCGTCCAGGCAGACTTGGCCCCCTTTTAAATCTTGTTGTTTAAAACCGCCGCCCACCTGTCATTGCGCCACCTGCCACACCTGCATTGTTATGCTGGAGTGGGCTTTATACCACCCCTGGCCAGTTTTGGGTGGCTGCTACCTCCAGCCGCCGGTTCTCCCACTGTCCTGGCACCTCCTGTCCGCCCAAGCCTGTAGCCCCTCCACCGGGGAAGGAGGTCTGCTTTCAGAGGCAGTAAATAGGTGCATGCTTATTATCAGAAAGACAATCAGTCAATTACGTTTTACGTATTGAGGGTTCATGTGTCGGTAACAGGTAATGGAGGTAGCTCAATATGGGATGATGTGGCATGCTCTTTGTTTGACATTGTTCAATCAGTCATGCCCATGTAACTTTCTCAGTTGATCTCTGAAGCCAAGTGACACTGTTGTCTGTATTTGTATGCTTGGGAGAATGACTTGGAAAATGCAATATGCAATACTAATGGTTCTGCCGATGATTTCAGATTTTTAATTGAAGGATGTAGATTGAGGATATGTGTGATTGTTGGAGTATGAGCCACACACCACATGTCCACACTTGACTGCCATTCTCAGGTTGTTGTTCATGGTCCAACTGTACTTTCCATGTTTCATCATTAAAGGACATCCGGGATGTGGCTATGGTGTGACTTCCACACTGGATGCAATTCATGTGAAGCATGTCTGGACAAGCTGAGTGCGTATGTGCTGACCCCTCACCCTTTGGATTGCTAAAGCTATGGGTACTGCCTGTGGCTGTGGAAACAACCCCTCATGCACCTCTATTGGTATGCCAAGATGTGTGGCTATATTATGCAAAATGCAACATGCCAATATGATTTTACATACACCAGCTGGTGCATACAACAGTACTCCATCTGAATTGTCCAGGCAGCGGAACCATGTTTTCAGCACTTCAAAAGTCTGCTCGACTATGCCTCTGGTGGCAATGTGGCTGCATGGAACCAAGCCTCCTTTGGTGTGGTAGGATTTCGGCTAGGTGTCATCATGAATGCTGATAGCGGGTAGGTACTGTCCCCTGTAAATGACAATAATCACATTTTGTTATGGTATGTGATTTTATTGTGGTTTGTATTCGATGTGACCCCCAATCAATGTGTTTTGGTGTGTGTGCTGGCTGATACTCACCAATGAGCCATTTGTTGCTGAACGATCCTGTTGCCAGTGCCTGGTGGATGGGGGAATGCCATAACATATTGCTATTGTGGGTGCATTCAGGATTGTTTACGTTCACATGCATGATGTGACCCTTAGCATCACCGTTGACCTGCACGTTGAGCCAATGCCATTTTTTTTTATTCCAATACATATGTTCTGTGGCTCGTGGGGGTTGAAGTACAACATGTGTGAATCAATTGCCCCAAGTACCCGTGGGAATTTGGTAACTGCATAGGATTCTTGAGCCACTCTTTGACTTGCCTGCTCAGTGGATGGTATGTCTATGTGTCTCTGCACACATGCTATGATATAGC
Organism: Ambystoma mexicanum; assembly: GCF_040938575.1. Taxonomy (NCBI): domain Eukaryota; kingdom Metazoa; phylum Chordata; class Amphibia; order Caudata; family Ambystomatidae; genus Ambystoma; species Ambystoma mexicanum. The sequence goes on along the minus strand of NC_090930.1, from coordinate 1,173,478,657 downwards.
TTAGGACCTATTTGATGCAGAGTGATTGTGTAGGCTGTGAAATACCCCTGACAATGGCTGTGGTCCATTGGAATGTGCCAGTCCCCACGAAGTGAAGGGCAGTTGGGATTTGTACCAAATGTGGAGGGAAGCAGTGTGTACCATACACTTGGTCACCTGGCATGCCGAATATTTTTGTGTGTGTATGGTAGATTCTGGCCCTACTCATCCTTCTCCGCCACCTTCCATAATGCAGTAGGTATGCAAGCAATGCAGGAACAGGCATTTGTGCAATGTTTCTCTAGGATTGCATGGCACTTTTTAAATCTGCGATTGCATGGTGTAGTCTCACCTTGTGACTGGTAACGGGTGCCGGTAAAATTTGAGTCCTTTATAGTTTGCGTACGAGTTTGTGTACACTTCATGGGGCGTGTTTGTACGTTTGCACGGTGCCTCCCTCTCCATGCCCATTTTATCCCTCATTTCTCTACTTTAATGAGGATGTTTGCATATTTTGCCCCCTTCTTGGTCTTTGCACTGGCCATTCCCTCAAGCCTCACACAAGGCACACGGACATAGTGCACTGAGCTGGGAACCTGAGTCCAGTCTGTAAATCAGTGGATACAGTTTTGCGTGCAGCATAGTGCCCTTTTTTGGCCAAAAGTGCTTTTGCGCCAGGCAAATCTTTCTGTAAATCAGACCCTTTGCCTTGCAAATGTTTACAAGTGAATGCAGGGGACCCAACACAACATATGTGCGGATGTTGGCGGTCCCATGCATGCAATTTGCACTTGTAGCACATGGCCCCCAGTATGACAGCACATGCATCTTATATCGGTTAGTAACACAGATGAACACCACCTCTATTCTCTATGAAAATAACAGTCACATTAACGTATGCTCTTTGCAAGCAGATTTCCTTATGCATTTTAATCAGATCAGTACATGAGCGCGTAAGGAATGGTAAAACAACAAGCATGCATTTCAGTTTGGTTAAACGTATTCTTCCATGTTCCAGAACACCACATTACAGGGCCAATTTGTAGAATTTAGCAGTTCCGAACATTATCCTGAGTTCTGGCAAACAGTTTCAAACATTCAGGCAGAAATTGCGTACGATTTCTGGACCATTCTTTCTAAGCAGAGGCAGGAGGATGCTACAGAATTTTAGGGCATAAACTTCGGTTGATGGCGAGGTAGAACCTTAATAAGATTGAATTGAGGAAGACATAGTAGATTACAATAGGATTTAGTTGAATGAAATGTACACAAAAAATAGGATTTAGTTAAGGGAGAGGTAGAAACTTAAAATAAGATTTAGTGGAGAAATAGGGTGACTGCAATTGTAAAACAAATCATATTGTGACTACTGACTATTACATCAATGTGACCATGTTGCATGATCTTACCATGTGTAGCATTTCTTGGGAGAGTGGCAGACGAGCATCACAGAATTGTCCAGAGGCGAGCAGGAAAAGGCATTCAATGGCTGTAAGTGAGGGTACCTGCTTTTTCTGAAAATAGAAAATAATTACAGAGAAATAGTCTATAACGTTTTTGGAGACACAAGGAGTTATGGTAGGATATGATAAGTCATTTATAACATGCCTGTACACAAGTGTTTCGAGATGCAACAAGACAAGGGAGGGAAGACAGAGGGAGAACAAGACAAACGATCTTAATAGGCCTTGTGTCATTCAGATTGAGCAAGGCGAGAATGAGAAATGCAAGGGGAAAGGGGGGGAGTGCAAGGGAGAGCGGAGGGGAAACCAGGGCAGCAATGCTCTGAGTAAGCGCAGCCAGGGCAGCACGGCTCTGGGTAGTGCAAAGAGAACAAGGAACTGTAGGGATACAGTTACAGCCCTTAAGTGCATGGTGGTAGGCCCAGAGGCAGTTTAAGAGTGACTGATCAAGAAAGAGCCTGGTACCAAGTGAGACTCTCAGGGTGGCCAAGCAACAACTCGGTATAGCAGACAGGTAGGTCAGGTAGGCCAGCAGGGGAGTGTAAGGAAGTCATGGTATCAAACAGTGAAGACAGACACAAGAGATCACAGTTCAAGGGTGTTTATTGAACTTCAAATGGGTTAGTTGAACACCTATCTAAACCAGGATGGCAGTAAGCTACGACCATCAAATAATAATAATGCAGTCCTAGTGGAGTCTGTCAACAGAAAAGGGCCTGTACTATTAAACCTATTGCCAATCCTTACTTCTAAATACAAATGGTATGGAATAACAATTTATTCAAAAGAAAAGTGTTCAAGAAAGAATATGCCAGGACGGTTGAGAAGTTGGCTCCCCTTCCACATGTTTTCAGCAAGGGGCATGGCGTCACATGCGTTCTTCGCACATACTCTGGCTTCTTGGCCACGAGGTAACAGTTCAACACATGGGCATCAGGACCTTCTGACAAAGTCTGTTTCCAAATGACAGTCTCTTATTGCAGATGGCCCGATATATCGAACAAAGTACAACATTTTCTTTCCTTTGTCAGGATGTTCACATTCACAAGTTCTCAACTTTTCTCCCTCCTTCGGGCTCGGATCACAGGCCCCCACTCGTTCTGGCTCAGACCACTTTTCTACAATTGTCCCAACTGGTCTCCCTTGTTTGGGCTCCGACCACAGATCCCCTCCTTCGGGCTCAGATCCCTTTTCCACAATGTTCCCAATTGGTCTACCTCGTTTGGGCTCAGATCACAGCGGGATACCTTACAGAGACTTTCGATTGAGCACATTCACGGTGGTGGACCACACTGTCAATGGTATTGTATCTTTCCTTCTCAAGGTCAAACATTCACCAGCAGTTCAGCTTTACTCACGTCTTTCATCACACGCGTGTAACAGTGTTTGTTTCAGTGCTCGTTTTGCAATGTTGGTGCTTGCAACCTTAACTTCAACACTGACCGGTCTTGCATCGGTCGCCCCAACTCAACGGCTGTGTTGATATCTTTGTCGCTTCTTTGTTCTTGGAACCAAGGATGATACCACAGCGTTTGCTGCTCCTCCCCTCCTTGGTCAGTTACACAGGAAGGCCTTTCATATCTCCAACACACAACTCAGGATTCTTCAGTCTGGTTTCCCGGCCATACGCTTTCTGCCTTGGAGGATTCTTGAAAGTAAGGGCGTCTTGACGAAAAGGTCAAGGGTGTCATGTAATGTTATATAATTGTTTATTTATACAGTGCTCATAAACAGGTGGGGTGCTTGAAAGCGCTTCAAGGCAGGACAGGAACAAGGAAAAACAGTAGTAATTCTTAGGCCTTGAAGTTTCAGAATGAACTAAACAGAAAAGAATAGCATAATAGGCCTGACAGCCTTCTTACAAACCCTCCTTGGTGTGCCGTCTTTCTCCCCTTGTTCAGCTGCCAACTCATAACTGCTGTACCTTTGTTTGCTTTGCCTCACTCTGAGTGTGCTCTTGTGCTCCACCATTTATCCATGTGGGGAAGTTTAATGCAAGTCAAATGTTAATAATGTTTAGGAATTGCCTGTCCTTGCCTGACCATAGTAGTGGGACGTGTCAGGTACACGGCTTGGGTGTGAGTCTGTTTTCTCCCAGAGCGGGCTTTCCATGTGAAAGTGCTCATGCAGGAAAAGGGGGGGGGGTTGAGCTTCCATATATCCTACCTGGTAGGATGGGGTAAAAATGTTACAGGGAAGTGAGGGGATACCGTGTCTCACCATCAGGCATCCCACTCCCTGAAGACCCCTCACCCAGATGATTCTCTCACAATGCTCCACCCCAGCATCTGGATCCAAAGGCGATGCCGTGCCCTGGCCACCTGATAGAAAGATCTGCGGGGACACCGTCTGGTTTCTCACAGGAGGGAGAGAGAGAAAACAGAGGAGAAGAGGAACGTTTTGAGCTTTTCCCGGAACTTCAGGTGGTCCAGGTCAAATTTGAGAGGTGCAGTGAGGCCATTCCAGAGTTAGGCACCTGCAGAGAACAAATATCTACCCCCCACTCTCTGCCTGGAGAATCATCTAACCCTTAGAGAATTGGAGGTAGCTGAGCGAAGGGCTAGAGAGGAAGGTATTTCGGAAGAGAGCATTGGCTGTGGTGAGGGACCCGGCCCGAGAAAGCCTTCTGGATAAGCCAAAGGGTCTTGAACTTGATCCTTGCAGGCACTGGGACCAGTGGAGAGATTTCAAGGCTGGTGAGATACAGTCCCTGGACTTGAGGCCAAGGATAAGCCTTGCAGTCCTGTTCTGGATTAGTTACAGAAGGCAGAAAGTAGAGGAAGGCAGATTGAGGAACAGGCTGTTGCAGTAGTCGAGCTTTCAGAGAACCAGGACTCTAGAGACAGCGAGCTTCTGGGAAAAGGGAGAAAGCTAAGAGTGCCTTTGAGGATGTGCAGCTGGTAGTTGGATGTATTGGCAACCTGCGAGATGTGAGGAGAGAAAGAGAGAGTTGAGTCGACCATGCCACCAAGGATTTTTTCCTCTCAGGAATGCCAAGGAAGAGGGCCCAAGGTGGGCGGCCAGAGTGAGAGGGGAAAAGGATGGGCAGGGGTCCAAATGAGAAGGTTCTCTGTTTTACTGTCACAAACCTTTTCGAATGGCGGTGGTTGCCGCGGATACGGCTTCACCATCATTGAGCTGTCCCATCACTTCTCCCGACATTCGGTTGCAACGTTCTAGTTGTTTTCCCCCAATCGCCGCCGCCAGGTGTACTTCCTCCCAGTCAACCCAGCGGTCGGAGCATTGCAACCGTCCAGCTCCCTTGCTATTCTTTACAGTGAAACGCTAGTTGTTCTCCCTTTTGCTTCATACCGAAGCCTGCCTCTCTCTTTGTTTTCGCGCCTTCTTCCTCTCTGCCTTCTCTTGGTCTCCGCTCCGCTGTGCTTTCGTCCCTCTGGCTCTTTCCTACTTTTTATCCCTTTCGGGGTATCTGTTCTTGTTTCCTCCCCACTTTGCCTTCCTCTTTTCTCTTCTTAACTATTGTTATCTTTTCAGCTGTCCCTCTTTGCTCGGTCGTTTTCCGGTTCCTTGATACGTATCCAGCTCAGATTACTGCTACCTCACCCTTGTTCTTAATCTGCCTCCAGTATTTTACCTCGGCAAGATTCACCCAGTCTGCTCTACCCCGGACTCCAACCTACGACCACTACCACCTGGGCCAGCATCTTCCGGAACATCGTGGGGGTGTTTTCTGCCTAAGGGCTTTTTCCCCAGAGTTGCCTGTACCCGGGGCTGCAGTTGTGGAGTGGTCCACATTAGGATCCACCACGGCTGCTCCTCGTGTCAGGTCACTGCCTTCAAGACAGAAGAAGGACTATCGGGCCCATCGACAAGGCATTGAGGAGACAGACCCCGAATTCTCAGGTGAGGAGATTGGTGACTTGAGTGAGGAGGTGGGGACCTTAGACCGTGGCATCCAAGATTCCTCAGAGACAGTTCAGGATATTGACACTTACTGGCATTAAGGCAGAAATCATTGGTGACGCACCGATTCTGAATCTCAGATAGACAGTTAGGAATGAGCAAGAGAGGGGAGGAGGCTGAGGGGAGCCTAAAGGAAAGCTGAGTGCCATCTGCATAACCCTGAACGTTAGAGGAGAAGGTTGAGATCATGTGGGACAAAGGGGCCAAGTAGAGGTTGACAGACAAGGATGAGAGTATACAGCCCTGGGGAATGCCACAGGTAGAGAGAGAGGTGGTGGTGAGAAAGGGACCAAGTTGGATCTGGGAGGGGCAGTCCAAGAGAAGGAGGTCAGCCACTCCAGATCCTGATCAGTGATGCCCAGGTTCTCACAGTGTCGATTGATCAGGATGGCATGGTTGACTGTGCCAAAAGCAGAGGAAAGATCAAAGAGAATGAGAACAGAAGGAATACTGCAATCAAGGGTAGAGAGCAGATCTTCACAGGTGTTCAGGAGAGCAATTTCCATGCCTCTGGCATCTCTGAAGCCAGAGTGATGGTCATGTAGACAACCAACAGATTCAGCGTGGAGAGTACGCTGGAAGATGGGCAGCTTTTCCAAGAGTTTGCCCAGGAAATGGGTAATGGAGTGTGGACAATAGTTTGCTGGGAAGGTAGGATCAGCAGACGGCTTCTTGAGGAGGCAGTGCACAGGGGAGTGCTTTAGGGGAGAGTGGAAAGTTCCAGTGGCAAAAGAGTGATTACAGTAGTTGGCCAAGGCTGGAGCGAGGGTGTCAATATGGTCCTTGATGGTTCTGAAGGTGCAGGGGAGCACCTGTTTGGATGACACTTTCATAGATCTGACCTGTCTTGAAACCTTGTCAGGTGTTGTCAGAGAGAAAGAGAAAAATGAGGGGGAGAGGGAGAGATGATCAAAGGGGGGCTGAGACAGGAAGAGACAGGAAGATGGAGAGGAAGAGAGATAGAAGACAGGATATCCTGAGTTTTAGCAGAGAAGTGAGAGGCCAGAGCCGTGCTTAGGCCCTGGGAGGGAACAGGGGAGGTAAACACTGCAACAGCATTGTCCAGTTCCTTGCAGATTTTAAAGAGTTTGGCTGTGTTGTTCGAGGCCGCACATATGCAGATTTGAATGTGTTCTCTCTTCCTGGACAGGACAGAGAGTCTGTATTGCATTTGCAGCAGGCCGTAGGCAGTTTGTCAGAGCATTCGCCAAAGCCCTCCACTTCCTTTCAGTCACCCTGCATTTGCATTTCTGGATGGTCAGGTCAGAGCCATACCAAGAGTTGCACTTGGAGGTAGGCTTCAGCTGGGTTCTCATGACAGGGGTAAGGATGCGCAGGGTGTTGGAAATAGAACGATGCAGATTAGAAAGGGCTGTCAGGTTGTGAGTCAGCTGCAGGAGTAGGATGAGAAGAGAAAGTAGAGGCAAGGCATCCACTGACACACTTCATGGGACAAATGACCGAGAAGCAAGGTAGCAGTGATGGGGGTGGGGGGATTTACCTGAGGGATAGAGTGATTCAGATGAGAGGAGAGTAGAAGGTGGTCAGTCCAAGAGAGAGTGGTAAGAGGGTTAGAGATCAGGATGTCTGAGGTGATAAGAAATCCAAAGTATGTCCGGCAGAGTGTGTCAGGCCAGAGGGCAGAAAGGAAAGAGAGAGAGAGTGTCGCATAGGTTGCGGAAAAGCCCAGAGGAGGGATTAGAAGCATCCATGTGGATGTTGAGATCTCTGAGGAGAAGAAGTTGAGGCAACGAGAGAAGAGAGGTCAGCACATTCAGAGATGAAGAGGGCGAGCTGACTAGCTGGCCTATAGATGGTGGCCACAGTTAGATAGAGGCCAGGACAGATAGAGAGCCTGCAGACCAGGCAGGCATTCAAAGGAGGAGTAGGACTGCGTAGGGGTGACAGAGGCCAGGACGCACTCCGGAAAGATCAGGGATACTCCACCTCCAGGATGGTTGGTCCTTGGTTCTGAGAGGATCTTGTAGCCCACAGGGAGGAGAGCGTCAACACTTGTGACAGAACTGGCTGTAAACCATGCCTCAGTGAGAGCAAGGACATCTAGTTCAAGTTCTTTGAGGAGGTGACAGATGTCAGAGGAATGTTTGACAGCATAACAAGAGTTGAGAGTAGCGTCATGGAGCAGGTTGCCACATTTGAAAGAGTTCCGTGGAAGGGTACAGGCTTGAGGTGCACCTTGCAGAGGTGGTAGAGTGGCCCGACGGTGGGCAGAGGAGGAAGATGAGGGTGCCAGAGAGGTTGCGGAAGGAGTAGCAGGTGAAGGGAGAAAGCTGATAGGACTCAGGAAACACCTATCAAAAAGTAAGACATTGGGATGTGGGCCCTGAACCAAGTGGTTGCCGTTCAGATAGACATTAATGATGGTCTTGGAGGAGTGGAAGGGGGCCAAGAGGACCTCTCACCTATTGCCACCGTTAATGGGAGAGGAGGGGAAAGGAGAGAGAACGGAGACCATATGAAGGGTCTATAGGTCTGGAGAGGGGATGACAAAGAGGATGTCAGTGATAGTCTGTCTGGAGGAAGCACTTGTGTAGGTATCAGTGCTACGGAGGCCTGGGTAGGAGACCAGGATGCCCTTCTTGAACTTCTCTCTTCCATACTTAGTGAGAGGGATAGGGTAAGAGATAGAGTAGCAGTTGTAGAAGATGGGTGAGACAGAGAGCACCATAGGTGGTGTGAAGAAGGTAGGTGAAGGAGAATGGGGTGAGAGAAGAGAGAGATGCACAGCCCTGTTGCACACGAGTCAGAATGCACAGAGGAAGGAGGATGGGAGCCAGGATCACAACAAAGGAAGACACACAAGGGTAACAAGTAACTCACAACAATGAACGGCACACCTTGTGGGGGGGATCTAGATGGGAGCCTAGAGAGAACAAACAACAATGCCACGGTTGCCGTAATGCGAACACACACAAATTTGAATTTCCCAAAAGGGGGAAAAAGGCATGTTTTTGATCACAACACAATACAACACACCCAGATTAGACTTTCCTAAGGGCAATGGGGGTCATTATGAGGTAGTGGGTAACCATGCTATTAGTGGCATGGCTACCCCCTTACCGGGTACCGGGTCCAGGTTCCTTGAATGAGGAATTACCAGGCCATTCTGACCCATAGGGCTCAATGGGAATGGGGAGGGTGCTAACAACTGGCCTGTTAATAACGGGCCCATTGTTAGCACGCTGGACTTCTCGCGGGACCCGCTAAGGGCGCCTGGTTTTACCAGGCGGCCTTAGCGTGTCCCGCAAGCAGAACTCGTAATAAGGCCGTAAAGGGTTGACGGCTCCGGCACCTTTACCGGTGCCGTTAACCACTTACCGCCTACCTCAGAATGACCCCCTGTGAGATGTATTGACCCACTCTGCTATACTATGCGGCATCACTGTGCTATCTATGGTGCAAGAAACATAAGAATTGCGGCACAACCTGTCATGATCTCTGCTTCCAAAAGGTCAGGGTTTTCCCAACTCCCTTGGAAGCAGATCCATAACCCAGGTTCCGAGTGCCAACCAGTCCCAATTGGGACCTTTTGGACCCAGTCCTGGCGCCAGTGGCACCAGGCTCATAAATATGCCCAGTCCCAGCGCTGGAAGCGCCGGGCTCATAATGCTTGGGTGGACTTACCTGCAGCAGACCATGCTGCTTACTTGCCTGCCAGTTGAGCCTCTGATCCTCTTCTTTTTGGAACTACTTTTCATGTTGGGTGGGGCAGGAGCCACTCCCTAGGTTCAGAACACTGGAACTCTTCTGGAAAGCAGGAACTCTTTTCTTACTTAGGCGTGGCTGTGGAAGGAGACACCTAAGCACTACAGGAGGCTATTTAAACCACACCCGATGGATGAATCTTGCTTTGTGTTATTCTGCATCCTCTGCAGCAGAACGCTCATCGTGTCTTCTGCATCTGATCCTGGGCCTAAGGAAAAAGGCTTACCATCCTGAATCCAGTCTTCAGCAACACCTATAAAGACAAGAAAGAACAGGTTAGCATTACGGTCTTCAGTGACAGCTCTTCACTTACCTGGTCCATCGGCTGTCACCAACGCCTCGCGCTGCATTCCGACATCTGAAAGACAAAGGCTTACCTACTCTTCGTGCGCTCCGGAGGTCTTCACACTGCATTCCGGCATCTGAAAGACAAAAGCTTACCAACTCTTCGCACGCTCCGGAGGCCTTCGGCTCTGCATCCCGCATCTGAAAGACAAAACAAGGTGCGTTTAAAGACATTGGGGAACTTTAATACTCACGTGCCATTACTCCTTTCCACATCTAACCCAGTGGGTATTCCGGCACCCTGCAGCCGCTCCGAACTTGTACCTGCAAAATAAAAAGACAGTTAGAGCGCATCGTGAAGCAGGCAACAAGCGCTTACATACGTGCTTCCAGGCGCTTCTAATCATCACACGGGCTCCATCTTCAACTCACTTCATACGTCATCCACCATCGCCGGAACCCTGCAAAACAAGAGACATCATTACTAAAGACTTTAAAGACATTAGAATTACTCGAAACTTACCGTTCGTGCAGTAAACGACGGACAGCAGTCCTCTGAAGTCAAGAGGCCTGCTCCCCTTATCCAGTGAAGAAACTGGTTACAGCACCCTGCCCCGAGGCAGATGGAGAGCACGGCGTTCACTTACCTAAGGTGAGAGCGTTAACCTTCGGGGTTCTACAGGAGAAGAGAAAGGGAAGAAGAGAGAGACATTCAATAACCCAGTTCATTAATCCCATATTTTCTATCTGCAGACATCTTACCCTTCGAGTCAGACATACAGTGCCCAGAGGTCCAGCCCAAAGAGCCAGCCGTGTGTTACACATCACCTTTGAAGATACGGTATACGCCCAGTCAAGACCGGCGCCTCTACGGGAATCAGGTGAGCGTTACAGAACACAAAGCCTACCACTGTAAGAGGATTCAATTCAACACTACAGCTAAGTCAACGCCTAGTCTATAATACTGAATGAAAACCCTTATTGATATAACTTTATGTCCAGTTCATGCGTTCTGGATGACTACCCCTATATAACACCCCTCTCTTGGAATCCTCCTGACCCCACTGAGCCAAGAAGTAGTTCTGTTTTGCAAATTAAAAGGTTTATTTGAGAAGTAAAGCAATATATATCTATCACACTTTATAATAAATTAATAATTGAATATCACACTTAATCTGATATGATAAAGATTAACAACGGAGAATCTGGCACTAGCACACTTCTTGATAATCACTAAGGAGTTGACATGAAATGGATAAGATAGCAACAATACTTTTATGGTTTCCAATGGATGCAATGTGGAATGAAATGCAGTACAGAAAATAACTTGATAGGATTTCAGCAAAAACAATGTAATCACTTTCTTGTACAATTCACCCCCCCCCCTTTTATGCAATGCAAGGAAATGGAAGGAAAGCACACAGTTCTCAGAAATGCAATTAAATGTGATTCAGTTCACCCCGGCAAGCTTAGACTACGGAAGTTGAAAACACAGGCAAAATGCTTTTAGATGTGCTGGCAATGGAGTGAAAAATATGCTAAATTTGCTTTTAATTCCCTCTAGAAGTTCAGGGTGAGTGGTATCTAGTTAATATTAGTCCAGGCTCACACTAGCAATGATTCAGGGATGATTAGCAGGTTAAACGAATTTCTGGCAAATGGAAGGCAAGCAGCAGCAGATTTTTACACATGAAGAAATTTGCAAATCGCGGCAAAATTCGCGAATGCGTGTTCCGCGATTGCAGTAAAACTATAAGGGGTAGGAATGTGATTCTTGGTGCGATTAAAAGCTAAGATTCTAAGCTTTCAGATGAAAGTTACTGCAAGTCTCTAAGACAAACGGTCGCGGAGATATGAGCGATTTAGTGAAGGTCGTTTTTGGTTTTGCAAATTTTAAACGCAACACTTTTTCAGCTTTAAAAATGATGGCAGAATAACACAATTGCTAAGCTGCAGTTCTACTTAGATTAAAAATGGATTGAATTATATGATTTTAACTAAGAGATGTGTTCTGAGTTTTGCTGAGTACTCACAAGAGATTTTGAACCGGAAAGCGACTTGGTCACGGACTTCAGTCTGGTCAGGTCTTCCCGAGTTCCGCTCACAGCGCCTGGCCTCTGGAACTGCTCACAGCATCGGGGTCAGCACTCTGGATACAATGGCCTGGTCTCTGCTAGGCACCGGTTCTCTGGGTCGGGTCCTGCCTTCTCTTTGGATATTTCTGTCACGGGGTTCTTGCAAAAGTTCTTGGCAAAATTCAGACGGCGTCAGCCGGCTGTCTGAAGAGTTCAGTTGCAAAAAGATTTTCAGGCCTGTTGACAAATACTCTTGCTGGCAGTGGCCTTTTTGGTTAAGGTTCTGTAGTCTCTGTTTATCTTGGAGTCTAAGTGTTGGCTCCTTGAAGGTTGATGGAGGTAAGTATGGATTTTTCCGGCAGAGCGTCCCGCTGCAGATGGAAATGAATGAATGTACCTAAGTTTCAGTGGTCCATTTATATGTTCTGCAAGTGGGTGTGTGTGTTGGTCATAACTAAACTTGCCCCTCTCACTTGTCATTGGTCCAGCTTTCATTTCTCCCCTGATTGGGGGAGCTAAGTTGTGTCAGAGTGATGTCAGCCATTTATGATCTCTTGAAAAAAACTCCCCTGTCATCTGTGCACCCAACTCTATATATGATCAAAATACATATTTCACAGTTACACAGTTGTTTGAAATCACTTTTTAATGTGCTAAACAACATTGGATCTTCATTAAATTTTATACAACTGTTCCTCACATATCTACCCACATACCAATGCATTTTCGTTTGTCTAGCTGAAACAGGGAGTCTGTAATATTAATAAACAGCAGGGTTTTGTCCCAGAATATCCCACAATTTGGAGTTTGGGCTTGAATTAAAGGTACATTTTTTAAATTAAGTCTCTCAAAGTTATACATTTCTGTCATTTGATTACAAAGAGTTATCAGTGTTTTTGTAAAATATATATTTTACTTTCAATTCAGTCCTCAGAGTGTTGGAGTCCGCCTCCAAGACTTGGGTGGGTCAGTCACATGTCTTCTGGCAGGCAGGCCTTTGTTGACAGTAAAACAGTAAAAATCAACATATTCCTTTCAGAGGAGAGGGGCCATTGTGTGGTCTCTGGGAAGCTGACATCAGGAGGCCAGGGAGCCACTTTGCATTTAATTAACAGAACCCTGTGATTTCCTGGCTTCTTGTGTTGAGTTCTGAAGTGTCAAGAGTTCTCAGGACAGGCAACCCCTTTGAACTTTTGATGAAATGAGACCCCTTTCTTTGCACTAGACAGTTTTGCAAGACAGCTCTCCTGTCAGAGTTTAGACCGCTAGTGCCGCCTTGAGGATTTTGTTGGTACTGCATGCAATTTTGGGATCTTTCTTGGATTAATGCATTCTAAACAGGAATGGTTCTTACATGGTAGTAAATCCTTGCTTAACATTGTTTTGATGGGGCTCCTTACAGTAAGATGGTTATGTGGAACCCCACAAAAAGGGTCGAATCTTTAAAGTGGTCCAATGAGTCACGATTTCAGCAACTTTTTGACATCAGTAACAGTGGATTTTGTTAACAAAGACCTTTCTTTACACTGGTGGGTGGCAAGTTAGGTAACCATTTTGGTGTGCGCACAACTGCGCAGCTCTCCTGGATTCTGGGATGAAATGATGGGCGGCGACAGCGCATCCCCATCTTTACCCACTCCAATGATTTATTTTTGTTCTGGGGTAAAATGATGGGCAGCGACAGCTTAATCCCCACATTTACCCCGTCTAATGATTCCACATGGGTCAAAACCCTCCACAAACCCCCCCGCCCGACTGCGCTTTGACTTGAGTCGAGAGGGAGTCGGTTGCAAGGGAGGTTTTGAACCCTGGCGCTGGTATGTCCACATTATCTTCTTCCAATTCTGTAGATGGCACAGTTCAGCATCTTCCTCTCCATCCGGTCAGATCGATCAGTTCTCCTCGCCGGTCCTGATGGGAATATTGGGCGGTACACTGGTCCCGTTGCGTCTCCGCTACCGGTCTCCGGATCATCCTCCTTGTCCCGTCTCCAGGTTTTCTTTCTCCTAGGACGACAAAGGAAGAGCGGCAATACCTATGCATGGACATTTCCACCACTGTTGAGATTGTGGGGCAGCATATGCATTTCATCATAACGAAACATTACATTCTTATTTTGAAAAAAGAACAGTATAACTAAGAGACAGTTTCATGCAAATCACAATATTTTAGAGACTAGATGTGGTATGTTTTATGGTTGGAACTGAATTAGTCTGAGACAGTACCCGCTAGGATTCCAGAGGATTCCTCCAGTTGTTGCAGAGTGTGCCTGGGATGGCAACATTTCAACTGGTTTATGTGGACCCACTTGTCTTCCCCCGCTGCCAAAGGACCTTTGGGGATGTGGATTTTGTAGGCCACAGGGGAGATCTTGTCGATGATCTCAAAGGGTCCCTTCCATGTAGGCAAGAATTTCCGCTGTTTTGCCTGGTTTCTTTGGAAGTTGTATAGATAGACCCGGTCCCCCACCTGATATTCCTTCCTGGAAGTCTTCAGGTCATAGTGGGTCTTCATGCTATCAGCCGATCTTTCTAGATTCCGCTGAGCGTAAGCAAAAGCATGTTGGAGGTGTTTCCTTAAATTCTCCACATACTCATGAGTAGTGGAGGCATTTATCAGTGTCTGCTCTTGGGTCCTGTAGAGCAAATGCTGAGGAAGCACCATCTTGCGCCCAGTCATCAACTCAAATGGTGACATTTTGGTTGCAGATGAAGGGGTAGATCTGATGGCCATTAGGACCAGAGGTAATCGGATATCCCAACTTGGCCCAGAATCTGCCACAAACTTCTTTAATATGCTCACAATTGTCCGGTTATACCTCTCTACTGCCCCAGAAGAAGCTGGCCGGTAAGCAATATGCAACTTCCTTTTGACCCCCAGTATCTCCCACATCTTTGTCATTACTTCACTGGTGAAGTGGCTACCCCTGTCTGACTCAATCCTTTGAGGTAGACCAAAACGGGAAAAGATGTGGTTAATCATCAGGGCAGCTGCTGTCTCTGCCTTGCAATTTGGGGCTGGGAGACATTCCACCCACTTGGTGAACAAGCATGTGACGGTCAACATGTACTTATTCCCCCTAGCAGAGCGAATCACAGGGCCTACAAGGTCGATTTGTAAATCTGACCATGGCAGTGTCATCCCCCTCTTTTGGAGAGGCGCACGGTGTGTGAGGGATGATGGCTGAAATTGTGCACACACAAGACACCCCTTCAAGTATTGGTCGAGGTCCTGCCCCATGTGTGGCCAGTATGCAACCTCTCTTAAGATTTCCAATGTTGTGTGAAACCCCCTATGACCGGCGGTGGCCGCATCATGGGCGTGACTTAACATCAGGCTTCGGAATGAGGTAGGAACCACCCACTGATCGTGGCCAGCTTTGGATTTCCTTACCAGCAAACCGTCTTGGATTCGGAACATTTTTGGACATTTCATCAACACTCTTAGGTCCTCTTTCCCAGTGTAATCGGTATCCGTCAGGGGAAAGTTCTCAGGGTCCTCAAGGTGTTGGTAAAACTTACCAATAATTGGATCCCCCTTCTGAGCTGTAATCAAATCAGCATCAGGGGTCTCCTTACTCCATTGTGCAATTGAAAGGTCGTTGTGAGCATTTGTCTGGGACCTAGTGATAGCAGTGACCTGGATTTCCCCCAACAGGGACTCAATCTCAATTAGATCCCCTTGGATGGCCCCAGTTTTGGCCAGCTGATCAGCTAAGTCGTTTCCAGTTTTGTCTGGTCCCTCTACTTTGGAATGACCCTTGATCTTTTTCCAATAGATGGTCATCTCATTCGAGGTGACCAGATCATCAATGTTTTGGATCAACTTCCCATGTTTCAAGGGTTTATTGTTAGCACATAACATGCCTCTGGTTTTCCAATTAACCAGGTGCTCCACGAACCCGTTCCGTACATAATCCGAATCTGTGATTATGACCAGTTCGCGGAGTTGATGCTGGACAGCAGTGAGGATGGCCTGATGCACAGCCATCAATTCTGCCACCTGACTACTTCGGGGACCAATTTTGTATCCAGCGGAGGGTTCTGGGGACTCATTCACCCATGCATTCCCTACGCCAGCCACCAGTTCTTTCTCCCCGTTGTTGTCAACATGGTAAGAGCATCCATCCACATAGACAGTGGGCATTCCCTCACACTTGTCCTCTTCAAAGACTTTTTGTGGGGAATTAAGGTATGCCTCCGTGTTGTCCTTGATTTTTAGACTTTCGTCCTCGAGACAGTTTTCTCTGGCACAATCATGCAAGTCAGCCAGACCTTGCGCGAGTGGACTCTTCTTGTTTTGGCCATATCTGACCTCCACAGGAAAGCCTTGCATTGACAGAATCCAGGAAGTAATTCGGGAATTACTCACATTTCCGGCCCGGATTCTGTCACTTTGGAGATATTGCAGAGGCTGGTGTGGAGTCTCCACTATGATGTGTTCCCCCTGGATAAACGGGCGGTAATTCTTCAATGCCCACACCGTTGCCAGGAGTGCCTTCTCACAATCGTTGAATTTTTCCTCCACAGAGGATAAAGTTTTGCTCGCATAGGATATTACTTTATTGACCTTGTCATGCTTTTGGTATAATACTGCCGTCAAGCACGTATTAGAGAACCCCGTCTCCAGGAAGAACTCCTTGTTTCTGACAGGGTAAGCTAGGCAAGGCGCTTGTGAGAGGCTTCTTTTGAGTTGTCTTACTGCCTCGGCTTGTTCTGGACCCCATTCCTACTTGACCCCCCCCTTCAGGAGATGAATCAGGGGTCTGGTGATCTCTGCGTAGCCCTCAATGAACTTTCTGCTGTAATTAGTCAGTCCAAGGAGGCTCCTTAGTTCCCGCAGAGTTGTGGGGTCTTTCAGTTTCTGAAGTGCTTCCACTTTCTTTTCCTGGGGACAGAGACCCTGAGGAGTAATCTCATGCCCCAAGAAATTAACACGTGTTCTGCACCACTGTGCTTTTTGAAAGGAAAGTTTTGCTCCGGCGGCCCTCAACTGTGTCAGAACATAACGGATCTCCGCTATGTGTTCCTCTACAGATGAACTTTTAATGAGGACATCATCTACATAAGCCAGGTTACCCCTTGCACCCAAGTAGGGCATGGCCTTGTGTAGAAAAATGTTGAATTCATTGCCGGAGTTGAGGTATCCGAAGGGAGTCCGGGTCCATGTGTACTGCTGGCCCCCAAAGGTAAAAGCCGGTTTGTATTGGTCCTCCCTGCTGACAGGCACGGTCCAGTATCCATTGGTCAGGTCTATTGCAGTGAATACCTGTGACCCCTGAATCTGGGCCAGCCCTTGGTCAATGTAGGGAAGAGGCCATCGGGAAGTATGGACCCATTTGTTGAGCTCCCTGAGGTCGGCGCAGAGTCTCCACTGGCCGTTTGGCTTCAATATTCCCAGCACCGGGTTATTGAAGGTGCTGTGGACTGGACGGATTATTCCCCTGGACTCAAGGTTCTTAATTATTTCAGTAAGGGACTCCATTGATGCGAGAGGCAAGCGATATTGCTTCACAAACACAGGAGTCATGCCAGGGTCCGTGGGGATTGTGGTTGTGTGGATGTCGGTGCGACCACAGTCATATGAGTCTACCGCAAAGAGATCTTGGAAATCCAAGAAAACTTGTTTCAACTTTTGCTTTTGTTCCAGAGTCACACAGGCATCAGCTAGGTTGACTCTCTCTTCCACCATCTGCCTGAAGCCTGGAAAGACTTCTGGTTTGGCTATTTCAGCGGCCTCCTCCAGCTGGGTGGAGAAGTCCCTGGTCAGAGTGCTGATTTGGACTGGAGGCTTCAGGTGGGAAAGGCAGCCCTCATGGACCTGGAAAATCACCTCATCCCTCCTGAAGTCACAAGTCACATCTTCCTTACCATAGGGGCAGGAAGTGTACACCAGGAAGTTCCCCCCATGCCGGGTAAAAATCCTGTCTGGTGTTGTATTGTCCTCATGTCACTGTCAAAACAGTCCTTGGGGATTGGTCCTAACAGTTCATTTACTAAGATCAATGGAGAAATGTCGGTCATCAACCGCCATTCCAATAATGGTGCCTGCGGCTAGAGTAATACTCTTTAAGTCGCTGTTATCCACCTCTATTAGAATGGTGTCATGTTCTATGTTGACTAATGGAGTTGGGTTTGACCCCTAACCCTTGCAGTTGGAGAGAAGCGTTTAGATGTATGTAAGCATCAGGGTTTTGCAAATATTGTCCTCTTTTAACTTTCACTTCCAGGGAGAATTGTCGGGTCCTTTCTGGGATGGTGACTTCCTCTTTAATCTGAATTTCAACTGCATAAGGTAGCAATTGAGCTGACCTAAATGCTTTTTCTGGATCATCAAAGCCCATGGGATTATCCGCTAATCGGGACCAAGCTTTGAAGTTTATTAGGTCCAAACTAATGGCAAAGCGATTGAGAATGTCACTGCCTAAGTAAAAGGCGGAAGTAACGTCTCGCACGACCCAACAATTATGGACTATGCTCTTGTTGCCAATGGAGATTTTGAGCATACACCTGCTTGGCAGGAGATGTTTGGAATTAGGTGCTTCCAGGTCCATTTCCCATTTGTCTATCAGTTTGAATGTGGGAATGGCTGGATCTTTTGGGAGTTGGCGGAAAATGGCTTCGCTGATGAAGCTCTTACCGTTGTTCACACACACTCGAGCGAGAACAGAGTCCTTCCCCTCATTTAACTGAACAGGGATGAACAACTGCTCTCCAATTTGCTGAATATCAGCCAGGCTCTGAGCTGATTTCACATCTTTCTGGACTATAGGAGTGGGAGTTTCTGATTGTGGATTAGTATAGAATTTCAGAGTGTTTCCTTCCAGCGTGCAATACCACCTTAAACTTGAAGGAAGGTTGATTTTCAGAAATAGAGAGGACCCTCCATCACCAGTCTGTTGTCCTACTGCTATTACTGTCACGTCTGGAATTTGGCTATTCTGGAAGTGAAATTCTACTTGGTCAGATTTTTGTTCAACCATGTGGCAGGTGCCGTTTAAACTAACATGGTTGACACTCTGTTTTAATTTTATTGGTCGGCTAGTCTGGGTCCAGAGGACCTTGTTTACGCAATCTATTAGGGGTGACAACCTTCTCAGGAGGTCATTCCCCAGTAAACAAGGGGTGCCCTCTGGAGTCACAACTATGACTGGGTGTTTCAACTTGTGTCGCCCAATTTTAATGTCCAAGTCTGCAGTCCCCTCAACGGGAATTTCCTTCCCGTCAAAGTTCTGGAGTTGTCCAGGAGTGAGGTGAGAGGAATTTGGTAATTCTCTCCCCTTGCTGCATTCAGTTCATCAAAGGCCCTTCTGGACAGAAGGGTAGCTTGAGATCCCGTGTCCACCAGCGCTGAAATTGTACACTGCCCCTGTACTTGTACCGGGGCATAGTATCTTCCCTCCTTCTCCTCAAGGGGGCACAGATAATGCGCATTTTTGGACAACTGGTGGGCTAACTTTCTGGTTTTGGACATCGCTAGCGAAGAGATTTGGGCAGAATTCTGTGGAGAGCCTTGGGAATCTGAAAGAAAAAGTTGGCAACTGGAGATCAGAGCCATTGTGGGTTCCCCTGGCTCCGGTTCTGGGCCGCCCCCCCCTTTTTGGAGGCAGTCACCAGGATGGGTTTGAACCAGGGGATTTTCTTGCTGTTGGTTCTGGGATGAGATGGTGGGCGGCGGTAGCTCATTCTCCACATCTCCCCAGTCTGGATTTGCATCCCTAGGGACCCATTTTTCTTTGGGAGGAGTTCCCCCCTCTCTGAAGGAGAAGATCCTTTTCCCAGGATCCTCTGAGGATCCCTCTCCCTCAAATTGGAAGACCTGTACCTCCTCCTCAAACTGAGTCTGTTTGGGTCTTTTGTTTCTCCTACCCCCCCTCTGCTCCTTAGGAGGCAGACTTTCAGGGGCAAGAGATTTTGTTTCCGGTTCCTGGGTTTCCAGGGGCTGTTTACAAGTGAGGAAGGAAGCTTCCTCCAAGGCTTTACACCCCCCTTCCCTTTGTGCCTCCTCCCTGGGAACCGGTGAGTTATCGGGGTGCTGCCCCCGTCATTGTTCTGGGGCACCAGGACCAGAGTTGGGTGCGTTCTGCGCCGGCATGCCGATCTGAGGGTTCTGCTGAGCCCTCAGTATGTGACCCAGATCCCGCGCCATGTTTTGAACCTGGCGCTCTAACTGGGAAACCCGCTCAGGCTGATACGGGGCCCTGTTTTCTCCCCTGGGCTGATCCCGGGAAGGGTAGCTGTCCCTCCTCTGGTAATACCCTGGGTTGGGAAGATTTGGGTACCCCTCCACCCTTGGCCTCCCCTCTCCCGGATTAGGTTGTCTGGGCTCAGGGAATTGGGGAAAGAAGGATGGATGATTTTGGGGTTGGAAATTGGGTGGATACCTGGGGAAAAAGTTCTGCCCAGGATTTGGAGAATTTCTGCCCTCCTGTGGGAAGTTGGGAGGGAAGTTCCCTGGATTAGGTGCTTGGCTGGATCCCCCCCCTTGGGCTGGAGGAGTCCACACATAACCCAGGATGGGTCGATTTCCCTTGTAACGGGGACTTACATAATCAGGAGAGCGAGGGACCCCATTTGTGGGGCTGCCTCCCTGGCTCCCTGTCTGTGACTGGCCCGAGGACCTTCTGGGCCTAGCATTATTAGGTGCAGGTAGGTTTTTAGGCCCCCCCATCTCCAACTCTAAAACGGGGGTGACCTTTACCTCTGCCACCTTGGCAGCAGCAGGGGTGCTGTTGGCTTTGGGGTTTTTCTGAGCATTATTTTTGCTATCTACCGGTTTCTGCTCCTCATAGATCCGGGTAGCCTGTTCAAGGACCCAGTCTAAAGATCTTTTCTCGTGAAAATCCCTCACGAGCTGGGTCATTATGTATTTGGG
Source organism: Ambystoma mexicanum (assembly GCF_040938575.1). Taxonomy (NCBI): domain Eukaryota; kingdom Metazoa; phylum Chordata; class Amphibia; order Caudata; family Ambystomatidae; genus Ambystoma; species Ambystoma mexicanum. Next base: position 1,173,458,331 of record NC_090930.1, on the reverse strand, counting down.
CAAGGCATGAAAAAATGTATTTATGAATTCTCTACTGTCTGTGCGCACCCTTCTGGTGGTCTGCGCAAAAGCACGTTTCAGTTCTTGCACAAATTCTTGTGGGGCCTGATCCTCCCCACATTGCAAATTGTAGGCTGCCTTGCGAGCCTCTTGAGGATTTCTATGAATGGAAAAATGTTTCAAGATGGCCGCCTTATAGGTGGACCATCTTAAATGATTTTGGTCCTCCAGCCCCGCAAAGAAACTGGAGTATTCCGGGGAGAAGGTCCACTTTACATATTGAATACAGCTTTGGCTGTCCTTCAAATGGAAAGTCTCCATCATTTGCTCAAACAACTCTAAGTGCTCCCAAACAGAATACTTAGCGTTCTTATGGTAAGGCGTGATGACGCTCCTGATCGCCTTAATCTGCTTTAAGGGGTCCTTAAGCAAGGCCCTTTTTGCCTTATTGGCCTTTTTGGTTCAGGTAACCCTTGTCCATTCATCCTCTGACTCAGAGGCACTGCTCCCAGAGGTTCCTGTCTGCTCTTCCAGGTTTTCCCGGATTCTGCGAGCCTGGGAATGGCTGGCAGAATGTGGGGACCTGGTCTCCTGTGTCCTGCGCAGTTCAGAGGAGTCTTCAGATTCCTCCTTGCTGCCAGGATTTGATGGGTACCCCCTCCACTGACCTAACTGGGCAGAGGTTTTCAGGATGCCCTTAATGGGCCTACTCTCCTGGGGTTCCCCACTGAACTGTACTGTACTTGGGTGCCCATACCCGGATGCCCACCCCTCCATTCCTGAGTGGTACTGGCCTATGAGCCCCATACTTTTAGCTGGATAGTAATCTGCCATCCCTGTGGCCCTGTGCTCATGTGCGCCAGGGGACATGGGGGTGGTAGAGTCCAGGGACTGGGAGAGATGAAGGCCCCTGGTGTTAGGGCTCCTGAGGTTATGGTCAGGAGTCTCTCTTTCCCAGTGGACCTCATCTCTATCCGCCCCTGCTCCCTGTTGCAATGCAAGAGCCTGCATTTGTGCTTTCAGTTCCTCAGTCAAGGCCTTACTAGACTCTATCAGTCTCTCCTGCATCGCTACCTGTTGTTGGAGCCTATCATTGTGTTGACAGAGGGCCTCATTTTCCCTCTGTGCTTCCTGGTTGGTCCTGGAGAACTGGGCCAGTCTTTGCTGCAGGAGGTTTACCTCCTGAGTCCCATCCCTACCGGCCTGCTCCTTTCTTGCCAGAGCATCTTCCACCCTTCTGGTGTGCTCTACCAAGTTCTGGTTTTCTTTTTGGAGGTCACCCAGCCCCTGGAGGGCCAGGTGATTTTCTTCAATTTCCTTTTTTAAGTGGCAGACTTCCTGTCCTAAAGTGTCTCTTTCCTGACTGAGAGCCTGCATCTGTGCTGCCAGGTCGTCCCTCTGCCTTTGAAGGGCACCAGCTTTCCGGCGCTCTTCATCAAACTCTGCCTGGGTATCCAGGTCTTTCAGAATCAGTTTATTGCTTTCTGCCTTTTCCCTATCTAGGTGGCCTTGCAGGGTGACTACCTGCTCAGCACATACCCTGTTGAAGTCCAGTTGTTGCTCCAGCTTTTTCTGGCTTTGCAGTAGGGAGTCCAAACCTTCTTGGTGTTCCTTCTGCAATGCCCAAAATCTGGTATCCTGTTCTGACTTTTCCTTTTGCAGCACATCCATATCCTCCTTTATTTTAGTGATGTACTGTCTGGTCTCATTTTCTGACTCCTGGCTTCTGTGCAGCCTTTGCTCAGAAGAGTCCAGATCAGATTGGGCCTTCTCTAACGCCATCTGTTGCCTTTTTGCCAGATCATGGCCTTCAGCACATTTATTCTGTATGGCTCCCATATATAAATATAAATATGCCGCTATCCTAACAATCTTGTCGTGTTCATCTTTGGCCTTAGGAGCCATATATAGTTCACTCAGGGCCACATGTAATGGACCCTGATCTCTCCATAAGTCTGACCCTGTTTCAGTGGCCTGTCGCGTGATGGCCTGCAACCAGGCCTCCTGGCCCTGCTCAGCCCATTCACCTCTCACAAATAGTTTATGTAAGAAGTGCTCTCTGGCTATTTTCATATCTACCAAGGTCGTCATTCTAGAGATTGGTCTCTGTCCTGACTTACAGAAGTTAGTGTTTTATTTTTGCAGAACAGAACTTTTCTTGGAGTGTCCCTTTTGAGGAATGCTTCACAGCGTAATGCAGCGTGGTGATCCGACTGGATGTATGTGTCCCGTCAGTTAGCACACTGTATTAAGCTGCACAAGTGGTATTCTAACCCAGAATCCCGGCTACGAGCCCCCAATTTGTAAGAGGATTCAATTCAACACTACAGCTAAGTCAACGCCTAGTCTATAATACTGAATGAAAACCCTTATTGATATAACTTTATGTCCAGTTCATGCATTCTGGATGACTACCCCTATATAACACCCCTCTCTTGGAATCCTCCTGACCCCACTGAGCCAAGAAGTAGTTCTGTTTTGCAAATTAAAAGGTTTATTTGAGAAGTAAAGCAATATATATCTATCACACTTTATAATAAATTAATAATTGAATATCACACTTAATCTGATATGATAAAGATTAACAACGGAGAATCTGGCACTAGCACACTTCTTGATAATCACTAAGGAGTTGACATGAAATGGATAAGATAGCAACAATACTTTTATGGTTTCCAATGGATGCAATGTGGAATGAAATGCAGTACAGAAAATAACTTGATAGGATTTCAGTAAAAACAATGTAATCACTTTCTTGTACAATTCACCCCCCCCTTTTATGCAATGCAAGGAAATGGAAGGAAGGCACACAGTTCTCAGAAATGCAATTAAATGTGATTCAGTTCACCCCGGCAAGCTTAGACTACGGAAGTTGAAAACACAGGCAAAATGCTTTTAGATGTGCTGGCAATGGAGTGAAAAATATGCTAAATTTGCTTTTAATTCCCTCTAGAAGTTCAGGGTGAGTGGTATCTAGTTAATATTAGTCCAGGCTCACACTAGCAATGATTCAGGGATTATTAGCAGGTTAAACGAATTTCTGGCAAATGGAAGGCAAGCAGCAGCAGATTTTTACACATGAAGAAATTTGCAAATCGCGGCAAAATTCGCGAATGCGTGTTCCGCGATTGCAGTAAAACTATAAGGGGTAGGAATGTGATTCTTGGTGCGATTAAAAGCTAAGATTCTAAGCTTTCAGATGAAAGTTACTGCAAGTCTCTAAGACAAACGGTCGCGGAGATATGAGCGATTTAGTGAAGGTCGTTTTTGGTTTTGCAAATTTTAAACGCAACACTTTTTCAGCTTTAAAAATGATGGCAGAATAACACAATTGCTAAGCTGCAGTTCTACTTAGATTAAAAATGGATTGAATTATATGATTTTAACTAAGAGATGTGTTCTGAGTTTTGCTGAGTACTCACAAGAGATTTTGAACCGGAAAGCGACTTGGTCACGGACTTCAGTCTGGTCAGGTCTTCCCGAGTTCCGCTCACAGCGCCTGGCCTCTGGAACTGCTCACAGCATCGGGGTCAGCACTCTGGATACAATGGCCTGGTCTCTGCTAGGCACCGGTTCTCTGGGTCGGGTCCTGCCTTCTCTTTGGATATTTCTGTCACGGGGTTCTTGCAAAAGTTCTTGGCAAAATTCAGACGGCGTCAGCCGGCTGTCTGAAGAGTTCAGTTGCAAAAAGATTTTCAGGCCTGTTGACAAATACTCTTGCTGGCAGTGGCCTTTTTGGTTAAGGTTCTGTAGTCTCTGTTTATCTTGGAGTCTAAGTGTTGGCTCCTTGAAGGTTGATGGAGGTAAGTATGGATTTTTCCGGCAGAGCGTCCCGCTGCAGATGGAAATGAATGAATGTACCTAAGTTTCAGTGGTCCATTTATATGTTCTGCAAGTGGGTGTGTGTGTTGGTCGTAACTAAACTTGCCCCTCTCACTAGTCATTGGTCCAGCTTTCATTTCTCCCCTGATTGGGGGAGCTAAGTTGTGTCAGAGTGATGTCAGCCATTTATGATCTCTTGAAAAAAACTCCCCTGTCATCTGTGCACCCAACTCTATATATGATCAAAATACATATTTCACAGTTACACAGTTGTTTGAAATTACATACCCATGTCACATATCACATGAGGTATACTCTGTCCCAAATCTGCTGTTTCTAAGAGCTTGCATTCAAAAATGGCAACTTTTAGCACTTTTTAATGTGCTAAACAACATTGGATCTTCATTAAATTTTATACAACTGTTCCTCGCATATCTACCCACATACCAATGCATTTTCGTTTGTCTAGCTGAAACAGGGAGTCTGTAATATTAATAAACAGCAGGGTTTTGTCCCAGAATATCCCACAATTTGGAGTTTGGGCTTGAATTAAAGGTACATTTTTTAAATTAAGTCTCTCAAAGTTATACATTTCTGTCATTTGATTACAAAGAGTTATCAGTGTTTTTGTAAAATATATATTTTACTTTCAATTCAGTCCTCAGAGTGTTGGAGTCCGCCTCCAAGACTTGGGTGGGTCAGTCACATGTCTTCTGGCAGGCAGGCCTTTGTTGACAGTAAAACAGTAAAAATCAACATATTCCTTTCAGAGGAGAGGGGCCATTGTGTGGTCTCTGGGAAGCTGACATCAGGAGGCCAGGGAGCCACTTTGCATTTAATTAACAGAACCCTGTGATTTCCTGGCTTCTTGTGTTGAGTTCTGAAGTGTCAAGAGTTCTCAGGACAGGCAACCCCTTTGAACTTTTGATGAAATGAGACCCCTTTCTTTGCACTAGACAGTTTTGCAAGACAGCTCTCCTGTCAGAGTTTAGACCGCTAGTGCCGCCTTGAGGATTTTGTTGGTACTGCATGCAATTTTGGGATCTTTCTTGGATTAATGCATTCTAAACAGGAATGGTTCTTACATGGTAGTAAATCCTTGCTTAACATTGTTTTGATGGGGCTCCTTACAGTAAGATGATTATGTGGAACCCCACAAAAAGGGTTGAATCTTTAAAGTGGTCCAATGAGTCACGATTTCAGCAACTTTTTGACATCAGTAACAGTGGATTTTGTTAACAAAGACCTTTCTTTACACTGGTGGGTGGCAAGTTAGGTAACCATTTTGGTGTGCGCACAACTGCGCAGCTCTCCTGGATTCTGGGATGAAATGATGGGCGGCGACAGCGCATCCCCATCTTTACCCACTCCAATGATTTATTTTTGTTCTGGGGTAAAATGATGGGCAGCGACAGCTTAATCCCCACATTTACCCCGTCTAATGATTCCACATGGGTCAAAACCCTCCACACCACAAAACTCCCGTCCAGGCGCTATGGAAACCTCGGATACCGACCAACTAGCCCAGTTACTTGGGGAACTAAGGGCAGAAGTGCATGCAGCCCGTCAGGAAACGAACGCTCTAAGAAGGGAACTGATTATTTCCAAGGAGCGAACAGATGATCTCGCTAGACAATTGCTACAGTCACAAGCCGGACAGACCCCGTTACCCGCATCTGGGGGAAATCTTCCTTCTACATCCTCTATGAATCCAGTGCAGATCAGCCTACCTGGGAATGTACCTCTGGCTCCGCCCGAACGTTTTTCTGGTGACCCAAAGAGGTTTGCAGTATTTATCAATCAGTGCCGGTTGCATTTCTTATGCCGGCCAGCAGCCTTTACAACTGATCAAGCTAAAGTAGCTTTCGTGCTTTCGTACCTTAGTGGCAATGCGGCAGACTGGTCGATCCCTCTAGTAAATCAAGATGATCCGGTCCTCCACGATTTTCAAGCTTTTCAGCTCAGTATGGAAAAACTGTTTGCAAGACATTCACAGGGGCAGGCCTTGGACAATGAGCTTCTTTCGTTGCGACAAGGTAATCAAGACCTTTTGGCTTATATTGCGTCTTTCAACAGACTGATAGTGGAAACTCAATGGCCTGAGGACAAAAGGATTACGCTGTTTTATAGAGGTCTACGTGGAGAACTCAAAGATGTGTTAGCCCAAGTAGTGAATCCCCCACAAGATTGTTCGGACTATATAGACTTAGTCATTCAAATAGATCACAGACTGCAGAACAGGAAGGCCGATCGTTCCAAGTTTGATGCTCGAGTATTTTCCAAACCGCCAACTCCTTTCAAAGGAGTAGACTCCGGGGAACCCATGCAAATAGGGGGTCTGAAAGGTCCTCTAACACAAAAGGAGCGGGAAAGGAGAAAACAGTTGCAATTATGCCTCTATTGCGGAAACTCAGGGCACTTTCTTCGAGACTGTCCGGTGAAACCTGCCAAGAAGGCAGTAGGAGCTGCAGTTACCAAAGTTACAAACTCTGAGCAGGGAAACGACCTCGCCCGACAAGAATAGAGGTCCTCTTGCCGAGCGTGAAAACCAGTTCCGTGACCTCGCATTTCGTGATACCTATGGTCCTCATTAGCCCTGATAATCCGGATCGATTACATGCAATTGAAGCTTACGTCGACAGCGGTGCCATCGGCAATTATGTGGATCATGAAATGGTTTTGAGGATGAATCTAACTCTTTGTCCCAAGGCTGTAAAGGACGTCATTAGTACGGTGGATGGTACGGAGATAGCCTCCGGGCCAGTAACGCATACCACTCAAGAAGTGACGCTAGTAAGTCAAGATGGACACCATGAGAAGATCGTGTTCGATGTGATCAAGGCCCCTCAGTTTCAGATTATTCTAGGAATACCTTGGTTAGAGAAACACAATCCTCTGATCGATTGGCGAGCAAGAACGGTCCAGTTTCCAGAATGTGTCTCTACTTGTCACCCTCCACCTGGTGTTGCACTGGCAGCAATTTCTTCAGAGACTCCCCAGTTACCTCCCGAATACCTAGAATACCAAGATGTTTTCCGGAAGGATCAGGCTAACTCTCTACCTCCTCATAGGTCTTATGACTGCCAGATAGACCTGATACCTGGATCTACTCCTCCTTGTAGTAGAATTTATGCCCTCACCGAGCCTGAGAACCTTCACCCTCGACAATACCTGGATCAATACCTGGCAAATGGGTTTATTCGTCCTTCCAAGTCCCCTGCTTCTTCAGCTTTGTTCTTCGTTCCAAAAAAGGAAGGAGACCTTAGAACTTGTATAGATTATCGCTCCCTGAACCAGATCACCGTTAAGAATAGATATCCGTTACCTTTGATCCCTGAACTCCTGGACCAAGTCAGAAAAGCATGCATATATACAAAGCTGGATCTTAGAGGAGCTTACCACTTGGTACGAGTAAAAGAGGGCGATGAATGGAAGACGGCCTTCCGCACCAAGTATGGGCTATTTGAATATCAGGTCATGCCCTTCGGACTTTGCAATGCCCCGGCCGCCTTTCAATATTTTATGAACAATGTCCTCAGAGAGCTCATAGATGTGTGTGTTGTTGTTTACATTGACGACATCCTTGTTTATTCTTCATCGGAATCTGAACATCGGACACACGTGAAAATGGTCCTCGAAAGATTGCGTCAACACAAACTTTTCGCTAAGTTGGAAAAATGTGTTTTCAACGTGACTGAAGTTGAATTCTTGGGATTCATATTATCACCTGGCGGAGTGCGTTTGGATTCAAAGAAGGTCGATGCAGTTCTCAAATGGCCATCACCATCCTCCGTAAAAGGTGTGCAAAGCATGTTAGGCTTCGCTAACTTTTACCGCAGGTTTATCCCCGAATTCTCTCGAATAGTCCAGCCCATCACTGCCTTGTTAAAGAAAAACAAACGTTTTGAATGGTCTACCGAGGCGGAACAAGCTTTCCAGGATTTGAAGACTAAATTTATCTCTGCACCAATCTTAAAACACCCTCGCCCCGAACTCCCCTACATCGTGGAAACTGATGCTTCAAGCCTTGCCATGGGGGCAGTTCTATCACAAAAGGACCCGGTAACCAATCAGTTGCATCCCGTGGCATTTTGGTCCCGCAAATTCTCACCTCCTGAAATCAATTACACGATCACTGACAAGGAACTTCTGGCTATCAAGTCTGCCTTTAAGGCTTGGCGGCATTATCTGCTGGGGGCCCGACACACCGTTACTGTGATTACGGATCACCGAAACCTGCAATATTTGAAAACCGCAAAAGCCCAATCCTCTAGACAACTCCGTTGGGCATTATTCTTTGCCGAGTTTGACTTCATAATTACCTATCGACCTGGTACAAAAAACGGTAAAGCTGATGCCCTTTCTCGGATGGGAGTGGAAGAACACTTGATCAACCGTAAACCTGTACCAATCATTCCCGAACAAAGAATTCTGGGTGTAATCGCCACACAATCCATAGAGGAAGTTAAGGATAAAGCCAGGCAACTTGTAACTCCAGCAGACATACAGAATTGGCATCTGCAGGGAAAGGACTTTGCAGTAAAAGACAACTTATTGTATTTCCAAGAACGATTATACCTACCCAGCACAGATTTACAGAAAAAAGTAATCTCTTGTTATCACGATTCATTAATAGAAGGACATCCCGGTATAGCCAAGACCTCAGAAAAGATCAAGCGCTACTTCTGGTGGCCGTCTTGGAAAAAAGATATCAGAGACTTTATAATGTCCTGTGGAGTATGCGCCCTAAACAAGAGTCAAAAGGAAAGACCAGCAGGCCTCTTACGCCCTATTGACATCCCACCTCGCCCTTGGCATACGCTTTCTATGGACTTCATCACCGATCTACCTCCATGCTCTGGATACAATACGATTCTAGTAATCGTGGACTTATTCTCCAAGATGGCGCATTTCATTCCGCTCAAAGGCTTGCCAACAGCAGCAACTCTGGCCCGAGAATTTCTCGAAAACATCGTCCGACTGCACGGTTTTCCTTCGGTTCTAATTTCGGATCGAGGTAGTCAATTTATTTCTCATTTTTGGCGAAGTTGCTGTCGGTCGGCTCAAATCGATGTGAGACTATCGACCAGTCACCACCCTCAGACCGACGGACAAACCGAGAGGACCAATCAAACTCTGGAACAGTATTTACGCTGCATGCTGCAACAAACTGAAAAAACTTGGAAAGACATCCTTTGGATAGCCGAATATGCCTACAATAACTCTGTCCATTCAGGAACTGGGAAAACCCTGTTTTTTCTTTTGTACGGCAGTCACCCTCGAACCTCGGAGTTGGATCCCCTCCAAGATCTTGAAACACCAGCAGTAGACTACCTGCATTCTACAATCACCCAAGCCTTTAAGGAAGCTGTTTCTCACCTTCAAAGGGCTAAAGAACAATACAAGAAAGGAGCAGATCAACATCGGAAGGAAGCCCCTCAATATCAAGTAGGGGATCAAGTCTGGTTATCCACCAAATATCTACCTCTAAAAGGGCCACGCACATTCAACACAAGATACCTTGGTCCCTATTCCATCACTACCATAGTAAACCCAGTAGCGGTCAAGTTGGACTTGCCCCCGCACATGAAGATACATCCGGTCTTCCACGTCTCTCTATTAAAACCCGTGCAACCTCAAACCCGACTAACTAAATCTCCAAAACCTATCCTAGTTGATGGAGAACTCGAGTTTGAAGTCAAAAGCATTCTGGACTCCAAGATCTCCAAATCTAAACTATTTTACCTAATTGACTGGAAAGGCTACGGCCCCCAAGAGAGATCCTGGGAACCTGCTGAATATGTCCACGCTCCTCGCCTAATCAAAAGATTTCACCGAACATTTCCTGACAAGCCAAAACCCCCGGAGAAGCCCGGTTTGGGAGGGGCCTTGAGGGGGGGTACTGTCATGATCTCTGCTTCCAAAAGGTCAGGGTTTTCCCAACTCCCTTGGAAGCAGATCCATAACCCAGGTTCCGAGTGCCAACCAGTCCCAATTGGGACCTTTTGGACCCAGTCCTGGCGCCAGTGGCACCAGGCTCATAAATATGCCCAGTCCCAGCGCTGGAAGCGCCGGGCTCATAATGCTTGGGTGGACTTACCTGCAGCAGACCATGCTGCTTACTTGCCTGCCAGTTGAGCCTCTGATCCTCTTCTGTTTGGAACTACTTTTCCTGTTGGGTGGGGCAGGAGCCACTCCCTAGGTTCAGAACACTGGAACTCTTCTGGAAAGCAGGAAATCTTTTCTTACCTAGGCGTGGCTGTGGAAGGAGACACCTAAGCACTACAGGAGGCTATTTAAACCACACCCGATGGATGAATCTTGCTTTGTGTTATTCTGCATCTTCTGCAGCAGAACGCTCATCGTGTTTTCTGCATCTGATCCTGGGCCTAAGGAAAAAGGCTTACCATCCTGAATCCAGTCTTCAGCAACACCTATAAAGACAAGAAAGAACAGGTTAGCATTACGGTCTTCAGTGACAGCTCTTCACTTACCTGGTCCATCGGCTGTCACCAACGCCTCGCGCTGCATTCCGACATCTGAAAGACAAAGGCTTACCTACGCTTCGTGCGCTCCGGAGGTCTTCACACTGCATTCCGGCATCTGAAAGACAAAAGCTTACCAACTCTTCGCACGCTCCGGAGGCCTTCGGCGCTGCATCCCGCATCTGAAAGACAAAACAAGGTGCGTTTAAAGACATTGGGGAACTTTAATACTCACGTGCCATTACTCCTTTCCACATCTAACCCAGTGGGTATTCCGGCACCCTGCAGCCGCTCCGAACTTGTACCTGCAAAATAAAAAGACAGTTAGAGCGCATCGTGAAGCAGGCAACAAGCGCTTACTTACGTGCTTCCACGCGCTTCTATTCATCACACGGGCTCCATCTTCAACTCACTTCAGCCCGTCATCCACCATCGCCGGAACCCTGCAAAACAAGAGACATCATTACTAAAGACTTTAAAGACATTAGAATTACTCGAAACTTACCGTTCGTGCAGTAAACGACGGACAGCAGTCCTCTGAAGTCAAGAGGCCTGCTCCCCTTATCCAGTGAAGAAACTGGTTACAGCACCCTGCCCCGAGGCAGATGGAGAGCACGGCGTTCACTTACCTAAGGTGAGAGCGTTAACCTTCGGGGTTCTACAGCAGAAGAGAAAGGGAAGAAGAGAGAGACATTCAATAACCCAGTTCATTAATCCCATATTTTCTATCTGCAGACATCTTACCCTTCGAGTCAAACATACAGTGCCCAGAGGTCCAGCCCAAAGAGCCAGCCGTGTGTTACACATCACCTTTGAAGATACGGTATACGCCCAGTCAAGACCGGCGCCTCTACGGGAATCAAGTGAGCGTTACACAACCTTTGTGCACACCAAAACCTCCAAAACCGTGTTTCAACACACAAAGAGATGGATGCACAACCTGCCATTCATGGTGCATGTGTGGTGGAACAGAGCACACACTGCAGAAAAAGTGCCAATGGGCTCCATGAAAAGCAAACATAGAGTGTAGAGGGAGCAGCAGCGCTTTGCAAGTGAAACTCCAAAATTTGCCTATAATGACATTTACTTTGCAAGTAAAACTGAAAAATGTCAGTACATAACACTTCTCAACACTTCAAATCTTGTTTGGCGCTAAAATTCATTTAACCTAAGGAAGCACTATGAATGTACAAAGTCCTGAAAGGTTAAGAGAAAAACATTTTTCTGCAAAACTGGTTTTCCTGTGAATGACAGTTCTTGTCAAAATCTGAGTGCCGTACCCTGGGCTACCTGTGAATGACAGTTCCTGTCAAAAATCTGTGTGCAGCACAAATGGGCTCTCCTGATTATACTTTAAAGTTATCTAAACTAAAAGCCTGCCGGATTAGCAATTACAAAAGGACTGTGGCTGAAAGGAATACAGATCTCAGTTGTTTTTGATCCCACAGGTTTAAATCTAAGAATGTTATTTACCTATGTCATCTGATGCAACAAGTTTGTTTTCTGCTGGATTTTAAATCAAGAAATTAAGAATAAATTAGCCTGGCTGGGCTGCAAGAAGTGGAAAAACAGGTTTCCCCCAAAGGGAGGGCATTCCTCTCAGTAGAAACTCACTAACACTTCATAATTGTGGGTTAGGACAGACTTTTGTCTGCAGCCAAAGACTGAACAATGGCAGATCCCCCAGGCCAGGAAATGGACGTGTGAAAGGGTCGTAAACTGGCCTGCAGAAGGAAATCCAAAAAAAGGTGGGCGCTATTCCTTGCTTCAGAGACAGACAAAAGGATGACCATTTGCTGCTAAGAATATATAATGAACATTTCTTTAGAGACTTATAACTTGTTATCAGAAATGGTGAAAAATATAAAAAGGGCAGATTTGTTAGTCTAATTTTTGCCACTACGTTTCAAAACATAGTGGAACTATGTAACATATTCGGAACAGGAATGGAAATATATGTGGTTTTATGGGAACCGTATTCAGACTATAATTGTTAAACTTTGCACACGCATTCCTATGGTAAACACACATATTTGTGGAAATTTGGAGAAAGTTTGAAAAATGTGTTCATGGTGAAATGGACAAAATGCTGTAAAAATGGTGAAACAAGATCTCACATCTGCGGGATTTTGAGCAACAGATACTCCATAATATATGTAATCATTGGATGTGATTTTTGTAGAGGTTACAAATGTACAAATATGTATTCAGGACAAAATTGATACTAGTGGCTAGGGGAGGTTTCTAAGGATGGTAAAAGCCAAACCATAAATGTGAAATCATCTGTCTTGGATCCAATCACTCGAATGCAAGGCGGAGATGAGGCTCTGATCCAATCCCGGTCAACAGGGGCAAGTTTAGTTAAGCCGCCCATACACCCATTTTTGTGATGTCATTTGAAAGGATAAATAGACAGCTGACAAAACATAGGGACTCACTCTTCGATTCTAGCTAAGCACTCTGATCCAGCATTCAACATCCAGCATTCAACATCCTTCCAGATCCAGATGCCAAAGATCAGGCCAAGCAGTAGCTGAACCATTTTCAGCAAGGCATCAATCCTCAAACTAATTCTTACAACCCAGTGAAGCGCTGTGGTGTGAGAAAGCATCCTGAAACTAGCATCTTGAAACTATCTGGCTTGCTACCATAATGCTTGCCTGAGGAACTATCAATCCTGCTGATTTGAAATACCCAGAAACAAGAAGGGCAGATCCTGTGCAGTTCCAGTGACTGGCCTAGCTGATCCAGTCCCGTGCCTGATATGCTGTCTTTCCTTGATAGAACCAATCCATTGACCGGAACCGTGACTGTCCAAAATCTTAAATCCCAGTGGATTGTGAGTATTAATAGGACGCTAGAGAACTATTGTATATCTCGCATTATCTTGTTCCATTCTGAACTCTGAACTATCCCTCCTTTCCTAACCAGCAACAGTGTCAAAATCTTTAGTGCTATCTTATTCTGTCTAGTTGCTAAAGCGCCATTTTCATAGTCATCTTTATTTGTGTAACGCTGATCCATAAATCCCACTTTGAGTCTTTGGATTGGTGCCGCCGGGGAAGGTGATGGGGATCTGTTAATGAAGTCATGAATCAGTCTCAGACCTTACTTTGTCTCGACCTGGTTGCCTAGCCTGAACACTCTAGCCTTCAGTTAAAGCATAAGCCATATTTTCCGATTCTAAACTGAAGTCCTTGTCCAAATTCGTGTCTTAATTTTCGAAAAACACCTCTCACTAAAACCTCCATAACTACCTCAGTTTTTGAGATAGAAGCGAAATCGCATAAGTAAAAGTTTTCCATGAAGTTACCGTTAGGCAAAGTTTTACATTTGTGAATAGCTTTAAATTATTTCCCAATTTGATTTTGAGATTCCTATTGTTTCCTTTTGATTAAATCTTTGCTTATGTTTGCTTGCATCTGTTCAAAGCGGCTCCCGTTGGAATTTATAATAATTTAAGCATTTTTTAAAATATTTTGTGTTTTTGCTCAGCCAATTTCAAAGCCATTCGACAGTTGAAAAGTCAAGCCTGTTTTTCTCTTGTGATTATAGGGCGAAGGTGGGAGTGATATTCTGTTTGGTCTGCATTGTTCCTGAGTACCTGCTCTCTCCTCACATCTATTTAAATTGCCTGTTGGTGGGTTGAGTGAAGTTGCAGGGGGAACCCCTAACCATAGTGCTCTCTGTTTTAAACCAGCCCAAAAGTATTCCTTTCTTTGCTGCTTTCTTTTTGTGTTCATTACTTGATTCCTAGTGCAATAACCCTTCATGTGCCATGGGTATTTCCCCCTAATGCCAAGGCCTTTTCTGGTGATTTTGGTATGTGGGCATTCAATGCCTTGTAACTTTTTTGTTACATGAGATATCTTGGCCAAATTTGGCCCCTTTTTTCCCACATGTAGGCGGTCGTAACGCCACCCAGGAATCCTATGTTGCTGTAGGGGAGTGAGAGAAAATAACCAAAACGTGTGAAAATGTTGTGTTTTTTCAAAAAGTGTGAATAAAATGATGTCCAAAGAAGCCTGTGGTTTTTTCCTTGTAAGAGCTAGGAACAAATGGAAAAGGGTAGAAAAGCCGAATTGGAGGACAGAAAGGCATACATTTCTGAAATGTAGACAAAATTCCAAGTTTAGGAAGTGGTGATTTGAGCAGGTCGGGCAACAACTAGGTAGGGGAAAATGCCATAGATTGGGGAAAAAGCGAGAACATTACAGAAAAAAAGGGTATGTGGTGGACATGGTTGGCTTGGTACGGCAATGGCTTCTATGAATTTTGAGAAAAGCAATGCTCCGCAACATTCCCCCGATTCTTGCAGTTAGGAAAGCACACATTTTTTGTAGTGTTTCACAAAACAAGCAATACCACAAGCCAAACACTGAGCCATGGTACACAATAGTTTTATGCTTACGGCCCAAACAGATGTACTTAGCATGTGTAAATTAGGAAAACCAATGTGATGAGAAATGGCAAGCATACATTTTTTGAAAGAGCACAGGTAGACCTTTTCAAGGGTAGGTGACTTGTGCAGGTTACAAAAGTGTATGGTGCCTAAAGCAGCGAATAAATGTAGGGCCCACTTGGGAAATTAAAGGGTTGTGTGACAAAGGAAAGCAGCAAATGAGTCAAAATGTTGTGAAAACCACACAAACACAACAAATGTCATACCTTCCCGGATTCCCACACGTGTCCTGATGAAAACAGTACCTCACATGTGTGGGTACACCTACCTGGGTGCCAAGGGGAAAGCCTAAAAGACCCCTACCTCCAAGTCTGTTCTGACAGCTGAATTTTACACTTTTTCCAGACAGGCACACCATACAGATATGGGCCTCGGGTGTCCAAGCCACCAAGGAAAACAGGGAACCCCATACATTTCCGAAAAGAGGACACCCGTGGGAATCCGCAGAGGTCTGACTTACATAAATTGGCCCAGAATGTATTACCCAGAAAACCCAGAAAATTCCGAAATCTGGCAAAAAACATGTATTTTTCGCACATTTCACTCGGCTCACCCACCGCAATACACGCCGCCAATAACACATGACCTACCGTCCTGCGTTCCCACAGGTGTCCCGATGAAAATGGTATCTCACATTTGTGGGTGCACCTACCTGGGCGCCAAGGGGAAAGACTAAAAGAACCAGATATGGGCCTTGGTTGTCCAAGCCAACAAGTAAAACAGGGAACCCCATGCATTTCCAAAAAGAGGACATCCGTGGGAATCCACAGAGGTCTGACCTGCGCAAATCGGCCCAGAATGTATTACCTAGAAACCCCGGCAAAATCCCAAATATGGGGGAAAAAAATGCATTTTCCGCACATTTCACTTGGCTCACCCACCAAAACACGCCGCCACAAATACATGGCCTACTGTCCTGCATTCCCACATGTGTCCCGATGAAAACGGTACCTCACATGTGTGGGTGCACCTACCTGGGTGCCAAGGGAAAGCCTAGAAGACCCCGACCACCCAAGAATGTTCTGACAGCTGAATTTCACACTTTTTCCAGACTGGCACACGATGCAGATATGGGCCTCGGGTGTCCAAGCCACCAAGGAAAACAGGGAACCCCATGCATTTCCAAAAAGAGCTCACCCGTGGGAATCCGCAGAGGTCTTACTTGTGCAAATCGGCCCAGAATTTTGCAAATGTGTGCGTTAAGGTGTATTATCCCTCTCTTAGGACTCCTACAGGTAACTACTCTCGCCATTCCCCTTCTTCCCTAGGGAAAACCACCTAATAACTATATAACTAATATCAAAGGAATTGTTATCCTATATAGTTTGTGGGTGCGGTTAACCAAACATTCCCACATTACTGGGACACTTGTGATTAGTATACTCCTTCAGAACCATCTGCAGATAGATACATTTTAATCTGTTTAGACTGCACATAACTCTTTTTGGAAATTTTTCCTTATATTTCATGAGCACAATCATTTTAAGACTGTCACCTTCCTGCATGTGAATTCATTCTGAGGTTCCTTCTTTTTAGAAGCAGTAAAAAAAAATCCTCAGATTCCTATGTGGCCTTTAAACAGTTAGTTAATCTGTCTAAGATTCTGTTTTGACACAAAGTAGTGAGTCACTTCTTCATAGTTCTAAAAGAGGATGAATGGATACCCATTGTTTAGTTTAATTTAATTTGATAGCCCTTTGATGACTGACTATTGTGTGTTTAAGTGTTGCCTCAATTTACTAAAACCACAATTATTTCTCTTTCTAGTTTTAGTGAACAGTTTGTACCTAATATTGGATTAATAAATAAACAGTGAGGGGGATTGCCTTTAGCCCCTTATGCATCTATTTGAATAGTCTTTCAGGGTCATCACGAGTTGGGCGGTAACCCTTAAATGTGGCAGTAACACCATTACCGCTGCATTTAAGGGGCTGCCAAATCACGAGTTTGGCAGTATTTACCCCCAGCTCTGAGCTGGGGGGAAATCCGCTGGGAATTAGCAGATTTTCGGCGCTAATACCGTGCGGTAATACCGCCAACGGTAATCCCGCCGAAAATTCCCCATTGGGTCCAATGGGGAATTCGTAAATGGGTCTAGTGCGGAATGGGGAAGTACCGTTCCGCCAAACCCGTGATCCGGCGCTAATAGTGGTGGGCCAGTTGGCGGTAGTACTATCAGCTCGGGCGGTTTCCCAGCGGGAATAGCGCCGGGATACTGCACAACTTATGATGATGCCCTTAGAATTGGATATTCATGATGTTTGTTAATTGCATTAAGCGAATATTCTTACTCGTCTGTAATCATAGATATGGACAAGCATATAATTGCTCATTATAGTGCACACTTACTTTCAACAGAGCGTAATCTTCCGTTCACGCAATCTTGATGCTGTTGACGGCTCGGTTCTTGCTGAGCTTCTATAAATGGATCACGGGCTCATTTTTTAATGCTGTGATTTAAATTTACTTCTGTTTCTAGGTGTTCTAATTCTGCTCGATGTACTCTGTGGATATTCTAATAAAAATATCTTTTGTGTTGTTAGTTTTCTGAACAGTAATGCAAAGCTTACATGTCGGACATCTTTAAAAGGTTTAGATAAACCAGTAAACCAACTAGTTACATTGAGTCCATTAGGTTTGCACAATCTGGATGTCATAGATGCCTCGGCTTTTACTTAGGTTCTGTAGATGGATTGTGGACTCTTCGTATTAAAGGCGTTCTGATTCTGCCCGATGTACTCTATGGTTATTCTAATACAAACATCTTTTATGTTGTTAGTTGTCTGAATTTAGATGCAAAGCCTACATGTTGGCCATATTTAAGAGGTTTAGGTAAACTAATAAACCATCTAGTTGCAATGAGTATGTGTTTTGGCATAATTATTACAATGTTATTTAGTAGATGAATAGGAAAGGTGTATTTATTTTATAATTCTATCTATTAGTGTCATTATTTGCTAATTATTAACATGTAATTTAAATAGCCTTGGCGGGCCATTAGGATGCTAAAGGACTCAAATAATAGAACATGCCAATCCTCTGTTATTTAACTGGTGCATTGGGATCCATCATTTAACAATGAAGAACTATTATGAATATACATCTTTATTAGTTAGTGCCACACTTATTATTTTAAACATTAAAGTGCTTCCACAAATCAATTGGGCTACTTACAATATAAGTGTGCCTTCATTAAAAGTGTCTTCGATCTATGGATGATGTGTTTGAACTATACATTTTTTTATTAAACCATCGCCTATGTCGAGCGGCACTTTTATAGGTCTATCGTGTATCTTTACAGGGTGAAACATGTCACCTCTGACACGTGGCTTTTGTGTACTTGTTGCCACCTAAACCTTACCACTGATGCATACTGTATGGGAAAGTACATAGATCGCTATTTAGTTGATTTTATTTGATTCTATGCCTCTCTATGGCTTAACTTAGACCTTGGGTATCACTTTATGTCTGAAATATAAGTTCTTGCTCCTTTTGGAATAGTTTATTTCTTATATTTTGATTCTCTCCTTTCACAACTAGCAATACTGTCCTGCTGAATGCTTCATGAGTATGTTTCTTTTTCCATGAAATGTTTAACCATTGGTGATTATTGAATTTTGTTATTTAAACAGCTCATGTGTTCTATTATGTAAGATTTTACTTTTCTACAGGTTTTACCTATACATAAAAGTCCGCAAGGGCACTTGAGCATGTAGATTAATTGGTCAGTGTTGGAATTTGAAAAGCTCTTTTGTCTTTTGCACCCCTTTTTTATTGGAGCAAATATCTACTTCTTGGGTTTTGCATGTCAATGTATAGACTCTGCATTTACCACATGTGTAGTGTGCCTTGATAGGGTCTAGTCCCCATAGTTCAGTAATGTTTTCCATGGGAAGTATTTTGGTTTTAAGTTTACTACTACTGACATAGTTACCTTTAGATTTAGTTTTTTTATAAGCAAAAATAGGTGGTGGCAGCTTTGATATCGCTGTTAGAAAGTTCTTCCAGTGTTTTTGGATGATGTTGTGTATCGCTAAACTCTGATTAGTGAATATATTGATGCACATTATTCTGTCATTTGGAGTTGTTTTGACTTTTTCTTCCAAAATAGTGCTTCTGTATTATAGTAAATGCCTGTTTTGCTGCTTTTTTTTAAACTAATTTCTTCGGGTAGCCTCTCTTTTTTAATTTAGCCATTAGAGTGTTGGCCTCATCTTCATAGGACATATGTTTGCAGCTGTTTCTTTTTATCCTCAAAAATTGGCTGTAAGGCAAGTTATCTTTAAGGTGTTTAACGTGGTGGCTTTGATAATTTAATAAAGAATTACAATCCATTTTTTTATGATAGGGTTTAACCAGTAACTCCACTTCTTCATGAATGATAGTCAAATCAAGGAAGATGGTTGATGTCTTATTTATCGTCATGGTGAACTTGAGGTGTCGATTTAGTTTGTTTGACCATTGAAAACACTTGTTGGCTTTTTCAAATGTGCCTCTGCAAATCACTATAAGATCATCTATATATCTAGACCAAATCTTGATGTATGGGTTGTAAGGATTAGATGTATAGATCTATTTTTTCTCAAACATCTCTACGTTGAGATTTGCCAGGCTGGCGACCATTATTGCTCCCATCGCCGTTTCCTCCATTTGTTTGGATGAAATCTCATTTCAACTCAAAACATTTTTGTGAATGTGAGTTCAATGCACCACATTATAAATGAGGTAGGGACTGGATAATTGTCTGTCCTTCTAAGGAAAATGTCTTCAACTGTAGCTAGAGTCTCTTGTTGGGATATATTCGTGTAAAGTGAGATTATGTCTATCCCGATGAGATAGTTTACTTTCTGATTGAAATATAAGTGTTTAAACTTTTTTTATAGCCACAGTTGTATCTTTAAGATATGATGTCATCGTATTTACATGTCCCTTTATGTTATTATCGGCAAACTTTGAGAGTGGCTCTAGCACAGAATTAATGCAAGCAACAATGGGTCTACCGGGTGGTTTGATTAATGTTTTGCATATTTTTGGTAGACAGTATAATGTAGGTACAGAGGATTCTGTATTTATAGGGAATTGTGCCTCCTGTTTGCTGATCCAATCTCTATTTTTGGCTTTAGTATCTTAGAGTCTATGTGCCTCATTACAAGTCAGCCGGTCCGGAAACAACAGTGGTGGTAAATACGCTGTCAACGCTGTTTCCGGACTGGCTGATTCCGAGTCCTGCAGGTTGGAGGAGTCACTCCCGCCAGGTCTGACCTGGTGGTATTAACACCACCCGCCTGCAGGTGGACATGGAAACACTGCCTATCGGACTCCATGGGAATGGGGATTTACAGAATTCCGCCACCGAATTAAAGAGTCACCGGGGTTGTAATGCCCTGGTGATTCCGGCAGTTACGGAGGCGGAATGGTATTACTGGTCCGGCGGCAGCCTGCCACTTTTTCTGGCACGGCTACTGGCGGACTCATAATGATGCCCTATAGGTTTGAGTAGTTCTTTTGTTGGATCTTCTGGAAGTTTTTTATAGATAGTATTCTGTAGTTGACTAAGGCATTCGTTAACATCATCTGTTTTGTTAAGTGTTACTTTCCCTCTGTTGTCTGCTTGTTTGATTATTATGTTGTCATTATCTGTTAAGGTTTTCAGGGATTCTCTTTAATTTTGTAGAGAAGGAGCCAAATACCCCCACCTCAACCACTTTGCCCATATTGCCCATATTGCCTATACCTTATGAACCGGAGTGTGAGACACAAGCAAAACCATTGAACATACAGATACCAAGAAGAATCCTGGAAGCAAGGCACTCATTGAGAAAACCATGCTTGCATAAGAGACAGTATGATGGCCATTTGAATGAAATCCCAGAAGAAACAGGACAGCTGAATGGAAGATATTTTGTCTGGAATGAACTGTTATCAACAATGATAGGTTGTTTGGAACCATTAATAGTATAATGGAAATGAATTGTATTTCTTGTAACACCTTAGCTCATCTATATTTTTTTAGATATTCAATTAATGAGTGAATGTAAGAATGCATGATTAGTAAAAATGTTTTTTTAAGAATTGATTAAAAGGTTCTATGTTTTTTTATACAAATCTAAATAAAATGAAAATAATGATTTGATCCTTACATCCTTCTGCCTTCCTTCTTCAGTTTCTCTCGCACTCCTGGCATCACCTTTGTTGTATAATACTCATTGAGAAAACCATACTTGCATAAGAGACAGTATGATGGCCATTTGAATGAAATCCCAGAAGAAACAGGACAGCTGAATGGAAGAGAAGAATGGTGACGTCACTGTCACACATGAAGCAAGCTAACATACATAGAAGAGATGTAGAGACAAGAGAATGAAGATATTCTTTAAGATATCAAGAAAGTATGGAAGATAAGTGACATCTTGGGATCAAGAAACGTATGCTACAGAACTGATGAAGATATCAAGTCATGTTACACATGTAAATATGCAAAGAAATGCAAGCAGACAAAGTATTCTTGAGGCTAGCTTTATAGTGAATAGATTGCTGCATGCGCCAACGTGTAGATATAGGAGAAAGTAAAGAATGGATGTTTCTACTACATATTATAGCAGAGCTGGACTAAAAAAGAAAGGCCTCTCTCCATTGTGTCACAGTTGAAAAACAATTGAATGAATTAACACGAGTGAAACTTGGAAAGGCGAGGCTGGATGAGCCCAAGAAGCCAAGTTCATATCAGGCTGGGGTGAGCAGATATTCGATACAAATCGTATGAAAGAATGAAGACATGGACAAAAACAAAGAAGATGTCAGAGGCCTTTTTGAAAATAGTATTTTAAATACACCAGAAGCTCGATTTTTTGGTCTTCAGTAATGTGGAAGGATGAAGTTGGACGAACATGACAACCACACCTGCGCTTGAGGACAGAGCGTGCTTTCACACCCCTGAATTCTCCAGAGCAAGGAACATTTACAAGGCCGAGTTCACAGCCTTAATTAACAGCAGACCACTGAGGTGATGATAGATGATATGCTAATTGGTGAGAAGCTATGGTTAAGGCTAGCTCAGCAGCACCTGGAAGCCCAGTCTGCGTGCTGCTAACGCAGGTGGAAAAATACTGAAGGAGGTTAGAGTGCCAACCAATTGTAGGGGGGTGCTTGATTAAGGGCCCTATAGTTTGTGTAACCAATGGGACATCGTGTATTTGGTGATGTTCATAGTGACCTGTTTGAGGGGAGGTCTTAGTGGCCCCACCTGATGTTAAGAATCTATCACTTTCTTAGACTAGTATGGAATGGATACTTAGATGTTCCCTTAGAACCAATTACAATAGCCACTATGTTTTTGTAGTTTGCCACGTAGGATGACGTTAGTAAATACGTAGGTTGACATCATCAATGATGATTATGTGTTATAAAACAATGCTTTCTTTAAGATGCATTGAGAAACAATGCGCTGAGATGTCTGTTGATGTCCACTGTACTCCCTGTTTCAGATAATTGATATTCAAACAGTTATCTTTTTGCCAACTACCTGAGTCGTTTTGATTATTGATGTTTGAGTAACTTCTGCATCCCCATTCATCTCAAGGGTATTGCTACATTGTCTTTAAGGGCTGTAGTCTCCCATTTGATTTTTTACTTAGATTTTGAAAGGTTTGAGTATTCGTTTTCTCCAGTTTTGCAACATCTTTAAGGACTTTCTCTTCAAATTTTAACAATTTAGGCGAGAAAGTATGGGTAGGTGGATAGAACGTGGAGGCGGGCCTTAAGCCCACACAGTTCTTGAGCGTACCTTCAGTGGTTTCCTCTGTCCATTCAGCAAAACATATCAGCCGATAATCATTATCCCTTCCATAAATGACGCTCACCAGTATTCACAACTGTGCCCAAATTCTGCCCAATTTCGCCCCCTGCCCACCATTGGAACCTGTTTATGTGTGGGGCTAGCTAGTATTCACGATTCCATCCTAAACTGGCCTCGGTGGCATTCCCAATGCAGTCCGGACGTGTCTTCGCTCAACAACCACTACTCTATCAAGATGTGGTAATGGTCAGCAAGCAAAATCCTACCCAGTTGCTCACGCAGGCTATCACTCACAACCCTGTCATCCAAGCGAGGTTCATGCCAACACTGGTAGCTACATCTAGGGATGGCATCTGCCATCGTTCACAGCTCCGTCCGAGCTCTGCGTATGCTAACGCAGTGGGTTAACTAATGACTTAACTACAGTTTCATTTGTACTAAACAAATAAAAGGGCTCCCTTTAGATGGGAGAACCCCAGCACATTTTGTAGTACATTTGGGAAGTAACCATCTGCTTTACAACCAAAAATAACTTGTGCTAACACTTAAGCATATACGTGTCATGACCCTAACACTTTACATTACTGGTAGCTGTTTGGCGAGCGCATAATATGTCAAAATAAATAACCCCAACACTCTATCACTTCTGTGCTGCAATGATAAGAGGGATCACTCTAATATGGTACCTGGCCAACCCCTTTTTACTACTTGTGAAGAACTTGCTGGAAAGACTTGCCACTTAAATAAATAACCCTTCTTCACTACTTGGGGAACATGGGTGAGCGTGGTGTTACACATTACACCATTTAGCCCTCTTACCCTTCATGGGGTGCTTTGGTACACATGGACCGACCTGTGAGTGTACCTTGGTCAAATTTGTTAAATAAACATTTGTTATTTCATAAGTGCCATCTGCAAGCGTAATTTGGTCACGTTAGCGAGCTAAACGCTTTTTACGTCATGAGCAATACCTGTGCGCGTATTTTGGTCACATTTGTTAAATAAGCACTTGTTACTACATGAATGGCATATGCAAGCGTGATTTGGTCAGATTTGTTAAATAAACACGTTTTATTTCATAAGTGACAAATGCAAGCGTGATTTGAAAACGTTAGCCAGCTAAACACTTTTTACGTCATGAGCAACACCTGTGAGCGTACCTTGGTCACATTGGTTAAATAAATACTGATTGTTTCATAAATGGCATATGCGAGCGTGAGTTGGTCACATTTGTAAAATAAACACTTGTTATTTCATAAGTGTCCTCTGCAAGTGTGATTTGGTCACTTTAGCAAGCTAAACACTTGTTTACATCATGCGCAACACCTGTGAGCGATCTTGATCACATATGTTAAATAAACACTTTTTGCTTTATAAATGGCATATGCAAGCGTGATTTGGTCAGATTTGTTAAATAAACACTTGCTATTTCATAAGTGGCGAATGTGAGCGTGATTTGGTCACGTTAGCGAGCTAAACACTTTTCACGTCATGAGCAACACATGTGAGAGTGACTTGGTCACATTTGTTAAATAAACACTTGTTACTTCATAAGTTGCATATGTGAGCGTGATTTTATCACGTTAGCGAAGTAAACACTTTTTACGTCATGAGCAATACATGTGAGTGTACCCTGGTCACATTTGTAAAATAAACACTTGCTGCTTCATAAATGGCATATGAGAGCGTGATTTGGTCACATTTGTTAAATAAACTCTTGTTACTTCAGAACACTTCCCCTCATATGCCGGCGAACATCTAGGCCCCCTCCTGAGATGCCATCATCATTCATTACAGCACCTATTGGGTCCCGGTTCAAATGGGCCTTATTGTCTCCCGGATATCCCTTGAAACCCTGAGAGGAACGAACCCCACAGATGGGGAGTTCAGTGGCCCGATCTGAGGCACCAAGTCAGGCGAGTTCTTAGTCTCTCCTCCACTGAACCACAGCAAGACTGAGAGGGCCTATACCTGCACCACTGACCCACCAGTCTATTCTAATGTAACCCCCACTCTCCAACTCAGCCTAACCGGGAGACTGTTGTGGACTGGAAGTCTCCACAATAGCTTGCTATTTCCTCTACACATTACACTCTCTGACGTTTCACTTCAGTTATGAAGTAAACAAGAAATTGACATAATCCTCCAAAGCGGCTGCAAGAGCCAGGAAACACAAAATGCTTTTTTCATTCCAGAGGGCGGCTTCTAAGCAATTAGCTCAGTATACTTTTCCTCTCCTACCTCCGGTCAATGAGGGGATGGGAACACTACCATCAGCTACGACTGACCCATAGACTGCTCGAACCCAAGGGTGCTACCAGCCCAAGCTGGGCTGCATACCACAATCCGCTGCATGCTGCCTCAACCCTGATTGAGGGGAGAGCGCAGCCGGGCACAGTGCTGCCGTTTGTACACCTTGTAGGCAGGGAGGTCCTGTACGCCCTCTGTGTTTCTCAGGATGCCATTTTCTCTCTCTCTCTCAGCCCGCGCTGGGCTGCAAATATGTTTAACCATGGTCCTGTCCACCTGTTCCCCAGTGCGGGGAGATGGTGACAGGATTTTTGCCAGAATCGCCTCATCTACACTCCCAATCCCCCTGCGGGTGGCTCATACCAAGTACCAAGTCCTCCCCCGGGCCAAGGAAGTGAATAGGCCAACACACATGAAAACAGGACTGAACTTTCAATTATGAATCCCCCTTCTTTCTATATAAATAAACTCCCATGCTGAAATGGGTAGTGTTTTACAAGCTTCCCCCGATCCTTCAAAATCCTTGTCCCTAAGGGTTTACCTCATCTTTGGATACATACATTAGCATATAAGATTTATCATTCCACAACAGTGGTACATTCTGCCAATGTTGTGCATAACACCTTGGATTAATTAATAACACTGTACAAGTAGTAGAGGACACCTGAAATCCTCTTCTGATAGCTTCCAACTGTTCTCCTGGCGCATCGTAACTCAGCATTCTCACCAGCCTTATATCTCGTTGAGATTTCTACAGTTCACAAGGTCCCTCTGAATGATCTTCAGATGTATCCTCAGGGAGTTCTATTGACTCAGGCGACTCAACCTCCGCCTCAGAGCTGATCTGTGGCAATTGTTCCACAGAGGGTGTTGGGAAGAATTCTAGGACACCATCTGTGGATAGTTCTCCCTGGTTCTCAGTTTGTCTGAAGAGAGCTGGAGTTGAAACCTATGGTCCAATCCAATAGGCCATCTCTGAGTCTTCAGAAATATCCTCTCCTTCCTTGGCTATTAGCCTGGATGGAGAGTCCGAGGGATCAGGTGATACTTCAGAAAGTGTAGGCCCTTCATTCTCCACTGTTCTCTTGTCTTTGGCGTTGGAGGTCAAAGACGGTACAGTATTTGGTCTATCGGTGAGCAAGGCTTCCCCATGGCTTCTGTCCAATGTGGTAGCTCAAGTGCTCCACTTACTGGGAGAAAGAGGGGTTTCATCAGCAGTGGGATCCATCTCCACATCGTCCCCTATAGACAAGAGGTGATTGTGGTGGAGGGTTTTTACATCCCTCCGGGTGCTCTCTTTTCTCAGTCGGAACACTGGCAATCCAGTCAACTGTCGATCAGGTATGGATGCGATTCCCATCGGTCTCCCAGCTTGTTTCTTCCTATCTTCCCTAAACGTTTGATGAGCACTCAGTCGCCGGGTTGCAAGTGGTGGAACCTGACTCTATCATCATACCTTTGCTTATTTTGTTGTGTATTTTGATCTGCTGCGGCTTGCGCCAGCTGGAAACATTTTGACAATTGATTCTGAAAGTCCCTGACATACTTTCTGTAATTTTCAGTGCCCGTCCCGTCAGAGGAGGTCCCAAAACTCAAGTCTATGGGTAATCAGGAATCCCTTCTAAACCTTAGTTGATATGGGGTGAACCCAGTGCTATCGTTCCTGGTGCAGTTATAGACGTGGACTAGGGTAGACACATGTCGGCTCCACTTCATCTTTTCTTTGGCACTTAGGGTCCCCAGCATGCTTAATAAGGTATGATTGAATCATTCTGCTTGTGCATCCCTTGAGGATGGTAAGGAGATGTCCTTGTCCTTTTCACCCCTATCAACAACATATGTTCTTTAATGATTTTGGATTCAAAGTCTCGCCCTTGGTCAGAGTGCAAATGAGCGAGCCATCGTAATGCACAGAAAATGTGTCCAAGAGTATTTTTGCTATTGTTGGCGCTTTCTGATCCCTGGTGGGATACACCTGGGCATAGTGGGAAAAGTGGTTGGTCACCACTAGAATGTTCTGAATCCCACTATTATCAATTGCAAGGCTCAGGAAGTCCACACAAACAAAGTACATGGTTCCAGAGCTCTGTAGATGTTGTTTTCTAGCGATGCATTGTGCACAAGTGTGGCAAAATTCCTCTACTTCGGGGCCCAAGCGTGGCCAGCAGAATTGACTGGGTACTAGTTTGAGTGTCCGTTCACTTCCCAGTTGTCCACGCTGGTCATGGAGAGCACGCAAACCTGGGCCCGTAGTGAACTGGGTTGCACAAGGCAGTGTATGAGTTTCCCTTTGATCTGGCTTTCCTCATATAATACTCCTCACTTTAGCACTAGCGTCCTCCATTCCTTGCTATATATTGAATGATTAGGCAAGTTTTTTCTGTCCAGTGGCCCTGTTACACCGGCTTCTTTGCTCTGCAGCACTTCACATATTTATGTATCTTGCATTTGACTTTGTCTAAGCTCTGAAAGGCTCATGTGCGGCATTTAAGGGGCAGTCAGTGTGTTTGCGTTCGGTAACTTACAGGAACTCCTTGTTCTGTTCTTCCTAGGCAATAAATGCAGAGGTCGGTTTTGGTTGTCGGACACACCCCCTTCTTGCAAATGGCCTTCACCGTGGCTACTGTGGCTGTCTTAAAAGGATTTTGTACTCCGAGGGATCATCAGCTGGAGGCCTTTTGGACAAGGCATCTGAGTCCACATGACTGACTTCAGGGTGATATTGTAACTGGAAGTTGTACGTAGACAGTGTGGCTAGTCAGCGATGGCCAGTGGCATCTAATTTGGCTGTTTTGAGGACATATGTGAGAGGATTGTTATCCGTCCTCACTATGAAAGTATCTCCATAAAGATAGTCATGCAATTTTTCGATATGGCCCATTTCAGGGCTATAAACTCCAGCTTGTGAGCGGGGTAGTTAATTTCAGACGAGTTCAGTCAACGGCTGGCAAAAGCCACAGGCCGAGTGGTACCTTGCTATTCTTGGTAAAGTATGGCTCCCAAACCATCCAAACTAGCATCCACGTGTAAAATGTAGGGCAGTTGGGGGTCAGCATATGCCAGTACGGGCACCCATATGAAAGTTTGTTTTAACTGAACAAAGGCCTGCTCACACTTCTCTCTCCAGCGTGGGCCAAAACTGTCCTTGGGGTGCTGTTGTTGTGCAGATGGCTATCCCCTCTTTGGCTCCCTCTTCTTTGGGGCCAGATAATCCTTTGTCAATTCAGTGAGAGGCTGGGCTATTTTGGCAAAGCCTGGCACAAACCTGCGGTAGTAATTGCAGAAACCCAAGAAGCTTCTCAGTTCTCATAGATTATGCAGCCGGGGCCAAGTTTCAAGGGCTTCCATTTTAGCACGATCGACTCTCACTCCTTCCTCGGCCACCACATGGCCAATGTATTTGACACTGGTGTGGCAGAACTGGCATTTTTCCAAGGAAACCTTTAGCCCTTACTGTTGCAGACTGTCCAAAACTTCAGTAGCCGTTAATGATGCTCTTCTAGAGTTCTCACAAACACAATCACATCATCTAGGGAGAATAGTACTTCAAGTAAATTCATATCCCCTAGTGTCTTCTCCATTAGGCGTTGAAATGTAGCAGGCACCCCGGATATACCTTGAGGCATAGTCAACTGGTAAAACCCCAAGGGGCATAGGAAAGCTATCTTCTCTTTATCCTCAGGTAGCATGGGAATCTGGTAACATCCACTCCTTGGGTCCAAAACCGAGATCCACTTGCCCCTAACCAAACAATCCAGGGCCTCATCCACCCTGGGAGTAGTGTATTGATCAGGCACCATCCTGTTGTTCAATCATCGGTAGTCAATGCATAGACGCACATCATTGTTATTTTTCCTTGCCACAATTGGTGATGCGTAGGGGCTCCTAGACTCCTGGATAACCCCTGCTTGAAATAGCTCTTTAGGGTGGTGCTGCACATCCTCCACATCAGCTGGAGCTAGTCTTCGTGACCTTTCTCAAAAGGGGGTGGTATGATTCAATCGTATTTGGTGTTGTACTCCGTTGGCTTCTCCCAAGTCACAGTCCCTGGTTGACAACACATCGGCCCGCAGGGTCAATTGGTCTTGTAGATGATCCTTTTCCCTGTCAGACAATGGTGAGTTGCCAAAGTTTACGGCACTTCTATCCAGAGGAGGGTATAGGACGCTGGTTTCGGCCGCCTGTGCCACCAATTCAGCATGGTGAAGTTGAGCGATTGTCCACCCCCCTGGGAGTTGTACTGTTTTTCATTGATGTTAGTTATAGGGACTCGAATGTGAGTTACCCCCTTCCCAGTATCACTAACTAGGGTTCGCTGGACCATCAATCCTCCCAGCAGTTCTTCTCCTTCCTGTGCCTCCATCATCAGTCTCCGGCACCGGTAGGCCTTTTGAAGGTGTACTTGGCCCAGCACCATCACCGTCTGACCTGGCAGTATGTCCAGATGACTATGTTTGGTGGTGGCTACATATCCTGCTGGTCCATCAGTTGGTGTTTTTTTTTTTTTTACTTCACTTGAGGTATGCCTGTTGGCAAGCTGGACGCATGTTCAATGAGTGTGTAAACGTGGGCCAGCCATCTCCATGCACATCTTGACGAGTGTACCAAACAAAGCGGAGTTGGTGCCCATAACTAGGGGACCTCCGGATTAGGGTTCTTGGTGGTGCAGATCAACGCTAGTGTGGACAATGTTGTACTCACCCCAGCCAAATCCTGATTCAAGTGGATCTTTATCGGTCGCATCTCTGACTCCTATTAGATTCAACCACTCCAAAGGCTCCAGCGGCAAATTGGACATATGTTCGTAATAGTACGGCTCATACACTATTGTTACCTGTCAGGCACTGTCCAGTACTGCAATCGTTCTTCCCCTTCCAGATCTACAAGGATGGTCATCGTGGGGACGATGAGACCAGTAGGAATGCCTTGGGGAACATTTATGTCTTGGGGTCGAGTTTGTGACAGGTTGCAGATGTCCCTTTCTTAAAGTTGCAAAGCTCTTGGCCTAGGCAGATATGTTCATCTGTGGGACCCCCCTGAGCCTTGATGGTGTACTTAGGGATAGGTAATTAAGAATGTTGAAATTGGACAGATCTGTGGTTCTGGGTTTCAGTGGAACTTATTCCTGTAATGGAGGTTCCAGCTGCTCCCTGCTTCAACCTCCTGGGCATGTCCCAACATTGTTCAGGCTGGAGTTGGTTTCAGTGCATTAAAATGGGCCGCTAGTCAGGCATAGTTCTGGTCTTGGTCACACAGCCAGGTGTAGTGTGTGTCATCTCCACATCTATGGCAGAATTTCCATGGGGGCAACGGAGCAGAAGAGGCAACATGTTATCACGGCTCTTGTGCCCTTTGAAAGGTCTGGTGTTCTCTTTCACATGATGGGGAAAAGCCTCTCTGCCTTGCTGCTGCTGCGAATTGGAACTTTTGCTTATTAGTAGCTGGGCCTGCAAATCCTTCACTACTTGTTGCAACTCTTCAATCTGGCTCTGTTGGGCCAAGGTAGAATTTAGCGCCCGAGTCACCCCTTGCATAGGATGGCCCTGGACATTGACATCACTTGTTTCTTCCTCCAGCACCCTTATTATTCTTAGCAATTCCTCATAGGAAGGTGGGGTGTCTAGCTTCTCCCGTAGCCTCAACTGCAAGATAGATATGGTAGCATCTTTGGCCCCTCGAAGTAACTGCTTCAATCGAAAATGGTTCAACTGGGAAGTCTCTACTCCTCCTCTCTTGTGGGTCAAACGCGATATCTGTTCAATTTGCATTACAAATTCAGATAACTTCTTCACCTGCTTCAATGACGTGGCATGGAACTTTGTCAGCAAATCCTCCCCTGGTTTGGTGGTGCCAAACGCTCCTTCTAGTGCACTTAACACTTGTTTCGGTTTTGTATTGGCTTGGGTCAATATTAAGATGATAACAACTAGAAAGGTCAGTGTTGTTTCTGTAGGAAATCTGTAGGTCTCTGCATCTCTTCCACGTACCACTCTTGCTGTTTCTTTTTGGGTCACATGAGTACTTCTTCGTCTCAGTATTGGGTAGGAATCTCTCTCTGGGTGGTTATTTTTACTCCTCATCACAGTACTTGCTAACTCTAGGGGGACATTTTTATTTAGAGAGCCTTCACTCCTCCTCATTCCAAAGGTGGACAAGGGGTAGGTGAGTGGTGCAGATAGTGCATTCTCTTTATGTCATCACTATTCCCATAAGGGGTCTCCCTCCCCATGAAATCCAGCCACTGAGTACCACCCCTAGGGTGACTGTTGGGTTGCAGTCTCACCTCCTTGGCCTCATGGAGAGGGGCTCCCCCTAGGGGAGAAGTGGTGGCATTCCAAGATTCGTTACACTTGGCCCAAGTGAGGCAGGAGGCCCGATGGCACATGCAGGTTTTGGTGTCCACCCAGGTGCACTACATGAGGCAGCAGGAGGTGGAGAGGAAGTGGTCACATGATGCTGGAATAACCAGGGCGAGGGCTGAGGTTGAGGAGAAGTTGGCTACGGAGCAGGATGCCATCCTGGGGAAATCTTGCAGGGCAGCAGAGGAGATTGTGTCTCAGATGAGGGAGGCCCTGCAAGCCCTCCAGGCAACAATGGGGGCCTTCCTGCTGGTGGCAGAGATAGAGGGGGAATTGGGCTTGTTAGAGGCATTGTCCAACATCACACTGAATTTGACAGCTTCCGGTTGTAAATGGTTCTTTAGTTTTAGGTTACATTTGGTGTAGGGTGTCCTGTTGATGTGCAAAAGATTGTGGTCCAACAGGGAACCATGGAAGAGGATATGGTCCTGGATTGAACAGCAGTAGTTCCAGGTGTGCATGTTGGCGGAGGACATTTGGCAAGTTTAATTCATGGTGCAAGCCGACCAGACGAGATGAGGTAGGTTGTGGCTCCATATTGGCCTGGAAGAATGGTGGATTTGTGGGTGCTGCCTGGGGTTGGGGCAGCGGTCAGTGGGGCACTTGGAAGAGGGAATACTTACACATGCTGCCTGTGGTTGGGGCAGAGGTCATTTGGGTACTGGGAGGAGGGCAGACTTGCGGATGCAATGTGGAGTTTGGGCAGAGGTCAGTGGATTACTTGGAGGAGGGGGACAGACTTGTTGTTGCTGCCTGGGGTTGGAGCAGATGTCAGTGTGATACTGGGAGGAAGGTGGATTTGCGGGTAGTGTTGGGGTTTTGGGCAGAGGTCAATGAAGTACTGGGAGGAGGGCAGACTTGCAGGTGCTGCATGGGTTTGGGGAAGATGTCAGTGGGGTACTGGGAGGAACATGGACCTGCAGGCACGGCCTGGGATTGGGGCAGAGTTCAGTTGGCTACTGGGAGGAGGGCAGACTTGCAGGTGCTGCCTGGTGTTAAGGCATAGGTCATTGGGGTACTGGGAGGAGGGCAGACCAGACTTGTGGGTGCTGCCGGGGGTTGGGGCAGAAGTCAGTGGGGTACTGGGAGGCAGCTGGACCTGCGGGCACTGCCTGGGATTGGGGCAGAGGTCAGTGAGGTACTGGAAGAGGGCAGACTTGTGGGTGCTGCCTGGGGTTGGGGCAGAGTTTAGTGGGTTACTGGGAGGAGGGTGGATTTGCAGGTGCTGCCTGGGGTTGGGGTAGAGGTCAGTAGGATACTGGGATGGGGTCGAACTTGCAAGCGCTGCCTCGGGTTGTGGGGTTGGGCCAGAGGTCAGTGGAGTACTCGGAGGAGGGTGGACTTGCAGGTGCCGCCTGGGGTTGGGGCAGAGGTCAGTTGGGTATTGGGCGGAGGGCGGGCTTGTGGGTGCTGTTAGGCAGAATTATATGCAGTACCCTTTGGGAACACTACCCACAATTAAGACTACAAGTGACAGTACAATTACACCTTTGCTACAAGCCTGTAATACACAGTTATAGTGGTAGCAGTAGCGGAGCAGCCAGACTCATATTAAGAGTAAGTGAGCAGTACAAATAGTTACACAAAGGACAGCAATTACTATGATTCAGGCAAACACTGACTCAAGGTTTCTAAGTAAAAGAATATATATTTATTTACTCAACAGTTGTATAACATTTCACTATTATAAGCAAGTTAAAAATCACAATCATAAATATACCACACCACTTCCCTTAAATTCCAGACAAGTTAAGCTCACAAAATGAAGTGGGAGCAAAATGGCACTCCAGCAATTTAAAAGGGAGGGAAAGACAAAGTTATTAGAAATTAGGCAACACCAACAGGTAAGTACTCTGAGCAATTTCAACAAGAGAGACTACAGTGAGGAGATCAGCTAAAAAAGGCTTAGGGGCAAAGTCAATGGGTCAAAAGTCTTTTGCTCAAGATCACACTGTTCAGGGTAGTTCGCGGTAAAGTTCGTGGCACAGATTCCAGATCACGTTGGTTGGTAGAAAAGTTAGTTCAAAGAGAAGAGAAGGCAAAGCCCTCGGGTTGGAGAAAGATTTCAAACACTTTCACCGCAGTTGAACGAAACGGACAACCGGATTTGCACAGTACCTTAAAACGGAGAGGGAGCTGTAGCTGAGGCGGACATTCTTGGCAGTTCCTGCAGGATCACGGTTCCTGAAGTGACTGTCGGACTGATCAAAAGTAGGAGGACTGGAGAGTCCTGGGCCATGCAGAGAAGAAGCCAGCAGCAGAGCAAAAAAACAAATAAAAGGTGAGCTCCTTAAACCCCAAGCAGGGTCTGACCTTCCTGGCTATCCGGCCCACTGTAGCTCTGTACAGCAAATTCGACCAGAGGAGGGGTCAAACTGGTTGGGCAAACTGGTTGGTCCCACCAGCTCAAGGGAAAAAGTTTCCTGGAGGATCTTCTCTGTCGTCGGATTCAGAGATTCGGACCTGCAGAAGGTCTTCACCGGGCGGTTCAGTCATGGTAGGGGTCCTCTTCTTCGAGTTCCTCGTTGGTTCTTTCGTTCCAGTGGTGACTCTGCTCTTCCAGTCCCAGAGACCTGCTTTTTATGCAGTTTTCCCCGAATAATACAGCCTGGCTGTCAATCACACAGCAGGGTGGCTGGCCTGGCAAGGCCAGTCCCCTTAGCCAATCAGACAAGAGTGCGACTTGGGTTACCAAGGGAACTCATGGCAGGGGTCCGAAGATCCCTCCCTCACATCCTGCCTACCTAGACTATCAAGCGGTTTAAGGAGGGCTTCTGTGCAGAAGCCCGCTAAAAGACAGCGAACAAAGGAGTCATCCCCGGTTTGGCGCACAGAGTAAAACACGAGAAAGAATTTAACAAAAAGAAATGGCAAATAAAACCAGCTGGATTCAAAATAAAATGTATTTGGTCAAGCGGGTTTATGTTCGAGGCTAATATAATAGCCTAAACATGACCACATTTTATAAGATAATCGCGGTAGAAAAGTTAGGGTAGATACCACAGCAACCAGCCAAGTCTTAATGTTAAGGGAGCGAAACAAGGCTCCAAGAGGTACAGACAAAAAGGAATAAGAGTTAACCCTTTCCAATACTCCATGTAAGATGGGGTGTACTGGGTCTGTGGTTTAAAGTGACTATATAAAGTTAATGGCAACTTTACCTGTTTCTGGG
Organism: Ambystoma mexicanum; assembly: GCF_040938575.1. NCBI lineage: Eukaryota > Metazoa > Chordata > Amphibia > Caudata > Ambystomatidae > Ambystoma > Ambystoma mexicanum. Next base: position 1,173,423,986 of record NC_090930.1, on the reverse strand, counting down.
GGACAATAGTCAGCCCCAGAAAAATGGAGTCAGGGGGAAGTCTCAAAGACAACCCTGTGTTACTGTACTGATGGTGCTGTGTAACACACACAAAAAGTGGTGCACATGGAGTAGGTGAGGCTCCAGTTCCCAAGATCACACAAACAGTGAAAATACACACAGCAAAACACATGTAAGAGTGGAAAAAAAATGCCATACTCTTAGCAGGTGAAAAAATAAATCCTAGAAATCCAGCAAAGTTGCTGGGGGACTCTTTCAGTAAGGGAAATCAGCCATTTATGAGAACTCTCTCTAACAGGTGCTGCCTGGTGTTGGGACATATGTCAATGGGTTACTGGGAGGAGGGCAGACATTTGGGTGCTGCCTGGGGTTGGGGCAGACCTCTGACCTCAGTGGGGACTGGGAGGACGGAGGACTTGCGGGTGGTCCCTTGGGTTGGGACAGAGGTCAATGGGGTACTGGGATGAGGGGAGACTTGCGGGTTCTGCCTGGAGTTGGAACAGAGGTCAGTGGAGTACTTTGAGGAGGGGGGTAGAGTTGTGGGTGCTGGCTGGGGTTGGAGCAGTTGTCAGTAGGGTACTGGGAGAAGGGTGGAATTGCGTGTGCTTCCTAGGGTTGGTGGGTTTGGGCAGAGGTCAGTGGAGAACTGGGAGGAGTTCATGCTTGCGGGTGCTGCCTGGGCTTGGTGAAGAGGTCAGTGGGTTACTAGGAGAAGGGCAAACTTGCGAGTTCTGCCTGGTGTGGGGGCATAGGTCAGTGGGGTACTGGGAGAAGGGAAGACGTGTGGGTGCTGTCATGGGTTGGGGCAAAGGTCAGTGTTGTACTGGGAGGAGGGTGGACCTGCAGGCACTGCCTGGGCTTGGGGCAGAGGTCAGAGGGCTACTGGGAGGAGGTTGCACATGTGGGTGCTGCCTGGGGTTGGGGCCCAATTTAGTGGGCTACTAGGAGGAGGGAGGATTTTCAGGCACTGCCTGGGGTTGGGGCAGAGGTCAGTGGTGTCCTGGGAGAAGGGCGAACTTGCAGGTGCTGCCTGGGGTTGGGGCATACGTCAGTTGGGTACTGGGAGGAGGGCAGACTTGCATGTCCTGCCTGGGGTTGGGGCATACGTCAGTGGGTTACTGGGAGGAGGACAGACTTGTGGGTGCTGCCTGGAGTTTGGGGGTTGGGGCAGACCTCTGACCTCAGTTGGGGACTGGGACGAGGGTGGACTTGCAGGTGCTCCCTTGAGTTGGGGCAGAGATCAATGGGGTACTGGGAGGAGGGCAGATGTGCTGGTGCTGCCTGGGGTTGGGGCAGAGGTCAGTAGGATACTGGGAGGGGGGAGACTTCAGGGTGCTGCCTGGGGATGGGGCATTGGTCAGTGGGTTACTGGGAGGAGAACAGACTTGAAGGTGCTGACTGGTATTGGGGAAGAGGTCAGTGGGGTACTGGGATGAAGGCAGACATGCGGGTGGTAGCTGGGGTTGGGACAAAGGTCAGTGGGGTACTGGGAGGAAGGCAGACTTGTGGGTGCTGCCTGTGGTGGTCCTGGGTGGATGTGATAGAAGATGATGCTTTTGCAGGATTGACCAGCTCCTTGCATATTTTGAAGAGTTTGGCCGTGTTGTTTTATGCAGCTGAGATGCATGCTTGAATAAAGACTGTTTTCTTGGCGAGGAGGCAGCATCGATAATGCCTTTGATGAAAGTGATCTTTGACAGTGCCACTCATCTGCTATTGCTTCCTGTCTAGGGGACCATTGTACAGTACCCTGATGCTTGTGTTCTATGTCTCCCTCTACACAGCGCAAAGTGAAGAAGAGGGCGGAGACGGCGCTGTGGAGCAAAGCGGCGGGGATGCCGCCACAGCTGCAGCGGAAGGGGTGGGTGAGCCCCCACAGGGGCTTGCAATGGCGGAAGACGGTGTGGAGCCATATAGGTTGGTGGTTTCCACAGAGGAGGTGGAGGCCGCTACTGAGCCGCACATGGGGCCTGGTGGGGGCATCCCTGCTGGTGCAAGTGGTGCAGTCCAGGGTAGGGGCAGGAGGCAGCACAGGTTGCCGTGGAGGTGCCTGTGCATGTCACTGTCCCTGACACTGTGACTGCACCACCATGCACCAGCAGGGATGCCCCAACCCAGGCCCGTCCAGAGGTAGGGGGGATGTCCATGTCATCTGACTCCCCTCCACCTGCGGACGAGGGGACCCCTGGCCGTATGGAGAAGGTCCTGATAGGTGTCGCGTTGTGCACGGGTGTCATTCGTGATGAGGTGCATGCTTCCCGGGGGGAGCACGCACGTCATCACGAAGAGCACCGTGCCAACCTGGCCCAGTTGGGAGCGGTCGTGGTCGGGGGTCTCGTACATGTGTCAGGCACTTTGACGACCCTATCCTCCTCTGTGGAGGCTATGCGCCAGTCGTTCTTCATGCCGTCTTCCGGCCCAGATGCCACCAGGGCCCGCTGTGGACCTGCCCCGACCAATGCAGCCAACTTGGTGGGGATCCCATCCCTGCCACAGTCGGGAGTCGGAGGTCCAGCAGGGGTGGACACACCAGCAACTGGACCCCAGCAGATGGAGGATGTGACGGCATCATCGGGCAGGGCACGTGCACGACGGCGTCGGTGGATTCCATTAGCCTGGATGCCGTCATGCTGGCACAGGCAGTTGCGTCGGAGGCAGCGGCAGGCTCGACGTGGGAGGCATCATGGCTCGGGGCCATCAACATCAGGGGTGCAGGCATCGGCCGGAGGGCAGGAGAACCCTGGAATGGGAGTGGCTTCTGTGTGGGAGCGGTTGGGCCAGCAGATAGGTGCGGAGCGGCAGCGGGCAGAGGAGGAACGGCTCACAATGGTCAGGGCGGAGAACTCCATGCAGAGGGCGCTGAGGCGGGCTGAGTGCCTCGAGGGTCTTCGCAGGGAGTTGGAGCTGGACACTGCATTATCCCTGCGAGACCCCGGGGCCAGGGAACATGCCCGCCTCAAAGCCATTGAACAGGAGTTTGATGATGCCCTGGCCCATGACAACATCCAGTGGGCCGTTGGACTAGCCTGCTGCCCTTGTAAATAGTTATGTAGTTAGTGTTAGGTTTCCTTTGCTTTTTTCTTGATTTTGGACCTTTTGGACAATGGACCACATTTTTGTATATAGTTTTTTTATTAGGTAGTATTTTTAGATAGGTTTCATTTCTTCAGTTGGGATAATGGACCCTGGATTGTTTATCTGTATATAGTTGACTGTTGGATTATGGGTTTTTTTTGGATTTACCCATGGAGCAATGGTTTTCGGTTTTGTTTTTCCCTTGGATGTACTTTTTTTAACTGTGACTATGGACACCTTTGCCTTTGGATTATGATTTGTGGTTTTTCATTATTTTACAGACATGCTGCTTTTTGTTTTTAATTCCCATTGTCGTTTGTTTATTTTTAATCCCATTTATGTTGCTTTTAATACATGTTTTTCATCAAACTTCAATGTGTAGTATCCTATCATTGGTTTCATGCATATCATGATATGGGTTTTGACATTCACTTACACCCATTGTGTGTATGTGAGGGACATGTGTTCATTTACATACTTGCCATTGGGGTTGTATCATGTAATTGGCAATTCTGAGTGGGTGGATGCAATACTTGGGTGGGTGTTTGGCATGTGGAGGCTGCCCATAAGGGCCAGGGATCTAGATTGTGATGACGTTTTGGCTGGGGGACATGTGTCAGGGGCTGCTGGCAGGTGCCTCGCAATGCTGGGGTGTGGGGGTGCAGGGGGACATGAGTGGGACATGAGTGGGGGCCTGCTGGCAGGTGCCTCGCAATGCTGGGGGGTAGGGGTGCAGGGGGACATGAGTGAAACATGAGTGGGGGCCTGCTGGCAGGTGCCTCGCAATGCTGGGGGGTGGGGGTGCAGGGGGACATGAGTGGGACATGAGTGGGGACCTGCTGGCAGGTGCCTCGCAATGCTGGGGTGTGGGGGTGCAGGGGGACATGAGTGGGGCATGAGTGGGGGCCTGCTGGCAGGTGCCTCGCAATGCTGGGGGGTGGGGTTGCAGGGGGTCATGAGTGGGACATGTGTGGGGGCCTGCTGGCAGGTACCTGGCAATGCTGGGGGGTGGGGGTGCAGGAGGACATGAGTGGGACATGAGTGGGGGCCTGCTGGCAGGTGCCTCGCAATGCTGGGGGGTGGGGGTGCAGGGGGACATGAGTGAGACACGAGTGGGGGCCTGCTGGCAGGTTCCTCGCAATGCTGGGGGGTGGGGGTGCAGGGGGACATGAGTGGGACACGAGTGGGGGCCTGCTGGCAGGTGCCTCGCAATGCTGGGGGTTGGGGGTGCAGGGGGACATGAGTGGGACATGAGTGGGGGCCTGCTGGCAGGTACCTCGCAATGGTGGGGGGTGGGGGTGCAGGTGGACATGAGTGGGACATGAGTGGGGGCCTGCTGGCAGGTGCCTCGCAATGCTGGGGATTGGGGTGCAGGGGGACATGAGTGGGACATGAGTGGGGGCCTGCTGGCAGGTGCCTCACAATGCTGGGGTGTGGGGGTGCAAGGGGACATGAGTTGGTGTTCAGTAGTGCAAGGAAACATGTGCCTTTGCTGGGGGGCATGGCCATGTTGGGGGGCTGCCGGCGGGACATGACCAGGGATGCAGGGTAGTCCCCTGTAGTGTGGGCTGCCTGCAGGGGCCGTGGAGAACACCTGGGAGGACCCACACTGCCAAATCACGTGTGGGACTCCCCGGCACCCCAGTAATACACGTACCCTGCCGAAATCATGTGTGAAACTTCCCGCGCACCCCAGTAATACACGTACCCCGCTCGCAGAGGGCCAATCTCGTGTAAAACTTCCCGCGCATCCCAGTAATACACGTACCCAGCTGAAATCGCGTGTGAACCTTCCCGCGCACCCCAGTAATACACGTACCCTGCTGAAATCGCGTGTGGAACTTCCCGCCCACCCCAGTAATACACGTACCCAGCTGAAATCGCGTGTGAAACTTCCCGCGCACCCCAGTAATACACCTACCCCACTCGCACAGGGCCAATCGCGTGTGAAACTTCCTGCGCACCCCAGTAATACACGTACCCAGCTGGAATCGCGTGTGAAAATTGCCACGCACCCCAGTAATACATGTACCCTGCTCGCACAAGGCCAATCACGTGTGGAACTTCCCGCGCACCCCAGTAATACACGTACCCAGCTGAAATTGCGTGTGAAACTTCCCGTGCACCCCAGTAATACACGTACCCAGCTCGCACAGGGCCAATCGCGTGTGAAACTTCCCGCGCACCCCAGTAATACACGTACCCAGCTGGAATCGTGTGTGAAACTTGCCGCGCGCCCCATTAATACACGTACCCCGCTCGCACAGGGCCAATCGCATGTGGAACTTCCTGCGCTCCGCAGTAATACACGTACCCAGCTGAAATCGCGTGTGAACCTTCCCGCGCACCCCAGTAATACACGTACCCAGCTGAAATCGCGTGTGAAACTTCCCGCGCACCCCAGTAATACACGTACCCAGCTGAATTTGCGTGTGAAACTTCCCGCGCACCCCAGTAATACACGTACCCCGCTCGCACAGGGCCAATCGCGTGTGAAACTTCCCACGCACCCCAGTAATACACATACCCAGCTGGAATCGTGTGTGAAACTTGCCGCGCACCCCAGTAATACACGTACCCCGCTCGCACAGGGCCAATCGCATGTGGAACTTCCTGCGCTCCGCAGTAATACACGTACCCAGCTGAAATCGCGTGTGAACCTTCCCGCGCACCCCAGTAATACACGTACCCAGTTGAAATCGCGTGTGAAACTTCCTGCGCACCCCAGTAATACACGTACCCAGCTGAATTTGCATGTGAAACTTCCCGCGCACCCCAGTAATACACGTACCCCGCTGGCACAGGGCCAATCGTGTGTGAAACTTCCTGCGCACCCCAGTAATACATGTACCCAGCTGAAATCGCGTGTGAAACTTCCCGCGCACCCCAGTAATACACGTACCACGCTCGCACAGGGCCAATTGCGTGTGAAACTTCCCGCGCACCCTAGTAATACACGTATCCAGCTGAAATCGCGTGTGAAACTTCCCGCGCACCCTAGTAATACACGTACCCCGCTCGCACAGGACCAATCGCGTGTGGAACTTCCAGCGCACCCCAGTAATACACGTACCCAGCTGAAATCGCGTATGAAACTTCCCGCGTACCCCAGTAATACACGTACCCCGCTCGCACAGGGCCAATCGCGTGTGAAACTTCCTGCGCACCCCAGTAATACACGTACCCAGCTGAAATCGAGTGTGAAACTTGCCGCGCACCCCAGTAATACACGACCCCGCTCGCACAGGGCCAATCGCATGTGGAACTTCCCGCGCTGCGCAGTAATACACGTACCCAGCTGAAATCCTGTGTGAACCTTCCTGCGCACCCCAGTAATACACATACCCAGCTGAAATCGCGTGTGAAACTTCCCGCGCACCCCAGTAATACACGTACCCAGCTGAATTTGCGTGTGAAACTTCCTGCGCACCCCAGTAATACACGTACCACGCTCGCACAGGGCCAATTGCATGTGAAACTTCCCGCGCACCCTAGTAATACACGTACCCAGCTGAAATCGTGTATGAAACTTCCCGGCACCCCAGTAATACACGTACCCCGCTCGCACAGGGCCAATCTCGTGTGAAACTTCCCGCGCATCCCAGTAATACACGTACCCAGCTGAAATCGCGTGTGAACCTTCCCGCGCACCCCAGTAATACACGTACCCTGCTGAAATTGCGTGTGGAACTTCCCGCGCACCCCAGTAATACACCTACCCCACTCGCACAGGGCCAATCGCGTGTGAAACTTCCTGCGCACCCCAGTAATACACGTACCCAGCTGGAATCGCGTGTGAAAATTGCCACGCACCCCAGTAATACATGTACCCCGCTCGCACAGGGCCAATCACGCGTGGAACTTCCCGCGCACCCCAGTAATACACGTACCCAGCTGAAATTGCGTGTGAAACTTCCCGTGCACCCCAGTAATACACGTACCCCGCTCGCACAGAGCCAATCGCGTGTGAAACTTCCCGCGCACCCCAGTAATACACGTACCCAGCTGGAATTGTGTGTGAAACTTGCCGCGCACCCCATTAATACACGTACCCCGCTCGCACAGGGCGAATCGCATGTGGAACTTCCTGCGCTCCGCAGTAATACACGTACCCAGCTGAAATCGCGTGTGAACCTTCCCGCGCACCCCAGTAATACACGTACCCAGCTGAAATCGCGTGTGAAACTTCCCGCGCACCCCAGTAATACACGTACCCAGCTGAATTTGCGTGTGAAACTTCCCGCGCACCCCAGTAATACACGTACCCCGCTCGCACAGGGCCAACCGCGTGTGAAACTTCCCACGCACCCCAGTAATACACATACCCAGCTGGAATCGTGTGTGAAACTTGCCGCGCACCCCAGTAATACACGTACCCCGCTCGCACAGGGCCAATCGCATGTGGAACTTCCTGCGCTCCGCAGTAATACACGTACCCAGCTGAAATCGCGTGTGAACCTTCCCGCGCACCCCAGTAATACACGTACCCAGTTGAAATCGCGTGTGAAACTTCCTGCGCACCCCAGTAATACACGTACCCAGTTGAATTTGCATGTGAAACTTCCCGCGCACCCCAGTAATACACGTACCCCGCTGGCACAGGGCCAATCGTGTGTGAAACTTCCTGCGCACCCCAGTAATACACGTACCCAGCTGAAATCGCGTGTGAAACTTCCCGCGCACCCCAGTAATACACGTACCATGCTCGCACAGGGCCAATTGCGTGTGAAACTTCCCGCGCACCCTAGTAATACACGTACCCAGCTGAAATCGTGTATGAAACTTCCCGGCACCCCAGTAATACACGTACCCCGCTCGCACAGGGCCAATCTCGTGTGAAACTTCCCGCGCATCCCAGTAATACACGTACCCAGCTGAAATCGCCTGTGAACCTTCCCGCGCACCCCAGTAATACACGTACCCTGCTGAAATCGCGTGTGGAACTTCCAGCGCACCCCAGTAATACACCTACCCCACTCGCACAGGGCCAATCGCGTGTGAAACTTCCTGCGCACCCCAGTAATAAACGTACCCAGCTGGAATCGCGTGTGAAAATTGCCACGCACCCCAGTAATACATGTACCCCGCTCGCACAGGGCCAATCGCGTGTGGAACTTCCCGCGCACCCCAGTAATACACGTACCCAGCTGAAATTGCGTGTGAAACTTCCCGTGCACCCCAGTAATACACGTACCCCGCTCGCACAGGGCCAATCGCGTGTGAAACTTCCCGCGCACCCCAGTAATACACGTACCCAGCTGGAATCGTGTGTGAAACTTGCCGCGCACCCCATTAATACACGTACCCCGCTCGCACAGGGCGAATCGCATGTGGAACTTCCTGCGCTCCGCAGTAATACACGTACCCAGCTGAAATCGCGTGTGAACCTTCCCGCGCACCCCAGTAATACACGTACCCCGCTCGCACAGGGCCAATCGCTTGTGGAACTTCCCGCGCACCCCAGTAATACACGTACCCAGCTGAAATTGCGTGTGAAACTTCCCGTGCACCCCAGTAATACACGTACCCCGCTCGCACAGAGCCAATCGCGTGTGAAACTTCCCGCGCACCCCAGTAATACACGTACCCAGCTGGAATTGTGTGTGAAACTTGCCGCGCACCCCATTAATACACGTACCCCGCTCGCACAGGGCGAATCGCATGTGGAACTTCCTGCGCTCCGCAGTAATACACGTACCCAGCTGAAATCGCGTGTGAACCTTCCCGCGCACCCCAGTAATACACGTACCCAGCTGAAATCGCGTGTGAAACTTCCCGCGCACCCCAGTAATACACGTACCCAGCTGAATTTGCGTGTGAAACTTCCCGCGCACCCCAGTAATACACGTACCCCGCTCGCACAGGGCCAATCGCGTGTGAAACTTCCCACGCACCCCAGTAATACACATACCCAGCTGGAATCGTGTGTGAAACTTGCAGCGCACCCCAGTAATACACGTACCCCGCTCGCACAGGGCCAATCGCATGTGGAACTTCCTGCGCTCCGCAGTAATACACGTACCCAGCTGAAATCGCGTGTGAACCTTCCCGCACACCCCAGTAATACACGTACCCAGTTGAAATCGCGTGTGAAACTTCCTGCGCACCCCAGTAATACACGTACCCAGCTGAATTTGCATGTGAAACTTCCCGCGCACCCCAGTAATACACGTACCCCGCTGGCACAGGGCCAATCGTGTGTGAAACTTCCTGCGCACCCCAGTAATACACGTACCCAGCTGAAATCGCGTGTGAAACTTCCCGCGCACCCCAGTAATACACGTACCACGCTCGCACAGGGCCAATTGCGTGTGAAACTTCCCGCGCTGCGCACTAATACACGTACCCAGCTGAAATCCCGTGTGAACCTTCCTGCGCACCCCAGTAATACACATACCCAGATGAAATTGCGTGTGAAACTTCCCGCGCACCCCAGTAATACACGTACCCAGCTGAACTTGCGTGTGAAACTTCCCGCGCACCCCAGTAATACACCTACCCCGCTCGCACAGGGCCAATTGCGTGTGAAACTTCCCGCGCACCCTAGTAATACACGTACCCAGCTGAAATCGCGTATGAAACTTCCCGCGCACCCCAGGAATACACGTACCCCACTCGCACAGGGCCAATCGCGTGTGAAAGTTCCTGCGCACCCCAGTAATACACGTACCCAGCTGGAATCATGTGTGAAAATTGCCGCGCACCCCAGTAATACACGTACCCCGCTCGCACAGGGCCAATCGCGTGTGGAACTTCCCGCGCACCCCAGTAATACACGTACCCAGCTGAAATCGTGTGTGAAACTTCCCGCGCACCCCAGGAATACACGTACCCCACTCGCACAGGGCCAATCGCGTGTGAAACTTCCTGCGCACCCCAGTAATACACGTACCCAGCTGGAATCATGTGTGAAAATTGCCGCGCACCCCAGTAATACACGTACCCCGCTCGCACAGGGCCAATCGCGTGTGGAACTTCCCGTGCACCCCAGTAATACACGTACCCAGCTGAAATCGTGTGTGAAACTTCCCGCGCACCCCAGTAATACACGTATCCCGCTCGCACAGGGCCAATCGAGTGTGAAACTTCCTGCGCACCCCAGTAATACACGTACCCTGCTCGAACATGGGCAATCGCATGTGGAACTTCCCACGCTCCGCAGTAATACACGTACCCAGCTAAAATCGCGTGTGAACCTTCCCGCGAACCCCAATAATACATGTACCCAGCTGAAATCGCGTGTGAAACTTCCCGCGCACCCCAGTAATACACCTACCCAGCTGAATTTGCATGTGAAACTTCCCGCGCACCCCAGTAATACACGTACCCCGCTCGCACAGGGCCAATCGCGTGTGAAACTTCCTGCGCACCCCAGTAGTACATGTACCCAGCTGAAATCGCGTGTGAAACTTCCCGCGCACCCCAGGAATACACGTACCCCACTACGACAGGGCCAATCGTGTGTGAAACTTTCCGCGCACCCCAGTAATACACATACCCAGCTGGAATCGCGTGTGAAAATTGATGCGCACCCCAGCAATACACGTACCCCGCTCGCACAGGGCCAATCGCGTGTGGAACTTCCCGCGTACCCCAGTAATACACGTACCCAGCTGAAATCGCGTGTGAAACTTCCTGCGTACCCCAGTAATACACGTACCCCGCTCGCACAGGGCCAATCGCGTGTGAAACTTCCCGCGCACCCCAGTAATACACATACCCAGCTGGAATCGCGTGTGAAACTTGCTGCACACCCCAGTAATACACATACCCCGCTCGCACAGGGCCAATCGCGTGTGGAACTTCCCGCGCACTCCAGTAATACACGTACCCATCTGAAATTGCGTGTGAAACTTCCCGCGCACCCCAGTAATACACGTACCCTGCTGAAAACGCGTGTGAAACTTCCCGCGCACCCCAGTAATATACGTACCCCGCTCGCACAGGGCCAATCGCGTGTGAAACTTCCCGCGCACCCCAGTAATACACATACCCAGCTGAATTTGCGTGTGGAACTTCCCGCGCACCCCAGTAATACACGTACCACGCTCGCACAGGGCCAATTGCGTGTGAAACTTCCCGCGCACCCTAGTAATACACGTACCCAGCTGAAATTGCGTGTGAAACTTCCTGCGCACCCTAGTAATACACGTACCCCGCTCGCACAGGACCAATCGCGTGTGGAACTTCCCACGCACCCCAGTAATACACGTACCCAGCTGAAATCGCGTGTGAAACTTCCCGCGTACCCCAGTAATACACTTACCCCGCTCGCACAGGGCCAATCGCGTGTGAAACTTCCTGCGCACCCCAGTAATACACGTACCCAGCTGAACTTGCGTGTGAAACTTCCCGCGCACCCCAGTAATACACGTACCCCGCTCGCACAGGGCCAATTGCGTGTGAAACTTCCCGCGCACCCTAGTAATACACGTACCCAGCTGAAATCGCGTGTGAACCTTCCTGCGCACCCCAGTAATACACATACCCAGATGAAATCGCGTGTGAAACTTCCCGCGCACCCCAGTAATACACGTACCCAGCTGAACTTGCGTGTGAAACTTCCCGCGCACCCCAGTAATACACGTACCCCGCTCGCACAGGGCCAATTGCGTGTGAAACTTCCCGCGCACCCTAGTAATACACGTACCCAGCTGAAATCGCGTATGAAACTTCCCGCGCACCCCAGGAATACACGTACCCCACTCGCACAGGGCCAATCGCGTGTGAAAGTTCCTGCGCACCCCAGTAATACACGTACCCAGCTGGAATCATGTGTGAAAATTGCCGCGCACCCCAGTAATACACGTACCCCGCTCGCACAGGGCCAATCGCGTGTGGAACTTCCCGCGCACCCCAGTAATACACGTACCCAGCTGAAATCGTGTGTGAAACTTCCCGCGCACCCCAGGAATACACGTACCCCACTCGCACAGGGCCAATCGCGTGTGAAACTTCCTGCGCACCCCAGTAATACACGTACCCAGCTGGAATCATGTGTGAAAATTGCCGCGCACCCCAGTAATACACGTACCCCGCTCGCACAGGGCCAATCGCGTGTGGAACTTCCCGTGCACCCCAGTAATACACGTACCCAGCTGAAATCGTGTGTGAAACTTCCCGCGCACCCCAGTAATACACGTATCCCGCTCGCACAGGGCCAATCGAGTGTGAAACTTCCTGCGCACCCCAGTAATACACGTACCCTGCTCGAACATGGGCAATCGCATGTGGAACTTCCCACGCTCCGCAGTAATACACGTACCCAGCTAAAATCGCGTGTGAACCTTCCCGCGAACCCCAATAATACATGTACCCAGCTGAAATCGCGTGTGAAACTTCCCGCGCACCCCAGTAATACACCTACCCAGCTGAATTTGCATGTGAAACTTCCCGCGCACCCCAGTAATACACGTACCCCGCTCGCACAGGGCCAATCGCGTGTGAAACTTCCTGCGCACCCCAGTAGTACATGTACCCAGCTGAAATCGCGTGTGAAACTTCCCGCGCACCCCAGGAATACACGTACCCCACTACGACAGGGCCAATCGTGTGTGAAACTTTCCGCGCACCCCAGTAATACACATACCCAGCTGGAATCGCGTGTGAAAATTGATGCGCACCCCAGCAATACACGTACCCCGCTCGCACAGGGCCAATCGCGTGTGGAACTTCCCGCGTACCCCAGTAATACACGTACCCAGCTGAAATCGCGTGTGAAACTTCCTGCGTACCCCAGTAATACACGTACCCCGCTCGCACAGGGCCAATCGCGTGTGAAACTTCCCGCGCACCCCAGTAATACACATACCCAGCTGGAATCGCGTGTGAAACTTGCTGCACACCCCAGTAATACACATACCCCGCTCGCACAGGGCCAATCGCGTGTGGAACTTCCCGCGCACTCCAGTAATACACGTACCCATCTGAAATTGCGTGTGAAACTTCCCGCGCACCCCAGTAATACACGTACCCTGCTGAAAACGCGTGTGAAACTTCCCGCGCACCCCAGTAATATACGTACCCCGCTCGCACAGGGCCAATCGCGTGTGAAACTTCCCGCGCACCCCAGTAATACACATACCCAGCTGAATTTGCGTGTGGAACTTCCCGCGCACCCCAGTAATACACGTACCACGCTCGCACAGGGCCAATTGCGTGTGAAACTTCCCGCGCACCCTAGTAATACACGTACCCAGCTGAAATTGCGTATGAAACTTCCCGGCACCCCAGTAATACACGAACCCCGCTCGCACAGGGCCAATCTCGTGTGAAACTTCCCGCGCATCCCAGTAATACACGTACCCAGCTGAAATCGCGTGTGAACCTTCCCGCGCACCCCAGTAATACACGTACCCTGCTGAAATGGCGTGTGGAACTTCCCGCGCACCCCAGTAATACACCTACCCCACTCGCACAGGGCCAATCGCGTGTGAAACTTCCTGCGCACCCCAGTAATACACGTACCCAGCTGGAATCGCGTGTGAAAATTGCCAGGCACCCCAGTAATACATGTACCCTGCTCGCACAGGGCCAATCGCGTGTGGAACTTCCCGCGCACTCCAGTAATACACGTACCCAGCTGAAATTGCGTGTGAAACTTCCCGTGCACCCCAGTAATACACGTACCCCGCTCGCACAGGGCCAATCGCGTGTGAAACTTCCCGCGCACCCCAGTAATACACGTACCCAGCTGGAATCGTGTGTGAAACTTGCCGCGCACCCCATTAATACACGTACCCCGCTCGCACAGGGCGAATCGCATGTGGAACTTCCTGCGCTCCGCAGTAATACACGTACCCAGCTGAAATCTGTGTGAACCTTCCCGCGCACCCCAGTAATACACGTACCCAGCTGAAATCGCGTGTGAAACTTCCCGCGCACCCCAGTAATACACGTACCCAGCTGAATTTGCGTGTGAAACTTCCCGCGCACCCCAGTAATACACGTACCCCGCTCGCACAGGGCCAATCGCGTGTGAAACTTCCCATGCACCCCAGTAATACAAATACCCAGCTGGAATCGTGTGTGAAACTTGCCGCGCACCCCAGTAATACACGTACCCCGCTCGCACAGGGCCAATCGCATGTGGAACTTCCTGCGCTCCGCAGTAATACACGTACCCAGCTGAAATCGCGTGTGAACCTTCCCGCGCACCCCAGTAATACACGTACCCAGTTGAAATCGCGTGTGAAACTTCCTGCGTACCCCAGTAATACACGTACCCAGCTGAATTTGCATGTGAAACTTCCCGCGCACCCCAGTAATACACGTACCCCGCTGGCACAGGGCCAATCGTGTGTGAAACTTCCTGCGCACCCCAGTAATACACGTACCCAGCTGAAATCGCGTGTGAAACTTCCTGCGCACCCTAGTAATACACGTACCCCGCTCGCACAGGACCAATCGCGTGTGGAACTTCCCACGCACCACAGTAATACACGTACCCAGCTGAAATCGCGTGTGAAACTTCCCGCGTACCCCAGTAATACACGTACCCCGCTCGCACAGGGCCAATCGCGTGTGAAACTTCCTGCGCACCCCAGTAATACACGTACCCAGCTGAAATCGCGTGTGAAACTTGCCGCGCACCCCAGTAATACACGTACCCCGCTCGCACAGGGCCAATCGCATGTGGAACTTCCCGCGCTGCGCAGTAATACACGTACCCAGCTGAAATCCCGTGTGAACCTTCCTGCGCACCCCAGTAATACACATACCCAGATGAAATCGCGTGTGAAACTTCCCGCGCACCCCAGTAATACACGTACCCAGCTGAACTTGCGTGTGAAACTTCCCGCGCACCCCAGTAATACACGTACCCCGCTCGCACAGGGCCAATTGCGTGTGAAACTTCCCGCGCACCCTAGTAATACACGTACCCAGCTGAAATCGCGTATGAAACTTCCCGCGCACCCCAGGAATACACGTACCCCACTCGCACAGGGCCAATCGCGTGTGAAACTTCCTGCGCACCCCAGTAATACACGTACCCAGCTGGAATCATGTGTGAAAATTGCCGCGCACCCCAGTAATACACGTACCCCGCTCGCACAGGGCCAATCGCGTGTGGAACTTCCCGCGCACCCCAGTAATACACGTACCCAGCTGAAATCGTGTGTGAAACTTCCCGCGCACCCCAGGAATACACGTACCCCACTCGCACAGGGCCAATCGCGTGTGAAACTTCCTGCGCACCCCAGTAATACACGTACCCAGCTGGAATCATGTGTGAAAATTGCCGCGCACCCCAGTAATACACGTACCCCGCTCGCACAGGGACAATCGCGTGTGGAACTTCCCGCGCACCCCAGTAATACACGTACCCAGCTGAAATCGTGTGTGAAACTTCCCGCGCACCCCAGTAATACACGTATCCCGCTCGCACAGGGCCAATCGCGTGTGAAACTTCCTGCGCACCCCAGTAATACACGTACCCCGCTCGAACATGGCCAATCGCATGTGGAACTTCCCACGCTCCGCAGTAATACACGTACCCAGCTGAAATCGCGTGTGAACCTTCCCGCGCACCCCAATAATACATGTACCCAGCTGAAATTGCGTGTGAAACTTCCCGCGCACCCCAGTAATACACGTACCCAGCTGAATTTGCATGTGAAACTTCCCGCGCACCCCAGTAATACACGTACCCCGCTCGCACAGGGCCAATCGCGTGTGAAACTTCCTGCGCACCCCAGTAATACATGTACCCAGCTGAAATCGCGTGTGAAACTTCCCGCGCACCCCAGTAATACACGTACCCCACTACGACAGGGCCAATCGCGTGTGAAACTTTCCGCGCACCCCAGTAATACACATACCCAGCTGGAATCGCGTGTGAAAATTGCCGCGCACCCCAGCAATACACGTACCCCGCTCGCACAGGGCCAATCGCGTGTGGAACTTCCCGCGTACCCCAGTAATACACGTACCCAGCTGAAATCGCGTGTGAAACTTCCTGCGTACCCCAGTAATACACGTACCCCGCTCGCACAGGGCCAATCGCGTGTGAAACTTCCCGCGCACCCCAGTAATACACATACCCAGCTGGAATCGCGTGTGAAACTTGCTGCACACCCCAGTAATACACATACCCCGCTCGCACAGGGCCAATCGCGTGTGGAACTTCCCGCGCACTCCAGTAATACACGTACCCAGCTGAAATTGCGTGTGAAACTTCCCGCGCACCCCAGTAATACACGTACCCTGCTGAAATCGCGTGTGAAACTTCCCGCGCACCCCAGTAATATACGTACCCCGCTCGCACAGGGCCAATCGCGTGTGAAACTTCCCGCGCACCCCAGTAATACACGTACCCAGCTGAATTTGCGTGTGAAACTTCCCGCGCACCCCAGTAATACACGTACCACGCGCGCACAGGGCCAATTGCGTGTGAAACTTCCTGCGCACCCTAGTAATACACGTACCCAGCTGAAATCGCGTATGAAACTTCCCGGCACCCCAGTAATACACGTACCCCGCTCGCACAGGGCCAATCTCGTGTGAAACTTCCCGCGCATCCCAGTAATACACGTACCCAGCTGAAATCGCGTGTGAACCTTCCCGCGCACCCCAGTAATACACGTACCCTGCTGAAATCGCGTGTGGAACTTCCCGCGCACCCCAGTAATACACCTACCCCACTCGCACAGGGCCAATCGCGTGTGAAACTTCCTGCGCACCCCAGTAATACACGTACCCAGCTGGAATCGCGTGTGAAAATTGCCACGCACCCCAGTAATACATGTACCCTGTTCGCACAGGGCCAATCGCGTGTGGAACTTCCCGCGCACCCCAGTAATACACGTACCCAGCTGAAATTGCGTGTGAAACTCCCCGTGCACCCCAGTAATACACGTACCCCGCTCGCACAGGGCCAATCGCGTGTGAAACTTGCCGCGCACCCCATTAATACACGTACCCCGCTCGCACAGGGCGAATCGCATGTGGAACTTCCTGCGCTCCGCAGTAATACACGTACCCAGCTGAAATCGCGTGTGAACCTTCCCGCGCACCCCAGTAATACACGTACCCAGCTGAAATCGCGTGTGAAACTTCCCGCGCACCCCAGTAATACACGTACCCAGCTGAATTTGCGTGTGAAACTTCCCGCTCACCCCAGTAATACACGTACCCCGCTCGCACAGGGCCAATCGCGTGTGAAACTTCCCATGCACCCCAGTAATACACATACCCAGCTGGAATCGTGTGTGAAACTTGCCGCGCACCCCAGTAATACACGTACCCCGCTCGCACAGGGCCAATCGCATGTGGAACTTCCTGCGCTCCGCAGTAATACACGTACCCAGCTGGAATCGCGTGTGAAAATTGCCAGGCACCCCAGTAATACATGTACCCTGCTCGCACAGGGCCAATCGCGTGTGGAACTTCCCGCGCACCCCAGTAATACACGTACCCAGCTGAAATTGCGTGTGAAACTTCCCGTGCACCCCAGTAATACACGTACCCCGCTCGCACAGGGCCAATCGCGTGTGAAACTTCCCGCGCACCCCAGTAATACACGTACCCAGCTGGAATCGTGTGTGAAACTTGCCGCGCACCCCATTAATACACGTACCCCGCTCGCACAGGGCGAATCGCATGTGGAACTTCCTGCGCTCCGCAGTAATACACGTACCCAGCTGAAATCGCGTGTGAACCTTCCCGCGCACCCCAGTAATACACGTACCCAGCTGAAATCGCGTGTGAAACTTCCCGCGCACCCCAGTAATACACGTACCCAGCTGAATTTGCGTGTGAAACTTCCCGCGCACCCCAGTAATACACGTACCCCGCTCGCACAGGGCCAATCGCGTGTGAAACTTCCCATGCACCCCAGTAATACAAATACCCAGCTGGAATCGTGTGTGAAACTTGCCGCGCACCCCAGTAATACACGTACCCCGCTCGCACAGGGCCAATCGCATGTGGAACTTCCTGCACTCCGCAGTAATACACGTACCCAGCTGAAATCGCGTGTGAACCTTCCCGCGCACCCCAGTAATACACGTACCCAGTTGAAATCGCGTGTGAAACTTCCTGCGTACCCCAGTAATACACGTACCCAGCTGAATTTGCATGTGAAACTTCCCGCGCACCCCAGTAATACACGTACCCCGCTGGCACAGGGCCAATCGTGTGTGAAACTTCCTGCGCACCCCAGTAATACACGTACCCAGCTGAAATCGCGTGTGAAACTTCCTGCGCACCCTAGTAATACACGTACCCTGCTCGCACAGGACCAATCGCGTGTGGAACTTCCCACGCACCCCAGTAATACACGTACCCAGCTGAAATCGCGTGTGAAACTTCCCGCGTACCCCAGTAATACACGTACCCCGCTCGCACAGGGCCAATCGCGTGTGAAACTTCCTGCGCACCCCAGTAATACACGTACCCAGCTGAAATCGCGTGTGAAACTTGCCGCGCACCCCAGTAATACACGTACCCCGCTCGCACAGGGCCAATCGCATGTGGAACTTCCCGCGCTGCGCACTAATACACGTACCCAGCTGAAATCCCGTGTGAACCTTCCTGCGCACCCCAGTAATACACATACCCAGATGAAATTGCGTGTGAAACTTCCCGCGCACCCCAGTAATACACGTACCCAGCTGAACTTGCGTGTGAAACTTCCCGCGCACCCCAGTAATACACCTACCCCGCTCGCACAGGGCCAATTGCGTGTGAAACTTCCCGCGCACCCTAGTAATACACGTACCCAGCTGAAATCGCGTATGAAACTTCCCGCGCACCCCAGGAATACACGTACCCCACTCGCACAGGGCCAATCGCGTGTGAAACTTCCTGCGCACCCCAGTAATACACGTACCCAGCTGGAATCATGTGTGAAAATTGCCGCGCACCCCAGTAATACACGTACCCCGCTCGCACAGGGCCAATCGCGTGTGGAACTTCCCGCGCACCCCAGTAATACACGTACCCAGCTGAAATCGTGTGTGAAACTTCCCGCGCACCCCAGGAATACACGTACCCCACTCACACAGGGCCAATCGCGTGTGAAACTTCCTGCGCACCCCAGTAATACACGTACCCAGCTGGAATCATGTGTGAAAATTGCCGCGCACCCCAGTAATACACGTACCCCGCTCGCACAGGGCCAATCGCGTGTGGAACTTCCCGCGCACCCCAGTAATACACGTACCCAGCTGAAATCGTGTGTGAAACTTCCCGCGCACCCCAGTAATACACGTATCCCGCTCGCACAGGGCCAATCGCGTGTGAAACTTCCTGCGCACCCCAGTAATACACGTACCCCGCTCGAACATGGCCAATCGCATGTGGAACTTCCCACGCTCCGCAGTAATACACGTACCCAGCTGAAATCGCGTGTGAACCTTCCCGCGCACCCCAATAATACATGTACCCAGCTGAAATCGCGTGTGAAACTTCCCGCGCACCCCAGTAATACACGTACCCAGCTGAATTTGCATGTGAAACTTCCCGCGCACCCCAGTAATACACGTACCCCGCTCGCACAGGGCCAATCGCGTGTGAAACTTCCTGCGCACCCCAGTAATACATGTACCCAGCTGAAATCGCGTGTGAAACTTCCCGCGCACCCCAGTAATACACGTACCCCACTACGACAGGGCCAATCGCGTGTGAAACTTTCCGCGCACCCCAGTAATACACATACCCAGCTGGAATCGCGTGTGAAAATTGCCGCGCACCCCAGCAATACACGTACCCCGCTCGCACAGGGCCAATCGCGTGTGGAACTTCCCGCGCACCCCAGTAATACACCTACCCCACTCGCACAGGGCCAATCGCGTGTGAAACTTCCTGCGCACCCCAGTAATACACATACCCAGCTGGAATCGCGTGTGAAAATTGCCACGCACCCCAGTAATACATGTACCCTGCTCGCACAGGGCCAATCGCGTGTGGAACTTCCCGCGCACCCCAGTAATACACGTACCCAGCTGAAATTGCGTGTGAAACTCCCCGTGCACCCCAGTAATACACGTACCCCGCTCGCACAGGGCCAATCGCCTGTGAAACTTGCCGCGCACCCCATTAATACACGTACCCCGCTCGCACAGGGCGAATCGCATGTGGAACTTCCTGCACTCCGCAGTAATACACGTACCCAGCTGAAATCGCGTGTGAACCTTCCCGCGCACCCCAGTAATACACGTACCCAGCTGAAATCGCGTGTGAAACTTCCCGCGCACCCCAGTAATACACGTACCCAGCTGAATTTGCGTGTGAAACTTCCCGCTCACCCCAGTAATACACGTACCCCGCTCGCACAGGGCCAATCGCGTGTGAAACTTCCTGCGCACCCCAGTAATACACATACCCAGCTGGAATCGCGTGTGAAACTTGCTGCACACCCCAGTAATACACATACCCCGCTCGCACAGGGCCAATCGCGTGTGGAACTTCCCGCGCACTCCAGTAATACACGTACCCAGCTGAAATTGCGTGTGAAACTTCCCGCGCACCCCAGTAATACATGTACCCTGCTGAAATCGTGTGTGAAACTTCCCGCGCACCCCAGTAATATACGTACCCCGCTCGCACAGGGCCAATCGCGTGTGAAACTTCCCGCGCACCCCAGTAATACACGTACCCAGCTGAATTTGCGTGTGAAACTTCCCGCGCACCCCAGTAATACACGTACCCCGCTCGCACAGGGCCAATCTCGTGTGAAACTTCCCGCGCATCCCAGTAATACACATACCCAGCTGAAATCGCGTGTGAACCTTCCCGCGCACCCCAGTAATACACGTACCCTGCTGAAATCGCGTGTGGAACTTCCCGCGCACCCCAGTAATACACCTACCCCACTCGCACAGGGCCAATCGCGTGTGAAACTTCCTGCGCACCCCAGTAATACACGTACCCAGCTGGAATCGCGTGTGAAAATTGCCACGCACCCCAGTAATACATGTACCCTGCTCGCACAGGGCCAATCGCGTGTGGAACTTCCCGCGCACCCCAGTAATACACGTACCCAGCTGAAATTGCGTGTGAAACTCCACGTGCACCCCAGTAATACACGTACCCCGCTCGCACAGGGCCAATCGCGTGTGAAACTTGCCGCGCACCCCATTAATACACGTACCCCGCTCGCACAGGGCGAATCGCATGTGGAACTTCCTGCGCTCCGCAGTAATACACGTACCCAGCTGAAATCGCGTGTGAACCTTCCCGCGCACCCCAGTAATACACGTACCCAGCTGAAATCGCGTGTGAAACTTCCCGTGCACCCCAGTAATACACGTACCCAGCTGAATTTGCGTGTGAAACTTCCCGCTCACCCCAGTAATACACGTACCCCGCTCGCACAGGGCCAATCGCGTGTGAAACTTCCCATGCACCCCAGTAATACACATACCCAGCTGGAATCGTGTGTGAAACTTGCTGCGCTCCCCAGTAATACACGTACCCCGCTCGCACAGGGCCAATCGCATGTGGAACTTCCTGCGCTCCGCAGTAATACACGTACCCAGCTGAAATCGAGTGTGAACCTTCCCGCGCACCCCAGTAATACACGTACCCAGTTGAAATCGCGTGTGAAACTTCCTGCGTACCCCAGTAATACACGTACCCAGCTGAATTTGCATGTGAAACTTCCCGCGCACCCCAGTAATACACGTACCCCGCTGGCACAGGGCCAATCGTGTGTGAAACTTCCTGCGCACCCCAGTAATACACGTACCCAGCTGAAATCGCGTGTGAAACTTCCCGCGCACCCTAGTAATACACGTACCCCGCTCGCACAGGACCAATCGCGTGTGGAACTTCCCACGCACCCCAGTAATACACGTACCCAGCTGAAATCGCGTGTGAAACTTCCCGCGTACCCCAGTAATACACGTACCCCGCTCGCACAGGGCCAATCGCGTGTGAAACTTCCTGCGCACCCCAGTAATACACGTACCCAGCTGAAATCGCGTGTGAAACTTGCCGCGCACCCCAGTAATACACGTACCCCGCTCGCACAGGGCCAATCGCATGTGGAACTTCCCGCGCTGCGCAGTAATACACGTACCCAGCTGAAATCCCGTGTGAACCTTCCTGCGCACCCCAGTAATACACATACCCAGCTGAAATCGCGTGTGAAACTTCCCGCGCACCCCAGTAATACACGTACCCAGCTGAACTTGCGTGTGAAACTTCCCGCGCACCCCAGTAATACACGTACCCCGCTCGCACAGGGCCAATTGCGTGTGAAACTTCCCACGCACCCTAGTTATACACGTACCCAGCTGAAATCGCGTATGAAACTTCCCGCGCACCCCAGTAATACACGTACCCCACTCGCACAGGGCCAATCGCGTGTGAAACTTCCTGCGCACCCCAGTAATACACGTACCCAGCTGGAATCAGGTGTGAAAATTGCAGCGCACCCCAGTAATACACGTACCCCGCTCGCACAGGGCCAATCGCGTGTGGAACTTCCCGCGCACCCCAGTAATACACGTACCCAGCTGAAATCGTGTGTGAAACTTCCCGCGCACCCCAGTAATACACGTACCCAGCTGAAATCGCGTGTGAAACTTCCTGCGTACCCCAGTAATACACGTACCCCGCTCGCACAGGGCCAATCGCGTGTGAAACTTCCCGCCACCCCAGTAATACACATACCCAGCTGGAATCGCGTGTGAAACTTGCTGCACACCCCAGTAATACACATACCCAGCTGGAATCAGGTGTGAAAATTGCAGCGCACCCCAGTAATACACGTACCCCGCTCTCACAGGGCCAATCGCGTGTGGAACTTCCCGCGCACCCCAGTAATACACGTACCCAGCTGAAATCGTGTGTGAAACTTCCCGCGCACCCCAGTAATACACGTACCCTGCTGAAATCGCGTGTGAAACTTCCCGCGCACCCCAGTAATATACGTACCCCGCTCGCACAGGGCCAATCGCGTGTGAAACTTCCCGCGATCCCCAGTGATACGCATTCCCCGCTTGCTGTGCTGGTAGAGGGTTAGCGCAGCCCTTTGCGCTGGATTGGGGATTTTGATGGCTTTTCCCTGCGCAAGGGGCGTTCTTGGGGTCGTAACTGGCGCTGCTGCATGGTCGCTGCACCACTGTGCGCCACGGCTGGTTTTGGTGGCTGGAATCCATGAATACGCTGTGCGCGGAAATGTATTTTAGCGCACGCGGCTGGCGCAAGGATTCGCACACGCACACTGAGCGCCAGCCGCGTGCGCCACTTGTGCCCTGAATTCTATGAATTACCCCCTAAGTCATTTGTACTGTCTTGTGATATTTGTGCCCAAAATAAGACCCAGAAAAGGAAACCAGCAGGCCTATTACAACCTTTGGGCATTCAGCCTATGCCTTGGCATACCTTACCCCTTGACTTTATTACTGACCTTCCCCCATGTAATGGGTATAACACCATCCTAGTTATAGTGGATCTTTTTTCCAAAATGGCTAATTTCATTCCATTAAAGGGTCTACCTTAAGCCTCGACCTTGGCCAAGGAATTTTTAGAATATATTGTCCGAATACATGGATTCCCCTCCGTATTGGTTTCCTACCGGGGACGTCAGTTCATTTCTCAGTTTTGGAGGAAATGCTGTCAATTGGCCCAAATTGACGTTAGACTATCACCCAGCCACCATCCTCAAACCGATGGTCAAACTGAGAGGACCAATCAGACACTAGAGCAATACCTACGGTGCATGTTACACCAAACCAAAGGCAATTGGAAAGACATTTTGTGGATATCCGAATATGCATAAAACAACTCATTGCACTCAGGAACAGGACAAAGCCCATTTTATACTATATATGGGCGACATCCTCGAACCTCTGAACTCGATTCGCCCCAACACTTAGAGATGCCCGCCGTGAACCATCTACACACCACTATTCCACAAGCTTTTAAAAAGGCAACTGAACATTTGAAACAGGCTAAAGAAAGATACAAGAAAACCGCAGATCAACATAGAAGCGAAGCTCTGAAATATCAGATAGGTGACCAAGTTTGGCTGGCTTCAAGACACATACCTTGAAAGGGGACTCAAACCTTTAACCCCAAGTATTTGGGACCTTACACTTTTAAAACCATTATTAATCCCGTGGCCGTTAAATTGGAGTTACCGTCAAATATGCGAATTCACCCACCCTTTCATGTTTCACATCTAAAGCCAGTACAACCAGGGACAAGGCTAACTAAACCACCTAACCCCATCCTAATTGACGGGGAACCAGAATTTGAAGTAAAGAATATTTTGGACTCAAAAATAGTCAAATCAAGACTTTTTTATCTGGTTGACTGGAAAGGTTATGGTCCACAAGAAAGGTCATGGGAACCAAGTGACAATATTCATGCACCTCGATTGGTGAAAAAGTTCCACCAGAATTTCCCAGACAAACCGGGACCAGTGAGGAGAACAGCCTTAGGAGGGGCCTTGGGGGGGAGTGCTGTCACGATGCCTGTCCCCAGACATCCGGAACAGGTCCATCTGTCCAGGGAACAGGCACCAAAGAAGACACAGGAATTCCCAAAACCCTGCCTAGGGGCTATATGGGTTCAGTCCTGGCGACATAGGCACCAGGCTCATATTGCCAACTTTAAACTATGCAGGTCATCCTGCAAATAACTCATGTACAGGCCATCATGAGGCCATGAAGGGACTACTTTCCTTTAGGAACTATTTTGCTGCTTGGGTGTGGTACTGGAACTTCTTACCTGGGAACTACTTTTTTGATGCTATTTAAACCACGCCGAAGAGCAGCACACACTTCGCATTATTCTGCATCTTAGCAGCGTAATGCTCACTGTGTCTGCAGTCGAGCATCCAGTCTACAGCCACACCCATCTTGTGTCCGGAGCCGATCCTGGAGAAAAGGAAAGAAGAAGAGAAGGTTAGAACAGGGAGATTTACATTTGGTCATCATCTTTTCCTGGAGCAGCCACACCTGTGGATAAAGGAAAAGACATTAAAATAAACCGTGTCGCATTGCCAGCTGCAGCGCCGCGCCACACTCACCTGTCTTCGGAGCATCTCCACAACCCGGCGCAGCCCCCGTTGAATCTCCGCCCGAACCCTCAGCATCTGAAAAGGTAAGAACAAACAAAAGGTGAGCGGGGTTCCGCCAAAGACATTCTTAAACTTACCGCAAGATACTTACTCGGAATTTTACCGCTCGAGGCAGCGCTGGTCACCAATCTACGTGAGACATTTTAGGCAAGGCGCCACAGCTGCAAAGAAGATAGAGAACTATTGGTTATTTACATTTGGTACAATATTACTAGCTAGACAGTGCTTGGTACAAACTGACTCTTACCTAAGCGCTACCTTCATCCATCGAGGCAAACTCACTCCTTGGATCACGCTGCAAGGGAAAAGGTACGAAAGGGGCAAGAGTGAATTAACAGACATTTGAACTCTAAAAGAACTATACATTCGTTTTACACACTACTTACCTCGGAGTCATTGTTTTCTGGAACTTTGCCAAATACCTTTGGATCAGTGAAGTAACTGAACTTCTACGCGCCCCTGCACTCCACGTCATCCTTCCAAACAATAAGGTGAGACTTTATGAAGGGGAATACTGGAAGTTTTCAGGGAAAATAGTGTTAGTGTAACCTCTCAACCACGGGTGGCTAATCCCCTTTACTGCTTTTAGGAAAATATTCCTGCTGGCCAGGCAGACGAAACTGAGTGGGCAAGTGTAGTCGATCATCACTTCGCTACGAGTCACAATGGTGGAGACCGCAGCAGTCCAGCTTCGTTCGATGCCCCTGTGGAATCCAGGTGAGCATAACAGAATGCAAAGCCTTACTACAAATCTCCAACACAGCGTTATAGAGACCTCAGGGTCTGACCAATTAGCTCAACTACTGGGCGAACTAAGGGCTGAAGTGCAATCCGCCCGTCAAGAGACTAATGCTCTCAGGAAAGAACTGATTGTGGCAAAAGAACGTACGGATGATCTCGCAAGGCAATTACTTCTAGCTCAAGCTGGGCACACACCTGGACTCGGGCGAGATTCTGCCCAAGCTCAATCAAGTAATCCAGTGCAAGTAATTTTGCCCCCTTTCAAATGTATGGGCTGACGTTGTGCGCTTTTGCTGTGTGCGTTACGCCCGGTATTCGGGATGTGGAAGTGATGTGTGTGCCAGTGTGCGCCACACAGGGGTTTGGCGCACATCCCGGAAAATACATGCACAGGACCTTCTATGAATCACACGCGTGCAATTTGCATGTGTGTGCCATTTCTTTCACGCTTGTGCCAGATTGCCCCAGTAATTTCGGCGCACATCTATTCCATGAATTACCCCCAGAGTGTTTTACGGCTCCATGTTAGGAATCCTAAATTCAGTCAAATGATATTCACCCTCAACTCTCCCAATCCTATTATGCAGCCGTCATTTTTGCTTTTGTCACAAACTCTGTTGGATATCCTCTGTTCTGGTTTCCCTCAGGCATCTTCTGAGTTTCTTCCACAAAAGTAGTTTCATCTGAAATAATCCTTCATAGCCGTAGAAATTGGCTCTATGGTAGATTATCTTTTAGGTCCATGGAATGGTAACTGAGATAATCTAGAGAGTATTGTTGACATCCGTCTTTTTCCTGAAGATATGTGTGGTAACCTCAGTGGTGATGATTTTCATATCTACATCTTAAAAATGTAGTTGTGGTTCACCTATTTCCATGGTAAACTTAATGCAGGGATTTATGGAATTCATGAAATCTAAGAATTCAATGAATTCTTCTTTCTCGCCAGTCCATATCACAAAGATGCCATCTATGTATCTTCTCCGCATTAGTAATTTAGATGACCATTGGTTGTGTTGTAAAATGTGACTGTATTCCAAATGGTGCATAAGGATGTTTACATATGCCGGGGCCATTGCTGAGTCCATTGATGTTCCTGATGCATGTATATAGAATTGGTTATTGAAACAAAAGTAGTTATTGTGTAAGATTATTTTAGTGAGTTCAAGTGTGAACACCTTCGACGCTCAACAGTGTTCCTCCTGTAAGAGTGCCCACTCTAATGCCTCTAAAGTATTCAGTTGGCTAGAGTGTTATCAAAATCAGAGACCACAATGGCCAATGGAAAACAACAGACATAGCACCATCATCACAAACGCCATCTGGACAACAAGCTTTTTTAGGAAGAGGAAAACAGGGAGGAGACCAAAGAAAGCTAAGGTCTCAAAACAGATAGACAAGAAATTAGCAATCAATATCTCCACTAAGAACTTAACTAAAAAAACATGTTGCCATATTGAATCTACGTCCCTCCATCGCCTCCACACAAGGCTCCTCGTTCTTTGAAGAAAGAACCATCCTGTTCAGACTCATGCGCAAGATGTGTCTCAAAATATTCTTTGATCTACAACCATGTATCGATGATGTTTCAGCCTCATTTGACTACTTAGAGATAAGACCGAAAAGTGGCTATGACCCTCAGATTAACAACACTGCTCTGAACATCTTTGAGAAGAAGATGACATCGGATCTAAAGATCATAAATTATAATCAGATGATACATTGCAACATCCAGAAACAAGAGAGTAAATTTATCAGGGACTTGACGGATGATCAAACACTAACACTGAAACCGGCAGACAAAGGGGCAGCGTTGGTGATAATGGACACCATTTGCTATAACAATCGATGCATGGAATAACTCAGTGACCCCGACACTTACGTTAAAGTTGATACAGATCCTGTACAGGCCATTGGCATTCTGATTAAAGAAGTCCTCAATAAATCACTATATAATGAATGGATGAACCAGAAAACCAGATTATTTCTCTTGAAGGAATTTCCAATAACCCCTGTTTTCTATGGGCTGCCCAAGATTCACAAAGACCTTCGAACCATCCATTAAGACCAATATTGCTGGAAGAGAAAACATGTTCGACCCTTAGGCTATCTACCACAATAAAGTCTTGCAAGCCATTGTTCAGGCTACATCAACGTACCTGCGAGACACATCACAGTTTCTGAAGTGTCTGAAGGTTTTGGATACACTTCCCCCAAATTATATATATCAATCCCTCACAATGAAATGATAGAGGCATTAGAGTGGGCACTACTATGGGAGGAACACTGTCGAGCATCCAAGGTGTTCACACTTAAACTCACTAAGATATTCTTACACAATAACTACTTTCAATTCAATAATCAATTCTATATACAGGCATCAGGAACATCAATGGGTTCAGCAATGGCCCCGGCATATGTGAACATCTTTTTGTACCATTTGGAGTACAGTCACGTTTTACAACACAACCAATGGTCATCCAAATTACTTATATGGAGAAGATACATAGATGACATCTTTGCGATATGGACTGGCAAGAAAGAAGAATTGAGAGAATTCTTAGATTTCATCGATTCCATAAATCCCTGCATTATGTTTACCATGGAAATAGGTGAACCCCTACTTCTTTTCTTAGATGTAGAAATTAAAATCATCGACAATGAGGTTACCACAAATATCTTCAGGAAAAAGACAAATGTCAAAAATACTCTGCATTATCTCAGTTACCATGGCAGGAACCTAAAAGGTAATCTACCATACAACCAATTCCTACGGCTTAGAAGTATTATTTCAGATGAAACTACTTTTGTAGAAGAATCTCAAAAGATGTCTGAGAGATACCAGAACAGAGGAAATCCAACAGCGATTGTGACAAAAGCAAAAATGAATGCTGTAGAACAGGATCAGGAGAGTCCGTTGACCCCGAAACATAAATATAGTGAAACCCCATTCCTGTACTCCACAAAGTTTTCCAGCCATAGTCATCATTTCACAAGTCTCCTCGAGAAAAATTGGAGATGGATCAAACTCGGTCCACATCTAGATATACTCTTTGCAAACCTACCAATGTTTGCCTGTAAGAGAGGGTGGAACTATCGGGACCAACTAGTGAAAGCAGAGCGACAAGCCACACTGAAATAACAGATTCTGCATATTTGCAAAAATTGTACTTTTCCGTTCCTAAGCTGCAACAACTGCAATAACGCCATGAAAGGTACCAGCGTAAAACATCCACGCTCTGGCGCAAAAATTCCCCTGAGAGATTCTGCTGCATGCAAATGTAATGTAATCTGTGGCTTGAGTTTCCATGTCGTATTTTTTACATTTTACAGACAACCAGACGAGCAAAGGAATGGTGGGATGAGCATAAAAGTAATATTCAAATGCACAGTACCAAATCCCCAGTTGCCAGGCATTTCATAAAGAAAAGACATACAGTTGCGCAATTATGATGTGTCTCACTTGAAGTTGTGGGGAAATCACAAAGAGGAGATGATTTCATTAAAGGACTGACTCAGAGAGAACTATACTGGATAGACAAGCTGGATGCTGTACAGCCAACAGGGATGAATGAAGAATTCTACTTGGTGGTATTCTTCTGAGATATGAGAATTATACCAACTGTCTATTTGAAACTGAACCACTGTGACACTAAACATATAATTACACCTAAACACCCAATGAGATACTCTTCTCCAGCAGGATATGAATGTTTAGACATATCAGAAACGGGTATGATATATAATATCATCTGGTGTTGTGTATATAAGGACCATTGTAAGGACTGGACTGACTAGAGAGGTCCTATCAGATTGTAAGCAGTTGAGGGTGATTATCATTCAACTGGATTTAGGCTTCCTAACATGGAGTCGTTAAACACTCTGTCTTTTTCCTTAAATCTTTAAGAACAGCCAACTGTATAAATTCGTTTCTCCAGGGTTCTGCCTAACTTTGGATGCCTAGCTACAGAATACGCATCAGTGGGCCTTTTGTGTCCCACAGTCTTATCTATTAAAGATGGGTACTCTTTGCCACTTTCCAAAATCATTTCTTTACATATGTTTTCTTCCCACTTGGACTAAATACACCAGGTCCTAGATACCTGGCACATGGGTAATACCAGAATTTGGTGCCAGCCCTCGTGTGGGTCTTTATGGGTTTTCAATACAACTGCCAAATTAGCCGTCATTTCATTGACGTTGTTTACATATGATATGATCGCATCTTCATGCAATGAAATTGCATGCACTACCGCTAAGTATATCTAGCGATTGTCATAGAGATGCCGGCTCCTTCACCCGCAGGAAGCCTGCTCTCCCCGCTATGATCGTCTACAGTTCGAGATAAATAGATCTTACCCTTTTCTTTACCAGCTTCTTTAATAGACCGCACAATGAAGAACGGGCCTGTCTAGCATAGACCCTTCTCGGAATGTATTTGGGTTTTAGATACCTTGTCACAACGATACCTCATTAACTATTATTATATTACTGACTGCCAGAGCACCGATCACGTGTTGGGGTTTGTCACACTGATTAGATCATGCAGACGTTCAGTTAATTGTCCAAGAAGGTTCCTTAAACTAAGCTGTCTTCGTTTAACTTTTGGATAGAACACTATTTGAAATACCCGGTCTGGGTTACTCTTCCCGCTGCAAAGACTGCCTAATCCATTTAAGAATAAGTATCAAAGTAGGTCACACATCTGAGTATTACCCATAGCAAATAGTGAAATAGCCATGGGCTCACTGTACATAAAATATTGCTATTCTGGTGACCCGACTGTTTGAAAAGATCAAGGAATGCATTTACACTTTTGAGGATTTGAAATCCGTCCTGTTGGACATTAGGACCCCGGTGTCCAGAAATCCAGGTGATTGATTACCTAATGCATGCAAGTTAGATATCTTGCCAATGAATTAATGTGAATGTGAACATTGAATACTGATGAGATTATGTTCTCTTTATATTATAGGTTCTGTCTAGAAAAACTTGGAAATATATGTTGTCAAGTTTACTGCTCCTGATGAAGGCTAGTTTAGCCGAAACGCATAGAGCTCGTTATTAATGAAGGTACACATTGATTGATTTTTTTCTTTGTCATACTTTTGTCATTTAATTATTAGATATCATATATTGTCACTAATCACATTGTTCATTATTTAATATTTTGTAAATTATCTTACTTAAAAGTGAATACTGGCATTTCATAACTACTGACTGGAAACAGTTGATTGGTGTGGAGGGGGCGCAAGAGTCTCATTAAATAGGACCTTCTTTTTCCTTGTATATATTGGTCGGCCTTATGCCAGGGCTTTTTTATTCTCCCTGCACCCTCAATCTAAGTACTTGCATTCACTCTGATTACTCACCTTCCTATAATTTTCTAATACGGTGTGCATGTATAGAGATATTTGCAGTCAATTTTAACAAACAATGAATGCACAATCATGTGTGACTGGTGTCTGTGGAGTACATTGCATAACAACAATTTGCAGCAATGCTGGTATATGAGTGGATTCGTCTTGGGACATCAACCCCACAAGGGGAAGGTGCACCAAGATTGGACTGGCTGTGTGGGTAGGATTACTATTAAACACTCTTCCAATGGGAAGGCACATAACAGCCTATACACATGTGTAATGTGCAAGGAAACACTCACCACCACCCTCTTAAAGAGGTGTCACAGCACAAAAACAGCTGCAGAAGCCATCCTCATGACAACTCGCCAACTAAGGCCTGACAGTGACACCCACCCCCAACTAGGATCCCGCAACCAGGCCCACCGTGATAATGTTGAAAAAACAGAATGCATACACAAACCGTCCTAACAACAACATGTGGCACATGTACCCATGAAGCCGGACCTGTTCCCACCAAACAAGTAAGATAAAAGCAACCCCAGACGATGCCAGACTCCATGCCAACAACCACAACACAAGTCACACCCTGAGTGCACTTCACTTACCTGTACATGTTATCCACCGGCTTTAATCCACTGCATCCCACCTGCAAATTCATTTGCAAATTGCAGAGACATGCATTGCAATAACTTCAAGATAATGGCCATCCATAACAACTCATGTAGGGAACACAAAAGTAGGCATACACCATCCAGTGTACAAGGATCACAGAGTGCAAAAGGGTGACAGGACACAGAGTAACAATTGATGAGCAGTGGAGTGGAATGGGAAAGAGTTAGAGAGAGGGACAGGAAAAAACATTGCAAGGAGGAGACTGTCTGGAGCGTAGATGAGGACGGACCTGACTGACATCACGGCCACCATTATGAAGAAGATTGCCCCTGACATTCTAGCAGATATTACTGCGGCCATAAACAACTCTTGCCAGTCAGGACTGGTTCCTTCAGAGCTGAAATCTGCGAGGGTCATCCCCTTCTCAAGAAGCCATCACTTGATCCCACTATTCCTGCCAATTTCCATCATATCTCTCTGCTTCCCTTCCTGTCCAAACTCTTGGAATCTCACATCACACCTCTCATATCCTCTTTTCTGGAATCTTCTAAAATCTTCAACCCTGCCCAGGCTGGTTTTAGGCCAGGGAGGGGTATGGAAAGTGTGCTTGTTTCTATGCAAGACGACATGTTCAGGCTAGTTGATGCGGGTTGAGTCAGTGCTTTGATTCTGTTGGATCTGTCAGCTGCGTTTGACACGGTTGACCACCCCATCCTCCTCTCACGCCTGGCACAGATTGGGATATCTGGCCCTGTCCTTGCATGGTTTGCCTCCTTTCTCTCAGACCGTACACAGACTCTTGCCATGCCCCCTTTTCTCTCTTCTTTCTGCCTCCTCACTTGCGGTGTCCCACAGGGATCCTCACTCTCCCTGATCCTGATCAATATCTATATCTGGGCATTGGTCTGCCTCATCCGCTCCTACGGACTCAATTGTTACTCCTATGCTGACGACACTCAAATCCTGATCCGTCTAGATCAGGATCAGGCTGATGTCTCGTCATGCCTTCATAACTGTCTGAGGGCAGTCGGTTTTTGGATGGACCAGAATTAGCTCAAACTTAATGGCGATAAGACATAGGTAACAGTGGTGGGCTGTCCTTCTGACCCCTGTGGACCTCTGTTTTCTGGCCCACCTCTCTAGGTCCTCTTCTCAGTCCAGTTAATAAAGTGAAAAATCTCAGTGTCATTTTTTCTGCCTGCCTCTCTATGTCCAACCAGGTTACTGCTGTGTGCCAGTCTGCCCATCATCAGATCAGGGTCCTCAAGAGGGTCCTACCCATGATACCGGAAGCCATCCGCTCCCCCGTGGTGGCTGCGTTAGTCCTTTTGCGGTTGTATTACTGCAACTCTATATATCTGTAGCAACCGATCGGCCTCACACAGCGGCTTCAGCGCATGCAGAACCTGGCGGCCAGGTTAACCATGCCTCTCCCTACGGTGCTCACATTTCGCCAGTGCTCCATCGACTCCATTGGCTTCCGGTGGCCCAGCGTGTCCATTTTAAGTGGCTGTGCATTGTTCATCGGGCGATCCACGGCCAAGGAGCCGAGTTTCTGCAGTCCAAATTCTTTCGTTATATCCCTGAAAGTGACTTACGCTCCTCCACCACTAACCTAATTACTGTTCAAAGTTTTAACCGTGAAAGGATCAGCAGCAGGGCCTTCTCCATTGCAGCTGCTAAACTCTGGAACAATCGTCCACTGTCACTCAGAAGCACCTCCAACCATCTTGGTTTTAGAAGAGCTCTTAAAACCATCCTATTTTAGCCCTCTATTTCCACTGGTTCTTCCCCTTTAGCAAGCAGCTCTCCTCTGCAGCGCCATGATGCCCTTGGGCGACCGTGCCCTCTATAAGTTCAGATAACATAACATAATATAACAGTATAGACAAGAAGATGGAGACATTAATACCTCTTTAAGTAGCATTCTGGTTGGGGATCATCGAAGGAACACAGATGGACAAGAACCAAATCTAGTGCTACATGAAGGACACAAGTGGGTGATGGTGAAGGGAAGACTGGTATAGAATGGGCACATGTGAAAGGTCAATAATCAGATCTACATCAGAATAAACACCCTCAGCACACACCACAGCATGCAAATCACCCAAAGACCCATGTACGCTACATCCCTGCAAAGAAGGCACTTCCTCACGTATGGATGCATAGTTTGTATGCATGCTCACCTGTGACACACTGAGATGTTCGGAGATTGTCTGCCTGAAGGGATCCATCTCCTCATGGATCAGTGTCCTAGTGGCTGACAGTTCTTCATGGATAACAGTCCTCATGGTGAACATTTCATGCCTCAGGGCTGCACTGTGTGCCTGAAGATCAACCCGTCGCCCCCTAATGTTCGTCTCCATGTGCAGTCTGTAGGAGCAGAATGAGGACCGCATGACTTGAAGCTGTTGCTCTACATGGGCCACTGGTGGGGTCCTGGATGTCTTATCTGTCCCCTCAGATATCTTGTACAACACACTCCCATGTTGGAGGTGGCACGCAACATCTGCTGCTCCCACTCTGTCTCCCCAGCCTGCACACGTCCCACATGCATGCAGGTCCCACGGCAGCCAGATGCAAGGTTCCATGCATGTTGCTGTGGTTGCCCTGTCATTGGTTGCAGGTCTGCAACCGTTCCTTGGACATCAGCCCCAGCACCTGAAGCCAAATCATGTGAGGGCAGCCTTGCAGCCATAACCACTGCTGATGGGTGAACAACCCCTGACTGGCCCTGAAAAGCCAGCAGCCATGCCGTAGACTCACAGGCCCCACCTGATCCACCCATTGGGCCACTCAACTTTGCCCTCTTTGAGGTATGCACATCAGGTTCAGCATCAAAGCTAGCTGAGTCCGAAGAGTCGGAATAGTTTGCAGCACAACTCAGATTGGTCTGGCGCACCAGTGGGTTCTCACGGCCTACCACGCCACGTCCCCCACTGGTGGACTGATGCACTATTAATTCTTCCTCCTCCTCCTAATCATCTGCATCTGGAAGGAGACAGACATATTGAGTCATGATCAAAGAGACAACAATGCACATATGTTCCAATGTGCACTCTAACAAGAAATGGCAGGACACGCACCCATCAGACAGCGTGCATTCCCACACTTGGTCCAGTAAGCAACAGATGCATGGCATTTTCTGACAAGTTCCCCCATCCCCCCCGACACACATCATGACCATGCCAGCAGTGGGCACACTGACATTCAACAGTGGTGTAAACACACAATGAGCGGCCATTCAGCTATTAAGCCGCCACACACCAGGGGAAAAGTAATGCACATGTGACATTTGAATGTTCAATGACATCACATGGGAACAGGCAGACATCCATTTCCTCAGACAACACCACGGTCAACACATGACACACTTATCAGGTCTGGGATAGGGAAATGGAGACAATGATGACCTGCAGGAAGGCGTGGAAAGGGAAGAAGACCATGAGTAGGTACACATGAAAATGTGTCTTCTAGTCAAGGTCCAAGAAGTGCAAAGAGACGGTGAGTGGATCTGGCAAGGTAAACAAGGTCAACCGATCCACAAGAGGGTGAGGTCAGTGGCCCCATGAAGTGGTCCCAGAGTGTGGGAGGGTAAGAGGGAGCATGTGTCTCAATGGGTATGCTCTCTGTGTCACTGGAATTGAGTCAAAATGTATATGGTCTGTGGACACTCATGCAAATACACTCTGGGAACAGGACAATGTGCATTGACAGACAGCTCAGATATATATCGTGACAAGGAAACCCATGGTAGCTGGTGACAAATGGAACATGCAACTCTGCATGACATGGCATGAAAGTTAAAATTTGTCTGCATTCACCGGTCTGGCATTGCAGACTGAAACGCAACAAGAATGTAGCACTGAACAGTACATGTAGGTGTCACATGGTGCACATGTGCCGGGGGAGTAACCTAGGGGGATGTGTCCTGTCACACAGACACATGCCACAAATGGCAGCAACACGGGCCATGCCCAGCATAATGGCCATTTGACATGAGTCTGTATGTCACAGGACAGGCTTTACCCAGGTCTGTCATACAAAGGGAACCAGATGTAAATGTAATTGGTTATTTATAGCATGCTTAATTCCCAGAGGTTTCTAAGCGCGGATCTGGGGATCAAACCTGTGTTGCTCCACGTCACCTTGCTTCCAATGCGAGTGCGTTACCTCTGAGCTATCCTGCTGAGTCCGAATGTGTCAATACACATATGATGTGGGTGATGCATGAGTGGCAAAACACAGAAGGTGCAATGACGGAGACTCACCTGATGTGTCCTCATAATTCTCTAGGTCTCTCACGCATTGTAACTGCTCAATGAGGATCAATTGGCTTATGGCCTCTTCATGCCTTGTCAGCTGCTTCTCCTCTGCTTGACTCCCTCCAGTTGCAGTTGCAGAGGCCAGGTTGACACTCAGCTTGTGCTTGGTGCGATCAGTGAGATCATTCCAGTGCTTCACCACCTGCTCCGCTTTGCGCATCTCCACCCCTAAGGCATTAATCTGGTCTGTGACACAATGCCAATGCACCTTATGTTGTGCGTGTGTGTGTATGTGTGCTCCCAGACTACAGGCATATGTCATGATGGTGATCAGTCATGTAGTCAATGAGGATTAGGAGCACCTCATCAGTGAAGTTCGTCTTCCTCTGCGGGCCAGTGTCCTGTGACGTGGGTTGGGGTTGAGCCTCTTCCTTCCCAAGTGACATGGGGTGTTGGAGCTGCTCCTGTCTGGCTGGAACTACGCTGGTATCCAGGTGCTGGGCCACCTTTGGACTGTAGCCTGCCATGTCCTCCTGAGTGTTACACTCACCTGGCCTCTGCAGAGGTGTTGGGGCATGGTTGCAGCCCTCCCTGAGGTGAGGTCGCTCGGGTCCGACTTCGCCCCCTGCACTTATGTGGTGACTGGTGGTAATAGGTGATGCTGCTTGGGACGGCTCCTACGTGGAGAATAGGGGGTGTTAGTATGCCAGCTTGTGCACCTGATCCCCTTCCAGACCCCTTCTCCCAAACCGTGGTACCCGTGGGATGCGCTGTCCCTGGAGAGCTCACCTGTTGATTAGTTTTGGCGAGCACTCCACCCTGCTGCTTCTGGCAGGGGCGCTTGTATGATCTGGACTGAGTTCCTTCAATGGTCCCTTGCACGTGGTAGTCCAGTCATGTTGCGACTAAGCCACTATACTTCAGGTAAGTGTTCCTGTTTGCCTTTGTCTTTCCTCTTCTGTTTTTGTTGTATTGTAAAGTTTGTTGTCTTGTATTGCTCTACGTTCCACTTTTGATGTTTGCTCTTTTGCTTTCTTACCTTGAAGGTGATGTTGCCGGCCCGGCAGAAGCTGCAGAACTCGAGGTGGCAGCCGAGGGAATGAGGAACGAAGCTGCAGTGGTACAGTATCTGGTAAATTGTTAACTAGGGGCGTGCAGGGTTCAAATGCAGCACATCCCTAGGACAGGTGCTCTAACCTTGTCTTTCTTCTTTTTCACAAGGTCCGAGTTTGTGGATGCAGAGTGCAGTGTTGCAGCAGCGGGATCAAGATCACTGGATGTCAGAAGATGAGTCTGCAGATGAAGCGATGAAGCACCAGTTTCCTGGAGGTGAGTATGCAGGAGAACGCCTGGTTTCAAAGGTAAGTAAACTGGTCCAAGCTGCGGTGAGCGTCACGTTGCACATGAGTGCACAGTAACGCGAAGCACCGGCCTTAAGGATGGAGCAGCTTATATAGCTGAGCTTCGGAAGCCATGCCCACCAGGTTCAGCCTGCCTGCCACACCCTACCACACCCGATGAGTCAGCACATGAAGACCAAGCCTAGGGAGCTACATCCGATGAGTCAGCACATGGGGATGTTCTCTGGAACAAAGGCTTTCAGCTCCTGGAAAGTTCTTGTAAAATAAAAGCACTCCTGCACTGAAAAAAAGTAATAGCACTACTGCACTGAAGTAAAGTGTTCCTGCTCACATCTCTATGTGAGCCTGGTGCCAAAGGCGCCAGGACTGAATCAAGTCAGGGCCCCTGTGTTCATGGGTCCCAAAGGGACATACATAAGTGAGTCAAGTGACCCATTGCCCCCATCACTAGATGGTGTGGCTTTTGTGTTCTGGGGCCGGTGGCCATGACACTGAGGCAGATGTCTCCACACCAGGTCCTGACCCCGTGGGGCTGGGGCAGATGTCTCCACAATACATGCTGACCCCCTGGGGCTGGGGCAGGTGTATCCACACCAGGCCCCCATACCCCTAGGTCTGGGGCAGATAGTTCCTCACCACATCCCTCACCCCGACCCTGTCTACCCTCTTTCCCTCATGGGGCCTTTCCTCTCATGTCACAGGTGTAAGGGGTGAATAGAAGGGACACCAGTTATTGTCCTGGTCAAAATAAGTAAGGGGACATTCCATGTGATGTGCAATGTAGGTGTGTGGTCTAGCAAGGCTCAAGTGTCCACCAAAGTGGAAAATAATCTGGTACGCAATACGCAGTGGCACTCAAAAACACAAAAACTGAATACGCGCTACACGGACAGCTTCCGATAATGAAAAAAAGATGTACGCAATACACAGTGGCATGCACAAACTGAAAAATTGCATTACGTGACAGACCACGGGCATCAAAATGAGGATAGAAAATATGCGTGTATGTGCAGAGGCATAAACCACCCCTCCCAAAAGAAAAAAAGGAACAATACCTGAAGGGACCGGATCGCATGACACCCCAAAATACATGTAAACAACACTACTCCAACTTCGTTCCTAGGCGCACAGCCAGTGATGTGTTTCCACATCCTTATTGTTAGGCAGAATCACATGCAGTACCCTTTGGGAACACTACATGCAATTAAGACTACACGTGTAAGTACAATTTCACCTTCGGTACAAGCCTGTACTACACAGTAAAGTGGTAGTGATGGCTGAGCAGCCAGACTTATCTCAAGAGTTGAGTGAGCAGTAGAACAAGTTACACAAAGGACCAACAAATACAGTGGTTCAAACAAACACTTACTCAAGGTATCTTGGTAAAAGAATATACATGTATTTACACAGTCAGTTCAAAAACATTACACTAGCAAGAGCAGCTCAATATCACACACTAATAAAACACAAATACACAACCGGTAAGTAAATGAACAAGTTCAACTCACCTGAAGTGGGAGCAAAATGGCACTTTAGATACTTCCAAAAGGGGTAAAAAGACAAGGTTATAAGAATAGACAGCCCACATACTTTCATAGACAGGGCAAAGGGTTTCAGTAAACTACAACCATCAATTCAGTTCATAGGCCTGGGCCAAAGTCAATGGTTCAGAGTCTTTGTCTAGGATAGCAAAGTTTTGGTAGTAAATGGTTAAGTCTTTGCCATGGTTTTTAGAAGAATTTGGGTAGGCGAAAAGTTTGACTAATGTTTAAGGAAGGACAAGCCTTCAAAGTCGGGAAAGTTTCACGCACTTTCTCCGTGGCCGGAAAGCTTTCTGGACCGTGTTTGCACAGTACCTTGTAAGTGAAGAAAAGCTGTACCTGAGGCAGTTGTTCCTGGCAGTTCGAGCAGATCTCGCTGTTCCTGAGCTTCAGTCGTGGGGACAAGAAGGAGGACGTCGGGAGGTTCCTGCACTGCCCAGGGATGAGGCCACAAGCTTGACAAAACATCATTTTAAGGTGTGAGTGCCTTAAAGTCCACAAGCTAGGTTCCTTCCCTCTGGCTATCCGGTTTTCAACAGCACTCTGAAGAAAATTCTACTGGATGTGGACAGTGTCCAGGTGGCTTACGAGTTGGTTGTTCCCACCAAACTCAAGGGAAGAAGTTAACCTTGAAGGGCTTCTCTGTCAATGGAGTTTCTGGCAATTCATACCTGCTGCAGGACTTCACCGGTTATCCAGGAGTTGCAACAGTCCTCTTCCTTCAGCTCGTCTTCGGTTCTTTCGTTCCAGCGGTCGACTCTGCTTTCCAAGTCCCAGGGACCTGCTTTTAAACAGCTTTTCCCCATTCATTCCAGCTTGGCTGTCACTCACACAGCAGGGTGGCTGTCCTTGCAGACAGCCAGCCAGCCAATCACGCCAGAGTGCATTCAGGTCTCATGGTAGACTAAGCACAGGGAGTTTTCGGGCACTTCCCTCACATCCTGTCCACCCCACACACTCAGGGGCAAGAGGAGGGCTTCAGCACCGAAGCCTGCCAAAGGCCAACGAACAAAGGAACCAAACCTGGTTTGGCGTGCAGAGACAAACACAAGAAGGACTTTTCCTAGAAAAAATGGCGAAAAAAGATGACCAGAGTCTGTTTTTACAGATAGGTCTGGGGCGCCATGTTGAAAAACATGGCTGACCCGATTTTTAGCTACCGTTGTTAGCGGTCGGGAACAATCATGGTAGTTTGATCTAAACCACTGCCTCCAGCCATTTAAAGTAGGAAAAAATACCAGTTGACTGTTGCTTGAGTGTTTTGACTCAGGCGAAGCTAAGTGACCCCTCCAGCACTCTATAGGAAGATAGTGTGCTGGGTCTGTATATTTAAAGATACTAGTAAGGTCAATTTAACTTTACATGCTCTGGGAGATGGTGGTCAGTCCCAGAGAAGTTATTTAAACCTTGGGAAGTCTGAAAGATATCCCTGTCCCACTGCACTGAAGGTGCTGTGTGACACACAGAATAAAGATGCTGCCCATGGAGTTGTTTTAAAACTCCATAACCAAATAACACAAAAGTAAAACACACATCAAAATACATGGAAGAGTGGGAAAAAAGGCTCACACTCTTGCCAGGTAAAAAATCAAATCTTAGAAATCCAGCAAAGTTGCTGGGGGTCTCAAAAGGTAAGGGACATTAACACATTTTGAGAATTCTCCCTAATACGTGTCCCCCTCAGGCTAAGGGACAGGAGAATTTAATCCACTCCTGGATGAATCTCCTTACTCCAGTCGCTCAAACATCCTGGAGAGACCATCAGCATTTTGGTGTGACACCCAGACCAGTGTTCGATGGTAAAATCAAACCCTTGCAGGCTGATTGACCACATCAGTAGTTTAGGGTTTTCCCCTTTCATTTGTATCAAACATCTCAAGGGTTGGTGGTCAGTCTGAATCACAAAAGTAGATCAATACAAGTATGGTCTAAACTTCTTCATCGACCACACAATAGCAAAACATTCTCTTTCAATGGTTGCCCACCTTGTCTCAGGTTTCTTCAGCTTCCGTTTGATGAAGCAAATGGGGTGCTCCCTACCTTTCTCATCCAGTTGACTCAGAACTGCACCTACACCTGTATTTGAAGCATATGTCTGCACAATGAAGGTTTGGTTGTAGTCAGGAGCTCTTAGGACTGGAGCTTGACAAAGGGCTTTCTTTCGGCATTCAAATGCTTGAGTGCACTCCTCATTCCACCTGACCTTTTTAGGGAATTTGGGAGAGGAGGCCACATTCAAGGGAGAAGCTATGGTCCCATAGTTCTCTATGAAGTTCCTATAGTAACCAGTGAGGTCTAGGAAGGCTTTTGCCTGGGTTTGAGCAGAAGGGGTGGCCCAGTTTTGTACAGCCAGTACCTTGCTAGGCAATGGCCTGATTTCATCTCCTCCTACCTCATGTCCAAGATAGACCACTTTGCTCTGACCAATTTGACATTTGCTAGCCATTATGGTCGGATGGGCCTGCTCAAGAGCCTCCAAAACATATCCTAAGTGGTCAACATGTTCCTTCCAAATAGGGCTGAACGCTGCAATGTCATCCAAGTATACAGAGGTCCTCCATCCCATTCAGAACTTGATTAACCATCCTTTGGATTGTAGCAGGTGCATTATTTAGTCCAAAGGGCATTACCTTAAACTGGCCTGCTGGTGTGGTGATTGCAGTTTCTCCTTGGCATGGTCTCTCAGTGCTATTTGGCAATAGCCTGAAGTAAGATCAAATGTACTAAGGTACTTGGCAGAACCAAATTTATCTACCAGTTCATCTGTCCTTGGTAAAGGGTGGGCATCAATCTTGGTGTCTGCATTAGGAGCTCTATAGTCCACACAGAATCTCAACTCCTTGGATCCTGCTTTTGGTACTAGAACAATTGTACTAGACCATGGACTTGTAGAGGGCTCCATTAGAAAACCCACCTATTTCAATAGCTCCCTGACAATCCAGGGCATTTTCTTTCCTGGGCATTTCATGATAGACCTGATTTGCCTGGTCTCTTAACGATCTTCTCACTCCCTATGCTTTCTTTTTCGTCATTAGGATGTTCTCCGCGCCCTGATGCCTGCAGGCTG
Source organism: Ambystoma mexicanum (assembly GCF_040938575.1). Taxonomy (NCBI): domain Eukaryota; kingdom Metazoa; phylum Chordata; class Amphibia; order Caudata; family Ambystomatidae; genus Ambystoma; species Ambystoma mexicanum. The sequence continues at coordinate 1,173,381,925 of NC_090930.1, read as the reverse complement.
TCGGCACGTTATAAACACATAGAAATAGAAATAGAAAAAAATCTTGTTGACGTCCTACTTTATGTGTGATCTGACATGATCTGACATCCTGTAACCTTTGCTTCTAACAGGTAAACAGTCACCAGTGAGAATATCATGCTGGCCCCAAGGGGTCAAGCCTGGAGATAGTGAAAACAGAGAGGCAAACTGATTTAACAGAAACGTGCACTATTCCTGTTGTTCAGGTGTCAGATTAGAAGAGAGATTAACTCCTTCTATTTTCTCATCTAAAGGCTGGCCTCTGAGTAGGTCAGGTAGAGGTTCACTCTCCTCCTCCCCTTGAACTGAAGCTAGAAGCAAATCTCCCACTTCTGGTCTTGAGACATAAGCTTTTAGAAGGTTGGTGTGAAAGACTCTGGGAGCCTCATTAGGATTGCCCAAGTCCACCAGATAGTTTACCTCTCCAAGTTTACCCACAACCTTTATTGGTCCTATCCATTTGTCCTGTAAGGCCTTCTGCCGTGTAGGTACCATAACTAGAACTAGCTGGTCTTGAGAAAACTCAACCATGTTGGCCTTCTGGTCATGCCAATGCTTCACCAGAGCCTGACCTGCTTTCAAGTTATCTGATGCTTCTGCCATCATGTGTGACATTCTCCTCTGGAGACCTATCACATAGTCCGGGGGCTCTCACTGGCTGGGGGACCCCTCCAACCTCTCCTTAATAAGGGCCAACGGGCCTCTAACTGGATAGCCATAGAGAAGCTTAAAGGGACTTAATCCAACTCCCTCCTGAGGGACTTCTCTATAAGCAAATAGAAGGTATGGCCGTAGAAGGTCCCGCTTTCTTCTAAGGGGTTCCTCTAAAGCACCTATAATGCTCTTCATTGTACAGGTGAACCTCTATAACAATCCATTGGTCTGAAGATGGTAGGCATTTGAGAACTTGTAAGTTACTCCACAGTTTTTCCACATGGCCTGCATGTTGTGGGACATAAAATTCGATCCCCTGTCAGAGATAACTTCCTTAGGAAAATCTACCGTGGTAAAAATACCAAGTAGGGCCTTAGCAACAGCCTGAGCTGTAACAGTCCTCATAGGTATGGCTTCAGGATACCTAGTAGCATGGTCTTCTACAACCAGGATAAACCTGTTTCCTGAAGATGTTGGAGGGTATAAGGGACCAGCAATGTTGATTCCTACCCTCTCAAAAGGGCCTTCCACCACTGGGAGAGGCACCAAGGGTGCCACATTCTTGGCTCCACTCTTGCCAGAGGTTTGGCAAGTGTGACAGCTCCTACAGAACTTATCTACATCAGACCCCAACTTAGGCTAGTAGGGGGTGGGAAGCAAGATGTTAACAGCCCCCCTGCACCTGCAAGGCTGTATGTGACCCCGGTGATGTAGTGATGGGTCACGCAATGCTCAGGCACCCCAAAACTGCAGTAAAACCATGCACGCAACCCTGCAGCCTACGTGCGTGGAATCAACCTCCCGCAGTACGCGGTGGCACCCAGTAACACGAATAACGCATACGCGTGGGACATGCAGGCTACTATGACCTCGAAAATGGGTGCGATACACAGGGGCACCCGCAGTGGGAAAAATGCCTTTGAAGGAGGCGGTAGGCCAGTTTGTCAGATGGTTTGCCTGACACATTCCATTTCCACTCAGCCTCCCTACACTTGCGTTTAAGCGCAGCCAGGTCCGAGTCATTCCAAGAGTTGCACTTTTTGGAAGGCTTCAGTTGGACCCTCATGACAGGGGCAAAAGTGTCAAGGGTGTTGGAGATAGAGATATTGAGGTTATCGAGGGCTGTGTCAGGGTGGGAGTCAGCCGAGGGAGTAGGTGGAGGAGGTATAAGCAGCTACTATCACTTTTTTCATGAGTCTGGTAACTTTGAAGCCCATTGGCTGTGCCGAATGTATTGCAGCAAGAGGAGAGGAGAGCTTAAGGTGTGTAGAGAGAAGATAGTGGTCTGTCCAAGAAAGGGAGGTAGTGAGGTAGTGAGAGGGATAAAGAGAGGGTTATCAGTAGAGATGAGAGCATCCAAGGTGTTGCTCGGGGCGTGCATGGGGCCAGAGGGAGAGATAGAAAGGACGAGAGAGTTGCAAATGTTGCAGAAAGGACCTGAGTAGTCAGAAGAGTCCAAATGGATGTTCAGATCACCCATCAGGAGGTGTTGAGAGGAGGGGAAGAGTAGGGAGGAGACCAGGTCAGCCCATTCTAAGAAGAAGAGATTGGACTGACTTGGTGGCCGATAGAAGGTGGTCATAATGAGAGAAGATTTTGTGGATAGTGAGAGTCTGCAAACTAGGCACTCGAAGGAAGAGTAGACCCAATTAGGGATGATGGACACAGGTATCGATTATGGATTGTTGCGGAAGCTTCTAATGTGACCTGTAAACAAACAGGATACGGGAGCTTATTAAAGCCGATCAGTTCGGTCTAGTGGTGAGAGCCGCAACAGTGGAGGTGTCTTTATGCCCCAACACTGCGCGTTAGCCGTATATTACGGGCATGCATTTCAAAATAATGCTACATGTATGGACAAGGGGGGTGGGGGCGAACGGGATCTACTGCACTTACTGATGTTCTTCGTGCACCGGTATCCAAAATCCTCACAGCCACTTCCTAGTTTGTCAGCCGTGTATGTCCTTGGTCTAAAGTGAGTTGCTTAGACCGAGGACAGATACGGCTGACAAAGATTTCTGGAAAGTGTTTGCACAAGTTAAGAAAAGCTGTAGATGAGGCAGTTGTTCCTGGCAGTTCGAGCAGATCTCGCTGTTCCTGAGCTTCAGTCATGGCAACAAGAAGGAGGACGTCGGGAGGTTCCTGCACTGCCCAGGGATGAGGCCACAGGCTTGGCAAAACTTTGTTTTAATGTGTGAGTACCTTAAAGTCCACAAGCTGGTTTCCTTCCTCTGGCTATCCGGTTTTCAACAGTACTCTGAAGAAAATTCGACCAGTTGGGGATGGTGTCTAAGTGGCTTACGAGTTGGTTGTTCCCACCAAACTCAAGGGAAGAAGTTAACCTTGAAGGGCTTCTCTGTCGATGGAGTTTCGGGCAATTCGGACCTGCAGCATGCCTTCACCAGTCGTCTTGGAGTTGCAGCAGTCTTCGGTTCTTTCGTTCCAGTGGTCGACTCTGCTTTCCATGTCCCAGAGACCTGCTTTTAAACAGTTGTCCCCCATTCATTTGAGCCTGGCTGTCACTCACACAGCAGGGTGGCTGTCCTTGCCAGACAGCCAGCCAGCCAATCATGCCAGAGTGCATTCAGGTCTCCTAGGAGAATAAGCACAGGGAGTTACGGGCACCTCCCTCACATCCTGTCCACCCCAGACAGTCAGGCACCAGAGGAGGGCTTCAGCACAGAAGTCCGCCAAAGGCCAACGAACAAAGGGACCAAACCTGGTTTGGCGCGCAGTGACAAACACAAGAAGGACTTTTCCTAGAAGAAATGGCGAAAAAAGATGATCGGAGTCTGTTTTCACAGATATGTCTGGGGCGCCACATTGAAAAACATGGCTGACCCTATTTTTTGCTACCGTTGTTAGCAGTCGGGAAAAATCATGGTAGTTTGATCTACACCACTGCCACCAGCCATTTAAAGAAGGAAAAGGTAATATTTGACCGTTACATGAGTGTTTTGACTCTAGGCAAACCCTCCAGCTAGGCAACCCCTCCAGCACTCTATAGGAAGATAGTGTGTGGTGCGTCTGTAAATTTAAAGAGACTAGTCAAGTCAAATTAACTTTACATGCTCTGGGAGACAGTAGTCAGTCTCTGGGAGATGTTAGTCAGTCCCAGAGAAGGTATTTAAACCTTGGGAAGTCTGAAAGACATCCCTGTGCCACTGCACTGAAGGTGCTGTGTGACACACAGAAAAAGATGATGCCCATGGAGTTGTTTTAAAACTCCATAACCAAAGAACACAAAAGAGGTGAACTGTGAACGCAGGTGCAGGCTCTCAACGAGTGTCAAGAATAGATGTAGTCTGCTGGTGAGTAGGCATGTGGGTCAATGCCTGATGGGACATGTGTTTTGTGCATGTGCATGCATGTTTGTGTTTTAACCCTTGTGTTGGCTGCATGTGTTTATCATCGTTCAACATCAGCATGCAGTACCTGGATAATCACTGCATGTTTGTGGTGTGACATCTGTGGATTGGACATTTGCTGCTATTTGCAGTGTGTGTCGTACAGTAGGGCCAACGGTGCACATGCAATGTCACTAGTGGATGAGATTTGATTGAATGCCAAGTGTGTCAGATGTGTATGTGGTGGCCATGTCATGTGCATGCATGATATCCATGTTGTTGTGCTAACATAGACACCATGGCCCTCATTACGAGAATGGAGGTAATGAAAAAAGGAAGGCGGAATGGTATTACCAGCATCGTTAACGGGATACGGGCCATTACGAGCCGACAAACCACCAATACCGCCACAGCCCGTACCGTGCCCCTTCTTACCGGCATGCGTGCATACATGTGCCCCTTCGCGGAAGAAATACCGGAATGCTGCTAATAGGAGGACATTACAAGTTACGCGGGCATACACTTACCAGAATCCCAAAGGCGATAATTAGGGCCTGCACGACAGCGGCAATACAGGCATCACGGACAACCCGTAAATAGCAACCTGCAGTGTAGGCAACTGCCACAGGTGCACACAATCACCACAGGTGGAGTCAATGGAGCCTGTCCCAGTACAAAAGAAGTACACCCACACACCACACCCCTTCCTACACCAAAATGATACCACTAGCTGTTGCAATCCTGGGGCTGGAGAACATGCCTGTACTGCTACAACTACAGCAACAACAGCAACAACAACAACAGCTACATCGACAGGCAGCACAGAAGAGACGCAGGAGGTGAAGGAGGGTGAGACAGGCCCAGCAAGTTCCACCAGTGCAGCCAGTGGTACCACGTAGGCAGCCACCAATCAATCCCATGCATCAGACCCAGTCCATACAATCTAACCCCTGAGCAGATCCACACCCTGTACCGGTTCGACCAGTACACCATCACCACCATAGAGGACATGATACACAACAACATCGTCAGCCTGATAGAAATACGCACTGCCATCCCCCCGCTACTAAAGGTGGTGTCTGTGCTCATCTTCCTGGCCAGCTGCATGGTATGTCACAACCACTCTTTTCACGCATGCTGACCAAAGTGCTGGATACCCTCATGAAGCATGCTAGGACCCACATATCCCTACCACGGACTGCCTGGGAGCTTGCTGACACTAAAGTAGGCTTCCATGCACTGGCAGGCATGCCCAATTGCATCGGTGCCCTTGACTGCACCCATGTCGAATTGGTTGTCCCTCATGCCATAGAGGCGGTGTACCACAATCGCAAGCAATACCACTCCATCAATGTGCAGATGGTATGTGACTCCTGCAAGATCATCACACATTGTTGCGCCCAATATCCCAGATCTACACATGATGCCATGGTGCTGCGTAACTCCACGCTACCCTATCACATGGAGCGACATGCTGGACGATGTGCCTGGCTGCTCGGTAAATTGTTTTACTGGGCCATGGCAGTGCATTGGGGTTGTGAGGTGGGGGATGCATACTCCACCTGAGTGGGATTGGGGGGGATGCATACTCCACCTGGGTGGGATTGGGGAGAGATGCATACTCCACCTGGGTGGGATTGGGGGGGATGCATACTCCACCTGGGTGGGATTGGGCGATGAGTGGACAATGTACTCAGAGCTAAACACTGTTGTCCTGAACATCCCAATCTGAACATGACACATCAGTTGCACACATAACACCAATGTCGAACATCAATGACAACATGCAAGACGCACAAGCAGGCCATCGTGGGTATGTCAAGCGATGAATGACTGAACATGATTACAACTGTGCCAATGCTGCTAGGGTGATTAGGTACAGATTAGCATACACTCAATTATGGGTGGCAAGACATCGTTCCGCATCCACAGTACATCCGCATCAGCATGCAAGTGAACACCCTGCATCATCTGTACAAAACAATCCACACTACCAAACCATAGTGCAGTACACAACGCATCAAATGAACCTGTGTGCATACCTACAGGTACATGTGCATGTCAACACCAAATAGCTGCAGCCATGGCTGTGAATACTAAAGGCGTCAGCTCAGATTGACTCACACATACTTTGTGCTCCCATGCAGGTGATGGAGGCTATCCCTTGAAGCCATGGCTACTTACCCCTGTGCGGAACCCGTGTAACAGGCACGATGAGGAGTACAATCGGGTACATACCCGTACCTGTGTCGTGATTGAGCAGACCTTTGGCCTGTTTAAGGCACGGTTCCGCTGCCTAAGCAGGTCTGGTGGAGCATTCCATTATGGCCCTAAGAAGGTGGCAAAGATTATCTTGGTCTCTGTAATGCTGCACAACATGTGCATCTGGAGAAATGTACCACTGCCACCTGACATTGACATGCATGCATCGGGTGAGGATGATGAGGATGATGATGGAGGAGAAGCGGCCCCCCTGCCAGTACGTGATGCACAAGATGGCCGTGCTGTACGCCAATCACTGATTGACAATTACTTCTGAACCACAGGGACGTTCATGGTTATGCGTCAGTGCTACACTGAGCACTGGGACGGTGTGGACATGGACACAGGGTGTGTGGGGAGTTGGGCACTGTGCGCTGTCGTGAATTAAATGGACACACACGAAATGAACAATGTCCAGGCATTAAATGATTTTGAACACAACAGGTGTATTAAGAATATTTTTTAAAAAGTGCTTCCCACCTCCATCACTCACACGCCCTCACCCCTGCCCCCAAAACACCCAAACACCCCATACCCCCAATAAACACCCCATACCCCCAAACATCCCATACCCCCAATAAACACCCCATACCCCCCAAGCACCCCATACCCCCAATGAACGCCCCATACCCATCAATGAACACCCCCTTAATCCCCTCTACACCACCAACACCACCTCCCCCCTCACCCATTGTATTCCCACACTATTTCTGGGCTTTTTTTGTGTCCGGGGGCAACATTTCTGTCTGCCTTGAACTGCGCCTCATCATCCTCCCTGGCTGGAGGGAGCAGAGCTTGCAGGTGTGGACAATGGGGTGGATGCAGATGTGATCTGCACTGCCGGTACAGGTTGTTGGCGCTGCATGTGTTGGAGCATGCTGGTTAGGACCTGTGTGATGGCCCCCAAACTGTCACGGATCATGATAGCACTTGAATTTATGGCCGCAATGGTCCCAGCATTGGCCTCAGCATTGGCCTCACGGATCTCTCTGCGTGTTTCTTCGCCATCAGCCACATATCGACGGACTAGCTCAATCATCGAGTCCTGCCGGGTGTCATGATCTCTGCTTCCAAAAGGTCAGGGTTTTCCCAACTCCATTGGAAGCAGATCCATAACCCAGGTTCCGAGTGCCAACCAGTCCCAATTGGGACCTTTTGGACCCAGTCCTGGCGCCAGTGGCACCAGGCTCATAAATATGCCCAGTCCCAGCGCTGGAAGCGCCGGGCTCATAATGCTTGGGTGGACTTACCTGCAGCAGACCATGCTGCTTACTTGCCTGCCAGTTGAGCCTCTGATCCTCTTCTGTTTAGAACTACTTTTCCTGTTGGGTGGGGTAGGAGCCACTCCCTAGGTTCAGAACACTGGAACTCTTCTGGAAAGCAGGAACTCTTTTCTTACCTAGGCGTGGCTGTGGAAGGAGACACCTAAGCACTACAGGAGGCTATTTAAACCACACCCGATGGATGAATCTTGCTTTGCGTTATTCTGCATCCTCTGCAGCAGAACGCTCATCGTGTCTTCTGCATCTGATCCTGGGCCTAAGGAAAAAGGCTTACCATCCTGAATCCAGTCTTCAGCAACACCTATAAAGACAAGAAAGAACATGTTAGCATTACGGTCTTCAGTGACAGCGCTTCACTTACCTGGTCCATCGGCTGTCACCAACGCCTCGCGCTGCATTCCGGCATCTGAAAGACAAAAGCTTACCAACTCTTCGCACGCTCCGGAGGCCTTTGGCGCTGCATCCCGCATCTGAAAGACAAAACAAGGTGCGTTTAAAGACATTGGGGAACTTTAATACTCACGTGCCATTACTCCTTTCCACATCTAACCCAGTGGGTATTCCGGCACCCTGCAGCCGCTCCGAACTTGTACCTGCAAAATAAAAAGACAGTTAGAGCGCATCGTGAAGCAGGCAACAAGCGCTTACTTACGTGCTTCCAGGCGCTTCTATTCATAACACGGGCTCCATCTTCAACTCACTTCAGCCCGTCATCCGCCATCGCCGGAACCCTGCAAAACAAGAGACATCATTACTAAAGACTTTAAAGACATTAGAATTACTCGAAACTTATCGTGCGTGCAGTTAACGACGGACAGCAGTCCTCTGAAGTCAAGAGGCCTGCTCCCCTTATCCAGTGAAGACTCTGGTTACAGCACCCTGCCCCGAGGCAGATGGAGAGCACGGCGTTCACTTACCTAAGGTGAGAGCGTTAACCTTTGGGGTTCTACAGGAGAAGAGAAAGGGAAGAAGAGAGAGACATTCAATAACCCAGTTCATTAATCCCATATTTTCTATCTGCAGACATCTTACCCTTCGAGTCAGACATACAGTGCACAGAGGTCCAGCCCAAAGAGCCAGCCGTGTGTTACACATCACCTTTGAAGATACGGTATACGCCCAGTCAAGACCGGCGCCTCTACGGGAATCAGGTGAGCGTTACAGAACGCAAAGCCTACCGCAAAACTCCCGTCCAGGCGCTATGGAAACCTCGGATACCGACCAGCTAGCCCAGTTACTTGGGGAACTAAGGGCAGAAGTGCATGCAGCCCGTCAGGAAACAAACGCTCTAAGAAGGGAACTGATTATTTCCAAGGAGCGAACAGATGATCTCGCTAGACAATTGCTACAGTCACAAGCCGGACAGACCCCGTTACCCGCATCTGGGGGAAATCTTCCTTCTACATCCTCTATGAATCCAGTGCAGATCAACCTACCTGGGAATGTACCTCTGGCTCCGATTTTCTGGTGACCAAAAGAGGTTTGCAGTATTTATCAATCAGTGCCGGTTGCATTTCTTATGCCGGCCAGCAGCCTTTCCAACTGATCGAGCTAAAGTAGCTTTCATGCTTTCGTACCTTAGTGGCAATGCGGCAGACTGGTCGATCCCTCTAGTAAATCAAGATGATCCGGTCCTCCATGATTTTCAAGCTTTTCAGCTCAGTATGGAAAAACTGTTCGCAAGACATTCACAGGGGCAGGCCTTGGACAATGAGCTTCTTTCGTTGCGACAAGGTAATCAAGACCTTTTGGCTTATATTGCGTCTTTCAACAGACTGATAGTGGAAACTCAATGGCCTGAGGACAAAAGGATTACGCTGTTTTATAGAGGTCTACGTGGAGAGCTCAAAGATGTGTTAGCCCAAGTAGTGAATCCCCCACAAGATTGTTCGGACTATATAGACTTAGTCGTTCAAATAGATCACAGACTGCAGAACAGGAAGGCCGATCGTTCCAAGTTTGATGCTCGAGTATTTTCCAAACAGCCAACTCCTTCCAAAGGAGTAGACTTCCGGGGAGCCCATGCAAATAGGGGGCCTGAAAGGTCCTCTAACACAAAAGGAGCGGGAAAGGAGAAAACAGTTGCAATTATGCCTCTATTGCGGAAACTCAGGGCACTTTCTTCGAGACTGTCCGGTGAAACCTGCCAAGAAGGCAGTAGGAGCTGCAGTTACCAAAGTTACAAACTCTGAGCAGGGAAACGACCTCGCCCGACAAGAATAGAGGTCCTCTTGCCGAGCGTGAAAACCAGTTCTGTGACCTCGCATTTCGTGATACCTATGGTCCTCATTAGCCCTGATAATCCGGATCGATTACATGCAATTGAAGCTTACGTCGACAGCGGTGCCATCGGCAATTATGTGGATCATGAAATGGTTTTGAGGATGAATCTAACTCTTTGTCCCAAGGCTGTAAAGGACGTCATTACTACGGTGGATGGTACGGAGATAGCCTCCGGACCAATAACGCATACCACTCAAGAAGTGACGCTAGTAAGTCAAGATGGACACCATGAGAAGATCGTGTTCGATGTGATCAAGGCCCCTCAGTTTCAGATTATTCTAGGAATACCTTGGTTAGAGAAACACAATCCTCTGATTGATTGGCGAGCAAGAACGGTCCAGTTTCCAGGATGTGTCTCTACTTGTCACTCTCCACCTGGTGTTGCACTGGCAGCAATTTCTTCAGAGACTCCCCAGTTACCTCCCGAATACCTAGAATACCAAGATGTTTTCCGGAAGGATCAGGCTAACTCTCTACCTCCTCATAGGTCTTATGACTGCCAGATAGACCTGATACCTGGATCTACTCCTCCTTGTAGTAGAATTTATGCCCTCACCGAGCCTGAGAACCTTCACCTTCGACAATACCTGGATCAATACCTGGCAAATGGGTTTATTCGTCCTTCCAAGTCCCCTGCTTCTTCAGCTTTGTTCTTCGTTCCAAAAAAGGAAGGAGACCTTAGAACTTGTATAGATTATCGCTCCCTGAACCAGATCACCGTTAAGAATAGATATCCGTTACCTTTGATCCCTGAACTCCTGGACCAAGTCAGAAAAGCATGCATATATACAAAGCTGGATCTTAGAGGAGCCTACCACTTGGTACGAGTAAAAGAGGGCGATGAATGGAAGACGGCCTTCCGCACCAAATATGGGCTATTTGAATATCAGGTCATGCCCTTCGGACTTTGCAATGCCCCGGCCGCCTTTCAATATTTTATGAACGATGTCCTCAGAGAGCTCATAGATGTGTGTGTTGTTGTTTACATTGACGACATCCTCGTTTATTCTTCATCGGAATCTGAACATCGGAAACACGTGAAAATGGTCCTCGAAAGATTGCGTCAACACAAACTTTTCGCTAAGTTGGAAAAATGTGTTTTCAACGTGACTGAAGTTGAATTCTTGGGATTCATATTATCACCTAGCGGAGTGTGTATGGATTCAAAGAAGGTCGATGCAGTTCTCAAATGGCCATCACCATCCTCCGTAAAAGGTGTGTAAAGCATGTTAGGCTTCGCTAACTTTTACCGCAGGTTTATCCCCGAATTCTCTCGAATAGTCCAGCCCATCACTGCCTTGTTAAAGAAAAACAAACGTTTTGAATGGTCTACCGAGGCGGAACAAGCTTTCCAGGATTTGAAGACTAAATTTATCTCTGCACCAATCTTAAAACACCCTCGCCCCGAACTCCCCTACATCGTGGAAACTGATGCTTCAAGCCTTGCCATGGGGGCAGTTATATCACAAACGGACCCGGTAACCAATCAGTTGCATCCCGTGGCATTTTGGTCCCGCAAATTCTCGCCTCCTGAAATCAATTACACGATTACTGACAAGGAACTTCTGGCTATCAAGTCTGCCTTTAAGGCTTGGCGGCATTATCTGCTGGGGGCCCGACACACCGTTACTGTGATTACGGATCACCGAAACCTGCAATATTTGAAAACCGCAAAGGCCCAATCCTCTAGACAACTCCGTTGGGCATTATTCTTTGCCGAGTTTGAATTCATAATTACCTATCGACCTGGTACAACAAACGGTAAAGCTGATGCCCTTTCTCGGATGGGAGTGGAAGAACACTTGATCAACCCTAAACCTGTACCAATCATTCCCGAACAAAGAATTCTGTGTGTAATCGCCACACAATCCATAGAGGAAGTTAAGGATAAAGCCAGGCAACTTGTAACTCCAGCAGACATACAGAATTGGCATCTGCAGGGAAAGGACTTTGCAGTAAAGGACAACTTATTGTATTTCCAAGAACGATTATACCTGCCCAGCACAGATTTACAGAAAAAAGTAATCTCTTGTTATCACGATTCTTTAATGGAAGGACATCCCGGTATGGCCAAGACCTCAGAAAAGATCAAGCGCTACTTCTGGTGGCCGTCTTGGAAAAAAGATATCAGAGACTTTATAATGTCCTGTGGAGTATGTGCCCAAAACAAGAGTCAAAAGGAAAGACCAGCAGGCCTCTTACGCCCTATTGACATCCCACCTCGCCCTTGGCATACGCTTTCTATGGACTTCATCACCGATCTACCTCCATGCTCCGGATACAATACGATTCTAGTAATCGTGGACTTATTCTCCAAGATGGCGCATTTCATTCCGCTCAAAGGCTTGCCAACAGCAGCAACTCTGGCCCGAGAATTTCTCGAAAACATCGTCCGACTGCACGGTTTTCCTTCGGTTCTAATTTCGGATCGAGGTAGTCAATTTATTTCTCATTTTTGGCGAAGTTGCTGTCGGTCGGCTCAAATTGATGTGAGACTATCGACCAGTCACCACCCTCAGACCGACGGACAAACCGAGAAGACCAATCAAACTCTGGAACAGTATTTACGCTGCATGCTGCAACAAACTGAAAAAACTTGGAAAGACATCCTTTGGATAGCCGAATATGCCTACAATAACTCTGTCCATTCGGGAACTGGGAAAACCCCATTTTTTCTTTTATACGGCAGTCACCCTCGAACCTCGGAGTTGGATCCCCTCCAAGATCTTGAAACACCAGCAGTAGACTACCTGCATTCTACAATCACCCAAGCCTTTAAGGAAGCTGGTTCTCACCTTCAAAGGGCTAAAGAACAATACAAGAAAGGAGCAGATCAACATTGGAAGGAAGCCCCTCAATATCAAGTAGGGGATCAAGTCTGGTTATCCACCAAATATCTACCTCTAAAAGGGCCACGCACATTCAACCCAAGATGCCTTGGTCCCTATTCCATCACTACCATAGTAAACCCAGTAGCGGTCAAGTTGGACTTGCCCCCGCACATGAAGATACATCCGGTCTTCCACGTCTCTCTATTAAAACCCGTGCAACCTCAAACCCGACTAACTAAATCTCCAAAACCTATCCTAGTTGATGGAGAACTCGAGTTTGAAGTCAAAAGCATTCTGGACTCCAAGATCTCCAAATCTAAACTATTTTACCTAATTGACTGGAAAGGCTACGGCCCCCAAGAGAGATCCTGGGAACCTGCTGAATATGTCCACGCTCCTCGCCTAATCAAAAGATTTCACCGAACATTTCCTGACAAGCCAAAACCCCCGGAGAAGCCCGGTTTGGGAGGGGCCTTGAGGGGGGGTACTGTCATGATCTCTGCTTCCAAAAGGTCAGGGTTTTCCCAACTCCCTTGGAAGCAGATCCATAACCCAGGTTCCGAGTGCCAACCAGTCCCAATTGGGACCTTTTGGACCCAGTCCTGGCGCCAGTGGCACCAGGCTCATAAATATGCCCAGTCCCAGCGCTGGAAGCGCCGGGCTCATAATGCTTGGGTGGACTTACCTGCAGCAGACCATGCTGCTTACTTGCCTGCCAGTTGAGCCTCTGATCCTCTTCTGTTTGGAACTACTTTTCCTGTTGGGTGGGGCAGGAGCCACTCCCTAGGTTCAGAACACTGGAACTCTTCTGGACTACAGCAGGAACTCTTTTCTTACCTAGGCGTGGCTGTGGAAGGAGACACCTAAGCACTACAGGAGGCTATTTAACCCACACCCGATGGATGAATCTTGCTTTGCGTTATTCTGCATCCTCTGCAGCAGAACGCTCATCGTGTCTTCTGCATCTGATCCTGGGCCTAAGGAAAAAGGCTTACCATCCTGAATCCAGTCTTCAGCAACACCTATAAAGACAAGAAAGAACAGGTTAGCATTACGGTCTTCAGTGACAGCGCTTCACTTACCTGGTCCATCGGCTGTCACCAACGCCTCGCGCTGCATTCCGGCATCTGAAAGACAAAAGCTTACCAACTCTTCGCACGCTCCGGAGGCCTTCGGCGCTGCATCCCGCATCTGAAAGACAAAACAAGGTGCGTTTAAAGACATTGGGGAACTTTAATACTCACGTGCCATTACTCCTTTCCACATCTAACCCAGTGGGTATTCCGGCACCCTGCAGCCGCTCCGAACTTGTACCTGCAAAATAAAAAGACAGTTAGAGCGCATCGTGAAGCAGGCAACAAGCGCTTACTTACGTGCTTCCAGGCGCTTCTATTCATCACACCGGCTCCATCTTCAACTCACTTCAGCCCGTCATCCGCCATCGCCGGAACCCTGCAAAACAAGAGACATCATTACTAAAGACTTTAAAGACATTAGAATTACTCGAAACTTACCGTGCGTGCAGTAAACGACGGACAGCAGTCCTCTGAAGTCAAGAGGCCTGCTCCCCTTATCCAGTGAAGACTCTGGTTACAGCACCCTGCCCCGAGGCAGATGGAGAGCACGGCGTTCACTTACCTAAGGTGAGAGCGTTAACCTTTGGGTTTCTGCAGGAGAAGAGAAAGGGAAGAAGAGAGAGACATTCAATAACCCAGTTCATTAATCCCATATTTTCTATCTGCAGACATCTTACCCTTCGAGTCAGACATACAGTGCACAGAGGTTCAGCCCAAAGAGCCAGCCGTGTGTTACACATCACCTTTGAAGATACGGTATACGCCCAGTCAAGACCGGCGCCTCTACGGGAATCAGGTGAGCGTTACACCGGGCCTCTACCCTTGACAGGCGTGCCTCGATATCAGTAGGGGCTGTGGAGGTAGAGGGTGCAGGGGCTGGGTGGGCCATTGCAGGGCTGGCCTCTGGGGTGGTAGTGAGATCTGGACTGTGCAGTAGAACCGCAGGTCCCAGCATGGGGCTGGACAGTGTGCCCTGAATAGTGTGTAGGGGGGCGGACGGGGGGCTTGGTGTGCGGGGATATTCCACATGGATTATGACATCAGGGTCCTCAAACTCCTCTGCTTCCACATCCACATCGCTGAGTGGGGCTGTGGCTGCTGCCTCACCCACTACACTTGTGGCAGTGGACTGGGTGCCATCAGCCTCCCCTTCAGCTGTTGTTGGCAGCTGAGTAGTCGCAGTCTCGTCCGCTGCTGTGGATTCCTTGTGCGCCTGCCTGGCCTGTGCACGTGCCCTGTGTTGCCCTGTGGGCTGCGGTGCTGCCCCGGAGGTGGAATGGCCAGTGCCATGTGGTCTGGCCCTGGATGTAGATGGCCTTGGGGCATGGTCCTGACTTTCACCTAATGCATCAGTGCCTGTGGTGGAAGATGAGATGCAGGGCATCAGTGATGGTGTTACATGAAAGATGCATGAGTTGGTGCTGTACAGTATTTCATTTCTCATGCATTGCAATCTTATAGGCATGTCACACAGGGTAGTTTCAAGGGGGCGGGTGCATATTGGCATAAGCCATGGTGTCTCCATTCGGCACAGATGCATACCAGGTGGCATGGCAATGTATTGAGGTTTGTGTATGCTATGCAAATGGTCCCTGTGTGTTGGGTGTCTGTTGGTAATGGGATTGGCACACAGCATGCATTTCATTGTGGCAGGGTTTGGGCCTCCATCTGGACATGGATCTGTATATGTGTCTATTATGGGCCGTGCATTGGCTTGGCTCACTTTCACATCAGTTGTACTACGTCATGGTTTGGCCTACTGGTGTTTGCAGGGTTACTCACCTCCATCTCCCAATGTCGCAGCACCCGTCTCCATTTTGCGGACGCCCTCTTTGGACTCCATTTGGATGGTCGTGCTGAAAATTTCTTCCCAGCGCATCAGTTTGACTGGGGAGTGGGCACCCCCGCCTGTGGCCATGGCCTCCCTGCGATTGCAGGCCAGGATGTCCCGGACCCTGAGACGGAGGTCGTCCAATCTTTTTTTACAGTCTTTGACTGTGCAGTGGATGGTGCCAATCGCAGACACCTTGCGCGCTACCTCCTCCCATATTTCTTTTTTCCTTATTTGTGCTTCCATTTTGAGGTTGGAGACAAAAACCTCATCTGCATGGGCTTCAAGAGTGTCGGCCAGCATGTTTAGCTCCTCATCGGAGAAGCGCTTCTTGCGCAGGTGGGGGGTTGTCTTATGGGTAGCCTTCGACATGCTGGGTGGTATTGCACTGCTCTTTCCTCTGTATCACTGCCGGATTGGGAGGTTGGCAATGGATTGTGTATTTAATGATGGCCGCCGGCGCATTTCCTTTTCCGACGCAATGACGTTACTTCCGGGTCCGGTATTACGAGCCCGCTATTACCATGATGTTATTACCGGGTCGTTATTAAGGGATTGCTCCTTGGTGGAGGCGGTATCAGCGGGTCCCGTGATGCCACTATCGGGGGGTTGGAGGGCCTTTAGTGGCATGTCGGTACGGCCATTACCGGCATGAGGGTTTGCGCATGCTCGCGCACTCGTAATGAGCCGCTATTAGCGGCGTCAAGGGAGCACAGACCTGCTAATTCTTCCATGCCGGTAATGACTCTGTTTTGAGCGGGATTCTTGTAATGAGGCCCCATGTGACTATGCGTCCCCCATGTATTGAGGTGACACATGCATTCGGATGTTTGGCGTTGTTACATCACAGCATTGTATTTTGTCGTCACTCAGAGTTTATGTGTGTGCGTGCCATGTGTATGTAACTGGGCCTATGGCATGCCAACGTATGGCTGTGCTATTGAAGCATGTATTTGCTGCAGGCGCGCCAGATGGGTTGTGACGGAAGCATGTTGTTTTTTGTGATTGTGTGGAGAGGTGCCCGTAAAGGTGTTTGTATTGCCATGCTGGGTGTGTTGCAATTATGGTTGGCTACTGGTGGTCAGGATTGCACTGTGTGTCGACAATGTGTCCACGGTAGTGGGCTGGCACATCAGTGTTTCCATACATTTGGTGTGTGTGCATCCTACCAGTTAACTCCCTGCCCACGCCTCTGCCCCTGTGCCAAGTCTCCCATGGATGTGCTTCAGGTTGCAGTTGTGTCACATTCACTTTCCAAGTCATTCATCTTGGTTTGTGTTTGTGTAATGCCCACATTTTGCAGCCTTTACATATGTATGTGTCATGACTGTGATTTGAATTGTGCCGTGGTGGTTGTGTCTGTTTGGATGTCGATTGCATGTCCTTGTGTGGGTTTATGGATTTTGATTGTGCCTTTGACAAGTCATGTTCCTGTGAATGTTGATGCTGCCGCACCAGCTTCTAAGAAGTACACTGATGTTGCTGTTCTGTGTCTCCTTTACCACAGTTGCTGTAGCTGATGAATAGGGCAGAAGTGGTGCTGTGTAGCATTGATGCAGAGAACCTTCCATCAGATAAAGGCGCAGGCCCCAGCCACTCCCCTGTGAGAGTTCATCTTCAGGGAATGATGTGGATGAGGTAGAGCCTGTAACATCGGGCGTGGCTGCTTTGGGCAAGTCCATGGATGTGAAGGTGGTAGGGGACTCCTCAGCAGCAGTGGGACAGGGTGATGGCACACAGGGGCTATCACAACGGAAGACACACTGGAGGCATCCAGGTTGATGTAGGGGAGGGCAGAGGAGGTGGCCGTGGCAGCACAACCCATGTGGTCTGCTGGGGGTGCCAAGGAGGGAGTGCATGCTGCAACCTTGTCCCATGGGACATGAGGCTGTGCAGGCCATCATGGAGGAGCCTCTGCAAAATCCTGTCCCTGGGCCATTTGATGCAGTTGTGTATAGGCGTGTTATAAATACCATATCATATCATATCATATCATATCAGCACTGCACGCCTTCCGGGATACCTACACCCAGACCAGCATCCCATTACCGGCTGATGTGTCCATCATGGAACACATGCTAGCCCTACTGGTGGGCCTGAGGAGGCGTACCAGATGCTTGTGTGAGTTGGCCAGGCCAGTCATTACCTACTTGTCCATCATCATCATGAGCTGTACCACATTTTTTGCCTTGCTGGCAGCAGGCACGTTCCCTGGTGCAACCTCCTCCTAAGCATCCTCCTTTGTACGCCAGTCGTACTCTGGGGTGCCTTCCAGGCCACATACCAGCACGGCCCTCTGTGCACCAGTCCCTCCCACAACACCCCATCTGGTGGAGCTTGTATCCCCGCCCGAGATGGGAGTCAAAGGTACGGCAGCTGAGATTGTCATTTTGCCCTCCCAGTCACAGAGAGGGGTACAGGCAATGGAGTGACAGCAGGCAACACAGAGCAGTGAAGGTGCAGTACGGCCCCGATGAAGATCATCAAGTCAGAGGGCCAATGCAGCGTGCACAGGGCTCAGCAGCAGCAGGTGGCAACTACGTGTAGGCAGAGTGTTGCAGGGCAGTCCATCGCAAGGTGGCAGGCAGCTACTTCGAGGCAGGAGGACCATTTTGCAGCACTCACTGCTTTGTCTTCTGTGTTCTATGGTAACAAAAGACAGCTGCTGGCAGAGAGTCAGCAGGCACTTGAGACACTGGTGATGGTGGCCAGAGCTGAGGTTGCGCTGCGTGGAGCAACGAGGCAAGCTTCCATCCTGGAGGCCACTTGCAGGGCGGCGCAGGGCGGCACAGGACACTGAACTGCATATAATTTCCACCCTGAAAGCCCTCCAGTAATCAACAGAGGCCGACCTGATGGAGGAGGACGTGGTGTGTGCATCAGCCCTGGTCGACAGGTTGGGTAACATTGGGGATGAGGACTAGCCCGCTGCCTTTGTATATAGTTATTTAGGTATAGGTTTCATTTATTATTATTTTCCTTTTGAACCAGACTTTGGTGACTTTCCTTCCCTGTTTTCAAGTGTATTGTTATTTAGGTATAGCTTTTTTTTTTATTTTTCATCATTTGGCACACACTTCTTGTACCTTCCTTGACAGATTTAGTTGTATATAGTTATGTTTAATACAGGTTTTATATGGTTCCATTCCATGCTTCATGCAGTTTATCTGTGTATCTGCAACATTACATGTTGACATTTCACTCATTGCAGGTCATTTGCATTGTGTCATTCCTGTGTGTGATGTTGTCGCTGTGAAGGTTGTGGGTGGAGGCTTGCAACTAGTGGTTCCACTGGGTGTTTTGAATTACATGTACGTCTACAGCCTCACTGTGTGTTTGGCCTCAATGTGTTTGGGTAGGGGGGTTCTGGTGTGTGTGTGAGATGATGTTAATTCAGGTATGTTTGCATTATTGTGTGGATGCCACCTGTTCCTGTGTGTTTGCACAATTTCACATTGTTTTAGTTTCTTGCCCGCTGTTGTTCATGTTTCCACTTTCACATGCTTGGAACAATGCAGTGGCCATGGTCTGCTCACTGCATTGTGTATTTTGCATTGCAGTTGCTGCAATGGGAGGTGGTCTCACTGTGGATGGGTGGCCTGATCACGTCACTTGCAAATTGCTTTATTATTGCTGTTTCACTCCCATGTTATGCGCACACGCCCACAAGCATGTGCAGTCAAACACTGCCTGCTCTCATGTCTTGCTCCACCTCTGCCCCTGGAATGCTGTTATGACCCATGTTTGCTCATTCTGTGTGGCTGCACATTTTTCCTGTGTCAGTAAGTCATCCACTCTCTGATTGCCCTCAGATCACCCATATGTAGGACGGTCAGGTTGTGGTCCCTGACAAGGACTTTGCCACCCCTTCCACCCGGATCACTCATGCTAGGTTATTGTTTGTTGTTTCGGCCAATGTTCAAATGGGTTTACTTCTGTCCTGAGGTCACGTTCATTTGCTGTGCTTTGGTGCCTTTGCAGTGACCCATGGCCAACATGCACATGCCACTTTGCATTCACTTATCACATGTGGATGGGGTGACCAAAGTGTTGTTGGTGCAATAATGTGCTGTTTCACTGGGGTGCTGCAGATTCTGGTCTGCAAGGGAGTGACAGCGGATGGTCCAGTCCTGGAATGGTGTTCTGTGCTTCCTGTTGATCGTGTTTGAGGTGGACATGTTGAGACTCAGCTTCATTGTAGAGGCAGACCGCAGAGGTTCAGCGGAGTTGCAGCCATACATTGTACTTGTTGTGTGGGAAACTGTCAGGGGGCTGCCTGGGGGTAGTGTCGGAGGTGAGGGGGGCTGGTGTGTGGTGTCTGGACTTGAGGGGTCTGGTTGGGATAGTAGCGGAGGTTGGGCGGGATGGTATTTGGTGTCTGGACCTGAGTGGACTGGCTGGGGTAATGTTGGATATGAGGGGGCCTGGTGGGTGGGATCTGGACTTGAGGGGGATGCCTAGGGGGAGCGTCAGAGGTGAGGGCAGTGTGGAGAGGGGAGTGTACTGTCAGGGGGATGTCTAGGGGTAGTGTTGGAGGTGAGGGGGGCTGGTGGGTGTTGTCTGGACTTGAGGGGGCTGGCTGGGGTAGTGCCGCAGGTGAAGGGGGCTGGTGGGTGGTGTCTGGAATTGAGAGGGCTGGCTGGGGTAGTGTCAGGGGTGAGGGGGGCTGGTGTTTGGTGTCTGGACTTGTGAGGGATGCCTGGAGCTAGTGTCAGAGGTGAGGCCAATGTGGGGATGTGAGTGTCAGAGGGCTGGTTGGGTGTAGTGTCAGAGATGAGGGGGTATTGTGGGTGGTGTCTGGACTTGTGAGGGATGCCTGGAGCTAGTGTCAGAGGTGAAGCCAGTGTGGGGATGTGAGTGTCAGAGGGCTGGCTGGGTGTAGTGTCAGAGATGAGGGGGTATTGTGGGTGGTGTCTGGACTTGAGGGGGCTGGCTGGGGTAGTTTCGGGGGTAAGGGGGACTGGTGGGTGGTGTCTGGACTTGTGAGGGATGCCTGGAGCTAGTGTCAGAGGTGAAGCCAGTGTGGCGATGTGAGTGTACTGTCAGAAGGCTGGCTGGGGTAGTGTCACAGGTGATGGAACTGGTGGGTGGTGTCTGGACCTGAAGGGGCTGGCTGGGGTAGTGTCAGAAGTGAGGGCAGTGTGGGGATGGGAGTGTACTGTGAGGGGGTTGCCTGGGTGTAGTGTGAGAGGTGAGGGAGATTGTGAGTGGTGTCTGGACTTGAGCGGGCTGGCTGGGGTAGTTTCGGAGGTAAGGGGGGCTGGTGGTTGGTGCCTGGAATTGAGGGGACTGGATGGGGCAGTGTCAGAGGTGAGGTGGGCTGGTGGTTGGTGCCTGGACTTGAGAGTGATGCCTGGGGGTAATGTCTGAGGTGAGGCCAGTGTGAGAAAGGGAGTGTACTGTCAGGGGGCTGGCTGGGGTAGTATCAGAGGTGGGTGGGCTGGGGTAGTGTCAGAGGTTTGGGCAAGATGTGGAGGGAAGTGTACTGTCAACGGGCTGCCTTAGGTAGTGTCAGAGGTTAGGGGGGCTGTTGGTTAGTTTCTGGACTTGAGCGTGCTGGCTGGGGGGGTGTCGGAGGTGAGGAGGGCTGGTCGGTGTTTTCTGGACTTGAGGGGGCTGGCTGGGTAATGTCAGAAGTGAGGGTGGCTGTTGGGTGGTGTCTGGAGTTGAGGGGACTAGCTGCAGTAGTGTTGGAGGTGAGTGGGGCTGGTGGGTGGTGCCTGGACTTTAAATGGCAGGCTGGGGTAGTGTTGGTGGTGAGGGGGCTGCTGGGTGGTGCCTGTAATTCAGGGGGTTGACAAGCAGAAAGGGTATATTCTGGCAGATTGGGTGCCTAGTGTGTAGGGGCATGGACTTGTAGTTTTACAGGGGTGCCACCTTGATTTATGAGGGAGCCTGCACGTTTTATTAGGGGGTGCAGCCTAGACTTAGGAGGAAGCTCTTGCATTTTCGCTGGGGTTTTCGCATTAACTTCTGTGGAAGGCTGCACGTTTTCAAAGGGATGCTGCCTCAATTTACGTGGAAGACCACATGTTTTTGCAGGGGTGCAGCCTTGACTTACGAGAGAGCTCTCGCATTTTCGAAGGGGTGCCGCATTGACTTGCGAGGAAGGCCGTGCCCATTCGTGAGGGAACAGCCTCAACTTACGAGTGAGCTGTCACGTTTTCGCAGGGGGTTTCCGCGTTTATTTATGTGGGAGGCTGTGCATTTTTGCAGGGGTGCTGCCTTGACTTACATGGAAGGTTGTGCATTTTTGCAGGGGTGCAGCCTCAGGCTATGAGGGAGCTCTTGAGCTTTTGCAGGGGTGCCGCATTGACTTGCGAGGTAGGCTGCATGTTTTTGCATGGGTGCAGCCTCGCCTTGCGAGTGAGCTCTTGAGTTTTCACAGGGGTGCTGGATGGTGGATTAGCGGTGGACTCATTAAGGTTGGGATATGGTTTGGTTTTTGGTTTGCGTGGAGGCGTGTTGTGGGCCTTCCTCGTGCAGCTCAATTCCCTTTGTGTGTCTTCTAGAAATGCGCATTAAGATCCATGAAGACGTGGAACATGCAGATTTATTTATGTGCGTAGTTTCGTTCTTGATGCGCGGCCCTTGCAGGATTAATGCCCTCTTTTCCATGAATCGGGGACATAGTGCATAAAAAAAAAAAAAACATGTTCAACTATTTTTCGCCATGCTGTAAAATACATTATTTGCACTTGGTACTGCAAATGACAAAACATGATGTGGTCTCCTCCAGGCAATTAACACTTTTGATAAAATGAGGTCGTAAAGGGTAAGGGAAAATTAACATGGTGTAGAGATATCGCGAGAGCCCCCACTCTCGCGAGATCTCGCCGCGAACTGTAGCTCCGCCCCCGCACGCTTCGCGCGCATTACGGGAAGAGCCAAGGACGCGATAAGGTGCGTCCTGCCGGCTCCTCCGAGAACGGGGCCCGCGGCCCACACCCATGGACACGGACATTACGGCTGCAGTCTCCCAGCCACGTTAGGCCCGTTGGTGTGCACTGTTGCATGAAACCTGTGAGAGAATAAACACAGTGAGACAAGCCCCGCGACTCCTGTCTTCATTATAAGCAGTTTACAACATAAATTGGCGACGAGGATCACCACCATAACCCACGGAGGATCATGCAAGGGGCAACGCCACCGCCACCCTTTCTACAAACTCCAGGTAGGCCGGTCATCCCATGGCCACAATGGCAACCCCTATTCACAACATATGTGGAGGCTCTAGGGGGAGCAGGGTTCTCAGCGGCAAGGCGCCGGGCCATGCTACTCAATGCCTTGGGAGTAGAAGGACAAAGAGTATTCGAGAGTCTCACCCCGATACCGGTGGCTGGCGACAATGACGATGTTTTCAAGGAGGCGGTCAGGAGAATCATAAAAAGATTTGCCAGTAAAGAGAACACAGTGCTCCACAGGATACGGTTTTACACTCGAAGGCAAGAAATGTCTGAACCAGTTGACGATTACGTCACCAAACTAAGGGAACTAGCGGCGCTGTGTAGTTTTGGCAACAATGCGGAGAGCCTCATATGTGATATGTTGGTCGTTCACACTAACAGTCGGAAAGTCCAAGATAAGTTCATTGTTGAAAAGGAACTGCAGTTGGAGAAAGCAATTGAGATCGCCAGAGCAGTCGAAGAAACGGCAGGAAGACGAAAGGAGCTTACAGGGGCCCAGAGTTCCGCTGAAATACAATCACTGGGCTTCCATGCAAAAAAAGAAAGGCCGGCAACCGACACGAGAGAAGGGAGAGGGAGCAGGAAAGAACCCCTTAAGTGTCACAGGTGCACCAGCACGAAACACCTAGCGTTCGACAGGGAGTGCCCAGCCCGAGACAAGGAGTGCTCCATATGTAAACGTATTGGCCACTTCTCAATCGTGTGCTGGTGGAGAAACAAGAAAGTCTCCAGTCTAAATGCAGATCGCAATACGGAGAAAGAATCTTCCTCAGAAGATGAAGGAAGACCCACAGTCATTATGGTGAACAGCACAAGAGCAAGGAGAGAGAAGCCTCACTGCACGATCAAAATTGATGGCATGGAAACAAGGGTCATGGCAGACTCAGGTTCGGATCTAACGATCATTCCCCTTCAGACGTATGAAGACATGGTGGGAAAAGAAAAGGTGCAAGTGTTAATGACGAGGCATAAACTCACAGTGTTTGGAGGGGCGTCAGTCGAACTGTTAGGATACATCAAGGGCAAAGTAGAATTCAAAGGAAGGGAAACCACAACCAGAATCTACTTCAGTCACGAAGGTCCAGCAGTGCTAGGGTGGGATGACCAAGACAAGCTGAAAATCAGACTAGATCCCAGCACCGAAGATCAGGTCCTGTCGGTTAGGGTGACGAGCGGACCCGTCGTCAAAAGCGACTACCCAACACTTTTCTCGGAGGAGCCGGGGCACATTAAGGGTTTTCTGCTCAAAATAGTGCTCAAATGAAATGCAGTCCCCGTAAAGCACCGCGTGAGGCCAGTACCAGCCACCGCAAGGGACATCCTTAGAAGTCAGTTGGAAAAGATGAAAACAGAGGGGGTCATTGAAGAAATCGAAGCATCTGAATGGCTGAGCCCCGTCGTGCTTATAAAGAAACCCCAATCACAGGAACTCAGAGTGTGCATAGACCTGCGCAGTTTAAACTTGGAAGTCATCACAGATAATTACCCCCTTCCAAGCATAAATGAACTCATTCTGTTAATGAAAGAAGCCAAAATATTTTCGAAACTGGACATGAGGAATGCATACCACCAAATACAGTTACATGAAGAGTCGAAACCCCTCACGGCATTCATCACTTCATTTGGCACATACCAATTCACCAAAATGCCAT
Source organism: Ambystoma mexicanum (assembly GCF_040938575.1). Taxonomy (NCBI): domain Eukaryota; kingdom Metazoa; phylum Chordata; class Amphibia; order Caudata; family Ambystomatidae; genus Ambystoma; species Ambystoma mexicanum. The sequence continues at coordinate 1,173,357,501 of NC_090930.1, read as the reverse complement.
TCGGGTTGTCATCAGAAGCATCGGCTTTCCAACGTATGATGGATGTCTTGCTGCGGAAAGTTAAAAATGTGGTGTACTTCCAGGATGACATCCTCGTGTATGCGGAGGATGAGCAAACGCACAATGCCACGTTGAGAACTGTCCTAAGCAAGCTACAAGAAGCTGGTGTGCGATTACGTCATGAAAAATGTTTGTTCAGGGTGAAAGAAGTTGAATACTTAGGGTATAAGATTTCAGAAAAAGGAATCAGTCCCAAACAGAATCTCATGCAAGCAATCAGTAAAGCACCGGAACCCACCAGCAAAGAGGAAGTGAGGTCATTTCTTGGACTGGCTGAGTACTATGCAAAGTTTTCCGAGACCACGGCACCCCTCCGCGGCGTACTCAAAAAGGGCTCGGAATTCATATGGCAAGAACCCCAAAAGACGGCGATGGAGAAAATAAAGCAACATATCATAGATGCACCATGCCTTCGACCATTTAATCCGGAGTGGGAAACAGTCGTCACTACAGACGCCAGTGCATATGGACTAGGAGCAGTGCTAACACAAAAGAAAGGTGACACGGAACATGTTGTGGCCTTTGCTTCGAAGGCATTATCGGAGGCGGAACAGAACTATTCCACCATAGAAAAAGAAATGTTGGCCTGCGCATGGGCAGTGGAACATTTCAGGACATACATATGGGGCACAAAATTCAAGTTAGTGACTGATCATAAGCCCCTCATCCATATGCTCAGCCCGGGAGGCACTAAAGTATCCACACCCAGATTAGCACGCATTGCAGCCAAACTGCAAGAGTACGCGTTTGAAGTCCAGCACATCTCAGGCTGGAAAAATTCGCAAGCTGACTGCATATCGAGACTACCGGAGGGTAAGGATAAAGCCACCACGTTCCTTCATGGAGAATGCATAGTTGCATCCATCACGGATTTGAGAGCACCAGATTACTTAGAACTCAGTGAGAGACACTGGGAAGAGGAAGATGGGAAAGACCCCACCATGGCCATGATTCGTAAATGGATCAAGGAAAGTTGGCCAAGTGAAAAAACGCTGCCCGAGGGCATGAGACCCTATTGGAAGGTGTCAGACGAGTTACCTGAAACGGAGGGGATAATTATGAAAACCGACCAGATTATTCTCCCCACAGGAATGAGAAATACCATTCTATGTAGAGCCCACGCGGGCCACTTGGGAAACACGATGACGCGTCGCATAGTGAGAGAGGCCTACTGGTGGCCATCCATGGACCCGGAAATTTGATCCATGATAGAACGTTGCCATGAATGCCTCAATAGCGACAAGAGACTGAAGGTCCGCCAAGCACCCCTAATACCCACGGAAATACCAGAAGCCGTGTGGTCAAAGGTTGGCATCGACTTCATAGGGCCTTTGGAAGCAATGGCACCTGAATATCGGTACGGCATAGTACTGGTTGACTACCTATCAAAGTGGGTGGAGGCGGAGTTTGTCCCAAACATAACTACAGCAACAGTTATAGAAGTAGTCACAGAAATTTTTCAGAGGGAAGGCCTCCCCAAGGAAGTGGTTACAGACAACGGGTGCAACTGGTCTCTAAGGACATGGAAGAATTCTTAAAAAGAAATCACATTAAACAAAAGAAAGCGGCCCTATATCACCCCCAGGCCAATGGGCTTGTAGAGAGGGCAAACAGGTTCATAAAGGGCGCCATCCAATTGGCAACGGCTTCGGGTATGGACCCGCTCAAAACCACCAAGGAGGCCATAGCCGCCCACAGACTCACTCCAAATGGGATCACGCAAATATCCCCGTTCAAAATGTTGAGAGGGAGGAGTGCGGCTTCCACGCTGATTCCACCATGGTTGTCGAAAATATGAGAAGACGAAGCGGTGGACATGGCAGAAGTAGTCTGGAGAATCGAAAGCAGCAAGACACGCATGAAATCATGGAGTGATCGGAGAAGAAGAACCAAGCAAGCGTCCGACATAGGAAAAGGAGACTTGGTTAAAATCAGACCACCGAAGAAAGATCAGGTCACGGGGGTCTCAGTTTAGCCGACCCATCAAAGTGATTCACAAAGGAACAAATCACGTTCGCACGGAAGACGGGCGAGCGTGGAACCTCGAAAGAGTGGCACTATACCAGAAGACTCGAGGAAGAGCGAGGACTCCGGAGAGATCACGAACGGAAACCAAAAGAGACTACGGAACAGGCGAAGAACGAGAACCAGAAGGAGACCACAGAGAGAGGGTGGAAACCGAGGTCGAACCGGAAGCACTGAGTGCAGATCCCGAACAGGAGCAACCGGAAGATGGCGCCGGAACTGATGATCGGCCCAGAAGAGAACACAGAAGACCGGTGAGATACAATGACTATGTTTTACAGTGATGTTGCTGTCCATTAAAAAAGGGAGATGTGTAGAGATATCGCGAGAGCCCCCACTCTCGCGAGATCTCGCCGCAAACTGTAGCTCCGCCCCCGCGCGCTTCGCGCACATTACGGGAAGAGCCAAGGACGCAATAAGGTGCGTCCTGCCGGCTCCTCCAAGAATGGGGCCCGCGGCCCACACCCATGGACACGGACATTACGGCTGCAGTCTCCCAGCCACGTTAGGCCCGTTGGCCTTTGTTATTGAGGCACGCACTTGGTGTGCACTGTTGCATGAAACCTGTGAGAGAATAAACACAGTGAGACAAGCCCCGCGACTCCTGTCTTCATTATAAGCAGTTTACAACACATGGCAAGCTAAATCAAATAAACAACATCATTCAAAGGGGAGATAAAGCTTTTGCAAACAACATTTTGTTCTTCACTATTGATCTTTTACTTTGTGCCGATTTCCTAATCAGACATTTTGTAGGTGTACTTCCATTTTATGAAGTGACTTTAATCTCTGTAAAATGGTTGTGTCGTCGTCAGACGAGACGACTCAATTATAAATAACTAATATAGCAGCACATAATCAAAGTAAAGATTTGTGTTGTTTGTTTTTGCTGTGCCCAACATTTGTAGCAAACATCTATATTTTAGCCATTAAAAACATCCTTGCAGATCTATCAACTTAGAACCTTTTTGCTGATAAACAATATGCATAAAGAATGCTATCAAAGTGTAATCTAAAATGAATGCGGTTAGGACTAGTCGCGATCATACTAGGTTAAGGAAAATACAAAGAGCATGAACGTCAGGTGGTTCAAGATCCAGCAGAACTTTTGGGCTTTTAGGGCGACTAAGCTCAAGAGGTTTGAGGAATCAAGAGCACACGCACCCTGTGGATGCTACACACAAAACGGCCATAGAAATGTCATATCAATTGCCTAAGCCAGGTGGTACATGTTATCAGAAATTCCTAGACATGCCTTTCTATTTTATTTTTTATTTAAATCGTGGGTGGTCCTGCCTCTGCTATTAATTGAACATCGAAAACACATTTTCTTTTTACTCCACCAAGGGCTTAATATAAGGATCACATAAAAGCAAAAAACACAGAAATTATTTTCCAAAATGTGCAGAAAATGTATCTGAAACCATTCCAGTAACTCTGTTGTGTGCAGTGTAAACATAAGCACCTGGGCATTTGTATGTATGTATGTATGTATGTATGTATGTATGTATGTATGTATGTATTTATTTATTTATTTATTTAGTTAGTTAATTTGTTACATGCCCAGACCCTGGGGCATCACGGCTTGGTTACAGACAGCTTTAACATTGATCATACATGGTGAAGAATATGGGCATTAAAAACAGGATCATACAGTACATTACAGAACAGTATTTACAAATTCAACAGGTAAGGGATCTATTAGTGTTGGTTTGAGTGACCGTAATACTAATATTGGTTAAACAGCCAGGTTTTTAGCTGTTTTTTGAAGCAGGGGAATGATGGCTCTTTTTTTTATATTGATGGGGAGGGAGTTCCAGTGTTTGGGGGCCAGGACATGGAAGATACTGCCCCCAGCTCTGCTGTTTTTGTAACGGGGTAATACTAGAAATTGATTGTCATTGGATCTCAGTATTCTAGTCTTTTTTCTGTAAGGCGTTATTGAGATAGGTGGGGGCTTATTGGCAAGGCATTTGTGCGCAATGCAAAGTGTTCTAAAGATAATTCTGGCTTTGATGGGTAACCAGTGAGCATCCTTTCTGAACTTGGATCTGTTGTAGAACTTTTTTATCCCTAAGGCTGCTCTTGGAACTTTATTTTGCATGAGTTGCAATTTACGCAGGTTGGTGTTGGAGATCCCTAGTAGTAATACTTGGCAGTAATCCAACTTGGATAATACCAAGGCCCTGGCCAGTGTGAGGCAGTGGTGGGAGACAGAAATTGACGACTTAGTGTTATTAGTTTGGAAGTGTAAACCGTAGAAGATGAGAGCGTGCTAATATGTTTAGTCATGGTGAGGTTGGCGTCTAAATACAAACCTAATGTTTTTACTTACTTGAGCACTGGTATGAATGTACCGTCTATATTACTAGAGAAGTAGTCAGAGTGGAGGGCAGCTATTTTAGATTGGGAGCCTGCAATGCGAATTTCTGTTTTCTCATTGTTGAGGCAGAGACTATTAACCTCCATCCAATTTTGGATGATGGCGTATATTTTAATATTAGTCAGTGTGTCTTGGTCATAATTCCCTGAGATGGGTATGCAAAATTGGTGTAGATGACACCCATATTGTCTAGTGCTGAGGAGAGGAGCTTGTGTAGGCATTGTAGAGGGTAGGAGAGAGGCATGATCCTTGGGGTACTCCGATAGGGACTGGGATAGGATCAGATGCTTCTTTACCTATGGCAACTCTGGAGGTGCGTTCAGCTAGAAATGATTTCACCCACATAGTGGCTTCAATCGAGAAGTTAAAATCGTTGGATAGTGATATACACAGTTTATCATGGTCTACAAGGTCAAATGCTGCAGAAAGGTCTAACAGCAAGCGTATGCAGAGGCATAGACAAGGTTTTCCTTCAACATTACATTTGCGCTTTTAACAGTTTTAAAGTTGTTTTTATCTATTATTACCACCTGGGCGGGTGCAGCAGCTAGTCGTGCTGCTTAAAACACAGCTTCATCTCATGGATCATGGCCTGCATTCTGAGTAGCCAGCATAGTGACACTAAATAAAAACAATTTACCAGCTACAGATATGTGATCAGGTCATGAGACTCGAGGATCACCTTGAAAGAGTTAAACGTGGCTTTGGTGACACTCCAACTATAAAGCCAGCTTCTATGTGCTTGACATTCTCTAGAATCATGCATCAGGTTAGAGTAGGATTGTCTTTTAGCAGCTATAGTACAACAATGCTTTTTTCAGTATTTAACTTCTTCCCATCTAGGGATCAAGAGCAATCATTGAGGTTGACACATTGCTGTAGTATAGGTTCCTTCAATGGAAATAATGTTTTTAATGGCTGTATCCCGGTCAGAACCAATCATGATGCTCTCAGTTCACCCACTGATACAAATGGCAATAATACCTGAGCATTTTAATATTATTGTGCATGGTCTGAGTGTGTGTAATGGATATCAATGAAATGGGATGCACTAATTTTGTGTAACCCCGAGATCTACTCAAGTTCTTCCCTTTCTTCTGCTCCCCACCTTCTAATACAGAATGAGATGGAGCCATTTGGGACAATGTAGTTGGGTGCCATGCTACGTTGCACTAACCAACCAAACCATCACAACTGGGTCAGTCTGCTTTCAGCTTTTCAAATTTAATAGTTTCGTTCTCTACAGTAGACTGGGAGAGAGGTAATAGATCTTAGAAATCGGTAGTGTAATCTAATCTGTGCTCCCTCTTTGTTCTAAATTCATTGCCCCAGAATTGTGGCAACATTGATTGGACATTAAGCTTAACCAACACACCAAGCGTCATGTTCCACTTACATAAATACATGCTTTACTCCTTGACTGCAGTTCAAGAATACCTGCAGTTTCTTTTTGAGAAAAACATTGTTTTGAATATGAAACAAATGAAGGTTATGCATTTCTAGGGAGACGTATGACTGCTTTTTTTTTAGGTCAAACCTGTGACGTCTGTGCTATTGGATAGTTGAACAGTATTTAAAGACGTTCTATTTGGCTAGAGTCGTGAGCTACATTGAATGAACTAATTATGATGTTCCTCAAGTATTGCGCTAGCTAGCTAGACACACAACATAAAAACTCTTGGTGAGATTCCTTTGCTTGCTAGATAGCTCCAGGAAAGAATCAGGACGACAGGGGTTGGCAAAGCATGTGAACGTCATCTAGATAAAGTAATATTGGCCAAAGCTAACAGGGTGGGCAGATTCATGGAGTGTGAATGTGTGTGACTGACAGGAGTTCTGCCAGAACTTCACAGTCACTGTGCAGGTCAGCCAAGAGTCTCATGGTCGGGGTAAAGTGCTGGCTGCACCTGGTGTAGACTGTGTCAAACCATGCACACATATTAGAAATCAGAAACGGTGCCTGGGCCAGATGTAGTTCATAAAGCAGCTACACAGCAGGAACCCGGAGGTCTAATATATGGAGTAGGTACAGAGCAAGCAACTGACAGTTTGCCTTGTCTGTAAGTCCCCGTACTACCACCAGGATCATAGGGTACCTGCCACAGATGATTGGCACACGGAAGGGGAGATCCCCATATGACCTTCAATGGGGGCTGGAAATACTTCTGTCCAATGATACAGGCAAGGGAAGAACTATCAGTAGACATAAAGAAAAAAAAACAAGAGACCATATAAAAATGAAAAAATGAGACAAGGTTCAAATAGCTGAAGATACATATTAGAGATTGCAACCAATGAAAGCGTGCAAGGCTTTCATGGGACTGTAAAATTAACAACAAGGTGAGTGCATGATCATATTTCCTCTAACATAATAATTGTCTGGAATCCTTGTCATGTCAAATACAAAAGCAGCATAAGCATTCACATCAGTACAGGTTGTCTGCCGCCTTCTGGAGAAGGGATAGATAACGACTGGTAAGTGGTTTCACCATTAAAGCCCTCATGCCGACGGTGTGCAGGAATCTTCCTCATCCCTTTCAGAAGAACATGAGTTATGACTATCACTGCTGGTTAACTCAGGTTGTTTATCAGAGTAGGGAGGGATGCACATAGAAGCACATTGCACAGAAAGCATATTTATCTAAAGACGTAAAGACTGAGATGAAAAAAAGTTAATAGAGGAAAATAAAGCCCAAGAGGACAAATTTATTAGAAGAGAAGGGATTCACATTGGCATAGAAAATTGCATTATGGGTATATAGTATTATAGGGGAGATCAATGGGAACGCGCCGAGATAAGCTGGTCCTGAGTTCTACAATGCATTGATTTTCAGGGGTTTTGTTGCAATACGTTTCTATCCCTAACTTATCATTAACTACAGCTTTTTTTGTTGTTGAATATATATATATATATATGCATATATATATATATATATTCAGTGAAAAAACTTTGTTAAAGGGACGTTATGGTTAAGTTGCGCTACTAAAAACCTATGAAATTCAGTGAAAAAAACTTTGTTAAAGGGACGTTATGGTTAAGTTGCGCTACTAAAAACCTATGAAATTCAGTGAAAAAACGTTGTTAAAGGGATGTTATGGTTCCAAGTAAAACCGAAAAACCCTTGAAATTTGCCAGTTATGGTAAGCTAAGCAACCATAACGCGCGCCACCACCGTGCACTGCTAAGACTAACACCCAGGACATCAAAGATGACATCACACATGTCATTGATAACATCACTGATGACATCACATGTCTGGCTCACTATTTTTTCTTTTGCTGACATATCTAGGCCACATGGTTTTCTTCAGTAACAGTCAGAAACTAAGAATTTTATTTATTTGTAGACGTATCCTTCTAGTAGGTTCTTACAGTAATTCCCTTAGAGTACAGTCACATCATATGAAACATATACATATGGGAAAACACAAGCTTGAAAGACAGCAATCCTTTTTGTGCATAAAGATAATCACTAGACTTATGAGCACTTTCTGATAGTTCTGTTGTTTTTTTTTATGGCTGTACTTTCCCTGTATATGGTCATATTTGTATACATTGTACTCACACTACTTTCCTTAGGGTCCAATCACATCGAGTGATACATATACATAGGGTAAATAGCAGTTTTGCAACAGAGCAATCATTTATTTGCATGAAACTAATCAGTTAAGTTATGAATTGTTTCTGCTACTACTTGTGCTTTTTTGCTAACTTCACTTTCCCTTTATATACCCATATTGGTATGTGTTCTTGTGTCTTTGTGTTTTGTCTATAGTAATGCAATTATGTAATACATGGGTTTTATTAGCTACTTATTACATATTTCACAGTACACAAAAATCTATTAAGAAAACAATTATCATTTCATTATTCAACATATTAACATTACGAATATCATACCTTCATCTTGTACGCTGCACACAATGTTATGTTTCTGTATGAGTAGCTTAGTATACTAGATAGAACCCCATAATAGGAGGCTATTTATATCAATGCATCGTTCAATGCACTTATTAGGGTATATTTCTTGCAATGATTCTTGACACTTTTTTCGCAACATAATAAGAATCCCTTCTACACATACTTCATGAGAAGTACATACACATGTGATGTCATCAGTGATGTCATCAATGACATTTGTGATGTCATCTTTGATGTCCTGGGTGTTAGTCTTAGCAGTGCACGGTGGTGGCGTGAGTTATGGTTGCTTAGCTTACCATAACTGGCGAATTTCAAGGGTTTTTCGGTTTTACTTGGAACCATAACGTCCCTTTAACAAAGTTTTTTCACTGAATTTCATAGGTTTTTAGTAGCGCAAGTTAACCATAACGTCCCTTTAACAAAGTTTTTTTCACTGAATTTCATAGGTTTTTAGTAGCGCAACTTAACCATAACGTCCCTTTAACAAAGTTTTTTCACTGAATTTCATAGATTTTTAGTAGCACAACTTAACAATAATGACTTTGACTTTATATACATGTCATATGGAACTGACTAGATCTCTTCTTATGAACTTGATGTCCGCAAACTTATTTAATGTTCGCGGACATGTTCAGAGAACAGTACCACCACCTAAAAACTCTGGGGAGGTATGATGTGTAATAGTTATATCATAACATAGGAACATTTAACAAATTCACAAAGCAGCACACATACAAAGTATATGTAGTAATACTTAAAAAATGTTACCCATATATGTAACACACTAACCATTCATGTAAATACAATATGTTTTAAAATGGAATATACCAAAAGAAGATAAAGTGGCTTCCACCATAATTACCTCACAGACGCTCCACAACCAACAGCAAGACCAGACGTATACACTACTGATTACATATCTCACCAGACATAGTAAGTGCACTTCTTTTTACTCATATATTTATAAACTTTCTATATTAGAAAAAAAAAAAAATTGCTTCTTTGTTTTCTCACAGAAATGTGTAGTACTCTGGACTGGCTAGAGGACCATTTCCCACGAGACGAAATGTTAGAATGTTAGAAGATAGTCCACCTAATGGTACACACTTTATTGTATAAACCAATTGATAAATATTATTTTGTATACATTCAACATATACATTTTTTTTACAGACCCTACAAAAATTGCAACTTCCAAAGAAAAAGAAGTGGTGCATAACACTCTTGAACACATTACCCACAAAATGGACCAACTTATGGCAAATTTTATGGATTTAAAGAACTTTGTGGAAGATCACCTAAAACCACCAACAACATACCATTGTCCCACCTGTACTTGTCCCCCCTCACCATATCCCATTCATTTATCCCCAAACTCTCTCCATGGACCACAACGTTTTGATGAGATTTCCATCCCTTCTTCACCTGATCCCACTAATATTGAAAACACTAATTCTCCTGTTTTTGTTTCCGTTTCTGCCCCACCTTCTCAGTCATGAATTGTTTATATATGTTAAATAAAGTAACTTTTTTATATTGTGTTGTAATTACTTTCAGTTCCTTGTAATAAAACCAATTTAGGTGTCCACGGACACCGCGGTTGTTTGGAAATGTTCGTAAAGAAACGAAAATGTAACTGTCCTGAGGACACTACATCTGTCCGTAATGTTCTCATGCAACTTCAAAATGTTCTAAGAACACTCGTAGTGTCCTGAAATGTTCGAAAAGAAACAAAAATTAAAGTGTTCTGAAGAACACTATATCTGTCCGTAATGTTCACTATCAACTTAAAACTGTCCTAAGAACAAATTGGTGTCCTGAAATGTTCGTAAATAAACAAAATGATGTGTCCTGAACAACAGTACAACTGTTCGTAGTGTTCGCTACCCAATTGAAAGTGTTCTAAGAACACACGCGGTGTCCTGAAATATTCGTTTCACGTGTGACGCACTTTTAATTACTTCAGAACCCGAACAGTGTCCGTAGGACATCAATGCGCATGCGCTAACCAATCTCCGTGCACTTGGTGTCCTGCGGACAGGAGCTTCCTTCGCAGACTAGTTCGCAAACAGATCATATGACCGCGCCCACGCTCATCGTGTGTCCTGAAATGCGGACACTGTTCGTGTCCCCAAACAATTTAAAAGTACATTTTCAGTTAATCCATAATATTTTTCAATAAAATCTCACCATGCCACAAGTCCCACATAGCAATCTTGAGTTTCTATATACCTTTTGAAACTTTCCGAGCCTTTTTTTGTGTTCGATCTGTCTGCGCACAGTGCGCATGTCCCCGGACCGCGCACAAGCACCCCTATAAAAGACCACGCCCAAGAGCTTATTTCCCTTGTGTTTCTGGCTATTCTTCAGAACACAGTGATTTTTGCTGCCACCTGCAGACTACACCATCATCGACATGGCATCCTTGGCTGCTGAACTGCCACTTGGTGCTGCACCTGCTTCAGCACCACCACCACCCCCTCCAACACCTCCCCAAGGGCCTGAAGAGGGGAACAGGACTGAGGATGCGGAGGAGGAAGAAGAGGATGATGAGAATGAGGTAGAGGAAATCCCTACTACCCGCACTAGGCGTGAGTCTTGGGTGTGGCGGTTATTTACCATTCATGGGAATGGTCCTAAGGCTTGTGCGAACCATGTTACCTGCAATGAGTGCAAAATGATACTCAGTCGCGGGAAGCACGGTAACTACAGCTTTGGGACCACTACTATGAAGCGACACCTGAGGTCAATTCACTCTGGGGCTATTCGCAGGGTTGTACCTTGCGAAGAACGTAGCAGGTTGATTTCCTTTACTTCATCCTCTGTTTCTGATCCTGTCACCACAAGGACCACCTCTGTGGGAGAGCATCTTTCTCAAGCTGCCTCACAGGCCATACAGAATGCTGATGACCCTTACCTTTCGAGGGTCACAGTTGTATGTATGTACTGTGACACAGTACTCTGCAGGGGGGAGCGACTTCGGAGTGCTTTTGAGACTATCGTCTCAGAGCACGAGAAGACCTGCTCACTACCCAAATAAAACCCACTCTACATCTTCCTCTCTCAGCTCGCCCTTTCTTATCCCTGTGGTTGGTGTCCCCCCCTTTACCCTCCTTTCCTAGTGTGTCGTGTCTGAAAAACCAAAAAAAATACAAAATTACAAAAATCAAAAAAAAATAAGGCTCTTTTCAGAGCCGCCTTTCCCAGTTAAAAAATAGAAGTGAAAATAAATGAAGCAGGGCTCTTTGTATTTATTAGAAGTCCGCGGACAGTTCGCGAACATTAAAAAAATTGGGTTACTACTCCATCACAAACATTATAATTTTCTCTGGAAAGAAGTGGTGGCTCTGAAAAGAGCCTTTGGGTGGTGTTTGTAAGTCAAAAATTGTAAATGCTTAACATCTACTTCAAAATCATTGTTGTAATTCCAAAAAAGGTCACAATGCATTTTGTACATTTCTCAGAAAAATCTGATTGCCAGCATAAGTAAGATGGACTCCATCTCTGCGAAAAATGTATGTACTACAAAACATAATATTTTCATTGTTTAAAGAAGACATGCCAAAATCTCTTAGAAAGCCACAAACAGCCTTATTAACATTGCGCCTTGCTTTTTCCATTTGTGGACCAAATGAAGAATAACGAAGCCACATTTGTCTCTGTGCAATCCGTGAAAATATCACTTGAGAATTAGGAAACATGTCCATAACCTTCCTCAGTCCTTCTTTCATAGCAAATTGCAAAAAAATTCCAGTCACATGCCCTAAACTGTTCCCTCCACAATGAATTACAATTATGTCTGGATGTTGCTCTGTCTCCAAAGTAGCACAGAGAGGTAGCAAATCCAACCACTTCATTCCACGTACTCCATGCCAGTGTACTTCCACAAGTGGGAATCCAAGATCTACAGCTACTCCACAGCTTTCTGCATGCACCTTCAACCAATGTATCCATAAAACTCCTAAAATCCAAACAATCTGTTTTCTGAAACACACAGCCATAGCTATCTTTTGTTCTCTCAGCAAAAAGAGTATCTCAGAAAATCTCTCCTGGCTCAACACACCCACCAAACTTTCCTGACCAATCACTTTCAGTGCTTATTCTCATTTGCATGACTTCTGAACCCAAAAATCCCCGGATGTAACTCCCGATGTCCGGGAATTACCGCCATGTCCGCGGACATATCGTAACATGAACAGCCCTTCTACCATTTCCACTACACTCTCTCTGCCATTCCCTCATTGGATGTACCTCAAAAATCACATGACCATGCACCAATCACATTCAAGACCTCTACATCTAACTGCATCATCATAGATCAGCACTGCAAATGTACTCTGAATCTCTCTGAGTACAAGTGTCATATCATTGGCAAGCAGCATCTACCACAAATACTGTACAAGTCTTCAAGATTTCTACTTGCAGCTCCATGCATATCCATATGCATGAACACAAACTTCAGGTATGCATATTTTCTGTATAGTAGATGACATAGCTCTCAACCATTTTTGTTTTACAGGCGGGTGAAATCACCCGATTTTGTTTTTGGCGGGTGAGACGCCCATTGGAATGAATGGGCATGCAGGAGGCTTGGCGGGTGAGTCTGCCCTTTACAAGGTGTGTGACACCCGCCAAAAGCGTGTGAGTTGAGAGCTATGGTAGATTAACACATTTTCAAACAGACTTTTACCTTGTAAAATCTGTAAAATGAATTTACTGTACTTTTTTCAATTTCCTAAAATCAACTATCACTTATACACCTTTATACTTTTTACTTTCTTTATACACACACTCAAATCATGTTAAAATAACATTTTTTAAATGAAATATATAGACTACATATATTCAAACAAAATTGCATGCAATCACAATCTATGTTTAAACCTTTATAAAAATACTTATACAATTTCATATTTTTTGTTTTTATTTATTTATTTACTTAATTACTTTAAATTAGACATGACATTGAGGCGCTATTACCTAGAACAGTTTACTTACAGAAATAGTGGTTTTTCACTAATATATTATAAATTTCACAAGACATAGTAAAGATATTTTATTTTTGCAACAGTTAGTCATTCAATACAATTTGTTCATTAAGAACATATCATATGTACTGAACTGATGCAATGTATTTTATGTAAATAAATTAGTTTAATGGTTTTACAGAAGGCCCTGAGGATTTCAATTAAAAAAATCAATATCTAAATTAAAAACAGTGCTATATACAAACAAAGTTACTAATTTGAAGCTTTTACAGTTGCAGTGAAGACCAGTTTCCTGAAAAGAAGCAGCCGAATTCGAAGAAGGAAGAAAAACTAAGAAGTTACCTGTTAATTTAAAAAAAAAAGTAAGTAAAATATCACCATAATATTTATATTATTAATCAAATATACTATAACATTAATACCAGCTATTTTGGATTCTTAAAATAGATATTTTGTTCCATTTTGTCCAAAAATGTCCATGTCGTAAACAGTGATTTACAACCAGAATGGCCCACATATTTCTATTTTTGGACACAAATTAGCCAACTGAACCACTACAATTTTCATATTATAGAACAAACAACTGTTTTAATTGTATACATTAGATTTACTATTTGTACTTTTCCACACCACTAGCTTACTTTTTTTTTGTCATCTGAACCCCAGTTTAGTGACACATACATTCAAGAATACCTATCCCTACTAGTTTTAGTTCCCAATGCACAATCACACACCATTACATACATCTTTATCATCTTACTCAAACACTCATGCACACAGCACACATACATTCCAGAACACCCCAACCCATATCTTCTTTATTTTTTTCAACAGACCCTAAAGAATGCCTACCAAAAGACAACTCCGTAGAAAGCAACGTAAAATTAGAGCAAATGAAAATAAAGGTGTCCAACATAAGCATCCATCTCTAGCAGAATTTGTAAAAAAAGTTGAAACAAAACAGCTAATACAATCATTTAGTGAAACACATGAAGTTTCAAGTACAACAACTTCGCTTCCTCTATCAAAATGTAAAACAAACCAAAAAACAATTAACAGAAAATCAGCTATCAGTACAGATAAAACTACTTCTTCAAATTTTAATATAGTGCAAAGTAAGCATACCAAGAAAAGTATTTTAGCCAAAATATACCGTCACAAAGTCCTTCAAAATCTTATAAAAACAGGAGAGAAATCAGGTTCAAAGCTTAAAACCTATCGTAGGAAATTAATCTTAGAAGCATTGATGGACAGTGCAATTCTTCTCAAAATAAATGTATTTATTTTACTGTTAAACAAAATGAAACCACTAACAAAACTAATAACTAAATTACAAAAAAGACTTCTCAATAAGCGAAATGTCAACAGAAAGAACTTCTTAAGTATCTGCGGAGGTGAATGGAATCACACTACGAGCACAGAACCATATTTTAATGAAGAAGCGTACAAACAAAAGCAAACAAATACAATTGCCATAAATAGCAGTGGTCGAGGTTATGAAAAAGTGAATAATACCATAATGGAACAAGAAGTACTCCTTACAAAAATATGCCCTGAAAATTTAGAATTACCCCTCCATTCAACTGAATCAGAACGTCTAGTGTACAAATGTCCATGCACGTCAATGTGTAACATTCCCAAACAATGTTTCAACTCTTTACACCAATTCCTCAATAAATATGTAAAAAGCAAAGACAAAATCAAAATTAAATTACTCAAAATATAGATACCTGTCCAGTGCGCAAGTACACAGGACTACAAGGACATTCATTGGCCTGCATTACAGGACCTACTTGTAAAACCACTTTCCATGATATCAAAAGGATATCAACACATCATTCAACTATAAGAAATCTATCCTATAAACTGTACTATGCTAAAAGTCCTGCTTTAGCACTAGCAAAGTTCAATAACATCCTTCTACATGGTACAGCAAAAGACCTACTTGAAGAAATTCACTATATCCAGAAAAAATATTTTGGAAGTGAAAGCCATTTACAGAATGAAATAGCTTTAAACCAATTAAGCAACAATTCTACACATGGCAACCTTTTGCTAAACACATACAAAAAAGAAATACTAAAATTTAAAAGTACATCAGCTGAAGTACCAAACCATGTATGTGTATGTTGCCGTAGAATTTTTTATAAAAGTAACACAAAAACTGTGGACCTATCATACAAAATAGAAGACAATGAAGATTCTAAATGGTTTGAATTAGCTCTCTACCTTCTAGCAGAAAACAAATATGAAATAACTGAGCCCTTAATACTTTGCAGTTATTGCACTACAAAACTTGACAACAACCAAACTCCTTCACGTTCTATCACAAATAATTTGGAATTATACCCAGTACCAAAACCTCTACAACAACTTAATTTATATGAGAGCATCATTATTCAAACAGTACCCATTTCAAGCAATAATACGCCTTCAACCAAAAACATCAAAATTACCTCCCTCTGAATTGGTAAAAGGCATTTGTGGAAAAGTAGTTTATTTACCATTAAATCTAAAAGAAAATGTGCATACTCTAGGAGTGCAACGTCCAATGCAGCAATCTTTAATTATATTAGTAAATGGAGTACCTACAAAAGACAAAAAAATATGGCAACAGCTGGTAGATTTATATAAAGTTAGACAACCTTTCCAATATCTTAAAGAGAATAATGAATATTACAAAGAAATTAATATTGAAGAAAACTTGAAAGATACAACTGAAATAATTCAAGAAACACAAGAAGCTGGTCAATTTGAGATACTAGATCCTGCTACAATATCAAATACTTTAGACCATTATACAATTCATCCTTTGCACTGTAATGACACGTACAAGATGTACTAGAAACTTACCAAATGCGTCAAACAAAAGGATCGCCAATCAGTATATGGGAAAAAAGTATAGAAGCACATGCTTTTCCTCTACTCTTTCCTACTGGCAAAGGAGGAAGGTATGATGATAGACCTATTCAAATATCAGCTTCAGAATACCGCTCATTACGGATGTATTCTGAAGATCCCAGATTTAGACAAAATGTGGAATACATATTCCACCTACTCTTTGAAAGTGAACTAGCAACTTTATGTTACGGAGTTGCACACATATTAAAATCAGGATCACACTTTCAAAATATGACAGCTACACAATTATTAGAGAAAGTGCAACAAAAGGATGAGGTTTTACAATCAAATATTACAAATCTATTAGCAAATATGCGTGGTACTAAAGAGTACTGGTTTCGACGTCATGGAGATGTACATTGTATGATCAGAAACCTTGGCCCACCCACTTGGTTTGTTACATTAAGTTGTGCAGAATATGCATGGGAAGATTTACATGATTTCCTACGCATATCAAATAAAAAGAAAACAAACATAGATATTCTAACACCTGGAGAACTTTGTTCTTTGGATCCTGTTAATGTTTCAAGATATTTTCACCATCGCTTCATTGCTATGCTACATTTTATTTGTAATAAAACTGTTCCTCCCCTTGGAGAAGTGCAACACTTCTTTTGGAGAAAAGAATACCAAGCCAGAGGAGCACCACATATCCACATGCTTTTATGGATTAAAGATGCTCCTAAATTTGGTCAAGACAGTGATGCCACTGTTTTACAGTTTATTGAACAATATGTCACTTGTGAAATTCCATAAGAAGCCACAAATAGTGATCTTCGTGCACAAATTTTACAATTTCAAAGACACAAATGTGGAAAATATTGTCGTCGCAAATACAAAAACAAAGGCAAATACTACACCAAATGTTGATTTGGTTTCCCTAGACCAGTTACAAATACCGGTCAAGTAAACAACCTCATGTCTTCAGTTAGACATACTGTTAAAGGAAAGTCACCTAAAAATACATATTACATAAAAAGAAAAGAAGAAGAAAAATATATCAATGATTATAATGCAATCATTGCCCACTTATGGAATGCAAACATAGATGTGCAGTACATTGCAGACAATTCTACTGCAGTTGCACGATATGTCACAGCATACTTAACTAAAGCAGAAAAGACAGAGTTCCAAGACCTCTGGAATGACCTGTCATCAGTATCTCAGAAATTATACAGCTTGGGCATAAAAATGCTCACCCATAGAGAATGTGGATCTTATGAAGCAGCTGATCGTTTAACTGGTACTTCATTGTATGGTAAATCTGAAAATATAGTATGGCTAAGTCTTGGTCCAGCTAAATCTAGAAAAAGAGTTCTAAAATCATATGAAGATATAGAAACAATAGCCAAACATGATCCCAACAGCCAAGACATTTTAAAAAACAATTTATTGGACACATACTACCCAAACAGAAGTAATACTTTGGAAAACATGTGTCTATACCAAATAGCCCAAAACTACACATACAAAAATAATATGAAACCCGATGAAGAAAAAGGTAAATATAGAGTGACAGACTGTGAAGGCAGCTTAGTTAAACTCACTAAACCACATTTAATTAATCATATCAAATTGTCATTGAAGACTCCTCAACATAAAGAAGTATATTACATGTCCCTGCTACAACTCTTCAAACCATGGAGAAAAGAAGAACAATTACTAGATAACTATGACTCATATGAGGATGCTTTCAAAGCAAATGAAAGCACTATAACTGATGTAAACTTTACACAGTACAAAACAATGTTGCACAATGAACAGCAACATGAAGAAGAACTCCAAGCCCAACTAGATAAGGATACTCCTGACAGTAGTCAACCTTCTGTAACAGGAAGCCAAGAACCATTGGGAGAACCACTAATAACAAATGAGGCAGAATTAGCTATGATAGAAGTAGAAAACACCATGTGTCAGTATGAAGATAAGGAAGACTTAACTATACTACAATCAAAACTAAACAATGAGCAAAGTAGCATTTTTCAAGAAGTAACAAAACGAATTGCACATGGTGTAAAACATGAAAATAAAGAATGTTCCTGCCATAATTATAAACCTATACTACTGCACGTCAGTGGTGAAGCTGGTTCTGGCAAAACATTCCTAATCAAAATCATTAATAAGTTCCTTCAACAATTGACAATTAATAAACTGTCAGCTGTTGTCACTGCCCCCACAGGTTTAGCTGCCTACAACATAGGTGGTGTTACATTACACCTATTACTACTATTACCAGTAGAACACCAGAACACATTAGACTATTACAAACTTACTGCAGAAGCTGCAATGGAATTACGCAGAGTATTGAAACAAATGAACATGCTACTAATAGATGAAGTGAGCATGGTCTCCAACCTGATGTTAGCTTTGATTCACCTCAGATTACAAGAAGTACTCAAAACAGACTATGAAGAGCTCTTTGCAGGAAAACACATTATTGTTTTTGGAGATCTGCTTCAATTAACACCAGTAAAAGGTGAACCTATTTTTAAAACATTAGGGCACAAACTCGGCCGTAAAACTGTTGGCAGCATTGGAAATGTCAACCTTTGGCAACATTTCCAATACAGAGAATTAACAGAAAACATGCGCCAATTTGCAGATCTAACTTATGCCAACATTTTAAAAAGTTTGAGAGTTGGTATACTTTCTAAAGAAGCAGAAGCAACATTGAAAACCCGGCACATTAATGCATTTTATGGCGATAATGCATGTGCTACAGATGTTATGGAACAATTAGCCCACAAAAATGTCAATTGTATGGCCTTAATGCCAACTCTTGCAAGCAGTTTCAAATTCAATGAAATCATGCTAAGTAAAGAAATGCAACCAATAATGGAAATTAGCGCCACAGACAAACTAGATGTGCATGGTATGACACTACCCATGTGTGACCAAGCCACAACAAGACTAAATAATTTAGAAAATTCAATCTCAAACACAGCAGGCTTAGAAAATATGTTAAAATTATCCTTAAATTGCAGAGTAATGCTTAAACGTAACCTTGACGTGGACCAAGGACTAGTTAATGTAGCACTGGGTACAGTTGTTGGCTTTCAAACATACCCACGTGACAACAAAATTCAGTTTGTCAATATACTCTTTGACAAACTTTCAGAAGTAAAACGGATAGGACGCTCAACAGCTAGATTCCTTCTCTTCAAAGATATGTATGTACGCAGAGAACAATTTTCTCTAACTCTTGCATATGCAGTCACAATTCATAAATCACAAGGTCTTACCCTAGACAAAGCAATGATAGATATTGGTAAAACAGTCTTTAAAGAAGGCATGAGCTATGTAGCACTATCACGCTTACGTACACTTGACGGTCTATTTCTAATCAACTTTGATGCAAGTAAAATAAACGCTGATATTCCTTGCATTTTAGAATACAATAGACTTTGCCCACTATACACCCCCCACCTAAGCACATATTCTGTTCCAAAAAAGTAAAACGTTATAAAAGAAAAATAAATCAAACAGAAATGCAACAGGATGTCACTGCAAATCCTCCAAAGAGAGTAAAAGAAAGTAATACTTCATCAAGTACCACAAGCAAAAAATAATCAATTAGGGAACGTAAACCAAGTACTTCTTTAAAGAAGGAAGACAAACTCCAAAAAAAGCAGTTAGATACAGAACTACCTGGACCATTTAAATTCTCAAATATAGTTAGTGTAAGTTGCTACGCAAATGTAGCAATGAATATTCTATTTCAATTACCACCAATTGTTGACAACATTTACTTACACAGTACAGACCCATTGTGTTTGCAAATGTTAGTACTTCACAGAAATGCAGCAAACAATCCTGACAACACGTCTAGTGATTTTGGAATAAGACAACAATTGGACTACTGTGCTGGAATGGTGAAATTCACTATAAATTCACAGGAAGATCCACAAGAATTTCTAATGTACTTACTACAAGTACTGGAAAACAAAAACATACCTATAAATGAAATCTTTCAGATTTCATACATGTGGAAACATACATGCACTCTCTGCAACAATGTGACACAAGAAGAAATCCCCAACGAACGCTTCATATATATATCAATACCAAATTGTGAATCCATTCTATTTCAGCGACTTGTACAAAATGCAAACCATGGTAGATTATGCTCTACCTGCAATTCAGATAATTGCTCCACGTTAGTAATACAAACACATAGTAAATACATAACACTAATGCTTCTACGTTACAATGCAGATGGTACCAAAAACAACTGCAAGCTGACTGGATTCACACATGGTCAAATATCACTTGGTAAGAAAACCTTCACAACAATAGGTATAATCTACCACGCAGGATCCACAACCAATTCAGGGCACTACACTGCATATATAAAAAAGAAATGTGGATGGTTTGAATGTAATGATAGTACCATTACTCTAAAGCAGAGATTACCAGCAAATCTTACAAACGCTTGTTTGATGTTCTTAAAACCAAAATTTGATGAATAAACTGTATTTAAACCTTTAAGTAAATTTGTGTTACAAAAATATAAACTGTTAGAATACTCCAAAAGCTATCTAACAGCTCAAAGATTCTACAACAACTAATCAGATAAATGAATACCACTAAATTAGGCCAAAAAATACACAGTTAGAATACGCCAATTGGTATCTAACTGTCCCAAAATTTAACAATATCCAAATAGGTAAATCAAAACGACTAAAATATATTAAAAAAAATAGACAGTTAGAATATGCCAATTGGTATCTAACTGCTCCAAAATTTTATAATATCAAAACAAATGAAGAATCTGTTACTGCTCCAAAAAAAATACAACAAAGCAAAGTATAAAGGATTAGCCAGAAACAACAAGTGAACACTGAAAACAAACAAACAAATAAACTGTAGCATAAGAGAAAAAGGTTTTTTTTTTTAATCCAACATGGATTTTTTTTTCTCCCACAGACCCAATGATTTTAGCAACAAATACAGAAACTGAGCAAATTGCACAGTACTCTGATTTGTACTCTACTAAATATGAGGGTCGAAAAAAAATAAAAGTATATTGCTTAAACAATGTAATAAGTCATTACAAAATACTAATACTAACTGCTATTTTCTTTTATCACAGAAATGAAGAAGAAAAACATGGACTCCCATTACTAGACCAAACAATAAGTATACAATAATAAGGACAACCATATCAGCATATCACATCCATAGTATCTAATACCTTTGTTCCTTATACATTTGTTTTTCACCCAAAGTTATAAGCAAATATGAATGTGATATGCTGCGGTGGTCAAATGGCCATGCACACAAGACTCTATGCCCTGGCAACAACCACCGCAGCATATCACATCCATAGAGTCAAACATTTCAACTATGATCTATGGGAAACTTTTAATGTCCGCGAACAATGTGAGTGTTCTTAGAACACTTTTAACTTGCCAGCGAACAATACGGACACCGTTTTCAGGTCACCCCCTACGAACATTTCAGAACAACGTGATAGTTCTTACAACACTTTCAATTTAACAACGAACAATACGGACAGCGTCCTAAGGACACCCCCTGCGAACATTCCAGGACACTGGGAGTGTTCTTAGAAGCGTCTTCAGAACACCACCATCTTGTTTATTTGCGAACATTTCAGGACACCGCGAGTGTTCTTAGGACACATTCAACTTGACAAAGAACAATACGGACAGCGTCCTCAGGACACCCCCTACGAACACTCCCCAGACACCGGGAGTGTTCTTAGAAGCGTCTTCAGAACACCACCATCTTGTTTATTTGCGAACATTTCAGGACACCGCGAGTGCTCTTAGGACACATTCAACTTGACAAAGAACAATACGGACAGCGTCCTCAGGACACCCCCTATGAACACTCCCCGGACACCGCGAGTGTTCTTAGAAGCGTCTTCAGAACACCCCCATTTTGTTTATTTGCGAACATTTCAGGACACTGCGCGTGTTCTTAGAACACATTCAACTTGACAGAGAACAATACGGACAGCGTCCTCAGGACACCACCTACGAACACTCCCCGGACACCGCGAGTATTCTTAGAACAGTTTCACTTTGCTTGCGAACAAAACAGACACATATTGACTCCTTAGAACACCCCCGAGTCAGTTTATTTAGAACATTTCAGAACACCCGTGATGGCCGCAAACAAATCGAACACAAAAAGAACGTCTAACACATAAAAAACACAACTTACATCCTATCTCATACAGTCCCACCCTCCCCAAACACTCCTACACACCAACACACTCTATAAAATACACATTTTGAACAAAGTTTCACTGCGCTGTCCGGGGACGTCCGCGAATCCAATATGGCGGGCGCTACCGAAAAATCTGACGCGCTTCACGCTCCACGCCGTCCAATCAGCGAACACTTTGCATGTCCGCGAACATCACGCAAGACGATTGGCCAATCAGGACACTTTCCGCGGAGCGAACAGGGAAGTGTATCCGCAAACCGAACACAGATATCACTAATTTTTTTTACCTACTTTTTGGTCATTTTAAAAAAAACTACTGGACGGATTTTCACCAAATTTGCAAAAGCACGCTTTCTGGACCAAGCCGCTGCTCCTGGTCCAAATTTGGTGGAAGTCCGTCCAGCGGTTTGGGCTGTATGCGCGAGCACATTTTTTTTCCCATTCACTCTATGGAGAGTGAGTATAATGTATACAAATATGAGCATATAGAGGGAAGGTATAGTAATAAAAATAAAACTATGAGAAAGTGCTGATAACCATAATGATTATCTTCATGCACAGAAAGGATTGCTCTCTTTCAAGCCTGTATCTTCCGCTATGTACATGTTTCATATGATGTGACAGGACCCTAAGTCTACAAATATAGTACCTTTTCAATTTTTACTTCCTGACTGTTACTGAAGAAAACTATGTGGCTTCGATATGTCAGTAAAGAATAAAAAAGGAGAGCCAGCCATGTGATGTCATCAGTTATGTCATCAATGACATTTGTGATGTCATCTTTGATGTCCTGGGTGTTACTGTTAGCAGTGCACGGTGGCGCGAGTTATGGTTGCTTATGTTACCATAACTGGCGAATTTCAGGAGTTTTTCGGTTTTACTTTGAGCCATAACGTCCCTTTAACAAAGTTTTTTCACTGAATTTCATAGGTTTTTAATAGCGCAACTTAACCATAACGTCCCTTTAACAAAGTTTTTTTAATATCACGCAAACAATATACAAACATGGCGTGCAAAAACCAACTTCTACAGATGGCTTTACACAGAATGTTGCAAAGTAAGAATTTATGCTCATTCACAGTGAAGGTCAGCTGCTTCCACAACTTCTACAGATGGCTTTACACAGAATGTTGCAAAGTAAGAATTTATGCTTGTTCACAGTGAAGGTCAGCTGCTTCCATTTTTTTCTCGGGCCCCGGAGAGGCTAACGAAGCGGACTATAAGGTTGTATTGTGTTTTGACCTTGACAGACAGAGATTGTGATGAAAGACTTCTCTTGAAGGAGTGTTGCTAAAACGTAAGAGAAGATAAAGATGACATTTCTGAAACAAAACCACTTTTACATATTATATCACTATACGAAAGATCGTTGGCACACGCAGAGTCGTATTTTGGGACTGCACCACTCGTAGACAATGGAAATTGCAATTGTACTCTAAGTAACCCTTTAGATTACTTTATACCAAATATAATTACAATAGCGTAGCATTAAAGACCGCTCAAGTTGAACTTGTTAGTTGAAAGTGGCATAATGTTTTCTACCGCGCACTATCACCGCCGAATTGATCCCCTGTCGTTTAGAGGGCTCTGAAAAAGGCAGACGACACAGGGTGGGTTAATAGAAATAATTTAACCGGTCTATAGGCGGTCAAGCGCTCTACTCGCTGTGCCACTTCACTGTAGCCTGTCAAGTGGCACAGCGAGTACAGCGCTCGCTTTGACATCCATGCACAGCTTGCTAACGCAAGTTTGAATCCCGGCAAGGCGAAACTCAGCCTTTCATCCTTCCGTGGTCGATAAATGAGCACCACACACCGTGGTTAATAATAAGCACCTCTTACATACCTCACGGTTCTTAGTGCTATATGAATGGGAAAATATTATTATTTTATTATTAACATACTCTGTTGCACTATCTTCGATAGCAAATAGTTTCCTGCCCTAATAAATAAAATGATGATTTTTAATGAAGATCGGCTGGTGAGACTAATTTCTGTTTTTTAAAACAGGTACGTGGCCCCATTTTGTCTATGTCACGATTTACAGCCTCCAGCGGATGGGGTCTTCAACTGCCAGGTGCAAGTCCAAATATGCAACTTCATGACCCTCACCATTTTATGGGACAATCGCCAAGGACCAATATGCCCTTAAGCAGTACTAGCGGCTACAAACAACATACCAACCAATAGGGTGGTCTAATGGCTCGTTGTTGGAGCAACCTTCCGATTATCAGAGCGACCATTTACTGCTTTTATCATAAACCAACAGCCTATCTACCGCAAAGGAACAACGCGTGGCTCCAAATAAACTTTTGCTGATCGACAGCAGAGACAATAGCAAATCGCTGAATATTCACTAAACATTTCATGTGAAATAAATGTACTTTACCAAATGTACAATCCTGCTGTTTACTTTTAAACCACAGTTTCATATTCCGAATTGTGGCGCACTGAGTTGTAAGCTGATCTAACACTCTCTGTACCGCAAAGGAACATCGCGTGTCTCAACATGAACTTTTGCGGATCGACAACAAAGACAAATGCAAATTGCTGAATATTCTCTAAACATTTGATGTCAAATAAATGTACTTTACAACATTTACAATCTTGCTCTTTGCTTTTAAATCACAGTTTCATATTCCGAATTGTGGCGCGCTGTGTTGTGACATAATGTGTGTTGTCTTCCGGGTTCTGTGTAAAGTCACGTAGTACTGGAGACGACAGGGCGCGTTTCATTACGCTCCCTGTAACGTCACGGAGAAAGGCGGGGAATATGAATGCTTTGATAATATCAGGCTTAGGGGCGGAAGATATGATTTAGTGTCGCAAAAGCAAGTCAGCCAGGTCAATAGCGCCAGTCATAGGATTATCACATAATGTCGGCGCACACCAGCCAGATTTATCGTTTCTTTAGTGGACAAAAAGTCGGTTGACGCCCCTAGGAAATTGTACTATTAGCGGACAAAAGGAGTGCTCTTAAAACACTTTCACCCTGACAACGAACAATACAAACAACGTTCTCAGAACACCCCCATTTTGTGTAGTTGCAACCATTTCGGGACACTGCGAGTGTTCTTAGAACACATTCAACTAGACAGATTACAATACGGACAGCGTCCTGAGGACACCCCCAGTTTGTGTATTTACGAACAATTAAGTACACCGCAAGTGTTCATAGCTCATTTTTACCTTCCTTGCGAACAAAAATGACACATACTCCGTCCTCTAAACACCCCACCATTTAGTTTATTTACAAAATGTCAGAACAGCCGTGTTCTCCGCGGACAAATTGAACGCAACAAAAAGGTCTAGCACATAAAAAAACAAAACATTGAACCTATCTCATACTCCCCCACCCTCCCCAAACACTCTTACACACCAACACACGGCACTATAAACAATTTTTTATCCACGTTTCACTGCGCTGTACGCGGTCGACTGCGAATACAAGATGGCGGGCGCCACAGAAAATCTGACGCGCTCCACGCCCCTCGCCGTCCAATCAGCGAACACGTCGCATGTCCGCGGACATGACGCAAGCCCATGGGCCAATTGGGGTGCTGTCCGCGGAGCGAACAGGGAAGTCCATCCGCGAAGCGAACGCAGATATCACTAATTTTTTTGCCTTACATTTTGGTCATTCTTAAAAAAACTACTGGACAGATTTACACCAAATTTACAAAAGCACGCTTTTGGGACCAGGCCGCCGCTCCTGCCGCAAATTTGGTGTAAATCCGTCCAGCGGTTCGGGCTGTAGCTGTGCGCAAATTTTTTTCCCAGTCAGTCTATGGGGAAAAAAAAAGTTTAAAAAAAGTTTTGGGACCCCCCTATAACTTTTCCCCCCCCTGGATGAATCCTCACCGAACTTTGCAAAACAATTCAGAGTGACCCAACTACTTTTTTTGCAAAGTTTGGTGAGCATCCGTCCAGGGAGAGCGAAGTTATAAGCCGCCCAAAAAGTGCTCTTCCTATGGAAACAGCAACTTAACCATAACTACATGGCCACTACCGTGGCCATGTAATATATATATATATATATATATATATATATATATATATATATATATATATATATATATATATATATATATATATATATATATATATATATATATTACATGTCCTGCGGTAGCAGCCCTGCAGTTATGGTTAAGTTCTTCAACCCATAGGAAGAGCAGTTTGTGGGTGGCTTATAACTTTTCCCCCCATGGACGAATCTCCTCACCAAACTTTGCAAATAAAGTATATGGCCCCCTCGGATTGTTTCTGCAAGGTTTGGTGAGGTTTTATCTGGGGGGGGGAGTTATAGGCGGGGTCCCACATTTTGTGGTTTTCCTCATACACGCAATGGAAAAGAAATTTTGCTCACACCTACAGCCCAGACCTCTGGATGGATTTTCACCAAATTTGAAGCAGGAGCGGTGGCTTGGTCCTGAAAGTGTGCTTTTTTAGATTTGGTGTAAATCTGTACAGTAGTTATTTTTTTTAAATGGGCAAAAATTAGGTAAATACAATTTGTGAAATATGGGTCTGGTCCGCAGACTCACTTCCCAATTCCATCTGCTGACACCCCCCCAGATCAATCAGGAGGTGGCATGATGTCCGCGAACATCGAACGCGCCTGATGATTGGATGGTGAAAAGCGTGAAGTGCGTCATATTTTAGGAAATGGTCACCATGTTGGATCCGTGGACAGTGGCAGGTGTCTGCAGACAGCGCAGTGCCAAAAAAGTGTGGAAAACACATTTTGGGTCATTTGATGGCTGAAAGAGGGCCAGGAAAGGAAGCATGAGTGAAATAGAGATGATATGGGGCTGTTTTTCTAGGTGAAAAAAGTGGGCGCGGTAGTCCGCAGATAGCACCATGAATGAGCAGCTTGGAAAATACATTTGTGGTTATTTGATGGTTGAAATATGGCATAGACATGGTAGGGGAATGGAACAAAGATGATATGGAGTTGTTTTTATATGTGAAAATAAGATGTGAAAGTGCTGCTGAGTGCGCAGTCAATTTCAGTGTCTGCGGACACCAATTCCATGGCTGGGGGTTCAGGATAAGTTTTGTTATTTGCAGGTGTACTATATGTTCTTGTTATATGGTTTAATTATTTTGTGGTGGTTATGGCCATTATAGTAATATGTGTATAGTAATTATAGGTACTGTAGGGGGAGTAGAAAACATGTAGTGTTTATGATTGCAGTACAATTGTGTTTGTTTACAGTTGGTACAGTTAGTATTTGTTTACAGTTGGTACAGTTAGTTTTATAAAGTAGTAAAGCTGGAATCTCTGGTTCGTTTTCTGTAAAAAGAAACAGTATAATTTTACATTTAAATTTACTATTTCTGACCCTCATAAACAGTAAATTCTATGTACTATGTTCCGTACAACATTCATGTGTGGACACTGTTGTTTTATTGACTTCAATAATCATTGGGGGAAAAATACATAGAGGATTTATGTCACTGTAGGTGTGATGGTATGTTTATTTGAAGTGTGTTGTTATTAAGGGAATGTTTAAAGTAGTTAGATACCTGTTGGCATAATATAACTGCATTAGACTTTAGAAGAGGTTTTGTAGTAACAAGAATTGTGATGGTGTATTGCAATGAAGGGTATTTTACAACATACATATTGGCGTATTCCAGCTATCTTGACTTTTTAAAGTAGTATTGTATAATTATGGATGTAGTTTGATACCTGTTGGCGTATTCTAACTGTTTATTGTGTTACAGTTTAGTGAGTAAATTTGGGTTGAAGAAATATTAAATAGGCATTTGTTAGATTTGCTGGTAACCTATGATTTTGAGTAACAGACGTGTCGTTACATTCAAACCGACCACTTCTTTTTTGACATATGCAGAAATGTTGTGTTTCCTAACCAGTGAAACTGCGTCAGAGCAGAGCATTGTCTATGTATTCATCGTATTTGCAACCAGATTTTCAAACAGCTTTCAAACTGCTGGCTGGTGCCCTGGAGGAGCGGACACTGCACCTTTAAGGAAGTGGCTGATAAAAGCTACGAGCTGCACAAAGTGTAGTGGAAGTGTTGCAGAAGTGTTCTGCTGTGTTCGGCGGTGGAGGCTCGCCATCAGACTGCAATCAGGCAGCACATTTTTCATCTCACCCCCAACCCCCATTTTGTGCCACTTCCTGTTGATTAACTGCTCTTTGCTTGACTCATGGACCTGTCGACCTGCGGCTGCCTACATATTTATTCTTAAAGGCTGGGGTGACTGTTGGCACTTGTTACCTTTGCGCTCGAATTGGTTACAGAGCTGCAATTAATTGTTGCTTACCGCGGGAAAACCAAGGATAACTGCTCTGCCATCATAAGCGCTGTGCTGCACTGCGAACATAAGTAAACAAGCAGGAGGAAAGCTGCAAGGTTGTACGTGGCTACAGACTCACGCTAGAGGTGAGGATGCACCCGCTAATGCAACCCCCTAACTGTGAGGAAACTTCATTTGCATGGCTGTCCCCCCTGAGATCTCATTCCACAAACCTGCAGGTTGGGTTAACCTTGCGTGTGGTGGGAGGCTGTTATCCCTCTGTGACAGATTCACTGTCCAAACTACACCCATGTATATTGACATTCTAGCCACTGCCGATACAGCTAGATGTCATGGATGACGAATTGTTGCAGGATGAGTGGGGAGACTTGGCCCGCCCCCAATGAACAACAAGAGTATGGTCCCACTCATGGGCGTTCAAACATTCTCTGCGCCCGATCAAGGGCTGGGTATTACTGTAAACAGGGCGTTGACACTTCCAGTTGCTAAGGAGCTTGTTAATACTGCTTCAGAGAGACCCCCTTAGAGAGGTGGAATAACGACATGCCAGCCCGCCAAGAGAGGACGCTCCTTTGGATCTCTCTGTGAGAAAGGGGCCTGTGTCTCCCAGGGAGCCTATGCACGTCCAGGGGAATAACTGCCCTGGTAACATTTTGGTTAATGATGGGAAGGGAACCGTGGTTACTCCGAACGTTCTATCCGCCTCATCCCGGGACCTGCGCCTATGTCATGACATTGCCCTCATCTAGGCCTCTCTGAACAGCAAGGCCAATTGGAGAATACCTAACTCTTCAGCCCAAATGTCAGATTTGTTGAAGGAACTGGCTTCTCCAATCTCACTGGGAATAACCCATCAACAGAGCCTCCCGCAACTTTACTCTGGAAATCTGATGACTAGCCAGGGAAATAATGCCACCTTGGCCAAGCTGTCTAGGAAACCTGTGGGAGAAGCCAGGGGAAACTCTTCAATGCTGGATACAGAGTGCCAGGCATCTTTAGATAGGAGTAAATCCCCACTCATTTCTGCCATCCTGCAGGACTCTATGCTTGAATCTGGGTGATCCACCCTGAACGATTCCAATTTATTTCCTGTCCACCATTCCAAAAGACCCCCCGATGGGTACTTCTCTATGCAGCAATTTCAAGCCACGATTATGACTGCGCTATCAATTTCCTTGTCACCTTTCATCAAACTTTATGAGGCTATAAATGAGGACTTCAAATATCAAGCTACACTGCTTACCATGGTTCATGCAAAACTGATTTTTTTTTTGGAAGCATCAGCATCAAACGTGCAAGCAAGGCCGAAAAATCTAATAACTGCCAAATGAGGCTGAGCGACATGGCTAGAGCAGACCAGTCAGACAAGACCGCAATGATGGAGCCGATCTTGGGCTCCCAAAAATGGGTCAGATGCTGTGTAGACAGCCGCCTCAGACACAGCCTAAACTGTGAGTTTGCCCAGGGCAAGTTGGCGCAGCGGGAGGACTTTGCCACTGCCCCAATACAACATACTATGACTAATCTATCTGGATCTGCAGACTCCTCAAGGCTCCGACTCAAGACAAATCCGGTGGCCTTATCATGTAAATCAGGGGAGCCTGAATCGACTGTGAAGGCCTTAACCACTATGGAGGAACCGACTGCTGTTGTAACAGCTTATGTAATTGCCCCTGTAATCATTGTTGAAGAAATAGTGACTGGGGTCTTGACCCCCTCAATTCCTGTACTGCCTTCGGCAGCTCTGGTGCTCTAGGACCTATTTACTCCATCTTTGGAAAGAAATGGAAAACAAAGAGAGTGGGTGCTCCATCTCAAGAAATTAAAAAATCCAAGAAAATGCCCCAGCAGAGAAAAGTTAAATTCAACTCTTCTAGAGCCTTCTTGCGCTACTTGAAATCTCCAATGCCTACCCTTACCAAATTATCAGAAACTAAGAAATCCCGCAGCGAGGGCCTTGAACCTAACAGGATATGCAAGATCATAAGCGATGAAATAAGCGATGACAAGTGCTCTCCAGGAATGGAAGAAGTGTTGGATGACAGACAGGATCTGGAAGGCAGCAAGGTAGTCACCCTGCTAAATCTTTCTACATACTCTACTGAATCTTCAGAGGAGACCCCGGTCACAACCAGCCCCAATTAGAGGGTATGGAGCCATACTCCATGTCGCAGCGGGGTGTGTCCAGAAGAGGGCAAACTATCCTGATTCTGTCTAACCGTGTGAATTTCATGACTCTGGTCAAACGTCGTCTTGGTTCAGAACGAAGCCATATGGCAACTACGTCTGTTGGCCCCTCATCGCCTAGGGCCCAGCAACTCCCATTTTTTATTATGCCTAACAAAACCTTGCAGAAGATTGCATCCATAAGAAAAGATTTTAAAAAAGATGAGCCTTTGGTTCTATCTCTAGAGCAATTGACCCGGGTGAATGATGGGCTCATCTAAAACAGAGCAAATGTAATGATCCTTCTGCACCATCTTCCGGCACTATGGTCCATATCGTCAAGGGATATTAGTGTGGTGGAGTTTCCTGATGAGGATCGATCAAATCGAGTAAGACTCCACGTAAAATCAGATTTGATCAGAAAAAGGTTATGGGCGGCAGCTTCCTTGTTTTGTTTTGGTCCCTAAACCTTGATTTTATGCAAGTCGAGTCTCCGGAGACCTCAGGCCTGGACGCCTTGTCCAGGTCAAAACCCTGTTTGGGGAGGTCAAATGATACTTGCCATCTACAGACTTTGTCACAAAAATTGGAAAGAGAAGAAATTGGACGTGTGAATGCAATTGCCACTAAGGCAGTCCCGTTGATGAACAAACCTGATCAGCCTCTAACAATTACTTTTTACAGGAATTCGGACAATGAGGGGGCCTGGATCCGCTCTGCACTTGCTAGGTCTAATGACCATTAGCTCATAATAAACCAAGTAGTGTCTGAACTTCTTATTGGCTATTGGAACACCATGGGCTTTGTACATTTAATAAATAATGACGTAATGGAATGGTCTTGATATGATATTTTACTCTTTCAGGAAACATAGTTATGTGTGACTCCCCCTGTGTGAAACCTTTATCCCTTTTTTAAACACAGAGGTAAAAGGGGCCAAGGGGAGACCTTCTTTGGGCTTACTCATTCTCGTTAAAAAATCTCTACCTATGGAGATACTTAGGCACAGGTTGCCCAACCCCTGCGTTCAATTTCTTATATTAAAGAAGATGCGACCTACCGTTTGGAAGGCCTCCTTAATAACGGTACTGATCAATCCATTTAGAAACCCTGCTAAAGTAAGATCTAATGATTTCATTGGGGCAGTGTTACGGGTGATAGATGATGCCAGATTGGAGTGGGATAACCCATTGATAATACTGGTCGGAGACTTGAACATAAAATGCGTGCCAATGTGGGTCCCTAAAAAACCCACGGCAAGCTCTAATTCTCCAGGCATTTTAAGGTCTAAAGCTTGGCTCCAGGGTATGCAGAGTAGAAATGTACTCATGCTTAACAGCAATATTAGGGGGGTCATGGCGGCTGTGCATACATGGAGTCACGGCTCACTGAAAGCAATGTTAGACTAATGTTTTGTCTCCAGTAATATTTACCATAGTAGTGACTCCCTGGTTATAATGCACATGGAGAATAGCGTTCACTCGCTTTTGAAGATCACTTGGTCCACCCTCTGTAAATCTGGTGGGGTTGATCAAGGGGCGTTGATGGAAGTATCCCTGAGACGTAATCACATTCACCTCCATCGACAGATGTTCTGGAAGTATCATCCATGCTCCAATCCAGATCAGAGTTAAATGAGGGTGCACTGAATTACACTCCGTTACTGACCAAATATGTTCAAGTCCAGGGTTTGGGACCTAGACTTAATTTCATTCAGAAGTATAAGTTCAACAGCAGGCTGGTGATGGAGTGTAAGAAGTCTAGAGCAAACCTGAAAGCCATAAAAAAATTTACCTCTGATTAGTCGTTCAGCAGTAAAGAAAAAGCGTCAACAACAATATAAGAACTGGTTTAAAAGCTTTCACGCCCAACGCCTACAGGCAGATGGAGCATCCATGTTGGAAGTTTTGACTAAGAAGAACTCTAGACTAACATGTGAGTGGATAAACAAGGTATGGACATCTCAGGATGCCCTACAAATGCTTCCTCTCTCTGAACAGCAGTGGATCAACCACTTTGACTCACTTCTAATGGACAAATCAATTACCTCTCCAGCTCTAGGCCTAGATAGAGAAGGCGAGTGGGACTGAAAGCTACAGAAATCCGAAATCCAGTATGCAATCTCAAAACCTTCTACAAATCCACAGCGCCTGGCCCGGACAGACTCTTAAACTATGAGTTAAAGTTGGCACCTGACGAATAGCCAGACTTCACTCATATTCTTTTTGATACAATCCTAAAGAAAAATAAACACCCCTGTCCTGGAAGAAAGCTATTGTTATTCCTATTTTTAAGAAGAGTTTAAGAACCGATCCAGCTAACTTTCACCCCATAGCCATTCTTGACAGCCTGGGGAAAGTGTTTGTGTCTATTCTATTAAAATGACTGTCTGATTTGGTGATTGACTCTGAGCATCAGGACCCTAGGAAAACTGGTTTTGTCCGAGGTGTAGGCACGGGCGTGAAACTGTTCTTATTGAAATTAGTGAAGCTCCAGGCCATACGGGGGAAAACCAAATTGTATATTGCCTTTGTTGACCTGGAGCAGGCTTTTGATAGCATGAATCGTGAGCGTCTCTGGGCCAAATTGAGTAGTTCCAACTCAGATGAGCTCCTGGACCCTACAATAGCACATTATTCAGACTATACCATGCAGATCCACCTGAATGGTCAGGGTTTGCTATCTCTGAAAATTTGAGTGAATAGGGGTCATAAGCAGGACTGTGATTTGGCCCCTATTCTCTTTAATCTCTACATCTCAGATTTGGGAAAGTCACAAGAGGACAGCCTTGGCTTCCCCCAAAGGTGAATGGCGTCCCCCTTCACTGGATAATCTATGCGGATGATCTCGTGTTGATTGACAAAACACTGATAGGACTGGAAAGGCGCTGGACGCGCTGCAATCCTATATGATTGCTAATGACCTGCGAGTCAAAGCAAGCAAATCTAAGATCTTAGTCCTAAATGGGGCAACCAGATGGAGCAAGTCACATAGATTCCACTGCTATGTAAATCATTCCCCTTTGGAATGTGTAGACTCCATTATCTACCTAGGAATCTGTGTCAACCAAAGTGTGGCCAATCTCCTACGAGCAAACCTTTTAATTCTTACCGCCCAGGGATTGATATTACATCAGTACTTTGGCCAGCTCTCTATAATACCCTTGATTATATTCTACAATCAGAAAGTAATACCAATCCTTTCTCGTGGGGCTGAAACCTGCTTATATCTTGATTGGCAGCTTTGGGAAATCCTTGAAGGTATTTTCTGGAAGAGAATCATGGTTCTTCCAAGGAGCTTGCCTATGGCTTACATTCAATTTGAGCTTGGTCTTTCATCCCTTTACTCGCTATGGAAATCTCTTTCATTGTATCGTAAGTCACTACTTGCAACTTCGGTCCCTCAATTAGCCATCTTGCGGCCTACGGAGGCTCTAATGGAGGGTGATCTACGGGGTTAATGGCAGGTCAACTGTTCTACGTGTCTATTATATCTAGACTCATCAGATGAAATGCTGATCTCTAACCCCATGTTAACAAAGAAGAAGCTGTTCGAACAGGACTGGATACTGACCCAGGAAAAAAAGAATACATTAAACCTTATGAAAGACCATGCAAAGAAATCTAAATCCTGAAAGGAGATCTTGTGTATTTAATGAAATTCCCGTGCCCACAAATTCATGAGTGCTTCCTAAGAATGAGTATAAACCTGTATCCTACAGGAGAACTCCTAGCGGATCGGAACCAGCGAGGTGAGGAAAGACGCTTCTGTAGATTCTGTTAAAATGTCTATGAACGAGAAACTTTCAAACATCTTCTGACTGCCTGCCCAGTTTGGACAGACCGTCGAAAATTATACTTGGGACACATAATTGCATCTGCACCAACAATGGGAATGATAAATGGTGAATAATACTACTAAGGGGTGAATGTTATTCTGCCGTTTTTGCAACAATAAAATTCCTTAATGGAATACCCTTGGAAGTCTAGCCCCTATTTTAAATTATAGGAGGGAATTTTGCTATTATTTCGGTCTGGGAGGCTCGTATGATAATAGAGTGGCGGTGTGGTTGATTATTTATTTCCTGATGTTTTGTAACTCAGATGTTTCTTTTAATCTCTCTCTTTATTCCTTTAATTGTTCTTATATGACAGGCTATTGTGCTTTTTCAGTTTTCATTTCTTGTCTATTCTTTTCTAATAAACTGAAAAAAGTTTTAGCCTTTTTATCTTTTTTTCTTTTTAATGTTCATGTTCAATTGTTAAAGGTTTGAAATAAACCAAGAAAACAAAAAATATATGTAGTATAGTGCCCTGAAGTGGTTGTGGCACCATTGTGGTATATTATACCTACCTTTGTGAAGGTTTTCTTGCCAAGAGATACTTGGCCGCGTGTGAAGCTATTAAGCATTCAGTTATTTTTGGTACCATCTGCATTGTACCTAAGAAGCAATAGTATGACATGTTGGCTATGTGAGTTGATTTGCATCCCGGAACAATTGTCGGAATTGAAAAAAATGCGTAATATGCCATGATTTGCATTCTGCAGAAGCTGGTGAAATGCAATGGATTCACACTTTTGTATGGATACATATACAAATAGTTCATTAGGGATGCACTCTTGTGAAACATGGTTGCATAGAGGGCATGTATGTTTCCATGTGTATGAAATCTGGAAGATTTCATTCATAGGGATTGTTTTGTTTTCCAGTAAATATAGTAAGTACATTAGGAATTTTTGAGGATCTTCTTGTGTGTTTATGGTACGTTTTACCACTCCTACACAGTAGTCCAATTCTTGCCTTATACCTGAGACACTGTAAGTGCTGTTAGGATTATTTGTGGCATTTCTATGAAGGACTAGCATTTGCAAAAACAACTTGTCTGAGCTGTTTAAGTAAATGTTGTGAACAATTGGAAGAGAAGATTGGTTGTTACATTTGTATGGCAATTTACTCCAGTTGTGCTGCTGAATTTAAATGGACCAGAGAGTTGTGTGTCTGCATCGTTTGATGGGCCTGCAGATCTTTTTCGAGAAGAGATATTTGTCTCTTTATTGTCTGATGGACGTGCAGTTGAGTTTGTAGTAGACAGTTTTGTGGTTGTATCATTTGATGGAAAAGGACTTGGTTGCTGTTTCTTTGGTGGTTTATTTTTGGAGGTACAGGGTACATATCTTGATGGGGGTGTACAGTGCACATAGCCTATTGTATTCTAGGATGCAAGGAATGTCAGTGTTAACTTTGTTTGCATCAAGTTAACTACAAATACACCATTGAGTGTACGCAGATGTGAAAGTGCTACATAACCCACTATATGGTTTGCTTTTATTGTGATTTGCGCTTTTTTTCCTTTCTTTTCTACGGAGTTGCTTTTAGTAGGCATTTTGTTGTGTCTGTTGGGAAAAAAGAAAATTTGGAGTTGTGAAATGAATATGTATGTATTGTGAATGGGTGTGTGGGTGTGACTGGAGAGGTTAATAGAGTGCAGTTTGATTGTGAGGTGACACACTAGGTATGGTTAGGAAGGTTGTAGATTAGAATCTGTAGAGGTGTGATGGTGTTTGGTTACTGAGTAAGGGAGTGGTGGTGTGATTGAATCAGTAGGGGCATTCTGATGTTTTCAGGAAAGCAGTGGCTGTTGCAATGGTGGTGTGTAGATGGGAATATAAAGATTGTGAATGGTGTAATAATGAGTTAGAGTGAAAGAAATGTTAGTTTGACAAGAGTAGTCTGGGGTAAAATGTAGTGCAACTGTACTGTTTGAATTATATACATGGTACATTGATGTACTTACTTTGTAGGATGTAAAGTGCATTCTTTGTGTGCCACTTGTCTTTGACAATGTGCAGCTTTCCTGTACTATTAAGAGAAAGATAGTGCAGATATGTGGTAATGGTGAAGTACTTTTAATAAGCAACGTTGTTATTCATGAAGGTAGGAGGTGTTGGAAGAAAGAGTTAATTAAATTGCTGGATGTTTAAAAATGTTTGTTTTTAGAAGTAATTTTATGCAAGTTAAGAAATGCATAAGTGCATTTGTAGAAGCTGTGTGTGTAATTTTTTGTAAAAGAGGAGAATGGTTCATGGAAAATATGTGTAGTACACTTTTAAATGGCACTTGGTGTGTGACAGTTTAATATTTTAGGAGTATATGAATACTTGCCAACATGATGCATTCTAATCTGTAGATGTTTGTGTAGTCCTAGTTTGTTTGTTTGCTTTCTGGGATTTGTATTATCACCTTTCACATTATAAAAGTTGGAGTACAAGTCCCAGATTAAATCAGGACTGGATAAGCACCTACAGATTGGAATGGATGATGTTGGGGTGTAAGCATGTAATGCCAACATATTAAACTTGCACAAACTAACTGCCACTTAAAAAAGGTCTACAAATCTATTCTGTTTCCTTGTCCTTTCTTTTATGAAAAAGTGACACAGTGCTGCTATAAAATGCAAATATGCATTTTTTAACTTTGATTTTTTAACTTTGATCAAAATGCTTTTAAAAAGAAAGTTTCTGAAGCACACAGCTTTTAATAAGTTTCATTGGATATAAATGGCACCATTTTGAATCTTCAAGTCCAGTCCTGTTATTTGTCTTTGTATTCTGGAAATTGTAGTTTGAGTTTTAAAAACAGAGAAGTGTAATTGGAAGTCACAGAATGGAAATGAAAAAATGAAGAATTGATAAGCAACTACAGATTGGAATGGGATGTATGCATGTGCTGCCAACATAATAAACACGCACAAACTATGTGTCACTGAAAAGTGGTCTACACATCTATTCTATCTGCTTTGTCTTTCTTTTATGAAAAAGTGACAAAGTGCTGCTGAAAATACACACATGCATTTTATGCATTTTTTAACTTTCATGGAATTGCTCTTAAAAATAAAAAATAAATAAACACAGATAATTGTACTTATTTGCTTCATGTGAACATGTGGTGAATGCTGCAATGCATGGCATTTGCGAGAGTGGGTAAAAAAGAGACTTTGCTTATTGAGAAGTTTATTAGAGGTTAAGAAGCAGGAACCCTCTATCTATAAATATATAAAACAAAGTCCTGTTTATTTGTGGGTTTGTATATGGCGGTCACCTTGGGGACGTAACTCCTCATGACCGGTGAGGTCTGGCATCATAGATTTTGCATGGAATATTTTTTATTTCATTGCCAAATTAATGCAACTATTTCTAGCTTAATAGGTCATCCAAATTTCCAAGATAATATATATATTCTTTTTTGTTTTTTTGGTATTACATTTTGTGGTGTACTGCGCGCCATCTACAGGTCATTTGTAGCAAGTGCTTATCGTCAAACTGTCTGTGCTAAACTGGTCCTATTTTGTTTTTGTTTTCAAATTATTTAGAACAGTTACTGTGTCTTTATTTTCATTGATTTGTTTTGCAATGAACTCCATACATCTTAATTTCACTAATTAATTGAACACCACATTTGTATTTACCTCTGAATTAAATTATCACATGAATATCATTTTTGTAAGCTCACTCTGATTATTTGCAGTGTATGTTTAGCAGCAAAAATGCCCACCACTGCTAAATGATCAGAGTAAACATACAAATATGATATTCATATGAGCATTTAAATCAGAAATAAATGAAAATTTGGTGTTAAATTCATTTGTGAAATTAACATGTATCTCGTTTTTCATTTGTGGCAAACAAAAATATTTGTTCACCTTTTTCGGTGGAATATGAAAACAAATCTGAGAACGGGCATCCCAGGCAAAGCCGGGGTCTTAAGCTAGTATATATATATATTTGTGAAAGAGCTGAAGAAAAAAAAAAATATATATATATATATATATATATATATATATATATATATATTTTAAATATGCATACCTGTGCTATGTTTTGTTAGATGCAGATCTTGTTGATCCTGGAAATAAAAATCGTGGACAGTTTTAGAGTAGTTTTTGATGAAGATGCCTTTGGTTAACAGGAGATATGTACTCTCAGAGTTCAAGTCTGCTGAACTGAGATGGCAGGGTTAGGTGTAGTGTTTTTGGATGTGATTTGTGTATGGATGTGAAACTCTTTGAATGCAGCCAATTAGGGAGTGGAAATGGTAGAAGGGCTGCCCTGTGTTAGGGGGAACGTGGACGCTGCCGTAGTTCACACGCGGCACATGCCACACCAGGTCTTTTGAGGATGCATGGAAAGGGAACTGTGGGGATTAGCCAATGAGGTGTTCTGGAAGGAAGATTGGGTAGCAGGTGTTGTGTTTGTTCTATGAAGTTGAAGATGGATGTGTCTATGGCTATTAAGATGCAGAGTTTGTGGATTTTGGGACATTCTTCAAGTCAGTCATTGAAGATCTATGCTGACAATCATGGCATCTTTGAAATGTTGGATTGGCAGAAGCGGACATTTTATGGCATGCAGTTTGTGGCTTAAACTCGACAAGCTTGTTCTAATTCTGTCAGAGAATGGCTCACTTTAAATGTCCAGTTTGGAGAATGTGACTCCAATGTATTTGCAGGTTGCCCTGTAGGATTTCTTGAAAAGCCTAATGGAACTGTTTCCTGCTGCAAAGATTATTTTTTCTGAAATGAATCAGAGGCAAACATGGAGATGCCCACATTTTTTCAGTCTACAAATAGAAGAATCGAGGCAGTTTATCAATGAAGCTGTATCTGCTATTTTATATGCTGCAGGAATGTCATCTTTTAAGAATGACAATATAATGTCTCAGAAGTGAATATGTGAAGATGGAGTTCATTTTATAGATGTTGGAAATGTGATTTTTCTTTACAATGTTAGGAATGCACACAAGCAAAACAAGTAATTAAAAAGGTGTTTGTTTATAAATAACCCTCAAACATAGAAAATCTCAAGTATTCTTTTCAGAGCCACACTAAAGAGTACATAACTGAAATTTAGTTTAAATTCCCCCCCACCCCTTTGATTGGCTGCGATGTCTGCGAACATTGCTGTAGTCCACAGTCGTCAGGTGCACATCTGGGTCTTTTATGGGTGCCTCCCATGGAAAGGGGACTGTGGGGATTACCAATCAGATTTACTGGGTGTGGTGTGCAGGAAGAGAGGGTAGCAGGATATCTGTTCACAGTAGTTTTGAGAGCACTGAAAATGGCTATGGCTATGTCTTTGAGGAGGCAGAGTATATGGATTTTGGGGGACTCTTGGATCCATTGGCTAAAGGACTATGTTGAGCACTATAGATTGGGTAAACACTTTGGATTCCATGAATTTGAATTATCATGGTATGGGGTGCAAGGGATGTAGTGGGCGGACTTGCTCACTTAAAACATCCAGACATCACTATTTACACGACCCCCAGCCTCTCCTTCCCCCAGAAGCTCACTGTCTCCAGAGCTCTGGTTCTCTCTAGGCTGGACTATTGCATCAGCCTCTTTCTAAATCTTCCTGCTTCTACTCTCTGCCCTCTGCAACTCATCCAGAACAGGACGGCAAGACTCGTCCTTGGCATCAAGCCCAGGGATCGTATCTCTCCAGGACTGAAATCTCTGCACTGGCTCCCAGTGGCTGTGAGGATTAAGTTCAAAACCCTCTGCATTGTCCACAAGGCCTTCTGGGGCCTGAGACATCAATACCTTCAACTCTCTATTCCTATATATCTTCCTTCTCAAGCTCTTCACTCATCTGCCTTAAACTCCCTTAGGGTCAATCACTTCTCCAAGCAATGAGTTGGTGGGAGATCTCTTTCTTTGGCTGGGGCCTCCCACTGGAACAGCCTCCCTGAAATTTGAGGAGAACCATCTCTGGTTCCGGAAGCACCTCAATACCTTCCTCTTTTCTTCTGCTTTCTCTCCTCCTCTCCCCTGCTGAATTCCTGGCTGAAAATGTACTGGTTACCTGGCCACCCTCTGATCTCGGGCCCAGGTCCCCTCCCCCGCCAGTTACATACCTGCAATGCCTCCTTGGCAACCCCGCACTTGGGGACTGTTTTCTGTATCCCTATAGTCCACTACCAGCACTTGACACCTGAAGTCTGCACTTACCCTTGCACTTGCCACCAGCTGGCCCTACTTCTCTTATTGTTTTTATTTATTTGATTACCCATTGAACTGCACTGTTCCCACCCACTCCCACTCTGCACTTCTCCTCTTCCCCCTTCCCCTGCACTTGCACAATCTGAATGGCACTTGGCCTAGTAGGATCGCTGTCTCTGTCTTCGCTCTGTTCCCTCTCCCTTGCCACGTCGTGCCTTGAAACACTCATGCATAGGCACATTATAAATGCCATATCATATCATTGTTCTTCATTCCGGACGGAACAATTTGGGGTACGTTACAGGAATTTAATTTCAGTTTGCAATGAAGGAAATGTCAAATTCCAAAATTATTTTTTCTCGGATTGCTCAGAGACAAATACGGAGGCTTTCAAATGTGTTTTGTCTGAAAATGGAAAAAGAAAGGTGCAGCGTGAAAAAAGCTGTGTCTGTTTTTTGTGAGAAGTTGGCATGACATAGTTTCATAATGAGAACATTACATTTTATATTGACAACATTTTTCAGAGAGATGGAGTGTATCTAACTGATGTTGGCAATCAGATTTTTCTGGATAACGTAAAAAATGCATTGAAGCAGTGTTTGTGAACACATAATAATGACTGTGCAGAATCTTTGTTTAGTATATAAAACAAAATAATCAAAAAATGTTTTATCGTCAAAAAGACATTAAAAAAGGTTATTTTAAGAGCCCCATTTTTGTGTGCAAAACAATTAAAATGATTTTCATGCCCCGACCCCATGCCTGCAATTTTTTAGATGTCTGAAGACTACCGCACTGTCCGTGGAATATGCAAGCTGCAATTGGGCTTGCAAGTTTTTTTATCACTTCAATTTTTTAACTGGGAAAGGTGGCTCCCAAAAGGAAGGTTTTTTTTGTGTTTTTATGGTTTTGTATTTTTTGGGGGCTTTTTTGTGTTTTTTCCAGGAGAGGCAATGTAAGGTGGGTGGGAAGGGAGGGAAGGGACACCAACCACAGAGACGAAGGGGAAAGTGGACAGAGCAAGATGTTGGATGGCCTTAATCAAGGTAGGGGGCCGTGTTTCTCGTGCTCCTTGACCGTGGCCTCAAAAGCACTCTGAAACTTTTCCCCCTAAGCAGTAGAAGATGGGGTAGAGGGCATCAACCTACTTTTCCCTGAGAAAGGTACTGCCTTCCTCAGAGCACCCAGGTGGTTGTACTTGGTGTTGCGCCGCATGGAGGTAGAGCGGAAGGAATACAGCCCCTCAGTGCAACGTACCTTGGCTGCACAAGCCTTCAGCACATTTACAATGGGGGTGAAAAACTGCCACACCCAGGACTCACTCCCATTGCTGGAGATAGGGACTTCCTTCACCTCATATGTATCTTCCTCTTGATCCTCATCATCTGTATCACTGTGCCTGTTCCCCCGTGCAGGCCTTCCAGGTTGTTGAGGTGGTGGTGGTGGTGGTTGGGAAGGAGCGATGGCCATAACAGATGTCATGATGGTCTCCATAAAGTGGCAGAAAATGCAGTTTTTAAAACTTTGATGCCATGGTTCTTAGTTTTAGTAGTGCACAGTGGTGGCGCGAGTTATGGTTGCTTGGCTTACCATAACTGGCAAATTTCAATGGTTTTTCGATTTTACTTGTAACCATAACGTCCCTTTAACAAAGTTTTTTCACTGAATATGTATATATATGGAACACTTGTTAGCCAGGTTATAACTTTGCTCTCCGTGGACAAATCCTCACCAAACTTTGAAAAAAGAGCATATGCCCTGCTCGGATTGATTCTGCAAAGTCTGGTGAGGTTTTGTCCAGGAGGTGCAAAGCTATAGGGTAAAGTTCCTCATAGGTGCAATGGAAACAAAATTTTGCTCAAACCTACAGCCCAAAAATACTGGACAGATTTTTATCGAATTTGCAGCAGGAGCGGCGGCTTGGTCCGAAAGCGTGCTTTTGTAAATTTGGTGTGAATCCATCCAGTAGCTTTTTTTTTTAAATGTCGAAAAAGAAGGTACAAAAATTAGTGATATCTGGGTTTGGTCCACAGACTCACTTCCCTGTTCGGTCCATGGACAGACCCCTTATTGGTGCCGGAGCCATCGTGAGGTCCACAAACTTCAAATGCACCCACTGAT
Source organism: Ambystoma mexicanum (assembly GCF_040938575.1). Taxonomy (NCBI): domain Eukaryota; kingdom Metazoa; phylum Chordata; class Amphibia; order Caudata; family Ambystomatidae; genus Ambystoma; species Ambystoma mexicanum. The sequence continues at coordinate 1,173,314,453 of NC_090930.1, read as the reverse complement.
TGGATGGTGAAAAGCGTGACCTTCGTCAGATATTTTGAAACTATTACCATTTTGGATCCACAGGCAAATGCGGTTGTCCACGGATATCGTGGTAAACACATATTAAAAAACACAACATTGCACTTGTCTAACTAATTAAACAATATCTGCGGTGGTCAGGGGTGATGAGGATGGGATGGGATATGGCCATAAAAAGCAAAAGAATGGGTGTTTTTTCATCTCTGAAATCCACGAACAGTCAGGGGACATACCTGTAATGTTTGTGAACATCTCAGAAGTTCAGGAGCATCCATACGTATGTGATATCATTCACGATGTGACTTTGAATTTTGCCAAGAAGCAACAAAATTAGAGGGGTGTAGCAAAATATTTGAAAGTGCCATTTCATGACGCTGCACACAAATTTGCTAAAAGATTTCCGACCCAGAATTGAATGCTTTTGTAAAAGTTTGGTGGGATTTTGTGAAGAGGGGGAAACATTAGAAATGGGTTTCAACATGTTTGGATGGTTTATAACTTTGTTGCCATTTGACAAATGTGCACAAAAGATTTCAGAAAGATTATAGACCCAACTTTGAATTTGTCTGCAAAGTCTAAATGGATTTTGTAAACTGGGAGCTAAGTTATATGAATATTTTATGTATGTTAATGTTGACACTTTAAAAAAAATGATTTTGCAAATGTGTCGGTGTTTTATTTATTGAAAGTGTCATAATGTAGGTACAAAAGATAGTGATATACCTTTGGTGACTGGGGTATAGCTGGTGGCCATGAGCAGTGGTCAGATTGTCCGGGTCACTGGCCATGACCACGGACTGGCAATGGGTCTAAGTGGGCATCACCACCTGGGACTAACTATGTGGTGACGTTTTTCAAAACTGGGATAGGCTAAAATGCTGTATGTAGCTACAGCCCGAAGTGCTGCACAAGATTGCCTCAATAGGTCGCTGCGACCATTGCAGCGTAGACTCTGAGACAATGCTAGTCAGCAGATAATTAACAAGCATGCCAAACCAGGTGCCCACGTGGTCACCAAGCCTCCCTAGAAATCATTACCCATCCTTATTTGCAACCATAGTGAGACAAGATATTGGGATTGGATGCTGGACTAATTTCCACAACCTCACAGCAATGACGGGCCCACATTTCACATGCCTCGATATAGACTTTAGAAAGTCGAATTAGGTGTTGGCTTACTTCTAACAATAAATAGAGCATCAAGAATAGTTTTGAAGACTGCACAAAAGAACCCCATCACTAGAAGCAGGGTAATCTGTTTAGAGTATTAGAGGCAGTGATCTACCCATTCTACCGCCCTGCAATTACTTGATAATCGTGTAGTCTGATTTCATTATTAGGGCAGGCAGCATGGGCGTACCAAGTTTTGAATGGGAAGAAATATTTTGCTTACGGCTACAGCCTGAAGTGCTGTACTGAATGACAACAAACCTGCGCGAGGAGCATCAGCAAGGACCTGAAAGCATGGTTTTGCAAATTCATTTTTTTATTTGTCCAAAGTGTCCAAATGTAAGCACAACAATAGGTCTGGGCCCGGCAAGGATGAATGCCTACTCTGAGTTACTTATTGGTGCATGCTATATGGCTGAAGCTCTAGGTTGAAATGTGGAAAACAAATTCTGCTTGCGGCTGCAGTACGGAGTGCTGGACGGGATTGCAGCAAAATTGTGATGTAAAAGTATATTCTGCATGAATACTGCCTGATAGTAAATGATTAGCCTACGCACATTTGCATCACACTATAAATTGCATTGAATGAACCTCAAACAGGCTGACTACCCCACCATTTTGAGTTATCTGACATTTTGATAGACTCTTGCTTTCTGTCCCTTGTTTAGAATTGTTTTTTTGCCTCCAGCTGAGCAAAATGATTTTTGTTCTGTTTCCATGATGTCAGCGTAGATAAGAATGTTGAAGCTACTGCAGTGGATTGTTTGTCCTACACTGAGAAACCGTGGAGCTAAACAAAAGCCGTACTAATTAATAATTTAGATACCATCTGTTCCAATAGTGCCTTCTCAGTTCAAACAGCAAAGTAGAATGATGAATAGTTCAATGTGCTCTTCTTGCAGAAATCTTTGTTTTAGCTTCTTGAAAGTAAGCTGACTTTAAACTCAAGAACAAATGAAAGATAAATATAAGCGAGCAAAGTAAGAATGTTACCTTTGTGTCTTATATTTGGAAAACATGTGAAATGTTTAAAGGAAAACAACAAACTATTCAAAGATGTTTAAGTATGACTTAGCTATGTGAATAGGCTATGAACCCTAGGTAAATGTATTACATGAAGAGGGACTGGGCGATGTGTCCGGGATTGTGGAAATCTGTATAAAGACTTGTGTTTTTGAAATGTCCAGCACTCTCTCATCTCACAGTGTCTGCTTGAACACATTGCGGTATGCTGAGAGCTAGACAGCTGCCTGTTAATAAATTTACATTATACTTTGACCTTGTGACCGGCGTATTTCTATTATGTGGTGTTAAGCCTTGATATTCTTTAATATTTCAGTGCAAGGAGCGTCAGCAAAGACTAGAAAGAATGCATTTGCAAATCTGTCTTATGTTTTATTTTTTGGAAAGTGTGGAAATGCATGCAAGTTCAAAAAGTAATGATATAAGATTTCTGCCGTGGGCAGTGGAAAACAAAATAGTGACATAAATTTGGTGCATTGACAATGGGCCTGGACCTTGGCAAGGACAAATGCCTACTCTGATTTACTTATTGGGGCATGCAGCATGGCAGAAGCTGTAGGTTTAAATGGGAAAAATTATCTGCTTGCGTCTGCATCCCGGAGTGCTGGACCGGATTGCAGTGAAGTTGCGAGCATGCAGCATGGCTGAAGCTGCAAGTTCAAACAGGGGAAAAAAAATCTGCTTGCGGCTGCAGCCCGAGTGCTGGATGGGATTGCAGGAAAGCTGTGCGAGGAGCATCAACAAGGACCTGAAAGCATGCTTTCGGAAATCTGTCCTGTGTTTGACTTTTTTGAAATTGTCGAAAACGTAAGTACAACAAATAGTGATTTAACATTTCTGCCATGAGCAGATAGCCTTGCCTTCGACAAGAACAAACGTATACTCTGATTTGGCTATTGGGGTATGAGTTGCTGATAACGGCTCACATAAATATGCATTGCAATAAATATGTTTGTTAAAGGAGGTTTATAGATGTTTCATATATGTTAAAAGAGGTATTATTAATAACTTATATTACAGTATGGTAAGCTAAGCAACCATAACTCATGCCACCACCGTGCACAAATGGCCAGTACATAAAAGATGACATCACATGTCATTGATGATATCACTGATTAAATCACATATTATAATAGTTTTCATGAACAGTCCCTACAAGGGATAGTGTTTATAATGTTGGTAACACAAAGTCAGAGGTGTTCGGGAGATCGATCATAAACTACTTAATGTATTGAAGAATGTTGTCATCTAAAGAAAACATTATATTCATGTGTTGTTTTTCATACAGGAACCTAATCATACATACACATAGGCAATGGCTGCAGCATATACCAAAAAAGTAAAATAGTTTTAATCAGGTAATTTTCCATAGTAAATTAATAAATGCTACCTTATCAAAGTTTTGCACAATGTTAAACATGGAAATAATCGCTAACAATTTAAAACATATAGCATACTTGTGTTAATACAAAAATACATATAAAAAACCAGAATTCATACAAATTAGAGCCACATACAGGGAAACTAAAGTAAGGAAGAAAGAAACAACAGCACCAACAAATGACAATAACATTAGAGTTGATTATGATGTGCACAAATGAATTCTGTGTTTGATGCCTGCTTATTGCCTCATGTATTTGCACTATGAGTTAAAAAAAAAATCACCTATATTAATGTGTATATATATATAGCACCTTTCCAATTTTGAAAATTCTCATTGTCAGTAAAAATAAAAACTATCCTAGGCATGTCAGTGAACAAAAACAAGTGGCCCAGATATATGATGTTATCAGTGATGTCATCAATGACATTTGTGATGTTATCTTTCATGTAATGGGTGTTTGTCTTAGAAGTGCACAGTGTTGCTGCAAGTTATAGTTGCTTAGCTTACCATAACTGGTGAATGTCTGGGGGGTTTCGGTTTTTACTTGTGACCATAAAGTCCCTTTAACAAAGTTTTTTCATTGAATTTCATGGGTTTGTATTAGTGCAACTTTACTATAATGTTTCTTTAACACAGTTAACCATGTAGTTATGGTTAAGTTGGTGTTTCCATAAGAAGAGCACTTTTTGGGCGGCTTATAACTTCGCTCTCCCTGGACGAAGTTTGGTGAGGATTCGTCCAGGCGGGGCAAAGTTATAGGGGGGGTCCCAAAACATTTTTTTCCTGAATGGGAAATTGTTTTTGCTCGCATTTACAGCCCAAACCGCTGGCCGGATTTTCACCAAATTTGGACCAGGAGCAGCGGCTTGGTCCCAAATGCGTGCTTTTGCAAATTTGGTGAAAATCCGTCCAGTAGTTTTTTTTTAAAAAATGACCAAAAAGTAGGTAAAAAAAAATTAGTGATATCTGTGTTCGGTCCGCGGACGGACTTCCCTGTTCGCTCCGCAGACAGTGTCCTGATTGGCCAATCGGCTTGCGTGATGTTCGCGGACATGCAACGTGTTCACTGATTGGACGGCGTGGAGCGTGAAGCGGTTCAGATTTTCGGTAGCGCCCGCCATCTTGGATTCGCAGTCAGCACGGTGAAACTTTGTTCAAAATTTGTATTTAGTAGAGTGTGTTGGTGTGTAGGAGTGTTTGATTAGGGTGGGAGTGTATGAGATAGGATGAAAGTTGTGTTTTATATGTGTTAGACATTCTTTTTGTGTTCGATTTGTCTGCGGACATCACGGGTGTTCTGAAATGTTCTAAATAAACTAAATGGGGGGTGTTCTGAGGACTCAATATGTGTCCGTTTTGTTCGCAAACAAACTGGAACTGTTCTAAGAACACGCGCAGTGTCCTCAAATGGTTGCAAATAAACAAAATGGGGGTGTCCTGAGGACGCTGTCCGTATTGTTCGTTGTCAAGTTGAATATGTTCTAAGAACACTCGCGGTGTCCTGAATTGTTCGCAAATACACAAAATGGGGGTGTTCTGAAGACGTTGTCGAACACTCGCTGTGTCCTAAAATGTTCGCAAATATGAATGGGGTTGTGGCTGACAAGTTGAATGTGTTCTAAGAACACTCGCGGTGTCCTGAAATGTTCGCAAATAAACAAAATGGGGGTGTCCTGAGGACGCTGTCCGTATTGTTCTCTGTCAAGTTGAATGTGTTCTAAGAACACTCATGGTGTCCTGAAATGTTCGCAAAAAAACGAAATGGGGGTGTTCTGAGGACACTGTCCTTATTGTTCGTTGTCAAGTTGAATGTGTTCTAAGAACACTCGCGGTGTCCTGAAATGTTCGCAAATAAACAAGATGGTGGTGTTCTAAAGACGCTTCTAAGAACACTCGCGGTGTCCGGAGAATGTTCGTAGGGGGTGTCCTGAGGACGCTGTCCGTATTGTTCTCTGTCTAGTTGAATGTGTTCTAAGAACACTTGCGGTGTCCTGAAATGTTCGCAAATAAACAAAATGGAGGTGTCCTGAAGACGTTTCTAAGAACACTCCCGGTGTCCTGGAATGTTCGTAGGGGGTGTCCTGAAGGCGTATGTCCGTATTGTTCGCTGGCAAGTTGAATGTGTTCTAAGAACACTCGCAGTGTCCTGAAATGTTCACAAATAAACAAAATGGGGGTGTCCTGAGGACGCGGTCCGTATTGTTCTCTGTCAAGTTGAATGTGTTCTTAGAACACTCATGGTGTCCTGAAATGTTCGCAAATAAACGAAATGGGGGTGTTCTGAGGACACTGTCGGTATTGTTCGTTGTCAAGTTGAATGTGTTCTAAAAACACTAGCGGTGTCCTGAAATGTTCGCAAATAAACAAAATGGGGGTGTTTTGAAGACGTTTCTAAGAACACTCGCGGTGTCCTGGAATGTTCGTAGGGGGTGACCTGAAAACGCTGTCCGTATTGTTCGCTGGCAAGTTGAAAGTGTTCTAAGAACAGTCATAATGTCCGCGGACATTAAAAGTTTCCATAGACCATAGTTGAAATGTTTGACTCTATGGATGTGATATGATGCGATGGTTGTTGCCAGGGCATAGATTCTTGGGTGCATGGCCATTTGGCCATGCACCCAAGACTGTATGCCCTGGCAACAACCACCGCAGCATGTCACATTCATATTTGCTTATAACTTTGGCTGCAAAACAAATGTATAAGGAACAAAGGTATTAGATACTATGGATGTGATATGCTGCTATGGTTATCCTTATTATTGTATACTTACTGTTTGGTCTAGTAACGGGAGTCCATGTTTTTCTTGTTAATTTCTGAGATAAAAGAAAATAGCATGTTAGTATTAGTATTTTGTAATGACTTATTACATTGTATAATCAATATACATTTTTTTTGGCCATGCACCCAAGACTGTATGCCCTGGCAACACCCACCGCAGCATATCACATTCATATTTGCTTATAACTTTGGGTGCAAAACAAATGTATAAGGAACAAAGGTATTAGATACTATGGATGTGATATGCTGCTATGGTTATCCTTATTATTGTATACTTACTGTTTGGTCTAGTAACGGGAGTTGTTAATTTCTGAGATAAAAGAAAATAGCATGTTAGTATTAGTATTTTGTAATGACTTATTACATTGTATAATCAATATACATTTTTTTTTTGGACCCTCATATTTAGTAGATTACAAATAGTACTGTGCAATTTGCTCAGTTTCTGTATTTGTTGTTAAAATCATTGGGTCTGTGGGAGAAAAAAAAATCCATGTTGGAATAAAAAAAACCCTTTTTCTGTTATGCTACAGTTTATTTGTTTGTTTGTTTTCAGTGTTCACTTGTTGTTTCTGGCTAATGCTTAATACTTTGGCTTGTTGTATTTTTTTGGAGCAGTAACATATTATTTATTTGTTTTGATATTATAAAATTTTGGAGCAGTTAGATACCAATTGGCGTATTCTAACTGTCTATTTTTTTAATATATTTTAGTGGTATTGATTTATCTATTTGGATATTGTTAAATTTTGGGACAGTTAGATACCAATTGGCGTATTCTAACTGTATATTTTTTGGTCTAATTTAGTGGTATTTGATTAGTTGTTGTAGAATCTTTGAGCAGTTAGATAGCTTTTGGAGTATTCTAACAGTTTATATTTTTTAACACAAGTTTACTTAGGGTTTAAATACAGTTTAGTTATCAAATTTTGGTTTTAAGAACATCAAATAAGCGTTTGTAAGATTTCCTGGTAATCTCTGCTTTAGAGTAATGGTACTATCATTACATTCAAACCATCCACATTTCTTTTTTATATATGCAGTGTAGTGCCCTGAATTGGTTGTGGATCCTGCGTGGTAGATTATACCTATTGTTGTGAAGGTTTTCTTACCAAGTGATATTTGACCATGTGTGAATCCAGTCAGCTTGCAGTCGTTTTTGGTACCATCTGCATTGTAACGTAGAAGCATTAGTGTTATGTATTTACTATGTGTTTGTATTACTAACGTGGAGCAATTATCTGAATTGCAGGTAGAGCATAATCTACCATGGTTTGCATTTTGTACAAGTCGCTGAAATAGAATGGATTCACAATTTGGTATTGATATATATATGAAGCGTTCGTTGGGGATTTCTTCTTGTGTCACATTGTTGCAGAGAGTGCATGTATGTTTCCACATGTATGAAATCTGAAAGATTTCATTTATAGGTATGTTTTTGTTTTCCAGTACTTGTAGTAAGTACATTAGAAATTCTTGTGGATCTTCCTGTGAATTTATAGTGAATTTCACCATTCCAGCACAGTAGTCCAATTGTTGTCTTCTTCCAAAATCACTAGACGTGTTGTCAGGATTGTTTGCTGCATTTCTGTGAAGTACTAACATTTGCAAACACAATGGGTCTGTACTGTGTAAGTAAATGTTGTCAACAATTGGTGGTAATTGAAATAGAATATTCATTGCTACATTTGCGTAGCAACTTACACTAACTATATTTGAGAATTTAAATGGTCCAGGTAGTTCTGTATCTAACTGCTTTTTTTGGAGTTTGTCTTCCTTCTTTAAAGAAGTACTTGGTTTACGATCCCTAATTGAATATTTTTTGCTTGTGGTACTTGATGAAGTATTACTTTCTTTTACTCTCTTTGGAGGATTTGCAGTGACATCCTGTTGCATTTCTGTTTGATTTATTTTTCTTTTATAACGTTTTACTTTTTTGGAACAGAATATGTGCTTAGGTGGGGGGTGTATAGTGGGCAAAGTCTTTTGTATTCTAAAATGCAAGGAATATCAGCGTTTATTTTACTTGCATCAAAGTTGATTAGAAATAGACCGTCAAGTGTACGTAAGCGTGATAGTGCTACATAGCTCATGCCTTCTTTAAAGACTGTGTTACCAATATCTATCATTGCTTTGTCTAGGGTAAGACCTTGTGATTTATGAATCGTGACTGCGTATGCAAGAGTTAGAGAAAATTGTTTTCTGCGTACATACATATCTTGAAGAGAAGGAATCTAGCTGTTGAGCGTCCTATCCTTTTTACTTCTGAAAGTTTGTCAAAGAGTATATTGACAAACTGAATTTTGTTGTCGCATGGGTATGTTTGAAAGCCAACAACTGTACCCAGTGCTCCATTAACTAGTCCTTGGTCCACGTCCAGGTTACGTTTAAGCATTACTCTGCAATTTAAGGATAATTTGAATATCTTTTCTAAGCCTGCTGTGTTTGAGATTGATTTTTCTAAACTATTTAGTCTTGTTGTGGCTTGGTCATACATGGGTAGTGTCATACCATGTACATCTAGTTTGTCTGTGGTGCTAATTTCCATGATTGGTTGCATTTCATTACTTAGCATGATTTCATTGAATTTGAAACAGCTTGCAAGAGTTGGCATTAAGGCCATACAATTGACATTTTTGTGGGCTAATTGTTCCATAACATCCGTAGCACATGCAATATCGCCGTAAAGTGCATTAATGTGCTGGGTTTTCAATATTCCTTCTGCTTCTTTAGAAAGTATACCAACTCTGATACTTTTTAAATTGTTGTCATAAGTGAGATCTGCAGATTGCTGCATGTTTTCTGTTAATTCTCTGTATTGGAAATGTTGCCAAAGGTTGACATTTCCAATGCTGCCAACAGTTTTATGGCAGAGTTTGTGTCCTAATGTTTTAAAAATAGGCTCACCTTTTACTGGTGTTAATTGAAGCAGATCTCCAAAAACAATAATGTGTTTTCCTGCAAAGAGCTCTTCATAGTCTGTTTTGAGTACTTCTTGTAATCTGAGGTGAATCAAAGCTAACATCAGGTTGGAGACCATGCTCACTTCATCTATTAGTAGCATTTTCATTTGTTTTAATACTCTATGTAATTCCATTGCAGCTTCTGCAGAAAGTTTGTAATAGTCTAATTTGTTCTGGTGTTCTACTGGTAATAGTAGTAATCGGTGTAATGTAACACCACCTATGTTGTAGGCAGCTAAATCTGTGGGGGCAGTAACAACAGCTGACAGTTTGTTGTTTGTCAATTGTTGAAGGAACTTACTAATGATTTTGATTAGGAATGTTTTTCCAGAACCAGCTTCACCACTGACGTACAGTAGTATAGGTTTATAATTATGGCAGGAACATTCTTTATTTTCATGTTTTACACCATGTGCAATTTGTTTTGTTACTTCTTGAAAAATGCTACTTTGCTCATTGTTTAGTTTTGATTGTAGTATAGTTAAGTCTTCCTTATCTTCATACTGACACATGGTGTTTTCTACTTCTATCATAGCTAATTCTGCCTCATTTGTTATTAGTGGTTCTCCCAGTGGTTCTTGGCTTCCTGTTACAGAAGGTTCACTACGGTCAGGAGTGTCCTTATCTAGTTGGGCTTGGAGTTCTTCTTCGTGTTGCTGTTCATTGTGCCACATTGTTTTGTACTGTGTAAAGTTTACATCAGTTATAGTGCTTTCATTTGCTTTGAAAGCATCCTCATATGAGTCATAGTTATCTAGTAATTGTTCTTCTTTTCTCCATGGTTTGAAGAGTTGTAGCAGGGACCTGTAATATACTTATTTATGTTGAGGAGTCTTTAATGACAATTTGATATGATTAATTAAATTTGGTTTAGTGAATTTAACTAAGCTGCCTTCACAGTTTGTTACTCTATATTTACCTTTTTTTCATCAGGTTTCATATTATTTCTGTATGTGTAGTTTTGGGCTATGGCACATGTTTTCCAAAGTATTACTTCTGTTTGGGTAATATGTGCCCAATAAATTGTTTTTTAAAATGTCTTGGCTGTTGGGATCATGTTTGGCTATTGTTTCTATATCTTCATATGATTTTAGAACTCTTTTTCTAGATTTAGCTGGACCAAGACTTAGCCATACTATATTTTCATATTTACCATACAATGCAGTACCGGTTAAACGATCAGCTGCTTCATATGATCCACATTCTCTATGGGTGAGCATTTTTATGCCCAAGCTGTATAATTTCTGAGATACTGTTTTATCTGATGACAGGTCATTCCAGAGGTCTTGGAGCGGTGTCTTTTCTGCTTTAGTTAAGTATGCTGTGACATATCGTGCAACTGCAGTAGAATTGTCTGCAATGTACTGCACATCTATGTTTGCATTCCATAAGTGGGCAATGATTACATTATAATCATTGATATATTTTTCTTCTTCTTTTCTTTTTATGTAATATGTATTTTTAGGTGACTTACCTTTAACACTATGTCTAACTGAAGACATGAGGTTGTTCACTTGACCTGCATTTGTAACTGGTCTAGGGAAACCAAATCGGCATTTGGTGTAGTAGTTCCCTTTGTTTTTGTATTTGCGACGACAATATTTTCCACATTTGTGTCTTTGAAATTGTAAAATTTGTGCATGAAGATCACTATTTGTGGCTTCTGATGGAATTTCACAAGTGACATATTCTTCAATAAACTGTAAAACAGTGGCATCACTGTCTTGGCCAAATGTAGGAGCATCTTTAATCCATAAAGGCATGTGGATGTGTGGTGCTCCTCTGGCTTGGTATTCCTTTCTCCAAAAGAAGTGTTGCACTTCTCCAAGGGGAGGAACAGTTTTATTACAAATAAAATGTAGCATAGCAATGAAGCGATGGTGAAAATATCTTGAAACATTAACAGGATCCAAAGAACAAAGTTCTCCAGGTGTTAGTATATCTATGTTTGTTTTGTTTTTATTTGATATGCGTAGGAAATCATGTAAATCTTCCCATGCATATTCTGCACAACTTAATGTAACAAACCAAGTGGGTGGGCCAAGGTTTCTGATCATACAACATACATCTCCATGACGTCGAAACCAGTACTCTTTAGTACCACGCATATTTGCTAATAGATTTGTAATATTTGATTGTAAATCCTCATCCTTTTGTTGCACTTTTTCTAATAATTGTGTAGCTGTCATATTTTGAAAGTGTGATCCTGATTTTAATATGTGTGCAACTCCGTAACATAAAGTTGCTAGTTCACTTTCAAAGAGTAGGTGGAATATGTATTCCACATTTTGTCTAAATCTGGGATCTTCAGAATACATCCGTAATGAGCGGTATTCTGAAGCTGATATTTGAATAGGTCTATCATCATACCTTCCTCCTTTGCCAGTAGGAAAGAGTAGAGGAAAAGCACATGATTCTATACTTTTTTCCCATATGCTGATTGGCGATCCTTTTGTTTGACGCATTTGGTAAGTTTCCAGTGCATCTTCTACGGTGTCATTACAGTGCAAAGGATGAATTGTATAATGGTCTAAAGTATTTAATATTGTAGCAGGATCTAGTAGCTCAAATTGACCAGCTTCTTGTGTTTCTTGAATTATTTCAGTTGTATCTTTCAAGTTTTCTCCAATATTAATTTCTTTGTAATATACATTATTCTCTTTAAGATATTGGAAGGCTTGTCTAACTTTATATAAATCTACCAGCTGTTGCCATATTTTTTTGTCTTTTGTAGGTACTCCATTTACTAAGATAATTAAAGATTGCTGCATTGGACGTTGCACTCCTAGAGTATGCACATTTTCTTTTAGATATAATGGTAAATAAACTACTTTTCCACAAATGCCTTTTACCAATTCAGAAGGAGGTAATTTTGCTGTTTTTGGTTGAAGGCGTATTATTGCTTGAAATGGGTGTACTGTTTGAATTATGATGCCCTCATATAAATTAAGTTGTTGTAGGGGTTTTGGTACTGGGTATAATTCCAAATTATTTGTGATAGCACGTGAAGGAGTTTGGTTGTTGTCAAGTTTTGTAGTGCAGTAACTGCAAAGTATTAAGGGCTCAGTTATTTCGTATTTGTTTTCTGCTACAAGGTAGAGAGCGAATTCAAACCATTTAGAATCTTCATTGTCTTCTATTTTGTATGATAGGTCTACAGTTTTTGTGTTACTTTTATAAAAAGTTCTACGGCAACATACACATACATGGTTTGGTACTTCAGCTGATGTACTTTTAAATTTTAGTATTTCTTTTTTGTATGTGTTTAGCAAAAAGTTGCCATGTGTAGAATTGTTGCTTAATTGGTTTAAAGCTATTTCATTCTGTAAATGGCTTTCACTTCCAAAATATTTTTTCTGGATATAGTTAATTTCTTCAAGTAGGTCTTTTGCTGTACCATGTAGAAGGATGTTATTTAACTTTGCTAGTGCTAAAGCAGGACTTTTAGCATAGTACAGTTTATAGACTAGATTTCTTATAGTTGAATGATGTGTTGATATCCTTTTGATATCATGGAAAGTGGTTTTACAAGTAGGTCCTGTAATGCAGGCCAATGAATGTCCTTGTAGTCCTGTGTACTTGCGCACTGGACAGGTATCCAAATTTTGCAGTAATATAATTTTGATTTTGTCTTTGCTTTTTACATATTTATTTAGGAATTGGCGTGAAGATTTGAAACATTGTTTGGGAATGTTACACATTGACGTGCATGGCCATTTGTACACTAAACGTTCTGATTCAGTTGAATGGAGGGGTAACTCTAAGTTTTCAGGGCATATTTTTGTAAGGAGTATTTCTTGTTCCATTATGGTATTATTCACTTTTTCATAATCTCGACTACTGCTATGTATGGCAATTGTATTTGTATGCTTTTGTTTGTACGCTTCTTCATTAAAATATGGTTCTGTGCTCGTAGTGTGATTCCATTCACCTCCGCAGATACTTAAGAAGTTCTTTCTGTTGACATTTTGCTTATTGAGAAGTCTTTTTTGTAATTTAGTTATTAGTTTTGTTAGTGGTTTCATTTTTTTTAACAGTAAAATAAATAACTTTCTTTTCAGAAGAATTGCACTGTCCATCAATGCTTCTAAGATTAATTTCCTACGATAGGTTTTAAGCATTGAACCTGATTTCTCTCCTGTTTTTATAAGATTTTGAAGGACTTTGTGACAGTACATTTTGGCTAAAATACTTTTCTTTGTATGCTTACTTTGCACTATATTAAAATTTGAAGAAGTAGTTTTATCTGTAGTGATAGCTGATTTTCTGTTAATTGTTTTTTGGTTTGTTTTACATTTTGATAGAGGAGGCACATTCTTTGTACTTGAAACTTCTTGTGTTTCACTAAATGACTGTATTAGCTGTTTTGTTTGAACTTTTTTTTACAAATTCTGCTAGAGATGGATGCTTATGTTGGACACTTTTATTTTCATTTGCTCTACTTTTGCGTTGCTTTCTACGGACTTGACTTTTGGTAGGCATTCTTTAGGGTCTGTCGAAAAAAATAAAGAAGATATGGGTTGGGGTGTTCTGGAATGTATGTGTGCTGTGTGCATGAGTGTTTGAGTAAGATGATAAAGATGTATGTAATGGTGTGTGATTGTGCATTGGGAACTACAACTAGTAGGGATAGGTATTCTTGAATTTATGTGTTACTAAACTGGGGTTCAGATGACAAAAAAAGTAAGCTAGTGGTGTGGAAAAGTACAAATAGTAAATCTAATGTATACAATTAAAACAGTTGTTTGTTCTATAATACGAAAATTGTAGCAGTTCAGTTGGGTAATTTGTGTGTCGAAAAATAGGAATTTGTGGGCCATTCTGGCTGTAAATCGCTGTTTAAGACATGGAGATTTTTGGACAAAATGGTACACAATCTCTATTTTTAGGCACCAAAATAGCTTGTATTAATGTTATAGTATGTTTGATTAATAATACAAATATTATGGTGATATTCTACTTACTTTTTTTCTTAAATTAACAGGTAACTTCTTAGTTCTTCTTTGTTCTTCGAATTCGGCTGCTTCTTTTCAGTAGACTGGTCTTCACTGCAATTGTAAAAGCTTCAAATTAGTAACTTTGTTTGTATATAGCGCTGTTTTTAATTTAGATATTGATTTTTTTAATTGAAATCCTCAGTGCCTTCTATAAAACCATTAAACTAATTTATTTACATAAGATACATTGCATCAGTTCAGTACATATGATATGTTCTTAATGAACAAATTGTATTGAATGACTAACTGTAGCAAAAAAAAATATCTTTACTATGTCTTGTGAAATTTATAATATACCAGTGAATACTACTATTTCAGTAAGTAAGCTGTTCTAGGTAATAGCGCCTCAATGTCATGTCTAAATTAAAGTAATTAAGTAAATAAATAAATAAATAAAAACAAAAAAATATGAAATTGTATTAGTATTTTTATAAAGATTTAAACATAGATTGTGCTTGCATGCAATTTTGTTTGAATATATGTAGTCTATATATTTCATTTAAAAAATGTTAGTTTAACATGATTTGAGTGTGTGTGTACAAAGAAAGTAAATAGTATAAAGGTTTATAAGTGATAGTTGATTTTAGGATACTGTACAGAAAATATGCATACCTGAAGTTTGTGTTCATGCATATGGATATGCATGGAGCTGCAAGTAGAAATCTTGGAGACTTGTACAGTATTTCTGGTAGATGGTGCTTGCCAATGATATGACACTTGTACTCAGAGAGATTCACAGTACATTTGCAGTGCTGATCTATGATGATGCAGTTAGATCTAGAGGTCTTGAATGTGATTGGTGCATGGTCATGCGATTTTTTAGCTACATCCAATGAGGGAATGGCAGAGAGAGTGAAGTGGAAATGGTAGAAGGGCTGTTCATGTTACGATATGTCCTCGGACATGGCGGTGGTTCGCGGACATCGGGAGTTACATCCGGGGATTTTTGGGTTCAGAAGTCATGCAAATGAGAATAAGCACTGAAAGGGATTGGTCAGGAAAGTTTAGTGGGTGTGTTGTGCCAGGAGAGAGTTTCTCAGTTACTCTTTTTGCTGAGAGAACAAAAGATAGCTATGGCTGTGTGTTTCAGAAAACAGATTGTTTGGATTTTGGGAGATTCGTGGATACATTGGTTGAAGGTGCATGCAGAAAGCTGTGGAGTAGCTGTAGATCTTGGATTCCCACATGTGGAAGTACACTGGCATGGAGTACGTGGAATGAAGTGGTTGGACTTGCTACCGCTCTGTGCTACTTTGTAGACAGAGCAACATCCAGACATAATTGTAATTCATTGTGGAGGTAACAGTTTAGGACATGTGACTGGAATTTGTTTGCAATTTGCTATGAAAGAAGGACTTGGGAAGGTTATGGACATGTTTCCTAATTCTCAAGTGATATTTTCACGGATTGCGCAGAGACGAATGTGGCTTCGTTCTTCTTCATTTGGTCCATAAATGGAAAAAGCAAGGCGCAATGTCAATAAGGCTGTTTGTGCCTTTCTAAGAGATTTTGGCATGTCCTCTTTTCTTAATTAAAATATTGGGGCCGATTCATGGAACAAACGTGCGCCGAAAATCCATGCTCAAGCAGGCGCAAGGGAGCGCAAGCGTGAGAAATGCAGCGCACGCGTGCGATTCAAGGAAGACGCTGCGCGTGTTTCCCGCTGTCCGTGCGCCCAATCCAGCCATGGCGCACGCAGGCATACACGGCGTGCGCTACGCACACTGCAAAAGCGCACATAGCGTGGCGCACACAACCAAAGTGGGCGGAACAGTGGGCGTAACACGCGGAATGTGGAACAACACGTGAAAAAGAAGGCGTAACTGGGGAAGTACTGCAGGGAACTACACGGAACGCCCAAACGCACGCGAACAACCCGTATTCATGGATCCGAATACGGGAAACACGCGCACGGCAAAAGACGCGCACAGGCGTCAACGCGTCCACCACACGAAGGCAGGTGGAAGCGTCCCCGCGCACAGTATAAAAGTGCACGCAAACAACAAACGCGTATATACAGCTACGATGAATGCCCCATTTGTCACAGCACTGATCGTGGGACACCGCAGGAGGAGGAGAATAGCCAGGGCATGCATTTTCGCACCACGGACAAGCCTTTTTGGGATGCCTGATGACCAGGTCTATGGCAGGTATAGGTTTCCACCCCATATCATACTAGACCTGGTCAGGGAGTGGGAAGATGACCTTACATCCCCCACCCTTTGCTCCCAAGCATTGAGCTCCTTGGAGAAGCTGCTCAATGTCCTGCATTTTTTGGCCACTGGGTCATTTCAGTGGACCACTGCCATAGTGGGGGGGGGTTTCACAGGCTACACCAGGTACTGGCAATCATGACAGCGCACCCCTCAGTCCGCAGGCACATATACATGCCCAGAACACCCGCAGAAAGGCAGGCCGTTGTCCTGGATTTTTTCAGGGTGGCACACTTCCCCAAAGTGCTCGGTGCCATAGATTGCACCCATGTGGCCCTACGTCCACCTAGGGCCACTGAGCACATCTACTGAAACCGCAAGCACTGGCATTCCATGCAAAGGGAATCATCACCTCTGTCTATGCAAACTACCCTGGCTCCACCCATGACAGTTTCATATACAGAATGTCCGCCCTGAGCCGGGCCCTGGAAGCTGGGCAGCATGGCGACACATGGCTCCTAGGTCAGTACAAATGCCCTTGCACATGCATGCAAGTCACACACAGACAAATATCCAAACCCTAATAATCTCAACTATTATCACCCCCCCAGGGGACAGTGCCTACCCTCTGAGCAACCACATGATGATGCCAATCCGGAACCCCACCACACCACCCCAGGTAAGATACAACGCCGCCCATATTGCAACCAGGGCCATAGTGGAGCGCACATTCGGAGTGCTCAAGTCACGTTTCCGCTCCCTTGGCCGCTCTGGAGGGCAACTACTCTATGCACCACCAGTAGTGTGCAGGATCATTGTGGCAGCATGTGTCCTGCACAATGTTGCACCATGGCAGGGCGTTCCGGTGGACATGGTGGTTCCCCCAAACCCCCAACCACAGGCACAGGCGCTGCCCATGGGAGGGGACAGGGCACGTGGCGAGGAAGCCCGGACCCAGCTTGTGGCCACATTTTTCACTTAAACTCCCACCCCTGCGGAGTGCACACAGGCCTGGCACATACCAGGTGACAATCGATGATGACAAAGAGACAGTCAACTGTCACAACCCTACCACCCTGAGATAGTTGCCATGGAAGTGCCACATCGTCTGCATCCCTAGTTACTTAAACACAAGCTATCCCGTGTGACCAAAGGCACACATATGACATATGACATGACATGGACTATACACAAGTATTTCAAGGTGCCATGAGGCAGGGAGGGGGGAACAAGGGAAGGCAGACAACGGTACTACTAGGCCAGGTGTCATTTAGATTGTGCAAGTGCAGGGGTAGGGGGAAGGGAAAAGTGCAAGGGGAAGGGGAGGGGGGAGTGCAGTACAGGGTAAGTAGACCCAAAAACAAATACATAGGCCAGCTGGTGGCAACTGCAAAGGTAAGTGCAGACAAGTGCTGGGAAGGGGGGGCTGTAGGGATAGAGAGACAGTACCGCAGTGCAGGGGTTGCCAGGGAGGCAGTGCAAGTGGAGAGTGGCTGGGCCAGGGACCGAGGTCGGTGAGAGTGGCCCAGTTGCAGATCCAGTGCAGTTCCAGTGAAGAATTTTGCAAGGGAGAGGCAGAGAGAAAGCAGAAGGAAAGAGGAAGGTCTTGAGGTGCTTCCCGAACCAGAGATGGTTCTCCTCAAGTTCCAGTGAGGCAGGAAGGCTGTTCCAGAGGGAGGGCCCTGCTGCGGAGAGACATCTACCCCCAGCTAGTTGCTTTGAGAAGCGGATGACCCTGACATGCAAGGTGTGAATCAAACACACCTGCAAAACAGGCCATGGCCATCACTGTTATGTCACTCAAACCCTCCCAAACCACAACATGACATGGCAAGCAATACCCATACACCAACACAGTAACAATAAGGTACACATTGCCATGTTCAAAATGTACAGTGGCATCAGACAATGATGCCTGACCTGGAATCAGATGAAATGATTGACCAACAACCTCCCACCCAAAATAAGTCATTTCCAAATGCATTACAAGAGTTGTAGACGTAACATAACAATGGATGCCTGTCTACATGCACATTGTGCATTGCAAAATCAACACTGCAGCTTCTGTGTGCTGTGTCCTACTCCTGCAACACACTGCTCAGCGCACAGCACAGTGAACAGCCATTGTGTGTGATGCACACCCTGAGCATCACATCTAAGCGACAGACCACATCAAAAAGCAAATTAGGCATGTACAGGATCCATAATTGGTCACAGAACATGTGCTGCAGGGACACAGTGGGCACCAGAAGGCAAACAGTGTACACGTGGATATGCAAGGGTGGTAGTACATGTAGTGCATCAGAGTGCAAGTGTGTGGGTCAGCAAGGACATGCACTCAACATATGCATGTGCAATCAAGTGACCATCAGTGTTCTCTACACATCACATGTGAACATTCACCATGTGTACACCCCAGCATGTCAAACCACAACTATCCCCTCGCACCTGAAAGGTAAACACAACACATGAACAGGCATTGATCAGCAGAACACAACATGTGCATAGGATACCACCATTACAATGTCAGGGTTCCCATCACACTGCAGGGCAAGGCAACTATCAACAAACCCCCCCCTCCCTCACAAATGACCATGATCCACTGAACAACTGCACCTGGGTCATGGAGCCCTCAACCCTCAATTCCACCTGGCCACATGATCACCTTTACCCTTCGTCACCATCTCCCACCTTGTGTGTAAAAAGGTGCCTGCACCCTCAGAATCCACACTCATTTCCAAAATCACAAAATCCAAGGCATAAAAAGGAACCAGAACACCCTCCAGTAGATGACTTGACGTAGCAGTACCTCACAAAGGCCAAGTACTACCACAATGATGCAACAACCAAGGTAGCACAGTAAAACAATGTCACAACAGGATGTGAACCATGTGTGGTACATAACATAGAATGATGCACCATGAACGGATGTGTACCGTCACAGGTCCCGTGTACAGACGCGGGAGTGTCACAAAACAACCACCCCCACCGTGTCCGGGTGCCTGCAAGGTCAAACTCACACAGGCCCCTGAGACCCTGGTGGGGAAGGAGGTTCAGGGATATGCAGTCGGGACAGGTGTTGGCACACTGGATAACTGGAATGAGTGGCAGGAGAGGGGTGGAGGAATGGCACATGAAAGTAGGGAATGCACGAAAATGTACTACCTGCATGAACACATACACAATCCAAACCAACTTGGACATCATTGTCATGGCCTTCTGTAGTCCAGGCTCAGGAGTGGTATGAACCAACCACCCCCTCTAGGGTTTTGGCGCCTCCAAGTTCAGGGCTTACACAGGCATCCGCAACCCCAGCGGGGAAAGAGGGTCAGGGAACGTTGCTTGGATAGGTACGGGAAGCAGGAACACCGGGTAGATTGTACAGGGTTCAAAATTGCATAGGATTACGGGTGATTAGGGAGAAAAAACATACCAAATTGAACCTCACATGCATCCATGCATTAGTACACTCCCCAGCAAGCCTATGCAGAGCAGTTTGAAAGAAAACCAACAAGACACTTAGCTCTGGTTTTGAGTGCTGGCCTCCTGCCTGCACACTCTCAGGTCCGGTTACAGGAGCACTGAAATGCTGCAAAGAGAGCCACAGTCAACAACCTGTACGTGCCAATTACACAAAAACACAACACCAAACATGCCCCATAGCAACAAACTACTCTACAAACAGACAATCTGGTGTAGATGCTTTGTACCCATATATAACATCACCCCTGTGACGGGTCATACACAGTCAATGCAGTAAGTCAGCCGCCGGTGGGTGACTGGCAAATGGAACACCAATGTGTCACAATTCACACAACATGCAATGTTCCCTGGGTAAGCAGACAGACCCATATAGCAAGCCATGACTTCTGAGCAAGTTGCGTACCACCATGACCGAAACAAAGTTGGCAGTGCATTTATCATAAAGTACATGGAAAAGACATGCACTGCACCCGAGTATGTCCCTTGCTGTATGTCCCTGTGAGCTGCCCCTTTCCATGTCTCGGAAGGCTACATGGTTGATACAAGTGCCTCAATGGACCTTGGTGTACCGGAGGGTATGTGCCACTGCCCCTGCCTGTGTCCCAGACAACCTTACAATCAACAGCCATCAGTCCACCAACATATCTGAGCTGCATTGTGTGCTTCAACACCAATATTCGTCTAAGCTCACCCTCAGTGCTGTGACTAAGCCTGCATGTGCAACTCGCCTGGTGCAAGCTTTTCTGTGTCGTGGCCCCCCTGTGCTGCTCACCTTGCCTGGAGTTCCCTGGAACATGTCAGCAGTTCTAGGATGTGGGTCTGCAATCCCTGTGCCTCTGCTTGTGCACACATGTGCATGTGGGCACCAACAAACGTGTCCAGAATTCCGTCGTCCAATGGGCCATGTCTGGTGGCAAAGGTGCTCTGGAGGCTCATCCACCTGCAGAAAGGGCATGAAACACATGATTAATGCTTCAAAGTCATCTGTGTGTGTCTCATCAGGCATCTCATTACTTGACCATGTCAGAGAGTCACATCACAAATCACACCATCAGTCTGTCTTTCACATCCAAAGTGTGGAACACTATCTACAGCATGAATTGCAACAAGCACGTGTACAGTAAAGATATAAAACATACTACACAATGCATAGCAATTAATGTACACATTAATCATGACACACCCCATCTAGCAAAAGCTGAACAGTGGACAATAACACCAAAATCATCCCCACTAGGGTTGTCAACACAAGTCACACAGCACCAGACATGCCACAGATATGACAGTCCAAAGCCCTTGTGTAAAATTCTGTAACACCGAACCATCCTTGCGAGCCCATGGATAAGGGAGGCAGGAGTGACATATGTGAGTCAAGGACCCCAAGCAGCAAACACATACACAAGACAAGCCTGAAGGGCCCAGCTGGAACAGACAGTGGATGCCTTCAAAAGCCACAAAGCACCGTCACATGAAAGCACAATAGACTAGCAATTTTAAACTAAATCAACTATTAACTAATTACACTAACAATGGAAAACCTACATTACCTAATTAAACTAACTATCAAACCTCCATGGGCTCAACGCCTGCACAGCCTGACCTATGTGGGAGATAGATGGTCGTCCGAGTCTGGCTCATCCTGGAAAAGAGGACGTGGCACAGTAGCCTGGCCACGCCTAGCCGCAGCTTGCCCCTCGTCGGCAGCAAGTCTGCCGGACGGGTGAGCCTGGTTCTGTGTGGCGATGTGACGTAGGTCTGCATGCAGAACCTCACGTGATACACGTGCTTCCTCTTGCAAGGTAGCACGTGTAACACAGAGTTCCTCCTGCAAGGCCTGGCTGGACAACCGCTGCACCTCCCGGCAAGCCTGTAGCTCAGCCGAGATGGTACGCTCAAGCTGTGCAAACCTCTCCTCTGCCTGCTGCCTCTGGGACATCATAAGGACACCCAGAGTGGATCTTAGGGAAGCATACTCCTCCCTCAGGGCATCCATGTGCGCCTCTGTGTGAGCAGCAATTGCTTGACGCAGAGACGACATTTCAGCCTGGCGTGCCCTGTCTGAGGCCACCATGCCCAGCCTGAGCGAGCGGGCCGTGGACCGTGCCGCCTGCTGCTGGAGAAGCATCTGCCTAGCAGGGGGGAGCACAGATCGGGCCACACGCTCCATGCTCTCAACGATGTTCTCCATTGCTGCCCCGTGCCGTTCGGAAATGGCAGTCATGCCTTGCTCCCACTCAGTGTTCTGCAGTTGCGCGCGGCGACCGCATTGCCGGGCTTGACCCCTGCGGGACCCAAGGACCGGGGGTTCTCGCTGTGTTGGCACCGTCCGCGGCTGCACGACTACATGCCCCCATCGACGTGATGTCCCAGGCACATCAGTGACTGGTGTGGAGGGTGACCCTGTGTCCCGATCCACCACGGGCAGAGGAACCAAGACTGTCTGATCCATCAGTGCAGGGGTCGCAGACAGAGGAGTGTCCACATCAGAATCACTAACCCCTGACACATGGACTTGATGCTCATCCGACTCAACATGGACGTCAGAGTCATCATCAAGGCTGGACTCATAGGCAGCCAGAGACAAGATGGACTGCAGCACTTGGGGGTTTTCGTAGCCTACCACCCCACGACCCCCACTAGTGCCGGGGTGATGTGGTGTTACCAAAATGTGTCTGGCATGACAACACCATCCTCCACCTCCATTGCTTCATCACCTGAAAAATAGAGAGAAAAAAGGTCACTACACATGTCAGGAGCACACAACACACACACACACCGACAGCAAACGCATCCGGCAGACATGTGACACACAACATATAACCTGGCATGCATGCTAGGTCAACTTTGAATAGCTTCTGTGATCAGACCTGTTGAAAGGTGGCAGTTTCCATGGAAGTGGGTCTATGCAGTGCAGAAAATGTGTACGCCACTCACTACCTACATGTACAAGGACTCCATGGTGTGTGCCAGGAAATGTGAAGGCAGTGCAATGTCAAATTCAGACATCACGTGCATTGTGCATTCAATGTGTACCATATCTAGAAGCCAAGCACCCCTCCACCCCAGTACCAAAGCAGGGATGCCTAGCATGGTATCAAAAGGCTGACCAGTGGCGGCTGCTATCATGGGGCGGCCGGGCGCCGCCCCCCCCAGAAAAGAAAGAGGAAGCTAAAAGAGATTCAATCAGAGAACTTCTCCGATTGAATCTCTTTTAGCTTAGAAAATGTCTGCATTTCCTTTGCCAACAGCGCGGGGGCGCTGTGGCAAGGTAATCGTGTAACAGGCGGGGGCCCGGTTTAACAGCGGGGCGCGTCCCAATTTAGTTTATTTTTTTCTATAGTAGAGTGCGTGGAGCTCCTAGCCCCACGCACTCTACGTAGCCCCTTTAATTGGAAGCCTGGCGGGGCGCTTCAGGGGTGGCCCCGCCAGTATAAAATGTGCGCAAACAGCGCACTTAAATTCTGATTCCCTCCCCTGCCATGGATACAGTAATGTCATTGGCTGGCAAACAGCCAATGACATTACTGTATCTATGATGACTCACTGGCGGCGCAGGGTGTGTACGTGCGCCTGCGCCGCCTTCACACGTCTGTTGACTGTTTCTTTTTCTCCGACATCGAGTGAGAGGAGTGAACAACACACCAAACACGAGTGCTGCTGCAGCGGCGCCGTGGTAAGTACCCCATGATCCGGCCATCCCCATGTTTGTTTAACTTTTATTCTTCTCTGTTTGGGACCGGGGACTGGGGAGTGTTACTTACACTCCCCTCCCCGGGCCCAAACTATGTGGTCCACCACGGCCCAGGCCCAGTCAACACTGAACGACGTGTAGGCCTTGGCCTACACGTCGTTCAGTGTTGCTGCCGAGCTGTGAGCCTTGGTGGTAGCGGGCCGCCCGCTACCACCAAGGCGAGGGCCGCCTGGGCCTATTTGTTTTAACCCGTCCCCGGTCCGTGCCCCAAGGGCCTTGCCTTGGGCCATGCCAGCCGGACCGGTGCGCAAGGCCCAGGGCAGGCACTGGCAGGCGTGCATGGTCGCGGACCGCGGCTGCTCCGTGTTGTCCTGCTTCCAACTTCGTGCAGCTGTCCTTGCTGCTGTCGCCGTCAGATAGAGTGGAGAAAAAATTAGTAGGGCAACCTTGCCCCTGCAAGATAAAGGCGAGGTGGGGGCTTGGGCCACAGGTAGTTGGGAAAAGGTATTTGGTGGGGTTCAATATTTGCACTTCATATGAGGAGGGCGCACGTCCGCTTTATTTGTTGTTTCACGTACCAAGACACTGCGGTTACCGCTGGAGATGCAAGTGAACGCAATGCGCTCGTGGATGTGGTTATTTTGAATAGAAGGTGATTTTGATTTCCATTATTTTACAACCATTATTCATTAGAAGGGCTCTACAGGATGGGTAGTCAGTGCTCTGGGGTGAGCACCAAGGGGGTAGCAGTTGTGGGGGGAGGACACGAGGGACAGCATTGCAGTTAAACTGCATATCCCAGAATGCAATGCAACGTCGCGGGGGATTGAAAAGCTCGAAGGTGGGGGGTGCTGCAGGGCATCATAGAAAATTAGCCCACATTCACGAATGGCATTTTATCCGTCTGGGACAGTTTCATGCATGCTCTGGTATTGAGCGTTAAAGTTTGGGTTTGCTGTCAAACTCTCTGAAGTATTAACGTACCGTTCCGCAGCATTTGATTTATGGGACACCCCCACTCTGGTTCGGATATGTTATGCCCCGTATGAATCCTCACTTGTTATAACAATGGATATTGAAACCGTGCCCACGCCTTGCTCCCAGTGGGTGTAGCTTTCAAGGGAGCAGCGTTTTCAGGAGGGCTTCCAGGGGGGGTTGGGGAGGGGGCAGGCATTTAAGGTTCTTTGTTGTACAGTGCATGGGAAACAGCCCCCCCGTTTTGCTTCATTCATCAGAGCTTGAACACCAATGAACCTTTCGTGGTGTGTGTATCCATGGCTGGAGGATATGAATGCACCCTGGAGTCGGTTCTAAAGAATAGCTGCATTGGGGTCACTATGAAGCTGATTGGGTGGTTAGAGCTCTGTGGGGGGATGTGACGATGACTAGCATAAATCGCTGGTGAGTTACATTACACATGCACAAGATATTTTTCTTGTGCTGTTGCTTAGATCCCGAGCATGGCCCTATACCTTGGCTCCTCAAGTACTGGATGCTCCTAGGTTCTTTAGAAGTGCCGGGGGTGCATTTGGCGGCGGCACGCAGCCTCAAGGTCATCCCGAATGCCAGCTTATGCGCTCTCGTCATTAGCACGGAGTGCAGTGCAATTAGGCAAGACAGCGCTTCCTGCTCCGGCAGCAGGGCACGTCAGCAGGCCGAATGCCAGGAAGGCCGCATGCCAGGAAGGCTGCATACAAACATTGGTACTGCCGGGCCCGCGCCACTTTTACAATGACGCCATGCTTAACGCCACTCATTCGATCCCCAGCGACATTAGTGCTCTCATCAGAAATTACCCGAGAGTGTAGAGCAGCAGATGGCCTAAAACGTGAGCAGAAGTTCTGCAGAACTCGAGGCACTGCCAGTCTGCTTTTGCAGGGTTGCTTGGTTCACCCATCGAAGGCACAACATTCAATTTGCAAAGTAAAGTCAACCACCAGTAAATGTGCGGCAGAGTGTGAGCTCATGCCTTCTGCCGTCTGCACCAGTTAGTTCGGTCGTTCAGACGATGGGCAGGTCATTTTATTCCAATGCATACATTGAACTGAGAGGATCTGTTACATTTGCACTTCTGTGCAAACTGGTTCTCCATGCAGTTAGTCATTCGCACTACACAGTCCAAAAAAGGTGTAATTGCGTGTACGCCTTTGTTTTCGCACTTCGTAGTACAAATTGCACAAATGCACCTGCCATTTACGCATGCTAGGCAGCGTTTAAAATGGATTCCTTTGGAATACTTCTGATTTCACACGACCAGCAGGCCGGTTCCAGGGGAATACAAAGCATTTGCGCCAGCTTGTACATGTCATGCTGGCGTAAATGCTTGAGCATGTGTATGACAAAGAGGATGGGGGGTTTATGGCAATCTCAATTATGTCTCATGCCCCCTCCCCGCCATGACTATGTAGAGATAAAAAGGATGTGTTCAATTTGTATGCATGCGTTTTTCGCACGCTTTTTAGTCTACGCCACATAGAATACGAACCCCAAAATGACTGGGAATAGTATGGTACCTTACAATAATCACACTGAATCCGCAGTACAACTTTCGTTTTGGACATCCTCATTCTTCCCCCACACTCCCACTCCTAGCCTCATTATTTGCACTCACACACACCGAATCACAGAACTGGGAATGCATAGTCATCCACTCTAATAATTGCCAATACTTTGGGTATACCATGGAACAGAAAAGGTGGGTTGGCAAGAGGAAGGACTTTAAAAATGGGTTAATAATAACACCTATTACAGCTCTTACAAGCGGGAGGAATCCGGTATGAAGCACTATATAAAAGAAAAACAAACAAGAGATGTAGCAATGGTCATCGGTCTGGGGGAGATCACAAGAGCAGGCCAGCAGCTGTTGTAATGTTAGGCATGGGAGTGAAGCAGGCTTGGCCAGTACAGAGAAGTTCGGCCAAGCTGTGCCAGAAGCTGTACTAGAGTGGTCATGACAGATGCAGTCCTGGATGAGGGTCCCTTTATAATGTGCAGGAATACGTGGGCCATCGATACGCATGGCGATGGTGGGGTTTGGATCAAACTAGGAACATAGACCAGGAACATTAACAAGGGGACATACATAAATAGGATTCAACATGCAGGGCCTGCTGACAATGTGTTAATTTAAGGAACATACATATGAACATACATTTTCCTGAGTGACATCATGTCCGAAGTGTTGTAGGTGTCCGTTGAGTAGTGGTGGGGGGAAGCACAGGAGGCGCTAGCCCGCAAGCTAGCAGGGTATGATAGAAAAACCGAGTACTAGTAAGCTTTAACTGTAGCATCTCCAATACTCCAAACAGTACAACCACTTCTTCCTCCAGGTTCACGGGATGTCACGTCAGGAATGAGAGAGAACCAGAGCACAGCAAAACATTATTATTATTATTTTTTAAACTGTGGCGCTTCAGGCACGTAAGCTTGTCACAGTTGCACCTGGTGCTTCCCATCACTTTAACTTCATACTAAGCAGTCTAAAGCAATCGCAAGTTATAAGTTGTGTGCATGAAAAAAAAGTCTAAATAAACAAATACATTCTAAAGTTAAAGAAATACAAAGACACATGTGACTGGTAAGTGGGTTGTCTAATGGAAGTGTGGCTGTAACACTAGTAGTACATGTGTTACAATACAAAGGTTATGAGACTTACCTGTCGCATTAATTAAGTGGTTACAAACTAAAGTAATATTTTAGCTTCCTTTCCCCCTTTCAGAAAATGCCTAAAATCCCACCTTAGTAAGAGGATGAGTGCATGTGAATGCCAGTAACAGCATGACAAACATGTTTCTATCATTACTGACTATATAATGAATTTCTTTATGCATACACCATAGTACCAGCTATTCTCAATACAAGCTGCTGTAAAATACACCATCACACTTGCACACGTAAGAATAGTGTACCACCATTAATATGTAAAACCGAATGCTTTTTTTCATATTTCGGTGGGTTTTTTGGACAGTAAATTGCACATTTTGTAGGCCATTTTTCCAAAATTTTCGCGGGGGGAGTGGGCTCGCACGCTGCGCGTGCTCGCTACTAAATTCGCCCTGGAAATTTTACGCCCCACCAACTTTCAAACTCACCAGCCGCCACTGAGGCTGACCTGCGGGACATCTGACCCATGCACAGTACAAGTGAGATACCCTGCATCGAGTACTAAGGCTGTACCACACGGCATATGCCTGGCAGATTCTACGCTGAAAATTAGCATCTACACAGGACACATGAACAAGAAAGTACACATTGGCAAGATTGAAGCAGACCAGTGCAAAGGTGGAACTGGGGTGCAGAGTGGCGGAGGAGGGGCAAGGGAGCATGCCTACATGTAGTCCCGCATGCAGGCAGAGGAGACATGCATGATGGAAGCATTGCATTACTTACACATCAGAACCATGTACACGTCACATGTAGCAGCAATCATGCACAGCACATCCCACAAGTGAAACACACACGTCGTCAACAAACACGCATCAACACTCATTGGATTGCGCATCAAAGTCCAGCATCTCTCCCACTCCTTTGACCAATTCAGGTGGTATGAACTCCGCAACGAGAGCCTCATGCGGAGTGAGCTCTTCCTCCTCTGGTGCAGGCCCACCGCCAGTCACCAGAGTCAAGTTGTAATTAGAGGCACGCTTAGCCTTAGTGATGCGCTTGATGTCATTCCAACGCTTTTTGCACTCTTGCGCCGTGCGCATCTCATGGCCGAATGAACTGACATGTTCCGCAACATGCTTCCAGTGGGTGTCTCGTTGGGCAGCCGTAGTCTGACTATTGGCACCCACTAGCATGTCACGGCTGTGGCCCCGCACGTAGTCCACGAGGAAGTCCAGTTCCTGCTTACAGAAAGGCTTCTTCCTCGACGTGCAGGAGGTCGTGGCTGTGTGTGGGGTCCCAGCCTGTGCTGCAGGTGCAACCTTCCTCCTCTTGGACTGTGGTGCAGACCCTGGCTGCCTAATGCCGCCCTGACCAGTATGGCCAGTGGGTTCGGTGGATTGAGCCAAGGGAGTGGCAGGTGGAGGGATGACCAAAGGCCTGACTTGTGTCAGTGGCAGATGGGTGCCCACTAATGGACCCTGCGCAGCAACATCAGCTGTGGCAGGGTCATTGACCGCAACGGTCCTGGTTGGCAGACTCACAACCGGGGTGCTGTTGGGTGCATCTGCCCCTGCACTTGCCAACACCCGGCTGTTCGGGGCAGCAGATGACATGACTGCCCCAGGGACACGTGTCTTGGTCTGAGCAGCCCGGCCTGCCCCTATGGTTTCCCCCCTGGCCTGTTGGAGATCTACCAAGGGCTCTTCAAGTGCCAACGCAGCCTGCGCTGGCAGACCCTGAGCCTGGGTGGCGGTGTCCACAGCTGCACCTGCAGCTACCACTACCCTTGGGCCCGTCGCAGTCGATGGAACGGACTGCCGGGTCAAACGGGTGCCAGTGCCAGATGCAGGAGCTGCATCCCCCGGAACCACAGGGGGTGGTGGCATGACTGCACCGACACATGGCACAACATTGTGCTCAAGTGGCGCACCCCTGCCTCTTCCCCCTCTGTGGCCGCCCTGGACACCCTGGAGTCCCCCTACTCCCTGGTCACGACGGCCACATCCCCGACCACGCCCGCCACGAGGAGGATGCCCAGCTGAGGCGCCCCTCACCTTTGGTGTCCTCCCAACCATGGAACTGATGTAGTAGTGCTGGCACAGATGGAGTGGTGCCAATGGGAGGTGTACACCACGATTGACCTGGGCAATTGGGGTGAAGGGGGTGGGAAGCAAATTGTTAACAGCCCCCTGCACCTGCAAGGCTGTGTGTGACCCCGGTGATGTGGTGACGGGTCACGCAATGCTCAGGCACCCCAAAACTGCAGTAAAACCGTGCACGCAACCCTGCAGCCTACGTGCGTGGATTCAACCTCCCGCAGTACGCGGTGGCACCCAGTAACACGAATAACGCGTACGCGTGGGACACGCAGGCTACTATGACATCGGAAATGGGTGCGATACACAGGGGCACCCGCAGTGGGAAAAAGAGCGTGTGTGACTCACCGTCTGACTGGCGCGATGCAGAAAAACACGCGTAGCCAATACCCCCGCCAAAAGAAGAGATACGTCCTTGATAGCTGTGAAGTTGTGATGGCACGCGAAACAACAGGAAGCAGCAACACACGACGGTCTCCACAAAAGGCACGAACAGCGAACTGCTGGGCCCGCTCACCTTTAACCCGTGCTGAGGGAAATGCACGCGCTCGTCACGTCACTTACGCGCATGGGCCCTTTCCTTGTATTACACGCGGACGTGCAGTTTTTCACGCGCGCTGAAATGCTCATGCACGCCTGTACGCGTCATGTCACAGGGGCGCTTGCGCTTCAGGGGCCTTCTGTCCAATGAAATTGCGTATGCGTGCAGACACGCTTACGCGCTAGGGGCCTTTCCTCGAATTACACGCTGACGTGCCGAATTTTCACGTGCCAAATCACTCCGTATCAAGCTGGCCACGCGTAAGCACACGGAAGACCACGC
Organism: Ambystoma mexicanum; assembly: GCF_040938575.1. NCBI lineage: Eukaryota > Metazoa > Chordata > Amphibia > Caudata > Ambystomatidae > Ambystoma > Ambystoma mexicanum. The sequence goes on along the minus strand of NC_090930.1, from coordinate 1,173,284,267 downwards.
TCCTGCCCAGAAGGCCTAACTACTGCCCCCCAGAGCCCCGAGCACGCTCCCACCTGCCATCTGCTGCTGCCTGACTGCCTGCTGCCCACGTGCCCTGCCATTTGCTGCCTGCACATCAGCCAGGGGTGCTGTTGCTGTGACCACCCCTGCTGGAACCGAAGACTCCCGATTGGGATTCCATCTCTCCACAGCCCAGCCCCAGGACCCAGTTGCCCACCCACTCCTGCCTCTGGGGTTGTCATGTCGGGGCAAACACCATCTGAGACCACTGACAACCCCCGGCCAAAGAGGCAGAGGGGCACCAGCTTCAGTGCCACCGAAGTTGGTGTCCTGGTGGAGCAAGTCCTAGGGCAGTATGATGCCCTCTTCGGAAGTTCCCGCGCCGACAAGGAAGGACGGACTCGGATCTGGACTGACATCGTGACTGCCATCAACGCGGAGGGGGTGGCAGTCCGCGACTTCCAACATGTCAAGAAGCGCTGGGAGGACTTCAGGTCCAGGACCCTGAACAAGGCCCGGCGCCTCTTGAAGGCAGCGGATGCCAAGGGGCGCCGGGGCCACTTGTCGGAAGAACAGATGAGGGTCCTGGAACGCATATCCCCAGCGCTCCACGTCCAGGTCCTTGAGAGGCAGACCTGTCTGGAGTCGAGCGGTAAGTGTACATGCATCATGATTGTCAGCTGTGCGTGTGGTGATTTTTCAGTAGTGTGCAGGTTGCACATCTGTTTGTATGGGGTCGAGTATGGGTGGGGGTGTACAGGGCCGTGGGGCTAACACATGCAAGGGCTGGAATGTGTGAGACATGGATGGTGCTTGTGTGTGTAGGCTTGCATGCCAAATGCAGTTGTGTGGGCACACATGTTTGGATGAATGTGTATGTAAGAAGACATGTCAATGATGTCACGGATGTATGTTGTTTTCAGCTGCATGTATCAGCACTGTGTACATGTGCATCTGTGTGTATTTGACAAGGGTGCAATAGTGATGCAACATGGATGCATGTGACAGCGGTATGTGGAAGCCTGATTGACCGATGTGACATGGATGCCCATCTGAACACTGCGACACTTGGCAGAGGTGTACACATGCATGCAAGTGTGGTGGTGTGTGTACATGTGTGGTGCACTTCCTGTGTTGCATGTGATGTCTGGCTCACCTTTGCCTGCTCATGCTGTTGTATGTGTATGGATGGTGCTGGCAGTTGCGATATGGCTGTGGTATGGCTCATGTGTGCGAGTTGAAATGACATGTGTGTTGGGGATTGTGATGGCATGTCTGAGGTTTGCCAATGCCACTCATGTACAACTGTCATGTGTGTATGTGTCCATTGAACAGTGCCCTGATGCCTGTGTTTTATTTCTCCCTGTCTGCAGCGTCAACTGATGAAGAGGGCGGAGAAGGTGCTGTGGAGCACAGCAGCGGTGATCCCACCGCCAGCCGGAGACGCAAGGCCCGGCTCCCCTCCCATGTAGTCATCTCGTCGGGGAGTGAGGAGTCTGGTGCCACGTCCCAGGCCGCAGCTGCCGGGGGGAGGTCCAAGAGGCGGAGGTTGGAGTTGGACTCCTCGGCAGCAGAAGGGGCAGCTGGGACCCCAAAGGGCCCAACGGGGGAAGATGACACGGAGTCATCCAGGTTGGTGGGGGGTTTGGTGGAGGAGGAGGCCGTGCAAGCAACAGAGACGGGGTCTGGAGGTGGGGATCCCACTGGTGCTAGTGGTGCAGTGCAGGACCAGGGACAGGAGGCAGCACAGGCCGCCGCGGAGGTGCCTGTGTGCAATCCTGTCCCTGATCCTGTCCCTGCATCATCTTGCACCAGCAGGGATGCCTACGTTCAAACCCGTTTTCAGGCAGGGGATGAGCTAACGACAACTGGCCTTCCTCTGCCTACGGACGTGGCTATCCGGGTCCGGGTTGAGCCTGTTCTGACTGGTGTGGCGTTGCGTCAACGGGCCATGCGAGGTGACCTGCAGTCTTTTCATGAGGAGACTGCACGTCATCTCGAATGGCTCGTTGACCACGTCAGCCTGCTGGGACAGGTCACCCAGGCCGGATTCCTCCGTATGATGGGGCTTGCAACGACCCCCTCCTCAACTGAACCCCCTACGTGCCAGTCGTCCTCCGTGCCATCTTCCCACCCATCAGTCACCTGGGTGCTCTGTGGAGCTGCCTCTGACGGTGCGGCCAGGCTGGTGGATGAGGCATCCCTGCCACAGTCGGGAGTCGGACGTCCAGCAGGGGTGGCCACATCAACGACTGCACCCCAGCCGGCGGAGGATGTGCAGGCAGCAGGAGGCAGTGCACGGGCAGAGGCACAGCAGCAGCAGCAACGTGGTGGGAGCCATGAAGGCTCGGGGCCTTCAACATCGGAGGGGCAGGCATCGGCCGGAGGGCAGGAGGACCCAGGACAGAGAGTGTCTTCCGTGTGGCAGTGGTTGGGCCACGCCATAGATGCGGAGCGGCAGCGGGCGGAAGAGGCACGGCTCACAATGGTCAGGGCGGAGAACTCCATGCGGAGGGCCCTGAGGCGGGCCGAGTGCCTCGAGGCAATCCGCAGGGGTTTGGAGGTAGAGACGTCGATGGCCCTGCGGACCCTCGGGGCCATGGAGGAGGACCGCCTCCAGGACATTGAGCAGGAGTTCGATGATGCCCTGGCCCGGGACATCCAAAAGTGAGCCGTCAAACTAGCCCGCTGCCCTTGTACATAGTTATGTAGGTAGTGTTAGGTTTCCTTTTTTTTTGGGATTTATTTTGGACCTTTTGGACATTGGCCACATTTTTGTATATAGTTTATTTTATTAGTTAGTGTAGTTAGATAGGTTTCATTTCTTTTGTTGGTATAATGGACCCTGGCTTGTTCGTATGTACATAGTTCACTGTTGGATTGTATTTTTCTTTCACATTTTAACCATGGAGCAATGTCTTTCAATTTTATTTCCCATTGGATTTTGTTTTGTGGACAGTGACTTTGGACACCATTACTTTGGATTATGATTTTTGGTTTTGCTTTTTTTCACGGACATGCTTCTTTTCATTTTTGTACATTCCCATTTCTGTTTCCTTATTTTTTATTCTATTTATGTTTCCTTTAATACATATTTTTTTATCGAACTTCAATGTGTAGTATCTCATTGGTTTCATGCATATCATGATATGGGTTTTGAGATCCACTGACACCCATTGGGTGTATGTGAGGGAAATGTGTTTGTTTCGGAACTTGCAATTGGTGTTCTGTCATGTAATTGCCAATTATGAGTGGGTGGATGCAATACTCGGGTGGGTGTTTTGCATTTGGAGGCTGACCATAGGGACCAGGGATCTACATTGTGATGACATGTTGGCTGGGGAACATGACTTGGACATGGGTGGGGGCCTTCTGGCAGGTGCCCCACAGTGCTGGGGCGTGGGGGTGGTGGGAGACATGGGTGGGGGCCTGGTGAAGGCTGCCCCTGGTGGCTGGGGGGTGGGGGTGGTGGGAGACATGAGTGGGGGCCTGGTGGAGGCTGCCCCTGGTGGCTGGGGGGTAGGGGTGGTGGTAGACATGGGTGGGGGCCTGGTGGAGGGTGACCCTGCACTGCTGGGGGGTGGGGGTGGTGGGAGACATGAGTGGGGGCCTGGTGGAGGGTGACCCTGCACTGTTGGGGGTTGGGGGTGTTGGGAGACATGGGTGGGGGCCTGGTGGAGGGTGACCCTGCACTGCTGGGCGGTGGGGGTGGTGGGAGACATGGGTGGGGGCCTGCTGGCAGGTGCCCCACAGTGCTGGGGGGTGGGGGTGGTGGGAAACATGAGTTGGGGCCTGGTGGAGGCTTCCCCAGGTGGCTGGGGTGTGGGGGTGGTGGTAGACATGGGTGGGGGCCTGCTGGCAGGTGCCCCACAGCGCTGGGGGGTGGGGGTGGTGGGATACATGGGTGGGGGCCTGGTGGAGGGTGACCCTGCACTGCTGGGGGGTGGGGGTGGTGGGAGACATGGGTGGGGGCCTGGTGGAGGGTGACCCTGCACTGCTGGGGGGTGGGGGTGGTGGGATACATGGGTGGGGGCCTGCTGGCAGGTGCCCCACAGTGCTGGGGGGTGCGGGTGATAGGGGACATGAGTGTGGGCCTGGTGGAGGCTGCCCCTGGAGGGTGGGGGGTGGTGGTGGTGGGAGACATGGGTGGGGGCCTGCTGGCAGGTGCCCCACAGTGCTGGTGGTTGGGGGTGGTGGGAGACATGGGTGGGGGCCTACTGGCAGGTGCCCCACAGTGCTGGGGGGTGGGGGTGGTGGGAGACATGGGTGGGGGCCTGCTGGCAGGTGCCCCACAGTGCTGTGAGGTGGGGGGGTGGTCGACATTGGTGGGGGCCTGCTGACAGGTGCCCCACAGTGCTGGGGGGTGGGGGTGGTGGGAAACATGGGTGGGGGCCTGGTGGAGGGTGACCCTGCACTGCTGGGGGGTGGGGGTGGTGGGAGACATGGGTGGGGGCCTGCTGGCAGGTGCCCCACAGTGCTGGGGTGTGGGGGTGGTGGGAGACATGGGTGGGGCCTGCTGGCAGGTGCCCCACAGTGCTGGGGGGTGGGGGTGGTGGGAGACATGGGTGGGGGCCTGCTGGCAGGTGCCCCACAGTGCTGGGGGGTGGGGGTGGTGGGAGACATGAGTGGGGGCCTGGTGGAGGCTGCCCCTGGTGGCTGGGGGGTGGGGGTGGTGGTAGACATGGGTGGGGGCCTGGTGGAGGGTGACCCTGCACTGCTGGGGGGTGGGGGTGGTGGGAGGCATGGGTGGGGGCCTGGTGGAGGGTGACCCTGCACTGCTGGGGGGTGGGGGTGGTGGAAGACATGGGTGGGGGCCTGGTCGAGGGTGACCCTGCACTGCTGGAGGGTGGGGGTGGTGGGAGACATGGGTGGGGGCCTGCTGGCAGGTGCCCCACAGTGCTGGGGGGTGGGGGTGGTGGGAGACATGAGTGGGGGCCTGGTGGAGGCTGCCCCTGGTGGCTGGGGGGTGGGGGTGGTGGTAGACATGGGTGGGGGCCTGCTGGCAGGTGCCCCACAGTGCTGGGGGGTGGGGGTGGTGGGAGACATGGGTGGGGGCCTGGTGGAGGGTGACCCTGCACTGCTGGGGGGTAGGGGTGGTAGGAGACATGGGTGGGGGCCTGGTGGAGGGTGACCCTGCACTGCTGGGGGTAGGGGTGGTGGGAGACATGGGTGGGGGCCTGCTGACAGGTGCCCCACAATGCTGGGGGGTGGGGGTGATAGGGGACATGAGTGTGGGCCTGGTGGAGGCTGCCCCTGGTGGGTGGGGGGGGTGGGGGTGATGGGAAACATGGGTGGGGGCCTGGTGGAGGGTGACCCTGCACTGCTGGGGGGTGGGGGTGGTGGGAGACATGGGTGGGGGCCTGCTGGCAGGTGCCCCACAGTGCTGGGGGGTGGGGGTGGTGGGAGATATGGGTGGGGGCCTGCTGGCAGGTGCCCCACAGTGCTGGGGGGTGGGGGTGGTGGGAGACATGGGTGGGGGCCTGCTGGCAGGTGCCCCACAGTGCTGGGGGGTGGGGGTGGTGGGAGACATGGGTGGGGGCCTGGTGGAGGGTGACCCTGCACTGCTAGGGGTGGGGGTGGTGGGAGACATGAGTGGGGGCCTGGTGGAGGCTGCCCCTGGTGGCTGGGGGGTGGGGGTGGTGGTTGACATGGGTGGGGGCCTGCTGGCAGGTGCCCCACAGTGCTGGGGGGTGGGGGGGGTGGGAGACATGGGTGGGGGCCTGCTGGCAGGTGCCCCACAGTGCTGGGGGGTGGGGGCGGTGGGAGACATGAGTGGGGGCCTGGTGGAGGCTGCCCCTGGTGGCTGGGGGTGGGGGTGGTGGTTGACATGGGTGGGGGCCTGGTGGAGGGTGACCCTGCACTGCTGGGGGGTGGGGGTGGTGGGAGACATGGGTGGGGGCCTGCTGGCAGGTGCCCCACAGTGCTGGGGGGTGGGGGTGTTGGGAGACATGGGTGGGGGCCTGGTGGAGGCGGCCCCTGGTGGCTGGGGGTGCAGGGGGACATGCGTTGGTGGGCAGTAGTGCAAGTTGACATGTGGGTTGGCTGGGGGGCATGGCCATGGTGGATTGGGTGCCTGCAGGACATGTGCAGGGTAGGCCCCTGTGGTGTGAGCCACCTGCAGGGGCCATGGAGGGTGTAGAGGGAACACCTGGGAGGACCCACACGTGCGATTCACGTGTGGTGCTCCCTGCGCACCCCTGTAATACACGTACCCTGATGGAATCGCGTGTGGAACTTCCCGCGCACCCCTGGAATACATGTACCCTGCTGATGTTGCGTGTGAAACTTCCCCCGCACCCTGAAATACACGTACCCTGATGGAATCGCGTGTGGAACTTCCCGCGCACCCCTGGAATACACGTACCCTGCTGATGTTGCGTGTGAAACTTCCCCCGCACCCCGAAATACACGTACACTGATGGAATCGCATGTGGAACTTCCCGCGCACCCCTGTAATACACGTACCCTGATCGAATCACGTGTGGAACTTCCCGCGTACCCCTGAAATACACATACCCTGCTGAAATCGCGTGTGGAACTTCCCGCGCACCCCTGTAATACACATACCCTGATGGAATCGCGTGTGGAACTTCCCGCACACCCCTGTAATACACGTACCCTGCTGAAATTGCCTGTGGAACTTCCCGCGCACCCCTGAAATACACCTACCCTGCGGAAATCGCATGTGGAACTTCCCGCGCACTCCTGAAATACACGTACCCTGCTGATGTCGAGAGTGAAACTTCCCCCGCATTCCGAAATACACGTACCCTGATGAAATCGCGTGTGGAACTTCCCGCGCACCCCTGAAATACACGTACCCTGCTGAAATCGCGTGTGGAACTTCCCGCGCACCCCTGAAATACACATACCCTGCGGAAATCGCGTGTGGAACTTCCCGCGCACCCCTGGAATACACGTACCCTGCTGATGTCGCGTGTGAAACTTCCCCCGCACCCCTGAAATACACGTACCCTGTTGAAATCGCGTGTGGAACTTCCCGCGCACCCCTGAAATACATGTACCCTGCGGAAATCGCATGTGGAACTTCACGCGCACCCCTGTAATACGCGTACCCTGCCCGCACGGGGCCAATTGCGTGAGGTACTTCCCGCGCACCCCAGTGATACACGTAGCCCGCTTGCCATGCTGGTACAGGGTTAGCGCAGCCCTTTGCGCTGGATTGGGGATTTTGATGGCTTTTCCCTGCGCGAGAGGCGTTCTTGGGGGCGTAACTGGCGCTGCTACAGGGTCGCTGCGCCACTGTGCGCCACGGCTGGTTTTGGTGGCTGGAATCCATGAATACGCTGTGCGCGGAAATGGATTTTAGCGCACGTGGCTGGCGCAGGGATTCGCACGCGCACACTGTGCGCCAGCCGCGTGCCCCACTTGTGTGCTGAATTCTATGAATTACCCCCATTATGTTTCGTAGTACACACATTTTTCGCAGAGATGGAATCCATCTTATTTATGCTGGCAATCAGATTTTTCTGAGAAATGTACAAAATGCATTGCGAACTTTTTTGGAATTACAACAACCATTTTGAAGTAGGTGTTAAGCATTTATAATTTTTGACTTACAAACACCACCCAAAGGCTCTTTTCAGAGCCACCACTTCTTCCCAGAGAAAATTGCAATGTTTGTGAGGGGGTAGCAACCCAATATTTTAAATGTTCGCGAACTGTCCGCGGACTTCTAAAAAACACAAAGGGCCCTGCTTCATTTATTTTCACTTCTATTTTTTAACTGTGAAAGGCGGCTTATTTTTTTTTTGATTTTTGATATTTTGTATTTTTTTTGGTTTTTTATACACGACACACTAGAAGAGGAGGGGAAAGGAAGGTGAAGGGGGGACACCAACCACAGGGATATGAAAGGGCGAGCTGAGAGAGGAAGATGTAGAGTGGGTTTTATTTGGGTAGTGAGCAGATCTTCTCGTGCTCTGAGACGATAGTCTAAAAAGCACTACGAAGTCGCTCCCCCTTGCAAAGTACTGTGACACAGTACATACATACAACAGTGACCATCGAAAGGTAAGGGTCATCAGCATTCTGTATGGCCTGTGAGGCAGCTTGAGGAAGACGCTGTCCCAAAGAGGTAGTCCTTGTGGTGACAGGATCAGAAACAGAGGATGAAGTAGAGGAAATCAACCTGCTACGTTCTTCGCTCTACGTACAACCCTGCGAATAGCCCCAGAGTGAAATGACCTCAGGTGTCGCTTCATAGTAGTGGTCCCAAAGCTGTACTTACCGTGTTTCCCACGACTGAGTATCATTTTGCACTCATTGCAGGTAACAGTTTGCACGAGCCTTAGGAACATTACCATGAATGGTAAATAACCGCCACACCCAAGACTCACGCCTAGTGCGGGTAGTAGGGTTTTCCTCTACCTCATTCTCATCATCCTCTTCTTCCTCCTCTGCATCCTCACTCCTGTTCCCCTTGGGGAGGTGGTGGTGGTGGAGGGGGTGGGGGTAGTGCTGAAGCAGGTGCAGCACCAGGTGGCAGATGCAAGTTGCTGGAGAAATAGCTGTGCTCTGAAGAATAGCCAGAAACACAATGAGAATAAGCTCTAGGGAGTGGTCTTTTATAGGGGTGCTTGTGTGCGGTTCGCGGACGTGCGTGCTGTCCGCGGACAGATCGAACACAAAAAAAAGTTTGAAAAGTTTCAAAAGGTATGTAGAAACTCAGGATTACTATGTGGGACTTGTGCCATGGTGAGATTTTATTGAAAAATATTATGGATTAATTGAAAATGTACTTTTAATTTGTTTGGGGACCCGAAAAATGTCCTCATTCAGAACACGCGATCAGCGTGGGCGCGGTCATGTGATCCGTTCGCGAACAAGTCCGCGAAGGAAGTGCATGTCCGCAGGACACCAAATGCACGGAGATTGGCTAGCGCATGCTCGTTGATGTTCTACGGACACTGTTCGGGTCCTGAACTAATTAAAATTGCGTCACACGTGAAATGAACATTTCAGGACACTGCGTGTGTTCTTAGAACAGTTTAAATTTGCAAGCGAACAGTAAGGACAGATATACTGTTCTTCAGGACACGTTCAATTTCGTTTATGTACGAACATTTCAGGACACCAATTGTGTTCTTAGAACATTTTCAAGTTGCTAGCGAACAGTACGGACAGGTATAGTGTTCTTTAAGACACCTCCATTTTCGTTTAATTACGAACAATTCAGGACACCGCATGTGTTCTTAGAACAGTTTGAACTTGCTAGCGAACACTACGGACAGATATAGTGTTCTTTAGGACACTTTAATTATTTTTTTTTACGAACATTTCAGGACACCGCGTGTGTTCTTAGAATAGTTTCATCTTGCTAGCAAACAGTACAAACAGGTATAGTGTTCTTCAGGACACCTCCATTTTCGTTTATTTACGAACATTTTAGAACACCTGCACTGTCCGCGGACACCTACATTGTTTAAAAAAAAATATATATATTTACAACACAATATAAAAATTAAACTTTATTTAACATATATTAATAATTTATGACAGAGAAGGTGATGCAGAAACAGAAACAAAAACAGGAGAATTAGGGGTTTCATCATGATTGTTATTGGGTGAAGAAGGGATGGAAGTCTCATCAAAACGTTTTGGGTTATGGAGAGGGTTTGGGGATAATTGACTGGGATATGGTGAGGGAGGACAAGTACATGTCGGGCAATGGTATGACGTTTTTGTTTTAAAATGATCTTCAACAAAAGTTTTCAAATTATTAAAATTGGTCAACAATAAATCAATATTTTCTTTTATGTTGTCAAGCGTGTTTTCCATAACAGCTTCTTCAGAGGTAGTTTCTATTTTGTTATGCTCTGTACAAAAAAAATATATATATGTTAAATGTTTACAAAATAATAATAATTAAATGGTTTATATTATAAAGTGTTTACCATTAGTTTCACTATCTTGTGACATTTCTTCATGTGGGAAATGTTCCTCTAGCCATTCCAGAGTACTAGACATTTCTGTGAGAAAAAAAAAAAGATAATATATTTTTTTATCTAATACAGAAAGTTTATAAATATATGAATACAATTAAGTACACTTACTATTTCAGGTAAGATATGTCCTATGTACTCAGTGGGTCTGCTCTTGTTCTCAGTTCTGTTGTGTTTGTGAGGTAATTATGTTGGAAGCCAATTTATTTTCTTGTGGTATATTCCATTTTAGAACATAGTGCATTTAAATGAATGGTTAGTGTGTTGTATATAGGGGTTACATTTATTATGTATTAGTACATACAATGTGTTTGTGTGCTTTTTTTTTAAATTTGTTAAATGTTCCTATGTTATGATATAACAATCAAACATACCCCCCCAGAGTTTTTTAGGTAGTGGTACTGTTCTTCGAACATGTCCGCGAACATTAAAGAGTTCGCGGACATCAAGTACAGTAGAAGAGATTCAGTCAGTTCCATATGATATGTATATAAAGTGAAAGTCATTATTGCTAAGTTGCACTACTAAAAACCTACGAAATTCAATGAAAAAACTTTGTTAAAGGGAAGTTGCGCTACTAAAAACCTATGAAATTCAGTGAAAAAACTTTGCTAAAGGGACGTTATGGTTAAGTTGCGCTACTAAAAACCTATGAAATTCAGTGAAAAAACTTTGTCAAAGGGACGTTATGGTTCCAAGTAAAACCGAAAAACCCTTGAAATTCGCCAGTTATGGTAAGTTAAGCAGCCATAACTCGCGCTACCACCGTGCACTGCTAAGACTAACACCCAGGACATCAAAGATGACATCACAAATGCTGCCGGACCAGTAAATAATTACAGGCGCCTGACTTCCCGGTAACACCAGGGTATTACCACCCTGGCGGCCTCAAAGTCAGGAGCCAGTAATTCTGTTAATCCCCATTCCAATGGAGTCCTTTTGAGTGGGGACCACGGAAGCACCGGCACCATCAGTAACGGTGCTGGTGCTTCATTGACAGCTTGCCTATTGTAACCGCTGTGTCCGGCAGGGACGGCTCTGTCGAATACAGCTGCTCCGGCAGGCAAGCCCATAGTGTGCCGGTCCAGAAACAACGGTGCCGTGAAGGCCTACCGGCACCGTTGTTTCCGGACCGGCATACTAGTAATGAGACCCATTTTCTAATGCAGTAGCCAGTTTGAAATGCTATTGTTAGCATTCTATTGCTGTTTTCAAGCAGAGGTTGAAGGGCTGAACAGTGTTTTTTGAATCTGGATGTTTTTGTTGCTTTGATTTGCATACATTTCCATTGCTATTTTGTATTTTAAATACTGTCTATATATGCAAAACATGTTGTTGTATATTTTAGAACTGAAGAATACTGTTTTTGAGTTTAAAGTAGATGGTGGTATAAAAATGAATATTTAAATTGTATACATTGAGGTTTTTTTTTGTAGCTTTGTGACAATGCAGTGTGTGTGTGAAGAGATAGATTTATTGTTTTCCTGTAGGTTATTAATTGCCCTATTTGGAAATTATGGACATCTTGCACTGCCATATGTGGTAGCACATTTCAGCACACAGAACTTTGATATATTAGTGCAAGTATATACAAATAATGGTAGCAGAATAGGTTAGTTTGTTCCCCCCGCGGACCACAAGTACGGATACATTGGGAGTTCAGATCCCCCAATAAAATTATACTGGCAGATAGGTATTGATTTTGAATGCTCAAGAGTAGGTTTGAGAAAAACGTCTGAAAATCAAGGCGGGAAGGACAGGCGGTATAGAAAATTCCAGTATAGATTGATCACTATCCACACTTTAAATAATGTGCCAACCATAATACCAGTATTTGTCACCCGGATTCCTGGTGTTTCATTGCATAGTAGCTCTAAAGATCTAAAGAGTGAATTTCTGCATACAATCACCAGGCCTCCAGAGGGTCTTCCCATCCCCACACTCAAGGCCCACTGTTGGAAAACTGAAATCTCATCCACCTTGAAGCTCGATTTTAACCATGTCTCCTGAAATGCAATTATGTCAAACTGGTTAAATGCATATTCCCTTATTACCATGCTCTTAAAGGAACTGGAGCCCCTCGTGTTGCAACCCAACAATTTCAGTTCTTGTTCAAGTAGAGAGACTTCTCAGGCAGCCCCAATCGTTGAAAGATCTGTGTCAGGATCTGGCATTAAAGCGCAAATCAAGGGAGTTCTGGGACTCTCTCTCTACCGGCCTCAGTCGCGGGGGAGTCACAACCAGAATTCTTAGCTCACTATCCCTTTCACAGAACAGAAATAGCCACAGCATATCAGTCTTTGTCCTCCCCAAGGGCAGTCCAGCAACGAAATACTAGGCAATCCTCATCTGAACAATCCCAGACATGTGTTTTGGCCTGGCTGGGCCTCATCAGTGAGGTGGTGCTGTACCTCTCTAAGAGCAGTGAGCAAGGGGTCCACGTCTGGATTGCCCTAGTAACTTAGGGTGAGACCCAAAGTAACTTTTTAATATGCAAAACAGGGGGGTTCTGGGAGTCTCTCTACTGGCCTCATTCGCGGGGGAGTCTCGACCAAAGCCCAAACAGTGGCTTTGGCATCAGTTTGTTGGGACTCTCTCATTTGTTTGTCTATGTTTAGTGGCAACAGTTTTATTCAAATTCCCCTACACACCTTCCCTTGCTATGGTGGTCTTATGTGTTGCCTTATTGCTACTTATATACAACATATTAGGGGAAACCTAATAGCGCTGTTCCCTCTACTCTTTGCTTGCCTCTAAGATAGCACTTACTCCTAACATGGATTTTATTCCCATTATTCCCATTTTCACAATGTCTCTTCATTTAGCATTTGGAAATCAAATATACTCGGTATTAACTATTGACAGATAAAACAAGTCTGGTACTCCTTTAGAGCTGGATAGGATTGTACTTCGATTCAGGGGCCTTGACCTCATCCTTGTTTCGAGTACCTGTTTCATCCACAACTTCTCCTCCAGAATGTTTCCTGCTCCTCCACCTCCACGGATGCTTTTGTAAGATCTTTCTATATTTTTTTTTCTACTTCAACTCCTTTACTCTTTATTGGTGGATCTTTATCACACAACTGTGGCAACTTGATTTTATGCGTCTAAATTGAGTTGCTTTTGGTACTTTTTTCTTCTTTCATGTTTTTATTTTTCTTTGAAGGTATTCTGGCCGGTTCCTCCAGCAACTGACTCTGTTGTCTTTTCTGTTTCTTTTTAGTTTTTCCATTTAGCTTGGTACTTGACTCTACGGATTCTTCCTAGGATTATTCCCCTGTACAAAGTAATCCGGTTTTTAGATTCTGCTGGTAGTCTTCCTCAGATATCTCTGCCAATCAGACAGATTCCTCCATAGTTGACTCCGAGAGTGGTGTACCATCCATGAGATTATCCATTTCTTCTTGGACTACCTTGTCCACTCCCAGCCTACAATTGTTCTGGTGTTTGCAGTGAGATTCCAGTGTCAAATCTTTCATCGACACATTCATAGATCTTAATTCATCCTTCAAACTCTCCCAATTATTCTGTTGAGTCATCAAGATTTTTGATTGTTGTTTTGAGTCATATTTTAACTGTACCAAAGTGTCGTAAATGGTCCTGTTTATTGCGACTTTTAAGCCCACTGAGGTACTTTAACTTTCCTCCATGTCTTTTGTCAGCTCCATGAGTATTCTTGTGTGCTGCCCTACTTCACTTCTCAGTGTTTCAGAGACTTTCACTAGGGATGTTAGTACAAAGTTTAAGTCAGACAGTGTGAGAGTAGTATCTTCATTAGCGCTAGCCTTCAAGGTGTCAGTGCGTTAATTGATCAATTGACACCCCCTCTCCTGTATTTCATTTGTGTTTTGGATCATCTCTGCAGAGTCAGTCCTTGAAACTGAAATGGCATTCAGCATGAAGGAGGTGTCAGGAGATATTTGTAAATCTACTTGTTCTTCTGCCACTTCTTGGGGGTAGGTAGATGCGATTTATTGACTCTATCACATTGTCTCCCCAGTTTAGGAAACTCACTGATTTGACTCTCAGCAACATCATTAAGGCTGTGGCTCTTCCTAATCAGAAAGAAGGCTGATATAGTCTTCTTTAATGTAGTAGCCATGAGGGTGTATTCTGTGTTGATGGTGAAAGCTTCAGCCTGAGATAAGTGGTTTGGTGTAGAGAAAATGATTACTTCACTTTCATTTTCCACCTGCCATGTATGCCTGAGAATGAGGGAACTTGGTTATCCTTGACAAAATGTCCCTGTGAAATTAGTGCTCTAGATTGTACGCTAAGCAAGGGCTTAAAAATTGACTTTAAATGATTGTTTGGTCTCTTACCTTCCCACGTGCTAACATCCACTTCCGGGGCTCTCAAATCGTCCACAAATTCCCACTTCTTAAAATTGTAAATGCGCGTCATTCTCTGGGTCAGACACCATACAGAAGGTGTGCAGATAGAGATGTATCTGTCAGCTCAAAGGCCAGTCTAGCCTGCAGTAGCTGCAAGTATGTGTGAGTGACCTAGATGGTAAAAGATTGACCAAGCAGCTCAAAGGCCAATGTAGCCCGCAGTCGCCGGTTAGGTTAGGTTCGCACTAGGTTAGGTGCGAGTGTCACAGATTGTACAACTGTACCCAAGCAGCTCAAAGGCCAATTTAGCCCACAGTCACTGCTTGAGATGTACAAATGACACAGATGTTGACAATGTCCCAAGCTCAGCAGAAGGGCTACTCAGGCTAACAGTCTATTTTTTCGCGGAACAAAGCCATGTAGAATTGCAAGTTGCCTATGCCAAGAATGTTGGTTTCAGGCTACACTCAATAGGCAGTTACTTTTACAAATGATGACATGCGCTTGGTGCTCTGTTGTAGAGATAAGGGAAGGATACATGTCAATCATTAGCCCTTGAGTTAGGGCTACAAGACTTTACCAAGAAGCCCTTTCCATGTGTAGGGCAGTCAAGATGGGTCTTTTGTGGCACCTTAGATAATACGCTGAGAGGAAAACAAAAGTCTGTGTGCGAAACGAAGAATGAAAAGAGATTAAATAAATAATAACAGTCACCTCGTCTCCTCATGGAGAACCACTGCAAACCACACTCACTGCCACACTGCATGCCGCGTTATCCTGCTGGGGTCCGTTTTTGATCTGAACTGATTAGAGTCCACCTCCACAGCAAAAGTGTCCACTGAAGAAAGACTTGGGTTCCAAACCACAGCCAACCACACTCACTGCCACACTGCTCTTTTTCTGCTCACTACATTTAACCTTTCCTGAAGTATGCAAAGGCAAGTCTTGAAAAGAACAAAAGAATGTTATCCATGAAGTAAAAAATCTAGACCTAATGTAAACAAAGCTAGGTGCGCATTTCTCCGATATTTTGGTATGCCATCTTTTCATCATCAATCCTGTATTTTGGACATCGTCCATAAAACAAATACAATTACATACATACAATGCATCAATATAACAGTGCATAAATCATAAATAATTACAGTGTACTAAACAAATCATTAAAACCTAAGATGCAATTGACTAAGATTTGTAAATTACAATTCAGTGAAGCTAAATCAAGATCAGAAGGTCTACCGTGCATAGTGTTTGTTTGATATAACATAGATTCCGTTTACATATAGCATTCCTTAGGGTATGTCCATGTGATTGCACAGTAACACCAAACATATTTTTAGCGTCTATGCCCAGAAAAGTATTCCCATTTCAATACCTTTTTGGATTCTCAAATTACTAAAACATGCACACAACTAAGTCTTAAGAGGATTCCCGGTGTACAATAAAACTAGAGCAATTGTTAACATAACTAAATGGATTAACTCTATAACCAAATATGCATACAAATCATATAAATATAGTAGAAGATAAACGTATTTGCTCTAGCTAATGTCTGTGACCTTACTGTCATTAAAGGGCCATCAGATCTAATGCTACAACCCTCATTAGTTCCTATTGCTTATAACAGTTCATATTAGTGACATAGTTGGTTAACCTAAACATTCTTCTATGGCTATTCTAAGTTCCAGTGAAATTAAGTACAGTACAAAAGACTTATATATGCAGTTCATCTGTGTTTGAAATTTGATTAATGCTGCCCTACCGCATACTGCACTCATCAGTGACCTCATCATCCGTGCTTCTACATAATAGCATTGCTTCAATTGTACACCTAATATTGTCTGTTATACATCTTGGTTTGAGGTAGCATCTTCTTTGCTTGATGTACCCTGTGCAGAAAAGAAAAAGAGCTCCTCATTTTCAATATATGTACTGCAACAGGGGCTTTTGTCTGGCAACGTACTGTTCCACTTATGTAGGTGATAGGCCAGTGTCAATATTCCCAATCTCAATTTGATACATAGTGAGCACATCTCTTTTTTTTCTATTAGTTCACAGATATCTCTGCCTATTTGCGGACATCACTAACAGGGATGCACAGATGGGTGCATTAACTGAATTATTCTACTTTCCAATTACAAATTGTGGTTTTAAGAGAACTTTTTTTGTTTTGTGGTTTTGCTAAGGGCAAGAGGAGAGAGGAAGCTTATGAGAGAGGGCAATTCTTCTCATGTGCCTTCATGGTGGCTTTGAATATACGTCATTATTTTTTATTTAATTTAATTTTTATTTGGCTAGTTGATAAAATCAACTTTTCAAATATAAAATCAACTTGACAACATATATAATACATATAAGAAATAAATAACAACAGATACAGAATACAATATTTCCACTTAATAATAATTAAACCAAATGGGACATATCACCTTCATATTCAGCTAGAATTGCTTCAGGAAAGTGTACCAATGATACCTTTACTCCCAGTCTGGGACTTGAAAAGATCAATTTCCATATGGCATTAGAATCCAACGTGCTTGTCGAAACAGACAGTTCTCTAAAAAACCTCAGCCGCATTGATAATAGAGATGGACAATCTACGATGAGATGTTGTAAGGTCTCAATTTGGAGGACATTTAGGCAGTATCGACAATAGTTCTGATTTAAGGCTATTTGCATTTGCCGATACAGTATTTCTTGGGTATGCCAAAGATTGAATCTAAATCTCACATATTGGCTACGTATCAGAGGAGAAGGGCATTTAATCAGGTAATCTGCCATAGATCTAAATTTCTTATGCCCAAAGAGAGATACATCAAAGTCCTTGTATGCACTACAGAATTAATTATTGCAGATCCAGTCGTATTGGAAAATTTTGATCTTTGCATGACCCAGATTGTCGACCAGCATCTCTACAGTCACCGAAGCATCTTCTAAAGCATTCAGTATGAATTTACACCAGCTGACTGGAAAAACATTTTTTGATTTTAGGAGATGGAAAGCTATTATGCCTAGGTTATTAGGTGTTTCTAGATTTAACAGACATTTCCTCAAAAGTGCAGACATCTTCCAAAGTACTTAGGAGTACATTGATAAGGAACCCAATTCAAAACATATCAATGAAAGTTGTGTGCAAGATGGTAACCTTAGAGTCTGGCTCCAAAACCTTGCTTCTAACAGGTCCCAAAACTTCTGCTTCTTTGGGAGCAGGGCCTCTACTCCATATAATAAGCTAGGTATTACTTTTTCATGGTAGAATATCATTATATACATACAAGAGAATTTACCAAATTTGTAAGCAAGTAAAAACTCATATGAGCCCCCTTTAACGGAGTTGGTAAATTACACTCCTAGGTACTTATATTGAGGAACATTCTTTAATTCATTTTTCTGTAACGTCCACTTAAAGCTAGAACCTTTGTAGTTATTATTATTCTTATGCACTACAATCTGTGTTTTGTCCGTGTTTATCACCAGATTGTTGTCTTGTGCATAGCGGGTGAGGGCATGCAGCATATTTTGCAGACCAACTGGTGTTTGCGAAAGCAACACCAGATCATCTGCATATAGCAAGTAGTTTATTTTTTGCATTCTCAAACTCAGTGGATCACCCATTATGTCTACAAAGATTGCGCCCATATCGATGATAAAGAAATTAAACAGAAAAGCAGCCAAATTGCAGCCTTGTTTAAGGCCTCTTTGAGTGGGAATCAAGGAGGAAAGTCTTCCATCAAGTGTTAAGCGTACTTGCATAGATGTTTCGGAGTGAAAGAGCATAATAAGTGCGAGCACATTTGCACTTCATTATTGCTTTCCCTGCAAATGCGTGCTTTTCAGTATATACAGATGACAGTTGTCAATAGAGGTAAATATCATCTGACTCCTGCATGTACTGCAACATGGTCAGACAAATCCTTTACCCAACTAAGGTATTTCTAGTGTGGGGAAAGGTGGAAGATGATGATGACAATGCAGAAGTTAGTGGATGTTACTAGAAAGGAATAGCCTTTCACAAGCTGGCCGTCTAGTGGCACATTGACGTCATGCCAAAAGTGTAAGGCCCTAGTTTGCCATGACTGAGTTTGTCTCCACACTCTGTGCAATGCACCTTAGCAAACTGGGCTTTTGGCCAGTTTTCAACAATGGCAAATAGCCAACACCCCTTGATTCTTTACAGAAAACTGTAGTCTCAGGAACTTGTTCAAGAATGATCATCCTCCTCCTCTTCGTCCTGTGGCTCATTTGCTCCTGGGTCCCTATTACCCCCTCTGCTGTTTGCTTGAGGTGTTGATGACTGTGGGGAGAGGATGCCATTACAGCTGAGCAATGTCATCTATTATGTCATTTGTGATGTCATGTGTGTCACTATGAGCAGTGCAAGGCGGTGGGGTGAGCTATGGTTGTGTAGATTACTATAACTGTCAAATCTCTGGGATTTTTAGATTTTGTACTTTTGTACTGATAACATGAAGTCACTAAATTTTCCAAGCACATTTTTATTAAGGCCACTTAACCATAATGCCCCTTTACCAAATATGTTGCCATGGGTTACCGACAATAAGTTATGCAATGGATTTCAGCCCTGTCGAAAATGCAAGGTTTGCAATTTAGCTATCAAAGGCAAGAGTGTTGAATTTGGGAATCACGAATAGTAACATATAGAACAAACCATCACATGCCTAACTAACTTTGTAGTCTATTATATAGACTGTCCCTACCACATGAGGTACATTGGATGCACTGCAGTACCAATCAAACTAAGTATATTGCAGCATTACAAGGCTAGCAAGAATTTGGATCCCAACTACCCCCTAACCGTCCATTTCCAAAGCAAACACAACAGTGATGTCTCCTTGACCAGATTTGGAGCCTTGGCACATGTCAAGGCACACAAACGCAAAGGTGATACAGAAAAGCGTACTGAGATGCCTAGAGTCGATAATCATCATTAAAATGGAAACGTTGATATCCAAAGGTCACAAAAGTGATGAAGAGCTATATGTCATCTTAAGATAATATCGATATGGATGATTTTTTCCAGTTTATGCAGATATATGTGACAGATCCCTCGTCATCCAATACAGGGATCATCATATCTTTTCAATAAGTAAGCTCACTGTGACATTATTCTATCCTTCCCCCATTTTAAATAAATGAAATAGGACGTCATTAAATGAGCACATATTCTTTTCAATATTCTCGAATTTTGATAATGTTATATTTATTTCTAGCATAATTAACTAGATCGCTGTATTATACAGGGGATTCTATTATAGCAAGACACATGCTACTAGTTCTTTCACTCTCACTTTAGAAATGCCATTGTAGTGCACGCCAGATGGCGTAATTGCACTGGTGCGCCTTCCATGATTACAACATTTTCCATTTTCCTGATGAGTATCCACAGGGTATTCTCTGAGAGGCTAATCTACAATTATTAGAATATAAATGGGCCTCCAGCAACAACGCATGTAAATACTGTATTGCACAATTGTGTAACGGCTATCTGTAAGCCTTCACTTTGTAGTGAAAATATGTAAACACAGGGCTGTATAACATTGCTCCAGGTCATCTTGCATCTAGTACCTGAACATACCTTTATTTTGTTAAAATGTAATTGCATTGGTATGACATTTTAATTGGCACTGAGCACTTTTCTCTGTAAGGATTAAATTAAATGTTTAAAATCAAGCCTCACGCAGAAGCAATCTAGGGAACAGTATATTATAAAGTTGTTAAGATCTCACTAACATTATTTATTGCAGCAACACTCTGGAGTTACTATTGATTAAACAGAGACTAGGTTAAAATGGCCACTGCATTTGTACTAATAATAATAATGGAATTGTATTTCAAAAGTCACATGACTACACTGCAAACTTTTCTTGTGTGCAAGGCTTGCAGTTCAAATACTGAAACCGAGTCATTTTATCTGCATTTACCAGCCTGAAGAAGTCTGTAAATGAGACGGAATGCGTGGGGATTTTTTAAGATGTTTTTCTTGGGTACTGTATTTTGTTCATGCTCATGTTAACAATTACTTTTTACCAAGGTTCTACAACCAATGGTTAAATAAAATTACAATTGTTGCACTTTTTCCTGAATTTGAGTAATGGGGTCTTCCTCTTTTTTGCAACATGAAACACATTGCATTTACCTTAAATGGATGATTGTTTGGTTGGACTGTTTTTCTTGATCTACAACAGAGTAGGCTTACTCTTTGACCCGAGGCACCCACTACTAGGCAAGTAGGCAGAGCGCTCTTCAGAACTTAAGTCAACTGTTTGTTGATATATATGATGATATATATCTCATAATCATCATTATTATTTGCTTTATTTTTACTGATTTGTCATAAAATCACATACATACACACATCAATGCATTAGACTTTCACCAAGTGATTTTTCCAGGTGAGTGCTGCTGAGTACTGCCCTCCTGAGCCTTGATTATCTATTTGAAAAACTATTTTGAGCCCCCAGGCCCCAGCGTCCACGCTTGCTCCCCGA
The DNA here is from genome assembly GCF_040938575.1 of Ambystoma mexicanum. Classification (NCBI taxonomy): domain Eukaryota; kingdom Metazoa; phylum Chordata; class Amphibia; order Caudata; family Ambystomatidae; genus Ambystoma; species Ambystoma mexicanum. The sequence continues at coordinate 1,173,263,459 of NC_090930.1, read as the reverse complement.
CCTTCTCCTTCACCCTTCCACTACCTTCTCCCTCCTCCCAGCCCTCCCACCTCCCCTGATTGGCCACCATCTACCTTCTGTACCTCAGCTAGCCGCCGGCACCACTGTGAGCACGCCACCTTCACCAGTCGATTTTCCCAGGTCAAAATGCTGCTGCATACAACCCTCCTGGGCCTAGAATAAATATCCCGTCCCGGGGTCCACACTTGTTCCCCGACCCTCTCCTTCTCCCTTCTCCCTTCCCCTCCCTCCTCCCTCCTCCCACCTCCCAGCCCACCCATCTACCATGATTGGCCACCTTCTACAGTCCGTGCCTGGCCTAGCTGCCAGCACCACTATGAGCATGCCACTTTTACCAGGTGATTTTCCCAGGGGGGTGCTGCTGCGTACGACCCTCTTGGGCCTTGATTATCTATTTTAAAAACTCTTTTGAGCCACCCACCGGCCCCGGCGTCCATGCTTGTTCCCCGACCCTCTCCTTCTCCCTTCCCCTCCCAACTTCCAGCCCGCCCACTTCCCCTGATTGGCCACCTTCTACCTTCTGTGCCTGACCTAGCCACCGGCACCACTGTGAGCACACCACTTTCATCAGGTGACTTTTCCAGGTGAGTGCTGCAGCGTATGACCCTCCTGTGCATTGATTATCTATTTGAAAAACATTTTTGACCCCCCCGCCCGGCATCCACACTTGTTCCCCGACCCTCTCCTTCTCCCTTCCCCTCCATCCTCCCTCCTCCCAGCCCACCCACCTCCGCTGATTGGCCACCTTCTACCTTCTGAGCCTGGCCTGGCCGCTGGCACCACTGTAAGCACGCCACTTTCACCAGGCGATTTTGCCAGGTGAGTACTGCTGCGTATGACCCTCCTTGGCCTTGATTATCTATTTGAAAAACGTTTTTGAGACACCCCCAGCCCCGGTGTCCACGCTTGTTCCCTGACCCTCTCCTTCTCCCTTCCCCCCTCCTCCCAGCCCACTCACCTCCCCTGATTGGCCACCTTCTATCTTCCATGCCTGGCGTAGCCGCTGGCACCATTGTGAGCACGCCACTTTCACCAGGTGATTTTCCCAGGTGAGTACTGCTAAGTACGACCGGGCTGAGCCTTGATTATCTATTTGAAAAACTTTTTTGAGCCCCCCACTTTTGCCTCGGCATCCTCACTTGTCCCCAACCCTCTCCTTCTCCATTCCCCTCCATCCCCCCTCCTCCCAGAACAACCACCTCCCCTGATTGGCCACATTCTAACTTCCGTGCCTGGCTTAGCTGCCGGCAACACTGTGAGCATGCCCCTTTCACCAGGCAATTTTAGCAGGTGAGTGCTGCTGGGTATGACCCTCCTGGGCCTTGATTATCTATTTGAAAATCTTTTTTGAGCCCCCCGGCCCCAGCATCCACACTTTTTCCATGACCCTCACCTTCCCCCTTCCCCTGAATCCTCCTAGCCCATGCACCTCTCTTGATAGGCTAGATTGCTACACTTAACAGACCCTCCCAGGGCAGCCCTCTGCCCGTGCAACCACTGCGGCTAAGGGCCCCAAGGTAAAGGGCAGCTCCCACAGAGGCAGCTCCATATCGTGTCTGCAGGTGTCATCAGGGGAAGCCAGTGGCCAGCCGTCAACCAGCAGCTACTACCAATTTAGTAGTGGTCGGGGTGGGAGTAGAGCAACCATTATACCCTAGAAGCCCTGCCACGCTGCAAACTATCCTAGCACTGTAAATGTTAGCAAGTGTCACACTTTAGGGAGCTGTTCTGATTAACTTGAATCCCTTTGGCTCTTGTTGCATTAATTCACATCTAGAAAGAGCCCACTGTGATAGTTCTGTAATCTATGTGCCTGCACCTCACACTTACAACGTGTTCTTTTTTGCTTGGTTCACATCTAGAAAGTGCCCACTGTGACCTTGAAAATTGTTCCTGTTAGCTTGATTCACATCTAGAAAGGGCTCTCTGTGATAGTTCTGTAATTTATTTGCCTGTCCCACACACTTTGAAAATTGATTTGCCTGTCTCGCACGCTTAGAACTTGTTCATGTTTGCTTGATTCACATCTAGAAAGTGCCACTGTGACTTTGAAAATTATTCCTGTTAGCTTGATACACATCTAGAAAGTGCCCTCTGTGATAGTTCTATAATTTATTTGCCTGTCCCACACACTTAGAAATTGTTCTTGTTGGCTTGATTCACATCTAGAAAGTGCCCACTGTGATAGTTCTGTAATTTATCTGCCTGTCCCGCTCACTTAGAACTTGTTCTTGTTTGCTTAATTCCCATCTAGAAAGTGCCCACTGTGATTGTTCTGTAATTTATCTGCTTGTCCCGCTCACTTAGAACTTGTTCTTGTTTGCTTGACCAGATCTAGAAAGTGCCCACTGTGACTTTAAAACTGTGCTTGTTTGCTTGAATCACTTCTAGAAAGTGCCCACTGTGACTTTAAAACTATGCTTGTTTGCTTGTTTCACTTCTAGAAAGTACCCACTGTGACTTTGAAAATTGTTCCTGTTAGCTTGATTCACATCTAGAAAGTGGCATATGGGATAGTTCTGTAATTTACTTGCCTGTCCCGCACACTTAGAAAATGTATTTTCCTGTCCCGCACACTTAGAACTTGTTCTTGTTTGCTTGATTCACATCTAGAAAGTGCTCACTGTGACTTTTAAACTGTTCTTGATTGCTTGATTCACATCTAGAAAGTGCCCACTGTGACTTTGAAACTGTTCTTGATTGCTTGATTCACATCTAGAAAGTGCTCACTGTGACTTTGAAACTGTTCTTGATTGCTTGATTCACATCTAGAAAGTGCCCACTGTGACTATGAAACTGTTCTTATTTGCTTGATTCATATCTAGAAAGTGCCCACTGTGACTCTGAAAACTGCCCCTGTTAGCTTGATTCACATCTAGAAAGTGCCCTCTGTGATAGTTATGTAATTTATTTGCCTGTCCCACTCACTTAGAACTTGTTCTTGTTAGCTTGATTCACATCTGGAAAGTTTCCACTGTGATAATACTGTGATTTATTTGTACCACACACTTAGAAAATTGTTCTTCTTGCTTTGATTCACATCTAGGAAGTACCCACTATGGTAATACTGAAATATATTTGCCTGCCCCACACACTTAGAAAGTGCCCACTGAGATAGTACTATGATTTGCTGGGCTGTGCCACCTGAGGTAGTACTGTGATTTACTTGCCTACGTCGCACACCTGGAATTGCTCTTGCTGGTCTGATTCACTTCTGGAAGTGCTCACCAAGCTAGTACTGTGATTTGTTTACCTGTGCCGCACACCTAGAAATTGATCTTGTTTGCTTGATCACATCTAGAAAGTGCCATGTGTGATAGTTCTGTAATTTATTTGCCTGTCCCGCACACTTAGAAAATGTATTTGCCTGTCCCGCACACTTAGAACTTGTTTGCTTGATTCGATTCACATCTAGAACGTGCCCACTGTGACTATGAAACTGTTCTTTTTTGCTTGATTCACATCTAGAAAGTGCCCACTGTGACTTTGAAACTGTTCTTGTTGGCTTGATTCACATCTAGAAAGTGCCCACTGTGATAGTTACGTAATTTATTTGCCTATCACGCTCACTTAGAACTTGTTCTTGTTAACTTGATTAACATCTGGAAAGTGCCCACTGTGATAATACTGTGATTTATTTGTACCACACACTCAGAAAATTGTTCTTCTTGCTTTGATTCATATCTAGAAAGTACCCACTATGGTAATACTGAAATTTATTTACCTGCCCCACACCCTTAGAAAGTGCCCACTGAAATAGTACTATGATTTGCTGGGCTGTGCCCACTGAGGTAGTACTGTGATTTACTTGCCTACGCTGCACACTGTAAGAGGATTCAATTCAGCACTACAGCTAAGTCAACGCCTAGTCTAGAATACTGAATGAAAACCCTTATTGATATATCTTTACGTCCAGTTCATGCGTTCTGGATGACTACCCCTATATAACACCCCTCTCTTGGAATCCCCCTGACCCCACTGAGCCAAGAAGTAGTTCTGTTTTGCAAGTTAAAAGGTTTATTTGATAATTTAAACAATAAATATATATATATATCACGCTTTATAATAAATTAATAATTGAATATCACACTGAATCTGAGCAGTAATCAATAATGGATAGTCTTGCACTAGCACACTTGTGAATAGGAACAGAAGAATAAGGTGGTAGAGAATACTTTATATAAGTTCAGATGGATGTAATGTTGAATGAAAAATGCAATACAGAAAATACTCAATATGATTTCAACAAAACAATGTAATCACTTTTCTCTGGCAATTCACCCCCCCTTTTATGCAATGCAAGGAAATGGAAGGAAGGCACACAGTTCTCAGAAATGCAATCAAATGTAATTCAGTTCACCCCAGCAAGCTTAGACTACAGAAGTTTGAAACACAGGCCCAAAATACTTTTATATATGCTGGCAATGAAGTGAAAAATATGCTAAAATGCTTTTAATTCCCTCTAGAGGTTCAGGTTGAGGATTAGTTGGTTTAAATTAGTTCAGGCTTACTTTAGCAAGGTTCTAGGAATGATTGGCAGGTTGCAAACGACTTTCTAACAGTTCTAGCAAGAATCTGCTGTTTTCACACGTGGAGGAATTTTCAAATCGCGGTAAAATTTGCGCGTGCGTTTTTCGCGATTGCGGCAAAAGTATCGGGGGTAGGAATGCGTTTCCAGGTTCGTTGAAAAGCCAAGATTCCCAGCTTTCAGAGGAAAGTCACTGCAAGTCTCTAAGACAAACGGTTACGGAGATATGAGCGATATGGTAAAGGTTGTTTTTCAGATTTGAAATTTTAAAGTTCAAAGTGACAAGTGACAGCTTTGCAAATGACAGGTGACAGTTTTGCAAAATGACAGGTGACAGTTCTACTCAAGTTAAAATAGCTTGCATTAGATTATTTTAACTAAGAGATTGGGTTCTGCACAGTTCTGCTAGGTACTCACAATATATTTAGAAATAGATGGGCCTCGCCACAGATCTGGTCAGGTTTTAGACTGGACTCTGGTCTGGTCTCTGCACTTCACAGTGATCTGGGTCAGCTCTCTGGTTCTGCTAACAGTGGTCTGGGTCAGCTCTGCTCTCTCTGGGTACAGTACTGCTTCTGGATCTTTCTGCACAGCTTTCTCTGGAGATTGATGGATTTGAAGTCTGGATCTCTGGATGTGGTATGGTCCGGCAGCATGCTCCGCAGCAAATGGAATTGAATGTCCCTATCTGTCCTGACTGTCTGCTTTTATGTGTTTTGAAAATGGGTGTGTGTGCAGCATCACTAAGCTCTACCCCTCTCCACTTGTCATTGGCCACTTCATCCTCTTCCCCTTGATTGGGGGAATGAAATGAAGTGTCATCATGATGAGGTCTGTTTATGGTACAGAGAACCCACCCCTGTCAAATTACACACAATCTATATTTTGACCCAAAAGACATATTTGCACAGGTACACATTTGTTTAAAATTACATGCACCCATCACATATCACAGGAGGTATACCCTGTCCAAATCTGCTCTTCCTGGGAGCTTGCATTCAGAAATGGCAACATTTGCACTTTTTAACTGGTTTCGTAATATCGGACATTACCCCAAATTTATACACATGTGCGCAAGGAGTATGGACATTACTTGATGAAGTGTCAGATTTTTAACATGCATACAGTTTAAGTAATACCCTCTTAACTGCTAGCTTGCCCCCAGATCATACCACCGGTTCTAAAAACCTCTTAAAATGTGGGCAGAAAAATCACAAGAATTATGGTATCATTTAAATAATTTTCACAAGTCCGTACTATGAGTTATTCATCTTTTTCTAAAACCATATTCTGGCTACAGGGGTGTGGTTTCCCCCCAGCACAAGGTTGAATTTCTGGTTTTTCCAGTTCTGCCAAGCCAGCTTGCTCTCACAGGCAGTGCTCCTCCCCTTTCCTTCCAGGAGGAAGCCACTTTTACGTCCCCATAATAAAACATTTGCCTGAGTCAGGACAGGGCTTTGTTCAATTTCCTGCAGAGCCCAGGTAATTCAATCAGAGAAGTGTCATATCCCTTTTGGTGGGAGCAGCAAAAGGGCAGCTAGGCCTGGGAACACAGCTGTTGTGCAAGTCTCAACTCCTGTCGGGGGTAGCTGGTAGGCAGAATTCAGTTCCTTAAGCCAGCCCCCAGCTAATGTCACTTTTAGTTACCCAGTTTTCTGCATTCAAATAAAACTAACCATTTTACATATGCAGCTAGAATGCTGATTCTAAGTTTAAAACTATGACATTTAAACAATTGCAACCTATGTGACACTCAAAAGTAGGTCACTCATTTCTTTTAAACATTTAGATTTTTAGTGTCTTTCAGTCCAAATTTACTTAAACTGCTGAAATCCACAGCTCAGCCAGTCTTGTTATAAACCTTCAAGTCACTTCAGAATATAACTTTACATTGTATCCACCTCTCAGTAAGTCTTTCTTTGGCATGCTTTGGGTTCATTTATTCAGTTTTACACAACTGGTGTTGTTTTAAAACGCCGGCTTTCTGATAGTGGTGAGTACTGGTAATGCACCCATTTTTGGGATTTAAGAAAATGAATTCCCCACAATTCTAGGTTGCTTTTGGCAATCAGCATTGCCATTCCCAATGGTTTCAGGCTACTGTGTGGGTAGTCCAATGGTGGTTTTAGGCAGTGCCCTTCTTTGCCCATAACATTGGCAAAAATGAGTGGCAGCCTATTCTTCATGCATTTGCCTGTGCATTTTCTGGGAAGCTCTGGCCGTCATGATGTTTTCAATGACAGTACTGCACAGTTTTTGAGGTAGGGCTCGGATGCATGGGTAAGAACATCCCACAAGCCCCCCTCTTGCGATGGCCATTCTGTTTCACTGATGGGACTCGCAAGACCTGGGATGTTTCCTCATCTTCTTCCAATAGATGGCACAGTTCAGCATCTTTTCCTCCATCCGGTCGGATCGATCGGTTCTCCTCGCCGGTCCTGATGGGAGTGTTGGGCGGTACGCTGGGCCCCTTGCGTCTCTGCTCCCGTTCTCCAGATCGTCCTCCTTGGCCCGTCTTCAGGTTTTCTTTCTCCTAGGACGACAAAGGAAGAGCGGCAATACCTATTCATAGACATTTTTCCCCCACCATTGATATAGTGGGGTGGCATATAAATTTATAGTCAAAACATATGAACATGCACATTTCTTTTTGCATTCAAAAATGAAAACACCCACATTGAGAAACTCAGAATTTGATAGGCGATATGTAGGATATTTTAAGTTAGAACTGAATTAATCTGAGACAGTAACCTCTAGGATTCCAGAGGATTCCTCCAGTTGTTGCAGAGTGTGCCTGGGATGGCAACACTTCAACTGGTTTATGTGGACCCACTTGTCTTCCCCCTCTGCCAAACGGCCTTTGGGGATGCGGATCTTATAGGCCACAGGGGAGATTTTGTCTATAATCTCAAAGGGTCCCTTCCATGTAGGCAAAAATTTTCGCTGTTTGGCCTGGTTCCTTTGGAAATTGTATAGATAGACCCGGTCCCCCACCTGATATTCCTTCCTGGAAGTCTTCAGATCATAGTGGGTCTTCATGCTATCAGCTGATCTTTCTAGATTCCGCTGAGCATAAGCAAAAGCATGTTGAAGGTGTTTCCTTAAATTCTCCACATACTCATGAGTTGTGGAGGCATTTATCAGTGTCTGCTCTTGGGTCCTGTAGAGCAAATGCTGAGGAAGCACCATCTTGCGTCCAGTCATCAACTCGAATGGTGACATTTTGGTTGCAGATGAAGGGGTAGATCTGATGGCCATTAGGACCAGAGGTAATCGGATATCCCAACTTGGCCCAGAATCTGCCACAAACTTCTTTAATATGCTCACAATGGTTCGGTTATATCTCTCTACTGCCTCAGAAGAAGCTGGCCGGTAAGCAATATGCAAATTCCTTTTGACCCCCAGTATCTCCCACATCTTTGTCATTACTTCACTGGTGAAGTGGCTACCCCTGTCTGACTCAATCCTTTGGGGTAGACCGAAACGGGAAAAGATGTGGTTAATCATCAGGGCAGCTCAGCTGCAGTTTCTGCCTTGCAATTTGGGGCTGGGAGACATTCCACCCACTTGGTAAACAAGCATGTCACAGTCAACATGTACTTATTCCCCCTAGCAGAGCGAATCACGGGGCCTACAAAGTCGATTTGTAAATCTGACCATGGCAGTGTCATCCCCCTCTTTTGGAGTGGCGCACGGTGTGTGAGGGATGATGGCTGAAATTGTGCACACACAAGACACCCCTTCAAGTATTGGTCGAGGTCCTGCCCCATGTGTGGCCAGTATGCAACCTCTCTTAAGGTTTCCAATGTTGTGTGAAACCCCCTATGACCGGCGGTGGCCGCATCATGGGCGTGACTTAACATCAGGCTTCGGAATGAGGTAGGAACCACCCACTGATCGTGGCCAGCTTTGGATTTCCTCACCAGCAAACCGTCTTGGATTCGGAACATTTTTGGACATTTCATCAACACTCTTAGGTCCTCTTTCCCAATGTAATCGGTATCCGTCAGGGGAAAGTTCTCAGGGTCCTCAATGTGCTGGTAAAATTGACCAATTATTGGATCCCCTTTCTGAGCTGTAATTAAATCAGCATCAGGGGTCTCCTTGCTCCATTGGGCAGTTGACAGATCATGGTGAGCATTTGTCTGGGACCTAGTGATAGCAGTGACCTGGATTTCCCCCAACAGGGACTCAATCTCAATTAGATCCCCTTGGATGGCCCCGGTTTTGGCCAGCTGATCAGCTAAGTCATTTCCAGTTTTGTCTGGTCCCTCTACTTTGGAATGACCCTTGATCTTTTTCCAATAGATGGTCATCTCATTCAAGGTGACTAGGTCATCAATGTTTTGGATCAACTTCCCATGTTTCAAGGGTTTGTTGTTAGCACATAACATGCCTCTGGTTTTCCAATTAACCAGGTGCTCCACGAACCCGTTCCGTACATAATCCGAATCTGTGATTATGACCAGTTCGCGGAGTTGATGCTGGACAGCAGTGAGGATGGCCTGATGCACAGCCATCAATTCTGCCACCTGACTACTTCGGGGACCAATTTTGTATCCAGCGGAGGGTTCTGGGGACTCATTCACCCATGCATTCCCTACGCCGGCCACCAGTTCTTTCTCCCCGTCGTTGTCAACATGGTAAGAGCATCCATCCACATACACAGTGGGCATTCCCTCACACTTGTCTTCTTCAAAGACTTTGTGTGGGGAATTAAGGTATGCCTCCGTGTTGTCCTTCATTTTTAGACTTTCGTCCTCGAGACAGTTTTCTCTGGCACAATCATGCAAGTCAGCCAGACCTTGCGCGAGGGGACCCTTCTTGTTTTGGCCATATCTGACCTCCACAGGAAAGCCTTGCATTGACAGAATCCAGGAAGTAATTCGGGAATTACTCACATTCCCAGCTCGGATTCTGTCACTTTGGAGATATTGCAGAGGCTGGTGTGGAGTCTCCACTATGATGTGTTCCCCCTGGATAAACGGGCGGTAATTCTTCAATGCCCACACCGTTGCCAGGAGTGCCTTCTCACAATCGTTGAATTTTTCCTCCACAGAGGATAAAGTTTTGCTCGCATAGGAGATTACTTTATTGACCTTGTCATGCTTTTGGTATAATACTGCCGTCAAGCACGTATTAGAGAACCCCGTCTCCAGGAAGAACTCCTTGTTTCTGACAGGGTAAGCTAGGCAGGGCGCTTGTGAGAGGCTTCTTTTGAGTTGTTTTACTGCCTCGGCTTGTTCTGGACCCCATTCCCACTTGACCCCCCCCTTCAGGAGATGAATCAGGGGTCTGGTGATCTCTGCGTAGCCCTCAATGAACTTTCTGCTGTAATTAGTCAGTCCAAGGAGGCTCCTTAGTTCCCGCAGAGTTGTGGGGTCTTTCAATTTTTGGAGGGCTTCCACTTTCTTTTCCTGGGGACAGAGACCCTGAGGAGTAATCTCATGCCCCAAGAAATTAACACGGGTTCTACACCACTGTGCTTTCTGAAAGGAAAGTTTTGCTCCGGCGTCCCTCAACTGGGTCAGAACATAACGGATCTCCGCTATGTGTTCCCCCACAGATGAACTTTTGATGAGGACATCATCTACATAAGCCAGGTTACCCCTCGCACCCAGGTCGGGCATGGCCTTATGTAGGAAAAAGTTGAATTCATTGCCGGAGTTGAGGTATCCGAAGGGAGTCCAGGTCCATGTATACTGCTGGCCCCCAAAGGTAAAAGCCAGCTTGTATTGGTCCTCCCTACTGACCGGCACGGTCCAGTATCCATTGGTCAGGTCTATTGCAGTGAATACCTGTGACCCCTGAATCTGGGCCAGCCCTTGGTCAATGTAGGGCAGAGGCCATCGGGAAGTATGGACCCATTTGTTGAGCTCCCTGAGGTCGGCGCAGAGTCTCCACTGGCCGTTTGGCTTCAATATTCCCAGCACCGGATTATTGAAGGTGCTGCGGCCTGGACGGATTATTCCCCGGGACTCAAGGTTCTTAATTATTTCAGTAAGGGACTCCATTGATGCGAGAGGCAAGCGATATTGCTTCACAAACACAGGAGTCATGCCAGGGTCCGTGGGGATTGTTGTTGTGTGGATGTCCGTGCGACCACAGTCATATGAGTATACCGCCAAGAGATCTTGGAAATCCAAGAAAACTTGTTTCAACTTTTGCTTTTGTTCCAGAGTCACACAGGCATCAGCTAGGTTGACTCTCTCTTCCACCATCTGCCTGAAGCCTGGAAAGACTTCTGGTTTAGCTATTTCAGCGGCCTCCTCCAGCTGGGTGGAGAAGTCCCTGGTCAGAGTGCTGATTTGGACTGGAGGCTTCAGGTGGGAAAGGCAGCCCTTATGGACCTGGAAAATCACCTCATCCCTCCTGAAGTCACAAGTCACATCTTCCTTACCATAAGGGCAAGAAGTGTACACCAGGAAGTTCCCCCCATGCCGGGTAAAAATCCTGTCTGGTGTTGTATTGTCATCACTGTCACTGTCAAAGCAGTCCTTGGGGATTGGCCCTAACAGTTCATTACCTAAATCAATGGAAAAATGTCGGTCATCAACCGCCATTCCAATAATGGTGCCTGCGGCTAGAGTAATACTCTTTAAGTCGCTGTTATCCGCCTCTATTAGAATGGTGTCATGTTCTATGTTGACTAATGGAGTTGGGTTTACCCCCAACCCTTGCTGTTGGAGAGAAGCGTTTAGATGTATGTAAGCATCAGGGTTTTTCAAATGTTGTCCTCTTTTAGCTTTCACTTCCAGGGAGAATTGTCGGGTCCTTTCTGGGATGGTGACTTCCTCTTTGATCTGAATTTCAACTGCATAAGGTAGCAATTGAGCTGACCTAAATGCTTTTTCTGGATCATCAAAGCCCATGGGATTATCCGCTAATCGGGACCAAGCTTTGAAGTTTATTAGGTCCAAACTAATGGCAAAGCGATTGAGAATGTCACTGCCTAAGTAAAAGGCGGCAGTGACGTCTCGCCCAACCCAACAATTATGGACTATGCTCGTGTTGCCAATGGAGATTTTGAGCATACACCTGCTTGGCAGGAGATGTTTGGAATTAGGTGCTTCCAGGTCCATTTCCCATTTGTCTATCAGTTTGAAGGTGGGAATGGCTGGATCTTTTGGGAGTTGGCAAAACATGGCTTCGCTGATGAAGCTCTTACCATTGTTCACGCACACTCGAGCGAGAACAGAGTCCTTCCCATCATTTAACTGAACAGGGATGAACAACTGCTCTCCAATTTGCTGAATATCAGCCAGGCTCTGAGCTGATTTCACATCTTTCTGGACTATAGGAGTGGGAGTTTCTGATTGTGGATTGGTAAAGAATTTCAGGGTGTTTCCTTCCAGTGTGGAATACCACCTTAAACTGGAAGGAAGGTTGATTTTCAGAAATAGAGAGGACCCCCCATCACCAGTCTGTTGTCCTACTGCTATTACTGTCACGTCTGGAATTTGGTTGTTCTGGAAGTGAAATTCTACTTGGTCAGATTTTTGTTCAACCATGTGGCAGGTGCCGTTTAAACTAACATGGTTGACACTCTGTTTTAATTTTATTGGTCGGCTAGTCTGGGTCCAGAGGACCTTGTTTACACAATCTATTAGGGGTGACACCCTTCTCAGGAGGTCATTCCCTAGTAAACAAGGGGTGCCCTCTGGAGTCACAACTATGACCGGGTGTTTCAACTTGTGTCGCCCAATTTTAATGTCCAAGTCTGCAGTCCCCTCAACGGGAATTTCCTTCCCGTCAAAGTTCTGCAGTTGTCCAGGAAGAGAGGTGAGAGGAATTTGGTAATTCTCTCCCCTTCCTGCATTCAGTTCGTCAAAGGCCCTTCTGGACAGAAGGGTAGCTTGAGATCCAGTGTCCACCAGTGCCAAAATTGTACCCTGCCCCTGTACTTGTACCGGGGCATAGTATCTTCCCTCCTTCTCCTCAAGGGGGCACAGATAATGCACATTTTGGACAACTGGTGGGCTAACTTTTTGGTTTTGGACATCGCTAGCGAAGAGATTTGGGCAGAATTCTGTGGAGAGCCTTGGGAATCTGAAAGAAAAAGTTGGCAACTGGAGATCAGAGCCATTGTGGGTTCCCCTGGCTCCGGTTCCGAGCCGCCCCCCCCTTTTTGGAGGCAGTCACCAGGATGGGTTTGAACCAGGGGATTTTCTTGCTGTTGGTTCTGGGATGAGATGGTGGGCGGCGGTAGCTCAGTCTCCCCATCTCCCCAGTCTGGATTTGCATCCCTAGGGACCCATTTTTCTTTGGGAGGAGTTCCCCCCTCTCTGAAGGAGAAGATCCTTTTCCCAGGATCCTCTGAGGATCCCTCTCCCTCAAATTGGAAGATCTGTACCTCCTCCTCAAACTGAGTCTGTTTGGGTCTTTTGTTTCTCCTACCCCCCTCTGCTCCTTAGGAGGCAGACTTTCAGGGGCAAGAGATTTTGTTTCCGGTTCGTGGGTTTCCAGGGGCTGTTTACAGGTGAGGAAGGAAGCTTCCTCCAAGGCTTTACACCCCCCTTCCCTTTGTGCCTCCTCCCTGGGGACCGGTGAGTTATCGGGGTGCTGCCCCCGTCATTGTTCTGGAGCACCAGGTCCAGAGTTGGGTGCGTTCTGCGCCGGCATGCCGATCTGAGGGTTCTGCTGAGCCCTCAGTATGTGACCCAGATCCCGCGCCATGTTTTGAACCTGGCGCTCTAACTGGGAAACCCGCTCAGGCTGATACGGGGCCCTGTTTTCTCCCCTGGGCTGATCCCGGGAAGGGTAGCTATCCCTTCTTTGGTAGTACCCCTGGTTGGGAAGATTTGGATACCCCTCCACCCTTGGCCTCCCCTCTCCTGGATTCGGTTGTCTGGGCTCAGGGAATTGGGGAAAGAAGGGTGGAGGATTTTGGGGCTGGAAGTTGGGTGGATACCTGGGGAAGAAGTTCTGCCCAGGGTTTGGTGAGTTTCTGCCCTCCTGTGAGAAGTTGGGAGGGAAGTTCTCTGGGTTAGGTGCTTGGCTGGATCCCCCCCCTTGGGCTGGAGGAGTCCACACATAACCCAGGATGGGTCTGTTTCCCTTGTAACGGGGGCTTACATAATCAGGAGAGCGAGGGACCCCATTTGTGGGGCTGCCTCCCTGGCTCCCTGTCTGTGACTGGCCCGAGGACCTTCTGGGCCTAGCATTATTAGGTGCAGGTAGGTTTTTAGGCCCCCCCATCTCCAACTCTAAAACGGGGGTGACCTTTACCTCTGCCACCTTGGCAGCAGCAGGGGTGTTGTTGGCTTTGGGGTTTTTTTGTGCATTATTTTTATTTTCTATTGGCTTCTGCACCTCATAGATCCGGGTCGCCTGTTCAATGACCCAGTCTAAAGATCTTTTCTCGTGAAAATCCCTCACGGGCTGGGTCATTATGTATTTGGGCAAGGCATGGAAAAACGTATTAATAAATTCTCTGCTATCCGTGCGCACCCTTCTTGTGGTCTGTGCAAAAGCACGCTTTAACTCCTGCACAAATTCTTGTGGGGCCTGATCCTCCCCACATTGTAAATTGTAGGCTGCCTTGCGAGCCTCTTGAGGATTTCTATGAGTAGAAAAATGTTTCAAGATGGCCGCCTTATAGGTGGACCATCTTAAATGATTTTGGTCCTCCAGCCCCGCAAAGAAACTGGAGTATTCCGGGGAGAAGGTCCACTTTACATATTGAATACAGCTTTGGCTGTCCTTCAAATGGAAAGTCTCCATCATTTGCTCAAACAACTCTAAGTGCTCCCAAACAGAATACTTGGCGTTCTTATGATAAGGCGTGATGACGCTCCTGATTGCCTTAATCTGCTTTAAGGGGTCCTTAAGCAAGGCCCTTTTTGTCTTATTGGCCCTTTTGGTCCGGGTAACCCTGGTCCATTCATCTTCTGACTCAGAGGCACTGCTCCCAGAGCTTCCCGTCTGTTCTTCCAGGTTTTCCCGGATTCTGCGAGCCTGGGAATGGCTGGCAGAATGTGGGGACCTGGTCTCCTGTGTCCTGTACCGCTCAGAGGAGTCTTCAGATCCCTCCTTGCTGCCAGGATTTGATGGGTACCCCTCCCACTGACCTAACTGGGCAGAGGTTTTCAGGATGCCCTTAATGGGCCTATTCTCCTGGGGTTCCCCACTAAATTGCACTGTGCTTGGGTGCCCATACCCGGATGCCCGCCCATCCATTCCTGGGAGGTACTGGCCTATGAGCCCCATGCTTCTGGCTGGATAGTAATCTGCCATCCCTGTGGCCCGGTGCTCATGTGCGCCAGGGGACATGGGGGTGGCAGAGTCCAGGGACTGAGAGAGATACAGGCCTCTGGTACTAGGGCTCCTGAGGTTATGCTCATGAGTCTCCCTCTCCCAGCGAACCTCATCTCTATCCGCCCCTGCTCCCTGTTGCAATGCAAGAGCCTGCGCCTTCAGTTCCTCAGTTAAGGCCTTACTAGACTCTATCAGTCTCTCCTGCATCGCTACCTGTTGTTGGAGCCTATCATTGTGCTGGCAGAGAGCCTCATTCTCTCTCTGCGTTTCCTGATTGGTCCTGGAGCACTGGGCCAGTCTTTGCTGCAGGAGGGTTACCTCCTGAGCTGTGTCCCTATTGGCCTGCTCCTTTCTTGCCAGAGCATCCTCCACCTTCCTGGTGTGCTCTAACAAGTTATGGTGTTCTTTTAGGAGGTCATCCAGTCCCTGGAGGGCCAGGTGATTTTCTTCCATTTTCCTTTTTAAGTGGCAGACTTCCTGGCCTAAGGTATCCCTTTCCTGACTAAGAGCCTGCATCTGTGCTGCCAGGTCGTCCCTTTGCCTTTGGAAGGCACCAGCTTTCTGGCGCTCCTGGTCAAACTCTGCCTGGGTATCCAGGTCTTTCAAAATCAGTTTATTGCTCTCTGCCTTCTCCCTATCTAGGTGGCTTTGCAGGGTGACTACCTGCTCAGCACATGCCCTATTGAAGTCTAACTGTTGCTCCAGCTTTTTCTGGCTCTGCAGTAGGGAGTCCAAACCTTCTTGGTACTCCTTCTGCAAGGCCAGAAATCTGGTATCCTGGTCAGCCTTTTCCTGTTGCAGGATGTCCATATCCCTCTTTATTTTAATGATGTGCTGTCTACTCTCATTTTCTGACTCCTGGCTCCCCTGCAGCCTCTGCTCAGAAGAGACCAGGTCAGATTGGACCTTCTCTAACGCCATCTGTCGCTTATTCGCCAGATCTTGGCTTTCAGTACATTTATCCTGCATGTCTCCCATATATAGGTGTATTAGCAAATAAGGCCAAAACCCAATATTTTTTGTTTTCGGGGGAGCAAACTCGCAATTGGGTAAAGTGAACACAAAGCAGAGAAAGAAAGTACCAGAGACCTGGTGCTTAGGAGTTGCTTACCCCTCACTACCCTCATTCAGAGCGGGGTTGGATATATTGTTAGTCACACATACATAGGGTTATATAACAACAAAAGAAATTATTGTCAATAGCACAAAAAACCAAGGGTAGAGGAGAGAGAGGCATACAAGCGAATAATTTTAATTCACAATCTAAAACATTAAAAAACTACAGATAAGCACATCAATCACATGCAAGTCAAGTGAAAGGACACAAATAGAAAAAATATAAAATTAGTGTCAAACAATTATATAAGGCAAGGCTCCAGATGACAAAAAAGCCTTAAGGGAAACAAACACAGGCGAGGTGAAATAATCCACCTTCACTTCCTGATACAAAAAATGTAGCAAAATGGCGAGAAATTTGGCATTTGCTGAGATTCAGAATGTCGACATGTTTCGGCCAATGTTCATATTGGACAGTTTCTCAAGTGTCCATATAGAATGCAGTTGTAGTGGCCATCATCAGGACAAGACATTTCTTCAAACACAGCCTTATAAATGATTCGATATTGGCATCACACAGATCCTTCCAAAGGAAATGTCAAAACGCGTGCCTTCATTGACACGGAACACAAGTCCCTGGCGATTTATAGCGAACGGCAGGCGCGATTGTATCAGCGTTGCAGAATCACGTACATCTATTGCCAAGTGACCATTTGGTACACAGCGGCGGTGATGAGAGGTTCTCCTTGGTGCTGCCTGCAGGATGTTAAGAACTTTGACTGACCAATTGTCAAACTTCTTTGGAATCACTTGGCAATAGATGTACGTGATTCTGCAACGCTGATACAATCGCGCCTGCCGTTCGCTATAAATCGCCAGGGACTTGTGTTCACGGAGATATGAGCAATATGGTAAAGGTCGTTTTTCAGATTTGAAGTTTTAAAGTTCAAAGTGACAAGTGACAGCTTTGCAAATGACAGGTGACAGTTTTGCAAAATGACAGGTGACAGTTCTACTCAAGTTAAAATAGCTTGCATTAGATTATTTTAACTAAGAGATTGGGTTCTGCACAGTTCTGCTAGGTACTCACAATATATTTAGAAATAGATGGGCCTCGCCACGGATCTGGTCAGGTTTTAGACTGAACTCTGGTCTGGTCTCTGCACTTCACAGTGATCTGGGTCAGCTCTCTGGTTCTGCTAACAGTGGTCTGGGTCAGCTCTGCTCTCTCTGAGTACAGCACTGCTTCTGGATCTTTCTGCACAGCTTTCTCTGGAGATTGATGGATTTGACGTCTGGATCTCTGGATGTGGTATGGTCCGGCAGCATGCTCCGCAGCAAATGGAATTGAATGTCCCTATCTGTCTTGACTGTCTGCTTTTATGTGTTTTGAAAATGGGTGTGTGTGCAGCATCACTAAGCTCTACCCCTCTCCACTTGTCATTGGCCACTTCATCCTCTTCCCCTTGATTGGGGGAATGAAATGAAGTGTCATCATGATGAGGTCTGTTTATGGTACAGAGAACCCACCCCTGTCAAATTACACACAATCTATATTTTGACCCAAAAGACATATTTGCACAGGTACACATTTGTTTAAAATTTTAAAAATACATGCACCCATCACATATCACAGGAGGTATACCCTGTCCAAATCTGCTCTTCCTGGGAGCTTGCATTCAGAAATGGCAACATTTGCACTTTTTAACTGGTTTCGTAATATCGGACATTACCCCAAATTTATACACATGTGCGCAAGGAGTATGGACATTACTTGATGAAGTGTCAGATTTTTAACATGCATACAGTTTAAGTAATACCCTCTTAACTGCTAGCTTGCCCCCAGATCATACCACCGGTTCTAAAAACCTCTTAAAATGTGGGCAGAAAAAATCAAAAGAATTATGGTATCATTTAAATAATTTTCACAAGTCCGTACTATGAGTTATTCATCTTTTTCTAAAACCATATTCTGGCTACAGGGGTGTGGTTTCCCCCCAGCACAAGGTTGAATTTCTGGTTTTTCCAGTTCTGCCAAGCCAGCTTGCTCTCACAGGCAGTGCTCCTCCCCTTTCCTTCCAGGAGGAAGCCACTTTTACGGCCCCATAATAAAACATTTGCCTGAGTCAGGACAGGGCTTTGTTCAATTTCCTGCAGAGCCCAGGTAATTCAATCAGAGAAGTGTCATATCCCTTTTGGTGGGAGCAGCAAAAGGGCAGCTAGGCCTGGGAACACAGCTGTTGTGCAAGTCTCAACTCCTGTCGGGGGTAGCTGGTAGGCAGAATTCAGTTCCTTAAGCCAGCCCCCAGCTAATGTCACTTTTAGTTACCCAGTTTTCTGCATTCAAATAAAACTAACCATTTTACATATGCAGCTAGAATGCTGATTCTAAGTTTAAAACTATGACATTTAAACAATTGCAACCTATGTGACACTCAAAAGTAGGTCACTCATTTCTTTTAAACATTTAGATTTTTAGTGTCTTTCAATCCAAATTTGCTTAAACTGCTGAAATCCACAGCTCAGCCAGTCTTGTTATAAACCTTCAAGTCACTTCAGAATATAACTTTACATTGTATCCACCTCTCAGTAAGTCTTTCTTTGGCATGCTTTGGGTTCATTTATTCAGTTTTACACAAAAAAAAAGTCTGGTGTTGTTTTAAAACGCCGGCTTTCTGATAGTGGTGAGTACTGGTAATGAACCCATTTTTGGGATTTAAGAAAATGAATTCCCCACAATTCTAGGTTGCTTTTGGCAATCAGCATTGCCATTCTCAATGGTTTCAGGCTACTGTGTGGGTAGTCCAATGGTGGTTTTAGGCAGTGCCCTTCTGTGCCCATAACATCGGCAAAAATGAGTGGCAGCCTATTCTTCATGCATTTCCCTGTGCATTTTCTGGGAAGCTCTGGCCGTCATGATGTTTTCAATGCCAGTACTGCACAGTTTTTGAGGTAGGGCTCGGATGCATGGGTAAGAACATCCCACAACACCTGGAATTGCTCTTGCTGGTCTGATTCACTTCTGGAAGTGCTCGCCGAGATAGTACTGTAATTTGTTTACCTGTGCCGCACACCTAGAAATTGATCTTGTTAGATTGATTCACATCTAGAGGGTTTCCAGTGTCACAGTACTGTGATTTACCTGCCTGTGCCTCTCACTTAGTATTTGTCTTGATATATTCACTCAAATCTAGAAGGTGCACCCAAAGATAGTACTGTGATCCCACACTCTTAGGAATTGTTCTCGCTAGATTTATCCAAAACTAGAAAACCACATTCATTCACATCTTGAAAGTGCCCCCTGTGATTTACTAGCCTACGCTTCACAATTAGAATTGCTTTTGCTGGGTCAACTGACAACTAGACACAGCAGTCTGAGATAATACTGTGACTTACTTGCCTATTTTTTATGTGCTGCTACCCATTTAAACTTCCATCCTACTGTTGCCCTCTTTGGCCCTCTCCCATTGCCCTGGTGTCCATGCTCTAGATGCAGGTTGTACATCTAGGACCACTGCATCTACTATTACTAGTACATCAATCTCTAGGTGCAGCCTTGACCTCCCCCCGGGATGGAGATCCCAGCTCATCCTAGACCCCCTCATAAACCTGTCCTGATTCCTAAGCTCCCTGCTCTATAACCCCCAATGGTTCAGCCCTTGCGGCGCAGCACCCACGCGCTAGCACCCACCTTCATGACCCCCCTTTATCCCTCACCTGATTGCAAACCATGACCCCTGCCCGTACACCGCCCACTCTCCTACCATCATACCTCGTCCAACTCTAAGATCAGAGGAGCACTCGGGCGCTCCAAACACCTGCCTCCTCATGCGCTCCTCCCCATTCCCCATCCCACCCTAATACATCGACTCCCACTCTCCCTCTGACATCTATTAAGAACCTCCTGATACCCTCCGCACATTCACCACTCCCATTATCGAACTCCCAAGCCAGGGGACCCCTCTGGCACTGCAAACAGGACAGACCAACCTCCACTTCCACAACATCCTTGTACCCACCGAGGAACTCCCCTCCCATGCCGCCCTTTCCGTCCCCTTTAGCCCACTGGGGAACTTTCAACCCTCTCAACCAACCTCCCACGTGGCACTATCACTCCCCCTTAACCCATACTCGATGTCTGCCAACAGTCCCCCCCTCCATATCCCTTCCTTTCTCTTAAAGTTGCTTGTCTCGCCCTTGCCAGAACGGTAGCCTCATCTCCCTCCCCTTCTGACACCCCTCCCTCTCTCACACCTATATCACACCAAAATCCACAAAATGTAGAAAACGTGACCGGTCCTCTCCCTCAACCCTCCACTCCTCACCACTTCTGCTTCAGCCCAACCCCCCAGACTCTCCCTCCCCTACACCCAAACACTCTCCTCTCCCAGTTTCCACCCACTTTCTCTCAACTTCTCACCCTGTACACCTAAACTGCCAGCACCCTCCAGACTCATCCCAAAATCAACCTGCCTAAATCCCCAGGCCCAAACGATCCATTCAGCACCCCCCCCCACTCTCCTTGACCCATCCTCACATCTCACATACCTACCTCTACCTGCCTACTCTTCCTGCCCCCATCGACATAACCCTCTCACCTGACACTCAAAGTCCACAGGCCCCAGCCCCTCCCATACCCCACCTCATCTGGTCTCAACCGCCCTGAAAATTTCTACTACTCCCACCACCCCACTGGGCACCCATGTCCGCCAAGCCCCCACTGCGATGAGCATCACAAAAACAACCTCTCGTCACGAAATGACATGCATCCTTTTTAATGCCCGCTCCGTAGCAAGAAACAGACACAGCATCTCCTATCCTCTGACAAGCCCAACTTCATTTTTATTACCGAAACCTGGTTCTCTGGTGACTTTGTCCCAGTAGCACACAAAGCCTCCCACCCTGGCTACTCGCTTATCACCCACAATAGACTCTCCAGAGTTGGCGTAGTGGCAGTCCTCTTCGATACTAATTTCTCAGTCTCACTCGTCAAATCCCAGACATTCATTGCCTCCTGTGAATCCCTCCTACTAAAACTCTCACAACCACTGACTTTCACCCACAGCTTCCTACTCATCTACAGACCCCCTGTTTTGTTTTGTTCCTCCCCTCCCTTTCTGCACCCCTCTCCCTCACCTTTTGTTTTCTCCGGCTCTACCAGAAATGTTGTCAGGCCTAGTATGGTAGGCGCCTGTCTGTTTCCATTTCCTTCCCACTCTCCGCCTCCCTTCCTTATCTATGTCTTAGCTCTTGGACTATCTGAAATGTCGTCAGGCCAAGTACGATAGTTAATTTGACACCCTTACTGTTCATGGCCTGTAAGAATGTCATTGTCTTTTCCCTTATTCCCTCCCTTGCCTTGAAGTGCTTTGAAACACAGTGTGTATAGGCGCTATATTAATAATCTATCATATCATATGACAGACATTTTGCCAACACACACTGTGACTCAATAGCTACCATTCCAATAAATCACCCCACTCTTACACTCCTGGGAGACTTCAATATCTGGTTCGATATATCCAACAACCCCATGGAAAAGCACCGTCCCCCAAATAGTTCACAACCCACCTGAGGAATGCCAAAAAACAAAACAAATCTCTTGAACGCAAATGGCGAACATCTAAAACCGATCTCAGCAGATCCATGTTCGCCCTGCACCACCGTAACTACAAATCAGAAATCCAAAAGGCCAGAAAAAGACTATTACAATAAACAAATTCTCAACTGTGGCAGCAAAGAATTCCACATGATCATATCAGAATTCGTGAAACCCTCATGCACCTCTGCCCAATCCACCCCCTCACAATCACTCTGTGACTCCCTCTCTCTACATTTCTATAACACCGCACTTGACAGGACGGCAACCCTTAACACCAAACTATCCTTCCTCTCCCCCTCCCCATCGCCGACCCCTCTTGATCCTATTGCCATGACGCCCAATCTCCCTACCTTCGACTCCTTCAAACCCGTCTCCAGAGACAAATTCCTTGAACTACTATCAGTCAACGCTGATACCTGAGGGAAACCAGACGTGGACCCTTGCGCACTGTGCTCAGAGAGGCACAGCTTCGCCTCACTGATGAGGCCCAACAAGGCTGAAACACGTGTCTGGGGTTGTTGTTGGTAATCTTGTTCAAAGGAGGTTTGCCTAGGCGAGAGGTGAAGAGATGAAAAAAATAGTAACACATATGTTTGGTGAGATTGGGTTGCCCAATGTGACCCACTAATATTTGTGGGCCACTTTAATTATGCATGATGTAACCCATAAATATGTTCATGTGACTTCACCCAGCACTAGTCTGCAAAATTCATAGGAAGGGTTCTAAACACATTAGGTTTAATCATTTTATTTTCCTGCAAAATGCAAAGCATAGATATTTTCAAATTAAGGTCATGTTTTGATTGCTTCAGTTTCACTTATCTTCGGTTACTCTAACAGGACCAACATACCCTTTTCTTCTTGGTGCACTCTATAAAATATGAAAAATAATATGTGCAAACTGCATGTCAGAGATGTACACACTTACAAATGTTGTGCTTAGTGCCAGACCCGTGTAGCTTCTAGGCTATGGATAGAACAGGGACCTAAATGTCTAATGTGTGTCCTCTGCACAACCAGCACATTGTGCATTTTTCTACAGGGTGGGCACATTCCTACTACAGAAGTTGCCAGAAGTTGCCAGAAGCCTCCTTCCATAACAAAGAAGGGTTGGCCACTATTTTTGGGCATACCTTCTAGAAGTGCTTTCCCTAACGTGTCCATTTGAATTCGTGTAATATCAAAGCAAACACGCAGGGTGTCAGACAAGGTGCATGCATGCATGCATACCACTCCAGAAGTGGCACACATGCACTGTGGAACTTTCGATTGTGTATTTAAAAAAATGAAAGGAGGATTATAAAGACCCTCCGAGGCTCACCCTAGAATGGGTTGTATATTTTTTTTGTTCAAATATAAACATTCCCAATGTGAGGTTTTGAGCTACTTGTGTTCTGTACTTCCTTTCGCCCCCTGGCTCATGCCGTCAGTGGGCATAGATAGCATATGTCAAGGGAGCCTAAGCATTCTTTCTAATAAGTGTGTGGAAGCCCCAGAGTTTGAACCCATGTTTGGCAAAATCTTCTTGGAGCTCATGTTTGGTGAAAGGGGAGCATAAAACCATGGCGTAGATCGGTGGCATAAACCATTTACACCATGGTGTTATGCTGTGCAAATTTCTGGTCATGGACTCATATGCCCTCTGACTTTACACCATAAAACACAGACGTAACACCCATACACGTAAAGCGTAGCACCATTAAGTAATTTACACACGTAAATTACGCCATGATTTTACTCATTAACTTTACACCATGGCTTTATGTTAATGGCAATGCTACTCAAACTTTGCACTCCCTTGTATTCTTCCATTTACACACAAAAATGCACTTGCTCATAGCAGGTGCACGTTACAAGAGTAAAACAGCCCATGCACACAGCAAGAAACAATCATACAAATAAGGAATGAAACCTAAACAACAAGCCATGAATGCATCAAGTCACGAATCATGGGGTGGTGACTGCACAATAAAATAGAGAAAACAGCAGGCTCACTTTTGAAAGCACCATGGATGGCGCTGCACCATTATTGCAACAAATCATGGAGCTAAGGCGATTGATCACCCTCACACGGGTGGGCCAGCAACAGCCTGCAGGGCA
This sequence comes from Ambystoma mexicanum, assembly GCF_040938575.1. NCBI lineage: Eukaryota > Metazoa > Chordata > Amphibia > Caudata > Ambystomatidae > Ambystoma > Ambystoma mexicanum. Next base: position 1,173,239,895 of record NC_090930.1, on the reverse strand, counting down.
GGGCCCAGCCCAGGCATCCCATCAACCCGCAGCATGGGCATCCCCTAAGCTTGCAGGGCAGCCCCCAGCAAATGCAGCTCATCTCCCCCGAGCCCAGGCAGACCATCAACTGGCAGGGGGGATGGCCCCAGCACAGGCAGCCAATCACCAGTCATCCCATCAACATGAGTACAACACACCTTGAATGTCTCCCAGACTGGAAGGGCGAATAGGCTGTTCACAAGGGGAAGGGCTGACTGCAGATGCCAAGACACAAGCAACTGGACTGCGCTGTCAAACGTGCAAGTATTAAAACATAAGGGCAAGGTATAGCAATCCCCCTGTAACACCTGCCACCCTGTGATGACCAATACAATGTATCACAACTAACAGCTGGCAAATCACTGACTCCACATAGTGGCACATGCTCACTCCCAGCTCAGGGGATAAGTTAAGGGCCAACGTGCACTCACTTGGGCTATTTTGGTGATGAGTGTATCATAAGAACATTGCATTAGACTTCAATATGTATTTCTTACATCACCCCCCATTTGCCTGCACATGTATGGCAGGGGGAAGGGCAGAACACAGCTTATATTTCTCTGCAAAAAGAAATACTCCCCGCATTTGCGCTGGCATGGATAATCCGGCTTCATGCACCATCTGTAAGCAGCCGTACCACATAGGGATCCATTCTAAACACTGCCGGCCATGCGTACATGGCAGGCAGCCTTTGCTCAATTAGCAGAGTGGAGTATTAAAGGTCAGGTCAAAAGGCAGCACATCCGCTTGTAAGCCGCCTTTTATCCTGCACATTTGCACTCTGTGATGCAAAAGACCAGAATTCGGTGGCGGGGACACGCCTATGTGCATTTCTCCACGTAGCAGGTCCCCGTCTCGAAATTATGCACAGCAACCAAATGAGCTACACTGACTGCACTGTTCTCCCCCCACAATGCCATACCCTGCTGCAGCATTTATATGCAAAAAGGTCCCACATGGACACATTGGACATGTAATGCTGTGCACCCACATGGTACAAAATATGTGAATTCAATCTCATGCACAACATATCACTCCTGTGCCTGGCCATGTCACTCACAAAGGCCTGTCTGCCACTGATGCATGAGTGGAATGGCCATGACAAGCATGGCAATCATGCAACACACACACAGTGCCCTTGAATCACTAGACGTGAACCTGTCCATTGTCCTCCACAGTTGATGCTGGATGCCTCATCCATCCCTGGCAGATGATGCCACTGTGCATTCCAGGAATTCAGCAGGAGCAGCGTTACAACAATGCCCACCACTTCTGCACAAGCAACATCATTGAAAGGGCCTTTATTGCATTAAAAAACTGCTCTCACGGCCTGCACCAATCTGGTGATACATTCATGTATCACCCACTAAAGGTGTGTCAGATCATCACCGTGTGCTGCATGCTGCACAGTGTGGGCATCAGACGTAGTATCCCAATTCCCGATGATGCCATTACAGAGGATGAGTTTGATGACAAGGCGAATGGTATCCAGAGACAGCCACAAGGACAATGGCAGAAGAAGAAAAATATTGATGGGTTTGTGCTGCATGATGAAAAAACGTCTTCTGGTAGAGGTGAGTTTACCCATGCAAATAATGGCACATACAACTCTCCCACCACCCCACCCCTTCAAAGAAAAAAAGCACAATGCAAGGAAATGTAACACAACTTTTCCTACCAATAATATTTATAGGGCAATACATGAAAATGTGGGAGTGAACAAGAGGCCTCCTGTGTCATGCAGTAAAAGAAAGCTTAACATGAAGTCAAAAGTTCAGAAAAAGAAAGTTCCAGGAAATGTCCATTAACGAGGTGTGCAGGTCATATTCCAGTAATAAAAAATAAAAGAAAACACCAATGGCACAGGTGCTGGGTAGGGGTAGGTCTTGCGGGCAACTGAGGTGCGGAGATTGTGTGGTCGAGGTGGAAAGGGATTAAGAGGTGGTTGAATCCCTGCCCACATATTCTTGCATCAGGGCAAGGGAGAGCTCCTGGTGGGGCGGCAAGTCTGTGATGGCAGTATGGGACTGTGTATGCTACAGGCTGGCCTCCCCCATCCAACAGCAGAGGGAAACCATACAGCAGGACAAATGGCGCACTGCTGCTGAAGAGGCACTGGCAGCATTGCATGCAGCATGGCTGTGTCCACGGACTGCTCTTGGGCCAATTAGACATCTTCGCTGAACCCAGCTGAGCACTCACCTTACAGCTCAGGTGCCTGCTCCTTTGCAGGCCGAGCATCAGCTGTGGTTCCAGCTGAGCGCTCTGCTGTCAGCTTAGTCACCTGCTCGCAGGCAAAGCAAAGCATCTAAATTTCCAGCTCAACGTCATGCTCATGGGAAGGCCGGGTATTCTCCCTGGCTGGCCCCAGCCAAGCTCTCTGATGCCATCTTGCTGGGAAGCAGAGCATCCTGCCTGGCCACAGCTGAGCCCTCTGATGCCAGTTTAGCCACCTGCTCCCTGGTAAGCCAAGCAGCCTTCCCGGCCCCTGCTAAACCCTCATATGCCACCTAAATTGCCAGTATCCTCCCTGGCCTCTCTCCTTGCTGTCAGTGCTTCTGCCAGATGCTCCTCCCTCAGCTTGTTGGCAATCACCAGCTCATGGTGCAAATCCCCCAACGTTGGACCAAGTGACAGACGGGACTCCAGCGTTTCCTTCCCATTGGCATCTACCCATGCATGGGCTGCCTCCATGGCTGCCAGTCTGTCGATGATGTCTCCCAATAGACCAGAAGGCACAGGGGCAGGTGCCATAGGAACAGGATGTGGGCCGGAAATACTGAATAGATGAACTGCATTTGGCAGAATTTCTGAAGTCACTGGAAGATGTGCAGCACTCTCTCTACCCAACCATGGGAGAAATGGCTCCACACGAGGGACGTTGATGACCTCCACCACCAGGGTGTCCCCAGGCCTCAGGAGCAGGATGTCACATGAGGCCACAGTGACAATGTCCATGGTGGTGGCTTTGATGAGAGTGTCCTGGTCACCGTGGCCAATACTGAGCACTATTCCGCTCGTTGAAGTCCCTGGCTCAATGGTACTAGGTGGTAGTGACAAGATGTCCTGTGGAGCCTCAATCTCCTCGTTCTCATGTTAGCCGGGTTGGCTTAACCAGTCCATTGTGTCCTCAATATCATCCTCTTCAAAATCCTCCTCCTCGTCCTCTGTGTCATTTCCTTTCCCTTTGAAAGAGAATCAATGTTAGTGCTGCAGGCACATGTCTGAATATGGGCACCATACACAAGTACATCAATGTGTGCATGGCAGGTGGTGTTTACAATTAATCCCTAAGGAGTGAAAAATGCCGACGGACTCCAAAGGGATCCCCAGCATTTGCACCACCATGAAAATCTAAACTGGCGCAAATGCTGCAGGTTTTCATATGGCAAAGAGGAAGGGAGTGAAGAAAGGCAAGTTGCCTACTTCCCTCATCTCCACATGCTTGAACAGGGGGGTTGACATGAGAAACATGCTGTCAAGTCTTACACGGGGCCTTTATGCATGATTCTTACATCATACCCAATTGAAAATGTGCAACTTGGACAGTGGTCTTCACACTGCATGACTGACCCCACCCCCCCACCTCCAAGGGGCACAGGAGGATATCGAGAGGGGGTATGAGGCTCTTCAAAAATGGTGCACAATGACTCAGGGACTGCTTTCAATGGTAACTATGCCAATGGGGGGCAGCAACAGTATTTCAGTGGGAGTGGGCTCAGAAAATGTATCTTTGTTCTATGAGGGGCTCAGCATGTAGAGTTCGAAGACCACTGCCCTAAGATCGTCTCGGGAGGATTGCTCAGGGGCAACATGCTCACCTTGGAAGCATGACGACAGGGAGCACCACATGTTCGATCCCAGGGTCCGCGCTTAGAAACCTCTGGGTATTAAGCGTGTTATAAATAACCCATCATATCATATCATTTGCTGGATTAATGAGTAAATTAGTACAGACAGTGACAGGCATGTCAAACGGTGTGAATTTCAAATGTGCAACATCACAGTGCACATGGTTGACACCCAGTCCATGCCCACTGTTGCAACACGTTTGTACATGCCACATGCTGCATGAGTGATGATATGCATCACTTTCCTGCATCTGCTCAATGTCTCTGACAGTTGGCCATACCCTGGGTATTCCTTGCTGTTCCCTATTCCTATGGCCTATGGCTGAGGGATGGCAGGAGTGGGGTGGATGATTTTACTGCTGCTCCCATCACCTGGTGGTAATACCCAATTTCACATTTGTATACTCTGGAGTGCATTTGCGGTATGTGGTCTCAAATGCATATTTCCTTTGTCTTGGCTCCGATGTGTGTACGCAAGCATGCATGTCACAAAATGATTGTGGTCTGCCCTCCCTCTACCATCTCCTCTTTTCCCCTCCAACACCCCCAGCTCTGTGTCATCAAGCTGTCTCTTAATGTGTTTGTTTACATGGAGTTGAGTGGGTGGTGCAGAATTTACCACAGACGATGTACAGCTCTGTGTAGTTGTCACATTTGGCATGCTGGTTTGTGAACAGGTGAGTGTGGTGCTGGGGTTGCCATGGTATGGCTGCAAGCTCTTCGTCTCTATTCACATTTCTGTGCACACCCTGCAGTGCATGCTGTGTTCATTGGTTTGGGTGTGGCACCTGGGCAAGGTGACTGAGTTTTGGGGACAGCACATGGTTCCTCAAGCTCTATTACCTATACTGTCTATTTGGTGATGTTCCCCTGGTGTTTTCAAATAGCTTGGACCGGGGTATGTGGATGTGTTGACTCTGGTGGCCGTCCATCTTTCCTATGGTGGCAGTGCCTGCGTGTCATGTGACAGGACACACATTGGTCTTACACCATCTGATGGGACAGGTGCAGGCCTCTCGCCAAATGTGCATGTGCCTTCTATAAAGCATCATGGGGCATGTGGATCAATGGTCAACTAAGTGTAAATGTAGTTACACCTAGCCTGCTGGTGATTGGGTCGGCGTGACGTAACCACTGTTGCACAGCTGGATGTGCTCGTATTTGGGAGTGTTCTTAGGTGTGCGCATATATATGTTCTGTCTCATGCAGTCGCTATCTAATGTATTTTTGTAAAGAAATGTTTAACCCACGGATCACAGGTACCCTTGTCTGGCCTTACTTGTGTGGAGCCGGAGATTGGGGGTGCTGGAAGTCCTGGGGCAGGGCAGGGTCTGAGCTTTTATAATTGTTTTATACATTTGTTGTAACCCTCGGCCCGCAGTTGCCGTTATCTGCGCTTACATTTGATGGACCGTGAGTGGGGAGAGGTGCGGGGGGTGGCGGTGCTGGTGGGGGGCTGCAGGCACTTCTTTGCTCTGCAGCCTCACTGCCTCTATCATTTGCGGATATGCGTCTGTTTACGTGTATAGGGAAACCGATTTGATATGGCCAGACAGAAACGTGCACCGTAAAGGTGGTGCGTGTGACGTGTCTGCCCCGCTTTTACGCAATCCACTGGGTTTTAATGTGGAACTAACATTCTGCTATGAAACCCTACAGATGGCGTAAGTTTGCTAAAATGGGGTGTATTCGCCCAGCCTTCACACTGGCGTAGGCGTAAATGTTCATTCCAGTTTATGTTATGCTGCGATGAACGTGAGCGACCTAGTGGGATTGAAGCATCTGAGTTGGACCTTTAACAGTGATTACACCAGAAGGTACTTCACCCACTGCTTTATCTTATGCAGCAATACTTCATGCACTATTTTGTATTAACCTGAAAATTCGGATATTCTGCCAATATCACCTATAAGGTGAAGTTTGACTAAACACGTGTAAAATGCAAAATGTTCCACATGGAACGTTACCAAGATTTTTGTTTTCTATGCAATGATTTATTAAACCTTAAAATACTTCCAGAGCCTTCCGCACATGTTCAAAAAAGCCACTACGCTGGAGATGCAACACAGTTGAGGTTAATTTATAACAGCTAAAAGCACTGGCAGTTCAGTTAGGCACAGTTCAATTACTTTGTGAATGTTACTGCGGGAGAACATCATTTGACATGCAGGCCACATTGCCCTATGTTCCCCATTCTTTGTAAGATTGTACCCTGACACTGTGCGTATCAAAGTCACTTATAAACAATCATGCCAGTTTTAATTACATAAGTCATGTAAACATCATGTTAACCCTCATGCATTTAAATGAATACACCAGGTAGCCAGTGAATTAACCTATGAAGATTAGTTTGATAACACGTGCCTTCACGTGTTTAATAATGCAGCTCGGAGCAGAGAAACAATAAATAAATAAATAAATACAATTTTAAAAAAATAATGCAGCTCGGGACCTTAAAAAATGAACAGTATGTATCTGCTACAGTTGTGCACTCCTAATGATATTAATAGTGCAGGTTGTCAGGAACGGGCAGAAATCTTGTGGAAAGATGAATAACCTAGCTTTAGTGTATGTGACAGTATTGTGGTAACTTTGCACATGTTCAGCAAGTTGTGATTTCCACAATCTGTTCACTTTTTTCAAGACTTCTTCAAGGCTTCTGTCTGCTTGTGCTGGTTTTCTCGAATGCATTTGTGCTGATTTATGAAGTAAGATAATTAGAGGATCAATGAACAGTGAAGAGCATTCATAGACTTAGCACCATCAGTTTCCTTTATTCAGTGCAACTTGAGTACAGAAAAAGTTACATTAAATTTAGTCCCACACACATGTTCTTAAAAGATGATATAGCAATATGTATATTCTGTGGAACATTGGTCTACGTTCCCCCATTGGTCAATCTGGGGGCTATATAAGATGGTATAGCTCAACAATCTCGTACAGACCACAGAGGCACGAATGGGGCAATGCAATGTCACTCCCTGGATCTGTGCCACTGGAAGGGCACAAAGTGTGGCATTCTCTCTCATCGCGGGACCACTGCTGCAATCTACGCCACCAGCACTTCTCCCCACCTTGGGCGGATCCCGACAGATGGGGTCTGGGACTGAACTCATCCCTGGCCCCGTCCCCTGCCACACCTACTTGAAACCAAGGTCACTTCCTGTGGGACGTCCTATGTAACTTCCTATGACGTGGCACCATTCTATGCATTTCCAGAATAATTCAGTTAATTTATTTATTTATTTATTTATTGGGCATTTGTAAGGTGCTTATAGATCAAGGAAATAGTGTTTCAAAGTGCTCACAGGGTAAAGGGAAGGGAACAAGGGAAACATAAGACAATGGAATGTGCCAAATGCAGAAATACATCGTCCTACTAGGCCTTGTGAACATTTAGATCGTGCAAGTGCAGAGAGAGTGAAGGGACAGTGGAAAGGAGTAAGTGCTAGAGTATCTACAGGATCCACAGAGGAGCGAAGTGCCAGGAAGGTAGTTGCAAGGCAACAGGCAAGTGCGAGAGCCGGTTGCTAAGACAACAGGTAAGTGCCAGGCAGTGACCAATGGATGGAAGAGGGGTCACCAGTGCATCAATAAGTGCAGGCCTGTGAGTCAGTGTTAACATGGATTTTTAAACTCTGACCTGGTGGGCAGAGGTTTAGGAGGCCACCCTTGGTTTAGTGAAACAGGGGAAGCTTCTGGACAAGCCAGACCAATCTAGGAAGCTTGGCAGGTGGTCCAGACTAAGTCTCAGGAGGGTTGAGAGTGATCGGAAGCCCACAATGAGCACACACAGTAATGAACCACAAATTATTCTTAGACCAGTGTATATGAAAAATATCTATATATTTATTGTTGGCCGGACCAATTGACACAAGTAAACTTCAGTTATTTAAAAACAGTTACCACAGAAATGCTAAACTAAATAATAAATAAATAGTGTGTTAGCTAATGCGACCAAGGAGCAAAACACAGACACAACCTGTACAGAGAAGGGTGAGTCAACACACTAGGAGCATTAGACAATTATTCAGAGTCATTCTCCAATTTACGAGTCTAGCCCTAAGAAGAGGGGAGCATTGTGCTCAACAGTACAGTTGTGCGTAAATAAGCATGATCGCACAGGCAAAACAAAAAGCCGGTCTTCTTAGGAGAGCTGTAGAAAGTCAGGAAGGGGCTTGCGGCAATGAAGAATTGGTTCCCACTATTCGAGTAGGGTCTGCCCTTAGTGGCAGAGCAGTTTTCAAATGGTGAGAATATTTAGGGAGCGCAGACTAACCCAGCCAATAGCGAATACCTTTTTAAGGATAATTGTGTGTAAAAGAGATCTTTTGTGCCAGGGGGCCACAGGTGGGTGATGCAAGTACTCATCGACCCTCGGCACAGTCTGGACCAAACTTTGCCAGTTTAGTCGAGGTCGCTAGTAGGTTCGAGTCCAGCTGTTTCGCAGTGCTCAGGCCCTGAGCGGCTGCTAGATAGACAGATTGTCCATGATGGGACAGTTGACTTTTCTCAGCTTCCAAAAGAGATGCAAAGGGAATTCTGGCACAGCAAGCTTCATGGCACAGGAGAGCCGGTCAGCAAGACACATACTGCGACCGTCACCAACAGGTAGCGATCCTGGAATCACAGATGTGTGCAGTATTATGCACTCTCCTAATTCGGGATCTAGAGGAGATAGGTCTATGAAATGTGGAGGAAGAGGGCACAGAACCACTCACAAGCAATGTCCCAAGTATCAAGTTTCAACTCGAGATGGCTGCAATTCTGCAGGATACCCCGAGGAAGAGCTGGCCCATTCACTGGATGGGTGAGGAAAACTTCCAAAGGGCCACTTTCGGCAGGTAAGCAGGAGGCACAAAGTGTAGTTGTTCACACTACTCCAAAGCAGTGAAGCGACCTGGCAGGCCTTCTTGATTGATGAAGAAAACAGGGGTCCAACGGGACAGCAGAGGGCAAAGGGTGCCAAAACCATCTAGTGCATCTCTGGCAGTTTTGCAAGTCTGTTTCTTTGTGCAGGTCACTTGGCTCCTTCTACAGTTCGGGGAGAACCCATTTCATTGACCTGGAATGGATTCAGAGCCCGTTCTCTTATCCAAGATTAGCTTCCCACCAAAGTCGAGGACTTCCAATCGAAGATCTGCTCTCATGCAGTCATCTCAGTCGTGGCCCAATCGCGGCCTACAGTGGTCCCAGTCATTCAGGCACTCCAGAAATCCTTTTACATATACAAAGAAAAGTCTGGTATTTTCATGGGTAAACTTAACCCCTCTTACCACGACAACAATAGTGTCCAATATCACAAAACTTTATTACAATTTCATATAATAAAACAATCATAAAACATGATCATAGTACATAAAAAACCATTATGTTTTAAAACCACACAAGTTTAAACACCCATAGTGAGTAATGTTTGCAATTATTCCGTAAGGATCTTACACTGTGTGTACATCTCACACTCAGATTCCTGTGCCGCACTACTAAAGGCCTATTTCCTGGCAATGTAATGCAATCTACCCAACTTGTACAAGTTTCTGTCCTTGAACTACACAAATGTCGGACATTCTTCAGGGGACAAATTGTCTTGTGCCGAAATATAGAATATTCTTCTTTGCTGGGGGAAGACCCTGTTAATAAAAAATATATTGGACACCCTATTAGTAACTTATATTCGAGTATCAATCTCTACTAACATGACAAACATGTGCCACATGTCAAACATGTACAACATGTACCCTCATCCCTCAAAGGGTGCAGGATATGTCTAAAATTACATACCTGTATTCCCAGTAGTGAATATTAGGCCTCCTCTGTAAGGTATTGTAGATTCCCAATTTCTTCAAGGATTCTTACACCTCCTTTCTCTCCCCTATCTAAAATAGTGTGCAAAGTAAGCATAATTAATCGGGGATTTTGCTGTAAACTCCCACAATCCTACAATTCCTGAGCTAGTCAATACATAAAAAGGTGCTGAATCTTACCTATTTTAATGTAGCATTATGTTGAAAATTAATGCAATCTCCCGGTTCCGAAGATTCCTATACACTCTTTCCCATATCCAAGTAGAGTGTAAAAATTCAAGTAGAGTGTAAAAAATGTACACTCCCCTTCAAAAGTCACCTATCTGTAACAAATAGAGCACAGTACTCCCATTAAAATTTCACTCCATATTATAATCACTAAGTACACAAGCCCCTCCACAGAGACCACCAAGCAGCAGCCCTCTGCTCACTTACTTTCAATTTTTGTCTTGCTACTCCTCACTGCCAGCCACAAAAACGAGCTGCCTCTGATTCCAGGAGGATCCAACACACTCCGCGAAATTCGCGGGTCAAAAAACGTGTGATGCGATGACGTCATCACGCATCCAAGCAACGCGATGACATCATCACGCGTAATGCGATGACGTCATAGCGCCGCCGGCGCATCAAAAAACGTCCATACTTATGTGCACCCGTGCGATTCTGGGGCACGTGGGCGCCAAGATCACAAAAGTATCTCCAAGCGCCAAAAAAAGTGGGCAAACCTCACAACCACATTATGGCTACACTCCCCAATGAGAAAGACTCAACAATGAATCGCCTGCAAAAAGGAGGAGCCCAGAAGTAACACTCTAGAGATGTGAAGTAGATCAAAGAATCACTGATATTTAAGATGGTAAACGGTCAACTATAAATTGATTCAAAAAAGGAGAAATGTAAAGTATGTGGCCTTCACCTCAAGTTACATTCTAAAATTTGTTGGTAGTCACATAACCCTAGTGTGGTACACAGGTCCATCCACATAGGTCAAACAGTACCACAGTGCAAATGTTTATACACTCGGAGCCCCCTATGATTACATCACGACTCCAAGTTCACTCAATAACACTTCATGGATAGGAACAGTGTCTAGGGCAGTACTAGTGTCCGACTTCACAACAATATAATATTGTGCCCCCAACAACTATGCATTGCATAAACATAGAACAGAGTCATGGATAGTACTATATATCAAGCTTACATTCAGCATAATTTTGTGACACAACCCCATTGCATAAATAATGGATAACACAGTGTCACGGGATGAACTGTACATCAAAACTTTCCATAGGTATAATTTTGTGCCACAATAAATCTGCATTACATGATGTGAGAAACAATGCCAACCAAGTATGTGAAACAAGTATTATTTGAAAGAACAGTGTCACGGGGTGGGCTGTACACCACACTTTTCATAAGCATCATAAGGTGCAAAAATAGCTTTGTATTACATACTGCGAGAAACGCAAAGTCCCCAAATCAAGCATTATGCCATTCGACACCTTCATTCATCCCTTTGATGTAACTTTTGGACAAAAAAATGAGTTTCTGTTCTAGATGTAATAATTTTCTATTGGTGGCCACTGGCCACTGGCAAAAGTCAAGACAGGATAGCGAAACAAAAGCAAAAAGTTTGGGAGGTTCATAAATGGTGGGCAAAATTACACACTGATGAAATCTTTCCTAACACTCACCCCTCCCTGACCAAGGTCAGGGGGAACTAATCCATCCCTGGAAGGGCCTTATGTTCAGGTCAGTTAAACATTCTGGACAACCCATCAGCTTTGCTATGTTCGACACCTGGCCTGTGCTCAATGGTGAAGTCAAACCCTCGCAGGCTTATGGACCACCTGAGCAACTTTGGATTCTCTCCCTTCATGTCCATCAGCCACTTTAAGGGTTTATGGTCAGTTTTCACAGTAAAGTGGGTCCCATAAAGGTAGGGCCTCAGCTTCCTTAGGGCCCACACAACAGAGAAACATTATTTCTCCACAGTGGACCACCTGAACTCTCTGTCCTTAATCTGGAGACTAAGGATCCAAATGTGTGTTCCTTGCCTTTCTCATCTATCTGTGATAGTACAGCACCCATTGCAGTGTCAGAGGCTTCTGTCTGCACTATAAAAGCATATTTGTAGTCAGGGGCCGTGAGGACAGTGGCCTGGCACAGGGAGTCATTTAAGCCATGGAAGGACTTCTCACACTGTTCAGACCAAGAGACCTTCTTAGGCTTCTTTGTAGTTGTGAGAGCAGTCAGAGGGGCAGCTATGGTGGCATAGTCAGCCTTACAATGTTGATAGTACTCAGTGAGACCTAAGAAGGCTCTCACTTTGGTTTGTGTAGTGCGGGGAGGCCAGACTTGTACTGCTTGTACTTTACTAGGTAGAGGCTGAATTCTCCCTCCACCTACTTCATGTACAAGGTAGACCACAGATCCTTAACCAATCTGGCACTTGCTGGCCTTTGTGGTTAAGTGGGCCTTCTGAAGAGCATGTAACACAATTCTAAGGTGCTCCATATGTTCCATCCAGGTGGTACTGAAGACTGTTATATCATCCAGATATGCTAAGCAGAATTCATCCATCCCATTTAGAACATGGTTCACAAGCCTTTCAAAAGTGGCAGGTGCGTTTTCCAACCCAAAGGGCATTACGCCGAACTGGGAAAGGCCTTCTGGAGTTCAAAATGCTGTCTTCTCCTTGACATGCTCTGCTAGGGCTATTTTTACAATACCCTGCAGTGGGGTCACATGTGCTAAATTACTTGGAGGTACCCAAGGTATCCACCAACTCATCAGTCCTATGTAGGGGGTGAGCATCAGTCCTGGTGACAGCATTCAGAGCCCTGTAATACAAACAGAACCTGAGTTCAGAAGTACCAGCTTTAGGCAATAGAACCAAAGGACTGGACCATGGACTACTGGATGGTTCAATCCCCCCAAGATATGATATGATAGGTTATTTATAACGCGCTTAATACCCAGAGGTTTCTAAGCGCGGACCCGGGGATCGAACCTGTGTTGCTCCATGTCGTCTTGCTTCCAAGGCAAGCATGTTGCCACTGAGCTATCCTCCCGTGACAACATGGAGCAACACAGATCAAACATCTTGTTGACCTCAGCCTTTATGTAGGATCTCACCTTATCTGAAATTCTGTAGCCCCTAATTCTGGTAGGTACCAGTGTTTATCTCATATTTGCACCAAGGTATCAAACCTGGAGTTAGTGAGAACAAGGAGGAGAACTGCCTCAGGAAAGTTCTTATTTCCCCTTGTTGGTCAGAAGTCAGGCGAGGGGCCACTTGGACACCCTCAATGGAGCCGTCCAAAGGACCATTGTGGAATATGTCCGGGAGAGGTTCTGATTCCTCATCTTCCATATCTGATACCAGCAGCAGTACAGTTATTTCAACCCTATGGATGAACGCTTTCAGCCTTTTTATATGAAATACTTTAGGGACCTGTCTGGGCCTTGTAAAACCCACCAAATAGTTGACCTCATCCAGCTGCTGCTCATCTGAGTAAGGGCCTGACCATGTATCCTGTAGGGCTCTAGGCCTTGACCACCATTAGACTATACAATTACTTAGTTTATACCTTGGGGACTTACAAATCGAGATAGCATAGCTATTTGAAAGTCACACGCATCGCGCCGTTTTATAGACGTGATGCGGTCACGCGGTTATGTAAATAACCCGTTTCCTAGCAACACCACAATACGGCGATGCACTGCAGCGTTCAGACGGCTTGTCTCACGGCCGTGCTGCGTTTACAGGTATCTTTGCATTTTAGATTGTAATAGATAAACTGCTTCACTTAAACACATGTAGCCCTCTGTTTACTCTAACTTTCATGCTTTTAGAAAGCCGTTGTGACCGCTGTCCTTTATTGGACCACGGGTGTTACTGACAGCCTGACACTCCTAAAAAAAAGCTACACTGGCTACACACCGGTATAGAGGTAAAGTTGGCGTAATTCGCGCCTGGGTCGTAATGACCCCCTTGGTGCTAAGTACACCAACTTTACCACCATGGTGTAAACTACGTTTACACCATGGTGGATGGCGGATTTACCGCCCCATTCCAAGGTGAGTGGGGCAGTAAATCCCCATTTCCCATTTTCCCTTCCCCATTCCCATTTTTGCCCTATAGGGCATAATGGGAGTGGGGAAGGCACTAATTACGCCACCGTAAATTACGGTGGCGTAATTAGCATCATGGCGGATTAGCGCCATGGATTTTAACGGCTGCTAAAAGCAGGCGTTAAAATCAGAATCAGGCGTTAAGGGTTAACGGTGGCGTTAACCCTTAACGCCTGAGTTGTAATGAGGGCCACTGTGTCTCCCGTGTAAGTATAACCAGGGAACCTTACCAGTGTTCAACACTGGGTACCTCCGATCTTATGCCACCACTGTACACCAATTTGTTAAGATGGATTTCTAAAGTCTGACCTGGTAGGCAGAGGTTTAGGAGGCCACCATTGTTTTAGTGAAACAGGGTAACCTTCTGGACAAGCCAGACCAATCTACGAAGCTTGTCAGGTGGTCAAGACTAAGGGCCACATTACGAGTTTGGAGGTAGCCATGCCTTTAATAAGGTCTGGGTTCCCTGAATGGGGAAATACCGGGCCATTCCGACCTTGTAGGGCCCAGTATTTCCCCATTCAGGGAACCCGGACCATCCCCATTCCCATTGAGCCCCCATAGGGCTCAATGGGAATGGGGAGCATGCTAACAATGGGCTCGTTAATGATGGGCCCGTTGTTAGCATGCTGGGCCACTCACGGGACCCGCTAAGGACGTCTGGCAAAACCTCGTAATAGGGCGGTAAGAGGTTAACAGTTCCGGCACTTTTACCAGTGCTGTTAACCCCTTACCGCCCACCTCGTAATGAGGCCCTAAGTCTCATGAGGGGTGAGAGGGATCGGAAGTCCACAATGAGCACACACAGTAAAGAACCAAAAATTACTTGTAGACTACTGTATACGAAAAATATCTATAGAGTTATTGTCAGCTGGAACAATTTACACAAGTAAACTTCAGTTATTTAAAAACAGTTGCCAACAAATACTATACTAAATAATAAATATACAATTTGTTTCCTTATGCGACAAAGGAGTACAACACAGCCACAACCTATAAAGAGATGAGTGAGTTAACACACTAGGAGCATTAGACAATTCTTTGTACTTGTTCCCTAACTTTCGAGTCCAGCCCTAATAAGAGAGGAGCCTTATGCTCAATAGTACATTTGTGCATAAAAAACGTACGATAGTGCAGGCAGAACAAAAATGGGGTTTCTTGGGAGAGCTGTAGCAAGTCAGGAAGGGGCCTGAGGTGATGAAGAATTGGTTCCCACTATTCGGGTAGGGTCTGAACTTGGCGGCAGAGCAGTTTCCAAAAGGTGCGAATAGTTAGGGAGCACAGATTAACCAAGCCAAAAGCTAATACCTTTTTAGGGATATTTGTGTGTAATAGAATTGGCTGTACCAGTTTGCCAATGGTAAGTGATGCAAGTACTCACCAACCTCTGTCAGTCTGCACCAAACTTTGCCAGCTTAGTCGAGGTCGCTAGTAGGTTCAAGTCCTGCAGTTCTGCGGCATTCCGGATATCAGCGGCTGCAGGATAGACCGATCGTCTGTGACAGGACAGTTGCCTTTTCTTGGCTTCCGAAGGAGATACAAAGAAAATTCCAGTGCAGCAGTCTTCAAGGCACAGGAGAGCAGGTCAGCAAGACACATACAGTGACCGTCATCAACAAATAGTGACACAGGAATCACAGATGTGTGCAGCAGTGCGCACTCTCCTAATTTGGGATCTAGAGGAGCTAGGTCTATGAAGTTTGGCGGGAGATGGCAAGGGACCACAAGTAAGCGATTTCCCAAGTCTCGGGTTTCAACGTGAGATGGCAGCGATTCTGCAGGACACCCTGAGGTAGAGCTGGACAGTTCACTGGATGGTACAGGAACATTTCCAAAGGGGCTAGTTCATCAGGTAAGCAGGGAGAACGAAGCATATTTGTTCCCACCACTCCAAAGGGGCAAAGTGCCCTGGCAGGCCTTATTGATCGATGAAGAAAACAGGGGTCCGACGGGACAGCAGAAGGCGAAGGGTGCCAAAACCTTCTAGTGCATATGTGGTGGTTTCACAAGTCCATTTCTTCATGCAGGATACTTGGCTCCTTCTGTAGTTTGGGGAGAACTCAGGTGATTGACCTGGAGTGAATGCAGAGAACTTTATTTTATATAAGATTAGCTTTGCACCAAAATCGAGGACTTCCAATCAGAGATCTGCTCTCATGCAGGCATCCCAGTAATGGAGCAATCATGGCCCACGGTGGTCCCAGTCATTCAGGTACTCCAGCAATCCTGGCACCGGTAGTGTGGATTGGAACCAGACAGTCCCAACCCGCTTCCTGGGCACACACATGTGACATGCAGAAGCCCGCAAAAGAGATCGATTTTTGCGGGAGCCTGCATGCCCAAATAAGGAAAACCCAGGTTACTCGACCTGGGTGAAGGCAAGGGACAAAATGGCCATGGGACAGAACAAAAGAATTTGTGGCTCAGCCATTTTCGGACCTGGCCACAGTCTTGGACCAAATGCGGTAAACGCAATGTGACCCAGTAAAAAGAAGTAAAAACAATAATAATAAGTAGCTGCTGCCACCAGCTCATCCCAGGCACACTCGTACAATCACCAAAAAAATCCTTTGAGGGTGTCTAGGGACAAAAAACAAAAGAACCCCCATGCACAGTACTGGAAGGTACATTGTGCATGTTTAAAAAGTTACCAAGCAATGGCAACATATTGAAAGACTAAGGGAAACATAGTTTCCCAGTACTCACAGTCTAAAGGATGTGTCAGTTTACTCATAACAAGTGAGCAAAAGTCCAGTGGAGCGCAGCTGAAGGTTGTGCTCCACTGGCAAAAGTCAGGATAGGATAGCCAAACAAAAGCAAAAAGTTTGGTGGGGTCCATAAATGGAGGGAACATTAAACATTGATGAAATCTTTCCTAACAGGCAACACAGGCTGAGTGTTGCCCAAGACAAGTGCAGAGGGCGGGTGGATTCTGTGGGTGATTGGACAGAGGCACAGACACAGAAGGAGACATAGGGGCCCAGGCCAACAATCACATCTGCTGTGGGTTTTAGCATGGGAGGGAGAGAGGGAAGGAGGAGGAAAAGAGGGAAGTCTTGAGGTGCTTGCAGAACTTGAGGAGTTGCAGCTCAAGATGGAGATAAAGGGGGAGGCTGTTCCAGAGAAGGGAGTCAGCTGGGGAGAGTGAACGACCACCTGCTCTCTACTTCGAGAAGTGCTTAACAAGCAGAGAGTTGGAGCTGGAGGTTCGGAGGGCTCTGGAAGGAGTGTATTTGGTGAGAGCAAGTTGCGGATAGCGTGGTCCCTGGCCCCAGACAGCTTTATGGATGATGCAGAGGGATTTAAATCTGACACTTGCAGCAACTGGGAGCCAGTGGAGAGATTTTAGGGCTGGAGAGATACGGTCCCTGGGCTTAAGGCCAAGGATAAGCATCACAGCCCTATTCTGGATTAGCTGGATGGGGCACATAGAAGAAGAATGTAGATTAAGGAAGAGGCTGTTGCAGTAGGCCAGCCTGGAGAGTACCAAAGATGATCTGGTGACATTAAGCTTCTAGCGGAATGTGAGGAAAGGGAGGATGCTCCTGCGGAGGTAGAGTTGGAAATGGGCCTTCTTGGCAAGGTCCAAGATGTGGGGAATGAAGGAGATAGAGGAGTCTATGATAACTCCCAGGTTCCTGGTCTCGGAGGAAGGCGAGGGAAATAAGGCGAGTGAGAGGAGCGAGTTAGGAGTAAAGAGTCAGGCCAGTTGACTTTTCTAACTTTAAAATTAATATTTCTTTAACACAGGCTGTGTTAACATTTTAGCATTTCTGGCTGTTGATTTAAAGTTATTCAAAAGTCAGTCTTTGGGGCAGTTCACTTGATGATTTCAGGTTTTAGAAACAGGCAGTTTTTGTATCTTTCACTATGTGGTTCTAGTATGGAAAGACACCACTTTAAAAGACTACAGATTGTTTAATTTTAAATGGAGATACAAACATATATGCATCATTGCTGATATATAGCAAGCCCTGTGCCATCTACCATGTGAGGTGTCTCAAGGGAGTAGATAACTACTGCCATCCCATAAGCACATCCTTGTCGTGGTAGCTGGTGAGCAATGCAAATCGTGAAACGAGCAATGCATTATTCTGGTGCCTCTCTCACTTAAACATGATACATTATCCATGCCTCCTATTTCCTCACTACAATGAATCATTGACACAAAGCTTGAAAGAAGCAGTGCAGTTTTTTGGGTTCCATTTATTTTTACCACTCACTTCCTCCCAAGGGACCATCGTCTTGAGGGGAAAGACATTTGTTCACAAGGTTTTGCGTCTTGGCAGTTAGGACATTCTCCTTCTCTTGACACAGAACCTACATCAGCTCGCAGAAGTGTTTAATGTTCCCTGTTTCTTCTTTTTACCAGAGCCTTGACTGGCCTTGGCTCTCGATTGCTGTGTTTTGAATTAGCCTCCATTTCTTTTGATAAGGATGCTCAGATCCCCACCTCCTTTCCTTTGTTGGGGTGCAAAATATTCACCCTCTCATCCATTTCCCATCTTTTTCTCTCTTCCGTCCGGAAGGCTGGAAGGAAATTACTAATTATTATAAGAGAGGGGTAGAAAGGCTGGTTTGGTTTTTATTGTATGTTATTCGAATTTGTGTTCAGCACTGGGCCTAACTAGAGATTCTTGGAGTGCCTTACAAAGTTCAAATGTTAAAAAAGTGGTAGTTGAAACAGAAGCTAGATCATATTTTCAGGATATGATAAAAAAGATTAGGATATACAAGTGATAGCAAAGGGACGGAGGTGAAGGGTTATGTGTGGGGAGACATGTATGTTTTGATGATCTTTCTAAAAGTGATGATGAGGGGTGCAGTGCAGATGTGAAAAGGAAGGGTGTTCCGTGCCTTAGGTTCCTAGTGGGCGAATGCTTGCTTTTGTGTGCAGGCTAGTTTTCAGAATGGAATGTGTAGGAATGTGTAGGAGATGCTGGCTTGCTTGACTGGCGTTTGTTTAAGTTTGTTGTGAAGGTAAGGAGGGGCGTATGATGGATAGCTTTAAAAACAATACACAGTCCTTTGAAGGACATTCCTTGGGGAATTTAAAGCCAGTGGATGAAGACGAGAGCTAGGGTTATGTGTGAATACTTTGATTAGTGCAGATTGAGTCTGGCTGATGAATTTTGAATGGGTTGTAGTGGGCCAAGGGTGCTGCTGGGGAGCCCAGTGAGGAGGGCATTGCCATAGTACAGCTTGGAGACAACCAGTGCTTGGAATGCGGTGCAGACTTAATGAGGTGGAAGGATGTGTCCGATCTTTTTTAAAAGCCAGTGGTTAAGATTCATTCTAAACCTTCCAGCCATCACCTCTTTGTTTTTGCTTTGTCACCCGGAGTGGGACGGGTATGCCCAGATGTGGGTCCCGTGCCTGCTGGGCCTAGAGACCCAAGCTACTCCTCACTGATGAGGCCCAACGAGGCCGAAAACGTGTTTGGGGATGCTTGTGGTCTCCTGCAGAAGGGATGTGACCTAGCAGTTCAGGCTGGATTGCCCCTTTTGGGGTGGGACCAAGCCTGATTTGCATATGGTCTTTCCCCTTCTGTAATGGCTTGGCAGGCGAAGAACGATGGTGTGGAGGGTTGACCCGAGCAAAGCCAATAGTTAAGATTCAGTCTAAACCTTCCAGCCATCACCTCTTTGTTTTTGCTTTGTCACCCGGAGTGGGACGGGTATGCCCAGACATGGATCCTGTGCCTGCTGGACCTAGAGACCCAAGCTACTCCTCACTGATGAGGCCCAACGAGGCTGAATCATGTTTGGGGATGCTTGTGGTCACGTGCAAAAGGGATGTGACCTAGCAGTTCGGGCTGTACTGTCCCTTTTGGGGTAGAACGAAGCCTGATTTGAATATAGTCTTTCCCCTTCTGTAATGGCTTTGCAGGCGAAGAACGATGGTGTGGAGGGTTGCCCCGAGCAAAGCCAGTGATTAAGATTCAATCTAAACCTTCCAGCCATCACCTCTTTGTTTTTGTTTTGGTGACAACAGTTATGTCGTATGAGAAGAAAAGGTGAGGGTGAATGGTGAAGCAAAGGGATTTTACAGGTGTGGAGACAGAGATGGGTGGGGGAGTTCTTTGATCCAGGGGGTGAGTTTGGGTTTGTGTCTGTGAGCGCCGCAGATGACGAGTTATTCTGTTGAAGGAATGGCTAGCGCTCTATTTGATGATGGTGGAGAGACAGCTTTTGAGTATGTGGTGTTATGAAAGGGATGAGATTTGGAACTATATTTGTGTGTCACCTGTGTATTGAGGCTGTGAAGTGTAGCAGTCTCAGTTCTGTGCTGGTTGGAAAGCATGATTGGAAGGGGTTGAGTAGGTTGTTTGTGGTGATGTGTTGTTGCAAACTTTGACTCCGCTTCAACTCATCTCTTTCCTTCCTCCCTCACATCCAGGACCTTGCCAAGAAGGCCCACTTACAACTTTACCTCCTCAAAGGAATGCTTCCTTTCCTCACTTTCCACCAGAAGCTCAATGTCTCCAGAGCTCTGGTACTCTCTAGGCTAGACTACTGCAATATCCTCTTCCTTAATCTACCCTCTTCCTCTCTACGTCCCCTCCAGTTAATCCAGAATAGGGCTGCAAGACTTAGCATTGGCCCCAAGCCCAGGGATCACAACTCTCAGCACTAAAATCTCTGCACTGGCTCCCAGTTGCTGCAAGGATCAAATTCAAATTCACTGCATCATCCATAAGGCTGTCTGGAGCCAGGGACCATGCTATCTACAACTGGCTCTTACTAAATACTCTCCCTCCAGATCTTTACGTTCCTCATACACCAACTCTCTTTATGTCAAGTGATTCACTAAACAGCGAGCTGCTGGCCGTTCTGTTTCCTTGGCTGGCTCTCTCTTATGAAACAGCCTGCCCCTTCCTCTTCCTCCTGTGCCAGACCTCCTCAAATTCCAGAAGCTTCTCAAGACTATCCTTTTCACCCCCTCCTTCCCCATCTCCCAACCTTGCTGATCCCCAAAGTCGCTAAAATTGGTGACCAGGGCCATTTTATGTCCACCTGGGAACTGGTCTCCCACCCCCAATTGCCGTCAGCCTCTGCCCACTCCAAGCACTTGCCTAGGCATCCCCTGGCCTATGCTATCACAGGCCTAAACCTATTTATTGGCAGCTGACCACTCTTACGAAGTGATCTCTGCCAGTCACTTAACAGCTGATTGCAACTTACTCCCTAGCACTTCCCTCCATGGTAATCCTAGCACTTCACCCCCATCTCTTCTCTCTCTGCAATTGCAAGTTCAGAATTCTCACAAGGCCTGTTAGGACAGCCTCCCTCTTTCATTGTTATATTTGCCTTTCATTCCAATGTTCCCTCCCTGTGCCCTGTGGGCGCTTTGAAAAACAAATTACTTGATGTATATGCGCCTTACAAATGCACAATAAATAAATTAAATAAATACATTGGGTCGTGATGAAGCATTCCATGATTGGGGCGAGGTATGGCAGGACAGTGATTGGGCAGTAATTTTTAGGGTGTATATAGTCGACAGATGGTTTTTTGAGGAGGGGAGGGATTTCTTCACTTTTGAGATCAGAGGGCATTGTTCCATGTGAGAGACAGGAGCTGATGATATTGAGCCAGTTTCGAGCGAGGGTGGTGATGCAACTGGATGCGGCTTTGGGTGGGCATGCGTCATCCAGGAAATGTGCATGTTTTGTTTTGGTAGTAATGGTGATGAGGGTGTCTGTGTTGATGGTTGGAGGCGTCCCATGTGTTGAAATGTTTGGAATCAAGGGGTGGGAGTGGTGGAGCAAGGAGATGGGCTTGCCTGATGTTGTATGTGTTGGAGTTGAATTAGTCCATGAGTGAGTTGCATACTACAGTGGATAGGGGTGGGTTTAGATGTTTGGAGAGGGATTTGACAACTTTGAATAGTTTTTTT
The DNA here is from genome assembly GCF_040938575.1 of Ambystoma mexicanum. Taxonomy (NCBI): domain Eukaryota; kingdom Metazoa; phylum Chordata; class Amphibia; order Caudata; family Ambystomatidae; genus Ambystoma; species Ambystoma mexicanum. The sequence goes on along the minus strand of NC_090930.1, from coordinate 1,173,218,183 downwards.
GTGTACAACTGGAGGCGGATTGAAGTTCTTGGAGAGTTATAGATGTATAGGAGGAGGTATCAACATTTTCTAATATAAATATTCCCTTATGCTTCCTATCTCCTGCTATCATTTCTACACAAAATTCTCCCAAAATAACTACACAGGTTATTTTAGTTTTAAACGTTACACAAACATATATCGTTGTTCAAGCATTTATACTTACCTTTCAAATATTCCTTTTTATTCATCAGGAGAAGAAACTGATTCCTCAATCAAATTGAGAGCACTTCGGGGATGACAGGTGTTCAGTTCATTCACATGGGCCCAATGTTGATCATTCATTTCCCCTTTTCATATCTGGTTTGTATAGGCAATGGGAGGGATCTTGTATATAACCTCAAAGGCTCCTTGCTTCTGTATCAGGGGTCCTCCAAGGCAGGTAACGATAGGAACATCAAAGTAATGCAAAAAGAGCATACACCAATCAGTAAGTAACAAAGTTTATGTAGGCCCAGATGCAGCTGGGAGAGTACAGTTCAAACAGCAAGGTGGAACAGAACTGAGTGAAGAAAGCTGTCAATGCCAACCACTCCAAGCAAAACTTGTAGACACAAGCAACATAATTTGCATACACATAGTTGAACATTTTTTGGAAACACCTTACAAAAGCTGATTGGGGATTTCAGCAGTCCCCTATATCTAGGCATTTATTAAATGATTGTAATTGGTTCAGGCCATCGTGACCCCATTGTCCAACATCATCCATCATGATGCCACGAACCTTCCCACATCACCCAACACTGACATTTCATAGCATTACGTGATTGCGCTGACCACTGGAACTTTATTCATTTGCCATTGGTCAGTTCCCATCAAACAGACAATACAACCTGAGTTTGGCAAAGGGGGGACATTCACCCAGTATCTAACCAATGAGGTGCCCCATTGAAATCAGCAAGGACACAGAAAACTGTTGCACCCTAGGGACACCGAAACGCTCTCCTGGGATTGGTTCCCCCATTGCTCGCCCCCTCGCCCCACAGCCCTCTTCCCATGACCATCTGCCAAGGGGTGATTTGAAACTGCTTACCCCACCATGGTTTGGATTTTATTTTCCTGCATTTCATTTCTAATTCTCTACACTTCGCAGCGAGCACCCAGGTTCCTGCCTCACTGGCCTCAAAAGTATCTGTTGGTCCTGTTCCCCAGTGGCTACATTCCCCTGGGATTGGCCAATTTTCAGCATTTCTCCAGCACACTGCTGCAGCTGAGCACTTTAGAAATTAACATTTGATCAGGACACAAGGCCTGTGGCTGCGAGAAGACAATCGGTTTCCTTACTTGCGGCCTGTATTCCAAAATTGCCATTATGTTGTACACATTGTGCTTCACTACCATGCCTATCCACTGCCCCAGCCCCTTATCCCTATTCCCAGCATACCCCCCCGCCCCATGCCCCACTTGGTATTCCCAATCCCCACTGTTCCTCAAAGACTTCTCCAGCTGCACCTGCACACACAGTGCATACATTACTCAGCAACGCTGTCAATGATGTCCTCACATCCAAGAGTGCCCCCTCCCTTCCCTGCTGTATCCCTCATTCAGTCACATAATTGATAGGGGCACCACCCCCCTTAGAAGCGTTGAATTTGAACCTTTTCCCTTACCAAATTGATAGGAATATGAGGTCTTTAGATTGATTTTTTTTGACAATTATATGGGTGAACTCGATCACCTAAATCATATGTAGTCTTGAAGGTATGAAGGTCATAGTCTTAACCAACTTCCTCTGCACTCAGACAAAAACATATTGGAGATGCATCTGCACATTTTCCACATATGTATGAGTGATAGAGGCGTTGATCAAAGTCTGTTCCTGTATTCAATAAAACAGACATAGAGGCAAGACCATTTGCCTGCCAGTCATGAGTTCAATAGGATAAATCTTAGTAGCAGAAGTAGGGGTAGATCTCAGTGCCATCAGGACTAGCGGTAATCGCAAGTCCCAACTGGGTCCAGAATCCTTACATAATTCTTCAAAAATCCTAGTTTAGTTTTATTGCATCATTCCATCGCACACCCCCCGCCCCCCACTGGATGCAGGGTGGTAGGCAATATGCAACTTACGCTTGTCGCCTAAAAGAAAATCGGATGGACTCCATGATTTAAGGAGAGCCAAAACGAAGAAAAGATGTGGTTGATCAATAAGATAGCTACAATGCCTGCCCTGCATTTTGGGTGAGGTAGACATTCAATCAATTTAGTAAAGAGGCATGTAATGGTTGCCACATGCAGAGCAAATCATCTGTCCAGTAACGTCAATAGGAAGATCAGACAATGGTAATTTAATTTGTCCTCTTTGGTGAGCAGCCTGGTCAGTGGGGTAACTTGATGGGAACTGAGCACACATCAGACACCCTTTTAATTTTATAGTCAATCTTGACCAACATGGGGAAAATAAGGGACATCATAATGACTCTCAATCATATTTTGGAATTCTCTATTACCAGATTTTGCTGTGCGTTGAGCATGACTATACATTTAGTTTTTAAGGAATAAGGTAGGTACTACCTGTTAGGGAGAATTCTCCAGAATGGCTAATTTCCCTTACCTACTGAGTCCCTCAGCAGCTTTGCTGGATTTCTAGGATTTAAACCTTTCACCTGGTAAGAGTTTGACCCTTTCTTCCCAGTCCTACGTGTGTTTTTGGCTCCTGGACTATGGAGTCTCACCTACTCCATAGGCATTATCTTTTTACTGTGTGTCACACAGCACCTTTAGTGCAGTGACACAGGTTTGTCTTTTAGATTTTCCACTTTAAACTCCATTTTCTGGGACTGACTACTGTCTCCCAGAACCTGTAAGGTTGCCAGTCTTTTTAAATTTACAGACCCAGTACAAACTATCTTCCATAGAGTACTGGAAGGGTTAATAGTTATCCCTTTTTGTCTGTTTCTCATGGAACATTATTTTGTTCCCCTTTCTCTAAGATTTGGCTGGTGGCAGTGGTATCTACCATTTTAATTTTACCGCGAGCTATGAAAATAGCCTCGGTACTGTTAGAGGCTATGGTGGTAGCCTCAAACTTTAATCTGCTGGACCCCTTTCAATTGTATTTGGTTCCGGTGGGGTTTATTCACCATTTCTTTTTGCAAAGGTCTTTCTCCTGTTTTACTCTGCACACCAAACCAGGTATGGTTCCTTTGTTTGCCGTCCTTTGGCGGGTTTCTGCACAGACAGTGTGGACAGGATGTGAGGGAGGGGTTTTAGGCCCCCTGCACAGGGTCTCCTTGGAGATCCAAATCGCACTCTAGTTTGATTGGCTAGGTGGCTGTCCTGCCAGGACAGCCACCCTGCTGTGTGATTGACAGCCATGCTGTGTGAATGTAGGAAAACTGCCTAAAAGCAGGTCTCTGGGACTTGGAAGGCATAGTCGCCACTGTAACGAGAGAACCGACGAGGAGCTGAAGGAAGACGACAGCTGAAACTAATGGACATCCCGGTGAAGCCCTGCTGCAGGTCTGAATCACCCAAAACTCTGACAACAGTGAAGACCAACCAGCTCACAAAGCCCCTGGACCTCCTCTTCAGCCTGGTCGAATTTACTGTGCTACAGGAAACCGGATAGCCAGTGAGAGAGAGAGTCTATTTGTGCTTTTAAGGAGTGCACCTTTTATTTGTCACTTTGCTCTGCTGCTGGTTTCTTCCCTGGGCAGCGCAGGACCCTCCAGTCTTCCTCCTTCTTGTCAGTTCGACAGTCGCTTCAGAAACCATGAGCCTGCAGGAACTTCCAGGACCTACCGCCTCAGCTACAGCATTCTTCTTCATATAAGGTACTGTTCAAATCGGGTGATTCGTTCTGTCCAACCGCAGTGAAAGTGTTTGAAATCTTTCACCTCTCCGAAGGCTTGTCATTCTCTACTCTTTTAAATAACTTTTCCTCCGACCAACTTCATTTTTAACTCTTGGCAAAGATTTAACCGCAAACTACTCTGAAGTGTGTGATCCTCTGCAAACACTCTGAACCATTAACATTGTCCCAGGCCTATTGATTTGAATCCTATTTATAGTAAGCCTTTTCTAGATTGCCCTGCCTATTACTTGTTGGTGTTGTTGATTTTTGATAACCTTGTGCTTTCCCTCCCTTTTAAATTGCTGGAGTGCCATTTTGCTCACACTTCAATTTGAGCTTAACTTGTCTAGAATTGATTGGGTGTTGTGTAGTGTATTAAGATTGTGATTTTCTGCTGCTTTACACTACCCACTAATCATAACCAGATTCAGGTTTCCTAAATAGAAGTGCATCTTGATTTTTGACCATTTTCTGAAATGTCATTAATATTTGCAGATTCCTTTTCATGGCAATGTGGTTCATATAAGGGAACATTTTCCGGATCTTCAAGATATTGGTAGAACTTCCCAATTATCAGGTCTTCTTTCTGTGTTGTAATTATCTTTTGATCAGGAGCATCTCTACACCACTAAATAGTAGGGGGCTTGCTGTCTGCTTGAATTTGGGATTGAGTTACTACAGTTATTTGTATTTCTTCACATTTCAGGGGTTTGTTGACACACAGCATAGCTCTGGCATTGGTGTTCACTAAGTGCTCAACAAATCCATTTTGAACAGAATCTCAATCAGTTATAATTACTAGTTCCTCGAGTTGATTACTTTCGGCAGTAAGGAAAACTTGATATATGGTCATCAATTCCACCACCTGACTACTCCTGTAACCAACTATATAGCTGGCTGAGAGTCAGGGGTGTCATTCACCCAAGCATTCCCAATACCAGTTACTAACTCCTTTTAATAATTTTCTTTAACATTGTAGAAACATCCATCAACATAAACTATGGAAATCCCTTGACAGGTGTTTTCTTCATTCACCCAATGAGGAGAAGGTAGAATGCATTCATGTAATTGGCTGTTCTAAGTTCTTCCTCCCCCAACCAATTATCTTGGACACAGTCATGTATGTTAGGTAATCATTGTAGTAGTAGTAGTAGTAGTAGTAGTAGCAGTAGTAGTAGTAGTAGTAGTAGTAGTAGTAGTAGTAGTAGTTTTTCGTTTGTTAAGTGCCTTTATCCCATTGGTATGGCCTTAAAGCACTTGTAGGGGGAACGCCCTCGGAGGACCGAAGTCCAAGGTATGGGAACATTGTAAGAAAAGTTATAACGCGTGCGTCCATTCGGACAAAATAATTTGGGTGGGATGGCTGCCCCAACTAGCTACTCATGTTTATGAGGCATGTGTATGGGTGTTGTGAGGTGGTCAGGAGAATGTGTGAGTGCAGTAGATTCAGTATGTGTCATTATGTGTCCAGCTAGACCAAATTTTTGTTGGGGATGTGTTGCATTCTGATGGCAAAGATATTGGGCCTCATTACACGGAAGGCGGTAATGGTTAACGGTCACTGTTAATGGTAACAGTGACCGTTAACCATTACCGTCTCATTACGAGGTCCCTTAGCGGGTTGGTGCTTTAACGCCTGCTTTTTGTATGAGTTAAAAACCAACCCGCTAAGGGACATTGGTGCTAATTACGGCACAGCAAAATTGCGCTGCCGTAATTAGCACCTTCCCCATTCCCATTATGCCCTATGGGGCAAAAATGGGAATGGGGAAGGGCAGTGGTGGAAGGGGGAATTACCGCCCCGCCAACCTTAGAATGGGGCGGTAATTCCCCTTTCCACCAAGGCGGTGCCGGTATTTTACTGGCATGGACCAAGGTGCTAATAGCACCTTGGTCCTCCGCTTCCGTGTAATGAGGCCCGTTGTGTTTTGTGTTTTAGTTTCATGTGCGAAGGCGAATGCATGAGGATGGGTGGCCATGACAGCGGCTACAATGGATCATAATACTTAAACTAGAGATTCAAAAGAATTACTATGACTAAAATTCCTCTAGATTGAAAACATTTGCTATTCCTGAAATGCAACTGGATTCAACTAAAGTTCATCTAGATTCAGAACATTTGCTGTTCCTAAAAAGCAGCTAGATTCAAAACATTGGTACACCTAAAATGCAACAGGATTCCAAGCATTTACCATACCTGAAAAGTAGCTAGGTTCAAAAACAATGACTGCTCCCAAAAGGCAAAAACAAAAGTATTGCAACCCTCATAAAATCTTATAATTGTAGTATATTGCCTATCTTCACAATTCGTCTCTGAGCAATGCCATGGTTACCAGTGTTTCTGTGCGCTAAAACTGGATACCCTAAAAAGTGCAATATATTGGTTATCTTTACAAATAATCTACATGCAATACATTGGCAATCCTCAAATCTTCTAAGTGCAATACATTGTCTATCTTTGCAATACATCCAAGTGCCATAAATAGGCTGTCCTTAAAATCCTCTATGTGCGATACTCTTCATGAGTCATCCGAGTACATTGTATTTACTATCCTCATAAAATCACATTGGCTATCTTCACAGTTCATTTAGGTGAAACACATTGGCTATCCTCAGAATCTTCTAAATGCAATACATTGGTTATCTTCACAGCTCATCTAGGTGCAACACATTGACTGCTATCAGAATCTTCTATTTGCAATATGTTGGCTATGTTCACAACCTAAGTGCAATATAATGCCTATCCTCAAAATATTATAATTGTAATACATTGGTTACCCTAATAAATCTTCCAAGTGCAATACAAAGGGTATCTATGCAATTTGTCTAAGTGCAATACATGGGCTATCTTCAGAGTTCAACTAGGTGCAAGGCATTGGCCACCCTCAGAATTGTCTAAGTGCAGTTCACTGGCTACCCTCAGAATCTTCTAAGTGCAATACATCTTCACAATTTGTCTAAGTGCAATGCAATGGTTACACTCAAGAATCATCTGTGTGCCATACATTGTCTACCCCCTAAAAAGTCTCCTCAGTGCAATATATTGGCTATCTTCACATTTCATCTGGGTGCAGTACATTTTCTACCCTCATAGAAACTTCTAAGTGCAATACATTGGCTATCTTCACAATTCGTCTAAGTGCCAAACAATTGTTCCCTTCTAAAATCGTCTGTGTGCCATACATTGGCTACCCTCTAAAATATCTTCTAAGTGCTATGTAAGGGCTATCTTCACAATTCATCTAAGCACTGTGTGTGTGCTACCTTTGACAGGTCTTTGAGTGCAATACCGTTCCTACCCTCAAAGATTCATCTAAGTGCTTCAAAATACTACAAACGTGCACTGAATTCAAACAGTGGTTATTGTCTAGATGAGTGCCTAAGGTCATATCCTCTAGCTATGCACCTAACATTCGTTACAGTGAGTATACTTTAAAACGTGTACCAAATTTCAAGGCTCCTAGCTTCCACTATGGCATTAATATTACATAAAGGAAACACCGTTGTCTCTTACCTGAAGGTTGCTGCACACAGTTTTGGGCTTCATCGGGGCACCTTGGGTGAGCAAGGCAAACAGGGGATCAGGGGATGCAAGATGTCCTAGGGAGCTTGCCTTTGCCTCTGGTCCTTTGCTGGCTGCCTGCGCAAGGCTGCCATAGGAAGGACATCAAATTAGGACACTTCATTGTGTCATCTGATTTCTGCAGGTTAACCCTACATTGAATGAATCCAGGAAGTGAAGATATTCCCAGACCATTTTGGGTCACTCTTCATATGGGTGAACAGAGGTCTTTACTATGATGTGTTCCCCACGTATCAAAAGACAGTAGTTTTTCAATGCCCATACCATTGACAGGTGTGCTCTTTTGCATTAATTGAATTTAATATCAACAGTCAAAAAGCTTTTTCTCATGTAGGAGATCACTTCATTAACTTTTGTGAGCATCTGATATAGAACCGCAGTCAAACAATTACCATTGAAATCGATTAGTTTTTTTAATATTATAAGACAATTGCAGAGCTTGGGATACACTTATTTTCAACTATTTCACATCCTCGGTTTGATAATCCCTCACTCCCATTTCATCCCAGCCTTTAATAGATGGACTAAGGTCTGAGTGATCTCTGTATAATTCTCTATACATATATGGCTGTGGTTTAGACTTCTAAATGTACATAGACCTGCCCAACCCATAAAGGTGCTTCAATTGCAGTAGAAACTCAACCTTCTTTTTCTGAGGATTAAGATCCTTGGGTGTAAATTCATGCCCTAGAAGGTGAACTTTCATTCAGCACCTTTGCACTTTTTGAAAGGATCATTTGGCATTAGCACTTTTTAGTTGGGTCAACAGCTGGCATATCTCCAACAGGTTTTATTTGAATGTTTTACTTTTTCTTAGTAGATCATCTACATAGAGCAAATCCCCTCATTCTGTAAAGTTAGGCATGGCTTTAAATAGGGATATATTAAACTAATTTCCACCATTAATCTACCCGAACAGAGCTCTTATCCAGGCATAAATTCATCAGCAAACAACTGATACTTATATATTGGTGTTCACGGCGTACCAAGATAGTTCAGTATCCATTTGTCAAATCGAGAACAATGTATACTTTAGAACTATGGCTGATCAATATGAAGGAATGGTTACATTAACATGTGTACTCTCAAATATATGCATGTCATAATGAGCTACATATTACAGCATTTACACACTCGCTGTGGGTCACTCTGCACACATTTGTCATCATGACCCTATGTCCATCAATACACACTGACCCTTGAAAACAAGGACATGGCATTGCTACAACATAGGAACAAAACCATCTGCTCTGGCTACATTGCACTTTATAAAGCTGCCATAGATTCAGGGGGAACAACACACTCTGAACAGTTAACACAACAGCCCTCCTTTCTGGGAGGAATTTTCAAATGTGTATTCTGTGAGGGTGTAGGACAACGGTTACAGACACACAGCACTAGGTAGTGCAGACATTCATTGGGATACAAATATGTTGGAGGAGGAATCTCTTGTCCATGCATTCTGGAAGGCAATCATACAGCATCCTATGCATTGCACACCAGTTGTTGGCAATGTATGCAAGTGTTTCAATTTGATTTTTGAATGCTCACCTTGTTCTTATGCAGTAGTATCCTATCACTTAGTGCTGATTATTGCAACATTGTGAATCATCACTGACAGTGTCTACTAAAAGGGTCATGCTGCTCTCCATGGCTGGCTTTGCCTATGTCACTGACAAGGCCTCATTGTTTGGTGACATTCTCTATTATGCACAGTTTTACATCCGTCCAGCATTTGCGTCATGAGGGTCTGGTGGCCAACACCCATGGCATTTGGATTAGTAATATGCTGTGTTTGGAACACTTTCCTAATTGCAATGGTGAACATATACCCTGGAAGACGGTGTCCTCGTGTTCTGACATGTAGTCAACGATAAGGTCCACATTCGCAGCAGTGAAGCTCTTAAGTTTTTTTCATATAACACCCTGGCCACCCTGCTCATCCATAGAGGTACTTTTCCCGGATCTATGCTCTGTGTTTCCATTCACAAACATTTAACAGTTCACAGATGGTTGTCGGGAGGATGCTGCTTGCTTGGGTGGTTTTTGGAGTAAATAAATGAATTTCAGATACATTTGATTCAATGCAGAAATGTTCCCACTAAGTGATGCATGTGATAATATTTTAATATTAAAGATGTGAATTGGACATATGTGCGTGAGACATGCACATCATGTCTGATGTCGCAGTAAATACCTAGTTTTTTCCATATGTATTTGCACACCTTTTAATTTGTGCTGTCTTAAAAACTGTGCTCTCTTAGATATTTGTTGGTGAATTGTCACATAGGTTTTAAGATCAAAAGATCAGAACAGACAGTAAACCAAATTTCAAAGTATTGTATTATGTTATATTTACACTGTGGTGGCGAAACATGTAAGGTGAAGTAAAGTACAACTAAATTATCTGGAATATTTAAATCATCTAAGTTAAGGAAGCTTCAAATTGAACTAAAAACCATAAATATCCTGAAAGTTAGGATGGCACACATTATTGTCTGGTGCAGATTTAAGAGGGGCTCCTGGCCACTTCTCTATCTTAATTTAGGATTTGGGATTTTGAGCACCCTTCTATGGTGGCATCTAAGGTCAATGAATTTCTAAGTGCTCTTTTTTTATCTCCCCTCTGGATTCCTAAGGACCATAAACCAGCACAAGAATTTGGAAGCGTCTTACCTTTCTCCCTCTTCCAGTTTTCCAATTCTGTCTTCCTCTCCCTATGGCCCATTGCTCTTTGTTTAGGTGTTCCTCTGTAAGTTATTTGTGTTCCTAGTTTAAGGAAAGCAAGGGTGTGCCAAAACCCAAGCCTGAATGTGAGCCAGTCCAGGTCAGCAGAATAGGAATTTGGCCAACTGCTCTCATGTCTCAATCCTGGATCCAAATCTTTGAGGTTAGGCTCACTGAGGTCTGCTCTTCTGTTAGATTGCTTCCTCTTCTCACCCTGCCTTCTAACTTTGGTTCAATCTCTTCAGAGGGCGTTCTGTTTTTCCTCTTGTGTTCTCCCTCTCGCTCTCACTCTCTATCTCTCTAATTTCTGAAGAATTGCATACTCCTATTTCCCTCTATAGACTCCAACTCCCCACTACTTTATCAACTGCTGAACCATAACTCTGCCTCACCCCTTAAGCTCTTTATCATTTTGTTTATACCTCAGGTCTCTGTAACCCTCCTTTACCTCTCTACTCACACTCTTACTCTGATCCTCCCTTTGGGCATATTATGTCTCACAACTCCCACCTTCTTTACCCTGCAGGGGGCTTTTCTTTGATGTATATTTTTTAGTTCATCTTGTTCACCCCTCTGGGTGTGGCTCTTTTCACTTCTAGCGGTCTCACTCTCAACTTCTTCACATCTTTGGATACCTAATTCTAACTTATGGGTCACAACTCCATTCATCTGTCCTTGGAGCACCATCCACACCCATGTGGACACCTGCCTCCTCCTTTCTACTTCTAAGTTCTACTTATTCCCCCCCTCTGGTCAACTGTTTTGCACCTCCATCCACCAACCTCCATTCCTCTACTGTTATATACTAGCTGGCCAATACTTGCTCCACTGAATAACTGACTTAGTCCTTTGGCTTATATAGGGCAATACTCCCTTTCCTTAGGGTTGGGCTCCCTCTTACTGTCTGCACCTGTACCATGTGTTTGTGGAGTATCTGTGGTTGATTGTGGGTAATTGCTAAATCTGAGATGTATTCAACACCTGTGATAGAACCAATCCTTCAAAGGCCGGACCACATTCTTGGAAGTGATTGTGCTACACGTGAGACTGCTGTTACATTGCAGGGTTTGTGTTTGTTACATTCAATGTCTGTAGATGTTAGTATCCATGAACTTCCCAAGCTCACAAAGAGGCATTCAGTAGAAATCATTGACTGTATCTTAGACTCACATGAGGTCTCCCTCTGTGGTAGGACGTTTTTCTTGTGTAAGACTCCGTAGCCCACACAGTTCCCTGGAGCGAGAGCCATGGTACATTTCTAGCTGAATCTCCAACGCCCATGATGCATCTAGGCAAGTCACAGAGAATGTGTGCATCTTCTTTCATGGTCTGCTCAAGTCCATGGAATGAGTGCCACGGGAGAAATCTGACTGCATCCATGGCTTGAAGGCAGGGCCCTGGTAAATTACATTGAAAAATGGTGCGTACTTCCACTCCCTAAACAGTCTTTATGAGTGAGTACTGTACGACATAGGGACCTACCTAGATTCAAAGTGTGTGCTTGCAACTGATATTCTGCACAAAATGTTTCCTTGATACATGATCCTGTGATTTCTTTTATTTCCAATATTCACCTGAGGCAATGAACCTTTTTGGCCACCTCTGACTGTCTCCCGCATTCTATTTTAGGCAACTCAATCCTTAGCTTCGGGAGATACTGCCCCACCTTTGTCCCCCCCATTAGAAGTCCTCAGACCGAGGCAGATGACTTTGTCAGGGAAATTCATGTGTCACATTAAAATGCATGAAGGCACATGCACAATCACGCATCTCATTGCGATATAAACGTTTTTGATAATCTGCCCCATTGTCTTAAAAGGATTGCCAGGTAGTACATGGAATTTACTACTGAATGTATTCATGTTCTTAGATATTGTTTGTAAATCATGTTGCAGAGTGTTTTCAGAGTGTTGGAAACTGCAGGAGTACCCTGTTACACTGACTGTGCCCATAGAGTCTGTCTTTGCTCTCTATTGAACTCCCCATTCCTTTAAAACACCCACTCCGGACATGGAGCATCACAGAATGTTTGCAGAGTGTTGGAGACTGCAGGAGTATCCGTTACAGTGGCTGTGCCCAAAGAGTGTGCCTATGCTCACTATTGAACTTTCCATTCCTTTAAAACACCCATTCTATCGCGGAGCATCACAGAGTGTTTGCAGAGTGTTGGAGACTGCAAGAGTATCCCGTTACAGTGGCTGTGCCCAAAGAGTTTGCCTTTGCTCTCTATTGAACTCTCTATTCCTTTAAAACACCCACTCTGGACATGGAGCATCGCAGAATGTTTGCAGAGTGTTCGCGTGAGAGCCCACGAGCCGAAAGAAGAGAGCAACGAAGTGGAGATCCATGGAGCCAGAACAGGACCAGAGAGGCCCACAACGTACCCAGAGGCAGGTACGTTTAAACGCAAATCCTTCTGTCTCTGAGTTTTCCCCTGGCTCAGTTGAAAACCAGGGGCCCCATATGCACAGCCCCTCCTCACACAACCATAGTGGCATATTCCATACAAACAGCTCTAGCCCCCAAGCGGGTAATATCAGAGCCCACATAGTCTGTAAATCACCGTCCCGGATCACGCGGGATAAAACACAGGATGGTCCGGTCTCCTTAAACAGACCGGATGAAGTAGGAACACCCCACAAAAGAAGTTGGATGTTATGCTCACCTGGTCTTTGCGGAGGCGTTGGGGCACGGTTGCAGCCCTCCCGGGGGTGAGGTCACTTGGGTCCGACTTCGCCCTCTGCGCTTATGTGGTGACTGGTGGTAACAGGTGATGCTACTCGGGACTGCTCATGAATGGATAATCGGGGGCGTGAGTATGTCAGCCTGTGCGCCTGATCCCCTTCCAGACCCCTTCTCCCAAACCATGGTACCCGTGGGATGCTCTGTCCCTGGAAAACCCACCTGTTGATTAGTTTTGGCGAGCACTCTGTCCTGCTGCTTCTGGCAGGGGCGCTTGTATGATCTGGACCGAGTTTCTTCACTGGTCCCTTGTATGTGGTAGTCCAGTCCTGCTGCCACTAAACCACTATACTTCAGGTAAGTGTTCCTGTTTGCCTTTGTATTTCCTCATCTGTTTTTGTTGTATTGTAAAGTTTGTTGTCTTGTATTGGTGTCCGTTCCACTTTTGATGTTTGCTCTTTTGCTTTCTTCCCTTGCAGGTGATGTTGCCGGCCCGGCAGAGGCTGGGGAGCTCGAGGTGGCAGCCGGAGGGAATGAGGAACAAAGCTGCAGTGGTACAGTAGCTGGTAAGTTGTTAACTAGGGGGCGTGCGGGGTTCAAATGCGGCGCGGCCCTAGGACGGATGTTCTAACCTTGTATTTTTTCTTCTTCATAGTGTCCGAGTTCGTGGATGCGGTGTGCGGTGATGCGGCGTCGGGATCAAGATCACTGGATGTCAGGAGATGAGTCTGCAGATGAAGTGATGAAGCACCAGTTTCCTGGAGGTGAGTATGCAGGAGAACACCTGGTAAAGGTAAGTAAACTGGTCCAAGCGGCGGTGAGCATCACATTGCACGCAAATGCACAGTAACGCGAAGCACTGGCCTAAAGGATGGAGCAGCTTTTATAGCTGAGCTTCTGAAGCCACACCCACCAGGTTCAGCCTGCCTGCCACACCCTGACATACCCGATGAGTCAGCACATGAAGACCAGGCCTAGGGAGCCACACCCGATGAGTCAGAACATGAGGATGTATCAGCTCTTGGGAAGTTCTTGTAAAATAAAAGCACTCCTGCACTGAAATAAAGTGTTCCTGCTCACATCTCTATATGAGCCTGGAGCCAAAGGCGCCAGGACTGAGTCTAGCCAGGGCCCCTATGTTTATGGGTCCCAAAGGGACATAAGTGAGTCAAGTGACCCATTGCCCCCATCATTAGATGGTGTGGTCTTTGTGTTCTGGGGCCTGTGGCCATGACACCGGGATGCCTGAAAGACTGGCGGTCTCAAGCACCAAATGATCCACTCCCGGCAAACGGCTGGTCAACTATGTCAAGAACTGCATAACAACGGTGCTTCTGCCAAGAAGCCAACCATTTCCAGCGGCAAGTCGAATAATGAACAAACAGTGGCCCCGCTTTTTAAAAAGAGAAGCCACTCAATCTCCAATCTGGGGAAATTAAAATGGCACTTCAAACCGCCTGTTTCACATGTTTACGCCCTCCGCCAGTTTACCCAAATGAAAAGGACACCTCTGTGATGTCAGACCGCTATAGAGTGCTGACCTCAACCCAGGAATTGACCGGGGCACCTGGCAAACTCTGGGGTGACCCCTCAGCGAAGATATATTGAGTAGCAGAATGTTCTCAAGCCCAAATAAATTGCTGCCACTTCCTTCGTTGGTGGACACGACAGAAATATATCTGAGTAACACCTCCATAGACCCGCAACAAGTCGTGGTCTCTAATTTGGACATAGAAGGTATAAACAAAAACATTCCTCTCGTACCATCTGATCCGCTATTAGAAAAGGAAACAGCAAGTGCCCAGTCATTAAAGTCTAAAACAGACGCTTAACTCCACAATGGTAATCCATCAGAGAGTCCCGAGAACTATTTCAGAGCCTGCGTGAACTCAGAGTTGCATTCAGCTAATCGCTCCACAGAGCTGGACTCCCAAACCCCAAAACACAGACCCCATGCAGGGCCTGCCTCAGGGCAGACAATGAGTGAAGAAGCCCCCCGTCAGATTGACTGTAAAAGAGGCCATGGGGGTTTTGTGCGGCCATTCGGGATCCTGCCTCAACAAGAGAACATTGTCCAAATATGTTGAAGATAGTTAATTACAGGCAGCCCGCATTACAAAAGAAATTGCACAATTGGCACTACGCGTACATTGAGATCCAATTCCTAGGATGGGGAAACACCTCAACAGAGACCTTAGAGAAGACATTGAAGAGGCACACCGAATACCTGCAAAAAAATGAAGACTTTGGAAATGCATGAATCTAAACACACAGGCAAGCACCTTAAAAGACAGGTCTGAACATGGAGAGCGGTCCATCTTTATGCACATTGAAGTGTTGGAGGTGCTGCGCAGGATAGAATCAACCAGCGAAGTAGTCTCCTCAGAAATAGAGTCCACTGAAATCTCCGATCTGGAACAGGAGCCCCACATGACAACTAAACAGAACGAGCAGCTTAGGTCAAAAAATCAGAGGCAAGTGCTAGAGGACCCAGTTTGCCAGCCCATTTGGGCAACAAACCTTCAAGCCTCAATTCCCTCAGTAGTCACCATAAGCCTAGAACCCTATTATAAATTATATGAGAATCGGAATGAAAATTACAAGGACCAATCAACTCTAATTGCATTGATGTACTCAAAGATGATTTATGTGGAATCCATTATATAATCCATCAGGGAGAAGAAAGGAAGATAAAATGAGATGGAGGGTGCCATCCTAAAATCATTGATTGATCTGCTGCAAGACACCAAAACAGATAAGCATATTTTTTTGGAGGGAGTTAGAGAAATTGCCTTCTGGTCTAAATCATAAAAGACTCCACAAGAAGACCCATATATTCATTTAAACGAGGAGGGAGAGAGAGGAAAATAATTTTGCACCACCTCCCCAGGATCACCAGCGATGTGAAGAGTAATGGCGGGGGCTGTTTTGATACTGACCATGAGAGTATTATGAAAGAAGTGGACCAGGATAAATGCCCATCAGAAGGCGCTCAAACGAAGACAAGCATGATAGCAGCAGTCAAAGCAGCAAGGGTTCCAATACAAAATGACTGCGAAAAACTTGATAACATGCAGAAATTTAAAACTGTGATGAATAGTGAACTTCACAATCCGAATAACTGCAGCAGAAATCTATTCTCCATTTTTGACGAAGTCAGAACCAAAGGAACTGGTGGTATCATAAGCAAACCAAGGAAACAAGCAAAGAAATCTAGAATTGTGAAAAAAAACAATGCAGGGAAAGCACTGTGGCACACAAAGTTTCTTGAGAAACCCAAAGGCACAAACCACAGAAAAATTTGCCTGAAGTGACACAAAAAGAGAAAATGCAGGTCTGCTAGGGCAGAAGGGAGCAAATATGCAGCCTGAGACTTCCCTTAAAGGCATGGCCTAGTCACGTTTTTTATTGTCCCTACGGGTCGGCCATGTTTTTTTAAGCCTAAGTGGCTCGATTTTATAAAACTTTCCTATGGACCTTACCCTAGTTTTCGTCCATTAAACGCATGCGAAAAACAAGCACCAGTGCGCCGCCATTTTCTGATAATCCTATCACTTGCCGCATCGCCCTGGCTGACCTGCTTCTGCGGCACTAAATCAATTCCCCCGCCCCTGAGCCTGTCATTATCCAAACATTCATATTCCCCGCCTCTCTCTGTGACGTCACTGTGCTGCGTAGGCAAACGCGCCCAGTCGTCTTCTACGCGACTCCACACAGAACCCGGAAACCAACACAGACCATCTCACAACACAGCGCGCCACAATTCGGAATATGAAACTGTACTTTAAAATCAAACAGCAACACGGTACATTTGGTAAAGTACATTTATTTTACATTAAATGTTTAGAGAATATTCAGCAATTGCCATATGAACTCCGAAAGCCATTTATTTTCTTTTATCTGTATCCGCCATGGTACACAGGGTGTTGCTTTTTGTTAAAAGAAGCACTTTGGAAGCACGGTGAACCGCAAGGCTGTCCAATAAGTAGGTACCAGTCCATCGTAAAGGTTGATATGTTGCTTCTAGCCACTAGTACAGCGTAAGGGCATGTGGGCCCTTGGCGATCGTCCCATAAAATTGTCAGTGTGCTCCAGTTGTTCACACGAAGCTGCAGGTGTCTACTGTAAAAGCCATCTGCTGGTGTCTCAAACTGATGGCAGTAGCAGAAGGGGAGCAAATACCTGTTATGAAAACAAAAAAATTATAATTAGTCTCGCCAGCCGATCTTCATTAATATTACTTATTTTATTTATTACAGCCGATCAGAAACTATTTGCTTGCAAGGATAGTTCAATGGAGTATGTTCGGCTCTAAAATCAATGCGAAAAGTAACGAAATAAATCGAGGCCAACACACAATGATAAACGACAGTTAGGGCCTCATTACACGGATGGCGGTAGGGATTTACCGGTACCGGTAAAATACTGGTACCGGTAAATCCCTACCGCCTTACTACGAGGTCCCTTTGCGGGTTGGGGGATTTAACGCCTGCTTTTAGCAGGCGTTAAAATCCAACCCGCTAAGGGACCTCGGAGCTAATTACGGCACCGCAAAATTGTGGTGCCGTAATTAGCGCCTTCCCCATTCCCATAGAGCCCTATGGGGCAGAAATGGGAATGGGGAAGGGTAGTGGCGGAAAGGGGATTTACCGCCCCTCCAACCTTGGAATGGGGCGGTAAATCCCCTTTCCGCCAAGGCGGTGCCGGTATTTTACCGGCATGAGCCATGGCACTAATAGCGCCATGGCTCACCGCCTACCGGGTAATGAGGCCCTTAGTCTACATGCATGAGGAATGATATGATATATGATATGGCATTTGTAACGCGCCTAAACTCAAGTCTTTCTAGGCGCGACGAGGCAGGTGGGGAACAAGGGCAGACAGACAACGATCCTACTAGGCCAGGTGTCTTTCTGATCGCGCATGGGGAAGTGGGGAGAGGAGGGGAGCTGTACATGGTTAGTTGAATACAAATTAAATAATAGGGCCAGCTGGTGGCAAGTGCAAGGTAAATGCCGGGAGAAGGGGCTGAAGGATACAGAGACAGTCCTGTAGTGCAGGTAGGCAGTGCAGGGAAAAGTGGCTGGGCCAAGGACCGAGATCGGTGAGACCAGTGGACCTGCATGCCCATGTACCCACTACGAACACGTTTTCCTTGCTTTTCCTAGCTCTTCATTCATTCATTTATTCATGCATCTATTCATTAAATCTTCATTCCGGTATAAAAGCGTGTAAAGATTTACTTACATTATATTTGAAATTTCCATTGTGTCTCTTCGTAATGCAGTCTGTAAAACGGACCGTGCTCTTCACAACTATTTTTTCGTATACTGAACTAAAATGAAACTCGGTCTAGTTTCTGAATTTTCTGCCTTATCGTCTCTTACGTTATTGCGCACCCCCTTCAAATGTAGTTCTTTCGGCATGGTCCCTGTCTCAAGGTCAAAAAACAATAGACCCTTATACTTCCAGTGCGACTTGTGGGCCTCATCTGGGCGTGATCTGAAAATCAAAGCCGCTGTCCTTCGCATTCTTTATTTGCAACATCACGCAGTATAGGCATCTGTGAGAACTTGAAGTTTAGAATCCGTCTATGTAGTGCGCCTCAATGTGCAAATGCGAACTGGCTTCTCTCCCAAATGCCACGGCCCGCTTGGCTGGCGCGTTCTAAGTGCCCCAATTTTGTCCCCGTTGTCTGCGAGCTTTGCAGCCCAAATTGAGACATTTAATTTTTGGCAGAAGGTCAGGTAAAGTATAAAGTACCACAGCAGATGAGTTAAAAGTGAGATTTATTGTTTGTTTGTTTGATTTATTATTTGCAATACGCAAGCCTCCCCTCCGTTAACAGTGCGTAGCATTTACATTTACATGAGATGAGACATGAGAAAAATATATACATACACATATATGAGGTGAATAGAGAGAATTCAAAGAGGACACCCAGCTTGTTCGCCACCCATGATGGTGAAGGTAGGGGTTAGGGTTACAGGTACACTGTACAATAACATTTATTTACAAAAAAGACAATCGTATTGCAATTATTTAAACCGGGATTTGTACTTCACAACCAGCTGTGCTTCGGGTGGGCATGGCACAGTCGCAATATTCGGTGGCAATGGATCACTGCTCTGCACAGAAACGTCCAAAATTCCATATCTGTGCTTCTCTAACACAGCAACAATAAGGGCTTTCACAAAGTCGAACTGCATTTCATCATAGACTGGTTTGATCACCCATTGCTTACTTCATTTTGAAAACACCTTAGTGTAGCGAGGCATCCTTACTTTACCCCTAGTCCTAGATTGTTCACGTCCGACATTGCTGTTATGGGCCAAGACCGCTAGTAGAGTGCGATGTTTCATGCCCCGAAAGCTAAAATGCAAGCGTTTTGGCCTGTACTTTAGGCACATATTGTGGAACACCTCCAAATCTCCTGTGTGACAGAATTCTGTCA
The DNA here is from genome assembly GCF_040938575.1 of Ambystoma mexicanum. NCBI lineage: Eukaryota > Metazoa > Chordata > Amphibia > Caudata > Ambystomatidae > Ambystoma > Ambystoma mexicanum. The sequence continues at coordinate 1,173,198,902 of NC_090930.1, read as the reverse complement.
GTCCTCTCAAATCTCTTGATAGAGTTTTTCGAAAACAATCTTCTCAATGGCTTTGTGTGTTGGTGAAGATGGAATCAACCACTTCTTCTTCCGTGCCTCCTCTGGGGACAAAGGGCCATGTTCACATTGGTGGAAATGTTGATTTGCTGTCCAGCGGTGAACTTTGGTACAGTGGTGCATCAGTGACCGCCATTTTTCAAGTAGTATTTCCACTGACCCTTCACAAGTTTTTGAGCTCCACCAAAGATGGTTGATGATAGAATGGGACCACTGCAAAATACTTTCAAAACCTTTTTTTTTCCCTACAGCCGAGATTTTCTTATTGATTGATTAGCAAGATGCCATACGTCAAATTGATGTGTAATATGTGGGAACTGCTCTCTCATTGTCTTGGCAATTGAAACGTGTCTATCCGTGGCTATGAGGTCGATGTGCATTCCCCTTGATTGTAGATATTCCACTGATTTTATAAATCCTAGTTTCTCCATGGCCACTGACGATGTACATTGTGTTACCTGCACGACCACCGAACTCACAATTTTCTTACTATCCATGTCCTGAAAGTGATAGGTGCAGTACTTGGCAGAAAATCCAGGGCTGACGCACTGTCCATCGCCGGCTCGCCTGAATCGTTTGCCTTCGAATGTACTTGCTAGAGACAATTGTTCAATTTTCCAAGCATCACTAATGGCCGGAAACAGATAATCACGTTGGTATATGTAGTACAGCGCTTTAGAAATGAAATGGAGTCCCACAAACTGAAAGAAAGCCTGTAACATTCTAAAACTGGAGCCACTAAAAAGTGATGCAGCTGCACACAGTAGATTGCCTGCTGGCAGTTTCCCCAGCATCGGTTGTGCAGACCATGAGAACCTATGATTTAATCTACAGGCGGGATTTATTTTGACGTTACTGCCTTTTATTTGACGAGTCACATTAATCAATGGCTTCCCACATACTTTCCCTCTAATGGAATGCACACATTTCAGTATACTTATAATTTCCATCAAACAACTGTCGAATACAATGTAATGCTCTTTTTCATTAGACTGTCATCCTGCGTCAACGTTGTTTCGGCCTGTGACGTTGTGGAGATTTCAACACATTGGAAAGTAATATCGTTGATATCAAGTTCTGATGCGTCTATGGATGCTGCGGCTGGTTCATTCTCTGTCATTTCGACATCTATTACTTCAACATTGATGGGAGAACACAACAATGTCGACAGGTTTTTTGGTGGCAAATTTTTGGCGGGTGTAGATTGCGTGAATTGATCTGCAACTACTTCAGAGCTATCTTCAATACATTCAATAACATCTTCTTGTGGTGGTGCGGTCGCACTGTAGCTATGGTCCAATGCAACTTTGCTGTAGTCTCCAAACACAGTTAATTCATGCTCTGGCCATTGGACATGAGCATCTCGAGCCTGAACACGCCTCGCCTCAATTAATAGTTCCTCCATAGTGTACACGGTCTGGCAAGCAACATCTCTCATTCGCTTCACTGTCTGTGTATGTATAGTTCTGACACCCACGGGTAACTGGAGGAGAGATTGGAAAAGGGATGTTCAGTTTAAACACAAGATAAAGGGCCTCATTACAACTCAGGCGTTAAGGGTTAACGCCACCGTTAACCCTTAACGCCTGATTCTGATTTTAACGCCTGCTTTTAGCAGGCGTTAAAATCCATGGTGCTAACCTGCCATGGTGCTAATTACGCCACCGTAATTTACGGCAGCGTAATTAGTGCCTTCCCCACTCCCATTATGCCCTATGGGGCAAAAATGGGAATGGGGAAGGGAAAATGGGAAATGGGGATTTACCGCCCCACTCACCTTGGAATGGGGCGGTAAATCCGCCATCCACCATGGTGTAAACAGAGTTTACACCATGGTGGTAAAGTTGGTGCATTTAGCACCAAGGTTGTAATGAGGCCCAAAGTGTAGTCCAATTGACTGGAAAAAAACATAAAATAGTCCCCAGCACAAACATTTTTTTAAAGTTATGAACTGTTTGTAACTAACCTTTTTTTGTTTTTTTTTCTTTGCAACTTTTTTGACTCGACCTTCAACATCTGCACGCTGTAGCTCCGATTCGTTTCCGCATGTCCTCCCTTCCTCTTGCGCTGCAACGACTATATTTTCTGTATCCGCATAGACAGCACGGAATGAGGCTCCATCGTCTCCCTGAAACATAGTACTTTCATTACTATGTATCAAAATATTGTTAGCATAAAACACACGTGAGGACGAACACACTGGTACATCTCAAAAGCCAAACACGATTTAAACATTGTGTGCAACAATCAAACGACAAGTATTCAACCAGTGATGATCTATTTCGATGGAGCCGTCAGTATCCATACCTCTGGCTCTGCATGGAGTGCCATGAATGGTTGTATTGGAGCGGAGGCATCTGCATCTCCCTGAAACACAGTACTTGCATTAGTATGCTTTTCAATATTGGAAACACAACACACACTTGGGGTCGAAGGCACAGTTACATATAAAGAGATAACCACAAATGATGGATTGTACAAAAGAATCAAGGAAAATCTAAATATGATCACATTTCATCGACTTATTTCTCCGATTCCTTTACATCTGCATCATCTAACTTGGATGTTGTGATTGTAGTGGAAGCTTCATCGTCTCCCTGAAACACAGCACTTGCGTTAATAGGGAAGAAAGTATAGCAAATGGAATCACGTTATTTGATCACGCATGATGGAGCTGTCAGTATCCATACCTCGTGCTGCTGAAGAATATCTATGGATGTTGCAAATGTAGTGTGCGCTTCCGAAAGCTGTTGCGCCGATTCGTATACGCATGGTCCCGCTTCCACTTCCCCTGGAATTACTTGAATGTCAGGCTCTGCATCAAGTGCAGGGGTTGACGCTCCATCAACTGCCTGAAACATAGTACTTGCATTAGTGAGGATTACAATAGTGAAAACATAACACACACCTGGGGTCGACAGCACAGGTACATATCAACGGCTAACCACGAATGAAACATTGTGTAGAACAATCAAACGACAAGAATTCCAGCTCTGATGATGACGCTCGATGGAGCTGTCAGTATCCATACCTCCTGCTGGTGAAGAACATCTAGAAATGTTGTAGATGTGGCAGACGCTTCAGCATCTCCCTGAAAGACAGTACTTGCATTAGTATGGATAACACTAATTATAACTGAAAACAAACACCAGTGGATGATAACTAAGGTGTATATCAATTGGAAAGCACTAACCAAACATTTGGTAAAATAATTACACGATAAAATAAAACTATTACTTGACATGCATAAAACAAGTCTGTAGCGGATTAGCCTAGTAAGATTACCTGATACATGCTAGAAGTGGTTGATAACTGTGACCACGTCAAGGATGTAGAATGTTCTTGCTTCAGATTCAAGGGATAGTCAAGAAGTTGTAAAGGTAAATTAATGATTGATAATGAAATGCCAATATTAAAAATAGCCATGTAAGGCGACAGAATACTTGAAAAATGCTCAATACAGCACAGTTCCCTGTTCCCATATATATACATTGCGTATGTGGGTTATGAAATCGAAAAAGAATATATTGATAAATGTCATTATTCAAAAAACTATACACTCATATCAATATCGAAATTATTACAAGGGATAGAACACCTACAATATCAATTAATCCGTTCGGATACCTACACACTACCGCAAGGCCTAAAGCTAAATCCGGACACTTGACTCACCGGTGGCGGAATGTGGACGAATAGAGTGGGAATTGCGTTTTTGAGCAATTTCCGTTCGCCGTTTATTCTTCTTTGTTACCCAAGATGTTGTGTACATGTCCAAGGAAAAGTGCCGGCTGCAGATGCGGTATCGATCAACCCTCTTGTCCTGTAAGACTTGTTGGACTCTACTTTCCAGCTCATCAAGTGGATATCCGCAATGTCTGCCCCATTCTCTTATTCTATCAACAGTTTTCGGGAATACATGCATTGTAGTGCCTTCAGATTTCGCATGGGTCTTCGAAGGGCAACCGCTAATCGAACAGGCAGGCATTGTTGATAAATCTGAAAAGTAAATATCGACATTATTATACAATCTTCAAGAATAAAAATTTGATACAAAAGTAAATGAATCATACAATGATCAATGCAAGGTTTGTTTTGGTTGCAGGAACTATACCAGTTGATTATGTGCGGCTTAGTATTTGCATAAGTTGCAGAAATGTATAAATGATGTGACTAAAATCTGAACATGTGACTCGTCCCTTGGATGTTCTGTCTTGCACGAGAAAGAAACATGCATACATTATAGACTGGACCCCCGAAGGATGCAATTCGATGACAATAGACACAGATGAAAATAAATAGATCTATTGATAGCATAGCAATGGAAACTCAAGTCAATAGCAATGAGACCAATGAACATAGCACTATTGTGTACTCTACTCGCAAATAGATAGAAATTTAAAAATCTGCGAAATATGCCTAGGATACATGGCCTTACCTTGACCAACGAACAGTTGGATTCAGCAAGCAGAGCAGTATGTTGCAGGAGAATAGGTGAGTGGCCACAGGTAGCACACTGATGGGTTTGCTCTAAGCGGTCACAGAAGTTCACTGATAGCACGACGACGAGCAGATTAGCGTAGATCTCATTGGTTGCCAGGTAACACGTTCAGGAGTTGACTTGCAAAGCACAAAGATGTCCTCATGAGACATATCAAGTGGTTTATAAAGTATTAGAAACAGGGGTGTGTTTGTGAATGAATGACGTATGTATGTCGTGGTCTTAGGGGGGGCGGCCTGCTTCAAGGGGAGGCCTGGCTGGAGACACGGGGTCTGAGGAGGCCATGTGACCGATGGCCCCTTGGCGTGGGATACCTTTTGAAGTGTACATGCAGTTTGGCACCTTGGCCTTTCGTGCCCCTGACAGCCCCCCATGCCAGCATTCATCCCCGGGTGCGAACCGCCTTTGATAGAGGGGGGTGGGATGGATGGGCCTGGGGCATGCAGATAAGGCACAGGAAGACTGCTGAATGGAGACACACTTATGTGGATTGCAGGGGGGCGGCCTGCTTCAAGGGGAGGCCTGGCTGGAGACACGGGGTCTGAGGAGGCCATGTGACCGATGGCCCCTTGGCGTGGGATACCTTTTGAAGTGTACATGCAGTTTGGCACCTTGGCCTTTCGCGCCCCTGACAGCCCCCCATGCCAGCGCTCATCCCCGGGTGCGAACCGCCTTTGATAGAGGGGGGTGGGATGGATGGGCCTGGGGCGTGCAGATAAGGCACAGGAAGACTGCTGAATGGAGACACACTTATGTGGATTGCAGGGAGGCGGCCTGCTTCAAGGGGAGGCCTGGCTGGAAACGCGGGGTCTGAGGAGGCCATGTGACCAATGGCCCCTTGGTGTGGGATACCTTTTGAAGTGTACATGCATTTTGGCACCTTGGCCTTTCGCGCCCCTGACAGCCCCCCATGCCAGCGCTCATCTACTGGCGCGAACCACCTTTGATAGTATATCGTTGCTTATCAATAACAAATGCCACATACCGGAGATTCTTGTGAGCAGAGTGAGCAGAGACCCACACTTCAACCGGTGTATTATAGTGGTCAAGACCCTAAGGCCTGTATAATCCAATGGTAATTGTTAGTATAGATATATGTGTGACTTTTATAGAGACATAAACTACTGAAAGACTTTGAACAAGTGTTATTTAGTGCATGCATTATCGAGAATATGTTATGTTAGCTTAGATAGATAGTGACCACCCTGCTTCACAGCGACCAGACCTTCACCCATTCGGAGCACAGATGTCTGACGTCCATCCTTGAATGGAGACACACTTGATTCATTTAAAAAATCGAAACAACCGTTGTTAAAATATATGTGGTGTTTTATTTTGTATCTTATTTTCATGACACAAAAATGCAAGACTTTAAAGATTATACAGATCAGGTTGCAGCACAGCGAGAGAAAATCCCCTGTACTGACCGCTGTCACTCGGGAACGTTTCTCTAATGGCACGAACGGCACAGGCGGGTATCACTCTTCGAACGCGGTGTCCAAGCCTCCCGTGGAGCCACCATGTAAAGGAACGATAGGCCACCAGCATGTACCACCTGTGAAAAGGAATGAAACAAACTGTTTTTAAATGACCAAGATAAGTTTAATAAACGTTTGTTGTCAATGACAAACGTTTGTTGTCAATGTAACTAATGGCATTCTACATGGACAAATGCTATCTAGACAATGCACACTACTGAACGACTTACATGCGTTACAATGATATGTAGATGTAATTCTGGATATAGTAGAAGAACATGAAATAGGAGTGGCATGACAAGCAGAGTATACTTACTCGTTACTCAGATTACGACGAACAGTTGCGCGAAGTTCGTGCATAAGCACCATCTTTATCCTCAACACGGCCCGTGTGAGGCAGGCTGCCCTGAAGTCTGGCAGCTCGGTGATGCATTGCGGTCGTGGCTCGCCTTCCGAAATGTAGGCCAGGCATCCCGAGTTTTCTCGGCAGCAGCTGTTCTCCTCCTCGGTCGGCATTAGCTCACACCGATTGCATGTGCACCAGGTGGAGACGCCGTCCATGCGACTAGGCCCAGGCTCTTCATCTGTTGATTAGTCCTGCCAACTGCCGTCCGAATCCCCATCTTTTTCGCGTGCTTCCCTTTCCAGTAGTTCCTCCTCGGTATACTTGGGCTCGTACATGTAGGGCATTATTGTAGCCATTGTGTGGTAAACAAAGTAAAATAATTTACCGAGATGGTACAGGTGTTCACACGGGCTACAAGCGGCGAAGGTAGCTGACCAGAGCACAGAAACGAGTCACAGAATACTCAAAGTAACACAGAGAGAGGAATGGAATCGAAAATCTGCTGCTGTGTGTTGTGAAACGGTCTGTTTATACTTATTGAGGAAAGAGGCGTCCTGCCATTTCCATGGCGACACGTCATTAGCTGAAGCGCAGCGAATGTTGACACAAGACGTGCTTTGGCTTTGGGAAATGGGCGGTACGAGTCTGCTGGTGACAGGCTCAGGGGCGGGGATTTGATTTAGTGCCGCAAAAGCAGGTCAGCCAGGGCGATGTGGGAAATTATAGGATTATCACAAAATGGCAGCTCCCTGGTGCTTTCGCGTGCATTTAATGGATGAAAACTCGGGTAAGGTCCATAGGAAAGTTTTCTAAAATCGAGCCACTTAGGCTTAAAAAAACATGGCCGACCCGTAGGGACAATAACATTTTTTACTAGACCATGCCTTTAGGGACCAATTAACGAACATTCAACTAGAGGACCTGGAAGACAGTGTGAAGGATCTGAGTGACCTGTCAGTGTTTGAAGATGAAGACCTGTTCAAAAGGAGTAGTATTTAAGGGTAGTTCATGTTATAGCCTCCTAAGAGACAGAGCAACAAAGTCTCTCTACTTCCACTGAGTCTAAACACCCTCTCCCCCTTCCTAACCCTGTCAGAAAGAAGAGAAAAACTAAGGTCCCAAAAAAGACTCTGACAAATGCCCCCAAAACAGGCAATCATAATGAATTAACTACTTTCAAAGTCAAATTTCAATCATTTTTCTGCATGCCCAAAGAAGACTGGGTGGGAAAGACACAGTAAAAATCCAAGTGGACCGCAGAAGAGCAAACTCCAGTGGAGTGAGTAGAATGGACTTCGAATGAGATCAGAGATTACCAATCATCTTGGAAAGAATCCTAAAAGCAGCCGATGGTCTGATATTAAACAAATCTAATATAAAGACTCTACTACACCACACCTACTCTGCTACACCACATACCACAACTAAGAGTGGTCAACGCAGAAGACGTCAAGATCGTCGACTTTCTGGATGAAAGAGTTAACAACAAAGTAAACCTATGCTTGAGTTCTGTTGCCCTGACCTTGCTAATGCTTGACGCAAATAACAAACTTCGATCCTTGGGTTTTGATCTGAGTAGAAGAGAAAACACAAGGGAACGATCACAAGAGAAGATCGAAACAACCAACACCAAATTAAAGGAACCTAAGGGACACCATTTGGCTGGCAGGTGTCAGATACCTGGTAGGACCAGTTAAATTGAAAATGCACCTTCACCATTGACACATAAAGAAAAAATCACCCTGAGCCAGATCAAGATCATGGTACTAGGATGGGAGGTGGAGGAAAATCCACCAAAGTAAATGACCCATGACCAAACCAAAACCACACCATCACAAGAACAGCAATCTTGGTGTTGGCTGGGAGTGGCTCTAGCTGCAAAATCTCATGATTAGAGTCAGAAGAAAGGAAGTCTGAGAAACCAGGAAATCGGGAGTTGGAACACTCGAGGACATATGCATTTGTTTAATGAGTTGGTCCCAGTAATATCCAAATTTGACATATTAGGCATCCAGGACTGTTGGTTAAGAGAGAAACCGTTTTTAGAAGGTTATTCAGTGCACATGAACCCGGCCAAAAGAGGCAAAAAAACAGCAGACCATCTTCCGGCCTCCTAGAATTGATTAGAAACAGACTTAGGGCCTCATTCCGAGTTGGGCTGTAGGGGATACCGGGCACCGGTAAGGAGACCGGTGCCAGTAATCCCCTAGTGCCCAATTCTGAGGTCCCTTAGCGGGAACCATAAGGGACATGTGGTCGGACCATTGCAGGTACTGCTAAGGGACCAGGGCGCAAATAACGGGCTTGCCATTCGCGAGCCCGTTATGTGCACCCTCCCCATTCTCATTGAGCCCTTTGGGGGCTCAAATGGGAATCGGGAATGGTTTGTGCAATAGGGAGTTACCGGTCCCGCCAGGGTCGGACTAGACCGGTAAGTCCCCATTGCACAACACCGGACACGGGCACGGTATTGGAGGCAGCCATGGAGCTAGTAGCTCCATGGCTGCCTCCAATCTCGTAATGACCCCCTTAATCTAACAGTCATGCAGACCATCAATCCAAATCCGTACATGCAGATTCTACTTATTCACCTGAAGGAAAAGGCAAAGAAAGACAGTAACCTCCTGCTTCTGTTTAACCTGTACTGGAACCCAGATGTCCAGGAGGGAGCAACATTCGTAGACCTAGTGACAGACTGGATCATCGAAATGTACTTTGATCAGATGAATATCCAATAGTGATTTGGGGTGACTTTAACTCGAATTGCCTCCTCGGAGGGCAGGGGGTAGCTGGAGGAAGAACTGGAGAAAAGGGCCCAAAGATATGTCGTGGTCATGAATGGCTGGAAGAGATGGAGCTGAGAGGGGTCCACCTGCTAAATGGAAACATCAAGGGAGATGTTCCAGCTGCAGACACCTGGACAAACGGAACCAGGAAAGCAATGCTGGACTATTTTTTCATAGCGGAAAATCTCCTACCAGACATAAGCTCCTTAACCTTACATCCGCTATCGTATAGTGACCATGATCCAATAATAATGACGATTTCAGGAATTGTCCAAGGAGACTCAAAGATGGAAAGAATGGGTTGAAATAATTATATTGCCCACAGACATTCCTAATAAGAACAAAAGATCCACTTGCATGGCAAAACTGTGAGCCAGAAGATGTTGTTAGTTCTGTTAGCCTTTAGAGAATTTAAATTGAAAAATCTAAAGCCATTTTATAAACCGAACCACGTTTATGACAAAGAGGTAGTTTCACAAAAGAAGATCATCAGAAAGGATCTTCAATGCTGCAAACCTCAGCGCTATTTAATAAAAAGGAACTGTTGCACAAAAGGAGGCAAAAATATAAGAACTGGTTAAAACAATGCAAAGCTTGGCTCCTTCAGAGAGATGCAGAAGCAATGTTAAATGCACTTAATAACAACAGCAAGACCTTATGGCAGCTTTTGAACAGAGGGAGTATTGCCTGCCCATATTTACTAAATCCCATAACAGAATACGTATGGGTAAAGCACTTTGGGAGCTTGTTTGCAGCAAAAAAATCGACCTTCTTCATATCCAGAAGATACAACAGCCCAGAGCTGGAACATCAAATTCGATATGGAGGAAATCCTAATGCTTATGAAAAAAGCAAGTCAGTCGCGAGCACCAGGTCCCGATGGTATTACCAACGCCACCCTAAAAGCAGACCCTGAATCATATTTCCAATAGACATTTGAACTGCATACTTAATGGGTTGAATGCTGATGACAAGAATGGTCTAATGTTACGAGATGTTCTGGCCTGGGAATAAAGTGCGAGACGTTGAAGGCACTTCTAGAAACATAGCTCTAACTAGGTACAAGGTATGCCTGCCTGTTGTATGAAGGATGTTTGATCATGTGGGTGCAGTGGACAAAAGTTAAAATCATGTATTGATTCTCAGGGTTATTTGGGTCCTGAAAGCACAGCAGGGTGCCATACACTTCTTTCCAGTGTCCCACATTTTTTTTTTTTATGTCAATGTGGTCTACAAATTAGGAAACATTGATTCGAGATATTTACCACATATAGCACTTCTTGGAATTTGTATGGTAGCTCCTTTCCATTTCTGCAGTTTTCAGTAATATGTTGGTAGATTGTCTCTGCATCAATATCTTCATTACTGTAGGAACGTAAAAAGAGAGATATGAAACCTTGAAATATCATTATTTCAATGCGATGTCCCTGTTAACCAATATCTATAGTGTAGTGGTAGGGTAGTCATCCTCATCTTATTTTGAAGAGATCTTTGGGTATGGTGCCATCTAGAGATTGTGGCAAAATGGTCACTATTTCAAGCGCCTTATTTTATATGGTACACCTTGATGGACAGTAGAGCTGTCTTCATTGTTCGATCAGCCATCTTTCAAAAATGACATTTCAAATGGCCATTGCATTTGTTAGAGGTACTGTCTACCAAGTTCTCTATCCTGTGATGTTTGACATGGAGACAGTTCTGAGGATTTATTTCGCTCCTTCAATATACACATTGCTCATCTCGATGTAGAATGCCATGATGACAGCAATATATCCACATTTTTGTGGGAGTATTACGTGATACATTTGACGTAGCATAGTTGTGTCTATATATGTAAGAGTATTTCATAATATGTTTTCTTTAGCCTGCTAAGCCATTACAGAAAGGGGAAAGTCCATACATTTCAATTCTGGCTTGGTCTCACCCCAAAAGGGGCAGTCCATCCTGAAATGCTAGGCCACATCTATTCTTCCCGGGACCTCAAGCATCCCCAGGCATGTCTCAGCCTATGACGGGTATGCTCAGCCATGGGTCCCGTGCCTGCTAGGCGTAGAGACCCAAGTTTCACTGCACTGCACTGATGATGCTCAATGAGGCAGAAACTTGTATGCTTGTGGTCTTGTGTAAAAGTGATGTGGCCTAGCAATTTGGAGTGGACTGTTGCTTTGGGGGTAGGAATAATCCTGGTTTGCATATGGTATTTCCCCTTTTTGTAATAGCTTGGCAGGAGAATAGTGATGCTTTGTGGGTTTCCCAGAGAAATTGCCAGATGTTTAAGATTAATTCTAAACCTTGCAGCCATTACCTTTTGTTTTGTTTTGTTCTAAATGGTTACTGACTATTCAATCTGCTAATTGAGTCCTCTTTTATGTGTCCTGTAGCGGCATCCGCACGTGTTCTTTCTTTATTGAAAAGGAGATTTTTATATGCTGGATCTTTGATAGTATTTTTAAGTGCTTCAGAAATTGTCAGTTGCACCTCAGCTGCTGTGTGGTTCAACTCAATATAATGCATAACAGTTTGTTCATGTAGGTATTTTGCCTAATTTTGCATCTTTACTCTATGACCTGTTTGGTAATGTTTCTTCTAATCACCCAGTTAATGAAGGTGTCTTTACCAGAATCCAAGATTATCTGTCAAGGAGATGATGGAATGGTCAATGATTTGGATCCCTAAATGCAACATTCATGAACATAGCTTTACCATAGTACAAGGGACTGCACAAGAGGAGGATACAGGCTAGAGAAGTCTGTATTCGTTTATCACAGCTCAAACCTCCCATATGCCCTGACGTAAAAAAGGATCGGTATCGAGAAACCGATAGAAGTGTTCTGCCTTTATTTTTCCATCAAGTACACACTACAACTCAATTCCATGAAACTCCTCCTTACCAAACTAAAAAAGAGGGGGATCACAGTGTAGCTGTCTGCATACACAAACATGGACACACATACACATAACACTACAACACGGAGCATGAACTCAACATGAAAGGGGAGCTCCTATAAACAGTATTTCTTTTTGTATAAGCGCCTAACAAGCAAACAATAAAATAAATAAAACAAAATATACGGCATACGAAGTACCACATATAATAACAAATACATCAATAAGGACTGAAGCAGCAACAAGTCAGATTAGAGGGATCCCATATCTGTCATGTCCTTACCGAGTGAAAAACCTCATGAAAACTAAACATTTTCAGAAGATTATAGGTACAACTGTATTTTTCACAACATGCCCCCAGTACAGCACTGCTATGCCAATTTGAACAAGCTATATAAATTCGCCTAATTTGAGCAAGCTATTTAAATTCGCCTATGCTTCATCCTCTGACCAGGCAGGTGAAATACAAGTTGGTTTGACTTGTTTCATTAACATTTGATTTCAACATGATTTCTTAGATCAGTTGGTTAAAATTGTAACTTGCCGTATTACATATTCAACAATACTTCAACCATTCGCACCCAGGGAAGGGAACTCAGCCAATCAGGTGGCCGGAAGAGCGGGAGAATACAGTGTGCATGACCCGCTTTTTCCAGCTACCTGTGGCCCTTCCCTGGGTGGGCACATCTTTGTTTTCGGCAGGCAATAGGGAGCCAATAGGGAGTCTCTCCCTGCTGCCTACCCACAACCTCCACCATGGCCCCAAAAACAAACATTCCCCACTCCTCTCCCTTCCTCCCCACTTACCTGCTGGACCAGAGCTTTCTGGATAATTCCAGGCACGCCTCCCACCCATGGACAACACCATGAAAATGGAAAAGGGACAAATTCCCTTTTCCTCTATGTCAGCAGCCATCTTTCACCAATAGCTATCACACAGCAATGAGGGGGTGTACATGGCCGTAAAAGGCCAGCAGCCCTCGCTGTGGACCTCACTTCGCTCGGACCTGCCTAGGCTCGGACTGGCGGGCTGTTACAGGCCATGTGTGCGCCCTGAATGGGGCTTTATTGCTAGCTATGCGTGTACATTCACTAAGTAAACTGGTACACAAATTGTAATCAACGAGATACATTTGTAAAAATGCAATCTCAAAATGGTATATTATATTATATTACTGTATTATATGTTTTGCTTTATTCAGACATCAATTAGCATGCACATTTTTGGGAAAATCATGGGATGTATCCCCTTGGACAAACATTAATTCATATAGGCATAAAGATATGCATTGCAATTCTATCAATTAAAAATATATGGGAAAATGTGCTTCCAATTGTACATTATAAGGATATTGCAAGTCACTGAGGAGTTTTGGGACCAAATAGAGGAAAGAGGCCGAATGCCAAGTTACTTTATAAGGTCACAGAAGTACAAGATGACTTGTCATATTCTTTGTTTGTATTATAGGGGGTGTTGTATTCCTTATAATAGATGGGAACACATGGTCATTCCCTTTAATACCTCGTCTCTTGCTTTATAATGGAAGAGATCTTCCATGTTCTAATTCATATGATCAATGTAGAATTCGTTTGGATTTAAAAAAGCAAAAATGTAGCTTGCAATGTTTTGCAGAAGAAAGTGTTTAAGCAGTTTAATAAAATGTTTTGAAAATAACTTTTATTTTGTACTTTAAAATAAGTAAGATTTTTGCTCTCATATGTTAAACTCCTACAGGGCAAAATTACACATTCTACCATAAACAGTTCCTTGTCAATTACTGGCTGCACTCACGAAAAGTACTCTGCAAGCAAGGAATTTGAAAAGCTTTTCCTGGCTTTAATTTAGTGCCACAGAGACAGCTGGAATTTCCTCTGCTGACTCAAGCAGTAGGCAGTGTGACATCACAACACAAGCGTAGCAAAAACAACACAGAGTTGTTCTGATGTCATTTTCTTCTTACTGGCCAGTTGTGAAGTCACAATTAGCCTGCAATATGAACATTCTTTCCAGACTTGTATACAGATATTGAAGTCTGCATGTACTATAACCAAAACAAAGGTATTAAATGTCACGAGACCCCCGCACATGTGTTCTAATATATAGGGCAACCTAGCAAACAGTACGAATGTGTGTAAGTCGAGTTTCTTGCATAACAAATGTCATTTGGCCGATACCAGCTTGTGAATTAAAACGTGTTTCCTTATATAGCTATATCCATTAAAAAAATAATAATAATAATAATAAAGTTCCATTATTGTGCACATATAGTGCCACTCTCTGCCCAAAGCACACTTCTAATTCACTTGATCTATAGACCTCCAGGCCCCACCTCCACATTTGAAGAAGACATCTCCAACCTACTTTCCCACAACACCAAACCTACCTCAAAAATCCTACTACTAGGAGACCTGAACCTAAGGTTAAAAGACCCTCTAGATTCCCACGCCTTAACTGTAGAACAATCCCTACTCGATCTAGGCTTCAAACAACACCTGTCAGAAGATACCCACTGCCATGGCAGAACCCTGGACTGGGTTGCCAACTTAAACTGCAATCTGAACCTAATCTCTAATAACCCATGTGCATAGTCGGACCATAACATTGTCCACTTCGAGTTAGACTCAAGTCGCATCCCCCCACTGACCGCCCAGTCTCCTCCAGCATCGACTAGGAACAACAAGGCCATCACCATGGACTCTATCCACCCACTCATCCAACCCATAATCAATCCACCTCACACCCCTGTACTTGATCCAGAAGCTCTAGTGAACAAGTTCAATAAAAATGTACAACTGGTGCTAGACCAAATAGCCCCCATCAATCCCAGAAAAGCTAAACAACCCAACCACCTCAACAACTGGTTCACAACTGAACTAAAAGCATTGAGGAAAGCTAAAAGATCTGCAGAATCTACCTTGCAAAAAAACCCTTCACCCCACAACAGAGATCTCTTCAAGATAGCTGCCACCACTTACTGTTAGGCAGAAACCTGTGCAGTTCCCTCGGGGACCACTGCAAAAAGTTAAACACTACAGGAGTTAGCAGTAAACCCAATTGGTAGCAGTCTGTACCACCCAGATTTACCTGGTAGCTGTGGCTGAGCAGTCAGACTTCTCTCAAGATGAGTTAGGCCGTATTTGGAGTATACAGGATAGGGCAATTTACACAGTAGAACAAGCAGACACTGATCAGAGCTTGGGTGTAAAGATATATAATTATTTATTTTAAAACACATCTATGGAAAACACACTGGCACTAATATGGCAAACAACTTCAATCACAGTTACTATAAGTATATATCAATCCCATAACAATATTTCGACAAGTCTAGGTTCAACGGCACCACTTATTTGCAGACAGAGGTGAATGCTTTAACCTAGATGGCACTCTAGTATTCGTTAGAATAGGAGAGAAAAAGGCAGGGTATGAAACCAACTCAGTACCAACACTTTTACGAAACAAATGCAAGGCGAGCAAGGCAGGGTCTACTGTAAATTACAAAGTTCAGAGGCCAGGCCCACTTGGAGAGAGGCAAGGCGGTATGTCCCAAAAGTATCACAGTGGAAATGCACTTCAAGTCTTTGTAGCAAAATGTCACAGAAAGGTTGGACCAGTTTTAGAACAAAAGTTAAGAAGGTCTGGAGGCGACCCAATGGAAAGGTAAGGATTTAAGACACCTCACGCTAACCTTTTCAAGGGAAGCCAGGCGGACACAGTACCTTGAAAGTGAAGAGACAGCTCCGGCGGGGGCAGTTGTTCCTGGTGTGGATGCAAGTCGGGGCTTTGCCAGAAGATGAGAGGATCTCTTCGTCGAGGAAAAGTTGAAGATCTTTGCACCACCAGGGAAGAGACCAGCCGCGGGGTGCTCCGTCACAAGGCACCACCTTTTGGTCGCGGTACAGTGGTTAGTGGCTATCCGGTTGCCTGGGTGATCAGCATGGGCAATTCGACCACTAGACGTCCTGGAAGCGAAGAAAAAGCAAGGGACTGGTTGTTCCCACCAGTCAGGGGAAGAAGACTCTCCAGCAGGGAGATCTCCTCTGTCGTTGGGAAGTGGGGAGTCGGTTCAGCAGGGCTCCACCGGAGGTGTCGTCGTTGCAGGTCGGCTCAGCTTTACCCTCGTCGGATTCTTAGGTCATGTGGTGACTTCTGAAGTTCCAGTCCCAAAAGCCCTGCTTTTATGCAGAAAACCCCATGCATTCAGCCTAGCTGTCAATCAAACATGCTAAGTGGTGAGCGGGGCGGCTCACCACTCAGGCCAATCACACTAGAGTGCGACTTGAGTTGGCAAGGCAACTCAGTCCAGGGTGCCTAAACCCCCTCCCACACCCCCTGTGGTACCCAGACAGAATGGCACCACTCTGGAGGGCTTCTGTGCAGAAGCCCGCCAAAAGTGGAACAAAAGGGCTCAACCTTTGGTTCAGAGTTACAGAGGCGAACACATACGCCATTTTAAAAACCAAGTTCTGGCAGAAAATACCAACCGGTGGATTTATTTAAGACAAATAAACCGGCGGTATGTTAGAGACTAATGTGAAAAAGTATTAGCCTCCAACAATGGGAAGAATCCCATAGGAATATATTTGCGGTCGAATATAAAAAGTAGTATCCACTGCCACCAGCCAAAACTCGACGAGGGGGACGGGACAGTGCCCCCTCGAACAACAGACCCAGGGGTAATCGAATTACCCCTACCAGTATGTCCACAATAAGATGGTTTGTACTAGTTCTGTTAGTAAATTTAGGTTTAGTAAAGCCAATGGTGACTTTACATGCCCTGGGAGACAGTAGTCAGTCCCAGGGTATGGAGTCTATGGTGGGGATCCTATAGGACACCCCAGTGTTACGGCACGGAGGGTGCGGTGTAACACACATAGCAAAACACATGAGGCCCTATGGAGTAAAAGACCCCATAGCCCATAGAACACAATGACATTCAAAGAAATCAACCACATTCATGTCCAAGAGTGGGAGGAAAAGAGTCTCACTCTTGGCAGGATGAAAAAAACAAACTACAGAAATCCAGCAAAGCTGCTGGGGGACTCACTAGGTTAGGAAATTCAGCCTAAACAGAGAATTCTCCCTAACACTTACGAAAAAGCTATTATCAATACCAAAAGCGACACTTTTAACAACAGAATACAAAATGCTAAATCCAATGTGAAAGAACTCTGCACCATTCTCTGAGAAATGGAAGCGCCCATAGCCCCCTAATCTACCAAAATCCAAAAGGCATAGACAAAATAGCCCTACTCCAAAAATAAATAGAAGCCAAAAGACTTCTCCTAGCCACCAAAGGTACAAACAACACCAACCAAACCCACCA
Source organism: Ambystoma mexicanum (assembly GCF_040938575.1). NCBI lineage: Eukaryota > Metazoa > Chordata > Amphibia > Caudata > Ambystomatidae > Ambystoma > Ambystoma mexicanum. The sequence goes on along the minus strand of NC_090930.1, from coordinate 1,173,181,521 downwards.
ACATCAACCCAACAATGCAGAGCTAGCTCTTCGAATTTGCCTCGGTTACCATCGATTAGGTTGAAGCAATAATACCAGCCTCAAACCATCAAAATGTCAAGGGGACATCTGTCCCCCATCCTTCATTAAAGAAGGAGTTAAAGACTTTGCCCCATTCATCGCCACGTTCATAAACACTTCCTTCGCATCATGCACTGTACCCAAGAATCTGAAAGACACCTGGGTCAAACCACTGCTCAAAAAAGCCACTCTAGATCCAAACATTCCTACTAACTACTGTCCCATCACCACCGTCCCATTGCTGCTAAAAATCCTTGAAAAAGCAGCCTATATCCAAATCCAGAACCACCTCGAAATGCATAACCGTCTGGGCCTCCGACAATCTGGCTTCAGACCTAGACACGGCACAGAGACAGCCCTTCTAGATTTGAAAATCCAAATGGATGAGGCCAAAGATAAAGGCCAACCCTCCCTCCTTTTACTTCTTGACCTCTCGGCGGCCTTCGACCTGTTCGACCATAACATCCTAACGACACTTCTAACCACCTCTGCTTACTTCTCACCTAATGCAGCCAAATGGATCCTGTAAGTGATTTTAATCCAACACTCCAACTAAGTCAATGGCTAGTATGGGATGCCCAATGGAAACACTTATTTATATATTTTTATGTCAAAAGTTTGTTTAATTCTGGATGATGTACCCTTATATAACGCCCCTTTCTTTGAATTCCCCCGGTCTCACTGAACCAAGAAATAGGTTTGTTTTGAAAATTAAAAGATTTATTTGAAGAATTGAACAATATATATATATCACACTTTTATAAATATGGACAATATCTGAATATCACACATATGAATATGAACAATGATCAGCAAGGGTAATATTACAATATCAACAATCTCTTTAATCAATTAGGAGTAGGAAAAGCAAGAATAATCTAGCAGAGAATACTTTGTGTGGTTCAAGGAAATGCAGAGATATGAAAGAATGCAAAACAGAAATAAAACTTGATATGACTTCAATCAAAAGACAATATGATCACTCTTTCCCCTGTTCCTACTCACTCCCCCCAACATGCAATATAAAGATATGGAATGAGGGCACAAAGGTATCAGGAATAAAAATCAACAATTGCAGTTTCAATCCCACTTCCCCCCAGCAAGCACAGAGAAACAGGGCTGATTTTAAACAGGTCAATTGCTTTTAAATGTGGTTTGCAATGAACGGGAAAATGCTAAAAATGATTTTAAATCGCTAAATGAATTCAGAACTAGTGAGAGCTGCTTTGGAGTGGTTCAGGTCAACACTAGCACTGATTGTAGAATGATTAGCAGATTGGAAACGAAATTCAGAATTTGAAATCAAGAAATAGCTGTTTATACATGTGGTGAAATTGAGCAAATTGCGAAATCACAGCAACTTATCCGCGTGCGGGAAACGCGATCGGGGAAAAACTGTAAGGAATTGGAATGGGTCTGTTTGAAAGCTGAGGATGTTAGTTTCAAAATGACATTTAAATTTCGTTTCTAGGATGTACGGTTCAGAAGTTAGAGAGGTTTTTGTGAAGGAAGATTTTTCAGAAACAGAGTCAAGATTTCAAAATGAAAGATGCGCTTTAAAGATTAGGAACCAAGATGGACTTATAGTAAGGAGCTATGAAAGTACAAGATACCCAACGGGACAACCTCCAGAAAAGGGCGCCTTCCGCTCTGATTGCTGTGTGCCAGGACACTTGACTTTCTTCAGAAAATATCAGCACACAGATGATTATCACTACAATTATCACAGACTATATAATGAGAAGAATTTAGGATGGACACAAGATTCTATAATGCAGTTCTGGATAGGTTGAAATTAATTGAATAGGAGTACTTTAAACTAAGAGATGATTATGGACAGTTCTATACTAAATACTCACTCCTATGTCTTTGGAATGGAATGGGCCCGTCAAAGATCTGGTCAAGGGTTTGGCTTCACTCGCCACCCAACAGGATCAGGGCACCTGCACTCTGCTCTCAGCAAGGCCCTCTGTCTGCGCTCCTCTTGGACTTGACAGGTTGGTTCTGGTTACAGCTCTCCTCTATGGGTCTGGATCTTGGTTCTAGCACAAGGTTCTTAGCTAGAACAGCAAAACAGCTCAGCCAGGCTGTTGGATTTTGTGGTGCCCCTTGGAAGTTTAGGGTTTAAAATCAGGTTTGCAAGATTTTTAAAGGCCTGCTGAAAAGGTTTCAGCTTTTTGGATTAGGCCTCTGCTTCAGGGTTCTAGAGTCTGGTTCTAGAGTCTGGATCTGGAATCTGGTTCTTCCTGCAGGGTGTTTCGCCAGGGGTCAGTTGATGAGTGAGAAAGTGTGTCTGTGGGTCCTCAACAGTCCCTATTTATCCATTTTCCAAAGTGGGTGGGGAGGCTGATTGTCTATGCCCAACCCTCTAAGGATCTGATAGGTCAGAGAATTCCCTGTCCCCTGATTTGTGAAAGGAACAGTGTGTTATCATGTGTCATAGTGAGGCTGCCATTTACAATCTAGAGAAGAACCTCCCCTTTGCTTTAACTTAGAAAATCTATTTTTCCCAAAAAACATATTTCCCATATGCACAACTTGTTAATATTACATATACACATCCCAGATTAAGTAAGGCACGTCTCTGTTCAAGTCCCATGTTCCTACGAGTTTCGGTTCACAAATGACAGTTTTGTCACGCTTTTGGTTGGCTACACATTTCGGATCTGTACAATGTTTTACATATACATACCATCTGGTCATACTTCTGTAACTTTTCATGTTCCTAGCACAACTACAATAGCCACAATAGTAAAAACTTTTGTGATTCAGTCTCAGAACATCGCACAGATTCCAGATTAGTTTTAAACTGTAATTAAATGTTTCATTTTAATAATCTCAAAAATTTCATATTTTTGTCAGTTTGGTACAATATTTTAGAAGTATTTTCCTTAAACATATATTTAATCCAATGTCAAATCCACATTTTCAGTCTGGCCCGCCTCCAAGGTCTTGGCTCAGTCAGAGAGTCACATGACCTTCTTCCTGCCAGGGCAGTTTGTATTGACGCCCCAAATTAGCATCTCCATTCAGCTCAAGGGAGCCCTTTGTCAGCACTCAGAGCAACAGGCCAGGGTGCCCCTCCCAGTTCCCTTTCACACCAGCCTGCCAGTTTCTTAGCAGAGCACAGGAGAACATATTCCTTTGTTTAGGGAGGAGGTGTGGAATGTGTTTGAAGCCCAGTGTGGGACACTTTAACTTTTAAACCCAATGTCTGAAATTGACTTGTCTTAAAATATAACTTACATTTTCAACAAATACATCAACCAAATTCTTACTTCAAGCCTTTTTAGAATATAGTTTTGAATTGTATCCACCTCTTAGGCTTCTGATAGCAAGTCTTTCTTTGGCATAGTTTGAGTTCAATGTCCAATTTAACACCTGACAGGTTTTAAATCACTGGCTTCTGACAGAGGTGAGTAACGGTATTACACTCATTTTTGACAGATTTCTTCCAGCTCAACCATCCTCAAAAGTGGACTTTGTTCAGATAATATATACTTCTGTGGACATGGTATTTATGCGGATTCTCAAAGTAGAATGATGTTCACCACGCAACAAGGAGGTTGGATCTTTTTGTGTGGTTTGTGAGCCATGATTTTTGCAATTTTGACAGCCAGGGAAAAACGTATTTTTAAAACAGCTCTGTGTTTCTTTTGCAATTATTTTGCTCTGTGGGCAGCCAAATGATGGGTTGTGGCAGTGGTCTCCTGTGTTCCCACTGACATAGGCAAAAGTGGATGGCAGCCTATTTTTCAGATTTTTACTGCACACTTCCTTGTGATTTTTAGCGAGCAGTATGCTTTCAGGCGGCCATTCTGATGTTTCTGCTGCAAGCAATGTACAGTAATGTTGCAGGGCTTGGACTATTGGGTTGAAACATCCCACAAGCCCCACTCTTGCGATTTTGCGTTGTTCGTCCATCAATGGGAATTCGCAAGACTGGGATGTCAGCCTCATCTCTTCTGATTCCACCAATGGCAAAGTTCATCATCTTTTCCTCCATCAGGGGTGGATCGATCGGTTCTCCTCGCCAGTCCTGATGGGAGTATTGAGCGATACTCTGGGCCCCTCGGATCTTTGCTCGCAGTCCCCGGGTAGTCCTCCTTGGTTAGTCTCCATGGTCTCCAATCAACTATAGGTTATCTCCTCTCCTAGGATGACAAAGCAAAAACATGTTTGTAGACATTTCCCCACCACTATTAATGTAGTGGGGCGGACACAAACATTTTGATAATCAGGACATATTTTTATTATTATATTTTATAGACTATGTATGGAATGTTTTAGAATTGGAATTTTATGGAGCTGGAGTGGCCCCCTCTGGGGTTCCAGAAGACTCCTCCAGTTGCTGCAGAGTGTGCCTTGGATGGCAACACTTTAGTTGATTAATATGGACCCACTTATCTTCCCCCTCTGCCAAACTGCCTTTGGGGATGTGGATCTTGTAGGCGACTGGTGAGATTTTGTGTACATTTTCAAAAGGACCCCTCCAGGTAGGCAGACATTTTCGCTGTTTGGCCTGGTTCCTTTGGAAATTGTATAAGTAGACCCGGTCTCCTACATGGTATTCTTTTCTGGTAGTCTTTAAGTCATAGTCGGTCTTCATGCTGTCTGGAGATCTCTCTAGATTTCGCTGAGCATAGGCAAAAGCATGTTGAAGGTGTTTTCTTAGATTTTCAACATACTCATGAGTTGAGGAGACATTGATCAATGTCTGCTCTTGGGTCCTGTAGAGCAGATGCTGGGGAAGCACCATCCTGCGTCCAGTCATCAGCTCAAACGGTGACTTTTTAGTTGCAAATGAAGGGGTAAATCTGATGGCCATTAGGACAAGAGGTAATCGAATATCCCAACTTGGCCCAGAATTTGCCACAAACTTTTTTAATATGCTCACAATTGTTCTGTTGTATCTTTCTACTGCACCACTATGTCGATCCAGAAAAACAGACACTCCTCGATCATGGGGAAATGTACTATGTTGGCCGAAGACCAACCGTCTCATGCTCTTAGTGTTAGAAATATATAATCATAAGCTTGACCGAAGTGCGGCCATTTTAAGGGGACAGAAATCGCCACCTTGTTTTCTCTAACGTTTGCTTGTTGCTTTCTGTTCTAAATGCTTCACTGACATGATATTCTGCTTTACCAGTATGCAATGCAAGGCCAAGGGAAATATGCTGAAACTGTCAAGACTTGAGGTCGTGTAGCCGATGAAACCTCCGTCTCCAAGTACCACTCGAGCAAACAAGAAATTACTGCCCGAGCGGTCCTTGAGGCCACAGGTGGTGAATTTCGTCAGCCGGAACCAGGAATGCCGGAAGATGCCCCCTATGACCACTGTAAGGCAAACACGAAGTTAGGTCATAAACACAGAACCCTAGACTTGTATATGAATATGTAAGAAGTCTACAATAGGGCTTACCCTTAGGAGCTGCTCGGGACCCAATGTTGGTGTAAGGATGTTATCGGAGGCAGCCGGCAAGGGTGACGACAAGATGACAGCTTGGTAATGCACTTAGTAGGATGAAATCACCACCTGACGTAGAAGCCAGAAGCTGTGAGTCAATCAGTTGAAAGGTACGTTATCCAAGAACAAAGTTCATAACAAAAGGGCAATCCAATAGCAGTCCGGGGACGAAAACGTGGTCGAGTCCAGGAGAGAACAGTTCCAGCAGGGTATAGCAAAAGGAGTAAGTTCCAGGCAAAGGTACCGTGAAGGAAGAAGCCAAATCAGAGTCCAAGAATCAATCCAGGGTCAGTGGTAGTCTGTAATCCGTAATCCGTAATGCGCCCAACAGGATCAGCTGTGAAGCGCTGGAGGGCAGTCAGCGGGTCGCTTTTGAACGCTGACTAATGATCACGTGACTCTCATCATCCGTCACGTGATCGAACGTGCTAAAGGAGGAGCTCCCAGGTGCCGGCAATGGAGACGTTGTAGAATGCCTGTGGCGTGCCTCCATGGCAACTGCCAACGCCGGAATGGAAACCAAAGCCGGGATGGGAAATGAGGCAAAAACCGGCGTCGTTGACCTTGTCCCACCCTTTGCCGGCAGGCCTGCAGGGGAGAGTATGTCCTGGCATGTATTTTGGTGGTGATAGTGGGGGCTGGATTCTGGGATGTGTCCACGGAACGCATGGATGAAGATGGGGGCATGACAGAAACATAACGTAGCAACCCTGATAGAAATACCCGGTCTCCTCCAGCGCGCTATCCTTGAAAGAGGGCAGCGAGGCATCCTAATCAGCCCGCAGGTGCCAGTGTGTCTCGAAAACACAGTTAAAATACTCGGAACAAACATTAAATTTCTTGAATTATGTTCTTCTTTGCGGCCCCCCTTCTCGAGCCCTGTAGAGTCCTGGAGAGCGAGTTGACGGCAGAAATAATAGCATTAACCAGAGCTTGTGAGATAGCTGAGAATCTGAGCGTGAATATATATATACTGACAGTCATTACGCCTTTAGTGTGGTTCATAACTTTGGCCGACTCTGGGCTGAGAGAGGTTTCCTAACATCACATGGGGCTAGAATTCAACATTGAAGCATTCTGTTCTTTTCAACAAAGTCTTATGTCTGCAGCCTTACAAAATTGCAAACTGTTGCTAAAACAAATGTTTGAGGTGTCATACTCGTCACGATTGTCAATCATCGTGCTCAGTTCAAAGGAGATGTGCAAGGGGTGGTTTTTGATGTGCCACTACTGATTGTAAGATGTTAGTTTTGTATATATGTAACTGATGTATGTGTCTCGTGCTCTTGCGTCTCCAGAGGTCTGTTAGACACACGTCACGGGGCGTGAGACCAGTTGGCCAACTGAGACTATTTACTTTGCAATAAACCCTAGCTTTTGGGAAAACAACCTCGTGTCTGGCGTATCAGTTCGTGTGTGGTGACTGTGCCTTGTTTCCACATTCAAGGGTACCTCAGGGGCCCCTTCAACTAGAGGCTAGCCGGTAAGCAATGTGTAGCTTCCTTTTAACCCCATGTATCTCCCACATCTTTGTCATAACTTCGCTGGTGAAATGGCTACCTCTGTCTGACTCAATCCTTTGGGGTACTCCAAAACGCGAAAAGATGTTGTTGATCATCAGGGCAGCTGCTGTTTCTGCCTTGTAGTTTGGGGTCGGGAGACATTCCAGCCATTTAGTAAACAAGCATGTCACGGTCAACATGTACTTGTTCCCCTAGAGGAGCGAATCACGGGCCCAATGAAATCTACTTGCAAATCTGACCATGGCAAATTGTGCACACACAAGACACCCCTTCAAGTATTGGACGAGGTCCTGCCCCATGTGTGGTCAGTATGCAACCTCTCTTAAGATTTCAAGTGTTGTATGAAACCCCCTATGACCGGCTGTGGCCCCATCATGGGCGTGACTTAACATCAGGCTTCGGAATGAGGTAGGAACCACCCACTGATCATGACCAGCTAGGGATTTCCTCACCAACAAACGGTCTTGGATTCGGAAAATTTTTGGACATTTCATCAACACTCTGAGGTCCTCTTTCCCTATGTAATCGGTATCCGTCAGGGGAAAGTTCTCAGGGTCCTCAATGTGTTGATAAAACGTTCCAATTATTGGATCCACTTTTTGAGCTGTAATCAAATCAGCATCTGGGGTCTCCTTACTCCATTGTGCAGTTGAGAGATCATTGTGAGCATTTGTCTGGGACCTGGTGGTAGCAGTGACCTGGATTTCCCCCAACAGGGACTCGATCTCTATTAGATCCCGTTGGATGACCCCGTTTTTGGCCAGCTGATCAACTAAGTAATTTCCAGTTTTGTCTGGTCCCTCCACTTTGGAATGACTCTTGATCTTTTTCCAGTTGAAGGTCATCCCATTCAAGGTGACCAGATCATCAATATTTTTAATTAACTTCCCATGTTTTAAGGGTTTGTTATTAGCACATAACATGCCTCTGGTTTTCCAGTTAACCAGGTGCTCCACGAACCCGTTCCGTACATAATCTGAATCTGTGATTATGACCAGTTCGTGGAGTTCATGTTGGACAGCAGTGAGGATGGCTGGATGCACAGCCATTAAATCTGCCACTTGACTGCTTCGGGGACCAATCTTGTACCCAGCGCAGGGTTCTGGGGTCTCATTCACCCATGTATTCCCTACGCCGGTCACAAGTTCTTTTTCCCCGTTGTTGTCAACATGGTAAAAGCATCCATCCACATATACAGTGGGCATCCCCTCACACTTGTCTTCTTCAAAGACTTTGTGTGGGGAATTGAGGTATGCCTCCATGTTGTCCTTGATTTTTAGACTCTCGTCCTCAAGACAGTTTTCCCTGGCACAATCATGCAAGTCAGCCAGACCTTGCGCGAGGCGACTCTTCTTGTTTTGGCCATATCTGACCTCCACAAGAAAGCCTTGCATTGACAGAATCCAGGAAGTAATTCAGGAATTACTCACATTTCCGGCCCGGATTCTGTCACTTTTGAGATATTGTAGAGGCTGGTGTGGAGTCTCCACTATGATGTTTTCCCCCTGGATAAACGGGCGGTAATTCTTCAATGCCCACACCGTTGCCAGGAGTGCCTTCTCACAATCGTTGAATTTTTCCTCCACAGAGGATAAAGTTTTACTCGCATAGGAGATTACTTTATTGACCTTGTCAAGCTTTTGGTATAATACTGCAGTCAAGCATGTATTAGAGAACCCTGTCTCCAAGAAGAACGCCTTGCTTCTGACCGGGTAAACTAGGTATGGCGCTTGTGAGAGGCTTCTTTTGAGTTGTTTTACTGCCTCAGCTTGTTCTGGACCCCATTCCCACTTGACCCCCCTTCAAAAGATGAATCAGGGGTCTGGTGATCTCTGCGTAGACCTCAATGAACTTCCTACTATAATTAGTCAGTCCAAGAAGGCTCATTAGTTCCCACAGAGTCATGGGGTCTTTCAATTTCTGGAGTGCTTCCACTTTCTTTTCCTAGGGACAGAGACCCTGAGGAGTAATCTCATGCCCCAAGAAATGTACACAGGATCTACACCATTGTGCCTTTTGCAAGGAAAGTTTTGCTCCAGCGGCCCTCAACTGTGTCAAACATAATGGATCTCCGCTATTTGTTCCTCCACAGTTGAGCTTTTGATGAGAACATCATCTACATAGGCCAGGTTACCCCTCTCACCCACGTCGGCATGGCCTTATGTAGAAAAATGTTGAACTCATTGCCAGAGTAGATGTATCCAAAAGGAGTCCGGGTCCATGTGTACTGCTGGCCCCCAAAGGTAAAAGCCAGCTTGTATTTGTCCTCCCTACTGACAGGTACAGTCCAGTACCCATTGGTCAGGTCTATTGCAGTGAATACCTGTGACCCCTGGATCTGGGGCAGCCCTTGGTCAATGTAGGGAAAAGGCCATCGGGAAGTATGGACCTGTTTGTTGAGCTCCCTAAGGTCGGTGCAGAGTCTCCACTTGCCGTTTGGCTTCAATATCCCCAGCACCGGACTATTGAAGGTGCTGTGGACTGGACGGATTATCCCACGGGACTCAAGGTTCTTAATTATTTCAGTAAGGGACTCCATTGATACGAGAGGCAAGCAATATTGCCTCACAAACACTGGAGTCATGCCAGGGTCCGTGGGAATTGTTGTGTGGATGTCGGTGCGATCACAGTCATATGAGTCCACTGCAAAGAGATCCTGAAAATCCGAGAAAATTTGTTTCAACTTTTGCTTCTGCTCCAGAGTCTCACAGGCATCAGCTAGGTTGACTCTCTCTTCAACCATCTGCCTGAAGCCTGGAAAGACTTCTGGTTTCGCTATGTCAGCAGCCTCCTCCAGCTGGGTGGAGAGGTCCCTGTTCAAAGTGCTGATTTGCACTGGTGGCTTCAGGTGGGAAAGGCAGCCCTCATGGACCTGGAAAATCACCTCATCCCTCCTGAAGTCACAGGTCACATCTTCCTTATCATAGGGCAGGAAGTGTACACCAGGAAGTTCCCCCCACGCCGGGTGAAGATCCTGTCTGGTGTCGTGTTGTCATCACTGTCACTGTCAAAACAGTCCTTGGGGATTGGTCCTAACAGTTTATTGCTTAAATCAATGGAAAAATGTCGGTTCTCAACCGCCATTCCAATAATGGTTCCTGCGGCTAGAGTGATACTCTTTAAGTTGCTTTTATCCACCTCTATTGGAATGGTGTCGTGTTCTATGTTGACTAGTGGTGTTGGGTTTACCCCCAACCCTTGCTGTTGGAGAGAAGCATTTAGATGAATATAGGCATCAGGGTTTTTCAATTTCTGTCCTATTTTAACTTTCACTTCCAGGGAGAATTGTTGGGTCCTTTCTTGGATGGTGACTTCCTCTCCAATCTGAATTTCAACTGCATAAGGCAGCAGGTGAGCTGACCTAAATGCTTTCTCTGAATCATCAAAGCCCATTGTATTATCTGCTAATCGGGATCAAGCTTTGAAGTTTATTAGGTCCAAACTAATGGCAAAGCAATTGAGAATGTCACTGCCTAAGTAAAAGGCGGCAGTGATGTCTTGCACGACCCAACAATTATGGACTATGCTCTTGTTGCCTATGGAGATTTTGAGCATACACCTGCCTGGCAGGAGTTGTCTAGAATTGGGTGTTTCCAGATCCATTTCCCATTTGTCTATCAGTTTGAATGTGGGAATGGCTGGATCTTTGGGGAGTTGGCAGAACATGGCTTCGCTGATGAAGCTCTTACCGTTGTTCACACACACTCAGGCAAGAACAGAGTCCTTCCCTTCATTTAACTGAACAGGGATGAACAACTGCTCTCCAATTTGCTGAACATCAGCCAGGCTCTGAGCTGATTTCACATCTTTCTGGACTATAGGAGTGGGAATGTCTGATTGTGGATTGGTAAAGAATTTCAGAGTGTAGCATTTAGGGTTCTTAATAATACGTAGGGACCAGACTGGAGGCAGATATATATATATAAAAAGGAAGTTAGCTTTATTTGTTACAGGGAAGTTATGGGAAGAGGGTAGGAGCACAAGGTAGAAACATCTTCATTCATCTCTCTCCCATCCTTTTTTTCTTGTTTGTTGAAGAAACATAAATACACCCACATTTCTTCTTCACTCCAATATAGGAACCCATGGGGTGTGCAGGAGCTTAACAAAATTGAATGTGCATGGCAGCAAGTTAAAATATCTTTTCCTATCTTTTTTTTAATTTTTTTAACCCCGTTAAACCCTTCCTAATCCTTTTCTGCCGGTGTCGCATTGAAGACAAACAAAAAAAATAAATGTAGCTTTTCTCAGGAACTTCTTCAATTATGTCTCTTGAACTCCTTCAATTAAGTCACTTGAAAACATACGGAAAGCAGACTCATCCCCTTCCGCATGTGTCACGATGCCGGTTAAGCATAGATGCTCTTTCCTTTAATGATTTATGCAATCACCATGAAAGCACAAACGAACATCACGGGAAAGAAAATAACGCTCCAGCACAGAGAGTTCGGGGCTCCACCAACCCCCTTTGACATTCGATCACGTCATCACTCATCGTGTAGGTACAGAGCTGCAAAGAACTCAGCCTAACGACCATTTCCAACGGTCGTTCCTGCACCCAAAACAAAGTGTCCTTGCCGGGCATAATCATTCACAGTCATCATGTGCGCTTGATGTGCTCTGAACACAGCCTGTTGCCCAAATGTCAGCACAGTCTCCATACTGTCACATGCAGTCTTTTAAAATATAGTTGCCCTTGAACACCAGCATATTTAAATTAATGGAAAGCTCTACTTTAATAGGGTTTAAAGAAATAAAGATTTTCACCACAGCGCTAACTCCTTTGACTGTAAAGTACTTTAAAATGTATAATGTTCCTCAGCTTGCGCAGACCCTGAAAGCTCTACTTTAACAGGTCTTACAGAAATACAGATTTCTTCCACAGCGCTTCCACTTTTTACTGTACAGTACTTTAAAGTGGAACATTTTCCTCAGCTTGCGCAGACCCCTTACAACAGCAACTGCCATCTGCACGATACAAGCTTAATCTTCACCTTTAAAGCAGAATGCCATTCCCAGCTATATTTCAAAGCCCAATCACAGTACCTTTATTTTCATGAGAAGGGTAGACATTTCAACTCTCACTTCTCTGGCTGCCTGCAATGCAGAATATGTATTCCCATCCCCAACAGGACTTATGCCACGTCGATTTCAGGGCATCAGGGCATCTTTTCCACTGCTGGCCTCACCAGCTTCATTTCTGTGGGCACTTTTCATCATTTCTGCTTCACCACTGGGCGCCATCACACCTCTGAACTTCCAACTGCCATCACTTCACTGGTCCTCTTCTAAAAGCATCACCTCATCACCATTGTAGCATTTAGGGTTCTTAGTAATACGTAGGGACCAGACTGGAGGCAGATATATATATAAAAAGGAAGTTAGCTTTATTTGTTACAGGGAAGATATGGGAAGAGGGTAGGAGCACAAGGTAGAAACATCTTCATTCATCTCTCTCCCATCCTTTGTGTCCTAACTGTCTCCACTGGAACCTTGATGTAGTGTAGATTCCAGTCACCAGGTAACATTCCGATACTTGCATCTGTGCACCAATACACGCAGCATACTACACAGAGTGTTTCCTTCCAGTGTGGAATGCCACATTAAACTGGAAGGAAGGTTGATTTTCAGAAATAGAGAGGACCCCACATCACCAGTCTGTTGTCCTACTGCTATTACTGTCACGTATGGAATTTGGTTGTTCTGGAAGTGAAATTCTACTTGGTCAGATTTTTATTCAACCATGTGGCATGTGCCGTTTAAATTAACATGGTTGACACTCTGTTTCAATTTTATTGGTCAGCTAGTCTGGGTCCAGAGGACCTTGTTTACACAGTCTATTAGGGGTGACAACCGTCTCAGGAGGTCATTCCCCATTAAACAAGGGGTGCCCTCTGGAGTCACAACTATGACAGGGTGCTTCACCTTGTGTCACACAATTTTAATGTCCAAATCCACAGTCCCCTCGATGGGAATTTCCTTCCCGACAAAGTTTTGAAGTTGTCCAGGAAGAGAGGTGAGAGGAATTTGGTAATTCTCCCCCCTTCCTGAATTTAGTTCATCAAAGGCCTTTTTGGACAGAAGGGTAGCTTGGGATCCAGTGTCCACCAGTCCCAAAATTGTACCCTGCCCCTGTATTTGTACCGGGGCATAGTATCTTCCCTCCTTCTCCGCAAGGGGGCACAAATAATGCACATTTTTGGACAACTGGTGGGATAGTTTTTTAGTTTTGGACATTGAGAGAGAAGAGATTTGGGCAGAATTCTGTGGGGAGCCTCGGGAATCTTGAAGAAAAAGGTGGCAACTAGAGATGGGAGAAGTTTTGAGTTCCCCTGGTTCCAGTTCTGGGCCGCCCCCCCTTTTGGAGGCAGTCACCAGGATGGGTTTGAACCAGGGTATTTTCATGTTGTTGGTTCTGGGGTTGGATGATGGGCGGCGCTAGCTCAGTCCCCACATTTACCCGGTCTGGATTTGAATCCTTTGGGACCCATTTTTCTTTGGGGGGGGTTCCCCCATCTCTGAAGGAGAAGATCCATTTCCAAGGATCCTCTGAGGACCCCTCTCCTTCAAATTGGAAGATCTGTACATCCTCCACAAAATGGGTCTGTTTGGATCCTTTGTTTCTCCTACCCCCCTCTGCTCCTTGGGTGGCAGGCTTTCAGGGGCAAGAGATTTTGTTTCTGGTTCCTAGGTTTCAGGGGCTCTTTACAAGAGGGGAAGGAAGCTTCCTCCAAGGCTTTACACCCCCCTTCCACTTGCGCCTCCTCCCTGGGAACCGGTGGGTTGTCGGGGTGCTGCCCCCGTCATTGTTCTGGAGCACCAGGTCCAGAGTTGGAGGCATTCTGTGCCGGCATGCCCATCTGAGGGTTCTGCTGAGCCCTCAGCATGCGACCCAGATCCTGTGCCATATTTTGGTCCTGGCACTCTAGCTGTGAAACCCGCTCAGGCTGATACGGGGTTCTGTTTTCTCCCCTGGGCTGATCCCGGGAAGGGTAGCTATCCCTTCTCTGGTAATACCCCGGGTTGGGAAGATTTGTGTACCCCTCCACCCTTGGCCTCCCCTCTCCCGGGTTAGGTTGTCTGGACTCAGGAAATTGGGGAAAGAAGGATGCATGATTTTGGAGTTGAAAATTTTGTGGATACCTGGGGAAGAAGTTCTGTCCAGGATTTGGGGAGTTTCTGCCCTCCTGGGGGAAGTTAGGAGGGAGGTTCCCTGGGTTAGGTGCCTGTTTGTATCCCCCCCCATGGGCTGGAGGAGTCCACACATAACACAGAATGGGTCTGTTCCCCTTGTAGTGGGGACTTACATAGTCAGGGTAGTGAGGGATCCCATTTGTGGGACCACATCCTTGGCTCCCTGTTTGTGACTGGCCCGAAGGCCTTCTGGGCTTGGGATTATTCTGTTGCGCAGGCAAGTTTTTAGCCCCCCCATCTCCAAATCTAAAATGGGGGCAACCTTTACCTCTGCCACCTTAGCAGCAGCAGGGGGGTTGGTTGTTTTGTGGCTTTTTTGAGCATTCTTGTTGTCTATGGGCTTTTGCACTTCATAGATCCGGGTGGCCTGTTCAATGATCCAGTTTAGTGATCTTTTCTCATGGAAATCTCTCACTAGCTGGGTCATGATGTACTTTGGTTGAGCGTGGAAAAAAGTATTAACAAATTCTCTGCTGTCCATGCGCACCCTTCTGGTAGTCTGCGCAAAGGCACACTTTAGTTCCTGCACAAATTCTTGTGGGGCCTGATCCTCCCCACATTGCAAGTTGTAGGCTGCCTTGTGAGCCTCTTCGGGATTTCTGTGTACAGAAAAATGCTTCAAGATGGCCACCCTATAGGTGGACCATCTAGAATGATTTTGGCCCTCCAGCCCCGCAAAGAAACTGGAGTATTCTGGTGAGAATGTCAATTTCACATACTGAATGCAGCTACTACTGTCTTTCAAATGAAAGTTTCCATCATCTGCTCAAAAAGCTCTAAGTGCTTTCAAACAGAATACTTAGTGTTCTTATGATAAGGGGTGATGACTCTCCTTATTGCCTTGATTTGTTTTAAGGGTTCCTTAAGCAAGGCCCTTTTTGCCTTATTGGCCTTCTTGGTTCAGGTAACCCTGGTCCACTCATCCTCTGACTCAGAGGCACTGCTCCCAGAGGTGTCCGTCTGGTCTCCTAGGTTCTCCCAGATTCTGCGAGCCTGGGAATGGCTAGCATAATGTGGGGACCTAGTCTCCTGTGTCCTGGGGCGCTCAGAGGAGTCTTCTGATTCCTCCTTGCTCCCAGGATTTGATGGGTACCCCCCCACTGTCCTAGCTGGGCAGACGTTTTGAGGATGCCCTGACTGGGCCTACTCTCCTGGAGTTCCCCAATAAATTTCACTGTACTTGGGTACCCATACCCATGTGCCTGCCCATCCAATACTTGGAGGTTCTGGCCTATGAGCCCCATACTTCTGACTGGATAGTAATCTGCCATCCCTGTGGCCCTGGGCTCATGTGCACCAGTGGAGATGGGGGTGGCAGAGTCCAGGGACTGGGAGAGATGAAGGCCTCTGGTACTAGGGTTCCTGAGGTTATGCTCAGGTGTTTCCCTTTCCCAGCAAACCTCATCTCTATCAGCCCCTGCTCCTGGTTGCCATACATTAACCTGAGCATTCTGTTCCTCAATCAAGGCCTTACTAGTCTCTATCAGTCTCTCTTGCATGGCTACCTGCCTGTGGAGCTTGCCATTTTTCTTCAGAGAGCCTCATTTTATCTCTGTGCTTCCTCGTTTGTCTTTGAGTACTGGGCCAGTCTTTGCTGCAGGAGTGTTACCTCCTGAGTCCTGTCCATACTGGCCTGCTCCTTCCTTGCCAGAGCATCTTCCACCCTCCCGGTGTGCTCTAACAAGCTATAATGCTCTTTTGGAGGTCACCCAGTCCCTGAAGGGCCAGGTGATTTTCTTCCAGTTTCCCTTTTAAGTGAGAGACTTCCTGGCCTAAGGTGTCCCTTTCCTGCGCAATAGCCTGCCTCTGGGCCGCCAGGTCATCCCTCTGTCTTTGAAGGGCACCAGCTTTCTGGCGCTCTTCATCAAACTCTGCCTGGGTATCCGGGTCTTTCAGAATTAATTTGTTGCTCTCTGCCTTCTCTCTATCTAGGTGGCTTTGCAGGGTGCTACCTGCTCTGTGCATGCCCTGTTGAAATCCAGTTGTTGCTCCAACTTTTTCTGGCTCTGCAGTGGAGAGTCCAAACCTTCTTGGTTCTCCTTCTGCAAGGCCAGAATTCTGGTATCCTGGTCTGCCTTTTCCTTCTGCAGGATACCCATATCCTCTTGTATTTTCATTATGTACTGCCTGCTTTCATTTTCTGACACCTGGCTTTGCTGCAGCCTCTACTCAGAAGAGTCCAGATCAGATTGGGCCTTTTCTGATGCCATCAGTTGCCTACTTGCCAGATCTTGGCCTAAGGCATATTTGTCTTGTATGGCTCCCATAGATAAATACAGATATGCCGCTATCTTGGCAATCTTATTTTGCTCATCCTTGACCTTAGGAGCCATATATAGTTCACTCAGGGCCACATGTAAGGGACCCTGATCTCTCCAGATATCTAACCCAGTTGCAGTGATCTGTTGTGTGATTGCCTGCAACCACACATTTTGGTCCTGCTCATTCCACTCACCTCTCACAAATAACTTATGTAAAAGGTGTTCTCTAGCTATCTTGATGTCTACCAATGTCACCATTTTGGAAATATTGATTTCCTTCCTGATTTACAGGAGTTTTTTATTTTATTTAGCAAAACAGACTGTTTCCTTAGAACGTTCCCTTTTGAGGGGTGCTTCTACAGTGCAACACAGCGTGTTAGCCCAACAGGATTAATGTATCCTATTAGTTAGCACACTGTATTAGGCTGCACAAGTGGTAGATCTAATCCAGAAGTCCCGGCTACGAGCCCCCAATCTGTAAGTGATTTCAATCCAGCACTCCAACTAAGTCAATGCCTAGTATGGGATGCCCAATGGAAACCCTTATTTATATATTTTTATGTCAAAAGTTTGTTTAATTCTGGATGATGTACCCTTATATAACGCCCCTCTCTTTGAATTCCCCCGGTCTCACTGAACCAAGAAATAGGTTTGTTTTGAAAATTAAAAGATTTATCTGAAGAATTGAACAATATATATATCACACTTTTATAAATATGGATAATATCTGAATATCACACTTATGTATATGAACAATGATCAGCAAGGGTAATATTACAATATTAGTAAAGAAAGTTGAAGTCACTGAGGGTTAGACAGAAATAGCGATTCCACAGGCTCACATGTCACAGGGTCCACAGTGAAGTAGGATGTTAGATCCTTTTAGGATGCCTGTATGGAATTTCTTGCTCGGGGGAATCGTTAGACTTTAATGTTCCTGCCGTTTAAAGGAGCGGGATTAGATCTAAACTGTTAGTTATAATATATTTTTAGTATTCTTTTCCTTTTATGCAATGTGGATACAATTGTTATTGTTGTATTAGGAAAACTTGTGTGATGTAGGAAATTTTTAAATGATTGTTTAAATGGTGATAAAATATTTGAAAAGTTGTTATGCAACTAAATCAAATAAAAAAATAAAAACAAATATTACAATATCAACAATCTCTTTAATCAATTAGGAGTAGGAATAGGAAGAATAATGTAGCAGAGAATACTTTGTGTGGTTCAAGGAAATGCAGTGATATGAAAGAATGCAACACAGAATTAAAACTTGATATGACTTCAATCAAAAGACAATATGATCACTCTTTCCCCTGTTACTACTCACTCCCTCCAACATGCAATATGAAGATATGGAATGAGGGCACACAGGTATCAGGAATAACAATCAACAATTGCAGTTTAAATCCCACTTCCCCCAGCAAGCAGAGAGAAACAGGGCTGATTTTAAACAGGTCAATTGCTTTTAAATGTGGTTTGCAATGAATGGGAAAATGCTAAAAATGATTTTAATTTTAATTTTAATGATTGAAATTGAGCCAATTGTGAAATTACTGAAACTTTTCTGTGTGCGGAAAACACGATCGGGGAAAAACTGTAAGGAATTGGAATGAGTTTGTTTGAAAGCTGAGGATGTTAGCTTCAGAATGACATTTACATCTTGTTTCTAGGAAGTACGGATCAGAAGTTACAGAGGTTTTTGTGAAGGTAGATTTTTCAGAAACAGAGTCAAGATTTCAAAATGAAAGATGCGCTTTAAAGATTAGGAACTAAGATGGGCTTATACTAAGGAGCTATGAAAGTACAAGATACCCAAAGGGACAACCACCAGAACAGGGCACCTTCTGCTCTGATTGCTGTGCGCCAGGACACTTGACTTTCTTCAGAAAATATCAGCGCACAGATGATTATCGCTACAATTATCACAGACTATATAATGAGAAGAATTCAGGATGGACACAAGATTCTATAATGCAGTTCTGGATAGGTTTAAATGAATCGAATAGGAATATTTTAAACTAAGAGATGACTATGCACAGTACTATACTAAATACTCACTCCTATGGCTTTGGAATGGAATGGGCCCATCAAAGATCTGGTCAAGGGTTTGGCTTCACTCGCCACTGGACAGGATCAGGCCACCTGCACTCTGCTCTCAGCAAGGCCCTCTGGTCTGCGCGGCCTCTTGGACTGGATCTGACGGGTTGGTTCTGGGTACAGCTCTGCTCTATGGGTCTGGATCTTGGTTCTAGCATGAGGTTCTTAGCTAGAACAGCAAAACAGCTCAGCCAGACTGGTGGATTTTGTGGTGCCCCTTAGAAGTTTAGGGGTTAAAATCAGGATTGCAAGATTTTTAAAGGCCTGCTGAAAAGGTTTCAGCTTTTTGGATTAGGCCTCTGCTTCAGGGTTCTAGAGTCTGGTTCTAGAGTCTGGATCTGGAGTCTGGTTCTTCCTGCAGGGTGCTTCACCAGGGGTCAGTTGATGAGTGAGAACGTGTGTATGTGGGTCTTTGACAGTCCCTATTTATCCATTTTCCAAAGTGGGTGGGGAGGCTGATTGTCTATGCCCAACCCTCTAAGGATCTGATAGGTCAGATAATTCCCTGTCCCCTGATTTGAGAAAGGAACAGTGTGTCACCATGTGTCATAGTGAGGCTGGCATTTACAATCTAGAGAAGAACCTCCCCTTTGCAATAACTTAGAAAATCTATTTTTCCCCAAAAACATAGTTCCCATATGCACAACTTGTTAATATTACATATACACATCACAGATTAATTAAGGCACGTCTCTGTTCAAGGCCTATGTTCCTACGAGTTTCGGTTCACAAATGACAAGATTTTTCGCACTTTTGGTTGGTTACACATTTTCAGATCTGTACAATTGTTTACATATACATGCACATAACATCTGGTCATACTTCTGTAATTTTTCATGTTCCTAGGACAACTATAATAGCCACAATATTAAAAAACTTTCGTGGTTCAGTCTCAGAACATCGCACAGATTCCAGATTAGTTTTAAACTGTGAGCAGATTTTTCATTTTAATAATCTCTAAGTTATTGTCAGTTTGGTACAATATTTTAGAAGTGTTTTCCTTCAGTCTGGCCCACCTCCAAGGTCTTGGCTGAGTCAGAGAGTCACATGACCTTCTTCCTTCTGATAGCAAGTCTTTATTTGGCATAGTTTGAGTTCAGTGTACAACTGTACACCTGACAGGTTTTAAATCGCCGGCTTCTGACAGAGCTGAGTAACGGTACTAGACCCATTTTTGACAGATACCTTCCAGCTCAACCATCCTCAAACGTGGACTTTGTTCAGATAATATATACTTCTGTGGACATTGTATTTATGCAGATTCTCGAAGTAGAATGATGTTCACCCCCCAACAAGGAGGTTGGATCTTTTTGTGTGGTTTGTGGGCCATGATTTTGCAATTTTGACAGCCAGAGAAAAACGGATTTTTAAAACAGCTCTGTGTTTCTTTTGCAATGATTTTCCTCAGTGGGCAGCCAAATGATGGGTTTTGGCAGTGGTCTCCTGTGTTCCCACTGACATAGGCAAAAGTGGATGGCGGCCTATTTTTCAGATTTTTACTGCGCACTTTCTGGTGATTTCTAGTAAGCAGCATGCTTTCCGGCGGCCATTCTGATGTTTCTGCTGCAAGCAATGCACAGTAATGTTGCAGGGCTTGGACTAGTGGGTTGAAACATCCCACAATCCAATCCTTCCTGTCAGAAAGATCCTTGAGAGTTTTCTCAGAAAATGTGTTTGCAGAACCTGCACCTATCACATGCGGAGTTCCCAAAGGTTCTTGCATCTCCCCCACCCTCGATAACATCTTTACTAAGATGTTATTTGACCTCCTTGATGACATGAATGTCTTATACACCAACTACGCTGATGATACTCAGATCCTCATCACGCTCACAGGTTCAAATGAAAAAGACTCAGCCGTTCTCAATAAAATGTACAGCAAGATCCAAGACTGGATGGCTAAGCATGGGCTCTGTTTAAACGATGACAAAACCGAGCTCTTACTCATTGGCTCTAAACAATGCCTTAATAAGCTCAACCCAAAATACAACTCATTCAACATCGATGGAAACCATATTAAGGTCTCCAATAATGCCAAAACACTTGGTGTCTACCTAGACTCCACCCTGACACTATCAAGATAGGTCAACACCACTGCTTCGGCCTCGGCCTACACCACTAAACTCATAATGGCCTGCAGACCATTTCTATCTACCCACTGTTGCATACTTTTGGCAAGAGCCCTGATACTCTCCAAACTCGACTACTGCAACTCCCTATATCTAGGCACTAGCAAGCAAAATATCCACAAACTTCAAAATTTACAAAATAACGCCCTTAGGGCACCCCTCAACATCCCATTATGGACCACATCACCCACGCAAGATAGACTGCCAACTGGCTCCCTATAAAAGACAGAATTACCTTCATGACCCTCATGATCACACACAAATGCCTTAACAACATGGCTCCAAAATACCTTGTCGACAAATTCTGCACCAGGACATCCTCCAGACCCACTAGAACTAACTACGCGCATTGCCTCAACATTCCCAAATACAGACTGCAGAAATCAGGCGGCACTAGTTTCCCAGTCTTAGCGGAAAAAAAACATGGAACTCTATGCCCCCATCACTGAGAGATAAACACCACTTCCCCACCTTCCGCTTCAAAGTCAAAGCATGGCTTTTCTCCGCTATCTCTTGCACATAACATCATACTCACTTCTTCCACCTTAAACTTGTATATATTTGTATATTTTTCAAATCCCAGCCTGGGATAAGTGTTCCTACTATTCAATCTTGTAAAATGACTTTAACACTGTATCTTAATCCAGTCTGTAACCAACATCACCAATCATACCTATGCACTGCTGTATATTGTATATTATGTAACTGTAAATGTCTGTATTTATGCAACCTCACATGTATGTAACCTTTACTTCACAAGAACAACTGCCTAGCTACCCCTGGGTTCATCGCGCTATATAAGCAAATATACTAAACTAACCTAAATTAAACATCCTCGTCTGGTCCAGATGTAATTTGGTAAACAAAACTCTATCTCTCCTGTTAAGGACTTACCCAATGTAGAAAGATTACTCCCACAAAACAAGACCAGTGACCTGCAATGACCTTACAACTGAAGTAAATGTGTTTCTAGCAGTGATCATTTATGGAATCATGCATTCTTTTTGCAAACTCTGAGACCAGAAAGAAAACGTAATTTAAAGGTTCCAGAGACACATCATCATTTGCTCAGTGCTAATAACAAGGTACACTGTGTTGACAACCAGCAAAGACAGAGTACAACAAGTCCCATGACTACAGACCTCAATGGTGCAAATCAATGGTAGAAGGTGCACTCTTATTGCTAAGGTGAGCAATATGAAGAAGGGATATTATTATTTCATATGAATATATTTCACTCAAGCAAAAATATGGTACGGTCGGCAAATGAGCTAACCAACAGTAGTAAAGAATCTACAGTTATTAAAATGGCGGTGTCTGTATGAACTGTCATCCCCATTATATAATTCATTACATGTTCTGCAGGATGCTGTTTTTTTAGTTGAACCAATTAAGACATGATTAACAGTACGTAAATGTAGTATTCTTGATTTAATCTTAGCTACCGGACCTGGATATAGAGATGGGTTAGAGAGAGTATCTGAAAGCAATCGATCCACAGAGAAGAATAGTCGTGGTGAGACGCTGCTGTGACATTTTACCAGATTTCCCTATTAACCGGACTTAAGAATTTGTGGTTTGATAAATAAGCAGTGTGTGATTTTTCTTTGGTAACACTGCTTTATGATACATGAAAGATTGAATAATATGCCTTATGACATGTAAGAGGAGCTGTCATGTGTTGTTGATCATTGTGTTTTGATTGTCATGCCATCTGACGTAAATGTTGTGGCACAGATGAATTCATGTTGAACATTAGAAATAACCCTCAATAACTGTGTTCTGTGAATTCGTAACACTAGCGCGCATAACAATTTACAAACTTCAAAGCACTGACTATAAGTCTTGCCTTTATGTATGGAACACTCACAACTAGAGGGCACAGCTTGCGAAAAGTCACATTTTCTTCTAGTTTCATAATGTTCCCCCAAACCCTAAGAGTGAAAGCTGTTGGACCACAATGAATGATTGTCATAATGATGTGTAAACATTTAAATGTGCTAGTGGGAGATGTGTGTGTGCATTTGCTGTGTGCATGTTAGTTTGCGATTGGCGAGGGATGTTGTGCCACACTGGCATCGCAAATTTGTCTGGCATTCAATATGAATGTACCAACCAACCATCCTGAAACTATTTACAGTGGTGATAATGAAAAACATTTGGACACAGGCAGTGTGATAAGGAGGTTAACGTGGCCATGCTGACATATATTGTGTAGTACAATTAATTATAAAAATGTGCTTTACATTGTATGTGCTCATATATAATGTGGGCACCTGCACGGAAGTGTGCTACATTGGGAATGATGGCACATAGTTTGGGGGTGGCATATGTTCCCTTTCTGATTCTGCACTTTCTTTTGGTTTCTTTGATATTCATCGGATGCAAAGGCCTACAGACTTGCCTAAGGGACTGGCCTAACAGCTAAACACCCATGCCAAGCGATGTCACAGAGCATAGCACAGCACAGCTAAGCTGTGTAATGCTGTGATGCCTCACACGGCTGGGCATGAAGAGCCCCTCCTGAGAAGTACACAGTGATGAAGCTGCTGGCTCAAATCCTAAGGCTGCCAGAGGCTGCTTCGTGCCTTTCGGAACTGCAGGCTTTGTTCCCCAAGTTCTGCAAAATGACCTGTTTGTTATCATATTTGCATTATATGTGCTAGTTTATGGTTGGGGAATAGATTTAGCTATTCCATTGTACATAAGGATGAGCCAGGCCTGGGAGGGGCAAAACAGAATGCAGCCCTCCTATGCACTGGTGTGTGTTTCTATAACAGCCCTTTTCTCTCTACTTCTGGTCTCCTTGTATTATTTGTGTCCAAGTACCAAGTATCTGCTGTCTCTGAGGTGGCGTGTGGGAGCTGGATAACCACTGCTATCGTAAGGAGCAGGAGGAGCCTGTAACAGCATCATGCAATTGTTTTATATGTGCAATGCTGGCAGATAAATTAGGCACGGCATTGCATAAGTGTTTTACAGAATATATGGTGGGGACAGAGATCATACACCTATTGTAAATTAACCCTGCACACTGTTGTTGAGCAGGCATCTCTCGGATTTGTGTTCATGTAATTTCCCCACAGGAGCCATTGCAAACTGAATGGATTTCTACTCAATTTCCCTGAATGCTACACAGCAAAGCAACATGGTCTTCCCCTACACATTTTAATATGGCATGTTCCCTCATATCACCCCTCTATCACATTAGCCAACCCACTGCGGCATGTTCCCCTCCAACATACGCACACCAAAAATGTGCAGCATGTCCTCTTGAACTGCCACCTCAACCCTGCAGTTTTTCCAATATCACCCCTCACCACCCACACCCTCAGTGGCATTCCAAAATCCTGACAAAGCCTAATGAGACTTTCATGACGGGAAACACACATCCACACCTCCACCAAATCTAATGCATCCTCACAATGGCAAACAGACCAGAATTCACCAAACAATCAAATGCATCAGACAATCTATCTCCGGAAAAAATGCATCCATCAACCATCGAACAAGACGTAAACAAACACTGACAGCTATAGGAAAAGCCCAACCATATTGGTTGTGTCCCCATATTGGTTGTGTCAATGCATGTGTGTGCATGTGCCCCTTATGCCATCCTTCTCTCCCACCTGTATTTTCAGTCGCTGGGCCATTTTAGGCTTTAGGTCATGGACACAGTGGAGGAAGAAAATGGTAACATTAAGCCTCATTACAAGTTGGGTGGTAAAAAAAGCAAATTACTGGCATGCCGGTGCAACCGTGTCAATGTTGCAGTGCTGCTGGAATCAAAGGTTGATTCCAAGTCAGCATGCACGCGCATTCCGGCATGCCGGAAACGGCTGCACCGGCATTCCGGTAAGGCCCTCCAAACCCCCAATAGCAGCCTTATCAATGCCACAGACACCAGCACCCTAGATGCCGCAAGAAACAGTACCGTAAATACCAGTATCGTAAATACCGGCACCGGAACTGCCAGTAGCAGAAGAAATTTAATCGCGTCAGAACGGGAAATGCTCCGGCGGCCATCTTAAAAAAACACAATCCATTGCAATCCTCTGCCTACAGCACCTGGACCGGAGAACTGTGCAGTGTGTCATCAAGCTGATGACCATGGCTACCAGGAAAGGCGCAGTGTGGCTGTGAAAGCCACGTTTCAGCAATGAGGAGCTGAACATGCTCGTGGACACACTGGTGGAGCACGCAGATGTAGTTTTCCATGCAGACCTGTGCCAGGCGGCTCAAATCTGGAAGAAAAACATATGGGAGGAGGAGGCGCAAAAGGTCTCTGCGGTGGGGACAACACCACGCACCGTACGTAACTGCAGGAAACGCAGGGGCGATCTGCGGCTGTTTGTCCGCAACATCCTATCTGCGAATCGCAGACAGGGCCTGGCCACAGGTGGAGGAGCACCATCGCCTATTAAGCTAGCACGATGGGAGGAGACATGCAGCATAGTCATGGACATGGAGTCCATCGAGGGTGGTGGCCATGCAGAGATGGGAGTCCCTTCATCGGTCGATGACGGTGAGTGACCCTCAGCGTAATAGAAAAGTCTCGACATACACCTAATACCCCAGGTACAATGGCAGAGTCCAAATGGCAAGTAGATGAGAGCAAATGTGTGGCCCATCATCTCCCACCTAAAGTCAGCCCCTACAAAACGACCTGCCATGAAAACACCCAACAAACCCCACTGATACAAACCACATGAGTCCCCAATTGCAAGCACATGCACCATCTGCATGCACACACACACATATATATCACTGTACAGAAACAGGCCTGACCACTGTGCCATCCCATTGCATGGTGCACACATCAACACTACCGATTGCACATTTGACCCACCCACCATGACCACACACACATTATAAACACCAATGCAACTACGCACATAGTGCAAGCACATCTGACCCACATCTGAACAACACATGGCACACAGCCCCTGAGGCATGGCTGCAACACCCAAGCAACGATACACCTGTAGGCCACCCGACAGAGACCATGCACTTCATGGCTGCACCAGAAGGATGAACAGATACTGCACCCCCCCCCCCCCCAACTCCTGTAAGCACCATATCTGCCCTGCCAACATGTCCACAAGAATGCACAGGACTCTAAATGTACTAGCATCAATGTATGTAGGATGTACATTGACTCATTACTGATGCCTTGCCTCTCTGTACCCCACAGGCACAGGATCAGACAGCGAGGCGGAACACACCGCGATGCCCAGGAAAACACCTGCACGCCAGAGCTGAGGGGATGACGACGCCTCCAGGCCTTCTACATCAAGGGCTGGCTAGAAGCATCCCATCGCTCCAAAGCCATGGCCCTCCAGCCAACAGGGGGCACAGGCTGGTGAACAAGCTGAGCAGCAAGCACCGAGACCCAGGAAGGAGCCCATGGCAAACACAAACTGCTGGCATCAAGGCACACCTCCCAAAAGCCACCCCTGCCACAAAGGTCCCAAGCCAAAAAACAACACCTGGGCCACAGCAAACACCTCAGGTGGAAGAGGTGGGATCCCCAGTTGCCAGTGAAGTAGAGGGGCCACAGTCAACGTCCACCAGTGATCTGGGTGAGGCAGTACAATCTGCTCAACACAGTGCAGAGGAGGAGGAGGAAGTGGAGGAAGCAGACACTGCAGCCAATAGCATGCCTGAGGACATACCAAACACCCCACCCTTGCTGCCTACCCAGAGTTCTCACCAGAACCTGGCTCAGGTGGTGGCAGCCCTGTGGAGGACATGGCCGTAGTTGCATATAGCCCCAGAAACACACACACACCACCTCCCGTGCAACCACCAGCTGCACAAGCCATCAGGGACCTGGAGGGGCGGCTGACCCACAGGGAGGAGCGCCAGGATGCCATGCATGATAAGGTCAGGCAGTATGTGGTGGAAGGTGAAGCCACACGCCGGGTCATGCAGGAGAATTCCAGGACAGTCAGCTGCTCTGTGTACTGTGTGGCCTGGCGCGTGCGGGAAAGAATGGCAGCCATGACACAGGCCGTTACCCAGTTGGTTGCCACCATGGCCCAACATCGTAATGCAGAGGCCGACCCACAACCCGCACCATCAACCAGCACAACCCTGGCGAGTTCAACCCAGATAAGCCTGTTGCGGGGGTCACTGTGCAGTATGCGCAGCCCAGACCACCAAACCCCTCCACCTAAAAGGGGGCATCAGTAGCCTGACACACATTGACATGTCATGAGGGAGTCCAGTCAAACTTGCAATGGGTGCGGGGGGTGGGGTTGTTGGGGTTTGGGGGGCGTGGGTATGTAGGGGTGTTGGGGATGGGGGTGGGGCGCATGGGTGTGTGGGGGTGTTGGGTGTTGGGGGTTCTGGACGTGGGTGTGTGGGGGTGTTGGGGATGGGGGTGGGTTGCGTGGGTGTGTGGGGGTTTTGGGCGGTGGGGGTAGTTTGTTGCATTTTAAAGGGTAGAGGTCCATGTTGCTTCCTGTTCCATGTAAATAGTTCTTCATTTAATTAATACACCTAGTGTACATATGAAAAACTCATGACTGGACATTGCTTTTTGAGTGTGTGATAATGTATTTCTTAACAGTGCCCAGTGTCCCCCATTCCCATTGCCTTGTGTTAGTTACCCAGTCCATCAAAAGTATTGTGCAATCAAAGTTTGGCATACAACACGTCCTTCATTCACATTGTGCTGTGGCCGATATGCAGCATCTTCACCATCATCCTCCTCATCTTCTGGTGGAATCAGGTCCGTTTCAGGGGGCAGGGGTATGTTGCGCCGGATGCACATGTTGTGCAGCATGGCACATGCCAACACTATCTTGCGCACCTTCTCAGGCCTATATATGAGTGCCCCACCCAACCTGCTGAGGCAGCGAAAACGGGCCTTCAACAGGCCAAAAGTCTGCTCAATCGTCACAAGACTGAGCAGTGCACTTCCTGCCTGTTGACTGGTTGCCTGATGGGGGTCAGGAGCCACTGCTTCAGGGGATACCCAGGATCACCTGCACAGGAGCAATGTAAAGTGTATTTGTGAACATTGTTGTCATTCCTTGTGTGCACTGCCTGTACAGTGTTCATGTTCACATGCCACAGATTCTTCATGACGGCACTTGTCATTTCCTTATAGTATTACCCAGGTAAGTGTACTTAGGGATGCTCCATGGTTGTGGGGTATGTGTGCCATTCACGTCTTAGGGACCTTTTCATCAGATACCTCACTCACACAAATGAGGTGAGAAGGTCCATGATGTGCTGACATCTGATGGGTGTGTTGCATTAGGAATATTAACTATACATGTTGAATGCATCATGACACATTTGCCTGATGTGCTTCATGATACACAGTGGTTTGCTATTCATGCTTTCGACTACTTGATGTCACCATGTACTTGTCCACCAACGCCTTCCTCCATATGAGCAAGGCACAATGGTATTGGTGGAATGGTCCACCAGTGAAAGCAAACATTTCTGCGAAGGGGATGAATGTGTAATGGCATGATGGAGCTGAGGTACTATGGATGCGTCCTCCACCACTCGCTCATATGTTAGTGATGGTAAGTGATTGATGATTACAGTAATTTCCTTGCATGCACCATTGCATTTGGGAGTGTCCCTTAAGGTGCCTGGGACGATATACTGGTCTGCGGTGTACCTGTGAGGTGGGTGCAGTGACAGGGATTTCCATGTGTGACATTGTATTTGGCTCAGGCATGGCTTCATGCGCCGTGATGTACTTTGCTGTGCTCATGTATTTCATGCATTGTGCCTGCAGGGTGGTGCATCTTGGTACCTGTGGTTCATGTCTGATGGTGTTCCAGGGAATCTGTCACATAAGGGGGTAGCCGCCTAATAAAGTTCAAACATACTATAACTTGTGTATGTGGTAGATACTATTCAAATCGGTGGTATATGCAGAAATGTACCTCTGATTCATCCTAGTGATGTAATCTGAAATCCCCTGGGGGGTGGACAAGACAATATAAATTGTATTGTATGAGTGGGTTCTATGTTATTACAAGAAACCAATTTTGTGTGGTGCAGTTTTTAATATTGCACTCTATTTTCTTTATCAAAACAACAGAAACCAAAATACAGTGTCCTGATGTGGTAGAAAAGCAAAAATGTTGAGGCAGTATTAGAGCATAAGTCTCAAGCCTGTTCTGTATGCTAAAGAAAAACAATAACCTGAAAGCAGAATAGCTAAAATAAGGTAATGAACTTATAGCATCATCATTTACATAGTAGGATTCTTTACAAACAACGGTAGGGATACATTTGTTTTAGTTACAAAAGAAGTTAAACAAATTGTTTTCCCATTCGGGGAACTCTGTAACACAAGTAAAGCAGGACAGAGTGATGGTGTGTTAGTAAAGTAGTGTACATTTACATATAGGCGAGAAACAGTTTTCCTCAAAATATCAATTATGAATCCTATATAGTTTGGTATTTAGATCTATGAGTGACCAATCCTCAGTTGGTGTTCCAGGTTCATGTGCTGGCGTGGGTGCTGTGTATGTTGATTACATTTACGCACAGCTGTGTAGGCATGCCACATCTGCAACCATTGGCTGTGTCCAACATTCTGTTGAGGTAATTGGAGTCACGGTTTTTGCCACACAGGTCGCTTTGGTCCCCCCGCAGGCAACACCCCTCATTGCCCTGTCATTATACTTACCCAGCAGCCAGGTATGTTGTGCAGCGTGTTGTGCCATGTAGCAGGGAAGCGTGGAGGTGCGCAGCACCATGGCATCATATGTGGATCCCGAGAATCTTGCACAGCAATGCGTTATTATTTTGCTTGCTTCACACACCCTCTGGACATTCAGGGAATGGTAAAGCTTCCTGTTGCGGTACGCTACCTCCACAGCATGCCAGACTACCAGCTCCACATGAGTACAGTCGACGCCACCGATTACGTTTGGCATGCTTGCCTGTGCATGGAATGCTATTTTGGAAGCAATCTTCTCCTCTGCAGTCCATGGAAGATCTATGTGGTCCCTTCCATGTTTCAGGAGGGCATCTAGCATCTGGTTGAGCACACAGGAAAAACATAGTTGTGTGATGCCATGCAGCTGTCCCACTGTGTGCTGGTAGGTGCCTTTGGCTAGGAAGTGTAGCACAGACACTACCTTCAGCAGGGGGGGGATGGGAGTGCCTGTCCGGATGTTGATGAGGCTTACCAGGTCATCATGGATGAGGTCCACTATTGTGCATATGGAGGGATTGGTGGCTGCCTGCGGGGTACAGCTGCCTGCACTGGTGGTATGTGCTGGCCCTGTCTGACCCTCCTTCTCCTCTGTTGCATTCCCTGGTTCAATGCCTGCTGGAGAAGTAGCAGTGCAGGTATGTCCTCCAGCCCCAGTATTGCACTGCTAATGGTAGCATTTTGGGTATGGAAGGGGTGTGGTGTGTGGGTGTGCTCCTTTTGTGCTGTGCCAGACTCCATTGCCTCCACCTGTGCTGATTGTGTCTATCTGCGGCAGGTTGCAACACAGCAGATTGATATTAACAGCTACCCCGCGATGCCGATGTTGACGGCATCATGGTAACAGTTCTTAACGGCATCGGTATGTGCATGTCCGTGAACCTCGTAATGTGCACTTCCTTGCGGCATGCCAGTGTTACTGGCACAGCTGCCGCGTGCCCGCGATCATTCCCTGAAGGTTCTACCCGGTCACAACGGGTCCTGCAGATGCCGGTAGCACAGGTATCGCGGGTCATAATGCACCAGTCCGGTAGACAATGGCGGTATTCCCGTACCGGTATCGTTATTACCGGACCGCCAACCTTGTAATGAGGCCCATTGTTTGGAAATTAATTAAGATGCACAGAGCTCAGCCGCAACGTTTGTAGTGATATGTGTGTTAACGAAATTAGGCATTTGTATACTTTATACGCAGATGTGATTACTAAATTGGAAAATTCTGCATTGGAAATATGAACACATTCTCAAGAATATTTTAAAAGAAGCATCTGGGAGAAGGCAGTTACCTATAAGTGGTACGCTCCTCTCGATAGGCTGTGACCCATGTAGGAAATGCAAAAGTCTTTCCGTTATAATTACTGTAGCGTGTTTATTGTAGGTAGCAAACCGGGGCGGTATTTCGCCGTCTTGCACGCGAAGCAGTAGTTACATTTTATAATACAATCTAACATTACTTCCAATTAGCACATAAGAAATCCAGCGTCAGCACTTAACAGCGCAGTAAACTTGGAGATGCTGAGTAAACGTAGCAGAATAATATTCGAGTTTTTTAGTGCAGCAAACTGAATTCTCATAAAGTACACGCTGTGTTTTAATTGGTTTGGCAGTGGTCAAATGATTTGTCCTAGTCTTTCACTTATATAACCTAACACGCTGGAGTCACGAGCCCTCCGTTTCTGGTTGGTGACTGTAAAATAGAGGGTGTTGAACAATACAATGTGATATATTCTTTATAACGTTGGCTGTGGAAATAAACAGAGAGATAAAATGCTGTAACTCCTCAGATCACAAAATGCTAATAATACACGAAATCTCATTATCGTATCTTTGGTAGGGAAACTTTCACACTTTACAAGAATAACAAGCACATTAAAAACAAAGAGTGTTTTCAAAACTGTGTTGAAGTTTTTCAGTGTGGGTGAGAATGGATTAACATTGTACTCGGAAACTCATTAAAATTGTTTCAATTAGAATGTTCTTGTTCTTCTAATGTCTTCTTAAACACAATGGGCCAGGCTTGCGAAAGCTTTTCTCTGCTTGGTGTGAACACGGCAGACGCAAGTGGAGAAAACCCCTCCATTAGTGTGCGCTTGCGCGGAGCACTGCCTGCTTGCAGAATGCGCGTCGGGATCAGGCAGGGGGAGGGGCAGGAGGGCGCAGGTGCAAGGGCACCCTTGAATCACAACGCCATGCACTTGCTCCCGTGACAGCCCCTTTACCCGCACCTCTGCGCCTCACCACCCCTGTCTCACAACAGGAACAAGGAATGCACAATGAGCTAGGGGTCTTTTCAGTCTCCTTGCAGCCGTACCATATCAAAAACAGAAACAAGTTTCTATTTTTTTTTTTAATTTCACATTTTCTGGGGTGTACATGATAAGTATGATAGATTATTTATAACGCGCTTAAGACCCAGAAGTTTCTAAGCGCGGCCCGGGGTTCGAAGCTGTGGTGCTCCGTGTCGTTTTGCTTCCAAGGTGAGCAGGTTGCCCCTGAGCTATCCTCCTGAGAAATGTATACATGTAAATACTTTACTTGCAGTGATGGGACTTTTACGGCCCATCACTGCAAATGTTCTGAAAGACCGGGCATATGTAGTGGGCAGATCCTAATTCCTGACCTGCAGGGCGTCACTTATCCTTTACATTTTCTAGGGCCTCATTACGACCCTGGCGCTCCCGTAATGAACGGTGCTGGTACGGGACCAGCAACGTTCATTAGGGGATGCGCTATTATGAGGTCCCCTTGCGGGACCTGCTCAGAACGTCTGGTCAGACCAGATGTCCTTAGCAGGTCCTGCAATTGGACCAGGGAGCTATTAGCTCCCTCCCCATTCCCATTGGGGGCTCAAATGGGAATGGGGATGGGTTTTTTCAATGAGGAATTACTGGGCCCGTTATTAGCTCCCTGGTCCCCTAGCGGGACCCGCTAAGGACGCCTAGTTTTAACAGCCGTCCTTACCGGGTCCCGCAAGGGAACCTCGTAATAGGGCGTCCTGTAATGAAGGGTGCCGGTCCCGTACTGGCACCCTTCATTACGGGAGCGCCAGCCTCGTAATGAGGCCCTATATTATGCATGGAATAGCAGGCTGCGCCTCCCTTCCACGCCCGGCTATGTCATCCTTCACACTGTGAGTGCTCTTCATGACTCCTGTGATTGTGTGGTGACATCTGCGTGGCAGAGGTGTGAGGACGAGGACACAAAGCCTGGGCATCTCTTCACCCGTAGATGTTTGAGAATTGCCTGGGCTGGCAGCATTTGCATATCCTAATTTCAAACGTTGACAAATATAACTTGGTTACTAGATGGTTCCAATATCCATTTTCCTCATGCCACTTGGGAGACGTTTATCCAATTACATATGTTGCTTTGCATTCGCGGACTTGTAGCTTTAGATTTGTAGTGGCAAAAGCAAAGCTACAATTTGCAGAATGGAAAGAAATAAACAAACCTGGAGAAATCTCTCCCAAATAGCATGGGGCATTTTGACACGCACATGTATGTTTAAAAAACGCCCACCTCCTAGATGTAAAGAGCTGCAGGTGTTCCTGAGCTATCTGTGACTCCTTCAGCTGGCCCTAATGTTGTAACCACAAGTGATTTGCATGCTGAGATCTGGGGGATCACAGCTGTAGAAGTCAAATGAAATGCACATCCTGCAATGCTAATAACTGGTTATTCACAAACCTGCAAGTTGTCATGTGTGATTCTGTGACCGAGGGAAGTAAAATGCACTAGACTCTTGATTAAACTCCCTACATCTCTTACTGTCCTCATTTAACACCCACAAAGGACCCCCAACTTCTTCCCCTCTAATCCTCACATTTTGCTCACTCCAATTACTCTTAGATGATATCCCTCCATCATAAATGGCAACCTCCGCACTATGTCTCAGGCAAACAGTTCCACATTGAGTCCACTCTCTCTGACAACTCACTAGTCAACCTACATATGCTTCAAACCTGCACCCCAAATGACTCTCTCAAACTCATATTCCCAACCACCACCATGGTCTCCTCTACTCCAGACAGTGGACCCTCCCCTTCACCCATTCATTAATTTCACCATCTCTATTCCTCCTCCTTCATGACTCAACAAATGTAAATGCAAGCCTGACAATAAGGTTCCCTAACTCGACCAATCGAACTTCTCACCCCACACTTTCTCTCCTACACGTATTCACTCTTTTGATTTTAACCTGCATCGATCATGCTGCTGAAGACAACCATGAATTGCTGCTTATGCTTGTAGTGTAAACACCAATCACCTAATCTCCTCCCTGCCTTAAGCGACTCTCTACTGACCCTGAAAACATCTTTCAATACATCCAAATCCTCCTATTATCATAATCTTGTGAAAACTATTAAGGACCCACGTCTCAATTAAAATCATTAAAGTGATGGACACCCTGTCCACACTTCTACTGTCCCACCCCCAGCCTAGATATCCCCTCTTCCCCTCTTCCCATCTTCCCCACACTCTCATCTGTATCCTATTCTCCATCAAACACTCTTACCTTCTACCCATCCTTTTCTCTATTGTCCCATGTTAGGGAGAATACTCAGAAATGTGCTAATTCCCTCTACCTTAGAGACCCCCAGAAACTTTGCTGGATTTTGAGGACTTGTTTTTTTTTTTTTTAACATGGAGAGAGTGAGACCCTTGTTCCAACTCTCTCATGTGTTTTAATGTGATTTTGTACTCTGTCTTTTTTTTTTGGTTGTGGAGTCTGACAAACTCCATAGGCATCACCTTTTACATTGTGTCACGCAGCACCTTCAGTGCAGTGCCACGGGGAAGTCTTTCAGATTTCCTAAAGGTTTAAATACCTTCTCTGGGATAAACTACTGTTTCCAAGAGCAGCAAAGTGATATTACATTTGTAACTTTCTAGACCCAGCACACACTATCTTACAATAGGGTGCTGGAAGGGTTACATAGTATCCCCTTTGTCTAGCTTCTCATTTAACATTTTTATGTTACCCTTTCCTCACTGAATGGCTGGTGGCAGTGGTTTACTTTTTACTACCATTATGGAATTTTTCCGGGGGCTGCGTTTGCAGCCACAGTAAAGCACCCATGGGTGCCATTTTTGTCAAAATGGCCCAGTCTTCCTTTTTCACCATTTATTTGTTGAAAGGTCCTTCTTGAGATTTACTCTGTGCACCAAACCAGGTTTGGTCCATTTGTTCATTTTGTCTTTTTCGGGCTTCGCAAGTGAATCCCTCCTCTGGCTCCAGGTTGTCTGGCGGGGGCAGGAAGTGAGAGAGGTGCCCAAAACTCCCTGTGCTTAGTCTCCTAGGAGACAGGAATGCACTCTTAGGTGATTGGCTGGCTGACAGTCTGGCAAGGACAGCCACCCTGCTGGGTGACTGACAGCTAGGCTGGAATGAATGGGAGAAAGCTGCATAAAAGGCAAGGTTTTTTGGCTTGGAAGGGAGAGTCAACCATTGGACGAAGGAATCCGAAGAAGAACTTGAAAAGGACACCTGCTGCAACTCCTGGACCATTGGTTTGCCCGGTGAAGCCCTGCTGCTGTGATGAAACTCCACATTTGTATCGACAGAGAAGCTCCTGCAAGGACGACATCTCTCTTTGAATTGGTCGGACCAATCAACTCCAAAGTAAGCCACCTGGACATCCTCTCAATGCTGGTCGAGTATCCCCTGCAGTCGGTGCTGGAACCTGATAGCCAGGGAGAGGAACACCAGTTTGTGTGCGTTGCTTTTAAGATGGCCAAGAGCTCCAGGAAGATCCTCGGGACTCCCAGGAAGCAGGACTGACTGAGGCTAAACCCGCTCAACAGAGTGCATGACCCCAGAAGCAAGGAAAGCCCATCTTGACAGCCAGGAACCGCAGTGTTGCTATTTGCAGTAGACGCAAGGAGCTGAAACACTGAACAGCCACTTGTTTGAAGTTTGCCGGTTGCGAGTGCACACTTGCTTAGTTGCAGGTGAAGAGTTGCTGACATCTTCTTTACTTCATAAGCCTAATCAGCGCGTGGACCTACTTTAATTGCTTCTATTCTATAAAGACTTTTTAGGCATTGGAAACGACTTTCTACTTACCTGCAGGAAGTGATTCAGTTCACCTTGACTTTTGCTAACTTAACATTGGCTGACCTAGGCTCCGCAAATAACTCTTCTCTCTTCTGCTTATGTGTTGTGCCTCCCTTCCAGGAAAGGGTTAACTGACTTTGCATTGCGGGTTGTATTGAAAGTACTTACCTACTTAAGAACATCAGTATGAATACTTGTTTTATTCTGAACTCTCTTCTCTTTAACAATACTCCTAAGAATATTCTAAATGCAACAGTGATATATTAATGTCAACATCACCCTAGATATTGCAGTCACCTGAGGGTTTAGGTAGTGCGTGTGTGTCATCCCAAATGGGTATTTGCTGATTTAAATAACTATGCGTGTGTATTTTTGAAGTATATTTGTGTGGTGTTTTATATTGCTCCCTTCTGAAGAAGGCTTATTCTTACTGACTGATAAATAAAGTAATAATTGTTTTATCAAGAAACCTTGTGTGTAAGAGTTTAATTGAATACCTGTCACTGTGAATCTCTGAGTATTTCCCCTACAGCTCACGTTGACCCCTCTTGAGATAGGTCTGGCTGCTCCACACACTACCAACCTGTGTACTGCAGACTTATACCAAAGGTTGGGTTTCTATTGCCAGGAGGTCAGGATTGTTGTAGTGCACCCAAAGGGTACTGCATACAATCTTGCCTAACATCCCACCCTGCACTGCAACTGACCATTGTGTGCCACACATTGTTTAGAAACATGCACCTGCCACCTCTGCTCACATTGCCTCACTATTCAACCACTCTCTCTCAACTGGTATCTAGGTAGCCTGTTACAAAATAGAAATTGTCATACCTCTCCTGAAGAAACCAAGCACTGACCACATCAAGTTTGTGAGTACCTATGACCTCATGAAAGGGTATTGGCAGGTTGGCCAAAGCGACCACGCAACAGAGAGGTCCATATTCCCCACTTTGGATGGGCACTATCAGTTTACACTTAAGCTTTTCAGATTATACAATGCTCCTGCCACCTGCCAGAGGATACTAAGCCAGGTACTAACAGGGCTAGAAGTGTTCAGTCTTGCATACCTAGATGGCATGGTGATATACAGCAACAACCAGGAAGACCATCTACAATTTGGTGCTGGTGCTCTCAGCTATGCGGAAGGCTAGCTTGACTACCAAGCCGTCCAAGTGCCAGTTAGTGCATGGCACTGTGACTTACCTGGGTCACCCAGTAGGTGGCAGTATGAAACTGCCTCTGCAGAAAAAAAGTCCTGGTGGTGAAGGATTGGGACATCCCCACCCCCAGACTCAAGTGAGGGCCTTCCTTAGTCTCACGGGTTATTACTGGCCTTTTATTAGGGTTATGGAACCCGTGCCCTTCCCTTAAATGATGTCACATCAAAGGAACTGCCTAAAAGGATGACCTGGACCGCACGCCACGTGTGGTAGCAAGATATCTCAGCGAGCACAAATTAATTATACTGATCATGCTTGTTCAAATTCCCAAACCTTGGATTTATTTTTGAGCTGTTCCTTGTGAATTGCACCTGCCGTAAGCTGTGTGATTTCTAGACCCCACTTTTTGCATACAGATGCACAACACTAGAACCAGGGATGGACAGCCAGGGTACCTTTTGACATAATTTCCCCCATAGCATTTCTAATGTTTGGGTTTTCAATGGAACCTTAGAATAATTTCTGGCAATATTACAGGAATCGTAACTGTACCCACACACTAATGTATGGGGTACCAATTTCCAGACACCACCCTGGGAGCACTCAGCACAAGGCCCAGTAGCTTCCTGAAGAACACATGTTGTATACCGTCCAGGACACGACAGTTCACACTGCCCCAAATTTCACTGCTATATGAGATGACTGAATGTACTTTGG
The DNA here is from genome assembly GCF_040938575.1 of Ambystoma mexicanum. Taxonomy (NCBI): domain Eukaryota; kingdom Metazoa; phylum Chordata; class Amphibia; order Caudata; family Ambystomatidae; genus Ambystoma; species Ambystoma mexicanum. The sequence goes on along the minus strand of NC_090930.1, from coordinate 1,173,144,154 downwards.
CCTCCATAACCTTAATGCATTTGTCGAGTGGTTCGCGCCAAACTGAAATAAAACCTTGTCAGGCCAACCAGAACTCTCTGGAGGCAGTTTTCCACCAGCATCAAAATGTGGCATCCAGGAAAGGTTGTCTGCAAGAACCACCCCCAAATAGCAATAGGAACCCACTACTTCGATCTTTACTTCGATCATCAACCATTTCAATTAGTTTTATTTTTACTCAGGCCACTATTTTGGTCTTTGAAGGGTTTACATTTAGGCCATTTTCCTTGAAGTAGCTGACGGCATAGCTCAGGCCACAGCTCAGTCCCTTTTGTGTTAGGTCAAGTAAAATTGCATCATCACATAGAAGGGTGGGATAGCTAAATCTATTTAGAGCTGGCGGGCAGTAAGACTCCATCGGGGTACAGGTATTAAAATCTGACAGGAAGATGTATACTCACTGATCAATCATGTACTGTCTGTTTCTGTTGTTGCATTGCCAAGATCCTTTATAAATAAAGTAAAAAAAAAAAAAGCAAAGGCATCGTTGGACAGCCCTGTTTTACCCCTTTGTTGACTGTGAACTCTGTGGAAGCCCTTGACCTAGCTGGCTAACCACAGATGCCCTAGTATCTGAGTAGAGGGCAAAGATCAGCTGCGAGAGCCAGAGGTACTGCCAATTTTTGCAGTTTTCTCCATAAAAGGCCTTGATCTACAGAGCCAAATGCCTTCACAAGATCTAAAAAAGCTGCATAAACCAGGCCACCTTTTAATGCCACATAGTTTTCAACTATGATTTTAGGAACTAAAGTATGATCAATTGTTCTAAAACCTTTCCTGAAACGTGCTTGGTAGTGAGGTAAAATGGCATTGTTCTCTACCCAGGATGTAAGCCTTGCTGCCAGACAGCTGGCAAAAATCTTGGAGGCACTTTCTAGCAGGGATATCGGGCAGTAGGAGTGAGGATCGGAATTTGATCCCTTCTTAAAATCGGGTATAAATGTGCACCTATTCCAAGTGGCAGGAATAATCAAAGGGGGTCATTACGAGGTTGGAGGTAAGGGGTTAACAGCGCTGGTAAAGGTGCCGATGTCGTTAAACCCTTACCACCGCATTACAAGGTCCTTTAGCGGGTCCCGCTAAGGGCAGCTGGTTTTACCAGGCACCCTTAGTGGGAGCCGCTAAAGGACTAGCATGCTAACAACGGCCCGTTATAAACGGGCCCGTTTTTAGCATGGTCCCCATTCCCATTGGGCCCTATGGGGGCTTGAATGGGAATGGGGGTGGTTCCCTGAATGGGGAAATACTGGGTCCTCCAAGGTTGGAATGGCTTGGTAATTCTCCATTCAGGGAACCCGGACCCGGTATGCGGTAAGGAGGTAGCGATGGCGCTAATAGCGCCATCTACCTCCAACCTTGTAATGACCCCCGAAGTCTGGGCAATCACATTAAATAATTTCTTCTGGATAGGGACCCACCAACCGAGAAACCATTTATAAACATCTGATCTAATGCCATTCATGCCGGGAGCCTTACAAACTTGTAGTTGTTGATGGTATGCATAATCGCTTGAGTTGAAAAGATAATCCTGCAATTTATGCCACTAGGTTTCCAAGCTATAGGTGACAATGCCACTTCCAGGATTGCCCTGAAATGAGACACCCACTCAGGTGGGGAAATTAAATTTCCATCCACTTGGGCATGATATAGAAACCTACAGGCAACGAGGTTCCAAAATCACTTCACGTTGCTTTCCTTGATACCCTTGTCCAGAAGATCCTATTTAGTCTCTATAAACACTCTTGTTTTTACCTTCAAAAGCTGTTTATTCTCTTGTTTAAGGTAATACAAATGGCCAGCTGTCAAATTGTAATACCTAGATGTGGCTCAAATTTCGAATTTAGGCCTTTGGCACTCTCCATCAAACAAAATGACATCCTTACGGTTGTTTGTCCGATGACCAGAAAAGGAATTAGGACCACATCGACAACTACCAGCAATAACAGAAATGAATTCCTCATACGCCAGCATTATCATGTGCTGAGCCTTAGTAACAAAAAAAAAACTTTTTTACTTTGCTCTGTCTCTGATAAAATATAAAACAGCTTCTCCTCAGATAATGTTAGTACACAAGAGATTTTGAGAGGTTCTTCGATGTCAACAGACAGGTTGGGTTTGTGCGGGCCGAGTTCTATTAAAGAACAAACGGAAACTCAAAATCTAATACCTGCTTGTAAGAATGGAAATCAACCAAGCAATAATCATTTAGAGAGGCTCTGGTGTGCTAGACCTGTAAGAGGCATTAGGGGTATCATCACCAGGACACCTCCTGTTCAGCTCTACGAAAGATAAGTGAAGTAAAAAGGTGTTAAGCATGATCCCACACGGGTGCGCTGAAGGTAGGCTCATAAGGATACCACAGGTGGTTTCCAGTGATTGTCTATCTTTATCAGATCCTGCATGCCTACCCAGTTTCGTATAACAATCCCGCATAATGATTGAACTTGTATCACTGGGAGTTATCAGCTTTTTGCTAACCACCAGTGAAAGACAATTTTTTAAAAAATTCACCTTCGGATGCCGATAGACATGGACAATAAGGAGCTTAAAATTGCCCCCACAGTGGTTGGTGCTTTAAACTAGAGCTTGGTCAGTGGGGCTGGCAATGTACACTGGATGCCAATTTAGAGACCTTCATATTAGGGTTGCCAGGCCAGTCGACTGGACCGCTTGCGGGTTACTCCTCTTGTGAAAACCCAGAAATCATAAAATGTGCCAATCTTCTTCCAGCCAGGTCTCCTGCAAACACAGAACGTCGTGAGCTTTTAACCAGTTTATCCAGTCCAGGTATCCTAGTTTACTTCGAGCACCAGCTAGATTCCAACTCAACAGTTTAACTGGAAAAACTGGGAGCTGGGTCAAAGCGGTTACATCAACTTGGGACTGCAAACTAAATGAGTTAGAGGATGGGAGGCATCTACAATGGTCTCACCACCATTGAAAATGCTACTATGAACATACCACAAAAATACCACCATAGCAAAGTACAATAAAATACCACAAAAATGCCACCACATCAAAAATACCACAAACTACTCGCTATAACCCCAAAATACATCGTACAGATTTGGACTGTTGGGCGGGAAACTTAAAAAAAAAAAAAATTACTGGCCATGGCCATGCATTCTAAATCATTACCATTTTGTGCACTCTTTAATTGAATTGGTGCTGTGAGGTAGTGCAGTACTGTGTCCTCATTTGACTCTCATTATAGTGTCATTGGCAATAGTGCCGCCATTTCCCAGATTCAGGCTGAGTTTTCTGAATTGTCAGATTACCTCGAGGCAAAGCTTTATGCCCATGCAGTTTGGTCCTCAGAAAATGTGACAATATGGAGGAACAGAATTACCACAGAGATAGAGAAGGAGACATTTGAAAATATTTTTGATGAAGGAAGCATTATGCCGGTGTGCCTCCTTAAGCTATTACGAGCACCAGAACGCATGGAGGAGAAACACTGCATCATCAGACTGTGCACACAACTGTGGTTCTTGATACACAGATCCATAAGGATGCAAGGGAAAGCCACTGGGCCCCATTATGACCAGTAATACAGGCACAGCTGCCGCCAGAGTCGTTTTTTTCCTGGCACCCTCGAATAGGCAATTACCTGAGCATTACAACCCTGGCGCACCCGGTAATTGCCCATTCCAGTGTGCGGTAAAAAATTCTTCCCCATTCCCATTGAGCCCCATAAGGCTCAATGGGAATGGGGAAACCGCATGCACCGGCATCATTCGTGATGTGCTCGCGGGTGCCACTCTGCCACTCAGATTCAACCTGTCGGGCAGAAAGGCACCCGCAAGCACAATACATAGTTTGCCGGTCCAGGAACTACGGTACCGGCAAGCTTACCAGTACCATAGTTCCTGGACCGGAAAACTTGTAATGAGGCCCACTGAAGTTATTAGCAAGTTACAAGGAATTAAAGCAGACGAAGCTAGACATGGAATTGCAAACCAAATGCAGCAATCTTGCTACTCAATTGGCTCAGTGAGGGAAACAATTTAATGATAGTGAGCAAGAATAAACCCACTTAAAAGGAATTTTAGATGACATTAGACACAATAAAGATGTTGCTATTTCAGAAATGCAAGATGACAGGGAGAAAGATAAAGACTCCATGTTATGGAACAGCAGATATTTAAATTACTGGAAGAAAATGACACAATTACAAAAAGGCCAAAACACTTAATCTGACGCAAATCAATGAATTGCAAGCAATTATCAATAAGGTAAGGGATGAGACTTCTGATCTCTGTCATGAGGCAGACAGCAGCTTCATGGACAGGGCAAGAACCTAGAACAGCAAATATTGAATCTCAGATCTCAGGAAAAGGGACAGGCCACTACATTCACTGGTGCTAAACTGAATCACAGTTATGGCCAAGGAAACAATGTACCAACAGCTGTCCCTTTGGCCAGACCCGGTTACAACCCAATGGTGGGATCTGAACCACCTGCAAATATTCACACCCTTTCTTTCCCACAAGAAAACAGGAATGAGCGACAAAATGACAGACACCAGAATACACCATGTAGTCATATAAAAATTATGAAATCCATCAAGACTTTAATTAAACCATTCAAATAGGGAGGCGATGGTTGCATGGAAGACCATTTGGAAACCGTTCACGATATATTCAAAGCCCTCCAGATACCTAGGGAACAATGTAAACAGTACTTTCACCTAACCCTAGATGCAGCATCTAGTGTCATTTTTGGTCTCAATGAACAGGAAAATATGTCTCGAGTGGACTTTGAGAAAGAGCTTAGACATACATTCTCACCTTACGTGTCCATACAGGATGCCAATAAAGCAGCTTATACTATGACGGCAAAGCCAGATATGTCACCTCGCCAATACTTTCAAAATTTAAAAAGAACATTTTCACACTTTTATGTGGCCTTTAACCCTAACTCTGTAGAATTTAAGACTGCATACTTTTATGGACTCGAAAAAGAAATTGTATCCCAGTTAATTTTTGAATTTGACAGAGAAAACCAACTAGAATGGATAATAGAACCGGGACCAAACTGTATGAAGTGATATTTGGTCAGCGAGAGGAAGGGCCTAAGAATAAAGAGACAACACCAATGTCTAAGGAACACAAACAAGTCCCAGTTTCAATGTTTGTACTAAAGCTTGGACTTTAAAGGCTGTTCTTTCATACAAATCACTTGGACTCCCGATTTTTATTTTGCTATACTTGGCGCAGTGAAACTGGGACTTGTTTGTGTTGGTATTGTACTTAACTCAGTGGAATTATACTGGCAGTATATCCACACTACCCAGATACCTGCAGCCTTGACCCTCTTTGTCTAATTTATACTTACAAGCGCTGTGGATCATGACTTTTTCTGCCAATTGTTCTTTCCAAAGTCTAAGGAATCCACATCAGTGATTATGGAGGTAAAATCTATAAAGATGCTGCTAGAACCAGCCCAAACTCAGGCAAGGAAAAACATGACATTGACTCAAAGGGACATGCCTCCACAGAGGACATCACCCCAAACTCCTATGTTCCAATACATTAGTCCCAGCAATATGGATTCTTGCATTAGGCCTAGATATCTTGGTCATTCTCCAACAGTGGGATTTTACCACGATATGCCAGGCCTCAATCAAAATCAAATGTACAATGCCCCATACCAGACGCTAGGGGTCCAGAGTAGATGTGACCCTAATATAAAGGTTTATGGCCACCAGGAAAGACCAAGACATGTGGATAGATTAATTGAAAATGGAAACCAGCATAGGGAATAATTCCCACCAAACCAAAGACAAAATATGAATTATGTCCCTCGCCAATATAATTAATCACCATCATTGCTGATTTAAAAATGAGACAACAAATGAATGAAAGTGAGACATGGAATTTCAACACACTCAAAAAGGGAGTGTTGTTAAATTTAGAGTTGAACCAGACTGTTCAGGTGTGTGAAAATGAAGAACAAAAGGGGGAAATGAACAAGAAAAACCCAAAGAACAGAGAAGCAGATTTAAAAAGAATATCCAATGTGAAAGTGATTCACAATGAAAAAATAAGATCAACAGATAGATTATCCTTACTTGATAATCAAAATACCCTTGATACCCACAAGGAGGAAACAATTGCCCAAAAGGCGGGTGCAGACCAGGTCCAGTCGCCTGAGGAGTATTTTGAACCTCAGATATTCCAAGGGACAGAAATCACAGCTCCATGCAAAATACAGAAATGTGTTGTACACCAGAAGTTGACAGGCTGTCACGTGACACTTATTGAAATACCCAGTCAATAGGCTGCAGTGTAGAAATAAATGGCGAGGACCCAGACAATGAGAAATGTACAATGAGAGATTGGGGTGCAAACAATAGTGGTCCCAAATTAGAGGGCAGTCAGTGGCTACACTCCAAATGGGTTCTGAGCCCAGGACAATAGACAAAGAAATTCAAAATGAAGTGGGCAAAAAGGAGGGGAAAATGTCATTTCATATGCCCATTTGCCTAGCAAAGAGTAAAAAAGATCTAAGAGTAGTAAATCTGAAATTAGCAAAAATTCACACTTTTTATGTATACTAGAAGAGGTTGAAGATAGGTGCTATGCTGCTATCAGTATTCATGAAAAATGTAATGCATTTGCAATGATTGGCACAGGTGCCCAAACAACCAAATGTCAAAGGTACTGGTGAAAAGTATCAATGAAGAGCGATCCCCATAGCATCATGTAAAGGTGAGTCAAAATGAAGGCCCTGTGCACAATTCCAATGGGGAAGATACCTATTGAAGGTGTTACTGAGGTTGGCATAAAGATAGGGAAGCATCAGATGAGAAAGGGAGTGTTGATCACATCCATTAATGAAACACCCTTTCTCATAGGGACGATTTGCCTGAAGAGGTTGTCGCCCTCTTTGAATGGGAAATGGCGTATTGTGGTCCTTAGCTAAAAAGCCATTGAGACCTAAGAAAATAATGACCCAAAGCAGCAGTGTAAAAGAATGTCACAGCGTTGGTAAATCAGAAAGTGCAGTGGAAGTGTATCTTCAGAATGGCTGTGGGCCTAGTGTCACTGTCATTCTCATGTGTCAGGACGAAATGCGAGGATAAAAAGAGAAGCAATCTTTGCAGATTTATTTGGACCCCAAGAAAAACTGGCAAACAGAAATAGATGAAAACACACACATCCTGATTCATGGAATTATTTGCGCCAAAAAAACAGGGATTTGTGAGCCATTCTGCCCGCAAATGCCCATTTGTTAAACAGGGATTTGTGGGCAGAATGGCGCACAAATCCCTGTTTTCGGGGCAAATAATTCCATGAATCAGCCCCACTGCGTTTTTATCTAAATGAAGAGAAAACGCAAACCAAATGTCACTCCAGAGGTAAATAAAGAAAAACACATTTCAACAATCTCAGAAATATACATCGGAGAATGTCAGCCATGGATCCCTGTACATGTGAATGAATATCCTGAAATGATTAAAGCCAATTGAACATGAAAGGAGTTTCATTAATGAAACAATACTCTGACAAATAATTGACAGGGAGGAGATCCCAAAGAACAGAATAAAGATTCAAAACATTTTTGGCCTAGATGACACCCGAGTTGGGGCAACAGATTGTAGGAAAATGCATGTTAAAGATTACAGTTGGCCTTAAGAGTATTCATCACAATGTGTGGATCATGAGTGGGACACAAAACAAATTCTATCTGGGAAATGACATCATGCACAGGATGTGTATGGTATTAGACTTTCTAAATCAAAAGGTTTAGTCCAGGTTGGGTGGAGCCACACCTGAATTTGAAGACAAAAGAAAAGCTTACCATTGTGCCCAAATGATGCCATATTCAATTGAGCTTAAGGTGAAAAGGGACATTATCATTCCTGCATTCACCAGACAATTTACAGTAGGATTAAAATACAGAAAGGGACAACTTATAAAATGTTCTGATGCATTTGTATGTCCAAATGAATCCATAAGGCAGTAAGGGTTAGAATGCAAATATACACCACAGATAGAGATTGGGGATGGACCCATTCAAATCCTGGTGGACAATAAAGGGCGTCAAGACATTTGGAAGAGAATTCAGCAGTAGGAATGGCAATACAGAAATCTTACTAGACTGCCGATTGCAGTAACTCAATGATCGGGAACATTCCTGAAAGCTATGTGACTGCACAGTGTGTGTGACCAGAATCATTGGAGTCTAAGCCTAAAGGAATGTTTAAACTGCATTCTGTGTACCCTTATGAGCCAAGTGAAAGTTTGTGCTGTCATCAAGATGATTGTATCTTATTCATATTAAGTGAAGCTAAAAGAGTGAAGTGGGAGAATTGGATAACACCCTCCCCCCGATCTCATCCAGACCATGGCCTAGGAGATCACGGTCCAGGCACCCCCCACGAGAGGAGTTTACATATTAACCAGAAGACAAAGTACCCTGCTTCAAAAACATGCATATACGAAGAATATGCCCACTAGTACGCCCGGGTCAAGCCGACGCCTGCAACATGGATCAGATCGACTAGAACAACAGCCACAAGTATTCACTTCGCTAGGGATGCCATGACGACATAGCCAACAGACAAGAACACACGTGCCACCATGCACACTGGTCACTCACACACCAACCAACCAAGACGAAGAATATACTCAGTGCTATGACGTGGCAGACTGACATACCCAAGGACATGCATCACTGTTATTTTTCACATAGACCTTCTACAGCACCGCAGAAACGCAAGACGCCTGAAGAGCTTGTGCATATGCTTGCCGATGCTTTTTTGCTACCTATCACTATGAAGATGCCACCATGTATCTCTAATGCTGCCTATGACACTCTGTCACCCTGCAACCCCATGGTATGGAATATGTACCGCCACCCACAGACTAGGCCCAAGTAGGCCGCAAGCAAGAGTCCCCAGGCAGGAGCCTCGCAAACGAAAATCCTCTCACAATGAAATACAAGTGCTGACCATGCAGAACGAGCCCCAACAAGAGCCCACATCCAAGGCCACGATTTTGCAACCTGCATGCCACGTGCCCAGCGCCAAGGTTATACCTACAGGTGCCACGCCTCAGAGACAATATACAAAATCTAATGCTCATAATTCTACTCCAGCTATGGTCTCCCCACACGTGACTAAGCTGAACTGTTAAGGTGCCAAGCATACGAGACAGAGAACCGCCAGGGTCCCACGTCTGGGACACAATCTGCAACAACAAAGCAGTAAGTTGGACACCTACAGAGATGGGAAAGACCTGCTCACCAGCCTGTAAGCAGACCTGTCCATTGTCCGCACAAACACATAGTTGCACATTGTTGCTAATGTCAGGTGCACCGCGAGCTGGGAATGACGATGGTCCCAGGCTTGGGGGCTCGCGGGAGAACCAATCAGAATACAGGGGGGCTCATCACTGACGCTATTACTCTTAGCCAATCACCAACGGTCCCCTTGTAACAATTCCAATGTAACAACTGTTAGGGACAACCCAAGTGTACCACCTGACCCATCCTCATCCACTAACATTTCTTCCCATAGGGGATCTATACTAACCCTACCACTTGGGGAACCAACCCGAAGAGGCGATAGGTTTTGTGTTGATTTTCCCAGGTGACGCAACTAGCGTGTCATACTGCTGTAAAAAGGGTCTGCTAGCCCCGCTAACGACGAGAGCCACTCCGGATGCATACGGACTGAGCGTATCCCTGCCGTTACTCTAATAAACAGCAGTAGTTGCCTTGTTCCTTGTGTGTGTCTCATACTCCTTTTGGGATGTGGGAGGAGTTGGGGCCTCCCGAGCCCGGAGGTCCGCGGACGGCTCTGCTGACCCCCGGGAGATCACCCTGACAAGTTGGAGGCACTGCTGAGATCTGTTTGAGGTCTATCACCCTGAGAGCACCACTCCAAGACCTCTTGCAACGAGGAGACCCGACAGCGCGGCCCTCTCTGCCATTGTCCCCTTTTGAGGACTACAGGACCATCGTGGAACTGCGAGAAGACCGGACAGCGCAAACCGGTTATTGGCCCTCGGGAGCCGACTTGAGAAGTATCCCGCCCGCGGTTGGCGAGTGTCCAGACGTGGTCCAGACGAGGGGAGCTGGCGAGCCACTTTGGAGGGGAGCACGCAGTCGGGCGTCCCCGCCCCAAGAGGACTTGGTGAGTATGACACACCCAACAAGCAATGTAATGATGTGCGGGAGCGGGGAGGGACTGTAAAAAGGGAGGAGGAAGGTGTTTACAGTGTGCTGCAAAAGATTTGATAAATAAGTGACGATAGACGAGTGAGTGGTGGCTGGACAGGCACGAGGGCCGTCTCCTACCGCATCACGGTGCGAATTGGGTGGAGCCAAAAGGTACCACGTGTGGTTATCAGAAGGCACTGATTTGTTCACCTGTAGGGAAGGGGTATGGCTTTCCTATGAATTGGCGTTATAGATCAATGAGTAGATGAGGATCCCTACTAATTGAGTGTTGAAGCTCGTTAGGTAGATAAAGTTTCCCCGCAAGAGGTAGCTAGTTTGGTTCCAAGTGCGGAAGATAATTGGCTGGTTAAGCTCCCTTGGTGAGGGGCGTATCACACGCAAGGCGACGCAGCGTGCCCAGTCCGATTATAAGAGTTTATTGTGAGTTACCATGCTCCGGTTGAAGCGAGAGGACAGCTGTGGGCTTTACGGAGGACAAAAGGGTTAAAACATATTGCACGCTTTTCTTTCATCTTATAAAGGTTTCTTACTGGTAATAGTTGCAGAAGGTGGTGACGTCACCCGCAGGACTTGTATAGGACACCGCGACCATCTTGGGTTGATCAAGGAGTGGCCAGGGGATAGGAAAAGGGACGGGTGAGATAGAAGAGGGGAGAGCACCGTGCACAGAGAACGCTGGCAACTCTCAATAAGGGAGGGGCGAAAAAGGGGAGAGGTGGCCGCGCACGGAAAATGCCGGTCACGCTCAGCAAGGGGGTTGGAAAAGGGGAGGGAGAGGTTTGATGAAGAAGGAAAGGTGGGGCAGCTGTAAAAGCATGCCACACAGGGCACACAGCCGCAGGGGGCTTTGTGCGCCACAGCCGTAGGGGCCATACTGGTGACTTCAAGGGGGACGAATAATAAAGGAAAAGAACTGTATATTTTGCAATTGTATTACCTTTCAGCAGACGGTCGGAAGTCCCCAGTTTATGGGGCCAGGTAAAGAAGGTTGATATTGAGAAAACAAAAACTGTAACATGGCCACATATTACGATCCGGGGTCTGGGTTGAGGAGAAATGCTTTAACTAAATCTCTCCAACACATTTGCATGTCACTATCACCATACATGGAGAAAATTATCAAGTACAGTATCGACTGGACACAAGGAACAGACAACAAAATACTGACACCATGGCAGCTTAACGGCAGTTTTGACTCATACACACAAAACTCGCTATTGACATATATACACAACAGGTACAAGGGAAAGAAATTAGCTCACCATATAGAGATGTTTAACCTATGGAAGATGTTTCAGGGAGCCTGGCCAGGGGCAATGGGGATGTTTACTATGGAAGGGACAGCAGAGGAGAAAGGGAGCAAAGAAACGAAGGGAGGCAAAGAAGAGAAGGTGAACGGAGGGGGCATGGGCACGGTGAACAGCAAAGCACTATGCCCAGAAGAGAACAAGAAGGAGAAAGAAGGATCGGGTACAGTATCAGAAGAGAAGGTGAAGAAGGAAGGACAGAAGATATGCCTCTGGCGAAGGTAGTGAAGAAGGAAGAAGGGGGGTTGTACCCAGTAACGGAATTAAGAGAAGCCGCCAGACAACAACTGATAGCCGCTGAGGGGTACTTCAACCCCTCATACAGCCCTCCACCATATGCCCGTACAGATAGCTATCATAGGGGGGAGGAGGTGACGAGCACGATGAACTTAAACTCCACACAGGCAGGAACGAAGGGAGGGAAGGAAAGTGGGGAACACGTCGCAACCATAGGACCAGACGAATGGGTAGCAGCACAGGTGCTCCTGAGCTCCGAGGGACATTAACAGGGGAAGAAGAGGACATAGTGAGGAGGATGGCAAAGGATGAAATGGGTATCACACAGACAGGGACCGAGGTGATTAAGACAAGAGAAGGAAAACTGTCACAGGCAGATGAAAAAATGTTGGAGGAAAGGTTGGCTGAATTAAGAGACGCACAAAGTGCACTGATCAGACAGTTCGAGCAAGAAACACGAGGAAGGAAGAAAGAGAGAAAGGAGAATAGGGACGAGCATGAGAGGATGAAGGAACGAATGGAAGAAAGGAAGGAGGAAGCAGAGCGGATGAAGGCAATAGCAGAGAGGGTGTCACGAGCAGAGTAGCGAGAACTGAAACGGAGGGAGGAAGAGAAAGAAAAGGAAATGGAACTGTGGAAAAAGAAAATACTATCTGAAAGCGCCCAGAAATATAAAGAAGGTAAAGTAATAGAGAGCATATTAAAAAGGGAACGGGCTAAATGGGAAAGGAAGGAAGAGGAAGAGAGGATATTAACGAAGGTAAGTGGGGAGGTGTTGGAAGAACTAAAAAGGAAGAGAGCGGAAATAGGTGGTGAAATAATAGGAAAAAAATATGAGGAGAGTGGAGATCGGAGGGTGGAGCACGGTGTGAGAACATACACACGCCAGGATTTGGAGGTGGCTTCAACGTCAACACAAGCGGCAGCTGTTAAAGGAGGAGAGCACAAGGAAGCAGACTTAATAGATCTAAGGATGATGACAGAGGGTGGAAAATGCACAGAGTGGGGATTGTCTTTTCCTGATGGATTTTGCAGCGAGGAGGAACAATGTTTAAGAAAAAGTGGAGGGGATGGCAATGGGGAAGTTTAGAGAAACTGTACATTACACGCACCAACCACGAGTCACCCCGGCTGTGCGAAAGGAGGGAAGAAGATACGAAAGGTGAAGAGAAGGTAAAAGAGGTAGCAAGAAGAGCGTCACAATTATTAACACCGACACCGGTACAAACGCCACGCACTCTAACAACACAACCTCTAGCACCACGCCCACTGACACCAACCCCTGCGCACACCCCATATGTCGACAGACTTAGGGACCTCCCAGGACGCAGACAGGAAGAACGGGTAAGAACGCCCACAGCGAGAGAAGAAGGTAAAAGGAGAGGGAGGAAGAATGAAGAGGACGATAGAGCAATTAACAGTAATATTGATATGATTGAAGAATTACCAGACACAGAGGAAGAGGATGAATACACAGACATAACCCCACGGGCATGGGGGGGAAATGAACGGGTACAATTTAATGCCACCTCTGGAAAAGGGAGCGGCCAGACCACAGTATGTCCCCTGGAAACATGCCGACAAAGAGAATATTAAATGCAGACTCCCATCACTAAGTGGAGGAGCAGGGAAGTGGATATATGAGATGGAAAAACACACTGCGGGGCAAAAACTAGCAGTAGGGGACGTGAAGGGACTCCTAATATCAATATTGGGGGATGCTGCAGATGACATTTGGAAAAGGGTGTGCTTCCCAGAGGTCACTATAACTGACACATCACATGATAGAGCTCCATTTGCCAACTGCAGACATGCGCTGTGGCAGGCTCTAAGGGTCCAGTACCCAGACACGTCAGACATATGAGCTATAACGTCACGCAAGATGCGTGAGAATGAAGATCCTGTTGATTACATCCAGGAGAATCAGGAGAAGTGGCGCCTGGAAACTCAGGAACCGTGGGATAAAACACTAGCAATTTTCTACCATATATTAGTGCAAGGGCTCCCAGAGCAAGTACAGAGACAGCTGAAGAAAATAGTGGGGATGGAAGCTAAGGCCTGGCCAGAAATAGAACTAACCATAGTACACCATTGCAGGATGTGGCAGGAAGAGATGAAACAAAAGGAGGAAGATAGAAAGACAGAGGAGGCGAAATTGGTACAGAAAAAGTTAGCTAAATATGCAATGGAAGGAGCACTAATAACAATGCACGCGGTAGAACACCAACCCCCACACAAGTAACAGTTGCACAAGACACAACACAACAACAGGTAGCACAATTACAGCAACTAGCTCAAATTATAACACAGCAGATGCCCCCGCCCACACAATACACGGCAAACGCAGGAGGAGGATATATGCCAATGGGGAAGTAATACTATAACAACTACAGAGGGAGGGGCGGCATGATAAGAGGGAGGGGCTATGGCCAACCTGCACAACCGCAAGGGGCAGGGTTCCTGGGCTACTACCAAAACGGACAGGACAACACAGGGAGTTTCCCTTGGTAAGCTAGGGATCCCCCAATATGTTGGGTTTGCGGGATGGTGGGACACATGTCACACACTCGCAGGATGAGGCCCACACCAACAGCCTGGGGGGAACAAGGGCAGCAAGGGCCTATGGGGGAACAACAAGCTTACCAACAACAACAAGGAATACAACAATGCCTTCCCACAACAACAAGTGCCACTGCAACAACCACAGCAGCAGGTACAGACGATAACAACACAACTACATCAAGTACAACCGGCACAACAGCTTAGACAGATACAGGACAATGCTATATCAACAACTGCTGAACCACTACAGCAGACACAGCTGGGGAAGGTGACAATATTGGGTCACAACCCTTACACACGAAGCAGTCAGTCACTATATCCACAATAGGACAGCCCACAGATGTCTTTGATGTGTCCCATCCTATCAGTAACACCTAATACTGCGGAGGAACCACGCATAAATGTAGCGATAGGTGACAAAAAATGTTCCTTCCGAGTTGACACCGGGGCCACTAGGTCCTGCATAAGGGAGGGTAAATTTAAGCTGTCAGGCGAAACCATGCACACTCAAGGATTCTCTGGGGCTCAAGGGTTGGTTCCCTGCACTGATAACATCTCTTTATCTGTAGGAGATCACGACATGTCACTCCCACTCCTGTACTCAAAGGAGTCACCAGTAAACATACTTGGGAGGGACATAATGAGCAGGTTGAATATGACCATCTCCTTCACGGAGAAGGGCATAATTTGCTCTACACCAGGAATTAACATGCTCACAGCACAACAAATACTGCAGGCTTACCGTGGCCAAACAGTGGCCTGGGCTGAGCCTGTAGATGCAGAGATCTTCCAATATGGGATAGACATGGCAATTGCATGGTTGCCTGGAATTGTGGGCAAAATTTGGAGGAGGCCAGCAGCATACCTATTCAGATCAGAGACACCAGAAAGTGAAATTGAGGGGAAAATGATTTCAGTGAGCATCGAGAGCATTATGGCAACTGCTGACTACATCGCAGTAAATACCCAAGACAGGGAGGGGAGAGCTTGGAGAGCTATGATAGCACTGGCAGAGGGATGCAGGCTAACACAGGTGATGACGAGCTCTTCTCAGACGACAACGGAGAGGGAGAGATGGTGTTTGAGATGAGCTTTAACATTTGGTTGAAGGTAACATACAAGCAGGTCGCACAGAAAATGGCAATGGCACTGGAGACACCTGCCCCTACACCAGTGCCATTTTACGAGGAAGACATGGCAGCTGTACCAGCATCACTGTGGACCACCAGTTCATATGACATTGGCTGCATCAAGAGCATTGGTGGCATAAAAATAAAACTGAAAAAGGAGCAATGCTACCAAGAGTGAAAACAATACCCACTATCAAAAGAGGCAGATGAGGGCATATATGAAACAATAACCACCCTAATAAACAATGGTATACTAGTACCATCAGAACCACTTTGCAATACTGCTGTGTACCCTGTATGCAAAGCGAAAGGAGGCTCTTGGTGTTTTATCCAGGACCTAAGGCCCTTGAACCACATTGTAGAGACGCAGTACCACATAGCAGCTAACCCGGCTACCATACTATGTGGGATCCCAGCAGAGGCATCATGGTTTACTGTGATTGACCTCAGAAATGCTTTTTTTTCGATACCTCTGCACCCAGACTCACAGGATCTGACAAGCTTCACATACCGCAACACAAAATGGAAACACACAAGGTTGCCTCAAGGGTACCATTAGTCACCATCCATCTTCAACAG
The DNA here is from genome assembly GCF_040938575.1 of Ambystoma mexicanum. Taxonomy (NCBI): domain Eukaryota; kingdom Metazoa; phylum Chordata; class Amphibia; order Caudata; family Ambystomatidae; genus Ambystoma; species Ambystoma mexicanum. The sequence goes on along the minus strand of NC_090930.1, from coordinate 1,173,128,109 downwards.
AGTGATATAAATGGATTTGGGAAACATAGAGATGGAGAGCACGGTGCTGCAATACGTAGATGACATCATCATTTGCAGCACCACAGAAGAAAGGTGTAGGAAGGACTCAATTAAGATGCTCACAGTGTTGGCTGAGAAGGGGTACAAGGTAGACAAGGAAAAGCTACAGTACTGCCAAGAACAGGTACTCTACATTGGTCAGCTCATCTCACAGAATGGAAGAAGCATTGCACCACAAAGGGCACAAGCAATAACAAACACACCACAACCACAGACAGTGAGAGAACTGCAGCAGTTTCTGGGCCTATGCAACTACTGCAGGGCATGGGTTTTTGATTACAGCTCATACATAGTACCACTGCTCGAGGCCCTCAGGGAGGCACAGAAGGGGGACAAAAGGTTGGGGTTGACAAGAGAAATGAAAGAAGCATTTGATGAATTAAAACATGCAATCTCAACAGCACCAGTACTAGCCACTCCAAACTATGATCATCCATTTTTTATCTTCTCACATTGCGACTCAGCAGTAATGAAGGCAGTACTGACACAAAAGACAAGCATGGGACACAAGCCTGTAGCATTTTACAGAGGACACCTGGATCCTGTAATGTTAGGTCACTTCCCTTGCGAACAGAGTTTGGCCGCCGCGGCCTTTGCGGTGGAAAAATCATCATCCATAACGATGGGGTGCCCTACCACGCTATTTGTGGAACATGCCCTCTTTGCAATATTGAACAAGCCCAAATCAACATTGACGACACAGAGAGCATTAGGCTACGAAATACTTTTATCTAGACAAGAATTAACAATTGTAAGGTGCAGCAATGTAAACCCAGCCAGGTTTATAGCGGAGGTAGTTGAAGATGGTGACTACGCACATGATTTCACACAGGCCATCGAAATTTACTGCAGCACAAGAAAGGTCGAGGAAAATGCCCTAGAGGGTGGGGTAATGTACATTGATGGGTCCTCAACAATCGACCAGAGTGATGGGGGTTGAAGGACAGGAGCAGCAGTGGTTAGGCTGACAGAGGATTGTATGTATGGCCCAGTAAAATGTGTACAGCTGCCACAACATTACTCGGCCCAAGCGGCAGAACTAGTGGCCATAATATTGGCACTAAAAGAGAGCCATGATAAAAGAGTAACAATATATTCAGACAGTGCATATGTCACATCAACGGTACACTCAGGATTAATAAAATGGCAACGAAGGGGGTTCAGAAGAGCTGATGGTACCCCTGTACAACATGCCCTACTACTTGCTGAACTGATTGAAGTAATTAATGACCCTATGGAAGTAGACCTGGTGAAGTGTCAAGAACACACTAATGGGGATGACCCTATCTCAAAAGGAAACAAAACAGCAGATGCACATGCCAAACATGCTGCATACTTTGGTGAGATGTGGTCCCTCCCAGAAAAACAAGAGCATAAAGGGAGGGCTGGAGCAAAACAGATGCTACTGAAGGAGGGATAGACTCACATCCCTGAAACACAGACAATGGAATTACAGGCAGCAGCACCCATGGCGGAGATGGAGCTATGGGTCAAAAGAGGGTGCACAATGTCCCCCACAGATGCATTATGGCACCAAAATAATACAGGCAAGGTAGTGATGCCCCTAGCCTTATTGAAAACAGCCCTGGCTCAGCTACACCATCCAGCACACAGAGGAAAGGAAGTGATTGCAGCACAAATAAAGGAGGCCTGGTTCTGTCCCGAGTTAAATTCACATGTTGCAAACTTTAACAGCAAATGCCTAACATGTCAACAGTTCACAGCGGTCACACCCTGCAAGTGATAAAAGGTACTATACTCCGGCTGGAAGGACCGTTCCTTCACCTGCACATTGACTACGTTAACATGATCAATGTATGTCAAGGACACAGATACATGATTGTAGTGGTATGCCCATTTTCGACGTGGGTGGAGGCTGGGCCCTGCTCTCATGCAGACACCTTCAGAGCAGCAAGATTTCTAGTGAGGGAAGTTTTCCCGAGGTGGGGAGTTTGCGAAGTGCTGCAGTCAGACAATGGCCCACACTTTGCAAACGAAATATTCGAACACATAACTGCACTACTTGGCATCAAACACAAGTTTACGGCAGGCTAACGGTTTTGTGAACGCCTGAACGGCCTCCTGAAAGAAGAGATTGCAAAGATCCAACAGACAACTAAGAAAAGCTGGTTGTACTGCCTCCCCTTGGCTCTGTTTGAGTTAAGGAATAGGCCAGGGTCAGATCGCCACATCACACCCCACAAGGTTGTGACTGGACATCAGATGCGCCTCCCACTAACGCCACCATCAAGGGCCTTGACCGACTATGACAGCTCTGCAAATGTTTGTGGTGATGAAATGTATCAACATGTGTCTTCCTTGATTACTAGTGTCGCCTTTATCTCTCAACAGCTCGAGCGCACGCGGGGCGGGTCGAAAACAACTGTACAAGAAGAAACAAATGAGGAGCAAGGACAACAAGCTAACTGGACTCTTGCGGAAGGAGACCATGTTCTCCTACGCAACTTCAACCGCAGGTGGAACAGCCCCAGATTTACTGGGCCCCACCAGGTAGAAGAAGTAGCTCCTCGAGCTGTAAAGCTCTGTGATAAAAAAGTGTGGAACCACTTACATGACGTCAAGCCCTACAAAGACCAGACCCGACCTTGCATTGACGACAGGGCCAACACTGCATCAACCACAACAAAGGACAACACAGCAGCAGCAACAAAATCCAAAATCTAATGCTCATAATTCTACTCCAGCTACGGTCTCCCCACACGTGACTAAGCTGAACTGACAAGGTGCCAAGCATAAGAGACAGAGAACCGCCAGGGTCCCACATCTGGGACACAATCTGCAACAATGAAGCAGCAAGTTGAACACCTACAGCGATGCGAAAGACCTGCTCACCAGCCCGTAAGCAGACCTGTCCATTGTCCGCACAAACACATAGTTGCACATTGTTGCTAATGTCAGGTGCACCGTGAGCTGCGAATGACGATGGTCCCAGGCTTGGGGGCTCGTGGGAGAACCAACCAGAATACAGGCGGGCTCATCACTGACGCTATTACTCTTGGCCAATCACCAAAGGTCCCCTTGTAGCAATTCCAATGTAACAACTGTTAGGGACAACCCAAGTGTACCACCTGACCCGTCCTCATCCACTAACATTTCTTCCCATAGGGGATCTATACTAGCCCTACCACTCGGGGAACCAACCCGAAGTGGTGATAGGTTTTGTGATGATTTTCCCAGGTGATGCAAGTAGCACATCATACTACTGTAAAAAGGGCCTGTGAGCCCCGCTAACGACGAGAGCCACTCCGGATGAATACGGACTGAGCGTATCCCTGCCGTTACTCTAATAAACAGCAGTAGTTGCCTTGCTTCTTGTGTGTGTCTCATACTCCTTTTGGGACGTGGGAGGAGTTGGGGCCTCCCCAGCCCGGATTGTCCCCGGACGGCTCTGCGGCCCCCGGGAGATCACCCCGACAAGTGAAAAACAGCATATTGAAATGGAGGTCAATATTCCAAAATATTTGAGCGTAGTGACCCAACAAAGAGACACAGCCACACAATTAGAGTAAAGTACAGAGGTTCCTCCTTTGGAGAACTTTCGAGAGTGCTATAAAATGGTAGAGGAGAAAATTCAAGCCCGAGATGCTTGCACAAGTGAGGAAGAAAAAGAACAATTGACAAAAATATGAATGCAATTCAAACAAGTTTTTGCCAAAGATGCCTATGACTGCGGGCTGACCGATTTACATGTTGCCACACTACCAGAAGGACATGGTAGGGAGCCAGTATTTGTGAGACAATATATGTTACCCCTTGCATGTTTGGAATCACTAGCTGAAATAATACAACATTTAGAATCTAGAGGAATCATTAAGCCTATTAATAGTACATCAGATACCCCTATATTAGGTGTGCTAAAACCCAATGGCTAATGGTGCTTGTGTGCAGATCTATGTGAATTAAATAAAAATGTACCTGTTTCAAGGTGGTCCCTTCCATTTATTTATCGGGTTCTTGCACAGGTTCATGGGTTGAAGGTGTTTACCACATTAGACCTTACAGCTGGATACTGGTGTGTGCCATTAGCTGAAGAGATTAAACAATGTGTTCGCATTTTAATTTGACAAATCAAAATATGTCTGGTCCCAGACCCCTTTTGGGTTTGTCAATAGTTCAAGTGAGTTTGGATATTACTGAGCAAGGCACTCCCGGATGCAGCTGGAAGAGGGCAAAAGTCTATATGGATGATGTGCTAATCAAAAATGAAGATCTGAAAAGTCACTTCATTGGGCCTCATTATGAATTTGGCAGTAACCATGCCCTTAATAAGGAAATGGCTATCGCCAAACTCGCTACCTGCACCGGCACCCGCGAATGGGCCATTACCGGACTATTATGAGTTGAATGGGCCGGTAATTGCCCATTCGTGGGTGCCGGTATGGCCGGGCTCCCGATCCCCATTCTGCCCCACAGGGCAGAATGCGGGTGGGGTGCTTGGTTGCACAAGCACCGTTATGACCAAGCGTGCAGAGCGGCACCTGCAAGCAGAACTTGTAATGTGGCGGTATGGTAACAACGGCGCCGGTAGCACTACTGGCGCAGTTGTTGCCTTACCGCCACATTTGTAATGAGGCCCAATGAGATTAGAAATGTGCTCAGTCAGCTACAGGAGACTGGGTAAAATGTATCTTTACAGAAAGCACAGCAGTGCAGAAAAAGGATAAACCTCCTAGGTCATGACATGACAGAACATGGGTTGAATCCACAAAAGAAAAAAGTAGAGGCGGTCCATAAACTAAAAGTTCCCACTAATTTGAAAAGTTTAAAGAGTTTGTTAGGATTGACATGTTACAACAGGAAATATATTGAAAATTATGCAGCGACTACACAACCTTTGATGAGATTACTGAAACAAGGCGTACCATGGAAATGGGAAAAGGAGCAAAGTGAGGCAATGTTGAACAGGATATTATATCGTGCCTCCTTTTATTGTATATATTGGCCTAAGCCGAGTCGCTCTGCGAAGAAATCCGCATTGCAAAGTTCAGATCTTAGTTCGATTTAGCCATCATTTTAGGTTCACCCACCATTTTGATTCTCACTCGAAAGTCACCCTGTGTTCTAAAATGGTGGACAGTGTTCTTCTGTTTGTAACTTGGCATTCCTGACTTCTACATGTAAGTTAATGTCTAAACTGACCGCAGTCCAAATGTTAGGGTCATGTAATGAGACCTTGTCCTTCGTTGACCTGTACATTGAGGATTACCTGTGCCAACAAAACTGATCCGCGAGCATATATTAAATACAATGTTGTATAAATACTGAACTTGAACACTTGTAGAACTACATTGTATAAAACATGTACAAAAGCTTAATGTTAAATCCAAAGATACACTGTTGCCATTGTGACTTATTTGTGCATAAACTAGGAATAATCCATATGCATATAGATGAATAAATTAGAAGTGAACTCGGCATGAACCCCTAGCCTGAGGAATAATTAACCTGTAGATTGGCTGGACATCATGTTAGAAATTGTATAAAAAGAGTGAGTGTTCTGATGTACAGCCCCACTCACTTCTCACACCGAAATGGCTGGTATTCGCTGTGATGTACTGAGGGCCAGATAGCTATCTGATACTTTGTTCCTTTGAAAACTATTCAGTTGTAGAAATAAAGATCTGTGTATCTTTGTAAGGCTGTGTTTGGTGTATTTCCTTTTGGGGTACTCAGCCTCGATATTCTCTTTTTGCTTTTACAGCAGTAGCAAGGCTAAAAGAGTGTCTAATGAAAGTGGAGTATGTGGCATATCCAATGAAAAACAAGGATGTCTTTTTAGAAATAGGATTCATGTCAGCAGTGTTATTCAAAAACATGACCCAAAAAACAAAACCATTCCATATGCTAGCAGAGAGAATCAGACCATGGAATTTGGCCCATTCAAGAATTACTTCCTGGACATTTGCACTTCAGAGATGTCCTGTAGAAGTGAGATATGGACAAAATAAAAAGAGCCCAGTTGCTCAAAGACTAGCAGAGTTGCATCATTGTACAGCTCTCTGTGTGTCTGATGACACAGAGCTAGGAACAAGTTTAAATGAATTTGAGCAATCCCCACACAAGGCATTCAACAAAGAAACATGTAAGGATTTACCAACTGTGTATGTAGATGGATGTGCATATCATGTAGACAATGATACAGAAAAAGAAATCGTAGAAGGAATAGGAAACATATGGTTTAAATGTGACAAGATTCCAAGAGTAAGCATGAGGATAGGTCCCAAAAGCAGTCAAGTGGCAGAATGGGCAGCTATTTGTAAGGCAATATCTACAGCAGTAGAAACTAGATTCAAAGAAATAGTTCTAGTAATTGATTTTGATTATGTGCGAAATCATTTTGTGGAATATTTACCTGGCTGGTAGGTGAAAGGCATGCTCACCTATAACAAGTAACCACATAAACAGGGAAAGATGATGCAGGCTATATACACACTTGTCAGAAAATACCTGATAATCCATTGGAGGAAAATACATGGTCATTTGAAAACACCCGATGAATATAAGGAAGGAAATGATAAGGCAGATAAATTAGCCAAAATTGGTGCTGTAATGGGAGAGTTGTTTCCTATTGAACAACTGCTTGATGAAATACAGGTAGATGCAATACCATGTTCCAAAACTCCAAAAACAGTTGAACATCCTGTGGCACAATGGAGTTTTGATACTTCAGATCAAGACTTGTTCATGGCACACAAGGAGGATCTTATGCTAGGCCCATTCCACAAACATTTGCTAGATGCAGAGCAAAATCCTCTGACTAAAGAGGACTGCAAAGGGAAAGAGGAATTAAGAGTGCCATCAAAAAATGAAGAGAATTAGAATGCAGGATGGACTGATGATTAGAGAATCTGTGACAGCCAAATCCAATGGGTAGTCCCTTGGTCATTTCGGTGATTGATGTTACATAATACCCACAATGCCATAACTGCAGGGTGCAGAGCTTCACCGAAAACCTTGGGAATTTTTTATGATTATACCTATTGGTCACACATGTCCCAAGATGTTGAGCTCTTCACCAGAGGGTGTTTAGTGTGTGCACAGTTTCAACCAGCGTCACCAGCTCATAGAGCACCGTTGATGAAAAGGGGTCTGACACTCCCATGGTCTGATTTACAAGTCATATATGTTGGGCCCATGAGGAGATGAGCAAGGTGAAACAGGTACATGTTGATAGTAGGTTGTCTAATGTCCAAATGGGTGGAGTGCATTCCAGCTCCAAACCGTAGTGCGCAAACGGCGAACACTTTAATGGTAAATCATATTTTTTCAAGATTTGGCTTACCTCAAAGAATAGAATCAGACCATGGAAGTCATTTCACTCATGCATTAATGACAAAAATATGGCAAATCTTTGCTCTGAAGAGGAAACTGCACATTTCTTACCTGCCCTCCTCTTCAGGGGAGTGGAACAGTGTAACAGATCGATAGTTAATATGTTGAATAACTTTGTAGCTCAAGCAGGATCTAGTTGGGATTTGCGGCTTGTATTGGTACTAATGGCTTTCAGGTTGACACCCTATAAATCAATAAAAATCTCAGCCCCCATGAAATCTTGTCAGGAAGAAAAATGGTTCTGCACCAACACTTACTTTACAGAACACATGAACAGGTGCTTGTAAATGTGTCCACAATTCATGAATATGTAGAAGAATTGAGAAAGCACTTGCAGTATGCATCTGCATTTGTGCGGCGAAATTTGGAAAAGGCCTCTGACAGTGCAAAGACATATTATGATAGGAAGGTGAGAGAATATGAAATAAGAGATCAGGTATACAAGTTTAATTTTGGAAAGAGTAAACATAAAAACTCTACATTCCTTGCAGCATGGCAAGGGCCATATAGAATTGTAGATAAGGTTTCACCTGTGGTCTACAGAATTGCTAAAAAGAGAGAGAACTAACAGTGGAACAGTTTGTCCATGTTAATCAAGTTAAGCCTTTCACCCAAAACATGAAGTGAAATGATTAGAAATGTGAGTTGAGACTAGCAGGGAGTGAAAAAGTAAAGCGCTTATCTATTAATAGAATTACCATAGCAGGTGGATAGGTGTAAATAGTGCAAAGATGTCAAAGTGAGATGTAAAGAGGTAAAAAGAAAAAAAGAAAAAGGGGAAATATATCAAGTTAGTGAACAAAGATGTAAGTGAGTAACTAACAGAGTATTGTGTTTGAGTCTGTTATCTGAAACATACCATACGATCTTAGTGTGATTCATGTTATTTTCATTTGGTTGTAAGGCGATGTATTATATGTTATTTTGCATTATCTGTATTTGTGTACATAACTGAATTTGATTTCAGATATTCCAGTGAGAACGGAAAAGTAAAGGGTTTGATGGGCTTGATTCTAAAGTTGTCTTTTCGTTTTACTCTAATTGTTTTCCCTGTCACCATCAGATCCTTGAGGATGCCACTGGAATGGAGTCCGCTGGAAAGCCCCCTGCATCGAAGAAAGGGGTGAAGATGATGACCCCGAAAGACATGTAGAAGATGACATTGAAATAGGTCCCACAAAGTTTATTCCACCAAAAACGGTTTCCTGTGCAATTTTTAAATTATTTAAAGACTATTTTTTTTTTTATCACAAACTGATTTTACTGGTTTTTATATTTGACTGAAGCCAATGGCACAGTTCAATGAACTTATGTTTTCTGAAAGTGACAATGTTTTTCCTTAATATTCCCCCCAAAAATCCCCCAAAAATTCCCCCAAAAATAGATTTCTGTTTAAAAGGTGATAAAAGATAAAGGTGATCAAGAGATTAAAAACAAAACACAAAAAATAGAGACACATTATAAAAAATAAAATTCTTAAAGATGTGTTTCTTTCTTTTGCTCAATACTCTTTTGCTCAAGACTAGAGATATGTATATAATGTTTCTTGTGTATGAATATTACCATTTGTGTGTTTTTTAGTTTTGACTAAGATGTGGTTATGGGGATTAGAGCATGTATGTTTGTTTTTCCTGCAGGGATTTTGGGTTATATCGCAGCAGAAAAAACAGGAGAGTGTGTAGGAGTAGGAATCTATTCTTTGCATTGCAACATCTACACTCTGCATTTCAAGATCTAGACTCTGCAATTCCTCATTCACATTTTGGTAAGGGTTTGAGTTTTAACTAGGGCCAAGGGTCTGAGCCTCATTGCAGGTCTCAAGAGTATGAGTCTCAAGCTGAAATTAAGTAGATGCCAATGCACAGAGCACATGCTAGAAAATGATCTCTTTGATCCATGATGCTATTTCAATCAACTGAACTCAACTAAATATAATACTAACATGAAAACTAACTACCCCAACCCCATCTTACATGTAACAAATTCCCATAATAATGTTTAGTGCAAATTAGTTCATGAAATAAACTGGGTGCAGATTGAGAAAAATGAATGATGCTCAGTAAAAGGGAAAGAAAAATTAACTTTAAACGTGCAGGCTGAATCTGCACTGTGTATTGTGCTGAACAATGTGAAGATCCATTCTACTTAAAACATGGCATTGTATTAGAGCAGGAAGCGTAAGAGAGATGAATCTGATTTTGCTCTTCAGCAATGCAGTTTGCAAAATGAGAAGGGCACAGAGGAAATCACTTGCTATTTCCGTGGACTGATCAGCTCATGGGGAGGTATTTTTCTAGAGTGACAGGAGGTTTCATAAAAAGGGTTTTGAGGCAGAGTAGAGAGGCATTCCTCTTCTGGCACTGACTGACGAAGGAGGCAGAGGGCAGGTGCTGGGATAAGGCTGAAGCTGTTTCTCTCCTGGGTTGGCAATCTTTAGCAGAGCATCGAAGTTCCAAGTGACCTTAGCTGTGGATGACCCTGGAACACTGTCCAGCTGAGTCGGGGAATATCGCCAGCTTAATCTAGGTAATTATAAGTTAATTGAGGGACGAGTGGAGTGAGTGATACTATGTACCATAGTTCAGTTTATTTTGGGCGCTTCATTATTGATGTGAATTTAAATATGCATATAAAACTGTATTTGTATTCCTCTACGTTTTGCTAAAATATCAAAGCGTACTTCTTCAGACAATTTTGCTACGAAGCGAAGGTTGATTTAGCAGAACTTGGCACACATAGAGCACTGAAAGCCATTGCAAGAGAAATGTACTTACATTGTGAATTATAATGTGGGTTTACGTGACGCTCTGTATAACTTGCATATTTCTAGTTTATGATAAAGAACAAGTGTGAAAAGTTAATTTAGTCTCATTGTATTTTTCTTCTGCATTCAGTCTCTTTGATTTGACATGCATAGGGAGACAAAAGTGTGGTAGGAAATATCTCTAAGCAAAGTGGACATGGTACATTGTTTTACTTAGAGAGAGGCTTACTGAGTGTGTTGTATTTCTATTGCATGCTTTACATTTGTTGAAACACAGCCACAAAGGCATAACCGTGATGTTATAAATAAAGCATCACAGGAGAGCATGAGTCAGTTATTCAGAGTGTATTAAATCCAGCATGTGTTTGTTGTTAGTGTTTGCTCTGAGTAGATGGGCTCTCACACCTTTTGTAAGTATTTTTTGTTTCTGTGCATTGAAAATTATCTCTCAATCTAAAGTGTTCTTTTTTAATGCCAGACTGAACTGCCATTATTCAAGGCAAGCCTTTGAGATTGGCTTAGGGATGACATGAAACCATGTGTTTTCCCATTGTTTCAGTGAATGGAAATAATGTTTTGGAAATTTTAAGACTAACTTTTAAACATTTTTTTTTATTGTGCATTCTTAGTTTGATTTACACAACTTTAAGCACATGTGTAGAATACATTTAAGAAGATATGTGTTCATGTATAAAACTAATACATAAAACAATAATATTCACCAATTAAACACGTCAACTAATTACGCACATGTAAAAAATACATTTAAAAGAAATTCTAGGAATTATAAAACACATACATTAAACATTAACATTCACCACTTAAACATGTAAATGAATGGTCTGAGTCACATCTTTCATGGTGCACTAGTAATGAATCATCTTCATTTTATAAACAATTTACGAGAAGTACAAACCATATCCATTTGTACCAACCAAATTACCATTTCCTTCCATATACCGAAAGCCGCGTTTTTGACCATGATTGATTGTGCAACATATAATGTTGACCAAAACTGGTTGTTCTGAATATTTTCGATGTTCCTGACAAAGTGTGATACCCGTAACATGCTGCCAAATAGGGGCAAGCTCTGAAAACATGTTGTGAGGTTTCTACCTCACCATGGCATAATCTACAAAAATGATCATCTTCCCCAGAAGTTTCTTTACTCTGCCACATTCCTATACATTCATTTGTTGGGAGGAGGTTTAGTCTCAGGTACAAAATAAACCGCTTCAATTCAATGGAGCAAATCTGAGTCAGATAACTAAAGGGCTTATAGTAGGCAAAACTTTGAAAAGAAAATTCCTTATATCAGTTTTTTATGTAATATATCAATATTCAAAGACCTGTCCCACAATTTTATCTTTGTTTCTATTATTTTCTCAAAATTCGGCGTAGTTTCAAACATATCTACCCGGATGTCCATGGCCAGGAGATGTACTTTGGCCATTGTTTTTACATCCTCAATACAGGTGTTTTATCCAGTCCTTTGCCATACCTTTGCCCAATAATTTTAACAGCTTGTTTGAGTTGATATCAGTTCTCAATAATGTAGCATATAACAAGGTACGTCTAACCAACCATTGAGATTTTAATGAGCATAGCCCATACTCCAACCTTAGTGCTTCGACCGGGACAGATTTAGGAAGATTGATAATAGTTCTTAGCAATTTGCCTTCAAGCTTGCCCAGCCAGTGTACGTGTGTACTAGGAATCGCATCGAGCACATAAAGAATAGATGGATAATGCTCAAGTGATGGACTTCCAGAAAGCCTTCAATGTTTTGGCCTCCTCGATGCTCTATATAATTTTTTAATACATGCCAATTCTTCCATATTTTTTCCCTGGTCCAAGCTTCATAATAAGATGGTGGCACTTTGATTTTTATGGGGAAACCCAGATAAACAAATTCTCTTTTGCTATTTTCCTCTGTAGCTCCATTCCATCTAGATACCATAGAAATTGATCTTTTTCACAACTATACTTGCTGAACTATACTTGCTGAAGTACAATGGGCCTCATTACATGGATGGCGGAGAACCATGGCGCTATTAGCGCCATGGTTCATGCAGGTAAAATACCGGCACCGGCTTGGCGGAAAGAGGAATTACCGCCCCATTCCAAGGTTGGCAGGGCGGTAATTCCCCCTTCCACCATTGCCCTTCCCCATTCCCATTTTTGGCCCATAGGGCTCAATGGGAATGAGGAAGGCGCTAATTACGGTACCGCAAATTGCGGTACCGTAATTAGCTCCCTGGGTCCCTTTGCGGGTTGGTTTTTAACGCCTGCAAAAAGCAGGTGTTAAATCCCCCAACCCACAAAGGGACCTCGTAGTAAGGTAGTAAGGATTTACCGGTACCGGTATTTTACCGGTACCGGTAAATCCTTCCCGCCATCCGTGTAATGAGGCCCATTGTCTTAGTTTATGGAACATTTAATGTCATGAGGATTTTCTTTGCGTAATATTTTTGTGTGGTTAGCGTCTGCTGTAGGCCAATTGAAGTACAATCAAATACTATTAAGTCATCAGTGTAGGACAGACAACTTATATGGTGCCATTTATTTTTATTGGGAAATTACGGGCACTCTGTAGTTCCCTTTCTCAGTCAGCTGTATAAAAGTTGTACAAAACTGGGCCCAACACACAGCCTTGTTTTAGTCCCCTATTAGTATGTTGGCATGCTGTGTGTGTACCTTTAAGGTTTAAACAAATGATTAAAGAAGTACACATATACAGCTGCTGTATGTGGTATAGTAAAGTTGTATCAATGGCACGTTTCATAAGTTTTTCCCACATGATTGGTTGAGAGACAAAATCAAAAGGCCTTTGTAAAATCCAAATAACAACAATTTTAATTAGTGCCCTTCTTATATTCGTATTCAGCTATTAAATATTGCAATGTGCAGATACTGAAAAGGGTTTTATATGACTTCCTAAACCCAGTTTGAAAAGGGCTAAGTATTCGATTTCTTTCCAGCCAAGTTGTTAATTCTCCCAATAGTATGGTTGCAAAAATGTGATTTTATTTTTTTATTAGCAATTTGGTTTACAAAAAAAGAAAACCTTTGGCTATTCAGTTAAAACAATATTCCAATATACTAGCATACACAATCTAAAAACAGGAAAAGGCACAGACATATATCTATGAAATATTTCTTCTTCTTCCCCACAAAACACATTTCCCAACAGCAACAGCACTAATGATCACTAGTCCATCATTCTTTCTCAAAAGAGCACAGTGGTGTGTACACGTATCAGGTCTTAAGTATTAAAACTCTACAGTTCCTATTTCTGTTAAAGTTTCCACCACTGTCTTGTCAATTTTCTTAAAGATAATCAATACAAATTTTGTAACTGCTAAATTAATTGAAATTTTTTCCCCTTCGAGGAGAATTCTCCACCACAAATCAGTCTCTCTCGACCGGTAATCCTTCCAGATGTGTCCTAAATAGAGCTGTCTTTCGTGTCTGAGAGTAGAACATTGGAGTTTCAAATGTTTCAAAGTTTCTATCACGTTTAAATCCTGACATAATCTGCAGTGCTTAGGCACGTCCTTGTCTCTTTTCCTGTAGTTATTGTCTCTGCAAGGCCAAAGATTGAGACAAAATCTTAAGTAAGCAGATCTCAAGAACCAATTTGGGAAGGTTGAGAGGTACTTTGGCAATCTGTTCAACTTACGAGGGTCGAACCAAACGTCTTCATATCCATGATACTTGTATAGTTCTTCCTGTTTTACAATCCAATCAGATACAAACATTTTTTTCTTGGCTTGATCTGTATTTTTTGACAATGATTCTTCAGATTTGTTCAGATTTCGTAGAATAGCCTGAAATGTTATAACCCATTCCGATAGTATGTCTCGGTGTGATTCTCTATGGCAAATCTTTAAAGCCAGCCGTGGAGGCTTCTTCCAAGCATTTCTGGAAAAAGGATATTATTTTTCACTCTGATATTGCCTTCAATGATGTCAAAGCCAATTCTCTTCGTATTATTTGGATCAGATATGTTTTAGGCAATTGAAGTGTCGTCCTCCAGAATATACCTTGTAACAATGGCCATATTTTGGAAGTTAGCAGGAATGAGGTTTCCACCCCGTAAATTAGAATTGACACGACTTTAGCTCTGTAGAAAGCCACCAGCAGTGCCAGAGAAAATCTACAGAATCGTGTGAAAAGAATTTTCACTTGACCTGCCAGGTTTTTTACTTTTTTTCTAACATCCATGACTCTTGGTAGTTCTTTTTTGTCACTGTTAACACAGACGCCCAAGTAGGTGAAAGAGGATATTATTTATTTAGCATCCATCTAGCATTCTTCTTTTCCTTACCCCTGGTAGGTTTGCCAAATCTTAGAATTCTTGATTTTTCTGAATTGATGATAATGTTATTAGCAAAACAGAGGGGGGCTGGGTAACTCTCTACCAGCATGAACACAGCCCATTGACTTGTTCTTGGTTGGATGACTCCTGGGAGAGTCTAAACCAAGTCTATAGCTTACTGTTTGTTTCACAGAGAAGACATTTTCCTGCATATCAGTCTTTGTCCTGCCCAGGGGCAGTCCAACACTGAAATGCTAGGCAATTCTCCTCTGAACAAGAGTACCGCAGCAATCCCATATACGTGTTTCAGCCTAGTTGGGCATCAACAGTGAGGTGAAGCTGTGCCTCTCTAAGAGCAATGAGCAAGGGGTCCATGTCTGGATTCCCCTGGTAAATTACAGTGAGATCCAAAGTTACTTGGTATGCAAAACAGAGGGTGGTCTGTGAAACTCTCTACCAGCACAAGCATAGCCCATTGACTTGCTCTTGGGTGGATGGCCCCTGGGAGAGTCTCAACCAAGTCTTTGGCTCACTGTTCTTTTCACAGAGAAGACATTTCCCTGCATATCTGTCTGTGTCCTGCCCAGGATTAGTCTTGCACTGAAATGCTAGGCAATTCTCCTCTAAACAAGAGTACCACTGCAACCCCATATACGTGTTTCAGCCTAGTTGGGCATCATCAGTGAGGTGAAGCTTTGCCTCTCTAAGAGCAGTGAGCAGGGGGCCACGTCTGGATTCCCTGGTAACTTAGGGTGAGACCCACATTTTTGGTATGCAAAACAGAGGCGGGTCTAGGAAACTCTCTAGCAGCACGAACACAGACCCATTGACTTGTTCTTCGGTGGATGGCCACTGGGAGAGTCTCAACCAAGTCCTTAGCTCACTGTTCTTTTCACAGAGAAGAAATGTCCCTGCATATCAGTCTTTGTCCTGCCCAGGGGCAGTCCAGCACCAAAATGCTAGGCAATTCTCCTCTGAACAAGAGTACCACAGCAACCCCATACACGTGTTTCATCCTAGTTGGGCATCATCAGTGAGGTGAAGCTGTGCCTCTCTAAGAGCAGTGAGCTTCTGCTTTGTGGCTCACAATTTTGTTGGCTGTCATGTTATTAGCATCCACATAATTCTGCAATGCTGTCAATTGATGTTACAAACCTATAGGCGTCTGATCGATCAGAACTATATCATCTGCGTAAATCAATCTGCCAACTCACGTTCCTGCTATTTATGGTGGAAAAATTCTTGATTGGAAGAGGCATCCTCAATGTCAGATGTAAAGAGGTTGTATAATTCGGGCACCAGTGGGCAACCTTGTTTTAGCCCTGTGTTAGTAGGAATATCCTCACACAGTAAGCATTCTTAAATTAATCTCACTCTAATTGAGGTATCTATATGTAGATCTTTGATGTTAGCAAGAATAACTTCTGGACAATTCCACTTTTTTAGTTTTTCCCATAGGTCTGATCTATTCACTGTATCAAAAGCCTTAGATAGATCCATAAAGGCCACATAACATGTCACCTCTTTGTTTCTTAGGGTTATAGCTTTGAGTAGGTTTAGAATAAAGATGTTCAAGGGGGTTCCCCGCCCCTTTACGAACCCCGACTGCCATTGATCTCTGTGGCCTGATGATTCAGCCCATTTAATTAGGGCTCTTAACAGAATGATGGCAAAGATGTTTCCCACCACATCCAGTAAGTCTATGGCCTGTAATTTTCCAGGCTTGATCTTAGTCCTTTTTTTAAAAATCAGGACCACTATACACTCTTTCCATGATTTTGGGACTCGTCCGGATTTTAGGACATATTTATATAGTTTATGCAAAAATATTGCCCATTCTTCTGGGTCACTTTTTAGACCCTCATTGGTCAGCCCGTCCGGGCCTAGGGCGCTTGAGTTTTTTAATTTTCTAATGATGTTTTCCACAGTGCTAATGTCAATGTTTAATAGACCTTGGTTTGCTCTTTTCACGCTTGTCCTACTGGGAATTGGCAGGACTGATTCGTGCATTTGTTTATAGTACCTTGCACCATTGGCTTTCCGGGATCGGATTTGCTATTAGGGCATCTTGTGAATTTTCCCTTTCATTTATCAGTTCCCAAGTGTCCGCCATATTTCTTTTACAAATGGTCGATAGCATTTTTTGTGAATCATAATTTAGCATTGTTTTATTATGCATTATTAACCAATTGTGGTATTTTTCTTTTTTATTTTACGAATCTCAAGTTAGTTTTATTTAATTCTTTGAGGTTTTTTCTTAGAGTTCTTTTTTTTAAGACAATTGCCCTGTCATATACATGACGATTAGTCATTGTCGGTTTTGTACAGCCAGACTTAGAGATGGTCTGAAAAATGTTGAGTAACGGTTTGCTGTTTAAGATTGGAATCTTTTCAGGTTGCATTTTTATCCTATTTCTGCCAGGATTAATCACCAGGCTGTGTGCATAGAATTGTTGCTTTATTTTAGAGGTCAAGTTAGAGCATGTTAGCTTGAACGGGTTATGATCACCTGATACCGTAGTTCTTACTTCCAGTTTTTGTATGAATCTTGACATATTAGATGAAACAGTAACATAATCCACAATTGCCTCCGATTTTTGTCCCTGCTTTCCTGGAATGTCACTGTTCGTAATCCTATTTAGGATTATGCAATCTCGAGATTGTATCGCAAGTCTCCAAGCTATTCCTCTTGTTTGTTTAAACTTTGCTGTCACTGACTCATCCCTAATTATGTTGTTATTTGTATCTAAGCATGTACAGTTGAAGTCTCTGACAATTATTATTAGCGGATCGGGCCATTTTTCTCTTTGCTCATTGATTAGCGATAGAATGTCTTTTGGAAGAGTGTTATTTTTATTAGTCCTCGGAGTCCAATATCTATATAAATAAAAATGTAAATGTTTGTTTGTTCAAAATTCTAAATCCCCGAAAGTTCTTCACCGATTGCTTTGAAATTTTGACACAACGTTGCATTGAAATAGGCGCTTGTTTTTATATACCTACTATACATAGCTGTCACCCCTGTGATAGGTAAAAACATACTTTTTATGAAAAACAGCACCATCTGTTGGACGTAAAAGCAACACACGCTATACTAAACATTTTACTGCAAAACAGCGCCATCTGCTGGACGTAAAGCAACACACGCTATACTAAATATTTTACGATTCCATTTCAATGTTTCCATTGCTCAAATACGTGCTGAGGAAGCAGCAGAGCGACGTGTGGCCAGATTTCAGGATGCACGGTTGTGAGCACGGCGATCGCATTCTGCAGCTTCAGATCTGCTTCATTCTCAACAGAATGAACACGACAGGCTAAAAGTGGCTGAAAGACGTCAATGAGAAACAGCACATCAGCGTCACACACGACTCTGTGCTCAGCAATCACGCAATTAGAATCGCCTTGCATTCCGGTACCACCCAGCTGATGATTATAGTTTGAGCCGGCATGTTCTCATCGGCACAATGACTGAAGTGTGCCCTTATTGCAAGGCTCTGAAATTTTATGGAGAAACGAAAGGAATGTGTTGCGCCACCGGGAAAATTAAACTGCCTCAACTTGGAAAAACACCAGAGCATATGGTGTTTTCATATAGCAAATATATTAGAAACGTGCGCTTTTTCTTTTCTTTCTTTTCCATTTAACCAGACTAAGCCACAGCAACGCGTGTCCAGAGACAGCTAGTATGCTTAATAGAATTAGAATCTGGTCTTGCCTTACAGCAGAAGCTTTTGGTAACTCCACCACCACATCTGAATGTAAGGTGACGGCTTTTCGGAGTACAAGATAGTCCAATTTAGGTTGTCTTTTATTGCTATAAGTAGCCCAACCTCCGGTCTTCCTTTTGGGCCTTTCACAGCTGGGTTTACAAGTACACAATATCCTTCCATCATCGGGTATCTCTTAGCCATATTTCTTGAAGGCATAAGACCTCTGGTTGTTGCTTTGCAAATTCACTTTTTGCTAATAAACGGCTAAAACCCCTGGTGTTCCATGTGATAAGTGTCCAATCGTTTAGTTGAAGTTGCTTTAGGCATTATTGATTTTTCATTTTTTCCGCTGCTATTTTAGCCAGCCATTCCCATCTGGCCTGTTCTCCGTCCCGTGACTGGATCAGATGGGCCTGATGCATTGCTTTTCAATGGGTCTCGTACGCCTCTTGGAATTGAGATTTCTTTCTTTGGTTTTCCTGTTCCTTCTCCAAAACTACAAAAGGTTCTTTGATTTTTTTCAACTAGATTAAAGCCCATTGACTGCAAAGTCTGAGCTTCTCTCAGAAGGAGCTGATACACTACATGTGATACAATGTAAACCCAAAATCTATCCATATGTGTTTTGTCGGGAAATTTTATTAGTGCTACATCATTTTAGCTAATTAATCTGAGCGCAGGCACGTGATGAAAAAGTCTTAACACGTTGGCCCGATTCAAGGTCAAACCGTCATTAAGATGCCATATTATTTCCAGAGATAGCACTCTGCCCTTCTCTTGAGGGATCTGGTTCGAGTTGGATGGCCTTAGGGGAATATGAGGTGTGTCTTTGGTTCCACCATTTTGTTCCTTTACCCCATTGTTATTGTCTTGGTGGTTTAGACTATGTGGGGCTTTTTTATGGGTGGAAACCCGTAAGTTTAGCACCAGCATAAACAGGAGCGCGCCAAAAATTTTGGCGGGGGAAGTTTTTTGTTTTTTTAGTCCAATTCTGTGAATTTTGTCTAGCTCTTCAAGTTGTTGGCTTTCCTTTATTTTAGTTTTACACAATCTTTCTGCTTTGTGGCTCACAATTATGTTGGCTGTTAATTTATGATTGGGATTTTCAGTTCTGTTTGTCAATTGATAAACTTGGACTATGTCTTCTGCCGCTAAATGTTCATCCTCTGCCTGTTCAAGTTCATTTTTAGATGAATCCTCACAGAGTCTATCTTCTTCTGATATACTTTGTTCATCTTCCGATATTGAATATGTTGACAGATCCATAAGATCTCTGTCAAAATTGGCCTTTGGATTTAATTTGTCGGAGTCTGAATTTGTTTTATCCAAACTAACTGTTTTATTCAGTTGCTTAGGTGGTAGAACAGTCTTTCCGCAACTGATTTCTTTTGGCATTGTTAGACTTTTGATGAACGTTCTTCTTTTATTCGATTTGCGTGATCTCTGTGTAACTTTGTTTTTCAAATTTTTAACCGTCTGTGGAACACGGGTCACTCTTAATTTTTGTTCAGACTTGCCAGCTACATTCTCCCTTGGCAGGGTTGATGGTAAGTTTGAATCTGTCTTGGCTTTTTTCATAAATATTTCACATAATTTTGGTTCTGTCTGGTCCCTTTTGGGGATTCGCATTGCGTATGAGAGTATTCCTCTATATTAACCCTCTGCTTGGGACTTCTTCTTTTACTAGAAGCACGTCTGGCAAGTACTCATTTTGCTTTTTGTTGAGGCAAGCGGTCCTCATGGGCTTTTAAGTTCTCATTCGTTGAATGATACTCAGGCTCTGCTGGAGGTATCACTTCAGTTGGTATTTCCGTATCTTTAGGGATTCCTTCTTCCAGATCCTCCCTTCCCGGGTCAGTTGGCGAGGAAGTACTATACTTAGAATCTTCAGTGGATGTCGGTAAGTCTTCTAGAATATTCCGGGGACCCTCTATTGTTAGCTCCTGCGTTGCTTGGAGAAGTTCTCCTCTCTTGATCTTTGGTGCATTACTATGTCTTTGTTAGGCTGTGTTCCCACTGTTTCCGTATTTTGTATTTGCTTATTATTTGTATTGCACGCATAACCCTGGGGTAACTGGGTGCTTGAAAGTCTTAGTGATACAGACAAGTGTAATCATAAAGGTTAAAAACAACAATAATAAATAGAACAGAGGGGCCCTGGTTACATCTGGGTCAAATAATGGGATGCAGGACGGGATACAAATTAGAAACAGTCAATAGGCCAGAAAAGGACCCTTGTTACATATGGATCAAGAACTGTAGTCAGAGGAGAACATAAGTGGGCTAACAGGGACTGTCAGGGTAAGAGAGACTTGGTGAGTACTTCTTACAGTGGCTGTTTGTTGTCTGTATGGGGGACCGCGGATGGTATGCAAGAGTTTGGAGATTCTTTGTTCAACGTTTTCCATGTTATTTTGTAGTGCTGTGATGAAGCCTTTGATGAAGATTGTCTTTGAATGTACCATTGCAAGAAGTGTGGTGTAACTTCATAAAAGGGGCCAAGATTGCGACCATTGTTGACACCATTAGGAAGTTGTCTTTTTTTTATAGTGTTTGCGTCCTCCCATCATTGGAGGGGCTTTCAGTGGTCTTTTGCGGGGTCTTTATAGGTGTTGTTGACATTTGTATTGGTAAATCTATGACCTGTGAACCCCCGGTTGCTGGGTTTTTGACAGTTGTTTTTTGTGCCCCTCAGAGTCGTTTGCGTGGCTGTATCAACACTCTGTATGTTTTCTTCCATCAATAGTTATTTCTCCAACATTATTTTATCCGGTGATTTCGATCGTCTATGGTATTTATTTTTTCCCGCCATTGGGGTTGTAGGCTCGCCCGCCATTGGTAGAGTTTAGTACTGGTTTTTGACCAAAGAAAAAGTTAGCCGTGGCTTGACCATCTGTTAATGATAGTGATTGTAGTTTCATAATGGTTTTCTCGCGACCAATGTACCTTATAAATTGTGTTTTGTTAGGTTTCAGGCCCATGCTCCTTCCATTGTTGGGTTTGTGTTTTCATAGTGGCGGGTCGTAGAGGGTTAAAAGTTGATCTGTTGTTTGTGGGCGAGACTTCAAGATGTTTCTTTCCATAGGGCTAATTGCTCTATCCGCCGTTTTTTTAGGCGTAGTTTCCTTCAAACCCAAAAGGGTATCCGCCACGGTGTTGAGGCTTTCTTTCGTGCTCACCACCGGAGTTCGAAGTTCCGGGCACTATTTATTAATGTTTTTCTCCTCCTGCACGTGGTTTGCATTATGTACGCTTTCATTGAGATTTTGATTCATCATGTGCAGGGTTGAGTTGTTGAAGTCGACCGGCTCAATGATAGGAGTTGAAAATTCTGTTGAGTTCTCCTGTTTATCGGTCTCATACTGAGGATCCAGTGGTTTCACCAGTTGGGCGTTGCTGCTTGGAGGCTAAAAATGGTTAGTTGTCAGGAGTGAGTCTGTCCTTTTTTCCTCTTCTCTAAGCTGCAGAGTAAGTGAATCCATATATTGTGCCGTGGAGTTTTCAATGTCCACGTCAACAGTGAACGGGCACATCGTTCCGCTATAGTTGGACTGCACACATGAGGTAGGTGTGTGCGCTGTAGGACCGCTCTCTCCCAGAGGTAAATCGTCCCCTGACGTATTTGCCTCAGTATCCATAGTTCCCAATGAGTCAGTTATAGTTCATTTTGGGGAAATCAGGCTCCCTTAATCAAAATGGACGCCGAGTGGCACAATCATTTCCCCCCGGCATCTTGTTCTTTTGACTTATCGTTCACGGGGTCCAACTCCGCAGGCTTCTCCCTTCTCCCCACTCCTTCGACGCCTGACACCGGACACTCTACTGCACTCCGCTGCGCTTCACTAGGCAGCCAGGATATGACTACCAGCGAGCAGCAGCAGGAAGCAGAGCGTTCTGGCACAGGTCACAGCCAGTGAAGAGAGACTCCAGAGAGACACCAGTCCTTTCTCTCTTCGTCTTTGCAGCTTTAGAAAAAGCACATTTCCATCCTTATTAATCATGTATTCATAGTTCCGGGCACAATCCACAATATCAGGCAACTTCCACGGCACACCAGGCACTCTACTGCACTCTGCTATGCTTCGCTAGGATCCAGGGTATGACTGCCAACAAGCAGCAGGAGGCGGACCATTCCGGCACAGGTGACAGCTAGTGAAGAGAGACTCCAGAGAGACTCCAGTCCTTTCTCTTTTCATCTTTGCAGCTTTAGAAAAGGTACTTTCTGTCCTTATTAATCACGTATTCAGAGTTCCGGGCACAATCCAAAATATCGGGCAACTTCCACGGCACACCTGAAACTCTACTGCACTAGTATGGTTACAAAAATGTTATGACTTGAGTCCATTATCGCCAAGAGGCAGTAGTTGGATGGGGCCAACCTGTCGCCACTTTTCAAAACGGGAACAAGTACAGACTTTTGCCAACTTTCTGGGATAGAACCTGTTTGTATTACATGTGTGTAAATTACATTTAAGACTTTAGCTCACACCTCAGGTCTATCTTTTAGTACTATATTTGGGATGTTTTCCGGGCCAGGGTCACAGGACAGGTTTATTTTTTTTAATGATTCTTCATAGATGTTCTTCTCCTATATCAAGACTCGAGATTTCATCCTTTATTTTTCCCCACTCTTTACCTCTATGTTGTAACAGAGGGCCAGGGTCAATATCTGGAGAATCAATGGTGGAATATATACCTTGTATATATCTACTCCAGGTGTTTTCAGATATAGGGTTTAGTTTGATGGGTGTCATCCCTTTACGAAAATCATTATAATGTGACCAGAATCTATGTCCATCGAAAGTTTTCAACCATCGAAACAATCTTAGCCAGTTTGAGTATTTTAGGGAGCATATAAATGATTTTAAACAATTTGTATATTTGGTTTTCAGATTAATGTTTCTACTTTGTTTCTCCAAAAGGTCTAGGTCAGGGGTCTTTCTGAGTAGGATTTTACTTTAGTTTATAATGGTATCATGAGGGACATTTGCTTTATTCACATTGTTTTTCCTAAGCCCTTGGTTATCTATAAAAATTGCCTGTATTTTTACTGAGACCATTTTTCCCAAATCCCAATCGCCTATATGCAGGGCCTTTTCCAGGCTTTCTTGATCATTCCACAATACTTTATTCACAGTCTTTATGTTTTTTTACTGAACATTATAGTCTGTTTCACTGTATGTTTGTGGAAATACCTACATTTCTGGTAAAGTTCAAAGCATTATCTTTGATATCAGTGTACCAAATCAACCGTGCGTGATCACTAAGACCGTCATGTTTAATTTCTATCTGGCTACATCTAGCCCTTGGATCCACAAGTACATAATCAATATGCTTGCTAACAATCCTGTTTAGGCAAGTGAAGGTGTCTAAACTTTGATCACTAACACAAAAATCCAAAAAGGACAGGTCATAGTATTCAACAAAGATTTTCCCACCCATGCTTTGGGGGAGACCCCATTACAATTGGGCGATACAAATTTCTACTATTTAGATCACCTGCAATGATGATTTGGCAAGAAAGGGACATTTTCAAGCAAGTAACAAATCCAGGGTCTTATGGATGTGGTTTGTGTACATACCTCCCTGGGGGATCATACAGATTTATAATCAAAATCTTAACAGGAGTGTTTTATGGCAGCTGTAAAATACCCATCAAAACATAAGGAGAGTGGTTAAATTTAGTAAATTCGGAGAAAGAGTGCTCAGATCTTACCCTAAAGGCCAAACCTCCACTGGCTCGACCCCGCTTAGAGGGAGTGGCGTTTCTGGTGATGGACCTGAAACCATCTATAGCAATCTTCTTGGTGTACCAGGTTTCTTGAAGGAAGAATATGGCCTAGGACTCACGGATGGATGGACCAGGAAAGAGCAATAGCCTTGCATGTTCCAGCACATTCATTTTTGTTTGTTTGGCTCTGGGAAGATCAATTTGCACGATTTGTTGGGCGTTCAGGCTTCCAGTATTCTACTACAGTTTGAGTAGACCCTGCCATGTCCGTTTGTGCTTGGACTGGTCGCAATCCATTTCTCGGAGGGTAGGAGAGCGTTTCACCTAGGGCCTTTAGTATGTTTAACAATGGGGCTCACACTCCTTTGTTCTTTTACTTTTCTACAAATGATCAAGGAAACACCCACATTGGTGAAGAGATCAGCGTGTGACTTTAGTAATACCACCTTCAAAGGTGATGCAAATTTCACTACTACCCAGTTTCTGTGGCTTCCAAACCAAGGTAATTCAATTTTGGTTATGTCTGCTAATGTAATTAGGTCGAAATACGGCAATCGCTTAAAGATTGCCAAGAGACATGATCTTTTGAGGAAAGGGCTTTAGTCTGAAGGGTTTGTTTCCTCTAAGATAATCCATTTCCCTACATGTTTTCGGGCATTTACAGAGATTATTG
Organism: Ambystoma mexicanum; assembly: GCF_040938575.1. Lineage (NCBI taxonomy): Eukaryota > Metazoa > Chordata > Amphibia > Caudata > Ambystomatidae > Ambystoma > Ambystoma mexicanum. The sequence goes on along the minus strand of NC_090930.1, from coordinate 1,173,103,494 downwards.
GTTTCTCAAGTTCTTTAGCAGGTATGTTTTCAGAGGACTCGTTCTCGTTAACCTGTGTCTTTGAGTGTTTATGTATGGTGTCCTTTTCACAGCATGCACAACTTTTAATCAAAGTACCTTTTGCACTTGCTGAAACATGTTGGGAGAGCTCAACCTGACCCTTAAGCGCATTTTTAAATGGCCTGTGCAGTTTTACCTGCCGCACTGTTCCATCTGGCAGGTTGTTTGTAATCAGTTGTGATTTTTCACTTGGTGTCGTAGTTTGCAGCCTCGAGAGAGGCAAGGGTATGGTAAATCTTCCTTCCGGTCCTTTAGAGGGAGGCACTGGATTTTTAAACTGCAGTTTCCTGTTTTGCTTTGCAGAATTCATAGCAAGTTCCAATTTATTAGGAGGGGGTATATGCATCTCCTCATAGTCCCAGTCATTGTATGGAGCCTCTGTTGAGTGGACAGGGCATGGGACGGTCGTCAGTGTATCTTCAACGGAAGATACCAGAACAGAAGAGGCAGTCTTTATGCTGGCTTTTTGCTTCCTGCTCTTAACTTTTTGCTCGGTATGAAATAGCTTTGTCTCTCTTTCCAAGAGAGATGTTTTATCGATTACTTTTTCTAGGGATACGTCTGCCTCTTGCCGTTTCTTAGCTACGTTCTCCAAAAAAGATGTTACTGCGTCGACTTTTGATATGATTGTGTTTAGGCCATGAAGCACTGGTCGCAGGTGTTCCCAGTTTATTTCTTTACCGTTTTCATTTGGTCCCAGGCTTTCGTGACTCATTTCAAACACTTCCGGTGAGACTGAAGGGGATGCAAAAGCAGCCAATTCTGGTGCATTGGATAGATTCATGTTAATAATATCCTCTTCACAGAAATGGCTATGCAAATCTGTGTCCCCTCCGAGTGATGCCCGCTTTAAATTAACAACCGTATTTATCAATGAGTTGTTATTGTCTATTGTATGTGACAAGGATTGATCAGTCCATATAGCAGACAATGTCAAAGGGCTGTTTCCTTTTGGGTTTGATTTTGCTTTTATAAAATCTGCAATGTTCGATTTTGAGTGTTTTTGTGTTTCCACAATGTTAGGTTTGGTTTCTCTTTTGTTTGCTCTTGGAGTTTGGCTGCGTTGTTAACCCGTTTGTGTGTTTTTAACTCTGGCATTTCACAGAGTAGATTTATGGGCTGATGGCATCTTTTATTTTTTGGCAGATCACAGAAGCCTTTTTTCAAAACATCAGGAGGTAGTTAACACATATCAAAAGTTTACAGTTGTGTTTATTAAATCAAAGCTGTAAATGGTATATTTAAAGTCATATTTTAATTCAATAATTTGTAGAAAAAATACATTTTGAGTTAAGAAATGATGGGACGACCCCATTCATTTGGTACAATAAAACATACACACAATGTCTAAAAAGAGAAAGACTGTTTAGTCGTGACACATTAATTTGTATATTTTGATATCAAATATCTAGAAGCTTAAAATGGATATGTTGATCTATGCAGAAAAAAGATTTTACACTTGCAAAGATCCTCAAGCCCTATTATGGGGCAGTTATTTCGTCAAGCTAGTAGTTCTTACACTAGATGGTTAGATAGAACTCGACATGTTTCAGTTCTCTGGTGAATCTGGGAACTTTCTTCAGGAGTAGTGTCACTGTATCTAAATCATTCCTTACAGTAAAAACAAACATCAGTAGGAGGTGTATTTAATATATTTGTCATCGGATATCAATTCCTATTACTGGTATTGCATGGCGGGTTGGGTCTGCCTTCTGCAACTGTTGATATGAAACAAAAAACAGAAAAGAAAGGGATATAAATATTCCAATTGGTTCTGTAATAATTTCAATTTACAAGACAGAGCTAGAGTAATAATTTACCTAGTCCTGTCGGGAGCAAGTGGCTCTTGAGGAGGTAAGGATCCTGAGTTAAGCAGGTTTTCGATCTCCTAGGTCTATTAATAACTCCAAGTTGAATTATATTACGACCTGCAAAGTTAATATGCATAATTTGGTGAAAGTTACTAACAGGTTGGCTCTGTTCATGTAGAAAAGTGCACTGAGGGAACAGTAGGACAAGGCTTACCTCATAAAATGAGAATTTGGAACTTCAAAAGTCGTTCTTTATAGATAGGGGCTTTGAAAGTTCAAGCCTTTTTTCAAAACTGGGTATGTGTTTCTCGCAAAGCTCTGATTACAGAATTTAGTGTATGGCAAGGACTCTCAATTACATTTCTCTGATGCCAAAGTGTGATGGATTTGTCCAATTAGTGCTGTGACGTGAAGTTATTCTTATCATGCTTTGCTTTGACAGAAAGCACAAGAAAAACAAATAGCAGCATTCTTAATTCTCACAACTGCATATTGCAGAGCCTTTCGAGAACAATACCATTTCTATGAACGGAACTGATGAACGTCATGTTTTCAAGGTTAAAATGAAATGAATAAACGGTAGACTAATTATCCAAATTATGCTTCAGCACAGAACACATTCGTTTCCGGCAGTTATGTGCCTGTCTCATAGATGAGGCCAATTTGACTTATGCAGGCTACTATAAAAAAAATATCAACTTCAACTATAATCTGAAAATAATGATGCTGAAAACAGGGTTATATATCATTATTTATTAAAAATGGCTTTTCTTTATTACAAAAATATAAAGAACACTTAACGTCTAATATTCAGACGATGCAGTTTTAATGAGGATGTATTTGTATTATCGCATTGAATTTTTAAATCCAATGTTTTTTTTTTCCTTCGGGAGTATTTGGCATTCACTTCTGCTTTGTTCACTTTAGAGCAGACAATGACAAGCCTGGTATGATTACGTTTATATTTTGTCTCCTTTCTTTGCATATTTCGAGTGCCCATTAAACGAAGGGGATTATTAAATAGTTTCACAGATTCTCTTTAAAATGAAGGGATAGCCACTTGCCTGGAGAACTAATTGCGTCGTATTTGTAAACCTTTTGGCTTCAGCGGCCTGACTCGGAATGCCCGTCAGTTAATGTAACCATCAATTAGCTTATTTCAAAATGCGCGTAGCAGGCACTGGACACAGAGCTCTATTTCATATCGAAGTGCCTGACACTTTATCAATGGGATTTTCCCTTTGATAAATACTTTTATAAAACAGGCCCATTGTCTCAATGCATTGTTTAAAAAGCAACAACAACATTGTAATGCTGTGTATTCGTGTTCTTGTAGTGGCCGAACAGGGGATTTACTGATTTCAAAATATACCTGCCCGCTTTGGCCAGTCCCCTGTGTCTGGCTTGTGAAATGACAAACCATGCCTGGGGTACGTTTGCTACACTGGGAGTGAATCCCGAGTGCACGCCTTGTGATTCACGGTGGCACTCTAAGGCATGCAGGCAAGCACCAGCATTTCAGTCTCCCCCGACTGGCTGCACAAAGCCATTTACACAGGGAAAATAGTTCTTTCATGAATCATCATGGATTCAAAATGGTAGCACTGCAATGGGGATAATGCTGTGGGTAGGAGAGCGCATCAACTTGTCGTAGGTGTCCACTGTCCATGGATTTCACAAATACACCAAAGTCAGAAATCATTCAGTTCAGCCAACAATGCTTTTTCCCACCATCTTTGCTTGTTCACCTCTTTTCCTAGACGTCTATCCCAGGTCACCTGACTATGTGCCTCTGATGGCCTTGCTTTTTTCTACCACACACATGCTGCCTGACTGAGATATTTCCGAATGATGTTTTCCATGTCTGAGTGTTTAGTCTGAAGGTGAAGGTAACTCAAATATGGCTGAGGCAGATATTGTTTTTAGATTCATATTGGCCTAATAACCTTTTTTAAACTTTGAAGATTTATCAATTATTGATAAGTGGCAGTCTTCAGGAGTGGACTGGGAAACATACACCATGGCAGACAATGTAGCGTGTGAGTCCAAACTCTTCAAAGAGGGCTTGGTTCATACTCCCTAGAACATTTGGAAACCCAGGTTCCGAAATGTAAATTGCAAAGCACATTTGGCCATATGTATGGCTTACAAAGTAGCATAACATAGCACAAACATAGAATATAAAATCTATTTTTAAGAGTGTGAAAAACATACACGGTATCTTCATCTTAATCTGACTAAGCTGGAGATTCACAGTTTTCCTGTTCCATCCCCTCATGATTTTCCTTATCCTCCTCTAATTACCTTTTCCCCTCATTCCCGCCATCTTTCAGCATCTGCTCAGAATCTTGGTTTTCGATTCTTCACTGCCATTTTCCAAGCAAATGTTTTTCACTAGCCCAATGTTGTCATTCCCATCTTTATAATATATATCTTTTGTATATGTAATTATTTGATGATAAAACGAGTTCACTAGATCGCTGAATAAATACAAAAAGGTTCAAAATCAAGTAATTAACAGTGATCACAGTCCCCAATCAAGAAGTAGAGAGCAAGACAAGATGAGGACCTAATTGAGAGAGGGAGAAAACTCAAATGCTTGGATGAAAGAAGAACACATGATAGCAATCAGGATTGAGCACAATTTGGACAAGGGCTAGTTTTAAGAAAATGTGACTGGGATCTCAAACAAGGGTTTGGAACATAGGAAGAAATAACAGAAGAAATGTATGGAGCAGCTAATCCAAGAATTCATTTATAGACAACGCATAGAAAATTAAACTGGAGATGCAGATCACAAGGCAGCCACCGGTGGACAGTCATAATTTTGAAAAAAAAAATTGAAAGACAATAATATCGAAGAAAAAATCTTAGAATTTTTGTTTTTTTATTATATATTTATTGTGGGGCACGGGAAATAAAAAAAAATGGGTAAAACAAAAAACAAATTAAAAAAGGGGGGTTAGGGAGGTACCCCCCCCATTTTGAATAAAAAACGTAATGAAAAAAAAAATCGAACAAATTTTTGTTTTCGAAATTATCACTATAAACCGCAGCCACCCACAGGATGACAAAGCAATCGATGTAGAATCATGAGAGGATGGACATACTTAAACAATCTGTCAATTTCTCTCTTTTATGTCATTTAAAAACGTGATCATTACCCTTCTCTTCTTGTAGATATTCTTACTTACATTCTCACTCCTCTTCAGTGTATACTTAACTCTGAATTCAGTTTCTATGTTTGCTTCCTCCTCATTCTCATATTTCTCCATCTCTTTTGCATCTTCAATTAAGTATTATTATTGTTCTTATTATTGTATTTATTGAGCACAAACATGGTTTCAAGAAGCTACAGAGCACATTACAGAGGTGTGAAACAATACAGATACATAACACAGTGCTTTACAGAGGTATACAACAGTATAGCTGCATAACGGAGCTCAGATATACAGCAGGGGGTGATATACAGAGAGACGCAGAAGAGGGGTACAGATGTACCGGCTGGTGGGGAGGAGAGGGGCGGGTGGCGTCTAGCGAGACAGGTGGCGCGATGGGAATGTAATGCCTATGTGTTGAGGCGGAGTGGTTCTTTGAAGAGGTGGGTTTTGAGCTATTTTCTGAATTGTAGGAGCGTGGATGCGAGTCTGATGCTGTTGGGGAGGAGGTTCCATAGTCAGAAAAGGCTTGTTTTCTGTTCCTTTCCTTTTTGCAGCAGCAGATTTCAATTCTGCATGTGTCCTGACTTCTGGTGGTGCGCTGTCCACCGGAGACGCTGATTTTCTCTGCAAGGTAGCTGGGTGACTTGAGGGTGGCTGCCTTATAGATGATGCAGCAAGACTTGAAGGTGATTTGTGAGTACAGAGGGACCCAATGAAGGTTGGTGAGGGCCTGGGTGATGTGGTCATACCTGCAGAGACCCCTGGTGACCCTTGATGAATGTCATATCTGACCTGACTCCAGTTTATTTTTTTATGCAATGGTATTAAGTGTGTTGTTGAGAGGCAGATGAAAACGTCATGCATAGTTTTGGCCTTTCCCCCGTTCATTATAGCACAGGTGAGAAACGCTACTAACTAAGACAACCGTACCGCGCTTATCCCAGGCAGGTACAGCAGGAGATGGACACAATTTAAGATGAAGATGGCACAAATAAATCACACCAGTGTTACAACAATATATGTGTATGCACCAGACATGAAGCAAGCATGCATTCAACACGAAGAACGTGAACACTAGGTAACACATGCATTTATACATGAACAATTGTAACATAGCATTAACACATCCATCAACATGAAAAATACTAACATTTGTAATGCACACGCAAATATGGCTCACTAATATGGAAATGCAAGAGTAATGAGCAGCCATTGTTACCACAATGGAAGCCTCAACAGGCTACTGAGGAAACAAAAGGCCTCAAGGCTTCACAAGAACTCAAAAGGCTGAAATAACAAATTCGGATGTGTGCAGTGCTCAGACAGGAGCTGACAACTATAGCCAAGGTTACTGTGAATTAAGGGGGTCAGAATGTTGCAGTAAAAGCACAAGATAGCAATTCCTTTATGCAAAAAGGATACTCCCAGTTAATTCAAGTTTTAGAAGAGAACAACCAGACTTTTTAAGCCAGGTGCAGGACAATTATAACCCCAAAAGACCCCATGGGGAAAAGCTCAAGAATGTCCAAGTGGTAAAAGAAAGCGTAAGACTTGCATCAATATTAGATAAATTATAGCAAATGCAGGGTGAAATAATTCCAAACACGGTTACATCACAGGTGACTTATAATTGAAGATCACTGTCTGTTCATTAGTAGCGGGCACAGATAGGACACCTGCTATCCTCCCTACACATATCCCCAGACACGAGACACCATGCAAGGCCAAATATAAAGGGATCATCCTGGCTCATGCCCTCGAAATGAGGGATGGTAGCTTCTTTAATTGAAAGTAAAGCAGTCTGTGGACTGCTCTCCCCCTACTTCTGTCTGGCTCATGTCTCGACAACCAGTTGTCCAAGGTTGGTCATTAGAAGCCAACAAATTAGAATCCCAGATGTTAGTCTTGCCATCACGTATTATGCCAATCAACAGCTTATTGTAGAGATGATTCTTTTTAAAATTATCAATTTAGACATGGTGTCAGGAGGAGCCGTCAGACTAGCATTAACCAATTACAAACTTTACCATGATAGAATGTATATGTAGCGACCCCTATTAACCTAGCCCCATACCCCGTAGGTTTTTGGTAACTAAGATTACAGTAACATGTCAGTTATGACAAATATTGAATATAAAACCTAACGTTTTTGATAAGCACACTGAAAGCGACAACATTTTACTGCTTGTATGCAGTGCCTGTTTATTTTGATGTTAATAAAGCTTGGTTTTGCCTTGAACTTTGTTTCTTTCCGTTATTGAGTCCGTTCGATCTGGCCTCAGAACCTCTGTGTAAATGTGACTTTCCAGGCCGTCTTAACAGTGTCAATGACTTAGCTTCTTCTTCTGTCTCCATTCATGTATCTGTTTATACCTCTATCAAAATCTTTGTTCTTCTTTCTCTGTATCTCCCGGATATGCATTGCCTCTTTAGGCTCATGCTTGTTTTGTTTGGTCATGCTCTTTGCTTCTAAAATCTGCAATATTCACCTGTTGTCTGCTTGTTTTGCTTAATCACTTTCATGCAAGTATCCCTGTTACAATGCCAATTTTGTACTACTCACTCAACCTTAACTTGACTTATTGATTGTTAATTTGTGTTTTACTTATTATTAGCATATGGACATGGTTATTGCACTCCTCCTAACCACTGACTTTATTCTGAACTTCCTGACTTCAAAAGCTGAAGGTAAGCCCAATGCAAATTCATAGCCAGTTGTTTATTTCAACAAGACACTTGCTCCTTGGAAAAAAACTTCTGTTTACTACTAAAACCTGTGTTTATTACAACATCATATTGAACATTCCATTCAGAAAGCTAAAACATGGGAATATGTTTTGACCTTTGTATAGATACATTGTTTTACTTTTACACAACACCTAACTGCACTTGCCTCTGCTCAACCTCCACCACTGGGATTTGCACTTATCTTTCTTCATAGCACTTCACCTGCTGCACTGCAAGAGCACCCCAGCATCTATCCCATATGTCTCTCCCCTCTGCACATGCACTTTCTGAACACTCACAAAGAATAGTAGGTTTGTCTAACCCTCCCCAGTGTCTCTTCTTTGTGCTGTATTCAATTGTTTGAAAATGTAATTACATTTCTTCATCCCCTATACCATCCCTGTTGCACTGTGGGCACTTTGAAACAGTATTTGCTTCCTTTATAAGCACCTAACAAGTGAACAATAAATAAATAAATACATTAACCTGCTTCCACAGCCATTCTCACCATTCCTTCCTTTTGTAAAATTCTAAGTCTCATAATGTAATGTTTCAAGGAAGCATTACCCCTTGTGAATTAGTGGTTATTATTTCATGCTCCAAGAATGCTGAGCTAATTAACTTGTCATTAATATGGACCCAGTCACTACAGATCTACAAAAGGTGGAACTGTCAAACTACACTGCTTAAGACACAACAACCAAACCAATTGACCAAGTGCCAGTGAGAATAATTAAATGTTTTCAGAGAGTTCTTACTGCCTTGATGAAGAACACCGAGTCTGAAACACATGTTGGCATGGTTTATTTACATGGATTTTCAAGAAACAAATTACGATTAAGAAAGAGGATAAGATTGTAAAATCCAATGAGTTTGTATAACAAATACACTAGCTGTTCAAACGTGTATCTTCATTGGTCTAGTTAACCGTTTTCCTCACTTATTGAGCTTTTTTAGAGAGTCGCAGAGCACATATTTTACTACCATATTTCAAACTTTGAAACTGACAGTGGTGGATTGTCCTATAGGTACTAGGGAGATTTCCTAGTTCGTTTTGTGTGGGTATTGTGTATTTTGTACAATGCACAGGTGCACTGTGCGAACACAATTATGATGGGGAAAAACAAACTCTGCATACCCTGCACAGGCTACTATATTGAAGATCCTGTGTATTTCTTGAAATTTGGAGACGGGTTGCGCAGCTGCTCCCTCCCTATGTTCATGTCTGGCATCTAGCATCATATGCATCCTGTAATGAGAGTAGATGGAGGTGGATGTTGTGTGAGTGTGGGGGCAAAATTAGGTCCTGCCCGTATGTGCATCCCTACAAGAAAGGGTGATATCCTATGATGGCTCCTGAGTTGATAAGCTAGTTTATTTCTATTACAGCTGCCATAGGAAGTGGGGCCTTGAGGTTTGTTTGAGCCAGGAGAGCTGGATTTCGTGGCTCCTGCTATCTAGAGCTTTCCAATGAAATGAAAATGTCAAAAATTACATGAAACAGAAAATCATGGCCTAACATAATTACAAATATCATACACTCAGTGTTATTTGTAAACTGTTAGTTTAGTTTGTGTATGTACTGTAAGATATATTTTGGTTAATGTATGGCTTCTTAACTAAATGGGCACCCCTATTTTAATGCCCCCTACTATACTCAACCCACAAGTCTGTGCAAGAAACAGGCGGTTTGATAAAAGCTCAAGGTGTTCTGCAGGTTTTATGCAGGTGATGTCACCACAATATTACACAATCACAGGCAGCTTTTCTGCAAACTCTACAATGACATACCTATGTGAATATTTCTATTTCTCACATACAAACACCCATTCATGTCATCAAACCACTATTGGCCCGATTCAAGGAAAAGTATGCATTTATCATGCCTTGTTCTTTCGAGAGAGGGGCGCCTGCTACCTTTTTTGTATTTTTGAAAGGAACTTGGGGTTGGTCACCCTAGGTTACCTGGGGGCAACCAGACGTGGACTCCCTGCTCACTGTGCTTAGAGAGGCTCAGCTTCACCTCACTGATGATGCCCAACAAGGCTGAAACACGTGTATGGGGTTGCTGATGGTACTCTTGTTCAGAGAGGAATTGCCATAGCATTTCGGTGCTGGACTGCCGTTGTGGGCGGGACAAAGACTGATATGCAAATGGATATTTCCCATCTGTGAAGGTACAGTGAGCAAAAAGCAATGGCTGTGAACTCTTAATGTCGTTAATAACCACTGAACAGGTTATCATGCCTTGTTCTTTCGAGAGAGGGGTGCCTGCTACCTTTTTTGTATTTTTTAAAGGAACTTGGGGTTGGTCATTCTAGGTTACCTGGGGGCAACCAGACGTGGACTCCCTGTGCTTAGAGAGGCTCAGCTTCACCTCACTGATGATGCCCAACAAGGCTGAAACACGTGTATGGGGTTGCTGATGGTACTCTTGTTCAGAGAGGAATTGCCATAGCATTTCGGTGCTGGACTGCCCTTGTGGGCGGGACAAAGACTGATATGCAAATGGTTATTTCCCATCTCTGAAGGTACAGTGAGCAAAAAGCAATGGCTGTGAACTCTTAATGTGGTTAATAACCACTGAACAGGTTATCATGCCTTGTTCTTTTGAGAGAGGGGTGCCTGCTACCTTTTTTGCATTTATCATGCAATGCCTGCGTGCTGAGAACGACCCTGAGTGAGCCGGCGCACAGAAGGTTGACTGTAAGCTCTGCACATTTATGGAATGCCTCACGCAAAAGAACCGTTTTTGCAAGTCGCGGCTGGAACGCCCCCGACACACCCCCATGCAAAGCCAAAACAGCCAGAAACAGAAACATTTTCATGCTTCCCAGACACACATATATGCCCCACTAAACAGTGTGTGGGGTGCCCCAAAAGCAGGCCTGCACCTCGTCCATCCTACACAAGGTCCCCTGCAACTGTCACTGGCATCCCAACAACACGCGCATGATTTATCATAACTCCGTTATCACTTGGGGAAATCTACATGCAAACCCCTGTAAACCGTTCCTTCAGGCTGTTGTGCTGCGTATGTGCACCCCTAACTACGATCGGGAGCCCATCTGTGTGCCCACACCCCTAAATCTGACATGCAAACACACCTCCAAAGTTGCAAATCCTCAGCGCAAATCTGTATGCCTGCTTTCAGGTGGCGGAGAGTTCGTGGACTTTGCGTGGGAATTTCGCAGGTGAGAGGTTGCACAGTTACATCCATGAATATACTTTGTTGTGCGCACTTGTGGACATGTCATGGACTGCCTGCATGCCATCCCTCATAACACCCACTTTTTTCATGTTGTTCCCCGTTTTCCCTACTCTGCCCACAAATCTGCCATCTATGTAGGCCCCATTCACAGCCTGTGTGGTCTCTTGTGCAAGGTACTCGGCCATTCGCAGAGATGCGTGGAGCATGCTGAAATCTACGCAAATAGACAAAATATCCTGCACAGTCGATTCCATAAATCGTCAGACGGGATTCTGCATGCATCTTGTTGCGCAGGTCAGGTATTTTACGCGCAAATAATTCCATGAAAAAGGCACTATAAGGCCGGAGGGAGATGACGGCACCTCTGCTCGGATATCAAAGGAGGTGGGCTTGAAACAGGGATACCTCCTGGCCCGATTCTTTTCAATATTTATCTTGCGGACATGGGGCATGCACTGGTAGACCCATAAACTCTTCCTCCAAAGTTAGGGGCTACTGATGTACTATGGATTGGTTATGCGGACGGATCCCTGATCCTGGACCTAGCACTAAGTGGTCTTCATTCTTCCCTTGACAACCTTGTCTCCTACTGGACCCTGAATTCTTTAAAAGTAAACATCATTAAAACCAAGATCGTGGTATTTGGACATCCCACAGGCAGGCTGTCAGAATAAGGTGGAATATTAGAGGAGTGTCGGTTGAGATGGTTTCTCAATATGTATATCTGGGTGTTGTTTTCGAAGCTAGCTCCAGAGGTTCGTCTCATCTTTGTGGTCTTAAGGTGCGCACAGTGCGCATAGTGTGGGCTATATGTTCCTTTGCAGGAAGAAGTGATGGTTACTCACTGTGGATACTGCTGAAGCTGTTTGCTGCAAAGGTTGTGCTAATCATGTGCTATGCATTAGAGGTCTGTGGCTTGGCTACCTTGGACGTAATTGCTAAGATCGAGGCTGGGTTGTTGAAGCGTATGCAAAGACTTCCATCCTTTATTTCGGTAGAGATGATTGCTTTACAATTTGAACTCACTATGATCCAAGAGCGCATTGCACTCAGCAGCCTGATGCTGTACTGGAAACTTGCACATGTACAACCCGATACCTTGATGGGGATACTGTTCAAGGAACTCAATATTGGGCAGAATGTTGAGCATGGTTGATCGGTGGGTTGGGAGCATCCGGGAGAGCATGCTGACGTTAATTGTAACCCAATATAATAAAGCAATGAAAGGGAAACTGGTATCCCTTAAATTGAGCAAATGGTTGCTCTCTGGCTGCCAAATTCACTATTGCCAATTTCTTTCCTTACATTCTTGAACGACAACTGGTTCCCTCCTATATCAGCAATTTTTTGGGGAATTCCCTTGTGTGAGGCCAACTCTGTCTTAAATTCAATGTAGTAAGTACTCTTCAAATTGTCGGGCGATGGTCTGATACTCTTAGGGGGGGGTGTTGTCGGCTCTGCGGCAGTGATGTGGTTGAGACGGTTCAGCATCTCTTAACTAACTGGGAAGCACTGGTTGTGGTGCATGGCAGGGCCCTCAGTTCATCAGAACTGGAACCTCAAATACTATCTCCAGTTCTATGGGGCCTCTATATGTTTGGCTCCCGTGAGGGGTTGATTGTCTTTCTTACTAAGTTGTGGAGAGAGATACATGGGGTATTTAAAATGTTAGCAGTCTAAATGTGTCTATCCTATATTGCATTCTTTGAAGGGTGACAATTTGATTTCTTTATTTCTGATGTTGTGTCAAAAGTTACTTGCACAACTGTATGATAATAAAAAAAAAAGAAAATAGACCCTTTATGTTTAATTTTGAATAGCAGTCTCGTCATAATTCTGCCACTTTTCATCTGTCTCCAAATTCCACTTACGGTTACATTTACCAATGAATCAATAAATGCTTTCTACAAAAACACAAGCATTTTATGGAATCAAAGAACTGTTGCATGTCCCACATTTTCCTGGTAGGTATGGTGCGGTGGGTTATTACTATGTGTGGTCAGTTCGACATTAGAGTATAGACAATTGAATGAAAATCCTTCAGGTCTTGATTGGGGAAGTATTATTATTGATTCAGAATGCACAAATATGTTATATGGTATATGTATTCCTTCCCTTTGTCCTCACAAATGGAGTCTGTGGTAGATCAGAATGAGTAGGCAGTCAAGGAGGCATCAAACCTTATGATTATTATCTCAGCAAAAACATGACCTATGCCATATCTAGGTCTTGGGGTCTGGTCCCTATTATACAACAAAAGGTGTAAATAAGTCCTCACCAGGATGTCTCCTCTAGCACAAGAGAAACAGTCCCCTCTCAAAAAACATAATTTTGCCTAAACCCTGAAACTACCACTATAAAACAACAAAAACAAACTTGGGAACTGGTAGGCTTTGGCCATCTTAAATGAATGGGGCTAGTTTCTGATGCCTCTTCCTTGGTCAGGCAGGATCAAGAGGGATCCTGCCCTGCTGTAAAGCTTATACTTGTATTCGCAATGTCTCTTAGACTGCAAAGTTTGTCTCAATAGATGTTGTCTCAATATATGTAGTGTTCTTACTTGTGGAGCTCTGAAGCAGGTCTCTGACTGTCCACCCCACCTCTGGTTTTGATGTTCCTTTCTCCAACTTCGGTTTGGAATTTATTTGCCTTCTTTTGTGGTTCATATGTTTCTCAGTTAACCTTCTCTCTGTGTTCCAGTTTTTCACTCAGACCTGAGATTAGAGTTTCTTCCATCTGGCTTGGACCTCTGTATTGTGTACTTTGGCCTCAGAGTTTGATAACTCTCAGCCCACCTTGGACTTGCAGATTCACTTCTGAGCTCTGGGGCCTGGCATCTCTTAGCCCAGCGAGGGCTTTTGGGGTTTTTACACTGTTTTGGGTTCAGTTTTACTTAGCCCACTTTGGGATTTCATGTATTGTACCCGGCCTTGGGGTTTATTCTCTCTTAGCCCGCCTTAGGCGGTTGACGTTACTACATCCATACTCTCTGGCTCTGGGAACTGCTCTCTCTCCCTCCAGGTGGGATTGGTCCTTTATGCCTCCTTCTGAAAGGGGTGGGCTAGGCCAATGCTTCTTCATTCTAGGTGAATCTTGTTCGCAAGGAGGGTCAGACGCCCCACAAACCATCTGCACAGGAAGTTCATGTTATCACATAAAGTAAAACCCATGTAACCCACACAATTATTGGGATCCTGGGAATAGGGAGGATTGCTGATAACCCTTCTAGTGGATTTTCTGTCCTCACAGGGGGCTCACCCCAGTCGGATCCAACTTGATCTGCCCCTAGGGGGTATTAAGCTTAGCGTGCACCTCTCCCTAGTCCCAAAGGGGGTGACTCAGACTTGGGGAGAGGGCACACATTCCCTGGATTCATCACAAGTCCCACTGTGCAGTTTCAGGACTAACGGGTATTTGGGATTTACATTTGTATCCTTTTCTATGGGAGTAGAAATGACACAGTTAAACTTGCTTTCATTCCCCAATCCGTATTAAATAACCATGGCCTTTACAGAACACACATTATCAAACAGATCTTCATTAGGTTCTGGTATGGATGTCTTCATATTACAGCTTAAATTTAACCAGCTCTGTTGAAACACTTTGAGTACAATTTAACAAGATCATAATTTACAAAGAGATGCAAACTTACTGCATAACATGCTATCTTCATCACTGTGTACACAGTGCAGAAATGTCTTTTAAGTTGGACTGATAATAACATCTCACTTATTTTTACCTGCAGTGAGAATGGACTGCACACTTCCTATTTAATCAATGTATTTTTGTATCAAGTTACTACCTCTGACCTTTTTGGGATTTGAAAGGAAAAAACAGAAATGGTGGCTAGAGAGCAGATGACATTTCATTTGTGGAATTCTCATACTCATTTACCGAGTGTTGCCAGGGAAGTCTCAGTCACTGGGACCCTCTTGGTATGTATGCATGAAGTTAGAACTTTTTTCGAGAGTCGCAGAGCACATATTTCACTACCATATTTCAAACTTTGAAACTGACAGTGGTGGATTGTCCTATAGGTACTAGGGAGATTTCCTAGTTAGTTTTGTGTGGGTATTCTGTATTTTGTACAATGCACAGATGCACTGTGCAAACACAATTATGATGGGGATAAACAAACTCTGCATACCCTGCACAGGCTACTATATTGCAGCAGGAAGACCACTGATTCTCCCCCCAATCAGGCAAAGTCTCTTTCAAGGAACACTGCTGCCTCCAAATCGCAATCCCAACAGGTCAGGCAGTTACTGCATATCCTAAATGGAGTGAGTAAGCATTAGAAGCTTTACAGCACAGATTCAAGGAAAGATTAAAGCTGATCAGAAAAAGAATAAAAGGAAAATAAACTCTTCAAATGATCAAAATACAAAATGCACTGAAATCAAAATAAGAGGATAATAGTAGAAAGAGGAAAAGTGCACACAGAAAAAGGTGAGGGGCCAAGAACTAAGCCTTGTGGGACCTCAAAATGTAGAGGTAGGGAACAGGAAACATTGGAAGCACATGAGATATTGCAAGTGTTATTAATCAGAAAATAAGAGAATGGAGTAATACACTGTGTCCAAAGCAGCTGAGAGAAAGAGAAGATTAGAATAGAGGAATGCCCAAAGTAATAGATTGACAGAGTGAGAGTGCTTCCTATGCACTCTCATTGCCCAATGTCTTCCCCAGTCTTGCTCTTTCTGCTATGGTTCTGCTTGTTTAGGCTCTTGCACCTATAGTTATGCTCCAATGTCACTCACAGTGATAGTTCTGCCCCAATGTTGACTTCAGTGGCCAGTTCTGCCCAAACTTGTTCTCAGTGGTCACATTCTCTCCCAATGCCACTCCAGGTACACAGTTGTGCACCAATAATCTATTCAGTGTCTCTCCATACTGTTGGGGTAGTTTTCTCAGCTATACCAGAGGTTTATTGCAAAAACCAACAGGTATCCTACATGACAATCAAGATTCTCCAATATTTCTCAGTATTCCATGGTGTGTGTTTCGTATTTTGTGAGCAAATTGCGTCATCTCTGGGTGCTTCCCTGAAAAACCTATCACCACAAATGATTGGGTATTGAGAATGGTAATACCTATGGTAGTACCCAACAGATGTTATTCTAATTGTCCTCACATGTCAGGTGGTTGCCTGTCCCCTCCCCAGGAAACTATCTATTACATTGTTGCAGAATAATGGGCTTACCATTGGTTCTCGCCCCTTGCCATCCACCCCTGTTTTTTTATGCTGTGATTGGTTAGAGCTGATCTCCCCAGGCCTGGGACTTGATTTACTTCTCAGACCTTTGTGCACCTCTTCAAGGTGGTGTAAAATGATGATGTGTCTGTATTGTAACTGGAAAATGTACCACCTTTGCCTATGAGAGTGTGCTTCTACTTTGCAACACTTGTTGCCTTCCTCGTTTGGTTTGCTGGGATCGGCTCTGCCTTCCCACCACGGGTGAATGGCCATTGTCAAACTCAGCTACATCACATGCTTGGAGACCACAAAATCGAGCTCTTGAGGTTGCATTTATTAGGATTTATTCAGTTTCTCTGCAGCTGGTCCCTTGTTGTCTAAAGTTTGGAATGCAACTGTGTATCTCTGACCTTGGCTGTGAGCCTGCTTTACTCTTCGGGCAGCCTGAATCAGATTTTATGGTCTCGTGCTCTGTTGCTTGAGGCCTTCTGTAATTTTCCTAGACCTATATTATGATTTCTACATGCTCATATCATGCTAGGTAATCTATAAATTAGTCAAACATTGTCCTACCGAGCTCCATAAATACTCCTGTAGTCCAATAGAGTTAATTGCTTTAAGCATCATCAAGCTTGCTCAGGCTCTCTTGTTACCTTGCATTTCTGCATTACTGCATTTGGCTAATGAGAAAAATAATAAAAGCTTTGAAAGTATGTATATGTCTCAGTCCTCTAGCTATAGAACTGTGTAAGCATCTTCTTCGTGTATGCAAGTGTGCAAGGGTGTATCTATGTACTGCGATGCAGGAGTGCGAGTGTGCTTTATTACTAACACAACTATGTCATGGTGTCACAAGTGATGTCAGCATTGTGGCTTCTTGGTGCTTGGCTGAGACTGTCCATAAGGGTATTCCCATCCATGATCTCTGTTGTCTCCCCTATACCTGCAATATTATAGACTGTGTTTGGTCAGTATGGCTGGTTGAGGGAATATCTTTCTGTGTACCTTTTAGCAAAAGGTGCACTTGGGATTCATCTGAAATAAGATTGGTGGCTGTGAGCATTCCTGGCCCTTAATCCCGTCATGTTCCTGGTGTTGAGGAGGGGCATTCTTGGAACCCTCTCTTCAGTCCTGCCTCTGGTCGACGTGTTGACCACATCCGCATATGGCACAACCATTATCCTTGGTAACCAAAACTTTGTTAGCCCTACGAGGTGTCCATTGTAATTTGCATGATCATCGAAATTCCATGACATGTAACTGCATAATCCTTCTGGGTGTCACAATACCCATTTTCCTGCCTAATTCTTATTGTCGAATGGATTATCTAGCTTCATCATCTCATGTGGGAATAGTGGACATTCTCTTATTCTCTTTCTCAGCTTATCTCTTGCCTCCACTATTTTGTCCTTTTGTCCTTTTCACCTCCTACATTCACATCCATAATCACCTTCATCCCTATCGATTTCTTTGTTGTCTTGCAACATTGAGTGATGCAGATCTTGACCACATAACCAGCACAAATATTAGTGCCCCTAATAATACTTTCATCCATCTGCCAGCCATGAAGGCATCCACAACCAGAGGTATACTTTCCAGCTTTGGTCTTTTCCAGTCCCCTTGACTTCTTCCTCCATTTTTGTGTGCATCTTTGACAGTTGAGTCACTGCTTCTGTCAGAGTGCCATTCTCTCCATCATTGGCAGGTACAAATGTGCAACATGAACTCCCAACTGTTGTGCAATCTCCTCCTTCCATGGCTGTGAACAGACCCAGAACATATCTGTTTAGGAACGCCATCAACTTTACTGCTAGGAGTTCTTCTTTCATTGCGTTTAACTAATTCACTGTAGAGTTTATTGTCAGCTTCAGCTCCCACCTGGTAAACTGCAGCCATTTTGTGTTTGTGTATGTCTCAACTGCTGGAACTATTGACGCGAAAAACATTTCAGTTCTGCTAAATAACCTATGTTCTAGTGCTACGTCATCTAGCCCTGTTTCTGGTGCATCTGAGAAACAGTTACTTCTTTTCACTCTACTCACTCCCTCTGCCCTTTTCTCACTTTTGGGAACTCATCAAGCTTTATGTCTTTGTGGGGCACTACCAGTGATGGCATATTGATGTGTACCAACGAGCAAACTACTCCGCAGTTGGGTGACAGTTTCTCGTATGCCTTGGATACACACACCCAGTAGTGGTCCATCACTACTGCAGTGCCTATTTCCATTGCTGGGTTCTTTTCAGTGTATCAACATTCCACTTTGTCACCAACGTTCACTTCTCCCTCATTCTTATAGAACAATACTGGTTTCTTCAGGGGTATTATAGGCATAGGTCCAGCTTCATTTTCTACCCAAGTGATACGTTTGGCACTCACATCGCATCCCTTCTGGCACTTGTCATTTTCCATTTGCACAGTATTCACTGGTGCTTGTACTAGGATGTGTGCTTTTCTTATTCTAATCCACCTTTACATCCATATTCTGTGTATACTTGGCCATACACAAGCATCTGTGGTCTGTCCCAACATCTTGGTTCTCCACCTATTTCCTTCACCCCCTCTTCAGGCAGGGCAGTTCTTTCAGTGTTATCTTTTTCATGTCACCTTTCTGTGGCCCGTCATTTATGTACTGTATAGCCTGGTCTAACTGCCAAAAATTGTTCGTCATGACAAGAGTCTTTATGTAACTGGCTTTGTATGGAAATGTTGCCTGAGACATCCGTCTCAAGGTTGCAGTTTTCCACTGAAATCTTCCTAGAGTTGTTACTATAGACAGGTACATCAGGCATAGAGCTCTTCTTGCTGGTATTTTAGATGCCATGAATATTCTGGAGGCACTCATGGCATAGGGGAATAATGAGCAGACATAACAGCTCTCCATGGTGGTTTCTTTACCTACTTTGTCATGTGCTTGTACCATATGTTATTAGATACTCGAGCAGTGTCAGTGAGATAGAGATCCATCCCCCTCATGTCTATGTCAGAACTGTGCTTACCTCTCCTTACCATGCTTTCAGTGCTCTCCTGCCTACCTGACATGGTTGTTCTACCTGCTGGGGTCAGGGTAATGTTAGTAGAGGATACAGCGGTTCCACTAGATACAAGCGATAGTCGCCGGAATATGAATACAAATACCCCACTTGAGAATAAGAGACACGACAAAATAAGAACATTCTTTATTATTTCACCCATCTTTACCTGTGCTACTGGATCCTTGTGCAGCTTGAAGATATCAGTTCCCCGCCTGAAATGCGCAAACGGGAGTGTTATTGGGTTAGTGTCAAATTAGTTTTAAGCCCTGTGGACAGATAATCGCTCATGGCGAATATGAATAGTTGTTCTCACACAGTCCTAATTCCAGGGTCTCATAATATGAGAAGTACTGAAGGGTTTCCTCATTCAAGTTTTGGGTATGCTTGTGACAAATATGCTAAGAAATCAAGATAGTACACTATGGGTGGACATTTTCGGAATCAATTGGGTCTTCGAATATAATGGACAAATTGGTCCAAAAAGGTATCAGGCTGTAAATCATTGGGCAACATGACCAAACATCAAATATCACAGTTGCGCTTTCACGAAGAATGTGTGTAGAGAATAAAATAACAAACGTACAGTGTATCCTTGTAAAGACTGGAATTGGAGGGGGGTATGTAAGAATGGCATGGCATCAAAGTAAGAAGTGTTCAAGTTCAAGCATGTTTATAAAACTGTAAAATGGGTGTGATAAACACCTAATCTAAACCTACATCTAAGATGGGATCAAGCTACGACCATCAAATAATAATAATACAATCTAAGTGGAGTATAGTCAAATATAAAGGCGTTATACTAAGAAAACTTATTGCCAATCCTTACCACTATGCTACAAAATAGTGTGGCATAATGTTGACAAGAAAAGAACAAAGAAAGTGTTCACTAAATGATATGTCGGGATGTTATGGCCGGTGTCTCCCTTGCCCACGTTTTTAGCACGTACTAGGCGATACTCTTGAGCACAGCACACTCCTGGGCCTCTATGGTACAAGCTCACAGTTCCTTTCCTCTATATAAGACCTTCTGTGTCCAAGCCTCTTCTCATGCAAAGCCTCTTGCTTTAGAGGGCCTGATATGCCAAAACAACAAAACTAAAAGTTCTTTCTGATAACCTTCACGTCAGGTGATTATTCTTCAGCCAAAACAACAAAGCAAAAGTTCCTTTTGTTAACCTTCACATAGGGTGATGACTCCTCACACTTGTATCGCCCCTCAGCCTGGTTTCGATCCTCCTCTTAGTGGTTAGCTTCCCTCAATCAGGCTTAGACCAACCATTCACTGTGGACATCCCTCAGTCGGGTTCATACTTGTCATCACAATGTTGTTCAGTTAGCTTCTTTACACTTTTTTCTTGACATCCCTCAGTCTAGGTCACTATCGTCTTTCAATCAAGATCCTTATTTGTAATATTCAAAAGTCTCAATGGGGGTCAATCCGAGATTGGAGGTAGCCATGGTGCTATTAGCACCATGGCTGCCTCCAATACTGGGTCCGGATCCGGTCTTGCTTAATGGGGATTTACCGGGTCATTCCGACCCTGGAGGTCCCGGTAAGTCCCCATTCAGTAAACCATCCCCCATTCCCACTTGAGCCCCCATAGGGCTCAATGGGAATGGGGAAGGTGCTAATAACGGTACCGCAAATTGCAGTACCGTTATTAGCTCCAAGGTCCCTTAACGGGAACCGCAGAGAATGTGTGGTCAGACCACCCGTTCCTGCTGGGACCCGCTAAGGGACCTCGGAATAGGGCGTTAAGGGTTTACCGGCACCGGCATCCTTACCAGTGCCCGTAAACCCTTACCGCCCAACTCGGAATGACCCCCAATGTCTTTTTAAACAACCATCTTTTTGTTAGGTCCCCCTCATCTGGTCTCAGACCTGCAACTTTAAACAAAAAACTTCTGACGGGCGATCACTTCTCGCTGGGTCACTATTTTAGCCTATGGCAAGGGGGTGTTAATTTTCAATTACCAGTTTGCACGGTGCTCCCTTCGGCCAGGTGCAAACGCCTGTCTCACAATTCCCTCTGTCGGGTTCGCCCTTTCCACAGTTCACAATTTCTACAACGTGACAAGGACTTTCGATTGTACAAGCGGTTTGGCTTGACCCTTGTATGACCATGTTGACACTTCACACCAGCCTTCCCTATGGCATCTTGGTATTTGTAGTTACACTATTTTTCTGTTCAATACTTTCCTTGTTCAGGAGAGGGGTACCAGCCAGAGACCTTTGAATGAGCACCCACGTGGTGCCGGACCACTCTTTCGCTGCTACCAAGTTTGTTCACAAAGATCTCTGTCTCTTAATCTTCTTAATGTTGCCTAGACAACCTTGAGTCTAACACAGTTCAGCCCACAAGGTTCTTCCGACTCACCGGCTGTGCTGAAGTCGCTGGCAATTCTTTTGCCGCTGGAGTCAAGGATGGTACTACGATGACAACCGCATCTCCCCACCCTGGCTATCAGTGTGGAAGGGTTCCAGGTACCACTGACATCCGTCACACCATTCGCCAGCTGAGATTCCTGGATGTATGTTTATTTTGTCGGAAGCTTCTCAGGTCTGGGTTGAAGAGGACAAGGGAAACTCCATCCTTGATGACCTTTCAAGTCTTGCCGCCTTTCTGCTCTATTTCAACTGCCATCTTGGAATAGCTGATCCTTGTGCATTCGGCTGTGCTCAGAGTGTGCTCTTATACTCTGCCTTATATCCCAGTGGGGAAGGGAAAGGGCAGTCAGTTGTGTGTAGTTGTCAGCAATTCCCTGACTCTGCATGAACCTTGTGGTGGAACATGTCAGGTAAACAGCTCTGAAATTAGTCAGTTGTCGCTCACAGGGTGAGAACGTGTTTGTGTTGGAAAAGGGGTAGGGTATAGATTTTCCAAGTATCCTACTAGACAGGATGGGGATAAGGCTTCATAAGGAAGGTGATACCATGTCTCACCCTTCAGTGTCCCACTTCCACCCCCGAAAACACCCCATCAAGGTGATCCTCCCGCACTGGTCCACCCCAAGGCACTGGATCCTATAACGATAGTCGTATCCTGGCCACCTAAATGACAGATCCTCAGGGACTAGTAAGTGAGACACCTTCAGGTTTGTCACAGGTATTTGTACTTCTGCCCTCTATATGCCAAAGGAGAGGCACAGAGCACCCCAGCCAAGGTTCTCTAAATGGTAGCTTGGACGAGCAACCAAGGCTCAAGCTCTCAGCAGGTGATGCAGGCTGGTTCTTAAGTACAATGAGTCCCGAAGCCCTCACAAAGGCATGTCCACACACTATGTTATGTGCTAACACAGTTCTTTAACTAACGTTCAGAGATATATACACAATTAATAACACACGTTATACTCTGGTAATTCTAATATGACAAATATATACAGTTTCTATGTGGTACCATACTTATCTTCAGATTCCTTTAAAATGCATCAACTGCTGACAGTTATTATGTAGTATACAAATCATGCAGCAAGGTGTATCACCATGTACTTCCCTTTTGCACTTGGCGTATGATGTATTACCTTTTTGCACGTTCCACAATGTAATTCACCTTTTACGCTTTCTTTTCTGTAACCTGAAGCACTTTCCATAAACATATTCTTAAGTTAAAAGGGCCTAGATACTGCTGGGTTTTGGGCGCTATATAAGTGTCAAAATAAATAAACAAATAAAAAAGAGACACAATTCTGTGTGAGGATCCTCCCACCTGGGCAGCCAGTAATAAAAGTATTAACAAGCCCAGTCCATTAATGTTTAATAAATGTGGCTTCCTAGCCAAAAAGTTCAATCACCCCAAAGTACCTGAGATGGAAGAGTTTCTTCGATGGTTCATCAACGGATCCCTTGAAGGTGGACTCCCTTTAGAGCAGGAGCCACAGGGCATCAAGATTCCTTGAAGAAAAGTGGAACACTGGCGTCGAGACACCAGCTTCGATCTTCGCAGTGATCTTCGACGACCGTTCGAGGAATTCCTGGGAAGATGAGGCATCCGGTCCACCTCGATGCAAAGTGTTCGGTGCTGCAAAGAAGACTCAGTGATGGATCTAGGCCCGGAACTGGGCATCGAGTGTTGGGAGTTGCTTTGGCGGTCCTCTGGCCTCTGAGTGGTGCAGCCACAGCACGTACCTCGGATTGATTCGGTGATCGGGACTCGAGTACAGGCTGGACCTCAGATCTTCACTCTGTCAGTGTCCTCGGGACGCCTTTGTCAGCTTTGGGTGGCGGGAAACCCACAGGTGGACTTTCCTCGGTAGCCGTTGATGGTCAAGGAGCCCTTCGTTCAAATGTTCTTAGGCAAGATGGAGCTTTGTGGCTCCGGTCATCGAGCAGCATGGCGTCAAGGTATCCCTGATTCTGGGCGAGACGCTTTGACTGGTTTCCAGTGGTTACAGAAATCTTCCAAACCCCGGTCGACGGCAATGGACTTCGAAGGCCTTGATGTCCAGGCTCTTCTCTTCAGGATTTTCAGCAGACCTCTTCTCCGGTCAACAGCCTTTCGGGACTGGCTTCCAGAGTGCCTCGATGGAGAGCAGCTTTTTGAACAAAAGTCCTTAGTAGCTCGGGGAGAAGTCTCCTAGTCGGGTCCTCTCTTGGATCAGTCTTTGACAGACTCAACAGCTTTTAGATTTCGTAGAAGGAAATGAAGCAGCAATTCTTCTTCTTCCAGCTGGGCTTCAAGGATGAGCTTCAACTTCAGCTTCTGAACAAATTGGACATTAAGAGGTATGCAGATATACACATTTGTCTCTCATTAACTCTGGCTGAGCCAGGCCCAGTCAGCCAATCACACACAAGGGCATTCATGCAGACAGGCAGCAAATCAGGCTCATAGGCATTCAGGCCATTCACTTACACCCAGACACCCATGACAGTAATGTGGATTGGAGAAAGCACCCAGCCTTTCATTCATGTCACTTTCAGGCAGGGCTGTCTCATTCTTTGTGTCACACACACAGAAACCAGACATCCATAACATAGAATGCATATTGGTCACACACTATATTCACCTAGGTCCCACCCCGAGGGTGTACCCACAACATACAGTAACTAGGAAGGCTCCAGCCAGTCTGGTTTAGACTTTCCCACAATACCATATATATTTCTTCCACCCAACAACCAGTCAGGGGAAGGGACAGAGTCAGGGCTTCACAGGACTTTGGGAAAACAAGGTAACAAGCAATAGAAACCACGATTCCCCAGGGCCCATCTAACCTACCATCAGTAATCCACTGATTCCAATGGCAGGGCCTGGGTATCCCAAAATGGAGGATACTCAGAGCGCCTGTCACATTCAGCATGGAGCTGCCACCTGCCCATTCCCTGATCTGTGGGCAACACAAAGGTGCCCAAAAATGTACACTAGGTGTACAGGGTTGTAGCCCAACCCATGGGTGCCATAAGGGTATTCCGAGTGCCACTGTACGCCATGACTAAAAAGAGGAAGAGCTGCACTGCCAGGAGTCCCACTGGACTCCTGTGCAGAGAACAACACAGAACACACTTGATGAGGGAGTGCATGACAAGTACATGGAGGCCCTTTCCCGCAAATGCATTTCCAGCATCACAATCTTCACTAGATGTGTAGGAAGTCCTTACCCTAACTATGCTGCCCTTAAGCGAGTAACCATTGGGTGTCCTCCACTCAGCTGTGCAAGTTCAGAATTATCTTCTTGTTCCTCTTGCTGGTGATCATTGGCCCTGTCAATCTTGTTGCCAGGCAAGGCCACAGCTTTATAGGGCTTGACATCTGAGAGGTGGTTCCAGACCGTTTTCCATTCCAATTTGACAGCTCTGTCAGCCACCGCCTCAACAGTATATGGACCAGTAACTCCGGGAGCATCCCATCGACGGACAACATTTCTCAAGAGGACCCGGTCCCCAGGATGGACCAGCTGATCATTCAACAAATCCCTTTGGTCATTGACACTGTTGCTTTCTCTGTTGTCTTCAGGGCCTCCCTGGTGTTGTTGTATCTGGTGAGAGATAAAAGAGGCGATAGCAATCAAGGAATGAATGTAGTCAAACATTTCTTGTCCTAACACAGTCATGCTACACTCTGAGTCTTTTAGCACCCTAGTGGTTGGAGGCAGGGGATGTTGGATGCACCGTCCCGTCAACACCTCTTGTGGGGTAAAATGGTGGTCAGACCAGGCTTGTTGCGCAATGCAAAGAGTGCCAAGGGTAAGCAATGGAGCCAATTCTTATTCATACTCTTTTTGGTTTGGCAATGATTTCCTTTAAAAGGCTATTGAGGCATTCACACACCCTGTTTGCTTGCTGGTGATAGGCACAGGATAATTTTTGTTGGATGCCACTCAACGTTGTAATGTGCTTAAACATTTCATTGGTGAAGTGAGGGCCATTGTCAGACAGCATGATTTCACACACACCCCATCATGGGAACACTTCCCAGACCAAGAATAGTGCCGCCCCGAGGGTGTCTAGATGGAAAAAGGGGCTTGCCTTAATCCATCCAGAAAATGGGCACACAACCACTATCATGTGCCAGTATCCTTGGCAAACTTAGATCATGTCGACATAGTCGACATGGAGGTGTTGAAATGGACCAGCTGTGCGAGGTATGGCTCCTCTCACTACTCTCAATGTATGTCCTGCAATCAACTGTTTGCAAATGGTCATATTTTCAGCCGCGTGTTCTGCCAAATTAGGACAGAGCCACATTTCTTCAATATGGGTGGCAATCACTTCCCTCGATGTATGTGTTGGATAATGTAACTGTGTCAGTGCTGTGTGTAATAATGCTAGTAGGATGACCACTTTCCCTGTTTTATTCTGCCACCATATGACATATGTTGGAGATACTGTACACCCTCTCCTAGTCCACAAGTCATTTTCTTCCCTGGGTACAGCTCCCTGCAGCTCCATTATTTATGTTGTTGGCAATACATTGTACCCCCTCCTTCAGTATCAGTGTCCTTGCATAGTCATGTGTATGTGATGTGACGAAGCCTCCATTTCAAGGAGCTTCCCAAAATGTGCGGCACACTTTGCTTCTGCATCTTGCATCTGCTGCTTCATTTCCCCTTGAAATGGCATCCTCCCCCTGTATGTGTGATTGGCATTTCACTATGGCTATTTGCTCAGGATACTTTATGACTTCTACTAGCCTGCCTAACAAGAGTCCATGCTGTACTGGGGACCCATCAGCTCTCCTGAAGCCCCACCGCATCCATTGTGACAGTCCTGAGTGTACAGTGAGCTTAACGTATGCTGAGTCTGAATAGATGGTCACCTCCTTATGTCTGTTGTGCTCCAATGCCAATATTAATGCTCCCAGTACTGCTGCCTGTGCTGAGTAATGTGATGGCAATTGCGCACTGACCACCACCTCACTTGTTCCATCCTCTCTTAACCTCACCACTGCCATTCCTGTATGTCTGACCCCATATACCTGGTCAATTGTCGAAGACCTGTCAATATAAAGAACGTCACCACCCTCAAGTACATCCTACTGTACCTTGCGGGTGTCACTGAATTCTTTATGTTCTCGGTGCAGTCATATGCATAGTCACCGCCTTGTAAGATGTCAGCGAGGAAAGTCGCTGGGTTAACGAGTCTGCATCTCACTGCCTTACGTGATGTATTTGATAGTAACAACTCGTACCCTGATGCTCTCTGTGTTGTCAGTGTGCTCTTTGGTTTCTCCAGTATTGCAAATAGGGTGTGCTCCACGTAAAGAGTGGAGGTGCACCCTATGATAATACTTGCTGATTTGTTCACTTGCAAATGCAGGCACGGCCAATGCTTGTTCACAAGGATAGTGTCCTCTCATTACTGAGTCAATCTTCCCATTGTAATATGCTAGTGGCTTGTGCCCACAGCTTGTCTTTTGTGTCATAACTGCTGCCATCACTTCCCCATAAGAGTGTGAGAACAAAAAAAAAATATTTTTGTACTCTGGGATCCCTTACACTGGAGATGTGCCTATTGCTTCTTTAAACTCATTGAATGCCTGAGTCATTTCTGTTGTACGTTGTATTATCTTAGGTCCCTTCTGTGTCTGTGCTTCCTTCAGATCACTCATTAGAGGCCTGGTGTAAGTGCTGTAGTGAAAGACCCATGCCTTGCAGTAATTGCATAACCCCAAAAATTGCTGCATCTCTCTCACTGTCATGGGTTTTGCTGTCATGCGTATTTCCTCTGCCCTTTCTGGCGTCACCTTTCAGCCATTTTGTGAAATCATCTGTCCAATGTATAGCACTTCTTTCTGGCAGTACTGTAGTTTGGCTTTTTCCACCTTGTAACCTATGTCAGCTAACACCATCAGCATGTGCTCTGAGTCATTTCTACAGTGTACTCCTGTGGTGCTACAAATCAAAATGTCACCTACGTACTGTATGACCATTCTCTCCATCTGTACATTGCATAGGTCCATCTGGAGGACCCTATTGAAAATGTAGGATGACTTACAGTACCCTTGAGGAAGTCTTGTATGTTTTCACTTGTTTCTTTACACAAAGGAAGTCAAATCTTGTGAGTCTGGGTGTAGAAGGCATTATTCAAGTTTATGACCGTGAAACAAGCAGGTTCCACTGAAATGCTGCACAAAATTCTCGCTGGATTCGAGACCAAAGGATACTGTGACTCTACAATATGATTAAGAGGATGCAAGTCCTGGATAAAACACCATGAACCCCCCTTTTCTTTTTTGTCTGGGTACACTCTCATGTAACAACTCATAGTTCACTGAAGAATTACAGTCCCTAAGCACCCGTAAGAAGGAGGCACTAAAAAGTTGGCAAACCAACCCTAGCGACAACACCAAAAACTGCTTTAACTTTATCTCCTGCCAATACAAAGATGCTATCACTAAAGCTAAAGGTAACGCCTTCAATGTCCGAATCTCAAATGCAAACTCACAATCAAAGGAAATCTTCACCATTTTCAACAAACTCACCTCTCCACCCAATACCCCAGATGAGATCATCAAAGACAAAGCCTGGTGTGCCAGTATTCAATCTGCCATGCTAAACAAATTGACCTCCTGCAAAAAAAGCCTTTCCCCACCTTCCGGGGGCCAATCAACCTGCAAACTCCACAAAATCCCTCTTCTCTTTCAGAGACATCACTGAACCTGAAGTCATAAAAATCCTCGAAAGCTTAAAACCTTCAATGTGCAAAGCGGACATCTGCCCACCTAAACTCATTAAGGATTGCGCTGACAACCTTGCACCGATACTGACTGCCTTCATCAATGCCTCCTTCAGAGCTGGTATCATCCCCGCCAACCTCAAAGAAGCTTGGGTATGCTCCCTTCTAAAAAAGCCCACTCTAGACCCCACCCATCCTAACAACTACCGAGCTATAACTACCGTGCCCTTCCTCCTCAAGATCTTGGATAAAGCTGCCCATTGCCAAATCCAGCACTTCCTTGAAGCCCACTCTATTCTTGGGTCGAGACAATCCAGCTTCCGCAAAGGACAAGGTACTGAAACAGCCTTGGTGGATCTAAAAAGCCAGTTTACCCAAATCATGGACCAAGGAAAGCCAGCCCTCTCGCTACTCCTAGACCTTTTGGCTGCTTTCGATCTCGAGGACCATAAAATACTCACCTCACACCTCACCCACTGAGCTAACTTCTCCAAAGAAGCAGCTCTCTGGGTCACCTCCTTTTTGGAGGGTAGGACAATGAAGGTATTCACTAACATAGCCAATGCAGCCCCTACCACCATCCACTGTGGAGTCCCACAGGGCTCGTGCACAGCACCCACCTTATACAACTTCTTCACAAAGGCCCTCTTTGACAAGCTTGATGCCCTTTGGTATCGCATACACAAACTACGCCGATGATACCCAGATTCTTCTACCACTTACCGCGAATATCTCAAAGATGCCGAAGCAATCCATGCAATCTATACCACCATCTAGGCCTGGATGGTGGCCAATGGCCTTTGCATTAATGGAGAGAAGACCGAATTCATCATACTAGATCAAAAAACAACTTTAGCCAAACTCTACAAAACTGTACTCCTACTTCACCATTGACAAAACCACCATCCCTGTCTCCACCTCAGTGAAGACCTTAGGAGTTTACATAGCCTCTACGCTATCCATGACCAGGCAGGTCAGCACATCTACCTCAGCACACACCACAAAACTCATAAACGCAATAAAACCATACCTATCTAAACCTAATTGTCTAGCCATAGCCAGAGCAACTATTGGCGCTAAACTATACTATTGCAACTCCCTCCTAGCAGGCACGGCTGCAAAAAACAGAAACCAGCTCCAAATCACACAGAACAATGCGTTTAGAGCAGCACTAACCATCCCTAAAAGGGAACACATTACCCATGCCAGAAAGGCAGCTCACTGGCTCCCAGTCAAAGACTGCATCACTTTTAAAATCCTCACCCTCACCCTCACCCAAAAATACCTAGCCCTCACAGCACCATCATATCTATCAGATACAATCACAAAGTCCACCTGTACTGGACCTATCAGGACATGCTACGCCAACCAACTACACACCCCACATATAAACAAGGCTAAAGCTGGAGGGCTAGGCTTCCCCTACCTAGCAGCTAAGTTATGGACTCTCTACCCGCAGACATCAGAGCTGAAAACACTGTCCTTGCCTTCCAGAAAAAAGCTTAAAACCTCCTTATTCACCTAACCTACTGTATGCATTCTCCCTTTATTAGATGTAATGAAGAATGTAAATGTCAAATTCACCCTGCTACTAAGAAAAATCTCTGTGACCAGCACCACAATGCCTCTGGGCTGTGCACGCTTAACAAATGTGAATAAATAAATAAATATACAGCAGTGTTGCATGTTGATTCTGATGGAACCAGAATGCCCCTCTCCACTAGTGCTGCAATTGTCTCATAAATGCCCTTGTCTGCCTCCTTTGATATGGGTATTGTTTGACTCTTGGTAAAATGGGTCATGGCTACAGTTTTATCTTCATTCCCCCACTCCTTTCAAATGCCTCACATCACAGGGACTAGTGGTCGATAGGATGCTGGGCATCTTGGTCAAATCTTCCTCACACAAGGTTGGTGGTGCGTTCAGCGCCATTGCCATTCTCTGTGGTACCTCTCTTTAGTGTATCTTTAGCCAATATTTAACCGAGACTGGGGTGATTGCAAATACTGTGGTACGGATGCTTGCATCTGTGGTATCTGTGTCATGGGCTGGTGTGCCTTCTGGTGTGTGCTCAGTGTCGATCTGTGCTGTTTCTGAGGTTGGTCATGTGTGTAAAGGTCACTTTGGTCCTCTTGATATGCTTGCTTCTACTGTGCTCCCCCATTCTGTTGCACCCCTCTGCTTCTGCACACTCTCGAAAGGTGTCCTATCTGTCCGCACAACCAGCACTGTGGTGGCTCCCTTCCTTTTAAATCCCCTGCATAATCCCTTGGGCCCTGCTCCACCTGTGACCCATATCCCTGAAACCCTCCTGTGAAACCCCCTTGATTGTGATGTATCTGCGGCCCATACCCACATCCTTTGGATGGACCCCTCTTCCTTGAAACCTGTACTGCATGTTCCCCTGCCCCATGAAGCCTCCCTCCTTGGGCAGTGGTTTGATACTGCTGCTGTAGTCCCCTGTGCTCCTTTGCTTGTCAGTACTGCCCATTCTAATGCCTACTTCGATAATTTCTTTTGCACTAGCTTTCCTTCCTCTTGCTTTCTTTCCTAAGCCTTCTTCCCTAAGTTTCTCCTGCAATAGCCTACAATGATGTTCTATGGTGAGCTGTATTTCCGGCCAAGGTTTCACCTACTTAGCCACTAATTTCTTGAGTTGCTTCTATACCGGCTCTGGCAGCCCCTGACACAATATGTGGTAAACTAATGCTACTGTTTTGTCCCACGGCTCTTGCAGTTCAAGGCGCCAAAGCTCTTGGATTACCTGAATAGAGTGCAAGCAGTCTTCGTCCTCCCCCATCTTGCGGGCCATAATCGCACTAATATCTGACGTGTCTGGATATTGTGTCCATAAATCTTGTCATACAGCAGCTATGCAATTTGCAAATGGCAAACCATTGTCTGCCGTGTCCTGGATTGGCACTCCTGGGAACCCTGCCTTTTTTCATACATCATCAGTGACCTCTCTGTGAAATGCCACTAGTAGTCCATATACATCCCCCACTGCTAATCTCTGTCCTGCTGTCATTCTTTCTATCTTGTATGTCCATTTGCCCACACCCACGGTTAACAAAGGTAACCTACATCTCACATTTTCCTTGTCAATGTGATTCCATGGTATATATTGAGGTTACTCCCCTCCCTTTTCCAGTAAGGGCATTTGTGTGAACCCCACCTCCCCAATCGCTCCTTTAGTCAGTCTGATCTGCCTATCGGTGTCCCTACCGTCAGTGTATACATCTATTCGCTCTCCTCTGGGCAGTCATGCACAGTTGTCAGATCCCCCTGTGATCCTATCACTAGGACATGCTATAGCTGTCTCCCGCTTCCTTCGTCCTGGAAGATCCTTAAATCTCTCAACGTAGTGGAGTACGCTGTCAGAATCATGTGATGCTGCTCTGGTCCACGGTGTCTGACCGTCCCTGTCGTCCTTCATCGTCCCTTTATCGTAACCTATAAGTTAGTCGCACATGGTCCTACCAGGCTCCATATATACTCCTGTAATCCCATAGGGTTAATTGCTTTAAGCAACTGCAAGCTTGCTCAGGATCTCTTGTTGCCTTGTGTTTCTGTGTTGCTGCATTTGGCTAATGAGAAAAATAATAAAAGCTTTGACAGTAGATACATGTATCAGTACTCTCGCTATAGAACTGTGCAGGCATGTTCTTTGTGTGTGCAAGTGTGTGTCTGTGTACAATGCAGGAGTACAAGTGTGCTTCATGACTAACACTGCTAAGTCGTGGCGTCACTAGTGACGTCAGCATCGTGGCTTCTTGGTGCTTAGTCGAGGAGGTCAATTAGGGTATTCCCAAACACGATCTCCGTTGTCTCCCCTATACCTGCAAGAATATGCACTGTGTTTGGTCGGTATGGCTGGTTAAGGGGATACATTTCTGTGTAGGTTTCAGCAAACGGTGCATTTGGGATTTGTCTGAAATTTGATGGGTGACTGCAAGCCTTCCTGGCTCTTCGTCCCCTCATGTTCCTGGGGGTGAGGAGGGGAATTCTTGGGACCCTCTCTTAAATGTCTTCACTAATGTAACTTTAATTGCTGAAGTTCCTCCCCAGTGCACCTTCCACTCCCCCGTTCTGCCCAATCAAACTCTCAGAGCCCAGGGTCTACCCCAATATCACTCTCAGTACCCAGGTTCTGCCAGACTGGAATTCACATAAGCATGGACTATACACTAGTATTGGGCATAGTCAAAAATACTACACACGGAATAAATGTGCACACACACCCCAAACACTCCCTCACCCCCACATCCATCCACACAAACCATCACAAACACTGACAAACGACATTGGAACACTCACAGCAAATACAGACAATACCAGCCGAATAATCCTAAGGGCAAACAATGTGCTTGTTTCAAATGTAAAATCACTAAGCACATAAAAAGCACA
Source organism: Ambystoma mexicanum (assembly GCF_040938575.1). NCBI lineage: Eukaryota > Metazoa > Chordata > Amphibia > Caudata > Ambystomatidae > Ambystoma > Ambystoma mexicanum. The sequence continues at coordinate 1,173,070,775 of NC_090930.1, read as the reverse complement.
CATAATATAGGTGAATTCAGACAATGTGCTTGGACTCTGCATGCACACACGCAAGGCATATGAACACACACCAACTTATTTCCCCTACACATTGAGCCCCTTCACACACACAGAGACACCCGTACACACACACACACAAATACACAGACATACACACATTGAAAATATATCCTAGACATGCTATAAAACACACAATGAGCAAAACATCTGCACACACACAAACAACCACACACACACACACACCATGCATGCTACTGGCCATACCCATGAGGGACGACCAATGGGGATAAAGTGACCATGTCCACCAGGCACCGGCTATGTGGTAACGTTTTTCAAAATTGGGATAGGTTTGAAAGGGGAACAAAAATATGCTTGTGGTAATATGGTCATAGGGTTCTCTCTTCGCCTTCTGCAGGCTGCCATGGAAAGGGAAGAGGGGATCTTTACAGAGCACCGCATTCCCTCACAACGGTGGCCATCTTGGTGAAGGATTTGCCTTCCTTCAGCGGGACATAGCGGGACACGGCGCATGTCCTGGTTTGAGAAGAGAACTTTTTTTTTTTTAGCACTCCGGGTTACTGCTTTGGCAACCCGGGGTGCTAATGGCCTTCATACCTCATTGCAGGGGCTAGAATGCGGGATAATGGTCAGGAGCCTTTTGTCCGACCCTCATTTCGCTGGGGCTGATGACTGTAAGAGGATTCAATTCAACACTACAGCTAAATCAATGCCTAGTCTGGGATACTGAATGGAAACCCTTATTGATATATCTTTATGTACAGTTCATGCGTTCTGGATGACTACCCCTATATAACACCCCTCTCTTTGAATCCCCCTGACCCCACTGAGCCAAGAAGTAGTTCTGTTTTGCAAGTTAAAAGGTTTATTTGAGAATTTAAACAATATAGATATATATCACACTTTATAATAAATTAATAATTGGATATCACACTGAATCTGAGCAGTAATCAATAATGGATAGTCTGGAACTAGCACACTTGTGAATAGGAACAGAAGAATAAGGTGGTAGAGAATGCTTTATATACGTTCAGATGGATGTAATGTTGAATGAAAATGCAATACAGAAAATACTCAATATGATTTCAACAAAACAATGTAATCACTTTTCTCTGGCAATCAACTCCCCCCTTTTATGCAATGCAAGGAAATGGAAGGAAAGCACACAGTTCTCAGAAATGCAATCTAATGTAATTCAGTTCACCCCAGCAAGCTTAGACCACAGAAGTTGGAACACAGGCCCAAAATGCATTTACATGTGCTGGCAATGAAGTGAAAAATATGCTAAAATGCTTTTAATTCCCTCTAGAGGTTCAGGGTGAGTGGTATCAAGTTAATATTAGCCCAGACTCACTTTAGCAAGGATCTAGGAGTAACTAGCAGGTTAAACGAATTTTTGGCAACTGAAAGCAAGAAAACTGCTGTTTTCATACATTGAGAAATTTGCAAATCGCGGCAAATTCGCGAGTGCGTTTTTCGCGATTGCGGCAAAAGTATCGGGGTTAAGAATGCGGTTCTAGGTTCGTAGAAAAGCTGAGATTCTAAGCCTTCAGAGGAAAGTTACTGCAAGTCTCTAGGACAAACGGTCACGGAGATATGAGCGATTAAATAAAGGTCGTTTTTCAGATTTGAAATTTTAAAGTTCAAAAAGACAAGTGACAGCTAGCAACTAGAAAATGACAGGTGACAGCTTTACAAATGACAGGTGACAGTTAGGAGGCAGTTCTACTTAGATTAAAATAGCTTGGATTAGATTATTTTAACTAAGAGATTGGTTCTGCACAGTTCTGCTAGGTACTCACACTATATTCTTGAATTAAATGGGCCTCGCCACGGATCTGGTCAGGTTTTAGACTGGACTCTGGTCTGGTCTCTGCACTTCACAGTGATCTGGGTCAGCTCTCTCTCTCTCTGGATTCTGGAGATTGATGGATTTGAAGTCTGGATCTTTCTGCACAGCTTTCTCTAGAGATTGATGGAGGTAAAGTATGGATTTTCCCGGCAGAGCGTCCCGCAGCAAATGGATTTGAAGGTCCCTATCTGTCCTGACTGTCTGCTTTTATGTGTTTTGAAAATGGGTGTGTGTGCAGCATCACTAGGATCTACCCCTCTCCACTTGTCATTGGCCACTTCATTCTCTTCCCCTTGATTGGGGGAATGAAATGAAGTGTCATCATGATGAGGTCTGTTTATGGTACAGAGAACCCACCCCTGTCAAATTACACACAATCTATATTTTGACCCAAAAGACATATTTGCACAGGTACACATTTGTTTAAAATTACATGCACCCTTCACATATCACATGAGGTATACCCTGTCCAAATCTGCTCTTCCTGGGAGCTTGCATTCAGAAATGGCAACATTTGCACTTTTTAACTGATTTCGTAATATCGGACATTACCCCAAATTTATACACATGTGCGCAAGGAGTATGGACATTACTTGATGAAGTGTCAGATTTTTAACATGCATACATTTTAAGTAATACCCTCTTAACTGCTAGTTTGCCCCCAGATCATGCCACCGGTTCTAAAAACCTCTTAAAATGTGGGCAGAAAAATCACAAGAATTATGGTATCATTTAAATAATTTTCACAAGTCCGCTCTATGAGTTATTCATCTTTTTCTAAAACCATATTCTGGCTACAGGGGTGTGGTTTCCCCCCAGCACAAGGTTGAATTTCTGGTTTTTCCAGTTCTGCCAAGCCAGCTTGCTCTCACAGGCAGTGCTCCTCCCCTTTACTTCCAGGAGGAAGCCACTTTTTACGGCCCCCATAATAAAACATTTGCCTGAGTCAGGACAGGGCTTTGTTCAATTTCCTGCAGAGCCCAGGTAATTCAATCAGGGAAGTGTCATATCCCTTTTGGTGGGAGCAGCAAAAGGCAGATAGGCCTGGGAACACAGCTGTTGTGCAAGTCTCATCTCCTGTCAGGGGTAGCTGGTGGGCAGAATTCAGTTCCTTAAGCCAGGCCCCAGCTAATGTCACTTTTAGTTACCCAGTCTTCTGCATTTAAATAAAATTAACCATTTTTACATATGCAGCTAGAATTCTGATTCTAAGTTTAAAACTATGACATTTAAACAATTGCAACCTATGTGACACTCAAAAGTAGGTCACTCATTTCTTTTAAACATTTAGGTTTTTAGTGTCTTTCAGTCCAAATTTACTTATCTGCTGAAATCCACAGCTCAGCCAGTCTTGTTATAAACCTTCAAGTCACTTCAGAATATAACTTTACATTGGATCCACCTCTCAGTAAGTCTTTCTTTGGCCTGCTTTGGGTTCATCTATTCAGTTTTACACTAAAAAAATAAATCTGGTGCTGTTTTAAAACGCCGGCTTTCTGATAGTGGTGAGTACTGGTACTGCACCCATTTTTGGGATTTAAGAAAATGAGTTCCCCACAATTCTAGGTTGCTTTTGGCAATCAGCATTGCCATTACCAATGGTTTCAGACTACTGTGTGGGTAGTCCAATGGTGGTTTTAGGCAGTGCCCTTCTGTGCCCATAACATCGGCAAAATGGGTGGCAGCCTATTCTTCATGCATTTCCCTGTGCATTTTCTGGGAAGCTTTGGCCATCATGATGTTTTCCATGTCAGTACTGCACAGTTTTTTTGAGGTAGGGCTTGGATGCATGGGTAAAAACATCCCACAAGCCCCCCTCTTGCGATAGCCATTCTGTTTCACTGATGGGACTCGCAAGACCTGGGATGTTTCCTCATCTTCTTCCAATAGATGGCACAGTTCAGCATCTTTTCCTCCATCCGGTCCTGATCGATCGGTTCTCCTCGCCGGTCCTGATGGGAATATTGGGCGGTACCCTGGGCCCCCCGCGTCTCTGCTCCCGGTCTCCGGATCGTCCTCCTTGGCCCATCTCCAGGTTTACTTTCTCCTAGGACGACAAAGGAAGAGCGGCAATACCTATTCATAGACATTTTTCCCCCACCATTGATATAGTGGGGTGGCATATGAATTTTAGAACTCAACAGATATGCACATTTCTTTTTCCCTTCAACAACAAAAACACCCACATTGAGAGACTCAGAATTTGATAGGCTATATGTAGGATCTTTTAAGTTAGAACTGAATTAATCTGAGACAGTACCCTCTAGGATTCCAGAGGATTCCTCCAGTTGTTGCAGAGTGTGCCTGGGATGGCAACACTTCAACTGGTTAATGTGGACCCACTTGTCTTCCCCCTCTGCCAAACCGCCTTTGGGGATGCGGATCTTGTAGGCCACAGGGGAGATTTTGTCTATAATCTCAAAGAGTCCGTTCCATGTAGGCAAAAATGTTCGCTGTTTGGCCTGGTTCCTTTGGAAATTGTATAGATAGACCCGGTCCCCCACCTGATATTCCTTCCTGGAAGTTTTCAGGTCATAGTGGGTCTTCATACTATCAGCTGATCTTTCTAGATTCCGCTGAGCATAAGCAAAAGCATGTTGAAGGTGTTTCCTTAAATTCTCCACATACTCATGAGTTGTGGAGGCATTTATCAGTGTCTGCTCTTGGGTCCTGTAGAGCAAATGCTGAGGAAGCACCATCTTGCGCCCAGTCATCAAATCAAATGGTGACATTTTGGTTGCAGATGAAGGGGTAGATCTGATGGCCATTAGGACCAGAGGTAATCGGATATCCCAACTTGGCCCAGAATCTGCCACAAACTTCTTTAATATGCTCACAATGGTTCGGTTATATCTCTCTACTGCCCCAGAAGAAGCTGGCCGGTAAGCAATATGCAACTTCCTTTTGACCCCCAGTATCTCCCACATCTTTGTCATTACTTCACTGGTGAAGTGGCTACCCCTGTCTGACTCAATCCTTTGAGGTAGACCGAAACGGGAAAAGATGTGGTTAATCATCAGGGCAGCTGCAGTTTCTGCCTTGCAGTTTGGGGCTGGGAGACATTCCACCCACTTGGTAAACAAGCATGTCACAATCAACATGCACTTATTCCCCCTAGCAGAGCGAATCACGGGGCCTACGAAGTCGATTTGTAAATATGACCATGGCAGGGTCATCCCCCTCTTTTGGAGAGGCGCACGGTGCGGGAGGGATGATGGCTGAAATTGTGCACACACAAGACACCCCTTCAAGTATTGGTCGAGGTCCTTCCCCATGTGTGGCCAGTATGCAACCTCTCTTAAGATTTCCAATGTTGTGTGAAACCCCCTATGACCGGCGGTGGCCGCATCATGGGCGTGACATAACATCAGGCTTCGGAATGAGGTAGGAACCACCCACTGATCATGGCCAGCTTTGGATTTCCTTACCAGCAAACCGTCTTGGATTCGGAACATTTTTGGACATTTCATCAACACCCTTAGGTCCTCTTTCCCAATGTAATCGGTATCCGTCAGGGGAAAGTTCTCAGGGTCCTCAAGGTGCTGGTAAAATTTACCAATAATTGGATCCCCCTTCTGAGCTGTAATCAAATCAGCATCAGGGGTCTCCTTACTCCATTGTGCAATTGAAAGGTTGTTGTGAGCATTTGTCTGGGACCTAGTGATAGCAGTGACCTGGATTTCCCCAACAGGGACTCAATCTCAATTAGATCCCCTTGGATGGCCCCGGTTTTGGCCAGCTGATAAGCTAAGTCATTTCCAGTTTTGTCTGGTCCCTCTACTTTGGAATGACCCTTGATCTTTTTCCAATAGATGGTCATCTCATTCGAGGTGACCAGATCATCAATGTTTTGGATCAACTTCCCATGTTTCAAGGGTTTGTTGTTAGCACATAACATGCCTCTGCTTTTCCAATTAACCAGGTGCTCCACGAACCTGTTCCGTACATAATCCGAATCTGTGATTATGACCAGTTCGTGGAGTTGATGCTGGACAGCAATGAGGATGGCCTGATGCACAGCCATCAATTCTGCCACCTGACTACTTCGGGGACCAATTTTGTATCCAGCGGAGGGTTCTGGGGACTCATTCACCCATGCATTCCCTACGCCGGCCACCAGTTCTTTCTCCCCGTTGTTGTCAACATGGTAAGAGCATCCATCCACATAGACAGTGGGCATTCCCTCACACTTGTCCCCTTCAAAGACTTTGTGGGGGGAATTAAGGTATGCCTCCATGTTGTCCTTTATTTTTAGACTTTCGTCCTCGAGACAGTTTTCTCTGGCACAATCATGCAAGTCAGCCAGACCTTGCGCGAGGGGACTCTTCTTGTTTTGGCCATATCTGACCTCCACAGGAAAGCCTTGCATTGACAGAATCCAGGAAGTAATTCGGGAATTACTCACATTTCCGGCCCAGATTCTGTCACTTTGGAGATATTGCAGAGGCTGGTGTGGAGTCTCCACTATGATGTGTTCCCCCTGGATAAACGGGCGGTAATTCTTCAATGCCCACACCGTTGCCAGGAGTGCCTTCTCACAATCGTTGAATTTTTCCTCCACAGAGGATAAAGTTTTGCTCGCATAGGAGATTACTTTATTGACCTTGTCATGCTTTTGGTATAATACTGCTGTCAAGCACGTATTAGAGAACCCCGTCTCCAGGAAGAACTCCTTGTTTCTGACAGGGTAAGCTAGGCAAGGCGCTTGTGAGAGGCTTCTTTTGAGTTGTCTTACTGCCTCGGCTTGTTCTGGACCCCATTCCCACTTGACCCCCCCTTCAAGAGATGAATCAGGGGTCTGGTGATCTCTGCGTAGCCCTCAATGAACTTTCTGCTGTAATTAGTCAGTCCAAGGAGGCTCCTTAGTTCCCGCAGAGTTGTGGGGTCCTTCAGTTTCTGAAGTGCTTCCACTTTCTTTTCCTGGGGACAGAGACCCTGAGGAGTAATCTCATGCCCCAAGAAATTAACACGGGTTCTACACCACTGTGCTTTCTGAAAGGAAAGTTTTGCTCCGGCGGCCCTCAACTGCGTCAGAACATAACAGATCTCCGCTATGTGTTCCTCCACAGATGAACTTTTGATGAGGACATCATCTACATAAGCAAGGTTACCCCTCGCACCCAGGTCGGGCATGGCCTTATGTAGGAAAATATTGAACTCATTACCGGAGTTGAGGTATCCGAAGGGAGTCCGGGTCCATGTATACTGCTGGCCCCCAAAGGTAAAAGCCAGTTTGTATTGGTCCTCCCTGCTGACAGGCACAGTCCAGTATCCATTGGTCAGGTCTATTGCAGTGAATACCTGTGACCCCTGGATCTGGGCCAGCCCTTGGTTAATGTAGGGAAGAGGCCATCGGGAAGTATGGACCCGTTTGTTGAGCTCCCTGAGGTCGGCGCAGAGTCTCCACTGGCCGTTTGGCTTTAATATTCCCAGCACCGGATTATTGAAGGTGCTGTGGATGGGACGGATTATTCCCCGGGACTCAAGGTTCTTAATTATTTCAGTAAGGGACTCCATTGATGCGAGAGGCAAGCGATATTGCTTCACAAACACAGGAGTCATGCCAGGGTCCGTGGGGATTGTTGTTGTGTGGATGTCCGTGCGACCACAGTCATAGGAGTCTACCGCAAAGAGATCTTGGAAATCCAAGAAAACTTGTTTCAACTTTTGCTTTTGTTCCAGAGTCACACAGGCATCAGCTAGGTTGACTCTCTCTTCCACCATCTGCCTGAAGCCTGGAAAGACTTCTGGTTTGGCTATCTCAGCGGCCTCCTCCAGCTGGGTGGAGAAGTCCCTGGTCAGAGTGCTGATTTGGACTGGAGGCTTCAGGTGGGAAAGGCAGCCCTCATGGACCTGGAAAATCACCTCATCCCTCCTGAAGTCACAAGTCACATCTTCCTTACCATAAGGGCAAGAAGTGTACACCAGGAAGTTCCCCCCATGCCGGGTAAAAATCCTGTCTGGTGTTGTGTCGTCATCACTGTTACTGTCAAAGCAGTCCTTGGGGATTGGCCCTAACAGTTCATTACCTAAATCTATGGAAAAATGTCGGTCATCAACCGCCATTCCAATAATGGTGCCTGCGGCTAGAGTGATACTCTTTAAGTCACTGTTATCCACCTCTATTGGAATGGTGTCATGTTCTATGTTGACTAATGTTGTTGGGTTTACTCCCAACCCTTGCTGTTGGAGAGAAGCATTTAGATGAATATAAGCATCAGGGTTTTTCAATTTCTGTCCTCTTTTAACTTTCACTTCCAGGGAGAATTGTCGGGTCCTTTCTGGGATGGTGACTTCCTCTCCAATATGAATTTCAATTGGATAAGGCAGCAGTTGCGATGACCTAAATGCTTTCTCTGGATCCTCAAAGCCCATGGGATTATCCGCTAATCGGGACCAAGCTTTGAAGTTTGTTAGGTCCAAACTAATGGCAAAGCGAATGAGAATATCACTGCCTAAGTAAAAGGTGGCAGTGACGTCTCGCATGACCGAACAATTATGAACTATGCTCTTGTTGCCTATGGAGATTTTGAGCATACACCTGCTTGGCAGGAGATGTTTGGAGTTGGGTATTTCCAGATCCGTTTCCTCTTTGTCTATCAGTCTAAATGTGGGAATGGCTGGATCTTTTGGGAGTTGGCGGAACATGGCTTCGCTGATGAAGCTCTTACTGTTGTTCACACACACTTGTGCGAGAACAGAGTCTTTCCCTTCATTTAACTGAACAAGGATGAACAACTGATCTCCAATTTTCTGAATATCAGCCAGGCTCTGAGCTGATTTCTCATCTTTCTGGACTATAGTAGTGGGAATGTCTGATTGTGTATTGGTAAAGAATTTCAGAGTGTTTCCTTCCAGTGTGGAATGCCACCTTAGACTGGAAGGAAGGTTGATTTTCAGAAATAGAGAGGACCCCCCATCACCAGTCTGTTGTCCTACTGCTATTACTGTCACGTCTGGAATTTGGTTCTTCTGGAAGTGAAATTCTACTTGGTCAGATTTTTGTTCAACCATGTGGCATGTTCCGTTTAAACTGACAGGGTTGACGCTCTGTTTCAATTTTATTGGTTGGCTAGTCTGTGTCCAGAGGACCTTGTTTACACAATCTATTGGGGTGTCAACCTTCCCAGGAGGTCATTCCCTAGTAAACAAGGGGTGCCCTCTGGAGTCACAACCATGACCGGGTGCTTCACCTTGTGTCGCCCAATTTTAATGTCCAAAACCGCTGTCCCCTCGACGGGAATTTCCTTCCTATCAAAGTTCTGAAGTTGTCCAGGAAGAGAGGTGAGAGGAATTTGATAATTCTCCCGCCTTCCTGAATTCAGTTTATCAAAGGCCTTTTTGGACAGAAGGGTAGCTTGGGATCCAGTGTCCACCAGTGCCAAAATTGTACCCTGCCCATGTATTTGTACCGGGGCATAGTATCTTCCCCCCTTCTGAGCAAGGGGGAACAGATAATGTACATTTTTGGACAACTGGTGGGTGAGTTTTTTAGTTTTGGACATTGAGAGAGAAGAGATTTGGGCAGAATTCGGTGGGGAGTCTAGGGAATCTGAAAAGGAAAGGTGGCAACTAGAGATGGGAGAAGTTTTGACTTCCTCTGGTTCCGGTTCTGGGCCGCCCCCCCATTTTGGAGGCAGTCACCAGGATGGGTTTGAACCAGGGGATTTTCATGTTGTTGGTTCTGGGACTGGATGATGGGCGGCGCTAGCTCAGTCCCCCCATCTACCCAGTCTGGATTTGAATCCTTTGGGACCCATTTTTCTTTGGGAGGAGTTCCCCCCTCTCTGAATGAGAAGATCCTTTTCCCAGAATCCTCTGAGGACCCCTCTCCTTAAAATTGGAAGATCTGTACCTCCTCCACAAAATGGGTCTGTTTGGGCACTTTGTTTCTCCTACCCCTCCCCCCCTGCTCCTTAGGTGGCAGACCTTCCGGGGCAGGAAATTTTGGTTCCGGTTCCTCGGTTTCCAGGGGCTTTTTACAAGTGGGGAAGGAATCTTCCTCCAAGGCTTTACACCCCCTTCCCCTTGCGCTGCCTCCCTGGGAACCGGTGGGTTGTCGGGGTGCTGCCCTATCATTGTTCTGGAGCACCAGGTCCAGAGTTGGAGGCATTCTGTGCCGGCGTGCCCATCTGAGGGTTCTGTTGAGCCCTCAGCATACGATCCAGATCCTGTGCCATGCTTTGGACCTGGCGTTCTAACTGTGACTCCCGCTCAGGCTGATACGGGGTTCTCATTTCTCCCCTGGGCAGATCCCGGGAAGGGTAGCTATCCCGCCTCTGGTAATACCACGGGTTGGGAAGATTTGGGTACCCCTCCACCCTTGCCATTTGCGGGACTATCTCCTTGGCTCCCTGTCTGTGACTGGCCCGAGGGCCTTCTGGGCTTGGAATTATTCTGCTGTACAGGCGGGTTTTTAGGCCCCCCATCTCGAAATCCAAAATGGGGGCAACCTTTTCCTCTGCCACCTTAGCAGCAGCAGACGTGTTGGTTGGTTTGGGGCTTTTCGGAACATTGTTGTTTTCTATGGGCTTTTGCACCTCATAGATCTGGGTGGCCTGTTCAATGACCCAGTCTAGTGATCTTTTCTCATGAAAATCCCTCACTAGCTGGGTCATGATGTATTTTGTTAGAGCATGGAAAAAAGTATTAACAAATTCTTTGCTGTCCGTGCGCACCCCTCTGGTAGTCTGCGCAAAGGCACGCTTTAACTCCTGCACAAATTCTTGTGGGGCCTGATCCTCCCCACATTGCAAGTTGTAGGCTGCCTTGCAAGCCTCTTGGGGATTTCTGTGAACAGAAAAATGCTTCAAGATGGCCGCCCTATATGTGGACCATCTTGAATGATTTTGGTCCTCCAGCCCTGCAAAGAAACTGGAGTATTCTGGTGAAAAGGTCCATTTCACATACTGAATGCAGCTACTATACTAATGTCTTTCAAATGGAAAGTTTCCATCATCTGCTCAAAGAGCTCCAAGTGCTCCCAAACAGAATACTTAGCGTTCTTATGATAAGGCATGATGACGCTCCTTATTGCCTTGATCTGTTTTAAGGGGTCCTTAAGCAAGGCCCTTTTTTGCCTTATTGGCCTTCTTGGCTCGGGTAACCCTGGTCCATTCATCCTCTGACTCAGAGGCAATGCTCCCAGAGGTGCCCGTCTGGTCTTCTAGGTTCTCCCGGATTCTGCGAGCCTGGGAATGGCTGGCAGAATGTGGGGACCTAGTCTCCTGTGTCCTGGGGCACTCAGAAGAGTCTTCTGATTCCTCCTTGCTCCCAGGATTTGATGGGTACACCACCCCCCACTGTCCTAGCTAGGCAGAGGTTTTCAGGATGCCCTTAGTGAGCCTACTCTCCTGGAATTCCACACTTAATTTCACTGTACTTGGGTACCCTTACCCAGATGCCCGCCCATCAATTCCTGGGAGGTGCTGGTCTATGAGCCCCATACTTCTGAGTGGATAGTAATCTGCCATCTCCGTGGCCCTGGGCTCATGTGCGCCAGTGGACATGGGGATGGCAGAGTCCAGGGACTGGGAGAGATGAAGGCCTCTGGTCCTAGGGTTCCTGAGGTTATGCTCAGGTGTTTCCCTTTCCCAGCAAATCTCATCTCTATCAGCCCCTGCTCCCTGTTGCCATGCAAGAACTTGAGCTTTCTGTTCCTCAATCAAGGCCTTACTAGTCTCTATCAGTCTCTCTTGCATGGCTACCTGCCTGTGGAGCCTATCATTTTTCTCACAGACATACTCATTTTCTCTCTGTGCTTCCTGGTTTGTCTTTGAGTACTGGGCCAGTCTTTGCTGTTGAGGCTTGCCTCCTGAGTCCTGTCCATACTGGCCTGCTCCTTCCTTGCCAGAGAATCTTCCACCCTCCTGGTGTGCTCTAACAATCTATCATGCTCTTTTTGGAGGTCACTCAGTCCCTGGAGGGCCAGGTGATTTTCTTCCAGTTTCCCTTTTAAGTGACAGACTTTCTGGCCTAAGGTGTCCCTTTCTTGAGCAAGAGCCTGCCTCTATGCCGCCAGGTTGTCCCTCTGTCTTTGAAGGGCACCAGCTCTCTGGCGCTCTTCATCAAACTCTGCCTGGGTGTCCAGGTCTTTCAGAATTAATTTGTTGCTCTCTGCCTTCTCTCTATCTAGGTGGCTTTGCAGAGTGACTACCTGCTCTGGGCATACCCTGTTGAAGTCCAGTTGTTGTTCCAGATTTTTCTGGCTTTGCAGTAGAGAGTCCACACTTTCTTGGTACTCCTTCTGCAAGGCCAGAATTCTGGTATCCGGTTCTGCCTTTTCCTGCTGCAGGATACCCATATCCTCTTTTATTTTAACTATATACTGCCTACTTTCATTTTCTGACTCCTGGCTCTTCTGCAGCCTCTGCTCAGAAGAGTCCAGATCAGATTGGGCCCTTTCTAATGCCATCAGTTGCCTACTTGCCAGATCTTGGCCTTCAGCATATTTATCCTGTATGGCTCCAATAGATAAATATAAATATGCCGCTATCTTGGCAATCTTATTTTGCTCATCCTTGGATTTAGAGGCCATATATAGTTCACTCAGGGCCACATGTAAGGGACCCTGATCTCTCCAGATATCTAACCCTGTTGCAGTGATCTGTTGTGTGATTGACTGCAACCACACATTCTGGTCCTGCTCAGTCCACTCACCTCTCACAAATAACTTATGTAAAAGGTGTTCTCTAGCTATCTTGATGTCTACCAATGTCGCCATTTTGGAAATATTGATTTCCTTCCTGATCTACAGAAGTTTTTTATTTTATTTTGCAAAACAAACCGTTTCCTTACAGCGCTCCCTTTTGAGGGGTGCTTTTACAGTGTAACACAGCGTAGTAGCCCAACAGGATTTATGTATCCTGTCAGTTAGCACACTGTATTAAGCTGCACAAGTGGTAGATCTAATCCAGAAATCCCGGCCTCGAGCCCCAAATCTGTTAGTGATTTCAATCCAGCACTCCAACTAAGTCAATGCCTAGTATGGGGTGACCAATGGAATCCCTTATTTATAGATTTTTATGTCAAAAGTTCTTTTAATTCTGGATGATGTACCCTTATATAACGCCCCTCTCTTTGAATCCCCCGGTCTCACTGAACCAAGAAACAGGTTTCTTTTGCAAATTAAAAGATTTATTTGAAGAATTGAACAATACGTAGATTATACTTGTATGAATATGAATAATATCTGAATATCACACTTAAGAATATGAACAATGATCAGCAATGGGTAATATTACAATATCAATAATCTCTTTAATCAATTAGGAGTAGGAATAGGAAGAATAATGTAGCAGATAATAACTTTGTGTGGTTCAAGGAAATGCAATGATATGAAAGAATGCAACACAGAAGAAACCTGATATGAATTCAACCAAAGACAATATAATCACTCCTTCTCCCTGTTGTTACTCACTCCCCCCAATATGCAATATGAAGAGATGAATGAGGGCACACAGGTTTCAGGAATAACAATCAACAATTGCAGTTTCAATCCCGATTCCCCCCAGCAGGAATGATTTTAAAGCAGGTCAATTGCTTTTAAATGTAATATGAATTGGATGGGAAAAATGCTAAAATGATTTTATTCACTAAAAGAGATTCGGAACAAGTGGGAGTTGCTTTGGATAAGTTCAGGGAAACACTAGCAATCATTGTTGAATGGTTAGCAGATAGAAAACGAAATTCAGAAGTTGAAAACAAGAAATAGCTGTTTTACATGGAATGAAATTGAGCCAAATGCGAAATCGCTGCAACTTTTCCGTGTGCGGGAAACGCTATTATGGAAAAACTATAAGAAATTGGAATGACATATTGGGTTTATTTGAAAGCTGGGGATGTTAGCTTCAAAACGACATTTAGCTTTCGTTTCTAGGACGTACGGTTTATAAAGTTACAGAGGTTTTAGTCAAGGTAGGTTTTTCTCATAAGAGTTAAGATTTCAAAATGAAAGATGCGCTGTTGAAGATTTGGAACAAAGATTTCTTAACACTAAAGAGTCTATGGAGCAGCAAACTACACGACAGCCCAGCCACCTATCCAGAGGCACCTCCGGATGGTTTCTATCTGCACGAGACGATTGCCTTTCTCCAGAAAATATATATTAGCGCCAAGATAATTATCACTAAAATTATCAAGGATTATGTGGAGGAGAGAAGACAAAAGAGATTCAATAATGCAGTTATGGATAGGTTGGAATGGTTGGATTGGGTTACTTAATACTAAGAGGTTGGTTATGGACAGTTCCACACTAAATACTTACAACTATGGCTTTGGAATGGAATGGACCCGCCAAAGATCTGGTCAAAGGTTTGGACTTCACTCACCACCGGACAGGCTTCAGGGCACCTGGACTCTGCTCTCAGCAAGGCACTCTGGTCTGTGCGGCCTCTGGGATTGGATCTGACGGGTTCTGTGTTACAGCTCTGCTGGACTGATCTGGATCTTGGGTTCTAGCACGGTTCGTGGCCAGTAGCAGCGACAGCTCAGCTAGGCTGTTGTATCAGTTAGGTTAGGCCCTGTGGAAGTTAGGGATTAATCAGGTTTGCAAGATTTTTAAAGGCCTGCTGAAAAGGGTTCCGCTTTTTGGGTTAGGCCTCCGATTCAGGGTTCTAGAGTCTGGTTCTAAAGTCTGGATCTGGAGTGTGGTAATGGAGTCTGGATCTTCCTGCAGGGTGCTTAGCCAGTGGATCAGTTGATGAGTGAGAAAGTGTGTGTTTGTGGGTTCTAAACAGTCCCTATTGTCTATGCCCAACCTTCTAAGGATCTGATAGGTCAGATAATTTCCCCTCTCCTGATTGGAGGAAGGAACAGTGTGTCATCATGTGTCATCATGTGTCATGTTTATGGCTTAGGGAGATAACCTCCCCTTTGCTTTTGTACAGTACATCTTATTTTTCATAAAAATATTTACATATATATATATATATATAAATATATACATATTTACATGATATATCGACCACAGTGTGGGAAACCTTAACTTTTAAACACAATGGGCCTCATCACGAGTTGGGCGGTAACGCCGGCGCTATTACCACAGGCGCTATTAGCCCTACCGCCAAACCCCGCGGAACTTTTAGCGCCGGATCGCAGGTTTGGCGGAACGGTTAGTACCCATTCCCCATTGGGCCCATTCTGGAATTCCTCATTCCCATTGGGCCCAATGGGGAAAATTTCTGCAAATTCACCGGCGGTAATAGTGCCAAAAATCGGCAAATTTGCCACGGATTTCCGCCAAGGCCATGATCTGGTGGACCCTTAAATGCGGCGGTAATAGCGCTACCATCGCATTTAAGGGTTACCACCAGACTCGTGATGAGGCCCAATGTCTGAAATTGTCTTGTCCTAAAAAATAACTTACATTTTTAACAAATACATCAACCAATTTCTTACTTCAAGCCTTTTTAAAATATAGTTTTGCATTGTACCCACCTCTTAGGCTTCTGATAGCAAGTCTTTCTTTGGCACAGTTTGAGTTCAATATACAACTTTACACATGACAGGTTTTAAAATCGCCAGCTTCTGACAGAGGTGAGTAACGGTATTACACCCATTTTTGAAAGATTTATTCCAGCAACCATCTTCAAAAGTGGACTTTGTTCTTATGACATATACTCCTGCTGACATTATATTTACGTGGATTCTTGAAGTAGAATGATGTTCACCACCCAACAAGGAGGTTGGATCTTTTTGGGTGGTTGGTGAGCCATGATTTTTGCAAATTTGACAGCCAGGGAAAAACAGATTTTTAAAACAGCTTTGTGTTTCTTTTGCAGTGATTTTGCTCTGTGGGCAGCCAAATGATGGGTTTTGGCAGTGGTCTCCTGTATTACCACTGACATAGGCAAAAGTGGATGGCGGCCTATTTTTCAGATTTTTACTGCACACTTTCTGGTGATTTTTAACAAGCAGCATGCTTTCCCGCCGCCCTTCTGATGTTTCTGCTGCAAGCAATGCACAGTAATGTTGCAGGGCCTGGACTAGTAGGTTGAAACATCCCACAGGTTTTAACTCCTTAACTTCTCCTTGGCAGTAAAAAGTAAAAAAAACACTTGCAGACAGGAACGTTCAGCCTCTGGACAACAGGGGATTTTTGCAGCACCTCCAACACAACAAACACTCCACGCAGTCTGTGACGCTCCACCTAATGCAGTGAGTTTTTAACTCCTCAGCTGCTCCTTGGCAGTAAAAAGTGCAAAAACACTTGCAGACAGGAACGTTCAGCCTCTGGACAACAGAGGATTTTAGCAGCACCTCCAACTCAAGAAACACTCCATGCACTTTGCACACTTCTTAGGTGTTCCTTCCAAAGTAAATCTGAGAACTGATGATTGGACTGAAGCTAGCCCAATTTAGTGATTCAATCCATGTCCTTAGAAACTTGCATTCTGACAAAACACCCAAATTGCTCTGTGCTACAGGAGGTGGGGGGTTGGATGCAGTAAGAAAAAAGATGGTGGGACCTTCCTCCAGTTGTCAAGAGCTCCATCTGCCCACACTAACCCCACCTCCTTCCCTTCCTAATAGAAGAAAATGCCTTTAGATATTCAGCACTTTGGTGTGTGGATACTCCTGTACTCCTGTGTGAATGGTTGTGCTCCTTTAATTCATGTTTCCAGGGCAGCTTCCTGTGCAGTTGCTGTCTTTTGGGAATGCCGTTACCTGCTCTCACAAAAGGAACACAGATAGACAATTCCCCATGGCTACAGTCTTGGTAGCATTATCAAAGACAGCCTTGTCTGGGGAGAATACACAGAGTCCTTGCATAGCTGTGCTGGGCTCACAGTGAGGATGCATGTGCGACATTAAACTGTTGTGCCTGTAATAATTATGAGAGTTAACATCAACCATACCATAACTCAGATGTGGCTCATATTTAAAGTGGAATCCTCCACCAGAATATAAACTCATAACTATAGAGTTTTGGTACAGGGGTGCATGTCCTAAATTCCACCCCTGCACTGCAGGGAGTTTGATGTCACTGCAGCTGTCAGATGGGCACTTGTGCCCTCTGAACCTGCTCTTTGCACTGCAGGTCAGACTACTAATGCAGCGGGGCACAGGTGTACACTATGCTTTTGAAATTGAATTTATGAAAGGTGTATATTGTTGGCAGATTACCCTTTCAGACATGGAATTAGCCACATAATTGTATTAATTAATCACAATACGAAAGAATCCATGGCTTCTACACCCTTACCAAATGGCAAACCTTCACAGTAAAAACTCTTCCCTTTAGAGCCATCAAATGTATTGCTTCTCCCCTACCATTGTACCATTGCAGAGTGGTTCATTGCTGCTTAAATCTAGATTGATGCTCAATAAAAGCACCCTAAATTAAATAACTACAAATGTATGATCCAGAAGCGTGATGCATATTGTCTTAAATCACACATGCGCTACAGACTTTACAGAATATGGTGCTTATTTCTAGAAACCAATTACATCAATGATGGTGTTTTGTCCATTCCCTCTTCTAGGTCTGTAGTGATGCAATAGTCTCTTTTAAATTATTTTCTCCATGATTTGCTGTAACATGAAATGGAAATATGCAAAGAAATAGAAAAGAAAAAAAAAACTGCAAGGCACCGAAAGGAAAGTCAAATGAAGGTATCAATTTAAATTGTCTTCCCATTCCTGCACACTTACTGTACACATTGTTCAAAGCCATTTTAGATGATAGAGCTGCTGGAATTAATGATGCACCAGGGACATCTAGCATAAAAAAATGATTCAACAAACCAATAATTATCCCAAACATATAGTGGAGTGAGGATGTACTTTTCGTCAAATATAATGAGTATGCGTGGTCTAGTCTTGCTATCTTGCCTCCTACCGCCCCCTCACATGCTAGTTTCAATCCCCACCTCACTGCAATCTCAACTCAAGCTTTTGTTGATGAATACTCTGGCCATATTTCCCTATCACACTTCTGCATAGACCCACATCAGTGACTGTTTCCATCTGAACGATCAATTGATTTGCTAAGATCCAAGTTCTGTCTTCACAAAGATAACATTTACACAAAGACACAGATTAGTTCAGAATTTAACAAACCGAACGACGTTTTTCATATAACAATTTTAACTCCATGAGAAAAGTACTCGTGCATTGCATTTTAATTGCAAAACGAAGCAAGAATATCCAACACCACTGAGCAATACTCTAACCCCTTAAGTGCCAGACTATTATGCAAAAAGGACGAACATTCTCGTCCTTGGCACTTTGCGATATTCATACTGCTTTTGTTTTTATGATTCCTTACTCATCGTATTAAGGATTAATTTTCAGCAGGTGATGGCCTAATCATTCTAAATGTGTTAATTTCAGACCGAGCATATCAACTAGTATGTGTTAGGGATGTCAGAAGGGGAGGAACCATGGGAAACCGAGAGAAAGCAGCATCATAGCAGAGTGTCACATTTCTGTCAACGCTGTGAAGTGGCACAGTTTGTCATTTTAACTGCCCAGTGCTTCTTCCTTTACAATGTGCATCTTTGTTTAGAATAGTTTATAGCCCCCTTGAATACATTTGTAACATAGAGCATCACAGAGTCTGACAGCCACCACTGATCCAGCCCATTACACCTTTTAATCTCTAACCCAAGAAGAGAGAATGTGTTCCTTTGCCGTTATCGCTTTCATCAATTCATCTTTCTGCTAACATATGATGCAAGTGAAGTAGTGCTAACATGTGATGCAGTGGGGTCATCCTGACTAGTGGCATATTGGGCTGATCTGTAAAAATGCCTTATTCTTGTCAGGCAACATTGCTGCTACTTTCATTAGCTGCAAAACACTACTATATGAATGAGCTAATTAGATAACACTCAAAGGCGGTCGACAATGACTTTTTTTCATGTTGTACTTGCTACTCTCCTGGAAAAGTGCCTGGGAAGACGAGTGCTTTTCCACGCGGCCTTATCCCATGTTAGCTTATCATTAGCCATTAAATCACAGGAGATGATGTCTGCAAGCAATACGTGCTTTGCCGTTCTCTGGTCTGGCAAGGGGTTCCCTCGGTTGTCAAAGCATGGAGTTATGGAACTGAACTGTGACCCTTCAGATTTAGTGCTTTTGTTTCTTCAGCCTTCTGAGAGCCTTTGCTACGCATAACGGATCCACGTGCCCCCTGTGGGGTGGGATTAGCCAGAGTGATTACGTTGTAAGGGTTGCCTTCTTGTTGCATCTCTGCACCGGTCTGTCCAGTGGCCCCAGCTAGTATGCTGCAGGCGACCACACACACACCATAAATGTTTTTTGAGAGGTCATTTCACAATTTATGCTTGTCACAACGTGTTTTGACCAGATGAAGGCTGGGTTGGTGTTTGGTAATCAACCCCACAGTCGAAACTCGAGTTGACAGACAGACTGATGCATGCTCTTTGAACCTGCTCTGAATAGGCTTTGCAACAGCCACTCAAACTGATGTCCGCGTGGTTTCACTAATAAACAGGGCACGTTGTACGAAACAACTGTGCTAGGTTGATATTCAGTGCAACCTGCTGATGTTTGATTTGCATTCACATGTTTGCACACCAAAGCCAGGTTTTGCACATTATAGGTTTTTTTCCAATATAGTGTATGTTGTTTGTCATAGGTGGAGTTGAGTGTGTTTATGTACAACTGAATGGTGTTGTGTTGTTTTCAATATGTGACATTGTCTGTTTTTGTCTTAAAATTGCTGTTCTTCGACATATGTGTTTGTAAATGTAGCCACATCCTAAAAACATGCTGCTGCTGTCGTATTGAATGTTCATTTTATACATTTGAGTACATTCTTAAGATATTAAAGGATAGTTCCGGGACTTTTTTTTTATTGTCCCTACGGGTCGGCCATGTGTTTGTAAGCATAAATCGGTAGATCGTAGGAAACTTTCCTATGGACCTTACCCGACTTTTCGCCCATTATCGCACTCGAAATCAGCCTCCATTTTGTGATAATCCTATCATTTCGCCCCATCGACCTGGCTCACCTGCCTTTGCGGCACTAAATCAAATCCCCCGCCCCTGAGCCTGACATCAGCAGACGCGTACTGCCCATTTCAAGCACGTCTCGTGTCAACAATCGCTGCGCCTCAGCTATTGACGTGTTGCCATGGAAATGGCAGGACGCCTCTTTCCCCAATAAGTATTAACAGACCGTTTCGCAACATACAGCAGCAGATTTTCGATTCCATTCCTCTCTCTGTGTTACTTTGAGTATTCTGTGACTCGTTTCAGTGCTCTGGTCAGCTACCTTCGCCGCTTGTAGCCCGTGTGAACACCTGTACCATCTCTGTAAATTATTTTACTATCTTTAACACCACAAAAGCCACAATAATGCCGTATATGTACGAGCCCGAGTACACCGAGGAGGAACTATTGGAAAGGCAAGCACGCGAAAACGATGGGGATTCGGACGGCAGTTGGGAGGACCAGTCAACGGATGAAGAGCCTGGACCATGTCGCATGGACGGCGTCTCCACCTGGTGCACGTGCAATCGGTGCGAGCTAATGCCAACTGAGGAGGAGAACTGCTGCTGCCGTGAAAATTCCGGGTGCTTGGCCTACATTTCGGAAAGCGAGCAAAGTCTGCAGGAAGGCGAGCAAAGTCCGCAATGCATCACCGAGCTGCCAGAGTTCAGGGAAGCCTGCCTCTCACGGACAGTGTTGAGGATGATGATGGTGCTTATGCACGAACTTCGTGGCACTGTTCGTCCGCGTAATCCGAGTAACGAGTAAGTATACTCTGTTTGTGATGTCAGTGATGCCACCACTATTTCATGGTCGTCTCCCACATATAAAATTACATTTACATATCATTCGAACGCATGTAAATTGGTTCCATATAGTGCATTTTCTAGATATAATTTTTTTCTAAGAAAAATGACATGTGTTACCTGAATCGACATTGATAAGAAAGTTTGGTCAGTTTAATACAGTTTGCATCTTTTTTTTTCACAGGTGGTACAGGCTGGTGGCCTATCGTTGCTTCACTTGGTGGCTTCACGGGAGGCTCGGACACCGCGTTCGGAGAGTAATACCTGCTTGTGCGGTACTTGCCATTAGACAACATTTCCCCAGTGACAGTGGACAATACCGCGGATTTTCCCTCGATGTGCTGCAACCTCAACTTTACAATGTGTAATGTTTATTATTTATGTTTAACTAAAATCTAAAATAAAGCCCAACATATATTTTAACAATGGTTGTTTTGATTTTTTAAATGAATCTAGTGTATATTCTCCTGGGAGGGTGAGGTATTTATAAACTCACCCCCCTGCCTTCCATGTAGTAGATCCTGCAGCCATCCTCTTACATTCAGTTAGATGGCCTCTCCTTGGTGAGGCCCTGCGGCAAACGGGTCTTGTCTGCACGACCACCGCCCCGATCCACCCCCCCCGCCCTATCAAAGGCAGTTCGCACCAGGGTACTTGCGCTGCTGGCAAGTGGAGCTGTCAGGGAGCGATAAAGGCCAAGAGGTGCCAAAGACCATGTACACTTCAAAGTGGTTTATAGAGCATGGGTTGTTGTTCCCATGTCTACCTCCAGACCCCGTGTCTCCTGCCAAGCATCCCCCCTCACGCTGGACGCCCCCCTGCAATCCACATAAGTGTGTCTCCATTCACGAGTCTTCCTGTGTCTTGTCTGCACGACCACCGCCCCGATCCACCCCCCCCCCGCCCTATCAAAGGCAGTTCGCACCAGGGTACTTGCGCTGCTGGCAAGTGGAGCTGTCAGGGAGCGATAAAGGCCAAGAGGTGCCAAAGACCATGTACACTTCAAAGTGGTCTATAGAGCATGGGTTGTTGTTCCCATGTCTACCTCCAGACCCCGTGTCTCCTGCCAAGCATCCCCCCTCACGCTGGACGCCCCTCTGCAATCCACATAAGTGTGTCTCCATTCACGAGTCTTCCTGTGTCTTGTCTGCACGACCACCGCCCCGATCCACCCCCCCCGCCCTATCAAAGGCAGTTCGCACCAGGGTACTTGCGCTGCTGGCAAGTGGAGCTGTCCGGGAGCGATAAAGGCCAAGAGGTGCCAAAGACCATGTACACTTCAAAGTGGTCTATAGAGCATGGGTTGTTGTTCCCATGTCTACCTCCAGACCCCGTGTCTCCTGCCAAGCATCCCCCCTCACGCTGGACGCCCCCCTGCAATCCGCATAATGCCACGACATATACACGTCATTCATTCACAAACACACCCCTGTTTCGAATTCTTTATAACCCACTTCATATTTCTAATGAGAACTTCTTTGCGCTTTGCTAGTCAACCCGTGAAGGTGCTGGTGAAGCGGAAGACGATATCAGAGATTGTACCTTTCATGCGAGTGACATGTCCTCAACGTTACAGGCCGAACCAGCTGGGATGCAGAGTGACAGTATAAGGAAAGAGGCCAAATTCATTGTATTCGATAGCTGTTTGATGGATATTATTATGATGATGCAATGTGGGCATTGGGTTGGTGGGGAAGTATGTGGGGAGCCATTGATTAATGTGACTCGTGCAATTCGAGGCACTAACCTTAAAATACATGCCACCTGTACACAATATCATCCGTTCGCATGGTCTGCACAACCCATGCTGGGGCAACTGCCAGCAGGCAATCTACTTTGTGCAGCGGCCGCACTTTTTAGTGGTTCAAGTTTTAAAAAGTTACAGTATTTCTTTCAGTTTGTGGGAATCCATTTCATTGCGAAAAGTCAGTTCTACGAATACCAAACCGATTATCTATTTCCAGCCATCAGCGAAGCTTGGAGAATGGAAAAAATGTCAATGGAAAGTACATTCGCGGGCAAACGCTTCAGGCTAGCCGGTGATGGACAGTGCGACAGCCCAGGATTTTCAGCCAAGTACTGCACCTACCACTTTCAGGACATGGAAAGTAAGAAAATTGTGAGTTCGGTGGTCGTGCAGGTGTCACAAAGTACATCCTCAGTGGCCATGGAGAAAGTTGGCTTTGTAGCATCATTGCAAGAACTACAATCGCGGGGAATGGTGATCGACCTGATAGCCACGGACAGACACGTTTCAATTGCCAAGACAATGAGAGAAGAGTACAAAAATATAAATCACCAATTTGACGTATGGCATCTTGCAAAAACAATCAATAAAAAATTGTCGGCTGCAGGAAAAAAAAAAGATATGCAAGGTATTTCACAGTGGTCCAAGTCAATCAGCAACCATCTTTGGTGGAGCTCAAAAACATGTGAAGGGTCGTTGGAAATTCTACTGGAAAAATGGCGGTCAGTAATGTTGCACTGTAGCAACGTACATCGATGGTCGACAAATGAGCATTTCCACAAATGTGAACATGGCCATTTGTCCACAGAGGAGGCACGGAAGAAGAAGTGGTTGATTCCTTCATCACCCACTCACAAGGCCATTGAAAAGATTGTATTTGATAAAACTATAACAAGAGATTTGAGGGGACTCACGGAATTCTGCCACACAGGAGATTTGGAGGTGTTCCACAATATGTGCCTAAAGTACAGGCCCAAAAGATTGCATTTTGGCATGGAAGGCATGATAAATCGGACTCTTCTAGCGGTCTTGGCACATAACCATAATGTTGGCCGTCAACAAAGTAGGATGACCGGAACTTTAGGGACGCTTCGCTACAATAAGGCCTTCACTAAAAGAAGTAAACAATGGGTGATCAAACCAGTGTTTGAGGATATGCAATATGAGTTTATTGAGAGACTTATCGTAGATGTCCTCGATAGGCACATACATGGAGTGGTGAACGAACCTATGCAGGGGACAACTGCATTGCCACCCAACATTGCCTCTGTTCCATGTCCACCTAAAGCAGAGCTCATTGAGAAATACACATCACGGTTTAAATGATTGTAATTTGATTGTCTGTTCTCTCGAGTCTCCTCATGTTGCAGGCCCATTGCAATTAAACCAAACAGTAATATAAATCATTTTTACAAAAATTATAGAATGTTTCCGTATTACAAACACATGGCCGACCCATAGGGACAATAAAAAAAAAGGCACGCAGACAAGATGCCCTTACACTAACTGCAGCTAACTAGAAATGTGTGCTCGCTCAAAGTGAAGGTCAGCTGCTTTGATGTTTTGCTCGGGTGGCGGAACGGCCCACGACCCAATAAAAGGTTCTATTGTGATTTGACCTTGACAGGCCGGGACCATCCTGAAAGACTAAGAAAAGATAATGAATAAAATTTCAGAAACGAAACGATGAGCCACGTTCATTAGAAGAAGTAACGTCGGCAAAGAAGGAGTGGTGTTTCGGGTCTGCCCTACACAGAGACACAATGGAAAATGCAAATATAATGTAAGTAACTTTTGATGAGTTTATACCGCAATTTCATTACTATACAGTGGCTTTAAAGACGGGTTCAGTTGTACTTGTTCGTTCTATGTGGCATATTGTTTTCTACCGCGCACTATCTTGAGGAGAAACATCTGCTTTTACTGAAGCACCTCAAAACCTTCCTCTTTGCTTCTGCTTTCTCTCTCCCTCTCCCCTGCTACAACTGGTCCACTGTCTGCGACCTCGGTCCTGGGCCCTTCCACTCTCCACCTGCACTGCCTCCCTGTCAACCCCTGCACTGGGGGACTGTCTCAGTATCCTACAGCCCCCCCTTCCCAGCACTTGTTCTGCACTTACCTTGCACTTGCCACCAGCTGGCCCTATTTATTTATTATTTTATGCTACTTACCTTGTACTCCACTCCCCCCCCCTCCCTGCCTCGCCACGCCTTTAAACACTTGTGTACACCCAGTAGCGCTGTCCTCGCTATGATTTTAATAAGGATCTGATGGTGAGACTAATTTCATTTTTTATGTTTTTAGGTACATCATTCACTACTGTCTGTGTCACGAGTACCAGACACCGGCGGACGGCTTCTACAGCCGCCAGTTGCTTCTCCGCGTGAACAACGTTACCACCCTGACCATTTTATGGGACGATCGCCAAGTACAAGTATGCCCTTACGCGGTACTAACGGTTAGATGCAACATACCTACCGTTGTGGTGGAACAGCCATGCGATTATCAGTGCGACCGAAGAGCTTATTTTTATCGTAAACCAACACCCTGTGTACTGCACACGAACATCGCTTCCCTCAAGACGAACTAATTTGGATCGAGAGCAAAGAAAAATGCAAATCGCTGAATATTCTCTAAACATTTGATGTCAAATAAATGTACTTTACCACATTTACAATCTTGCGGTTTGATTTCAAAGTACAGTTTCATATTCCGAATTGTGGTGCGCTGTATTGTGAGCTGATCTGTGTTGATTTCCGGGGTCTGTGTGGAGTCGCGTAGAAGACGCCTGGGCGCGTTTGCCTACGCAGCTCAGTCACGTCACGGATAGAGGCGGGGAATATGAATGTTTTGATAAAGTCTGTTTCAGGGGCGGGGGATTTGATTTAGTGCCGCAAAGGCAGGTGAGCCAGGTCGATGCGGCGGAATGATAGGATTATCACAAAATGGAGGCTGATTTCGAGTGCGATAATGGGCGAAAAGTCGGGTAAGGTCCATAGGAAAGTTTCCTACGATCTACCGATTTATGCTTACAAACACATGGCCGACCCGTAGGGACAATAAAAAAAAAGTCCCGGAACTATCCTTTAAATTGTAAAACCAAATGAATTTGTAATTGAATCTTCCCCATGTAAGACTATGGCATAGGAGGTTGTTTTTGTGGCATGTTTGGTTTTCCACAAACACTTACACCATGAATTTGTATTTGTGGACGACTTCAGGTTTTTGTTTCGGTACCTGCTACTCTCAGGCAGATCCCCACAAAATGTGACCCACAAATCTAGAGACTTTTAAATATTTGAGAGTCACTTTTGGATGGTTGAACAAGCTAGTCCTGACATGCCACTGTAGCGCAGTGCGACTTATTATAGGGCCCTCTCTAGGGCCTTCTGCTGTCCTTCAAACTCCCCAAACTCTAGTGTTGTGAGCTACCACTGAACTAGATCATCCAGCACTATTATTTTCAATGCAACAAAGCCTAAAAATGTTAAGTGGGAAAGCCCTGCATAAAAAGTGTGTCATACCAGCACTGTCAGAATGATGAAAAAGGTGCAAGGTTTACTGAACAGCAACGCAGAGGCATGACACTCAGGTAGTTAGAGAGTGGGGACTCGTATGTCAAACACCCCCTCGTCGGGGGAGCAGACGTGGTTGGTAATGGCCCACCAGCCAGAACCCAGGCAGGGCAGAGCGAAGTGTGGGCCTCTGTGAGGGCAGTGGGCCGTTACCGGCCATGTCCGCCCCCCATCAAGGAGTTGATAGCCATTTGCACCGTGGGGTTCATCCAGAGTGCAAATAGTTAATTCATTTTTTCGAGAATTGGGCTCCACACCTATTGTGCAAGTACATTCTCCTGAAAGAAGAAAAAAAGGAATGTCCGCTGCCATAGTTCCTTTTCCGTTTCTATGGTGGCAGCGCAGGCGGGAAGAGTACCGGGACTGGAGCACAAATCTCCAGTCCAGCAGGTAACTGGGGAGGAAGAGAGGGGGTTGGGAAAGAGTAATGTTTGTTTTGGGGGGTCAGTGGGTGGGTTCTTGGGGAGGCAACATGGAAATGCTCCATGTTGCCTCACCACAATCAAGATGGCACCACCCAGGGAAGAGCCTTGGGTGATTGGAAACAGTGGGTAGTGCACAGTGTACCCCCGGCCACAATTCCAGCCACCTGATTGGCTGAGCACCTTTCCCCGGGTGTATATATGTCAATCACCCCAAGCTCGGGTTCAGACATGGCGAGTAAAGACCCACCAACACGAGCCAATACAGGTCCGAGCGAAGTAAGGCCTCGGCGAGAGATGTGGACTATTACCGGACATGTCCGCCCTCTAACAAGGGGGTGAGAGACATTTGCATGCCAGGGTTCATACAGGTTGCACATAGTTTAATTTTGTTTTTAGGAGATTGGTCCCACATGTATCACCTAAGCCCATTCTCCAGAAAGAAACACAAATGTCTGCCACCTTACGAAAAGGGACTTAGTTCCTTTTCAATTACTATGGCTGCAGCCGCAGATGGGAGGAGCCCCGGGACCAGAGCACAAAGTTCCAGTCCAGCAAGTAAGTGGGGAGGCATGGAGAAGGGTTGGGAAATGGTAAGGTTTGTTTTTTGGGGATTGGGGTGAGGTCGTGGAGAGGTAACAGGGAACGATTGCCTGTTGTCTCCCCACAGTCAAGTTGCCACCACCCAGGGAAGGGCCACGGGTGGCTGGAAACAGTGGGCGGTAAACAGTATGGACTTCATTCCGACTTTGGACGTAACCACGCCGCTATTTGCGGCATGGCTGCCTCCAAAATCATTCTGAATCCGCCCTGGTGAATGGAGTAATTACCGGTCCATTCCAAGGTTGGCGGGACCGGTAATTCCCCATTCACCAGGTCCCTTCCCCATTCCCATTTGAGCCCCCATAGGGTACCGTTATTAGCACTAAAGTCCCTTTGCGGGTCCCGTCCTTAACGCCTGCTAAGCTTTTAGGAAGGACCCGCAAAGGGAACTCGTCGTAGGGCGGTAAGGATTTAACGGCACCAGTCTTGGTACCGGTGACCGTTAACCCTTACTTCCCTACTCGGAATGAGGCCCTATGTCTCGCTGCTGTTCCAACCACTTAATTGGCTGAGTGCCCTTCCCCAGATGCACATTTATTTTAAGGCTAAGGTAAGTCAATGTGAAGTGGCTCAAATCAAAACATGCATCATTTTGACACAATAAATGGAAAAGAGGGGACATTACTTTGTCAGTTGGAAGAGTGAACAGGGAAGAAGGAGGACAACAGGAAAATCAAACTAAGGGTTTGGGGATAGTAACCATTGAAAAGAAGCATGTGCATTTGCAGAAAAGCCTTTCTGTGGCCCTCATTACGACCCTGGCGGAAATCGTGGTGCAAAATGCACCATGGAGCACGGCGGAAAGCTGCCGATAGCGCCATGGGGGTTGGCGGATTTTCCGCCCCATTCCGAGGTTGGCGGGGCGGTAAATCCCCATTCCCCATTTTACCCTTCCCCATTCCCATTTTTGCCCCATAGGGTATAATGGGAGTGGGGAAGGCGTTAATTACGCCACCGTAAAATACGGTGGCGTAATTAACAACAAGGTCCCGTAGCGCCCTGGATTTCTCCGCCCGGAAAAACCAGGCGGAAAACGCTCCATGGCGCTACGGGAACTCGTAGTAGGGCGGACGGGTCCGCCGCGAATACCGCTGGCGTAAACCCACTCCGCCAGGGTCGTAATGAGGCCCTGTATCTATTGATGGAAAATGCAATACATAGTGTCTTGGCCTTTACCCAATCCATACCTGCTGCATTTTTATGAGGGAAATGTTTAATATTGATATCCATTTCTCAGAGGTGTGCGATTGTGTGTAGTGGCAGTTTGGCAGGAGACACTCACCTTGGAGTCTGTTTACACTTTTCGTTTGCACGGAGGAGTGGCCTTCAAAGACTCAAATCTCCCTAAATACAGACGCACAGCGGAGAGGACAGGCAGAGGAGTGCCACTGTGTGCAGTAGCAGTTTGGCAGTTCGGCTAGAGAGGTGTGGCAGAGGACTGACTGTGTTCTGCTTCCCCTCAAGCCCTTCCGATCAAGCCAGTGGGATGCTCTGGATTTAAGGTGAGAACGCAGAACTTTTACATTTTGACTTTTTGCATGTATGATTTGGGAAACAGAAAGAAGGCATGATTAATGCAGGAATCCCTGCATGAACTGGCAGCCCTCGTGCAGCAGGCAATTGGCTTACCCCTACCCACTTCCCCCGCTATCTCTGGGAGAGGACCCCTCCACTTCAGTGGTCAAAGTGGACATGGGGGTTGGCAGACCAATGGGTCCACGTTAAAAAAAGAGCTTACGTGCTGAATCAGTAAAAAATAACATCATCACCTCGTTCTTTGACCGGGGGCTAACACACTTCCTAACTATGCAAATCCCACTCTCAGGATTAGAGGTTCGAAATCTCCACGAGTTTGGCTGCGGACCACTCCCTGTTAACGGGTCACTTGACCGTTATGCCAGATGAGGCCATGCTAAGCGTTTCAGACCTTAATGAGGAGAAACTGGGTCATGAGAAATTGAATCAGGAGACAACTCTGGACCTTACAGAGGTCTCTGTGCATGATTCAAAGACCTCAATATCTTCCTATATGTCCAGCCCAGTGCCTCCCCCTGAGGAGACATTTCAGTGGTGCTAAGGCAGGTGAAAAATAAACTGGCAGAAGGAGCAAGAATGGCAATGGATGGGCCCTTAAATGAAATTAATCAAGTTCTCTGTGCCCTAGTGAACCTCTATGAAGTCCTTGAAGTGGAATGAAGGAACCACATGTCTCTACTAGAATCCCTACTTTTTAGGTTTTACCATGTAGGAATACACAACAAACTGACAGACTTTCTGAATGACAATTCCAACTGGAACCTTGCTAAATCAAAGAAGGACAATGTGGTCACTATTGATACAAGAAGTTGAAACTACTGCTTTGAGGTGCACCCTAGGAGTTATCAGAGGCTGTAAACATGGGTGGCACAGGAACAAAGTCTGGGCCCCTCAACAAGCAATCTTAAGAGGCTGCAAGCTCTATTGAAGGGCAGTTAACCTCCAGTGGGATTATCAGCCCTAAAGTCGGGTTTTAAGAAAACTGAAATGGAGTGAGCGGAAGATCTCTTGGTGGAACCACTATTAGTGGAGCTAGTGAACATTCTGATGTGGAGATGGGAGAAGATTCTGGGGAGGTTGTTAAATGTGCTGCTCCAGAACTAGTTACCCAAGTCAGGTATCCAACATAGAAAAATATCACTGTGGAAAAAGGGAAAGCAAACGCAAAAGCGAAAACCAAATGGTGTGAAGGGAAAAGGGATAAAAACAAATCAACGGGGAAACAAGTCAATCAATCCTCTCGAAAATGTTTGCGTACCCTGACGAGGCAACCTTCTGTAATAGCTGCTCTCAAGAAAGCACCTGTAAAAAAGGCAATTAGGCAGGGGACGGACATTGAAGAGTGAGTAAAGGAGGTGGAGGTCACGGACTAATCAACGGGCAAAACACTGCTAAATCAGGTTGAAAAGGAAAGAGTATCCTACTTCGTTCAAACCAAGGATTCCCTGCTCTCCCTCTCAGCAGAAGTGTCAGTAGGGGTCCCCGCTTTGACTTTAACAAATGACCAAGAAGGAAACCCGGGTAATATGGAGTCATCAGATTTAATAACACACCGGCACAACAAGGAGGGTCAAGTTTTAGGTTTTTGGAAAACCCAATCCCTTTGGTTGGTGACTCAATGATTACCTCAGTCTTGGGTCTAAAAAATAGTTTGCAGACAAAGAATGACTTCAAAAGCAAGACTAAGGTGTTAGCACTCTTAAGAGTTCGAAATGCCCTGACATGTCATTTGGAGGGGCTGTGAAAAATATTGCGGGCTCCCGATGGCTGGCATATAGACAGGAGTAAAGAATGCTTGATTTGATCCCCAGCAGTGCTCAAGCAACAAAGTCCTACTGGAGAGTGTACTTTCAAAGAGCAGAGAGTTTATCCTTAACAGAACTAACATACCGGGATTATTTAGAGAAATCCCCAACCTAAGCGCCCTTTCCACAAGAGACCTGGACAGGGTGGACTTCATTGATTTAATCAGAACCGATCACTCCGTTAGATCCCCAAACTCCAAAATCGTCCCTGATAAACTCTTTATGGAACTACAATCATTGAGACTGTTGGGTTTTGTTCTCACAATGTACAAAAATGTGGATCCAATTGAGACCATAAGCGGACACCGCTATGCCGCTGGCTTATTACCAAGTGGAATACGTTTCTCACTAGATTCCAGGCACACAGAATGAAGAGAGATCCACTGGGCCAAAGAATCGTTAAAGGGTGTTTCACAAATAAAGGACTGGTCTTGGTTGTCTGGCTCTTTACACCATTAAGACATGAAAAGAATACCCAGCAAGTCTGAACTCTCTGGTGTGAGCACTCAGGTTCTCTTATTTCCTGGAACACAAAGGGGCACTACAATCTGTTTGCAAATCAGGAATTGAGGAAACCTCTAAGATCACACCACCTCATATTGTTACAGGAAACGTGGTTGCTTGAATGTCCTTCTTTAGATGGCTATGTCTCCTTCTATCAGTCTGCATGGAAAGGGTTGATGGGTCGCCCATTGTGGTGGTCCTTTAACTCTGATTAAGTCGAATGTTTGTTTAGAAGTGGTGTCCACTCAAAATATATGCAAAGGGATCCTTGCCATACATGTGAAGGTTGGGGAGGGGGTGAGCAGTATGAAACTGCTTCTTGCCAATTATTTTGGCATAAGGGAATATGTGATGTGGTGGTGGCTATTGACTCTCTTTTGTTCTTCACTAATGAGTGGTGTTCTCGTTTTAAAGGGGCCTCCCCATTACAGCAGGTGACTAAAACTGAGCCTGTATTGTTGCAGATGCTAACCCCACCCCCTCTCCCGCCGACTGTAAAAAATCTTAACTTCTTGTGGGGTGGTACTGGGTAAAGAGCCTGCTGGGCCTGGGGCTTAAGATACTAAATGGTCAACTAGAAGGTGACATTACTAGTAATTCTATTTGGCACAATGGTGATACTGGTCCCACTCTTGAATACATATTTCTAGGGGATTGGCAACTACTGTTCTCACTTAGAAATAAAGTATACATCACTAAGTGATTATGGTATGCTAGTCACAGAATATAGGCTGAAACTGAACCCAGGTGACCTACTGTAAATCTAGTGGGAAACAGGATCACATGGAATAGGCACTCTATGAAATTAGTAAATTATGTCTTAACATGCTAGTGGGAAACAGGATCACATGGAATAGGCACTCTATGAAATTAGTAAATTATGTCTTAACATGCTGTATGGGTGAAACAACTTTCTCAATGAAGCTTGACACATTTACTGTGTATTATTCATAGCCCTTTGTGGTTAATCCAGTACAAAACTAATTGTGTCCCCAGAGGTCCCCAGCGCAGAAACAAAGCAGAAAGCATGTGCATGGATCAATGTCTCACGGACAAAAACATGCTCAATGAGAACAAATATGCCTTAAAAGTGAGGAAAGATCTTAACCTTGATCTAGTAAACCATATCAAGAAGGTCAAACAGGTGCATGTTAGAAAGGGATGCAGAATCAATGCTACTGGCATTGAAATTCAAAAACCTCAGCTATTATGGACAATTATTAATGAGAATTAAGTCTCCATGGTAGCTGATCAAATCAATGCAGTCCCAGAACATGAATGGGTAAGGTGCTATGAGGAGATCTTTGCTGAGAAACTGCTGTTTCGGTTACAATGGTCCTTGGATGTAGCTAATCAGGAGGAGGATTGCTAGTTAGTTATTGATCGGGAGATGATTGAGGGCATCCTGCAGAGGATTAGCTCCTTGAGGGCTCCAAGCCAGAATAAACGTCCAAATGCCCTCTCTAAAAGCTTCCTGGAAACTTGTTCACTGGTACTTACTCTTCTACCGAGACATGTTATTGAGTCTAACACCATTCCTGATTCATGAAGAGTAGCATATGTTATTCCTATTCATAAAAGGAGGTGAGAGATTGGATGCTGACTGCAAAGTTTTTGCATCCTTTTTGGTGCAGCATCTGGAATCTGGGCCAATGCAACCGCTAGATTGAGGTAGTGGCAGACCGAGTTTAGAAAACACATGTCAACTTTGCTGATCGGGTCTGTTCTGAAGTGCATTCATTCTCTAGTCTAACCTAGAAAATATGAATGTGTATTCATCTACTCTAGATTCTACAGCGGCTTTCGATGCAGCCAAGAGGAGCTTATTGCTGTCCAGTTGCAGGAATGAGGATGGTATATTAAGATTGATTGTGGGTCTCCATGAACACTCTGCTGTACAGGTCAGCTTAAATAAGGAAGGGGCATTATCTAGAAGGGTTCCAACCTGTAGAGGTGTATGACCGGGGTGCATTTCTGCCCCCTGTTTAGTTATCCTATACATGTCGGACATGGGGCACTATCTGGACTCGGCAGCTTTTCTCTCTCACAAATTGAGCAACCTGGCAGTGACTTGGTTGAGTTATGCAGATGACTTCCTTATTTTTGCATTGAACTTGGTTTGAAAAGCCTGATTGCTGCCTTGCAAAGCTTTGTATCTTCTAACATCGTGATGATTAACCCACAAAAATAAAAGGTTATTCAATGCATCAGGAAAAAAAAAGAGCGGCCACATTTCAATGGTGTATTCTAACTGAGTTCAGGGAGACGATGGAGGACTTCAATTACTTTGGATTTCCAATATTGGGTAAGCACCATAAATCTCAGGTGAGGGAATGGATGAGAAACAGCGCAGTGACTATCAGCTGTGCCAAGTGGATGCTATCTACTGCAAGTTCTCACTGTTCCTACACTGAAAATTAAGTGGAGACATGGGCTTGTTCAAAGTAAGACTATTGTGGGCCTCATTACGAGTTTGGAGGTAGCCATGCCCTTAATAAGGGCATGGCTACCCCCAAACCCGGCTCCGGGTTCCCTGAATGGGGAAATAACGGGCCATTCCGACCTTGGAGGGCCCGTTATTTCCCCATTCAGGGAAGCCAGACCTGGTCCATCCCCATTCCCATCTGAGCCCCCATAGGGCTCAATGGGAATGGGGCGCATGCTAACAACGGGCCCGTTAATCACGGGCCCATTGTTAGCATGCTGAGCCACTCACGGGACCCGCTAAGGACGTCTGGTAAAACCAGGCTTCCTGAGCGGGTCCCGAGAGCGGACCTCGTAATGTGGCATTAAGGGATTAACGGCTCTGGCACCTTTACCGGCGCCGTTAAACCTTTACCACCCTCCTCGTAATGATGCCTTTTGCCCTTCCTTCTTCAACTCCAAGCTGGGTTATTCAATAAGTAACTGTAGTCATAATGAAGCAGTCTTCAAAGATATTCTTGATGCTATATTTATGGTTAGAAATCAGCTGACACATGATTCGACTAGGGTCTTTGTCAACGCATGTGGATTGAGGGCCAGCCTTTGCCACTAGGTTGAAAAAATGAGCCCGACATCCAATTCTAATTTCTTGTCCCACTATTGTCAAAAATAAGGATGGTTAATGATTTCAAGGGGTGGTCTGATCACCTTGTGGGCACCTGGCTCTGCATGCTTAGTAATTATCTGCTGATTAGCATTATCTTGGAGTGTATGTAGCGATAGTCACAGCAATTTGTTTATGCAATCCTGTGCAGCACTTCGGGCTGTAGCCAAGGACAGATTTTCAGCCAAGGGCAGAATTGTTTTCTCCAATTCAAACCTATGCCTATTTTGAAAAACCTTTACCACATAGCCAGTCCCTGGTGGCCATGCCTACTTTAACCTCATTGCCAGTCCCTCGTGGTCATGGCCAGTAGGCAGATTATCCGAGTCATGGACAATCTGGCCACTGCCCATGGCCACCGGCTATATCTCAGTCACCAAGGGTATATCATTTTTTGTACCTACATTGTGACATTTTTCAAAAAATAAAACACTGACACATTTGCAAAACCATGCTTTCAAGTCGTTGCCAATGCTCCTTGTACAACTTTCCTGCAAATCCATCTATGTTTTATTTTTTGAAAGTGGCAAAATGTACATACATACAATAGTCATATAACTTAGCTCCCAGTTGAAAAAATCAATTCAAACTTTGCAGAAAAATTCAAGGTTCGATCTATAATCTATCTGAAATCTTCTGTGCACATTCATCAAATGGCAATAAGGTCATAACCCACCTAATGATGTTGAAACCCTTCACAAAATCCCACACAACTTTGCAAAAACATTCAAATCTGGGACTTAAATCTTTTTATAAACTTGTGTGCAGATTTGTGAAACAGCACCAAATTTATAAGCCTTTCAAATATTTTGAGACACCCCTCTAATTTTTTTGCCTCTTGGAAAAACAGCACCAACATTTGTAGAACCGTTCACGGTCACGTTTAGAATGATATCACACAATTTCATACAGTTTCACTGAGTGGCGCCAAAATTATACACCATACAAAAAATGCTTTACACCAAAATAATTTGCTTGCAGCTACAGCCTGAAGTGCTGTACTTAATTACAACAAACCTGTGCGAGCAGCATCAACAAGGACATGAAAAATGCTTTTGGAAATCTAATTTGTGTTTTATATTTCCAAAGTGTCTAAATGTAAGTACAGAAAATAGTCATATAAGTTTGGTGCACGGACAACAGACCTAGCCCTCGGAAAGAACACATGTCTACTCTGTATTACTTATTGGGGCATGTGGCATGGCCGAAGCTCTAGATTTATTTAGGAAAAAAAATTCTGCTTGCGGCTGTAGCCCGGAGAGCTGGATGGGATTGCAAAAATCTTGCGTGAGGATATCAGCAAGGACCTGAAAGGATGCTTTTGCAAATCTGTCCTGTGTTTTAATTTTTGGAAAATGTCGAAGAAATGTAAGTACAAATAATTGTGATATAACTTTTCTGCTGTTGGCAGTGGGCCTGACCCTGGACAAGGACAAATATCTACTCTGATTTACCTATGGGGTGTGCGGCATGGCCGAAGCCCATGCCCCCATGGATTGTGGAGACTGGCCATGCAAGCCATGAGCACTGGCTATTGGTTACATTATGAGGGCATAGTGGGCACTGGAGTAGGATGCTGGGTAGGTGAAGTGGATAATGGGGGTGGATTGGTTGGGATGGGGTCATTGTCGAGCCTCATGGCCTAGGCAATTGAACAATGACTTGCATCCCCAGCATGTCCTGCTAATAATGATACACAGAAGGATGCATTGCAAAAAATGTGTTTTGTTAAAGGAGGTTTATAGTTGTTTAATACATGTTAAAAGAGGAATTATTCATGTCTTATATATAGTGATGTAACATTATGAAACATTTTCATTATAAAAACCTATTCAATTGACAGAAAAAAAAACTTTGTTAAAGGGACGTTATGGTTAAGATGTTCCCCACCCTTGGGACTCCTGTGCACCAGCAGTTTGCTAGTGGCCTCCAACCTTGGCATCCCTTGGCTCTTTCCTCCTGGGCTGCCATGAGCACTTGTGCATCCATACTGCCCCTTTTATTTATTGAGTTCTCTCACTGCACACTGTACATGTGCATGTATAGGAGCACTGTGTATAATGTTTTGGTATAAGAATGGGAAATGCATATGCAACAGATTTGTAGAACATTGTTAAGTGTCAGTTGTTGGGTGGAAGTTTAATATGTTGATAGGATATATGTAGATGTGTTAAAGTAATTGGTGGATATATGTGTGAATGGTTTAAAGCAGGTAATGCGGGAGTGTTACAAAGTTAACAGTAAAACGAGTAAAAGGACTGTCTTGTGTGATGGTGTGCATGTGCAATCTGGGTTTTCTAATAAGGCATGGGCTAGACAGGGAATGCGAAGACGGTGGCTAGTCATAAAGGGCAATGGATTATGGTATTTATTGTATAATGGAGACAAGCATTTCAGACAGAAATTAGTTTCTGTTCTTTTTTCTTTTTCTATAGTATACAATTGTCCATGATTTCCATTAGCATAGTAGAAAAGGCTAATGGGAATGTTGGGGAATCTTATTGAATCTAAATACTTCAGTGAAAAATGTTAAATAGATGGAGTCTATAAGCTTATTATTTTAGTTCTATTGTTTAACTGTGATTTTTATTATTTTTATTAATTTTTTGCAGGAAAAGCCAGAAAGTAAGGTGGGGAGGGAAATGAGGGAAAGGACACCAACCACAAATATGGAGGAAAAGGTGGACAGTGGAAGATGTTGCTTGTGTGTTATATCTAAGGTAGGGGGCAGTGTTTTTCATCCTTGATTACAGCTTCAACTTTGAAATTGCTCCCCCCTGCATAGTGGTGTCTTGTAGTATATACAGAGTACTGTTGTCTTCGAAAGATATGGATCAACAGCCTCTTTTATCGCTTGCAAAGTAGCTGGTGGGATTTTGTGTTCCACAGAAGTAGGCTGTATGATTACAGTATTGCTTGAGGAAAATGAGATAGAGGAACACAGCCTTTCTGAGAGCATTGCAGTGGTTCGATTTGATGTGGGGAGGTATGGAGGAGGTCCCATAGGAGTACTGCCCAGGTAGTCTGTGACTGAGTACAATGTTGCACTCCAGGCATTTCACTTTGGTAGCTTTAGCCTTTGGTACATTCCCAACAGTGGTAAAGAACTGCCACACCCATGATTCTCCCCGGGTGCTAGAGGTAGGCACTTCCTCTACCTCATATTCCTGGTCCTCTTCATTGACTTTTGAAGTATTGTGCTTCTTTCATTGTGTAGGTCCTCCAGCTGGTGGCTGGGATGGTGGTGGCTCTTGGGGAGGAGGGATGGCAATAGCTGATACCATTTCTAAGATAAATAGCAGTTTTGCTAATATTCTTCCAAGTATGTGCTGTGTGCTAAATTGTTAATGGATGATGAGTAAGAATAGATATAGGAGCTGTGAAAAAAACAGTTCTGAACTGTTCCTGAAACACAGACTTGTTTGCGAAGTGCAAAGCCGTTCACATACACGTCATCAGGCTGTTTGCGCGCATGTGGTCACGTGACACTGTCTGGAAATTCTGAGATTACATCAGGCATTCGCGAACACCCACGAACACAAAACAGTGAAAACTGTTGCAAAAAGTGTATAGAGGTGTTGAAAATTAGGCTAGAAGGTGGGGCTTTGCAGAGTTTTAAGGTGACACTTTCTAAATTGGACAAAAATCTTGCTATATTGGGGTAAGTATGATATTAGTAAGTTGTAGGAAATTAGGGTGCACTGGTAAGAACTCGTGAAATTCACTGAAAAATCTTTGATAAAGGGGCATTATGGTTAAGTTGCACTGGCCAGTCTACGATATCCCGCCAAGGTTTCCCTGGTCACAAAAGAACATCCTCTCACAGACCTTAGCCAGTATAGGCTTTTGTTTTCAAGAGCTTCCCTGGACTCCTGCAAGTTCCTATACGTTTTTGGTACCCCATGTAGATACACAAAGGCTTGTCTAGTCTGTTAAGATGGATTTCTGAACTCTGTCCTGGAGGGGCAGAGGTTCAGAAGGCCAGCCTAGTTTCTTGGAACAGGGTAACCTCGGGACAAGCCAGACCAATCAGGGTAGCGATGGCGGCGGTCAAGACTAGGTCTCAAGAGGGGTGAGGGTGACTGAAAGCCTGCAATGAGCACACAAAGCAAAGACACTTACAAATTACTCCAGACAGGTGTTATATTAAAAATATAGACACATTTATTACAAGGCCTTTGTAACATCGACCATAGTAAATAATCACGGTAAAACTCCAGTAAACCAACACATCACAATCAATACAATATATATATACAAGACCAGAGGGGTCTAAAGAGTTAGAAGCACGAAATATGCAGACCAACTAGATGGCGAGGAAAACAGGCAGTGCAAGTAATCGTTAGACCCACTTCGACATCAGAGGTCACCTAACTAGAAGGATGTCCGAGCCCTACGAAGAGTGGAGCCTTGTGCTCAAAAGTACCTGCACACGTGGGTGCCAACGGGCCAAGGAGAGTCTCTTCAGGGAAATCGGGCATTTCAGAGAGGTGAACAAAACGATGATGAACAGTTCCCCGCTACTCAAGCGCGGCCTCCAATTGTGGGCAGAAGCCGGGCGCGAGTGCGGAAAAGGGTTGCGAGTTACGACAGCGATGGAAAGCCACAAGCTCCTGCGGGAGGGCGACCGGTTAGGGTATTGACTACTCACCGGTCCCGATGAAGGTAGACTCAGGCTTCTCCGGTTCCATTTTGGTACTGGCAGGTTCAGATGCGATCAGCAGGATGTCTCGATGCCGTGTAGATTCCGCAACAGCAGGAGTCAGGGTCGAGGGTGTCCCAAAAGCAGCGAACACACACAGATTGTTACCCCAGCAGGGCAACTCGGCAACCGCGTGTATTCCGGTCTCAAAGCACACATCTCACTTCAGACCTCGGAACAGCAAGTGTACGAATCGTGTGAGCATGCCGAGGACATGGGATTAGAAGTAAGCCAGACGGCGGTGACAGAGCAAGGTTCCTGTGTAGGCTGGTCAGTCCACTGGATGGTCCAGGGACGCTTTCGAAGGCTTACGTACAGGATTTGGTGAAGATGCCGAGAATAGTTGTTCCCATTATTCTAAAGGGTTGAAGCGCCTTTGCAGACCTTCTCGTTCGGTCAGAGGCCGAGTGGTCTCACAGGACGACAACAGTGCAGGGTGCCAAACCTTCAGCAGGTCACCAGCGATTCCTCGACTCAGCTTCTTAGTTGCAGGATACTTGGCTCCTTATCCTTTGTTCGTGAGAACTCAGGAGATCGACATGGTAGTGGTGTTTTCAGCCTCCTCTTATCCAAAGTTCCCTTTGCGCCAAAACGGAAAGGGCCCAATGGGAGATCCGCTCACAAACACTCACACCATATGTGGACCTATCACGGACCACGGTGGTCCCAGGCATTCAGGACACGCTAGGCTCTCTGGCACCCAGGATGTGTATTGGCAACAGATATCCCAGCCCACATCCTGGAGGCACACACAAGGCATGCAGAAGCCCGCAAAAGCGTTGTTTCATGGGAAAGTGCATGACCAAATAAGGACTGCCCCGGGTCGGCTCGACCTGGGTGAAGGTGAAGGGGCAAGACGGTCAGCGGACAGGACAAAGAACCTCGTGGCATGGCCATTTTGGAGGCCAGGCCACCCATTTGGGCCAAACGCGGGAAACGCGGTTAACATGGCAAAAAAGGGGTTCAAAACACAAAGAAACGATAGCTGCCACCAGTCCCGTCCGTGATACACTTGCGCATTTCATAATGGGTCCAGCGAGAGTTTCTAGGGCCTTTGGAATGACTAGAGACCCAAGAGCACGGTAATGTAAGTTACAGTGCACTCTTGTTTCATGTTGCTCAAAAGCTGCAACACGAGGAAAGGACTAAGGGAAACGAAGTCTCCCAGTACTGACTGTCTTAAGGGCATGTCAGTTTCCCCGTAAGAATTGAGTGAAAGCCCAGAAGAGTGCGGCAGAAGGCTGCGCTTCTCTGGCAAAGTCTAGATCAGGGTGTAAAACAACAGCAAAAAGTTTGGGGGTTGCCGCATGGAAGGAAAATTACCTACAATTATGAAATCTTTCCTAACATAGTCCCACCCTGGGTTGGAGGCTGAAGTGGACCGCCTCTGAGCCGTGAACCACCGAGGCTCTTTCCCACAATTTTAGGACAACTGGAGCCTACTTGATTGGGCCCATAGTCCGCCACCCCAATGTGCTGACTGTTCTTATTTCCCCCTGCACTGGGATTTTTTCCAGGGGCCGGTTGTGCATTCCCAGAGAACAGACTGGGGCTAGGAGGTATTGGGGCCATAAACTCGGGACTCAGAAGGGCTTGGATCTTAGAATGTGCCATAGGTAAATCGATTTGGACCTTAAAAGCAGCCGGGATATGAATAGGCTCCTCCTCCCCCTGCTCCCTAGCCTGAGTGGCTATAAGGGCTGCATGCAGGTTTCTAATGGCAACCACCTCCGCCAGGACTTGGTTACACTTACACCCCCTGATTGACAGATCAGCCTCCGATGGGGGGTTAATAACCAACCCTACATCCGAGAGGGTTTTGCATTTTTGGTGCTTAGACACCCTGGGTGTAGATGGGTAAGGGATGGGCTGGCCAGTGGACTCGCTATAGACACCGGCACACTCTCGGGGCATCTGTTACACAAGGAAAGATTGCGCACAAGGACATCAATAGATAGGCTTCCCTCGGCACTCGAGCAGACCAAGGCCAAGCTGGATGGGGACTTTCCTGGCCCGGCACCATTAGAAGAGGTAGATGGCGAGGTGAGAACCGTAATGTTTTTTTCCGGGTAGAGCTCGCTGAGGGGGAGCTGCTAACTAAATCTCCCATTCCTGCAATGCCCCCTCATGGTGCACCTGCATCTCTGTCCCTGGACAGGGGATTCTCTGGATGGGGAGCACCTATGGGGGACTAAGGCTCGGGGTTGGGACCGGAAGACAAAGTTCTTCAGCAGAAGGTGGGAGGAACCTTCTTCCGTTGGAGTCTGTGATGGTTTGGGACACCTGAGTCTTTGCGAGGCGGCCCACTCCATGGCGTAGATCCTCGTACAAATTGCCGGTTGATAGATAATGATCCTTCCCAGGTCCCTTGTTCGGAGACCATGCTGCATCCCCGTGACAGTTGAGCCTGTGATAGTTGAGCCCCACAGGCCCCTTCTATCCACTCTTGAGGGAGCGGGGGAGAACAGAGAGAGGGCTCACCCCAGGTAGTAAAACAATGTTCTGGGCATTCATGGCAAGGGCTTCAGCTGGCGCACACTTTGTATCCTGGGTACATATCCTCTTTATGGCCAGTACCTTTAGCTTGGGTTTATGCCCACTCTCTTGGAGAGCGTGCTCGAAGCACACCTTGGGACGGAGTGGAGGCCGGAGGAAAGGTGAAAGTGCTGGTGATATAGGAGAGGGTTCCTTGGTGGACCGTGGGCTTTCATGGTTCTCAGGTTCTTCAGTAGGGTCGAGAGCGGGAGCACCCGCGTTAGGCTTCACTAGGCCCGGGCAGGCAGTCCCTCAGACCCACAGTCCTTCAGACAAACATTCGCCTACACTTACTTCTTTTTTTCCTGCTTCTCCTCTCCTCTCTCTGGCGGGACTCTCTGGCGGGTCCAGGACACGCCTCCCACCACCGCGCCGAACACCTGCGGCACCAAACATCGTGCCCTTGCCCGCCACAGGCTTCACCGCTGCGGGGCTCCAGTGCTGCAGATATGTCCCAGGGGGCGTGGCCAAAGCAGGAAGCTACTGGAGCGGTCCCTGCAGCGCCAAACACTGCACCCTTGCCCCGCCACAGGCTTCACCACTGCGGGGCTCCGGTGCTGCAGATATGTCCTAGGGGGCGTGGCCAAAGCAGGAAGCTGCTGGAGGGGTCCCTGCAGTGCCAAACACCACGCCCTTGCCCCTCCGCAGTCTTCACCGCTGCAGGTCTCCGGTGCTGCAGATATGTCCCAGGGGGCGTGGCCAAAGCAGGAAGCTACTGGAGGTGTCCCTGTGGCGCCAAACACTGCACCCTTGCCCCGCCGCAGGCTTCACCACTGCAGAGCTCCGGTGCGCAGATATGTCCCAGGGGGTGTGGCCAAAGCAGAAAGCTGCTGGAGGCGTCCCTGCGGTGCCAAACACTGCACCCTTGGCCTGCCGCGGGCTTCACCGCTGCGGGGCTCCGGTGCTGCAGATATGTCCCAGGGGGCGTGGCCAAAGCAGGAAGCTGCTGGAGGGGTCCCTGCAGTGCCAAACACCACGCCCTTGCCCTGCCGCGGGCTTCACCACTGCAGGGCTCTGGTGCTGCAGATATGTCCCAGGGGGTGTGGCCAAAGCAGGAAGCTGCTGGAGGGGTCCCTGCACCACCAAACACCACGCCCTTGCCCCACCGCGGGCTTCACCGCTGTGGGGATCCGGTGCTGCAGATATGTCCCGGGGGTGTGGCCAAAGCAGGAAGCTGCTGGAGGGGTCCTTGCGGCGCCAAACACTGCACCCTTGCCCCGCCACGGGAACATGTATTACACCATCTCTGGGCAACATTATAAAACTGAAAAAAACAAAATAAAAACACATTTGTGCTCAACGTGGAATTTGAGAACCCTGGCCTGCAGGAGGTCAAAAAGGAGCACTTAACCACTATGCTACAATGATATTATTGTTTAAACTCTCACACAATTCAGCCTTTTGCAATTGGACATATTACATTGTACACTAAGTATGTATGCACTGTGATTCACTAAGCCATTGGGGCATAGTGATTGAATGCTGGTCCTTGAAATCTGACAGACCAGGATCAAAGCCCTTTTTAAAGAAAAAATGAAACCATCAATTTTGGTAAACACGCCATATTGTGTCATATGTAGTCTTAACAGTCATGCCTTTGATCCATGTGGCCTCCTTCATGGAAACTTTCACCCAATCGTTGAATGATTTTAAGAAGGTCTTTTGAGCTGTACTACCAATGGGTTAATAATAGTTGTGCGTCCTCCATTTCACTTGAGCCAGCGCTAACAAGACCTTCTTTGCAGCTCAAGGGAGGGGCTTGCCACACAGTCCCATTATTGCCTTTACATATTGTGCTACTTTTATACTTTGAAAACTGTGGGGGCAAGTATACACCACTCCTCTCCGGCACCTCATTCTCACTTTCCCCAGCTGGAAAAAATATATTTTACTTTTCTTCCCCTCCTCCGATTCTAAGCTACTTACCTCCACCTTCAACAACTTACAGATCCCCTACTGCCATTCAACCCAATCAAATAGAGGTGCAGGATAAATCATACATAGCCAAGTTACGTGTCTTATATATATTGTTATATGCCACTTGTCCCTTGTTATTTGGAAGATTTTGCATTTTGGCACATGAAGTACAGGGCACTTTAATGGACAAAACAAAACTAAAAGCCACAAAATTCATTAAAAAAACAGGAATTGGATAGGCATCTTCCGAATTACATGGAGACATGTACACACACACACACTCTGACACTGAAAACTCACACTCAATATCTAACAATGCCCAACTACACACACAGGTGTCACACACACACTAACACTCGCCTTCACAGAGCAAATGCACACTGCACTCACAATCCCTCACA
The DNA here is from genome assembly GCF_040938575.1 of Ambystoma mexicanum. Taxonomy (NCBI): domain Eukaryota; kingdom Metazoa; phylum Chordata; class Amphibia; order Caudata; family Ambystomatidae; genus Ambystoma; species Ambystoma mexicanum. Next base: position 1,173,027,303 of record NC_090930.1, on the reverse strand, counting down.
TACATCTTCAGACCATGTACACACACACTCATATCGAACACACACACATTGGATGCACACCCTCTCAGATGACATGCACACCTTCACACCACACATTCCCACTTACAGTGCACATATATCAAAAAAGTGTACTACACCATCTCTGGGCAACTTTATAAAACAGAAAAAAAATGAAATTAAATAAATCACATTCATGGTGAAAGCTGCCATGAGAAAACCCTGACCTTTAGGAGTTTGAGACACATCACTTACCATTATGCTATAATGATATTATTGTTTGTATCAGGCAATTGCGAACTAGTGGTTAAAAGCTGCGCCTTGAACTCTGACAGACCAGGGTTCAGGGCTACATGTTTTTTTTTAACATTTAACTTAATTAAAAGAAAAGCAACACAACCGGGAGGTGGTTAGGTTTGTTGAACTGCAGTCCTGTGATCCTATTTGGCATGAGACCGTTTAGACAAGGCTCCAATGTCAGCCACATCCAAACATCACTCACACCAAAATAATGGCATCAAAATGGGTGCTGCAAGGAAGGCCATGCCAAATCAGTGCACAGCAAAATGACAGCACTGGAAAGGGGTGTACCGCTTGTAGCATGCTGCTTTACCAAAGTGTGTGGTCTATAGCAAATCATTTAATCTCACTGTGCATTGCCTAAAAACATTGTGAGTTCTCAAAACCTGCAATACAAAGACCATGCTACTGGTCAGGACATGCTCATAAAATCTATGGAATAACAAAACCCTTGAAATACAAGGAAAAACTTTAGTTGCAGGGACGTTAAGGTGAGCAATACATTGTAACACAACCTTAGAAATTCAAGGAAAACACTTTATTTGCAGGGACGTTAAGTTGAGAACCTAAAGCAACAAAACCTCTGAAATTCAGCTTAAGCCATTTTAACTTTGCCCCCCTGTTGCGCAGCATATGACCACAATGATGACATCACAGATCAAATCACTGATAACATCACTAATTACATTTTGTATGAGAACACCGATGACATTGCAAATCACATCTCTGATGCCATCACTGGTGGCATCAGCAATTACATTGAATATAACTGATTACATCATTAATGGAATTAGGCATAACATCATTTATAAGTTAGCTCATGAAAAGTTTGATTATCTTAATAACCATTTAGGCCATGGACTTGGCCATGACAACGTTTGGGGTCACTGGCCCGCACCAAAGGCCATAGCCAGTAGTCGGTTAGTGTTCAAAAATACCTATGTGCATAGTTAAAAGCCATGCTTAGTAGCCCATCACTGTTTTAAAATATACAGTGGGCAATGTTGAAAGCTGTAGTAAGTGGCCATGGCTAAAGGCCATAGCTAGTGCTCATTAATATGTAAGAATATACAGTTGCATAGTCAAAGTTCATGGCCACTGGCTAGTATTGTGTTGAAGACCATGGCTAGTGGCTGGTTAGTGTATATAATGTACATTGAGCATGGCCAAAGGCCATAGCTAGTGGATGTTAATGTTGTATACTACACAGTGGGCACGGCCAAAGGCCATTGCTTATTGCATTTTATTATCTTAAAATATACAGCGGACATGGCCAAAAGATGTACTAACTACTCAAGGGCAAAGACCATGGTATTATGGCCCATTTATATGTTAGAATATAGTGGGCACAGCCACATATTGTGGCCACTGGCCAATATTGTTCAAAAGTCTATGGCTAGAGCCTGATATCTGTATATTTAATATACAGTAGACACAGTTGAAAGCTGTATCCACTGGTAAATGCCAAAATCTATGGTTGTTAGCCTCTTAGTGTTTTAACATATTCAGTACACATTGGGGAAACGTGTGACCCCTGTCCATAACTGAAGGCCATCACTAGTACCCATTCATGTGTAAAAATATATTTGGCCATGCTGTAGGCCAGGCTTAATGCCAGTTACTGCTGTAAAGTAATTAGTGATGTCATCAGTGCTGTGATCTGTTTTTCATCATTGTGGTCAAAGGCTGTGCAACAGGGGTGCAAAGTTAAAGTGGCTTTAGCTGAATTTCAGGGGTTTTGTTATGTTAAGTTCTCACCTTAACATCCATGCAAATAAAGTTTCTTCCTTGATACTTATATATTACACAGCCTGCGGTAGTGGCCGTGTAGTTATGGTTACGTTGCTCAACCCATAGGAAGAGCACATTTGGGAGGCTTATAACTTCGTCCCATGACCAATCCTCACAGAAAATGCAAAAAAATGTATATAATCCCGTCAGATTGATTCTGCAAAGTTTAGTAAGGTTTCGTACGGGGGGAGCAAAGTTATAGGGTGGCTCCCAAAATGTTTGTCTTCTCCCATGGATGCAATGGATCAAAAAATGTTGCTCATGCCTACAGCCCAAACAGATTTTCAGCAAATTTGCGCCAGGAGCGGCGGCTTAGTCCAAAAAGCGTGTTTTTTCTAGATTTGGTGTAAATCGGTTCATCAGTTCTTTTTTAAAACGGCCGAAAAGTAGGTCAACATAAATGAGTGAAATCTGGGTTCCGTCCACAGACTCACTTCCTTGTTTGGTCTCCAGCCAGGCCTCCAAGTGGTGTGTAGGGCGGGGTGATGTCCACGGACATTGGGCATTGCCGCTGATTGTCTGCCTGAAGTGCTGTACTGAATGACAACAAACCTTGGTGAGGAGCATCAGCAAGGACATGAAAGCATGGTTTTGCAAATCTGTTTTGTGTTTTATTTTTCCAGAGTGTCCAAATGTAAGCACAGAAAAATAGTGACATATGTTTTGTGCATAAAAAAACGGGCCCGGCACTCAGCTAGAACAAATAGCTACTTTGATTTACTTATTGGGCATGCGGCACGGCCGAAGCTCTAGGTTAAATGGGAGAACACAAATCTGCTAGAGGTTGCAGCCCAGAGTGCTGGACGGGATGGCAACAAACATGCTTGAGCAGCATCAGCAATGACCTGAAAGGATGCTTTTGGAAATCTGTCCTGTGTTTTACTTTTTTAAAATTGTCAAAAAGTAAGTACCAGAAATAGTGATATAACTTTTCTGCCATGGGCTGAGGGTCTGACCTTCAGCAAGGACACGTTTCTATTCTGATTTGCCTAATGGGGTATGCACTGCTGATAAAGACTCACATAAGTAAGCATTGCAAAAAATATGTTTGTTAAAGGAGGTTTATAGTTTTTTGTCTTATATGTTAAAAGAGGAATTAATAATAACTTAAATACAGTGATGTGGCATTATGAAACATTTTCACTAATGAAAACATAATCAATTGACAGAAAAAAACATTGTTAAGGGACCTTATGGTTAAGATGTACCCCAACCATGGGACTCTTCTGCCCCAGCAGTTAGCTAGTGACCTCCCACCTTGTCATCCCTTGGCACTACCCTATTGTGCTCCCATGAGCACTTATCCATCCATACTGCCCCTTTTATTTATGCACTTCTGTCACTGCATAATGCATAGGCGCTTATAGGAGCACTATGTACTCTTTTTTAGTATAAGTATGGGAAATGTAAATGCAAAAGATTTGTAGAACATTGTTAAGTGGCAGTTTGTGGGTGGAAGTTTAATATGTTGATAGTCTATATCCAGAGTATTTTTAAGTGTTTGATGGATAGATGTGTGAATGGTTTAAATCAGGCAACAAGTGAGCGTTATAAAAATAAACAGTAAAAAGAATAGAAGGGCTGTTTTGTGTAATGGTGTGCGTGTGCAGTCTGGGTTTTCTACTAAGGGATGTTCTAGACAGGGGAATGTGAAGAATGTGGATTGTGGATTGTTATAAACAGAAATGGTTTATGGTGTTTATTGTTTGCTACAGAGAATAATTTCAGACAGAAATCTGGTTGTGTGATTTATTTTCTTTTTCTCTAGTATTGTTTCTATTGGCATAGTAGAACATGCTAATGTGAATGTTAAATCTTATTGAATCTAACTTCTTCACTAAAAAATGTAAAGTAGATGGAGTCTATAAGCATATTTTTTTAGTTCTATTTTTTAACTGTGAAAAGTGGTTTACAAAGGAACCTTTTTCATGTTTGTTTTAATTTTATTTTTGCAGGAGAGGCCAGAAAGTAAGGTCGAGAGGGAAATGAGGGAAGGGGCACCAACCACAGATATGGAGGGGCAGGTGGACAGGAGAAGATGTTTGGGCATGTGTTAAATCTAAGGTTGAGGGCAGTGTTTATCATGCTCCTTGATTACAGCTTCAAAAGAACGTCAATAGTGTACCCCCCAGCACAGTGTTGCGTTGCAGTAAATAAAGAGTACCTCTGTTTTCAAAAGATCTGGATCAACAGCCTCTTTTATCGCTTGCAAGGTAGCTGGTGAGATTTTGTGTCCCAGAGAAGTAGGCTGTGTGGTTACAGCAGTGGTTGAGGAAGATGAGGTAGATGAAGACAGCTTACTGCTTCCTAAGAAAGGAACAGCCTTTCTGACAGCATTGCAGTGGTTTGATTTGGTGTGGTGGCCCATGGAGGTGGTCCTGTAGGGGTACTTCCCAGTTTGTCCGTGATTGAGTACAACATTGTACTCAGTGCATTTCACTTAGACAGCTTCAACCTTTGGCACATTTCCAACAGTGGTAAAGAATTGCCACACCCATGATCCTCTCTGGGTGCTAGCAGCAGGTACTTTTTCCAACTCATCTTCATGTTCTTCTTGATTCTCTTTTGAGGCATTGCGCTTCTTTAACTGTGTAGGTCCTCCAGCTGGTGGTGGCTCTTGGGGAGGAGGGATGGCAATAGCTGATGCCATTTGTAAGATGAATTGCACTTTTGCTAATATTCTTCCAAGCATGTGCTATGCGCTAGATAATAGGTATTGTGCAAGGGTACATATTTGAGCTTTAAAGTTTCTAGATGAGCTGATAAATGCAGTTTTGAACTGTTCATGAAACATGGACCTGTTTGCTTAGGGTGGACGCGTTGGTGGACAATTCATCATGCCTCGTACGAGCGGGTGGTCATGTGAAATTGTCTGGATAGTCCGCAATGATGTCAGACGTTCGCTAACATCAGCAAACACAGGGCAAACAGTGTATAGAATAGTTAAGATTTAAGGTGAGGCTTTCTAAATTGGAGACACAGTTTTCTATATTGTAAGTTTGATATTAGTAAGTTGTAGCAAATTAGGGTGCATTGGTAAAAACCAATTAAATTCAATGAAAAAACTTTGTTAAAAGGACGTTATGGTTAAGTTGCTCTAATAAAAACCCAAGAAATTCAATGAAAATATTTTGTTAAAGAGACTTTATGGTTAGGTTTTACTAATAAAAACCTATGAAATTCAATGATAAAATGTTGTTAAAAGGACGTTTTGGTTACAAGTAAAACAAAAAAAAAAGAAATTTGACAGTTATGGTAAGCTAAGCAACCATAACTTGTGTCATTACCGTGCAATGCTAAGACAATCACCCAGGACATGAATGGTGACATCACAAATGTCATTGATGACATCACATATCATGTAGGAGAATGCTTCATCCTGAAAAAGAGTAATAAAATCCAACCAAGAGATAGAAAGCAAAGCCACAAATGATCCCAATAGCCAGGACATTTTAAAAAACAATTCCATTGACACATATTAACTAAGCATAAGTACTGCTTTGGAAAACGTGTCTGTACTACATTGCCCAAAACCACATCTACAAAACAATGTCACACCAAATGAGCCAACTAGCAAATGTTCAGTCTCAACTTGTGAAGGAAGCCTAGTGAAACTCGCCAAAGCCAGTCTAATTAATCATATAATGTTATCATTTAAATATCCACAACATCGAGAACTGTTTACATAACCCTACTCCAAATGTTTAAACCTTGGAGAAAAGAAAAATAATGATCAGGTGACTGATTCATTTGAAGATGCATTCAAAGCAAATGAAAGCAGTATAACAAATGATAATTTCAAACAATACAAATAAATGTAGGACAATGAACGCCAACAAGAGGAAGACATTGAAGCTCAATTAGACAAAGACGCTCCTGAGGGCAGTCAACCTTTCCCTACAGAACACTAAGAACTTTTTGGAGAACCACTTATTTTAAATGAAGCTGAAATAGCAATGACTGAGGTAGAAAACAACATTTATCAATATAAACATTCTAAGGAAGACTTGTTATTGCTCGAATCAGAGCTAAATGATGAACAACTCACCACTTATCTAGAAGTGACTCAAGAAATTGGACTTGGTTTTAAACATGAAACTAAAACATGTAGCTGTAAAAAATATAAACCTCTGCTCCTGTAACTAAGTAGTGAAGCTGGTTCTGGTAAAACATTCTTAATTAAAATAATCAGAAAATGTCGACAAAACTTGACAAACAACAACCATTCGGCTGTAGTAAAAGCCCCCACAAGTTTAGCTGCCTACAACACAGGAGGTGTAACTTTACACCGACTACTGCTCCTCCCTGTAGAACACCAAAACAAATTAGAATACTACAAATTAACAGCAGAAGCTGCCACTGAAGTATGCAGAATTCAAAAACAAATGAAATTGTTCCTGATAGATGAAGTAAGCACAATTTCTAACCTCATGTTGGCTTTAATTCATCCCAGAATACAAGAAGTCCAAAAAAAACAACTACAGAGAACTGTTTGGAGGAAAATATGTTATTGTTTTAGGAGACCTCTGTTAGGAGAGCTTGCAGGAGTGCTCAACATGGGTGTTATAGCCCATGATTGGTGGTGTGCTGTGTTCATTGTTTCATTCATGCACTGTTTACATTCATCAGTATTATTGCATTATTGCTATTTTTGGTTGCTGACTCTGCCACATGGAACCTGGAATCATGGTGCAGCCTGAGAGGTTCCAGGTTCCATGAGTGCCAGTTGAGGTGTACCTGGAGGTCGCTATGTAGAGAGCTTGCCTTACCTTGTAACTGAATAAAGGCACCTTCAAAAAAGTTACACTCTGTCATTTAATTGTTCCTGGTGTCCTCACCCGTCTTTGAGACACTTAACAACTGGTGAAGAGGCTAAAAAAAGGAAAATGAGAAGCGACTTCCGGCATCCGCAGCAGGAGAGCATATGACCTTCATGTGTCTGGAGTCCTCAACGAGTATCAGGTGAGGATTGTGTTGGTGGGTGGGCCTGGACTGAATAAGCCCAGAGGCAGCAGTGGGTGTGGCACCCTCACACAATATAGATGTGGCTTTTTTTCTGTGTGGCTACACATCTGAGTGTGCTCGTGGTGAAATGGCCGGATCAGAGCCAATACTGCCTCTGACCCCCTTCAGCAACACCTTTCATTAGAGGAAAGACCTTAGAGCAGCATAAGTCGCATGCATGGCCATTTTGAGACTAAGTGAATCTCCCCAGCATTATCGCGGCAATGCTGATTTGACAGGCTGCAACAAAGTAGCTGGGAGGCTGATTTTGCTCCACTAAAAGAAAAGGAAAAGGCTCCAGAGATCACTGGGGCTACCAGCACATACAATACAGACAGATACTGTATCATCAAATCCAAAGAAGTATAAAGTGTGGCAAAGAATTGCAAAGAAGCCATTACTGAAGATAGACAGCCAAGCTTAGTTCTGCACAATGTGTTATCAAGTGCAAAGAAGTACAAAGCACTGGTATGGTATGCTAAGGTAATGTTTATTTATAAAGTGCCAATACAAAGGCAGTGTTTCAAAGCGCTCAAGGAGGGTGGGAACACAGGGACTCAGAGCCCTTGAAATTCTGAGACGGTAATGGTGTGCACAGGTAGAGTATGCGAAAATGATACATTTAACAGTTGAGATACAGCAAATAGGCCTGACGGCGATACTGCATTTTTTTTATGTGCACATTAAGGGGTGAAGACAAGGGAGAAAAGACAGACGATCTTCAGGCAGAGATGCATTCAGATCATGCAGGTGCAACATGGTCAAGCGAGGGGGCGGTTCAAGTGCACCCAGTCTGTAGAGACTGGTATAATTGCGGAGAGACAAGCTTTCTTGGATATATTTAAAAGTGTGGTGAGGGGGATGGGGTGAAGAGCCCTGAGGCAAGTACAAGGAGGACTGGCTGGGGTGCCAGGGACCTGTGAGACACTGAGGTACACCAGGCAGCCAGTCAGCAAAGCTGAATGGAAGAGGAGGGAGAGATGGAAAGTGCAGAGAGCTAGGTTAGCAGGGAGAGAGAAGGAGGAGGAGAAGAGGAAGCTCTTGAGAAGATCAGGCTCAAGACGGATGGTGGCAGGATGGCTATTCCAGAAGGAGGCACCTGCTTAGGATAAGGATCTCCCTCCAAATCTCTGCTTGGAGAACCAGCACACTTGCAGAAGGTTAGAGGTAGATGAGCGGAGGGCTCGAGAGGGATACTATCTATGTAGGCAACGTTGCAGGTAAGTAGGTCCTAGGCCCCAGAAAGCTTTTTGGACAATGCAGAGGGTCTTGAAGTTGACCCTTGCAGCCACAGGGAGCCAGTGAAGGGATTTCAGCACCAGAGAGAAGTGGTCCCTGGGCTCTCTTGCAGTTCTGTTCTGGATGAGTTGCAGAGGGCGCAGGGCAGGAGCAAGGAAGTTGAGGAAGACGATGTTGCAGTATTCCAGCCTAGAGAGAACCAGGGCTCTGGGGACAGTAAGATTCTGGAGGAAAGTGAGAAAAGGTAGAGTGCCTCTGAGGAGGTGTAGTTGATAGACTTTTTTGAGATATCAGAAATGTGAGAGGAGAGAGTGGAGTCGAAGATGACCCCAAGGTTTTTGGCCTCAGAGGTGTGGGTGTGTGCAGAGCCAAGGGAGTCCGGCGAGAGTGAAAGTGGGAAAGCAAAAACAATCTCAGTTTTATTGACATTGAGGCAGCAGTAGTTTGCAGCACACCATGACTGAATAGCGGACAGACAGTCAGATATGAGTGAGGAGCAGAAAACAGCTGAGGATAGCCTAAAAGATAGTTGTGTGTCATGCCCATAACACTGGAAAGTATAGGTGAAAGTGGCAATCACGCATGCCAAGGTAGCAATATAGACGTTGAAGAACCAGGGATATAGGTTTATCCCTGGGGAATGCCACAGGTTGAGACAGTGATAGTCGAAAGAAAGGTTTCAAGTTACACCTGGGATGGGCGGTCAGAGAGAAAAGCGGTTAACTATGCCAGAGCCTGACCTGTGATTCCCAGGGTGTCACAAAGATGTGCAATCAGGATGTTTTGGTGAACCCTATCAAAGGGTCCACTTGTTTGGATGTGGTCTTCATAGCCCGGACTTCCCGGGAGACCTCATCAGGTGTGACAGGTGAGAGAGAGCAAAGGAGAAGTGAAGGTGGGGCCAAGGGAGGCACCAGTGTTGGTGTTCGCTGTGATGTGGGGGCAAGGGAGGAAAGGATGTCTTGGGTTTTGGTGGTGAAGTGTGCTGCCAGGGCCGAGCAGAGGTCCTGGGTGGGTGTAACAGAAAAAGAGGCTGCTGCAGGATTGGCCAATTCAGGGAAGCCATTACCCAAGACAGATACATGCCTTTGGTTGTAGTAGTGTGCGACAGCTACATGTTCACAGAGTGTTAGAGAATTAGTGCAGATACTACAGTAACACACCAATCTGAACTTGAATTAACTCTTTGTCATGGGCAATGTACCTTGACCTGTATTTTTTCTCCCCACACCTGGTGAACCCAGAATACGCTGGACAAACTGGGAAGATGGGTTCCCCAAATATGTGCTGGCTCTGTTTGGTGCCAATTATTCCAATGATAGGAAGTAAATGCTATTATTTCACTGCCTTGGGTATGCAGTTCAGGACATACTAAAGAAACTACAAGAGCCTAATAGGATTGTATGAGAGGACACTAGCTAAGCTTGACAAGCACTACAAGGTCCAAGGAAACATTATTTCAGCACACTACCATATCGCCACCAGGGAGCAGAAGGTGAGTGAGAGCATCAAGGAGTCTGTTATGGCCTTGAGAGGGCTGGCGGTCAAGTGTCAATTTACCTGTTGTCAGGAGGAACATATTCGAGAACAACTTATAATCAAGTGCAATAACAACAAGCTATGGGAAGAGATGTGGAAGGAGCGAAAACCCACCTTGGCAAGGGTAATCGAAATAGCAAAATGCATTGAACATACAGAAAATTGCATCAAAGCTCTTCACTCGTACAAGACTTTGGAAAGTCACAAGGCAACGCCATATGACGGTTTGGTGAACAAAGAATGAAGGTGACTCAAAAGCAATGCTCAGGCGCAATGAGGAAGGGAGACAGAAAAGCAAAAGACGCAAGGAGATGCTGGACCTCGCAAACAAAACACAGGACAAATGTGGGGTCCTCCAAAGGTACCCAGACTCACTTCCGGTAGATGATGCTACAGGTGTGGTATTGTTTCCTACCTGGCTTATGATAAGGAGTGTATAGCCATCCGAATAATTTGTCATGAGTGTGGATGTAAGGGTCATGAAGCCTGCTGCTGCAAGAATTTCAGATCATTCAGGCAAGTGAGGGAGGAGATTGAAGATGAGGATGAAAAATATGAAAACATGGGCAAGGAAGGAATCGTCTAAATACAGGCTGTCTCTGGAAGAATGAGGAGAAGCAAACCCTACGCCATGATAACCATCAATGCAGTACCCATTGCCATGATAATAGACAGTGGTGCCGACTGCAGGCTTGTGAGCGTTCAAGCATGGAGAAGCAAATTTGACTGTTGTACTTTACAGGAATGAGAGAAAAAAGCCAACGCTTATGGTTATATACCCATCGACATGTGCAGTTTGACTGTGGAGTAAAATTGCACTAGTGGTTGCATTTCTTTTTTCAGCATTGTTTCATTGAATTGTGCACAGCTTGCTAGAGTTGGCATTAAGGACATACTGTTGAATTTGTGTGCGCAAATTGTTCCAGGACATCAGTAGCACGTGTTATGGCCGTATAGCTCATGGATGCATCTGGTATTTAGGGTAGACTGCGCGTCCTTCGATAGTACACCAATCTGAATGTTTTTTTTTTAAATGTTGGCGTAGGTGAGCTCTGCAGACTGACACATGTTTTCAGTTATTTCTCTGTATTGGAAATGTTGCCAGATATTTTCATTCCCTATGCTTCCAAGAGTTTTACAGCATAGTTTGTGTCCTAAAGTTTTAAAGCTAGGTTCACCCCTTTCACTGGTGTTAATTGAAGGAGATTTCCGAAAACAATTACATGTTTCCCTCCAAAGAGTTCTTTATAGTCTGTTTTGAGTACCTCTTGCAGTATGAGGTGAATCAAAGCTAACATTAGGTTGGAGACCACGCTCACTTCAACTATTAGGAACATTTTAATGTGTTTCAAAACTCTGCATAGCTCCATAGCAGCTTCTGTTGAAAGTTTGTAGTAGTCTAATTTGATTTGGTATTCTACTGGAAGGAGAAGCAATCTGTGTAAAGTGACACCACCTATGTTGTAGGCAGCTAGACCTGTCGGGGCAGTTACAACAGCTGAAAGCTTGTTGTTTGTTAATTGTTGGTGGAATTTACTGTTAATTTTCTATTAAGAATGTTTTGCTTGAACCAGCTTCACCACTTACATATAGCAGTACAGGTTTGTAGTGTTCACAGGTACAAGTTTTAGTTTTGTTCTGTATACCATGTTCAAATGCTTTAGTTACTTCTAGGAAAATGATACACTGCTCATTGTTTAGTTGTGATTTTAGTAGAGCAAAGTCTTCTGTAGATTGCTCATACGGAAACATGGTGCTCTCTACTTCCGTCATGGCTAATTCTTTCTCATTTGCTATGAGTGGCTGTCCAAGTGGTTCTTGGCGCCCCGTCACAGAAGGTTCACTGCACTCAGGAGTGTCTACATTTAGTTGTGCAGGAAGTTCTTCTTCATGTTGGCATTCATTGTCCAATATGGTTTTGTACCGCGTAAAGTTTATTTCTGTTATGGTACTTTCACTTGCATTGAAAGCATCTTCATAGGAGGCATGGGTGTCTAATGAATCCTCTTCTTTTCTGCATGGTTTAAAAAGTTGCAGTAGGGCCCTGTAGTACAGTTCTTTGTTTTGAGGAGTTGTTAATGACAGCTTCATATGATTAATCAGATTGCGTTTGGTAAGTTTCATCAGGATGCCAACACAACTTTCAACTCTGTACTTACCTTTTTACTCATCTGGTTTAAAGTTATTTTTTGTATGAGAAGTTTTGGGCTATGTGGTAAAGGCACATGGTTTCTAAAGCAGTAGGCCTGTTTGGGCAGTATGTGTCCAATAAATTGTTTTTCAAAATGTCCTTGCGGTTGTGATCATTTTTGGCTATTGTTTGTATGGCTTCATGCAATTTCAGAACTCTTTTTCAGGATGCAGCAGAACCAAGGCTTACCCACACTATGTTTTCAGATTTCCCATAAAAAGCAGTGCTGATTAAATGGTCTGCGGCTTCGGAGCACCCAAATTCTTTATGGGAGAGCATTTTTATGCCAAAGCTGTACAATTTCTGTGACAGTGTTTTGTCAGATGATATGTCATGCCAGAGGTCTTTGAGCTCTGTTTTCTCTGTATTGGTTACGTAGGCTGTGACATAGCGTGCAACTGCAGTGGAATTGTCTGCAATTTACTACACATCTACATTTGAATTCCATAGGAGGGCAATGATTGAATTGTAATCATTGATATACTTTGATGCTTCAGTTCTTTTTATGCAGTATGTATTCTTAGGAGATGGGCCTTTTACACTCTCTCTAACCGAATACATGAAGTTGTTTACTTGCCCTGTTGCTGAAACTGGTCTAGGGAAACCTAAGCAGCATTTGGTGTAGTATTTGCCTTTGGTTTTACAAGTGCACCGACAATACTTGCCACACTTGTGTCTTTGAAACTGCAAAATTTGTGCATGTAGGTTACTATGTTTACTTTCTGAAGGGATTTCGCAAGTGACATATTTGTGAATGAACTGCAACTCAGTTGCATCACTGTCCTGACCAAATTTAGGAGCATTTTTAATTCACAAACGCATGTGGATGTCTAGTGCTCCTCTGGCTTGATATTCTTTTTTCCAAAAGAAGTGTTCCACTTCTCTAAGGGGAGGAAGTGTTTTGTTACAAATGAAATGCAGCAGGACAATAACGTGGTGATTGAAGTATCTTGATACATTTACAGGATCAAGAGAGCAGAGTTCTCCTAGTGTTTTCATGCCTATTCTTGTTTTGTTTTTTGTTTTCTATGCGTAGGAAAGTCTGCAAGTCTTCCCATGCATACTCTGCACAACTTAACCCCTTAAGTGCCACCGACGAGCCGGCTCGTCAGTGGAAACCGCTCCAGGTTGCCACCGATGAGCCGGCTTGTTGGTTTTGGCACTCTGCTGTGCACGATCCCTGCAATGCAGGCAGGAGTACATGAGGTGACCCCCACCCATTTGTGGGTGGGGGGTGAGGGACATCAGGAAGAAGTGTGCAAGCCCCCCATAGGATGGGGCCTGCAGGTTAGGGCCCCCCCTGGGGGCAGATGGCTGATCATCTACCCCCAGGGAAGGGGGCAAAAAAAAATAAACGGTAAAAAAGTGATGGGAAGGGGGAGAGGATTTGGGGGCCCCAAGCCACCAGAGATTTTTTCAGAAAGGGTGTCCTTGGAAAGGGGAGATTCTCCCGTTTCCAAGGCCACCCTGTGTGACAGTATTGCTGCCCGCGGATCAGGCGCAGGGTGTACGATGCGCAGGCAGCAATGGCCACTAGACACCAAGGATGTCTTTGAATGTGGGGGGGGTGGGGACTGCTTACAGTAAGCATCCCTTGCCCTCCCTGGCCCCCAAAGCATGGGGGCACATATGTGTACAACCCTGGGGGCAGATGGCTGATCATCTGCCCCCAGGGAAGGGGCAAAATAAAAAAAACAAAAATCAAAACACAAAAAGGAATTTTGGGTGGGAGTGGGGGGACCACGAGCCACCAGAGATATATTTTACAGAAAAGGGGGGTGGCCCTCTCCCCCTCACCCCAAGGGGAAATGGGGGCACCCCTTTTAGCCCTCCCCGGGGGCCGATATCTGCTCCTAGGAAGAGGCATCTGACCTCAGGGAGGGCTGCATGAGATGCCCCCCTCTTATCTGCCCCCAGGAGGGCTGAATGAGATGCCCCCCTGCATTTGGTGTGGGGGGTTAGAGGGTCACCCCCTATTACATTAGAAAATTGCCTGGCAGTTTAGGGTGTCCCTCAGCCCGCCCTAAAGTGTAGTTTACCTTTTTCATTTTTTGCTTTGTTTACAAAACTTGCCTTGGCGCAGAGGGGCACATTGGTGTGCCAATATGGTGCCGGGGTGCCCAAACCTTACTGCCCTACCCACTGGGGGGTCTGTCCCATCATTTGTGGGGGCCCTCTCCCCCTCACCCCAAATGGGTGGCAGGGGCACCTCATGCAGGCCTTCCTGGGCCTCCTACAAACGGCTGCATGAGGTACACCCCCCATCCATTTGGGGTGGGGGGAGAGGGCCCCCAAAAATGGAGGGACAGGCCTCCCAGTGGGTGGGGCAGTAAGGTTTGGGCACCCCAGTTCCAGAATGGCACATCAATGTGCCTCTCTGCACCAAGGGGAGTTGCGTTACCAAAGGAAAAATGTGAAAATGGTGGAGCACATTTTAGGGGGGGCTGTGGGGCACCACAAAGGGTCTGGGAATTTTCTAATGGGATGGGGCGTATATTCCCTCACCCCCCTCCGCAATGGAGTGGGTGCCATGTCATGCAGCCCTCCCTGGGACTAGATATCTGCTCCTAGGAACGGGCGCCTGAGCCAGGGAGGAATACACAACAGCCATCCCTTATCTGCCCTGGGAAGGGCTACATGAGATGGGCCGCCCCACCAATTGGGCCATGTGTGGATTCCCATGGGTGTCCTCTTTTGGGAAATGCATGGGGTTCCCTGTTTTTCTTGCTGACTTCGACACCCTAGACCCAAATCTCTATGTTGCCCACATGAACAAAATGTGGGAAAGCACAAACAATCTCAGTTTTATTGACATTGAGGCAGCATTAGTTTGCAGCACACCATGACTGAATAGCGGACAGACAGTCAGATGTGAGTGAGGAGCAGAAAACAGCTGAGGATAGCCTAAAAGATAGTTGTGTGTCATGCCCATAACACTGGAAAGTATAGGTGAAAGTGGCAATCACGCATGCCAAGGTAGCAATATAGACGTTGAAGAACCAGGGATATAGGTTTATCCCTGGGGAATGCCACAGGTTGAGACAGTGATAGTCGAAAGAAAGGTTTCAAGTTACACCTGGGATGGGCGGTCAGAGAGAAAAGCGGTTAACTATGCCAGAGCCTGACCTGTGATTCCCAGGGTGTCACAAAGATGTGGAATCAGGATGTTTTGGTGAACCCTGTCAAAGGGTCCACTTGTTTGGATGTGGTCTTCATAGCCCGGACTTCCCGGGAGACCTCATCAGGTGTGACAGGTGAGAGAGAGCAAAGGAGAAGTGAAGGTGGGGCCAAGGGAGGCACCAGTGTTGGTGTTCGCTGTGATGTGGGGGCAAGGGAGGAAAGGATGTCTTGGGTTTTGGTGGTGAAGTGTGCTGCCAGGGCCGAGCAGAGGTCCTGGGTGGGTGTAACAGAAAAAGAGGCTGCTGCAGGATTGGCCAATTCAGGGAAGCCATTACCCAAGACAGATACATGCCTTTGGTTGTAGTAGTGTGCGACAGCTACATGTTCACAGAGTGTTAGAGAATTAGTGCAGATACTACAGTAACACACCAATCTGAACTTGAAGTAACTCTTTGTCATGGGCAATGTACCTGGACCAGTATTTTTTCTTCCCACACCTGGTGAACCCAGAATACGCTGGACAAACTGGAAAGATGGGTTCCCCAAATATGTGCTGGCTCTGTTTGGTACCAATTATTCCAATGATAGGAAGTAAATGCTATTATTTCACTGCCTTGGGTATGCAGTTCAGGACATACTAAAGAAACTACAAGAGCCTAATAGGATTGTATGAGAGGACACTAGCTAAGCTTGACAAGCACTATGAGGTCCAAGGAAACATTATTTCAGCACACTACCATATCGCCACCAGGGAGCAGAAGGTGAGTGAGAGCATAAAGGAGTCTGTTATGGCCTTGAGAGGGCTGGCGGTCAAGTGTCAATTTACCTGTTGTCAGAAGGAACATATTCGAGAACAACTTATAATCAAGTGCAATAACAACAAGCTATGGGAAGAGATGTGGAAGGAGCGAAAACCCACCTTGGCAAGGGTAATCGAAATAGCAAAATGCATTGAACATACAGAAAATTGCATCAAAGCTCTTCACTCGTACAAGACTTTGGAAAGTCACAAGGCAACGCCAGATGACGGTTTGGTGAACAAAGAATGAAGGTGACTCAAAAGCAATGCTCAGGCGCAATGAGGAAGGGAGACAGAAAAGCAAAAGACGCAAGGAGATGCTGGACCTCGCAAACAAAACACAGGACAAATGTGGGGTCCTCCAAAGGTACCCAGACTCACTTCCAGTAGAAGATGCTACAGGTGTGGTATTGTTTCCTACCTGGCTTATGATAAGGAGTGTATAGCCATCCAAATAATTTGTCATGAGTGTGGATGCAAGGGTCATGAAGCCTGCTGCTGCAAGAATTTCAGATCATTCAGGCAAGTGAGGGAGGAGATTGAAGATGAGGATGAAAAATATGAAAACATGGGCAAGGAAGGAATCGTCTAAGTACAGGCTGTCTCTGGAAGAATGAGGAGAAGCAAACCCTACGCCGTGATAACCATCAATGCAGTACCCATTGCCATGATAATAGACAGTGGTGCCGACTGCAGGCTTGTGAGCGTTCAAGCATGGAGAAGCAAATTTGACTGTTGTACTTTACAGGAATGAGAGAAAAAAGCCAACGCTTATGGTTATATACCCATCGACATGTGCAGTTTGACTGTGGAGTAAAATTGCACTAGTGGTTGCATTTCTTTTTTCAGCATTGTTTCATTGAATTGTGCACAGCTTGCTAGAGTTGGCATTAAGGACATACTGTTGAATTTGTGTGCGCAAATTGTTCCAGGACATCAGTAGCACATGTGTTATGGCCGTATAGCTCATGGATGCATCTGGTATTTAGGGTAGACTGCGCGTCCTTCGATAGTACACCAATCTGAATGTTTTTTTTTTAAATGTTGGCGTAGGTGAGCTCTGCAGACTGACAAATGTTTTCAGTTATTTCTCTGTATTGGAAATGTTGCCAGATATTTTAATTCCCTATGCTTCCAAGTGTTTTACAGCATAGTTTGTGTCCTAAGGTTTTAAAGCTAGGTTCACCCCTTTCACTGGTGTTAATTGAAGGAGATTTCCGAAAACAATTACATGTTTCCCTCCAAAGAGTTCTTTATAGTCTGTTTTGAGTACCTCTTGCAGTATGAGGTGAATCAAAGCTAACATTAGGTTGGAGACCACGCTCACTTCAACTATTAGGAACATTTTAATGTGTTTCAAAACTCTGCATAGCTCCATAGCAGCTTCTGTTGAAAGTTTGTAGTAGTCTAATTTGATTTGGTATTCTACTGGAAGGAGAAGCAATCTGTGTAAAGTGACACCACCTATGTTGTAGGCAGCTAGACCTGTCGGGGCAGTTACAAGAGCTGAAAGCTTGTTGTTTGTTAATTGTTGGTGGAATTTACTGTTAATTTTCTATTAAGAATGTTTTGCTTGAACCAGCTTCACCACTTACATATAGCAGTACAGGTTTGTAGTGTTCACAGGTACAAGTTTTAGTTTTGTTCTGTATACCATGTTCAAATGCTTTAGTTACTTCTAGGAAAATGATACACTGCTCATTGTTAGTTGTGATTTTAGTAGAGCAAAGTCTTCTGTAGATTGCTCATATGGAAACATGGTGCTCTCTACTTCCGTCATGGCTAATTCTTTCTCATTTGCTATGAGTGGCTGTCCAAGTGGTTCTTGGCGCCCCGTCACAGAAGGTTCACTGCACTCAGGAGTGTCTACATTTAGTTGTGCAGGAAGTTCTTCTTCATGTTGGCATTCATTGTCCAATATGGTTTTGTACCGCGTAAAGTTTATTTCTGTTATGGTACTTTCACTTGCATTGAACGCATCTTCATAGGAGGCATGGGTGTCTAATTAATCCTCTTCTTTTCTGCATGGTTTAAAAAGTTGCAGTAGGGCCCTGTAGTACAGTTCTTTGTTTTGAGGAGTAGTTAATGACAGCTTCATATGATTAATCAGATTGCGTTTGGTAAGTTTCATCAGGATGCCAACACAACTTTCAACTCTGTACTTACCTTTTTACTCATCTGGTTTAAAGTTATTTTTTGTATGAGAAGTTTTGGGCTATGTGATAAAGGCACATGGTTTCTAAAGCAGTAGGCCTGTTTGGGCAGTATGTGTCCAATAAGTTGTTTTTCAAAATGTCCTTGCGGTTGTGATCATTTTTGGCTATTGTTTGTATGGCTTCATGCAATTTCAGAACTCTTTTTCAGGATGCAGCAGAACCAAGGCTTACCCACACTATGTTTTCAGATTTCCCATAAAAAGCAGTGCTGATTAAATGGTCTGCGGCTTCGGAGCACCCAAATTCTTTATGGGAGAGCATTTTTATGCCAAAGCTGTACAATTTCTGTGACAGTGTTTTGTCAGATGATATGTCATCCCAGAGGTCTTTGAGCTCTGTTT
Source organism: Ambystoma mexicanum (assembly GCF_040938575.1). Taxonomy (NCBI): domain Eukaryota; kingdom Metazoa; phylum Chordata; class Amphibia; order Caudata; family Ambystomatidae; genus Ambystoma; species Ambystoma mexicanum. Next base: position 1,173,008,766 of record NC_090930.1, on the reverse strand, counting down.
TCTCTGTATTGGTTACGTAGGCTGTGACATAGCGTGCAACTGCAGTGGAATTGTCTGCAATTTACTACACATCTACATTTGAATTCCATAGGAGGGCAATGATTGAATTGTAATCATTGATATACTTTGATGCTTCAGTTCTTTTATGCAGTATGTATTCTTAGGAGATGTGCCTTTTACACTGTCTCTAACCGAATACATGAAGTTGTTTACTTGCCCTGTTGCTGAAACTGGTCTAGGGAAACCTAAGCAGCATTTGGTGTAGTATTTGCCTTTGGTTTTACAAGTGCACCGACAATACTTGCCACACTTGTGTCTTTGAAACTGCAAAATTTGTGCATGTAGGTTACTATGTTTACTTTCTGAAGGGATTTCGCAAGTGACATATTTGTGAATGAACTGCAAAACAGTTGCATCACTGTCCTGACCAAATTTAGGAGCATTTTTAATTCACAAACGCATGTGGATGTGTAGTGCTCCTCTGGCTTGATATTCTTTTTTCCAAAAGAAGTGTTCCACTTCTCTAAGGGGAGGAAGTGTTTTTTTACAAATGAAATGCAGCAGGACAATAACGTGGTGATGGAAGTATCTTGATACATTTACAGGATCAAGAGAGCAGAGTTCTCCTAGTGTTTTCATGCCTATTCTTGTTTTGTTTTTTGTTTTCTATGCGTAGGAAAGTGTGCAAGTCTTCCCATGCATACTCTGCACAACTTAACTCCTTAAGTGCTACTGACAAGCCGGCTCGTCAGTGGAAACCGCTCCAGGTTGCCACCGATGAGCCGGCTTGTTGGTTTTGGCACTCTGCTGTGCACGATCCCTGCAATGCAGGCAAGAGTACATGAGGTGACTCCCATCCATTTGTGGGTGGGGGGTGAGGGACATCAGGAAGAAGTGTGCAAGCCCCCCATAGGATGGGGCCTGCAGGTTAGGGCCCCCCCTGGGGGCAGATGGCTTATCATCTGCCCCCAGGGAAGGGGGCAAAAAAAAATAAAGGGTAAAAAAGTGATGGGAAGGGGGAGAGGATTTGGGGGCCCCAAGCCACCAGAGATTTTTTCAGAAAGGGTGTCCTTGGAAAGGGGAGATTCTCCCATTTCCAAGGCCACCCTGTGTGACAGTATTGCTGCCCGCGGATCAGGCGCAGGGTGTACGATGCGCAGGCAGCAATGGCCACTAGACACCAGGGATGTCTTTGAATGTGGGGGGGTGGGGACTGCTTACAGTAAGCATCCCTCGCCCTCCCTGGCCTCCAAAGCATGGGGGCACATATGTGTACAACCCTGGGGGCAGATGGCTGATCATCTGCCCCCAGGGAAGGGGCAAAATAAAAAAAACAAAAATCAAAACAAAAAAAAGGAATTTTGGGTGGGAGTGGGGGGACCACTAGCCACCAGAGATATATTTTACAGAAAAGGGGGGTGGCCCTCTCCCCCTCACCCCAAGGGGAAATGGGGGCACCCCTTTTAGCCCTCCCCGGGGGCCGATATCTGCTCGTAGGAAGAGGCATCTGACCCCAGGGAGGGCTGCATGAGAATGCCCCCCTCTTATCTGCCCCCAGGAGGGCTGAATGAGATGCCCCCCTGCATTTGGTGTGGGGGGTTAGAGGGTCACCCCCTATTACATTAGAAAATTGCCTGGCAGTTTAGGGTGCCCCTCAGCCCGCCCTAAAGTGTAGTGTACCTTTTTCATTTTTTGCTTTGTTTACAAAACTTGCCTTGGCGCAGAGGGGCACATTGGTGTGCTATCTGGTGCCGGGGTGCCCAAACCTTACTGCCCCACCAACTGGGGGGGTCTGTCCCATCATTTGTGGGGGCCCTCTCCCCCTCACCCCAAATGGGTGGCAGGGGCACCTCATGCAGGCCTTCCTGGGCCTCCTACAAACTGCTGCATGAGGTACACCCCCCATCCATTTGGGGTGGGGGAGAGGGCCCCCAAAAATGGTGGGACAGGCCTCCCAGTGGGTGGGGCAGTAAGGTTTGGGCACCCGGGTGCCAGAATGGCACATCAATGTGCCTCTCTGCACCAAGGGGAGTTGCGTTACCAAAGGAAAAATGTGAAAATGGTGGAGCGCATTTTAGGGGGGTCTGTGGGGCACCACAAAGGGTCTGGGAATTTTCTAATGGGATGGGGCGTATATTCCCTCACCCCCCTCCGCAATGGAGTGGGTGCCATGTCATGCAGCCCTCCCTGGGACTAGATATCTGCTCCTAGGAACGGGCGCCTGAGCCAGGGAGGATTACACAACAGCCCTCCCTTATCTGCCCTGGGAAGGGCTACATGAGATGGGCCGCCCCACCAATTGGGCCATGTGTGGATTCCCATGGGTGTCCTCTTTTGGGAAATGCATGGGGTTCCCTGTTTTTCTTGCTGACTTCGACACCCTAGACCCAAATCTCTATGTTGCCCACATGAACAAAATGTGGGAAAGCACAAACAATCTCAGTTTTATTGACATTGAGGCAGCATTAGTTTGCAGCACACCATGACTGAATAGCGGACAGACAGTCAGATGTGAGTGAGGAGCAGAAAACAGCTGAGGATAGCCTAAAAGATAGTTGTGTGTCATGCCCATAACACTGGAAAGTATAGGTGAAAGTGGCAATCACGCATGCCAAGGTAGCAATATAGACGTTGAAGAACCAGGGATATAGGTTTATCCCTGGGGAATGCCACAGGTTGAGACAGTGATAGTCGAAAGAAAGGTTTCAAGTTACACCTGGGATGGGCGGTCAGAGAGAAAAGCGGTTAACTATGCCAGAGCCTGACCTGTGATTCCCAGGGTGTCACAAAGATGTGGAATCAGGATGTTTTGGTGAACCCTGTCAAAGGGTCCACTTGTTTGGATGTGGTCTTCATAGCCCGGACTTCCCGGGAGACCTCATCAGGTGTGACAGGTGAGAGAGAGCAAAGGAGAAGTGAAGGTGGGGCCAAGGGAGGCACCAGTGTTGGTGTTCGCTGTGATGTGGGGGCAGGGGAGGAAAGGATGTCTTGGGTTTTGGTGGTGAAGTGTGCTGCCAGGGCCGAGCAGAGGTCCTGGGTGGGTGTAACAGAAAAAGAGGCTGCTGCAGGATTGGCCAATTCAGGGAAGCCATTACCCAAGACAGATACATGCCTTTGGTTGTAGTAGTGTGCGACAGCTACATGTTCACAGAGTGTTAGAGAATTAGTGCAGATACTACAGTAACACACCAATCTGAACTTGAAGTAACTCTTTGTCATGGGCAATGTACCTGGACCAGTATTTTTTCTTCCCACACCTGGTGAACCCAGAATACGCTGGACAAACTGGAAAGATGGGTTCCCCAAATATGTGCTGGCTCTGTTTGGTACCAATTATTCCAATGATAGGAAGTAAATGCTATTATTTCACTGCCTTGGGTATGCAGTTCAGGACATACTAAAGAAACTACAAGAGCCTAATAGGATTGTATGAGAGGACACTAGCTAAGCTTGACAAGCACTACGAGGTCCAAGGAAACATTATTTCAGCACACTACCATATCGCCACCAGGGAGCAGAAGGTGAGTGAGAGCATCAAGGAGTCTGTTATGGCCTTGAGAGGGCTGGCGGTCAAGTGTCAATTTACCTGTTGTCAGAAGGAACATATTCGAGAACAACTTATAATCAAGTGCAATAACAACAAGCTATGGGAAGAGATGTGGAAGGAGCGAAAACCCACCTTGGCAAGGGTAATCGAAATAGCAAAATGCATTGAACATACAGAAAATTGCATCAAAGCTCTTCACTCGTACAAGACTTTGGAAAGTCACAAGGCAACGCCAGATGACGGTTTGGTGAACAAAGAATGAAGGTGACTCAAAAGCAATGCTCAGGCGCAATGAGGAAGGGAGACAGAAAAGCAAAAGACGCAAGGAGATGCTGGACCTCGCAAACAAAACACAGGACAAATGTGGGGTCCTCCAAAGGTACCCAGACTCACTTCCAGTAGAAGATGCTACAGGTGTGGTATTGTTTCCTACCTGGCTTATGATAAGGAGTGTATAGCCATCCAAATAATTTGTCATGAGTGTGGATGCAAGGGTCATGAAGCCTGCTGCTGCAAGAATTTCAGATCATTCAGGCAAGTGAGGGAGGAGATTGAAGATGAGGATGAAAAATATGAAAACATGGGCAAGGAAGGAATCGTCTAAGTACAGGCTGTCTCTGGAAGAATGAGGAGAAGCAAACCCTACGCCGTGATAACCATCAATGCAGTACCCATTGCCATGATAATAGACAGTGGTGCCGACTGAAGGCTTGTGAGCGTTCAAGCATGGAGAAGCAAATTTGACTGTTGTACTTTACAGGAATGAGAGAAAAAAGCCAACGCTTATGGTTATATACCCATCGACATGTGCAGTTTGACTGTGGAGTAAAATTGCACTAGTGGTTGCATTTCTTTTTTCAGCATTGTTTCATTGAATTGTGCACAGCTTGCTAGAGTTGGCATTAAGGACATACTGTTGAATTTGTGTGCGCAAATTGTTCCAGGACATCAGTAGCACATGTGTTATGGCCGTATAGCTCATGGATGCATCTGGTATTTAGGGTAGACTGCGCGTCCTTCGATAGTACACCAATCTGAATGTTTTTTTTTTAAATGTTGGCGTAGGTGAGCTCTGCAGACTGACAAATGTTTTCAGTTATTTCTCTGTATTGGAAATGTTGCCAGATATTTTAATTCCCTATGCTTCCAAGTGTTTTACAGCATAGTTTGTGTCCTAAGGTTTTAAAGCTAGGTTCACCCCTTTCACTGGTGTTAATTGAAGGAGATTTCCGAAAACAATTACATGTTTCCCTCCAAAGAGTTCTTTATAGTCTGTTTTGAGTACCTCTTGCAGTATGAGGTGAATCAAAGCTAACATTAGGTTGGAGACCACGCTCACTTCAACTATTAGGAACATTTTAATGTGTTTCAAAACTCTGCATAGCTCCATAGCAGCTTCTGTTGAAAGTTTGTAGTAGTCTAATTTGATTTGGTATTCTACTGGAAGGAGAAGCAATCTGTGTAAAGTGACACCACCTATGTTGTAGGCAGCTAGACCTGTCGGGGCAGTTACAACAGCTGAAAGCTTGTAGTTTGTTAATTGTTGGTGGAATTTACTGTTTATTTTCTATTAAGAATGTTTTGCTTGAACCAGCTTCACCACTTACATATAGCAGTACAGGTTTGTAGTGTTCACAGGTACAAGTTTTAGTTTTGTTCTGTATACCATGTTCAAATGCTTTAGTTACTTCTAGGAAAATGATACACTGCTCATTGTTTAGTTGTGATTTTAGTAGAGCAAAGTCTTCTGTAGATTTCTCATACGGAAACATGGTGCTCTCTACTTCCGTCTTGGCTAATTCTTTCTCATTTGCTATGAGTGGCTGTCCAAGTGGTTCTTGGCGCCCCGTCACAGAAGGTTCACTGCACTCAGGAGTGTCTACATTTAGTTGTGCAGGAAGTTCTTCTTCATGTTGGCATTCATTGTCCAATATGGTTTTGTACAGCGTAAAGTTTATTTCTGTTATGGTACTTTCACTTGCATTGAACGCATCTTCATAGGAGGCATGGGTGTCTAATCAATCCTCTTCTTTTCTGCATGGTTTAAAAAGTTGCAGTAGGGCCCTGTAGTACAGTTCTTTGTTTTGAGGAGTTGTTAATGACAGCTTCATATGATTAATCAGATTGCGTTTGGTAAGTTTCATCAGGATGCCAACACAACTTTCAACTCTGTACTTACCTTTTTACTCATCTGGTTTAAAGTTATTTTTTGTATGAGAAGTTTTGGGCTATGTGATAAAGGCACATGGTTTCTAAAGCAGTAGGCCTGTTTGGGCAGTATGTGTCCAATAAGTTGTTTTTCAAAATGTCCTTGCGGTTGTGATCATTTTTGGCTATTGTTTGTATGGCTTCATGCAATTTCAGAACTCTTTTTCAGGATGCAGCAGAACCAAGGCTTACCCACACTATGTTTTCAGATTTCCCATAAAAAGCAGTGCTGATTAAATGGTCTGCGGCTTCGGAGCACCCAAATTCTTTATGGGAGAGCATTTTTATGCCAAAGCTGTACAATTTCTGTGACAGTGTTTTGTCAGATGATATGTCATCCCAGAGGTCTTTGAGCTCTGTTTTCTCTGTATTGGTTACGTAGGCTGTGACATAGCGTGCAACTGCAGTGGAATTGTCTGCAATTTACTACACATCTACATTTGAATTCCATAGGAGGGCAATGATTGAATTGTAATCATTGATATACTTTGATGCTTCAGTTCTTTTTATGCAGTATGTATTCTTAGGAGATGTGCCTTTTACACTGTCTCTAACCGAATACATGAAGTTGTTTACTTGCCCTGTTGCTGAAACTGGTCTAGGGAAAACTAAGCAGCTTTTGGTGTAGTATTTGCCTTTGGTTTTACAAGTGCACCGACAATACTTGCCACACTTGTGTCTTTGAAACTGCAAAATTTGTGCATGTAGGTTACTATGTTTACTTTCTGAAGGGAATTCGCAAGTGACATATTTGTGAATGAACTGCAAAACAGTTGCATCACTGTCCTGACCAAATTTAGGAGCATTTTTAATTCACAAACGCATGTGGATGTGTAGTGCTCCTCTGGCTTGATATTCTTTTTTCCAAAAGAAGTGTTCCACTTCTCTAAGGGGAGGAAGTGTTTTGTTACAAATGAAATGCAGCAGGACAATAACGTGGTGATGGAAGTATCTTGATACATTTACAGGATCAAGAGAGCAGAGTTCTCCTAGTGTTTTCATGCCTATACCTGTTTTGTTTTTGTTTTCTATGCGTAGGAAAGTGTGCAAGTCTTCCCATGCATACTCTGCACAACTTAACCCCTTAAGTGCCACCGACGAGCCGGCTTGTCAGTGGAAACCGCTCCAGGTTGCCACCGATGAGCCGGCTTGTTGGTTTTGGACTCTGTTGTGCACGATCCCTGCAATGCAGGGATCGAGCAAAACTGTAATCCAACCCCTGGGCTATGAGAGGGGGAGGTCCTCCCTCACTGCCAGAGGACTGGATTACCTTCAGTTTCACCTTGGCGTGCGTCACACACGTCGGCGTGAAACTGAAAGTAATTTTCACTGTAGCAGCCATTTCGGGCTGCTGCAGTGAAAATATAAGGTGAGTCTTCACCTTTCTCCCCCTCGATCTCCGGCTGTATTTCAAGCCGGAGATCAAGGTGGGTATTGTTGGAAAGGGGAGATGCTCTTTGTGACAGCATTGCTGCGGATCGGGGGCAGAACGCCCAATGCGCGGGCAGCATGCCTACTAGACACCAGGGATGTCTTTGAATGCGGGGAGAGGTGGGGGCTGCTTACAGTAAGCAGCCCTTGCCCCCCCACCCCCCAGCTCCCAAAGCATGGGGCACAGATATAAAAACCCCTGGCGGCAGACAGGAGACCATCTTCCCCCAGGTGAGGGGGCATAAAAAAATAAATAAAAAAAATGAAATCGAACGGGGATGGGGGTGGGGTGGGGATTATTTTTGCCCACACCTGAAAGGGTGGTGGCCCTCCTCATCCCACACCAAGTGGAAAGGGGGGTCACCCCTTGTAGCCCTCCCTGGGGGCAGATTTCAGCCCCCAGGCAGGAGTACATGAGGTGACCCCCATCCATTTGTGGGTGCGGGGTGAGGGACATCAGGAAGAAGTGCGCAAGCCCCCCATAGGATGGGGCCTGCAGGTTAGGGCCCCCCCTGGGGGCAGATGGCTGATCATCTGCCCCCAGGGAAGGGGGCAAAAAAAATAAAGGGTAAACAAGTGATGGGAAGGGGGAGAGGATTTGGGGGCCCCAAGCCACCAGAGATTTTTTCAGAAAGGGTGTCCTTGGAAAGGGGAGATTCTCCCGTTTCCAAGGCCACCCTGTGTGACAGTATTGCTGCCCGCGGATCAGGCGCAGGGCGTACGATGCGCGGGCAGCAATGGCCACTAGACACCAGGGATGTCTTTGAATGTGGGGGGGTGGGGACTGCTTACAGTAAGCATCCGTCGCCCTCCCTGGCCCCCAAAGCATGGGGGCACATATGTGTACAACCCTGGGGGCAGATGGCTGATCATCTGCCCCCAGGGAAGGGGACAAAATAAAAAAAATAAAAAATAAAAACAAAAAAAAGGAATTTTGGGTGGGAGTGGGGGGACCACTAGCCACCAGAGATATATTTTACAGAAAAGGGGGGTGGCCCTCTCCCCCTCACCCCAAGGGGAAATGGGGGCACCCCTTTTAGCCCTCCCCAGGGGCCGATATCTGCTCCTAGGAAGAGGCATCTGACCCCAGGGAGGGCTGCATGAGATGCCCCCCTCTTATCTGCCCCCAGGAGGGCTGAATGAGATGCCCCCCTGCATTTGGTGTGGGGGGGGTAGAGGGTCACCCCCTATTACATTAGAAAATTGCCTGGCAGTTTAGGGTGCCCCTCAGCCTGCCCTAAAGTGTAGTGTACCTTTTTCATTTTTTGCTTTGTTTACAAAACTTGCCTTGGCGCAGAGGGGCACATTGGTGTGCCAATCTGGTGCCGGGGTGCCCAAACCTTACTGCCCCACCCACTGGGGGGGTCTGTCCCATCATTTTTGGGGGCCCTCTCCCCCTCACCCCAAATGGGTGGCAGGGGCACCTCATGCAGGACTTCCTGGGCCTCCTACAAACGGCTGCATGAGGTACACCCCCCATCCATTTGGGGTGGGGGGGGAGAGGGCCCCCAAAAATGGTGGGACAGGCCCCCAGTGGGTGGGGAAGTAAGGTTTGGGCACCCTGGCACCAGATTGGCACACCAATGTGCCCCTCTGTGCCAAGGCAGGTATAGTAAACAAAGACAATAATTCAAAATGGCAGGCTGCCCTTTAGCGCGGGCGGAGGGGCCCCTTACACCGCCGTGGAATTTTCTAATGTGAAGGGGGGTCCACCTCTCCACCCCCACCCCAATTGGAGGGGCGGCCCATCTCATGTAGCCCTTCCCAGGGTCAGATAAATTGGGGGGCTCTCCTGCACTCCTCCCTGGGCTCAGGCGTCCCTTCCTAGGAGCAGATATCTGGTCCCAGGGAGGGCTGCATGACATGACACACACTCCATTGCCGGTGGGGGAGATGGGGCCACTACTCCGTCCCATTAGAAATTTCCTTGTCCCTTTGGGGTACCCCACAGCCCCCCCTAAAATGCGTTCCACCATTTTCCATTTTTTTCTTTGTTTACGAAACTTGCCTTGGCACAGAGGGGCACATTGGTGTGCCAATCTGGCCCCGGGGTGCACAAAACTTACTGCCCCACCCACTGGGTGGCCTGTCCCACAATTTTTGGGGGCCCTCTCCCCCCGCACCCTAAATGGGTGGCGGGGGCACCTCATGCAGGCCTTCCTGGGCCTCCTACAAACGGCTGCGTGAGGTACACCCCCCCTCCATTTGGGGTGGGGGGGGGGGCCCCCAAAAATGGTGGGACAGGCCTCCCAGTGGGTGGGGCAGTAAGGTTTGTGCACCCCGGTGCCAGAATGGCACATCAATGTGCCTCTCTGCACCAAGGGGAGTTGCGTTACCAAAGGAAAAATGTGAAAATGGTGGAGCGCATTTTAGGGGGGGGCTGTGGGGCACCACAAAGGGTCTGGGAATTTTCTAATGGGATGGGGCGTTGATTCTCTCACCCCCTCCGCAATGGAGTGGGTACCATGTCATGCAGCCCTCCCTGGGACTAGACATCTGCTCCTAGGAACGGGCGCCTGAGCCAGGGAGGAATACAGAAAAGCCCCACCCTTATCTGTCCTGGGAAGGGCTACATGAGATGGGCCGCCCCACCAATCGGGCCATGTGTGGATTCCCATGGGTGTCCTCTTTTGGGAAATGCATGGGGTTCCCTGTTTTCCTTGCTGGCTTCGACATCCTAGACCCAAATCTCTAAGTTGCCCAAATGAACAAAATGGTCAGTGGCGAAAAGCTTGGGGTTATCAGTGGGTTACCCTTTTCCTTTTGTGCCCCCGGTAGGTGCACCCACACATGTGAGGTACCGTTTTCATCAGGATACATGTGGGGACCTACAGATTTGGGCATAGGGTGTCGAAGCCAGCAAGGAAAACAGGGAACCCCATGCATTTCCCAAAAGAGGACAGCCGTGGGAATGCACAGAGGTCTGACTTGCGCGAAGCGGCCCAGAATTTATTACCCAGAACCCCAGACAAAGTGAACATTGTGCTTTTTCCCCACCAAATATCACACTTTGTCAGGGATTGTGGCTAATAAAAACTGGGGCAATTTGCGCAAGGCAGACCTCTGTGTATTCCCACGGCTGTCCTCTTTTGGGAAATGCATGGGGTTCCCTGTTTCCCTTGCTGGCTTCGACACCCTAGGCCCAAATCTGTAGGTTGTCCACATGAACAAAATGGGCAGTGGTGATAGGCTTGGGGTTCCCAGTGGGTTACCCTTTTCCTTTTGCGTCCTGGTAGGTGCACTCACACATGTGAGGTACCATTTTCATCGGGACACGTGTGGGGATGCGGGAAGGTTGGCCATGTGTTGTTGGCGGTGTGTTTCGGTGGGTGGCCAGAGCAAAATGTCTGAGAATTGTCTTCATTTCCAGCCAATTTCAGAGACATTTCCCTGTGTCCACTCACCGAAACACGTCGCCAACAACAGATGTCATACCTTCTCGCGTTCCCACAGGTGTCACAACGAAAAAAGGTACCTCACAAGTGTGGGTGCACCTGCCGGGGGGGCAAAAGGAAAAGGGTAACCCACTAGTAACTCCAAGCCTTTCGGCACAGCCCATTTTGTTCATGTGGGCAACCTACAGATTTGGGCCTAGGGTGTCGAAGCCAGCAAGGCAAACAGGCGACCCCATGCAGTTCCCAAAAGAGGACACCCGTGGGAATGCGCAGAGGTCTGACTTGCGCGAAGCGGCCCAGAATTTATTACCCAGAACCCCAGACAAAATGAACATTGTGTTTTTTCCCCACTAAATATCACACTTTGTCAGGGATTGTGGCTAACAAAAACTGGGACAATTTGCACAAGGCAGACCTCTGTGTATTCCCACAGGTGTTCTCTTTTGGGAAATGCATTGGGTTCCCTGTTTCCTTGCTGGATTCGACACCCTAAGCCCAAATTTGTAGGTTGCCCACATGAACAAAATGGGCAGTGGCGAAAGGCTTCGGGTTACCAGTAGGTTACCCTTTTCCTTTTGCGCCCCCGGTAGGTGCACCCACACATGTGAGGTACTGTTTTCATCGGGACACGTGTGGGGACGTGGGAAGGTAGGCAATGTGTTGTTGGCGGTGTGTTTCAGTGGGTGGCCAGAGCACAATGTTTGAGAATTGTCTTCATTTCCAGCCAATTTCAGAGACATTTCCCTGTGTCCAATCACCGAAACACGTCGCCACCAACAGATGTCATACCTTCTCGCGTTCCCACAGGTGTCACAACGAAAAAAGGTACCTCACAAGTGTGGGTGCACCTGCCGGGGGGGCAAAAGGAAAAGGGTAACCCACTAGTAACCCCAAGCCTTTCGGCACAGCCCATTTTGTTCATGTGGGCAACCTACAGATTTGGGCCTAGGGTGTCGAGGCCAGCAGTGAAAACAGGGAACCCCATGCATTTTCCAAAAGAGGACACCCGTGGGAATGCGCAGAGATCTGACTTGTGAGAAGCAGCCCAGAATTTATTACCCACAACCCCAGACAAAGCAAACATTGTGTTTTTTTCCAACCAAATATCACATTTTGTCGGGGAATGTGGCTAATAAAAACTGGGGCAATTTGCGCAAAGCAGACCTCTGTGTATTCCCATGGGTGTCCTCTTTTTGGAAATGCATGGGGTTCCCTGTTTCCCTTGCTGGCTTCGACACCCTAGGCCCAAATCTGTAGGTTGCCCACATGAACAAAATGGGCAGTGGCGAAAGGATTGGGGTTCCCAGTGGGTTACCCTTTTCCTTTTGCACCCCCGGTAGGTGCACCCACACATGTGAGGTGCCATTTTCATCAGGACACACCCGAGGCCCATATCTGTGTGCTGTGCAGAGAAAGTGTGAATTTCAGGTGTCAAAACTTCATCGGGACACCTGTAGGAACGTGGGACGGTAGGCCATGTGTTGTTGGGGGCGTGTTTCGTTGGGTGAGCCGAGCGAAATGTACGGAAAATGCATTTTTTTCCCCACATTTCAGAATTTGCAGGGTTGTCTGGGTACTAAATTCTGGGGCGATTTGCCCAAATCATACCTCTGCGGATTCCCACGGGTGTCCTCTTTTTGGAAATGCATGGGGTTCCCTGTTTTTCTTGGTGGCCTGGACACCTGAGGCCCATATCTGTATGGTGTGCCGGTCGGCAGAGAGTCTGAAATTCCGGTCTGAAAACAGACTTCGGGTTACATGTGTTTTAGGCTTTCCCCTTGGCGCCCAGGTAGGTGCACCCACAAATGTGAGGTACCGTTTTCATCGGGACACCTGTGGGAACGCGGGACAGTAGGCCATGTGTTGTTGGGGGCGTGTTTCGATGGGTGAGCCGAGCGAAATGTGCGGAACAATTGCATTTTTGTTCCCCACATTTCGGACTTCGCTGGGGTGTCTGGGTACTAAATTCTGGGGCGATTTGCCCAAATCGTACCTCTGCAGATTCCCACAGGTGTCTTCTTTTTGCAAATGCATGGGGTTCCCTGTTTTCCTTGGTGTCTTCGACACCCGAGGCCCATATCTGTATGGTGTGCCAGTCAGCAGAGAGTCTGAAATTCTGGTCTGAAAACAGATCTGGGGTTACTTGTGTTTTAGGCTTACCCCTTGGCGCCCAGGTAGCTGCAGCCACACATGTGAGGTACGGTTTTCATCGGGACACCTGTGGGAATGCGGGACGGTTGGCCATGTGTTGTGTTTGTGTGGTTTTCATAACATTTGACCCATTTGCTGGTGCCCTTTGTCACACAACCCTTTCATTTCCCAAATGTGACCTACATTTAGTCGCTGCTTCATGCACCATACACTTTTGTAACCTGCACAAGTCACCTACCCTTGAAAAGGTCTGCCTGTGCTCTTTCAAAAAATGTATGCTTGCCATTCCTCACCACATTGATTTTCCCGATTTACACATGCAAAGTGCATCTGTTCAGGCCGTGAGCTTAAAACTCCTGTGTACCATGGCTCAGTGTTTGGCTTGTGGTATTGATTGTTTTGTAAAACACTACAACAAATGTGTGCTCTTCTAACTGCAAGAGTCGGGGGATTATAGCGGAGCATTGCTTTTCTCAAAATTCATAGAAGCCCTTGCCGTACCAAGCCAACCATATCCAACACATACCTTTTTTCGGACATTTTCCCACTTTTCCCCAATCTATGGCAGTTTCCCCCTACCTAGTTGTTGCCTGACCTATGCAAATCAGCCCTTCCTAAACTTGGGATTTTGTCTACTTTTCAGAAATATATGCCTTTCTGTCCTCTAAATCGGCTTTCCTACCCTTTTCTTCCGTTCCGTCCATGCATGTCCAATTGGCAAAAATGGCCAAAATCGCCTACCTCTCACAAAACGGTTGATAACCACATCAAAATAATTTTTTTTCATTTCCACTCAACCTGTTATTGAAAGCCAGAAAATTGGGGGAATTCAGCACAGCAAACCATTCATTCCTAGCTCTTACAAGGAAAAAACCACAGGCTACTTTGTACATTATTTTATTGGCATTTTTTGAAAAACCCAAACTTTCCCACTTTTTGGTTATTTTCTCTCACCCCCCTAGAGCAACCTTTGATTCCTGTGTGGCGTTACGACCACCTACATGTGGGAAAATAAGGAGCCAAATTTGGCCGAGATATCTCATGTAACAAAAAAGGTTACAAGGCTTTAAATGGCCACATACTGAAATCACCAAAAAATGCCCTGGCACTGGGGAGAAATACCCATGGCACTTAAAGGGTTAAAGTGGCAAACCATGTGGGTGGGCCAAGGTTGCATAGAATACACCGTACATCTGCGTGCCATCGGAACCAGTATTCTTTTATACCATGCTTGTTTGCCAAGAGATTTGTAATACTTGACTGTAAAACTTTGTCTTTCTCTTGCACCTTTTAAAGTAGCTGTGTAATAGACATGTTTTGAAAATGGGAACCTGTTTTCAATGGGTGTGCAACTCCATAACATAGAGTTGCTAGTTCACATTCAAAGAGGAGGTGGAATATGTATTCCACGTTTTGTCTGAATCTAAGTCTTCAGAATACATTTGTGAAGAGCAGTATTCTGATGCTGTTATTTCTGTGCATCTTTCATCGTATCTTCCACCTTTTGCAGTCAGAAAGAGTAGAGGAAAGGCTTGTGCTTCTCCACTTTTTTCCCATATACTGATTGGCGATTCTTTGGCTTGACGCATTTGATATGTTTCTAGTGCATCATCTATAGTGTCTTTGGAGTGCAGTGGGTGAATTCTATAGTGATCTAAAATATTGGAGGCTGCAATAGGATCTAGAAGTTCAAATTGGGCAGTTGTTGAGCAGTCCTGAATTATGTCAGTGGTTTCTCTCAGGTTTTCTTCAACGTTTATTTCTTTGTAGTATTCATTGTTGTCTTTAAGATATTGCAAGGCTTTCCTAACTTTGTTTAAGTCCACTAGTAGCTGCCAAATATTGTTGGCTTTTGCAGGTACACCATTCACCAGAATAATCAAAGATTGTTCTATTGGCCGTTGCACTTATAGAGTGCCTACATTTTCTTTGAAATCTAATGGCAAATAAACTACTTTGCCACAAATGCCTCTTAGTATGTCAGTGGGTGGCAATTTTGCAGTTTTTGGTTGCAGTCGTATTATTGATTGAAATGGGTGTACTGTTTGGATTATAATGCTCTCATACAAATTAATCTGTTGGAGTGTGTTTGGCAGTGGGAATATTTCCTAATTATTACTGACAGCCCGTGAAGGAATTTGATTATTGTCAAGTTTTGAAGTGCAGTATGTGCACAGTATTGAGGTGTTAGTTAATTCGTATTTGTTGTCTGCTACAAGGTAGAGAGCTAATTGGAGTCATTGTGATTCCTCGTTGTCTTCTATTTTGCACATTATATCTATAGTTTTGGTGTTCTTTGTATACAATGTTCTGCAACAACACAAACATACGTGGTTTGATACTTCAGCAGATGTGCATTTGAACTTGCATATTTCTTTTTTGTATGTGTGAAATAGAAAGTTGTCATCGGCAAGGTTGTTGCTACTGTTTTCTGAAGGTACTGGAGTTTGTAAGTACTCTTCAGTCCTGTCACAATCACACTAACTGGAAGGAAGAGAGATCGACACTCTCACCCGAACCACGGAAGCCGAATGAACTCGACCCTCCCATCGTGGTTGGCACAGGCGCCTGATTTAGGAAACAGGTCGCCACGTGGCAGCCAATGAGGGGAAGAGGGGTTAGGAAAAGGTTGTGGATAGGGAGGGGAAGTTTGGAACACCGGAAAGAGGGTAAGGAAACTCCTAATGTGGATGGGACTGGGGAAACACCAGGAAAAACCCTACTCTATCTCACATAGAATGAACAGAAATATCACCTGCACTGTAAACATGTACCTGATTCCTGAATAGCACACCTTAGTATGTGTACTGTATCCTGCTCTGACATATCATTCTCTTACAACACATAAGCAAGCAATATGACCACACATAAAGGAAAGCTTTCCAAAATGATTAGACAATACACATGGCCCTTCGGACAGCGTTAGCAACATACAACATAAATGCATTTCCTTTAGTTCCTGGCACTAGTGAAATGTTGTTGTCCATATGCAGTCCTTCCTGCATTAACCCAACACAAGATTGGCAACGTTCTTGTAACATATGAGTAACAAACACACTTTGGTTTTTCACACCGATTGAATTCAAAGAGATTAGGGCATTACTTATCTCAGGTCTGGGGAGCCCGCGGGACTTCCCAGACAAATATTGAAACAGCGGTAAATCATTCCAAGCAGTTGAGAAATATATTGCCCCCACAAGTACTTATCTTGAGTCTGGGGAGCCCCGTGGGACTTCCCAGACGAAGAACAGCAAGCGTTGTCTCTGCCAGCTACTCAGCGCCCCTCCTGCTCCTACCGCACCGTGAACGTGCGCGATCAAGCGTTTCTCCCCTGCATCTCGTTTTGTCGCACGCGGACGCCTTCCTCCTGTTGCCGAACGCAGCCGCCTGCCTCCTGCTCCAAATCAACAATAAGCCACACCTGCCCACCGCCGTTGCCTGCCTTTAAGCTGCCTTGATTCTTGATGCAGTACATCTGGCAAGACGCTCACGGGCCAAACTACAAAATAACACAAAGGATGCTGGGAACTGTAGTTTCCTTTGTCCTTCCAGCACATAATGTCTCAATAGGCGTATTTTAGCACTCCACGCCTGTGCTAACCCTGATTCCTGACATTACCTCCTCTTCCAGGGCTCCTCCCAGGACCTGGTTTACCTGAGTTGCGTAAATGAAATTGTCTCACTAACCTGGGAGCATGAACCTCTCTAGCTGGTTCCCAAGAACAATCCTCAGGGTCGTAACCTTCCCAGTGGATCAAATACCATAGTTGTCGATATCGTCTTCTGGAATCCGCAATGCGTTTTACTTCGTATTCCATGTTCCCATCTTTCACTATGGCTGGGGGTTTCTTCGTAGTTGTCCCTGGAGCTGCGGGTTTAAGCAAAGAAACATGGAATACCGGGTGTATCTGTAGAGTTTTAGGCAAACGCAGTTTCATAGCTGTTGGTGACACACCTGCAATGATTTCATAAGGTCCAATAAATCTAGGCATACATTTACGGGATCCAACTATGGAGAGGTTTTTGGTTGATAACCAAACCCTGTTTCCTGCTTTATAACGTGGACTATCCTGTCTGTGTTTATCAGCATGTCTTTTATAGGCTTTCTTAGCCTGTTCCAAATTGGTGTGCGCCTTCTGTCGGATCTTGAGAAGCAACTGTTTTCGATCTTACAACACAGGTATATTCTCCACTTCAGGTAAATGTTCTGGTATCATATTCTGCTCATACCCAAATAAGGATTTGTTAGGAGACATACCCAATGACGTGTGCAGTGTATTGTTATATGTAAATTCAGCCAACCAGAGTGCCTGTATCCAAGACTCTCGGCCATCACCTAAATAGCCTCTCAAATATTGTTCGCGTGTTTGGTTGACCCGTTCTGTCTGACCATCAGTTTGGGGATGATAACTCGTAGAGAGAGCACAGTTGATTCCCAACATGCGACAGAAAGCTCGCCAAAAGCGTGAAGTGAATTGAGGTCCTCTGTCCGAGACAATACTTTTTGGCAAACCATGTAGTCTAACCACATGTTGAAGAAACAACTCCGCTAAGCTGCCTGCTCCAGGTATTCCTTCACAAGGAATGAAATGCGCTTGTTTGGACAAGAAATCCATCACTACCCAAATAGTGTCAAACTGCTTATCAGGTGGAAGGGCGGTAATGAAATCCATTGATATATGGGTCCATACCTTCTCAGGAGTGGGTAATGGTTGGAGTAACCCTCTTTTCTTTACATGATCTGCTTTGTTTCTCATACAATTCTCACATTTTAGTAGATATTTGCTCACATCCGGTCTCAATGTAGGCCACCAAAAATACTTTTCTAGCATAGTTTGCATTTTCCATTGACCAGCATATCCCGCTAATGGAGAATTATGACACCAATATAATGCTTTTTTCTGTACTTCTTTAGTAGGTAGAAATAATCGGTCTTGATGGTACGGCATCCCCTGCCGCACCTTTCTTTCTGGATGACTGTCCCGCCACTTCTGGAGTTGCTGAGGTGGTAATGCCCTCTTGACCTCCCCAATTAAGTTGGTGGTAATTGCTCCAATGACTTTTTCTGGGGGAATATTTGCTCTTACTTCACTCCCCACACTCTCCAAATTTTGATGCTTAGACAGTGCATCTGCTTTGCCATTATTCTTTCCTGGCCCGAAGGTTACTACGAAATCAAATTCATCGAAATACTGAGACCAGCGGAGTTGTCTGGGACTAAGTTTGTGAGCAGTCTTAAAGTATTGCAGGTTCTTGTGATCAGTCACCACTACTACCTGATGCTTAGCCCCCAATAGGTAATGTCTCCATTCTAGAAAAGCTGATTGAATAGCTAACAACTCTTTATCTGTGATAGAATAATTCTGTTCACAACCTGATAACTTTCTAGAATAAAATGCCTAATCCATGCCACACTCCCTCCATATCCTTCTATGACAAAATAGCCCCCACCGCCAAGTTACTGGCGTCAGTCTCTACCTTGAAGGCTTGACTTGTGTCTGGATGTCTCAACACTGGTGCAGTGGTAAAAGCTATCTTCAAAGTCTGAAAAGCCTTTTCTGCTTCAGGACCCCAAACGAATGGTGCTGCCTTCTTAAGCAATCGTGTAATTGGCGTTACAATGGCTGAGAAATTACTAATAAAACGCAGATAGAAATTGGCAAATCCTAGAAATGATTGAACGTCCTTGATACATTGAGGAGATGGCCAATCTGTTACAGCTTGTATTTTCTTTGCATCCATCACTACGCCCTCTGGCATGAGAATAAACCCTAGAAACTCCACCTGCCTAGTGTGAAAAGCACATTTCTCCAATTTTACACAGAGCTGATACTCCTGCAACCTCTGAAGCACTGCCCTCACATGCTGAATATGTTGTTCTGGTGAAACTGAATAAATCAAAATGTTGTCAATGTAAACTATGACAAACACATCAATAAAATCTCTCAAAACTTCTTGCATAAAGAATTGAAATGCCGCAGGAGCATTGCATAATCCAAACGGCATGACCAAGTATTCAAATAAACCAAACTTTGTCCGGAATGCCATCTTCCACTAATCCTCCTCCCGCACTCTGATCAAGTGGTATTCCCCTTTTAAGTCCAATTTCGTGTATATTTTTGCCACCCGCACCTGATCCAATAATACTGAAATTAGAGGTAAGGGAAACCTATTCTTAATGGTTACCTTATTCAATGCGAAGTAATCAATACAAGTTCGTAATGTCCCCTCTTTCTTAGGGACAAAAAACAAGGGAGAGGAGACAGGGGACGTGGAATGTCTAATGAACCCCTTCTCCAGCATTTCATCCAGATACACTCTTAAATGTTCATTTTCCGTTTCTCTCAGGGCGTAGATTCTGATACAAGGCAACTTCGCCCCCTCCTCCAATTCAATGACACAATCATATGGTCTATGGGGTGGTAGTTGCTCTGCCCCACCTTTGTCAAATACTTTTGCGAACTCTCGGTATTGCAAGGGAATCCCTGCTTACACTGCTCCTACCACTTGATCCTTTCCTTCTTGATCAACCAACCATCCCGAAGGTTCCATCTCAGATATCATGTGTCCTTGACACTTCTACTCCGTAAATTCTACAGTCTGCTTTTCCCAGTCAATCCTGGGATTATGTTGCACTAACCAGGGCATTCCTAAAATTAAACCAAACTGTGGGGCAGCTATTAAATCAAAAGCAATGTCTTCTCTGTGACCTGATGCAAATGTCATCTGTAACTTATGCATTTGTTGTTTGATAGGACCAGATACTAAAGGAGAACCATCCACTGATTGGACCCCTTCCACTCTTGGTTTATCTTGTACAGGTAGTCCTAACTGGTGGGCCAATGTAATGTCCACAAAATGTCCTGTGGCCCCTGAATCCACCATAGCCAACACCACTTACTTAGACATCGCCCAACATAACGTTACCAGAATATACAAATGAAATGTCTTGCTCCCAACTTTATTTGCCACTAATTTGGGGAACCTTGCTTCATTCGGGCCTGTCACCTGAGTTCCCCCTAAGGTCGGCCCAACTCTTTTCTCGCTTCCTTCTTGCCTCGTTCCCCTCCAAGATTCTTTTGCGGAGTATTAGGACAGGTACGAATAAAATGACCTGCCTGTCCACAGTACAAACACAATTTATTAAGTTTCTGCTGTTCTTTTTCTGCCTCAGATAAAGGACCTCTGATACTACCAATCTGCATTGGTTCCACATCACTACTCCTTCCTCCTCTACTCCTGTCCAATCTCACAAACGGGACTGCTTCAGGTTTCTTCTTGTCTCCCCTTCTCTCATTCATTCTATGATCTAGCCTAAGGGCTAGGTCTATCATCGCCGTACAAGTACTGGGTTGCAGTTCTACCTGTGCAATGGCATCTTTCATTTCCTCCCGTAGCCCTTGATAAAACAGTACCGTCTGTTTTGCTTCTGGCCATTCAGTTTCAATCACTAATCTATTGAACTGTGTCACATATGTAACCAAATCTCGCGATCCCTGTCTTAACCCTAACAACTCCTTGTCTTGGGCCAATGAAACCTCCTGTCTATCAAACAGTCTACCAAATTCTCCTAGAAAATGATCCCAGATATATAACAAGGGGTCATCTTTCTGTACTAAGGGCATCGCCCAGGCTGCTGCATCCCCTGTCAAAAAGGATATTACAAAAGCTGTTCTGGCTTGGATGGTCTCAAACGCTGCAGGTTTGCACAAAAATGGAGTCTACATTGGGTAAGAAAGGTCATGTATTTTCTAGGATCCCCTGAAAAACGTTCTGGTGAGGCCAATGGTACACTACTCGGTGGTTGGACAATGACGGTAGGATTGCCCCTAGTGGAGGTGCCCTCAGTAGTGGAGGTACTGGGCCCCTCCAAAGGGGTACCTTGCGCTACCAACCCTTGTACCTGCACTTTCAAGGTGGTAGCTTCCTGCCTAGCACTTGCTAATTCCAACTGAATATCCTGTAAAACCTTTAGCACATCCGCTAAAGGTGGAGGTGTCGGGTCCATTTGGCTTAGGTAGTTGTGAGTATCCCAATTTGGGGTGGCTTATTATGTCACAATCACACCAACTGGAAGGAAGAGAGATCGACACTCTCCCCCGAACCACGGAAGCCGAATGAACTCGATCCTCCCACCGTGGTTGGCACAGGCACCTGATTTAGGAAACAGGTCGCCACGTGGCAGCCAATTTGGGGGAAGAGGGGTTAGGGAGAGGTTGTTGATAGGGAGGGGAAGTTAGGAACACCGGAAAGAGGGTAAGGAAACTCCTAATGTGGATGGGACGGGGGAACACCAGGAAAAACCCTACTCTATCTCACATAGAATTAACAGAAATATCACCTGCACTATCAACATGTACCTGATTCCTGAATAGCACACCTTAGTACGTTTACTGTATCCTGATCTGACATATCATTCTCTTACAACACATAAGCAAGCAATATGACCACACATAAGGGAAAGCTTCCCAAAATGATTAGACAATACACATGGCCCTTCGGGCAGCGTTAGCAACATACAACATAAATGCATTTCGTTTAGTTCCTGGCACTAGTGAAATGTCGTTGTCCATATGCAGTACTTCCTGCATTAACCCAACACAAGATTGGCAAAGTTCTTGTAACATACGAGTAACAAACACACTTTGGTTTTTCACACCGATTGAATTCAAAGAGATTAGGGCGTTACTTATCTCAGGTCTGGGGAGCCCGCGGGTCTTCCCAGACAAATATTGAAACAGCGGTAAATCATTCCAAGCAGTTCAGAAATATATTGCCCCCACAAGTACTTATCTTGAGTCTGGGGAACCGTGTGGGACTTCCCAGATGAAGAACAGCAAGCGTTGTCTCTGCCGGCTACTCAGCGCCCCTCCTGCTCCTACCGCACCGTGAACGTGCGCGATCAAGCGTTTCTCCCCTGCATCTCGTTTCTTCGCACGCGGACGCCTTCCTCCTGTTGCCGAACGCAGCCGCCTGCCTCCTGCTCCAAATCAACAATAAGCCACACCTGCCCACCGCCGTTGCCTGCCTTTAAGCTGCCTTGATTCTTGATGCAGTACATCTGGCAAGACGCTCACGGGCCAAACTACAAAATAACACAAAGGATGCTGGGAACTGTAGTTTCCTTTGTCCTTCCAGCACATAATGTCTCAATAGGCGTATTTTAGCACTCCACGCCTGTGCTAACCCTGATTCCTGACATTACCTCCTCTTCCAGGGCTCCTCCCAGGACCTGGTTTACCTGAGTTGCGTAAATGAAATTGTCTCACTAACCTGGGAGCATGAACCTCTCTAGCTGGTTCCCAAGAACAATCCTCAGGGTCGTAACCTTCCCAGTGGATCAAATACCATAGTTGTCGATATCGTCTTCTGGAATCCGCAATGCGTTTTACTTCGTATTCCATGTTCCCATCTTTCACTATGGCTGGGGGTTTCTTCGTAGTTGTCCCTGGAGCTGCGGGTTTAAGCAAAGAAACATGGAATACCGGGTGTATCTGTAGAGTTTTAGGCAAACGCAGTTTCATAGCTGTTGGTGACACACCTGCAATGATTTCATAAGGTCCAATAAATCTAGGCATACATTTACGGGATCCAACTATGGAGAGGTTTTTGGTTGATAACCAAACCCTGTTTCCTGCTTTATAACGTGGACTATCCTGTCTGTGTTTATCAGCATGTCTTTTATAGGCTTTCTTAGCCTGTTCCAAATTGGTGTGCGCCTTCTGTCGGATCTTGAGAAGCAACTGTTTTCGATCTTACAACACAGGTATATTCTCCACTTCAGGTAAATGTTCTGGTATCATATTCTGCTCATACCCAAATAAGGATTTGTTAGGAGACATACCCAATGACGTGTGCAGTGTATTGTTATATGTAAATTCAGCCAACCAGAGTGCCTGTATCCAAGACTCTCGGCCATCACCTAAATAGCCTCTCAAATATTGTTCGCGTGTTTGGTTGACCCGTTCTGTCTGACCATCAGTTTGGGGATGATAACTCGTAGAGAGAGCACAGTTGATTCCCAACATGCGACAGAAAGCTCGCCAAAAGCGTGAAGTGAATTGAGGTCCTCTGTCCGAGACAATACTTTTTGGCAAACCATGTAGTCTAACCACATGTTGAAGAAACAACTCCGCTAAGCTGCCTGCTCCAGGTATTCCTTCACAAGGAATGAAATGCGCTTGTTTGGACAAGAAATCCATCACTACCCAAATAGTGTCAAACTGCTTATCAGGTGGAAGGGCGGTAATGAAATCCATTGATATATGGGTCCATACCTTCTCAGGAGTGGGTAATGGTTGGAGTAACCCTCTTTTCTTTACATGATCTGCTTTGTTTCTCATACAATTCTCACATTTTAGTAGATATTTGCTCACATCCGGTCTCAATGTAGGCCACCAAAAATACTTTTCTAGCATAGTTTGCATTTTCCATTGACCAGCATATCCCGCTAATGGAGAATTATGACACCAATATAATGCTTTTTTCTGTACTTCTTTAGTAGGTAGAAATAATCGGTCTTGATGGTACGGCATCCCCTGCCGCACCTTTCTTTCTGGATGACTGTCCCGCCACTTCTGGAGTTGCTGAGGTGGTAATGCCCTCTTGACCTCCCCAATTAAGTTGGTGGTAATTGCTCCAATGACTTTTTCTGGGGGAATATTTGCTCTTACTTCACTCCCCACACTCTCCAAATTTTGATGCTTAGACAGTGCATCTGCTTTGCCATTATTCTTTCCTGGCCCGAAGGTTACTACGAAATCAAATTCATCGAAATACTGAGACCAGCGGAGTTGTCTGGGACTAAGTTTGTGAGCAGTCTTAAAGTATTGCAGGTTCTTGTGATCAGTCACCACTACTACCTGATGCTTAGCCCCCAATAGGTAATGTCTCCATTCTAGAAAAGCTGATTGAATAGCTAACAACTCTTTATCTGTGATAGAATAATTCTGTTCACAACCTGATAACTTTCTAGAATAAAATGCCTAATCCATGCCACACTCCCTCCATATCCTTCTATGACAAAATAGCCCCCACCGCCAAGTTACTGGCGTCAGTCTCTACCTTGAAGGCTTGACTTGTGTCTGGATGTCTCAACACTGGTGCAGTGGTAAAAGCTATCTTCAAAGTCTGAAAAGCCTTTTCTGCTTCAGGACCCCAAACGAATGGTGCTGCCTTCTTAAGCAATCGTGTAATTGGCGTTACAATGGCTGAGAAATTACTAATAAAACGCAGATAGAAATTGGCAAATCCTAGAAATGATTGAACGTCCTTGATACATTGAGGAGATGGCCAATCTGTTACAGCTTGTATTTTCTTTGCATCCATCACTACGCCCTCTGGCATGAGAATAAACCCTAGAAACTCCACCTGCCTAGTGTGAAAAGCACATTTCTCCAATTTTACACAGAGCTGATACTCCTGCAACCTCTGAAGCACTGCCCTCACATGCTGAATATGTTGTTCTGGTGAAACTGAATAAATCAAAATGTTGTCAATGTAAACTATGACAAACACATCAATAAAATCTCTCAAAACTTCTTGCATAAAGAATTGAAATGCCGCAGGAGCATTGCATAATCCAAACGGCATGACCAAGTATTCAAATAAACCAAACTTTGTCCGGAATGCCATCTTCCACTAATCCTCCTCCCGCACTCTGATCAAGTGGTATTCCCCTTTTAAGTCCAATTTCGTGTATATTTTTGCCACCCGCACCTGATCCAATAATACTGAAATTAGAGGTAAGGGAAACCTATTCTTAATGGTTACCTTATTCAATGCGAAGTAATCAATACAAGTTCGTAATGTCCCCTCTTTCTTAGGGACAAAAAACAAGGGAGAGGAGACAGGGGACGTGGAATGTCTAATGAACCCCTTCTCCAGCATTTCATCCAGATACACTCTTAAATGTTCATTTTCCGTTTCTCTCAGGGCGTAGATTCTGATACAAGGCAACTTCGCCCCCTCCTCCAATTCAATGACACAATCATATGGTCTATGGGGTGGTAGTTGCTCTGCCCCACCTTTGTCAAATACTTTTGCGAACTCTCGGTATTGCAAGGGAATCCCTGCTTACACTGCTCCTACCACTTGATCCTTTCCTTCTTGATCAACCAACCATCCCGAAGGTTCCATCTCAGATATCATGTGTCCTTGACACTTCTACTCCGTAAATTCTACAGTCTGCTTTTCCCAGTCAATCCTGGGATTATGTTGCACTAACCAGGGCATTCCTAAAATTAAACCAAACTGTGGGGCAGCTATTAAATCAAAAGCAATGTCTTCTCTGTGACCTGATGCAAATGTCATCTGTAACTTATGCATTTGTTGTTTGATAGGACCAGATACTAAAGGAGAACCATCCACTGATTGGACCCCTTCCACTCTTGGTTTATCTTGTACAGGTAGTCCTAACTGGTGGGCCAATGTAATGTCCACAAAATGTCCTGTGGCCCCTGAATCCACCATAGCCAACACCACTTACTTAGACATCGCCCAACATAACGTTACCAGAATATACAAATGAAATGTCTTGCTCCCAACTTTATTTGCCACTAATTTGGGGAACCTTGCTTCATTCGGGCCTGTCACCTGAGTTCCCCCTAAGGTCGGCCCAACTCTTTTCTCGCTTCCTTCTTGCCTCGTTCCCCTCCAAGATTCTTTTGCGGAGTATTAGGACAGGTACGAATAAAATGACCTGCCTGTCCACAGTACAAACACAATTTATTAAGTTTCTGCTGTTCTTTTTCTGCCTCAGATAAAGGACCTCTGATACTACCAATCTGCATTGGTTCCACATCACTACTCCTTCCTCCTCTACTCCTGTCCAATCTCACAAACGGGACTGCTTCAGGTTTCTTCTTGTCTCCCCTTCTCTCATTCATTCTATGATCTAGCCTAAGGGCTAGGTCTATCATCGCCGTACAAGTACTGGGTTGCAGTTCTACCTGTGCAATGGCATCTTTCATTTCCTCCCGTAGCCCTTGATAAAACAGTACCGTCTGTTTTGCTTCTGGCCATTCAGTTTCAATCACTAATCTATTGAACTGTGTCACATATGTAACCAAATCTCGCGATCCCTGTCTTAACCCTAACAACTCCTTGTCTTGGGCCAATGAAACCTCCTGTCTATCAAACAGTCTACCAAATTCTCCTAGAAAATTATCCCAGATATATAACAAGGGGTCATCTTTCTGTACTAAGGGCATCGCCCAGGCTGCTGCATCCCCTGTCAAAAAGGATATTACAAAAGCTGTTCTGGCTTGGATGGTCTCAAACGCTGCAGGTTTGCACAAAAATGGAGTCTACATTGGGTAAGAAAGGTCATGTATTTTCTAGGATCCCCTGAAAAACGTTCTGGTGAGGCCAATGGTACACTACTCGGTGGTTGGACAATGACGGTAGGATTGCCCCTAGTGGAGGTGCCCTCAGTAGTGGAGGTACTGGGCCCCTCCAAAGGGGTACCTTGCGCTACCAACCCTTGTACCTGCACTTTCAAGGTGGTAGCTTCCTGCCTAGCACTTGCTAATTCCAACTGAATATCCTGTAAAACCTTTAGCACATCCGCTAAAGGTGGAGGTGTCGGGTCCATTTGGCTTAGGTAGTTGTGAGTATCCCAATTTGGGGTGGCTTATTATGTCACAATCACACCAACTGGAAGGAAGAGAGATCGACACTCTCCCCCGAACCACGGAAGCCGAATGAACTCGATCCTCCCACCGTGGTTGGCACAGGCACCTGATTTAGGAAACAGGTCGCCACGTGGCAGCCAATTTGGGGGAAGAGGGGTTAGGGAGAGGTTGTTGATAGGGAGGGGAAGTTAGGAACACCGGAAAGAGGGTAAGGAAACTCCTAATGTGGATGGGACGGGGGAACACCAGGAAAAACCCTACTCTATCTCACATAGAATTAACAGAAATATCACCTGCACTATCAACATGTACCTGATTCCTGAATAGCACACCTTAGTACGTTTACTGTATCCTGATCTGACATATCATTCTCTTACAACACATAAGCAAGCAATATGACCACACATAAGGGAAAGCTTCCCAAAATGATTAGACAATACACATGGCCCTTCGGGCAGCGTTAGCAACATACAACATAAATGCATTTCGTTTAGTTCCTGGCACTAGTGAAATGTCGTTGTCCATATGCAGTACTTCCTGCATTAACCCAACACAAGATTGGCAAAGTTCTTGTAACATACGAGTAACAAACACACTTTGGTTTTTCACACCGATTGAATTCAAAGAGATTAGGGCGTTACTTATCTCAGGTCTGGGGAGCCCGCGGGTCTTCCCAGACAAATATTGAAACAGCGGTAAATCATTCCAAGCAGTTCAGAAATATATTGCCCCCACAAGTACTTATCTTGAGTCTGGGGAACCGTGTGGGACTTCCCAGATGAAGAACAGCAAGCGTTGTCTCTGCCGGCTACTCAGCGCCCCTCCTGCTCTTACCGCACCGTGAACGCATGCGATCAAGCGTTTCTCCCCTGCATCTCGTTTCTTCGCACGCGGACGCCTTCCTCCTGTTGCCGAACGCATCCGCCTGCCTCCTACTCCAAATCAACAATAAGCCACACCTGCCCACCGCCGTTGCCTGCCTTTAAGCTGCCTTGATTCTTGATGCAGTACATCTGACAAGGCGCGCACGGGCCAAACTACAAAATAACACAAAGGATGCTGGGAACTGTACTTTTCTTGTCCTTCCAGCACATAATGTCTCAATAGGCGAATTTAGCACTCCACGCCTTTGCCAATCCTGATTCCTGACAAGTCCCAAAATATTTGCCTTGGATGTGGTCTATTTGTTCAATCAGCTGTTTGGCTGTACCGTGTAGGAGAATATCATTTAAATGTTCCAGTGCTAAAGCTGGACTTTTTGCATAGTACAGTTTGCGAACAAGATTCCGTACAGTAGAATGGTGTGTTGCAAACATTTTGATGTGGTGGAAGGTGCTTTTGCAAGCAGGTCCAGAAATTAAGGATAATGAATGTCCTTGTAGTCCTGTGTAATTGCACAATGGACAGGAGTCCATAGTTTGTAGTATTTTCATGTTTCTTTTGTTGTTGGCTTTCACAGAGTGATTGAGGAACTGCTGCAAATATTTGATAGAGTTTTGGCGAATGTTACACATTGATGTGCAAGGCCATTGGTTCGGTGGAATGGAGATTTGAATCAAAGTTTGATGGGGATATTTGTGAAAGCAGTGTTTTTTATTCCATTATCGTATTGTTTACCTTTTCATACCCTTGCCCACTGCTATGTATGGTAATTTGGTTTGTTTGTTCTTGTTTGTGTGATTCTTCATTGAAGTATGGCTCTCTGCTGGTGGTGTGCTTCCACTCACTAGTATATATCCTGCCAAATGTATCTATGCTGATATTGCATTTGCTTTGAAGTACTGGTTGTAGTTTACTAATTAATTTTGTTAGTGGTTTCATTCTGTTTAAAATTAATATAACACATTTCCTTTTGAGGACCATTGCACTGTCTACAAGAGCTTCCAGGATTAATTTTCTGTGGTAAGTTTTAAGTGTTGAGCGTAATTTCACCACTGTATTTATATGGTTCTGAAGGACTCTGTGGTGGAACATTTTCTGTCAAATTAATTTTTTGGAATGCTTCCTTGTGGCTACGTTACCATTTGTATGTTCTTTGTTAGTAGTAGTCATAGTTGCAATCTTTTTAGTATATATTTTTTTCTACATTTCGAAAGAGGAGTTAAAGTTTACTTACTGGTAGGTGCTTTTGTTTTTGTTAGTGACTGTATTAGCTGTTGTGTTTGATTTTTCTGTTCAAATTCTGCTAGAGGTGGATGGCTATTTTGTATGCTTTTAGGTTGATGTGCTTTATTTCTGTGTTGTTTTCTACAGAGTTGATTTTTGGTAGGCACTCTGTAGTAGCTGTTGGAGAAAAAAGGAAAGTGTGGGTGTGCAGATTTTGTAATGTATATGTGTGCACTCTGCATGAATGGTTGAATATGAGGGTAGGAATGTAGATAGAGGTGTGCAATTGTGTAATGGTCTGTTACTTTAGGTTGGGAAGGTAATATTGGTAGCTGGGTGTTACTGTCATGTCAGTGAGATGATAATATAAAGTGGGCAACTGTTGAGGTATAATGAGTAAGATTGAAGCAAATACCATTGGGTTGATGGAATTGTGTATCTTATAATACAAGTACACTGCACTGTCGCAGTTAGAGGTAGAACCCTAAGATAGTATTTTATTTATTTTCTTTTTTTTCTTTTTGTATTTGTATCGCACACCTAAACGAACTGAATCGTGCCTGGGCGCAGATGTTTCATTTAAACATGTGTCTATGAGAGATCAACTAGATCATATGAGGATTGCATATCAAAGAAGAAGGAATGGTTCTGTCAAGGCCTAGCAGAACAAATAAGTCTTTACAGCCCTCCGGAAGACAGAGAGGCTATTGATGTCACACATTTCTCTAGGTTATTTATTCCAGGCTCTGGGCCCATAGACAGAGAATCTACGATCTCCCTTCTTCACACATTTGATGCTTGGAATACAAAGCAGATTTTGGTCTGCCCAGCGCAACTGTCGACTTTTTTGCCTTGTGAACCAGTCTAACCACTGCATTTTGCGCCAGCTGCAACCTCTGCAGTTTGTAAGCTGGGATACCTGACAATAATGCATTGCCGTAGTCTAAGTTCGAGTTAACCAGAGTACCCGTGACGACCGCTCTATCCTCATTCGTGATAAAGGGTAAGATATGTCTTAACATGCGTAATGAGTAATAAGCTGCCTGCACCTTGGCACTCACCTGAGCTCCACTTTCCATGTTATCTTCCCAAATGCAGCCTAAATTCTTAATTTTTTGGGAGAGTATTGCACTTACTTTGTTGACTGTTGAGAGTAGGTTTATTCTAGGTTGTATTTTCAAGTTGACATGCCACAGGCTATCAGGACAGAGGTGGTTACTGCAACTGTCAAAGAAGAAAGTAGGAAAATGTGTTTGTTAATGGCATAGTTATTGCATTTGGAGAAAACATAACTTAAAAGTGTAGGGGGATATCTTGGCAGGAAGATTTAGTGTGTGTGTAATTGGATGGCATATATAAATGGTGACTTGGGAGCATCTGCATTTTTGGTAAGGGGGTAAGTGTTTTTTTGTAAGTGTGCCATATGACATGCACTTTATCAAGTGTGTGTATTGGTGTAGGAATATTTAGTTTGAAAATTGATTTGTTGTAATTGTAGAAGTGTGAGAAAAAGGTTCAGAAAGTTGTACAGATTGGAAAGGAGACTGTTTTGTGTGTGCAATGTATTAACTTTTTTGCAGATATATGCTTGCTACATGTGTGTAGCAATAATTTCACTTGTTTGATTTAATTATCCACATTTATAAATGGTACTGTTCTCAATGAACACATACTGTTTTTTGGTTTTTAAGTAATGATGCATTCTGTGAAGTGTGCAAGGTAAGTGGCAGGCATCCTGTTCATATGCATGCAATGTATGTACTTGGTTTACTTTGGTAGGATACATTCAGTGGTCCTTTTATGTGTGAATTTTACGAATTTCATAGGAGGTTTGTTAGTGGGGGAAAGGGCATACAAATGACTGAAGGAAAGAAGAGAGTAACAGTTTGGACATTGCAATGGGGAAATGGGGAAATTAAAACTTTCAAAGCACATGGCATTGTAGGTGGCATTTCATGATAGTGGATGGTAGAAATGACAGTATGCTTTTTGAGTACGTTCTGGAGGTTAAGTGGCAGGTACCCTGTTGAGAGGCACTTATAACAGAGTTGCAAATGTACTGTATACAAATAATTGATACCGGTAGTTTGTGGTGATGGATGGCGATGTGGATGAATCTGAATGCAGAAATCTTGGATAGTATTACAGTACTTTTTACTAGAGTTGCTTTTGAATCACAGGGGACTTGTACTTTGAGTGTTTAACAGTAAATATGGAGTGTTGAACAGAGACGATAGAGTTATATGCAGAGTTCCTGGATGTGATTGGTAGATGCATGTGTGCCTGCTTACCAGTACCCAATGACGGAGTGCTGCAAAGAGAGTAGTGGAAAGTGAAGAAGGACTGCCCCTGCTTTACGGGGTCAGTGGAAACCACAGTAGCTGGGGAATCACACGTGCCACATCCTGCCCTTCTCAGTATGCCTGACATGGAAATGGGACAATAGGGATTACCAAATCAGGTGTTGAGGGAGTTCTGTGTACAGTGAAGATGGCAGAGATTCAGAGAGTTAGATTGTTGATCGTGTGTGATTCCTTTGTGGGTGATCTGCAGAGGTATGCCCAGGGTAGAGGCATTGATGACCATTTTGGTTTGGAAGAAGTAGACGCCTTGAGGCGCAGTGTGCTTATGTGCAGTGTGCAAGCTGTGCTAGCAGTTTGCAGAGATGTGCCCACTTGGAGTACTGTTGACGTCCTAGTGGTGCATTGTGGAGAACTGCATTTGGGTTACATCACTGCTGCAAGTTTGCTCTGTGACCTGAAGGTCTTGGTGAAAGCACTGATGCAGCTTTTTCCCACTGCAAAGGTAGTTTTCTCAGGCATACCAACTAGAAGAGTTTGGAACAATCCTGATGTTCTTTGTTCCCAGCAAGAGGTCGGAAGGTGTCTTGTAAACTGAGGCATGTCTGGATTTTTGTTCAGTGCTGGGATGTTCTTCTGTGACAATGACAACATTAATGCTTTTAATGTGAGCTTTTTCAGTGCAGCTGCCTTTTTTTGTCCCCCATTGGAAATGCTATTTTGTTCTACAATCTAAGAGCTATTTTGGAGAGGCTTGTGTAATAATGTAAGGAGGAGAAGAAGATAAAAAATCCCCAAAAAATACTAAAGAAAAGTTGTTTCTTTACAAGAACCTTTAAAGAAAAAGAAAAGGCTCTTTTCAGAGCCACCAATAAGGAGGAGATCCCCTGCCTTGATTGAAATTTGTCCCCAAACCCATGCACAAAGGATGATATGTCTGCGGACACTGTGGTTGTTTGACGATCACACGTGCCAAATCTGGTAGCTTTTGAGGGTGGCAAGCATAGAAATGGGACTGTGGAGGCCTGGGGATTGGTCAATAAGGATTTCTGGGTGTGGTGTGTAAGGAGAGACTGTGGCAGAAGGTGTGTATGCAGAAAGGAGTGCAGGCGGCTATGGTTAAGGCTGTGTTGTTCAGGAGGCAGAGTGTATGGATTTTTGGTGACTCCTGGATACATTGGTTCATGCAGAACAGTGTGGAGTGGCTGCACATCTTAGAGTCCATCCTGTGGATGTCCACTGGTATGGAGTATGTGGAATGAAGTGGCTGAATGTGGCTCCTCTTTGTGCCACTTTGGTGACGCTCGAGCCTCCAGACATTATTATTATTCATTGGGGAGGGAACAGTTTAGGACATGTTACTGGAATTTCTCTGCCGTTTGCGATGAAGGAGGCACATGGGCAAGTCATGGACATGTTTCCAAACTGTCAAGTAATTTGCCAGAGACAGGTGTGGCTGCGTTCTTCTTCACTTGGTCTGCAAATGGAGAAAGCGAGGCACAATGTGAGCAAGGCTGTTTGCACTTTTTTGAGAGATGTTGGCATGTTCTCCTTCTACAATGAAAACATTACGTTTCGTAGCACCAACATTTTTCGCAGAGATGGAGTCCATCTTACTGATGCTGGCAATCAGCTGTTTCTGTGAAATATCCAAAATGCACTGTAGCGTTTCTTGCAAGTATAGCAAGCATTTCCCTAGTGGGGGTTGGCCACTTCAACCCTTCCAGAAATAAACCCCACAAAAAGGCTCTTTTCAGAGCCACCACTTCCTCCCGGAAATGAGTGCAATGTTTTTGACGGAGCCACCCCTCGCATTATTTTAGATGTCCGCGGACTACCGCGCTGTCCGCGGAGCTTACAGGCTGCGCTACGACCTGCATCGTTTCATTGGCAATTCTATTTTTGAACTGTGAAAGGTGGCTCTGAAAAGAGCCTTTTTATTTTTTATTTTTGTTGATTTGTTTTTTCTTGTTCTTTTTACACATAACACAGAAGGAAAGGAAGCGCTGCAGTACATGACAATACAGTGACCTTTCAATGGTATGGGTTTGCTGCAGTGTTTATGGCCTGCAAGGCTGGTTTAGGGATCCACTGCCCCACAGGAGTGTCCCTAGTGGTGACAGGAGCAGATGCGGAGGATGCTGCAGAGGAACTCAACCTACTGCCTTGTTCAAAGGGCACAACCCTCCAATGCTGACTTGTGGTTCAAGATCAGGTGTCGCCTCATGGAGGTGGTGCCGTAGCTGTAAAAGCCTGGTTTGCCATGACTGAGTACTATGTTGCAATCAGTGCATCTCACCTGGTTAGCACAAGCTTTGGGCACATCCCCTACAGTGATAAATAGTTTCCACAATCAGGATTCATGCTGGCTGCAGGCAATGGGGAATGTATCTACTTCATCCTCTTCTTGATTCCTACCTACATTACCATGCCTGTTCCCTTGTCCAGGCCATTGAGAAAGGTGGTGGTGGTGAGGGTGAGCGTAAGGGTGCTGGTGAGGTAGAGGCAGTAGCAGCAGCCATGGTTATCATTAGCTCCAAAGGTAATATAGCACAGCAGAATTGATCAGAAAGCAATTCCGGCAAGGAGCAATCTGGACTGCTGCAGTGTTCTGCAAAGCCACAAACAGAATGAGGAGCAGCTCTGGGGTGTGGCCTTTTATATGGCTGCTGGGGAGCACTTGAAACCTGAAAGCAGGCCTAAAACATTCCCAAAAGTAGTTAGATGGACAGGGTGTAGTTTCACAGTAAAACTCCTTGCATTGCCGATAAAAAGTACTTTTTCCATGTCCAGGGGCACAGATCATGTCCGGCAAATAAGGGCCCATGTTCAACGTGGCTGCAGTTACATGGTGACGTTGCAAATGTTCTCGAATGGGATGGCTGTCCGCAGGATGAGTATTGCGCAGAATACTTTGTGCACATGTGCATATGTGTCCTACGGATAGGGTTGGGATCCCCGGACTAATTAAAAGTGTGACACACGTGCGGCAAACATTTTTCGAACAAGTTGGGTATTTGTAGGCTACAGTAGGTGGGATGCGCATGTGCACAGCTGTCTGTAGGACATGGGTGGGCGCCTTGAACTAATGAAAGTACATCACAAGTTTTTTCGGACATGTTGGACAGGAGCGGTGTTACCAGGACACAGAGGATGAGATACACATGTGCATAAGTGTGTGACGGACAGATGTGTGCTCCCACAACTAAATAAAGGTGTGCCACAAGATGCGGACATGCGGACAGGAGTGGCGTCCTACTGACACCTCCATTTTGATTCCAGATCGGCCGGAGAGTACAGTGTCCGTAGGACACCCCAATTTTGCTCAATTGTGGCCATCCCATACAGTACCATGTGCAGCGGAGTCGTAACAGGATTTAAAAAAAAAGGAAAACCCACACACACACAGCAACAATTTACATATAAACCTTTATTTTCACACATATATAGATACAATTATGAAAGGGAAGTGGTAGCAGAAATGGACACATATACAGGGGAACTGGGGTTTTGTACAAATTGGCCATTAAGGTGAGCAAGGGATTGAGGTCTCATCATAACATCTCTCTTTACATGGAATTTGTGGGGATGGTTGGCTGGGAAATTGTGAAGGGTTACAGGTGCAGGTGGGGCAGTAAAATTTTATTTTTCCATAATATGTACTTGTATAAAATCTTTTAAGGTGGCAAAAATGTTTAGCCATTGCACCATTTTTGCATCCAGGCTGTCTAGTTTTTCATTTGCAGACTTTCCTTAATTTCCTTGGTCCATATGCTGTTGTGGAAGAGGTGCGCTTGTGGTGCATTTCCTTAATTTCCAGTATGCACTGTTAAAGAAGAAAATATCTGTTAGGTGTATGTGAAGCAATATGTATTAACTGTCTTACTTTTCAGACTCTGGTGCATACCAATGTGGGTACTATCATCACTCATTTCGTCATGAGGGAAATTCTCTTCCAGCCATTGTAGGGTGCTTGCCATTGCCGCGTAAAAAAAATAAACATCATGTTTTTCTACTATTGTACACTGAACAAACTGCAATTATAGGAAAAACTTTAGTGGATTTAGCATGTAGTAGTGACGTTCTGCTCTCAGTACTTTCCAGTCCTTACTCCAATAGTTCCTTCTTTGTTTCTATGTAAAGCAGAAGTGTGGTAATATTGTTGGAAGCAGAATTTATTGCTCTTATTGGTGCCTTCCATTATGGTGCATGCCCTATGAATTTGCTCTGTCGGTTTCATAAATACAGAATTTGCATACCTATGGAATTTTTCCTTAAAATTCACGTATATGGTGCTGTTTGTATATGGCCCGTGTCTTTGCTGAATGGCACCATTATGTATGAGAACCCCTGACTTTTTGAGCAGTTTGGATGCTACCTGATGTCTGAAAATAGACACACAGTCAGTGGCCACTGTGCCCATCAGCATGGAGCCATCGATTTAGTATGTTGTATGGTACATCTATACAACCTAAGGGTATCCTTGTAAAAACCTATGAAATCCAGTGAAAAAACGTTGTTAAAGGGACGTTATGGTTAAGTTGTGCCACTAAAAATCTGGCAAATTCAGTGAAAACACTTTGTTAAAGGAACGTTATGGTTAAGCTGCGCTACTAAAAAATGATCAAATTCAGTGAAAACATGTTGTTAAAGGAACGTTATGGTTAAGCTGTGCTACTACAAACCTTTCAAATTCAGTGAAAAAAACGTTGTTAAAGGGTCGTTATGGTTCAGTTGCCCTAAGAAAAACCTATCAAATTAAGTGCAAAAACATTTTTGAAGGAACACTACAGTTACTTTGCACTATAACAACCTATCCATATTATGGTTACAAGTAAAACAAAAAAGAAATAACAGAAATACACCAGTTAAGGTAAGCATAACCAACCATAACTCAAGCCACCACTGTGCACTACAAGGACTAACACCCATGACATCAAAGTTGACATCACAAATTTTCTAGATGCCACAAGACCCCCAGAGCTGCCATTGACACTCACTGCCTTTTTGAACTGCATTGAGCTGTTGAGCTGATAACTTGACCATTGCCTACCTCTTCTTCAGACATTCGGACTGATCTTTGATACAGGACTGCACGACACTGCTAGATCGCTTCTGATTAATTTCACCATCTTAAAACCAACTCAATGCATTGGGAAAACCAACTGAAGTGGGTTGATGCCTTTTCCATTGATTGTAAAGTGCCAATAAACTTGGTCTGTTGTTGTCGTGCCACCCAATAAAAAAACAGTTTTTTACAGTAGCTCTGGCTCCCAGATCTGGGTTGAAGGGCCCTACTGACTAGTCAAGAACCTATGCCATACATTTTTAAAGCATATCCTTTTAACTTGAACATTGATACAGAGACAGTTGCCTGCCTACCCCTGCCTTCAGACACACATCATTCCAAAATCTGCATATTATGGGTTTCGTTTACAGAAGTGGGTTATTCGAGTACGTTTTAAATGCTAATTGGACGTTCACAGTGATATAGGATTCCTAATAATTTAGAGCCTTCATTAGAAATGTCCTTTATTTTGGCATTGCAGTACTATTGTTGTTTGTATGCTTCTTTGATCGCATACACCTCACATGAATATTGTAGTCTGGCCTATGCCTATGTAATGACAAGAGCTGAAGGACGCAAACCTGTCAAATGTTGCCATTTTCATTGAGATGACTACTGGTCTAGTAGCAGTCTAGAGTCACAGATGGGTCTATTAATTGGGTGCAAATATCCTCTGATCTGGCATAACAGCAATGGCAAGACTTCCAATGGCTGCAGGGCAAATTTGCAGATTTGTCACTTACTCTGGGTTGCATGGACTGGTGTGTCCATGACAATGTCACCAGGGACAGTAATCTGGTTAAAGGTAGAATCCACAAGATGTCTGACAAGATCAGTGACACAATCCAGGAGTATGTTTCCATGATTATGGTCCTAGAGGCCATGATCCCCCCCCCCCATTGTTCATGTGCAGCATGGCGGTGCAGGTTCCCAAAAAATCCCAAACTGGAACAACTGAAGTTCCTTTCTGTGCGGACTATATATATGGCTCCAGTTTGTGGGTGAAAGAGATACATATCACATTCTCAATGCAGAATAACTCAATGATAGGCTAGGCACTGTCAAGTACCTTTGACATCAAATCCAGGCACTGGCCTGTTGGGTAGGACTGAGGTCACCTTTTTCCACCCCAGCAGGGCACTATCAATTCACTGTCATGCCCTTTGGATTAAAAAATGCCCTACCAATGTTCAGAGGGTGGTGAACCAGATCTTATCTGGCTAAACATAAATCCATATTGTCATTGTCCATTTTAATGATGTTGCAGTATTCATACAAGACTGGGTCAGACCATCTATCCTTTCTGAAAAAGGTACTATGAGCCATGCAGAATGCTGTTTTGACCATCTAGGATTCAAAGTGCTGGATAGCACAGAGTATTGAGATCTAACGAGCAGACCACGTAGGTGGTGTTAAGTACCAGTCTCTTAAGGCAAAGAGTAAGTGGTTCAGGATTGGACATTCCTACCACTGAAACACCAATGAGAGCCTTCTGTTGACTCACTGGGTATTACTGGTATATGGTCAAGGGTTATGCAACCATTGCCCTTCCAATAACAGATTCACTTAGACTATGTCCACCCAAACATATTTAATGATCCAAACACATGGCTTGTGCAGGACACCAATTCTGAAGACCCTGCAATATGGACATGAATATATTATCCAGATGCCTGCAAATGTGGAATTGTAGCAAGTTTACCAGAGCTAGACTCAGAAGGGGTTGAACAGGAGGTGACTGGCAAAACGAATCTGAAACGGAGCCCCCATTGATAAAGAAGGGCTGTTTGCAAGTTGAAAACCTATATTTTCGAGTGTCAATTTACTGTCTAAACTGACCACTGGCCTCTGAGCAGGTTAATGACCATGCAGGGGGAGAAGCTTTTGCACTGGGATACAGCCCTACAAAGATTGTGTATGGCAACATTGCATAGGCATGGATCTAAACACTCTGATGCAAGATCCTCAGCAGATATGTTTACCATGCTGATGTGCCTGAAGTTAGAGGGTTGGTTCTAAACCATTTCTGGGTGACTGTGGGCATGTGACAGGATGCCGTCTATGGGGACATGATAGCCTGACCTTTTTGGTTTGTTTTAAACAAAATGATACTGATGATTCTATCTCAAAATGTGTAATCAGCTAATTAGACCTCACTTTCATATTGTTCCATGCTGAAAGGTTTAGTGCAAACATCATACTCTGCTGCTCCTGTCTACTTACAACCCCAGCAACTGTCTTGAAGTTTGACATCATAGTAGCTACAGAATTGCATGTGCATTTGTGCAATAGCTTGCTGGAACCAAAGTACTAACAGCCATGTATGACCATAACTGTGGTCAAACCGTATTGAAATTATATACCAGACAGCAGGTAAGCATGCACGAACATGTGTTTACTCCCGCTGTCCCCACAGGCCATCCCCAACTCTGGTCCCCTGTGAAATTCTGTTGCCCCCCCTTTTTGCATACAGGCGTTGCCTGTTTTGCTTGATTTGTTTACCCTGATTTGCCTCCCCCTCCAATTCCCCCCCTACATCCAACCTCTGCAGGAAAACCTGATACATTCTGGTTTAAACATCAACGCCTTTTGCCAATGCTTGGATTTGACTTTTATAGACTTCATTGACTCAGTGTGTGTCAACCTCTCTCAACTCTCATGCTGGACTTCCCTTGCATCTTGTACTCATGGTGACCCTGAATCATGCTGTTCCCAATTTCATCTTGAATCCTGGCTTGTATTAGCTGTTCTCTTGCAAAATTATATGTTATTACTGACTTCTGCAATTGTATTCGCTCTCCCCTCTTGCTTCTCCACTTTTTCACTGCACACTCTCTATTCTCTCCTCAACTCCCTTTCTCCCTTTTCCTATCTCCTCCCCTCCTCCCCTTACTTTCTTGTATGCACTTACTCTATCTGAATTGTCCTTGACCTAGTATGATAGCAACCTTGTTTGTCTCCTCCGCCTCCCCTACTTGTTTTCTCCCCCCTTCCCCCTCCAGCACTATATGAAATGTTGTCAGGCCTAGTACGTTAGTCGCCTGTTTTGTTCCTCTCCTCCCTTTCTGCACCCCTCTCCCTCACCTTGTGTTAATCTCCGGCTCTACCAGAAATGTTGTCAGGCCTAGTACAGTAGTCAAATGTCTGTTTCCATTTCCTTCCCACTCTCCCCCTCCCTTTCTTATCTATGTCTTAGCTCTTGCACTATCTGAAATGTCACGAGTATGATAATTAATTTCACATTCTTATTGTTCATGGCCTGTAAGAATGTCATTGGGCCTCATTACACGGTAGGCGGTGAACCATGGCGCAATTAGTGCCATGTTTCATGCCGGTAAAATACCGGCACTGCCTTGGTGGAAAGGGGAATTACCGCCCCATTCCAAGGTTGGAGGGGCGGTAATTCCCCCTTCCACCATTGCCCTTCCCCATTCCCATTTTCGCCCCATAGGGCATAATGGGAATGGGGAAGGCACTAATTACGACACCGCAAATTGCGGTACTGTAATTAGCTCCCTGGGTCCCTTTGCGGGTTGGTTTTTAACGCCTGCAAAAAGCAGGCGTTAAAATCCCCAACCCTCAAAGGGGCCTCTTAGTAAGGCTGCAAGGACTCACGGTACTGGTAAAATACCGGTACCGGTAAACCCTTACCACCTACCGTGTAATGAGGCCCATTGTATTTTCCCTTGTTCCTTCCCTTGTCTTGAAGTGCTTTGAAACACATTGTGTATAGGAGCTATATAAATAAACTATCATATCATATAC
This sequence comes from Ambystoma mexicanum, assembly GCF_040938575.1. Classification (NCBI taxonomy): domain Eukaryota; kingdom Metazoa; phylum Chordata; class Amphibia; order Caudata; family Ambystomatidae; genus Ambystoma; species Ambystoma mexicanum. The sequence goes on along the minus strand of NC_090930.1, from coordinate 1,172,969,161 downwards.
AATATTTAGGAATTCACAAGGTCTGATGCAGATTAAGAAATACACTTAAACTATATCTGCTTTGATATGCTGGTCTATGGCAATATAAACTTATACTAGCAAATATACTTTTGATATCTGTGCATTGTGAATCTGGGTTCTATTAACTCATTCAAATGTCAGTGTGTGTGTATCCTTCTCTACGGCTGAGGAGTTGTACTCAATACAAACCAACTGGATCCAGGCCTTGAAGCCCCTTTGTTAATCTAGGGGAAGGCGTGTCATCTTCCTAGAAGGACAGTATATACTCGTAGTGTTAAGGAATTAGCTGGTAACGTGTGCTATAAAGGAAAGCAGGGTTATTTCTGAATTCTCTTTGGAGTGAGGCAGGCTGGAGAGGGACAGGGGTTAGAGTAGCCCAGGAGAGCGGTTGCAACAAAGATAATGGTTTCATTGGCCCTCATTACAACCCCGGCGCTAAACCATGGCGCTATTAGCACCATGGTGGGTGCCGGTGTTGTAACGAGTCCGCCATAGTGGAATGGGGAAATACCGCCCTATTCCAAGGTTGGCGGGGCGGTAATTCCCCATGCCGCCTTGGCCCTTCCCCATTCCCATTTTTGCCCCATAGGGCTCAATGGGACTGGGGAAGTCGCTAATTATGGCACCGTAAATTACGGTGCCGTAATTAGCTCTTGGGTCCCTTTGCGGGTTGATTTTTTAACGCCTGCTAAAAGCAGGCATTAAAGTGCAACCCGCAAAGGGACCTCGTAATCAGGCGTTAAGGGTTTAACGGCGCCGACTCCTTTTACGGCGCCGTTAACCCCTTAACGCCTGGGTTGTAATGAGGCCCATTATCTTGGAATTATTCCTGCCACTCACACTTCATCTGCCCTGTCCCCATTTCCTGCAGATAAAGCATGCTAAAACTGGTATCAACAAGAACATACTCAATTCACAACATTCAGGATTAGGCTCTTATGGAATGCTTGAAGTTGACTAATCAACTGTGGGGAATGGAGTATAAATGTGTTATGATATAGGATATGGCATTTGTAACATGCATATACACAAGTGTTTCAAGGCATGACGAGTCAAGGAAGGGGGAACAGAGGAAGGACAGAGACAACGATCTTACTAGGCCAAGTGACATTGAGATCTTGCAGGTGCAGGTGAGACAGGAGGGGAAAAGTACCAGTGGAAAGGAGAGGGGGCAGTCCTGTACATGGGATCAAAACAATAACAAGAAGTGCTACAAGCATGTGGCATGTGCAACGGTAAGTGCAGGCAGCAGGTGTCCAAAAGTGCAGGTAAGGGGACTCTAAGGTTACAGATTTAGACCCAGGTGCAAGGTTTGCCAGGAGGCAGTGCGGGTGTGCAACTGGGCGGGCAGTGACCTGGGCCCAAAATCAGAGGGTAGATAGGTGACCAGTGCAGTATCAGACAGGAAATCAGCAGGGGGGAGGAAGGGAGAAGGCAGAAGCAAAGAGGAAGGTCTTGAGGTGCTTCCAGAACCAGAGATGGTTCTCCTCTGGTTTCAGAGAGGCAGGGAGGCTGTTCCAGAGGGAAGCCCCAGCCAAAGAAAGAGATCTACCACCAACTTGTTGCTTGGAGAAGCGACTGACCCTGAGGGAGTTGGAGCAGCGAAGAGCTCGAGTAGGAGGGTATTTACGAGGAGATAGTTGGAGGTATTGAGGATCCAGGCCCCAGAAGGCCTTGTCGACAATGCTGAGGGTCTTGAACTCAATCCTTGCAACCACTGGGAGTCAATGCAGAGATTTCAGTGCTGGAGAGATAAAATCACTGGGCTTAAGGCCAAGGACAAGTCTCACAGTCCTGTTCTGGATGAGTTGCAGAGGGCGGAGTGTAGAAGCAGGCAGATTTAGAAAGATGGTTTTGCAGTAGTCCGGCCTAGAGAATGTTGAGAATGCCTCCTACATTGAATCATCATTAGGCATCAGAAGAAGATGATTTCACCTAGAACTATATTGGTGTACAGTTTCCTAAACTGCTCTGCCCCAGACGTGAAGATACAGACTACAAGGAGGGACCAAGACGCTACTCTTACCCGTGTTATAGGGCCATTTGGAGTGAACTGCTGTTTGGACAAGAAATGCCTGCTTTCCAGACACTGACAAATAGGTTCCTGCTCACTAGAGTGTTCTCTGGCAACTCTCCTGGCCAGAATGACAGACAAATGACTCAGGTTATTCCTATAGACCCTGGATGGGGACCCCTTCAACAAAGAAGTCAAGGAACGTCTGTTGGCTCTGGTCTATGCTTCAAACCAATTTTGATAGGGCTCATCCAATTTCAAGTCAGTTTCAAGCTACCACAGCAGCTGCAGATATGCCTTTGACACTGACCACTTTTTTCAAACCACTTTGATCCACTGAGCTGCTGACTTGACCACTACCTGCTGGTTCCCCACATAATTTGAACCAATCACTGCTACAGGACTGCACCACATTGCTGGACAGTATCAAACCAACTTGATAGTCTCAATGCCATCTATTGGGAGTACCTGACCTGACTGATTTAACATTATTGGAAAGCATTCACAGTGATTCTGTCCCTGGACTTGATCTAAGGGTCTCAGTGAAAATGTAATCCCCCATTTCATACCTTTGTAAAGAAAATCCTTTGAACTTGAACATTGTGGCAGAGGCTGTTGTTTGTCCACCCCGTGTTCAGATCCAGCGTGCCCCTTTCATTCCAAAGTCTATGTATTCTGTGTGTTACATTACAGAGGTGGCTTATTCATGTTTTTTTTAGTTAATTGTAAATTGTTATTAAACACTCCTACTTTCATGGAACCTTGATTGAAAGTGTCCTTTATGTTGTTATCACTTTACTATTGTTACTTGGATGCTTTCGTGTTAGCTCACACCCCTGCAGTAGCTTTCCCTGGACCCATGTTACAAGGGAAGAAGGAGGTATATGTGCCAAATTCTGCCTGTTTCACCTTTTTGATTGGTGTCACTACTGGTTTTATAGGAGTTTGGGCATGAGTAGAAGTTTAGAAACCGCCACTACTCCTTCATAACAGTAGTAATTTCGTCACACTGGGACTCTGCAGCTGAAACCTTTTAAAAAAAAATGACAACATACCTTTGGAGTACCTATGCAGGCTAATACATCAATTTCCAGAGGAACTGTTTTTCCCCTGTTTTGAAATACCTTCTTTTCCACAACAAACTGCACTGTATGACCTTCTGTTAGAGGTCACACGAATTTAAATAATGGTTCAGCCCATTAAGAGTCTGTATGGAAAAATCGTGTGCGTTTCTGACCTTGTTAGTTATAGGAGGATCCCACCGATGTATTTCTCTTTGATAACCCATGTGCTCACTAATTGTTACAAGTAAATTACTGAACCAAATCTTCACATTTATGCAAATAATAGCTCATTCGGACTCTTTTCTAAGAATGGATTCTTGTACTGTCTTCACCCCCATGGTGGAAACTACCCAAGCCTGGTGTTAATCGTATTTGTGAGATCAAAATGCAAATCTCTAGACACTCCATTATCATCCACACGTAAGAAGCGCATCAATGATAACGATTCATATTTATATAGTGCTTTCGCCAAAGTTCTGCACAAAGTGCATATATCACCCAAGCAAAGCTGGTACTTCTTTACCGACCTCAGAAGGATGACAGGGTGACTTGGCCTTGCAGAGATTCGAACCTGCGACTTGCTGATCACATACAGATCGCAGCATCGATCACTTAGCCTGCTGACCTTTCTTACTGACTTCAAGAGAATAGAAATGTCAATGGTATTACAGAACAATGTTACTGTTCATCCTCGATGCTCAAGGATATTTAAAACATGCTGCTATCATTATGCAAACGCGTGCTCTTATTTTTTTTAAATTGGTGGCTAAATGAAAGTGTTTTGCTTTGCACATTTTTGTCTTTAATATGCAATTCTACAAAACAACATGTTTGTGCCTCTTACAGATTTTTTGTACAAAGCACAAAACTGCAGGCAATGTATGAAGCAAGGTGATGTGGAGATAACATGAACATTGCATTTTAATCTATATGTAAAACATTGAATAAAGCCACACAAATTCAGTTCCAGGTCAAAATAAAAGATGGATAAGCAAGATATGTCTTTTGCTAGGATTGCTCTGACTTTGTTACCGTGTTTGAATAGAGAAAGTAACTAGAGCATAAAATTACTAATTTTCTGCTGACCTCACCATCCATTTAAATTTTTCTTCTTTGTAGATGGGTAAAGGTTTGTGTCAGTTCTCATTTTCTGTCAGGTCTACACTGTTATTCCAATCAGACATAGCCGAACGAGAACGAATCTGTATTCAACTTTCCTCAGATACTGGGTGACATTTCCCCACTGAAAATCTAAATAGAGAAACTACCAAAATTGTGATTCAATGTGAAATAATGCATATATTTAGCTCAGGTGTCCACTTACTTTGCTAGCATGTAAATGGCGTCTAACATTTTGTTGGTTATATTTGTGATCATTTTTCAAATGCTTTTCTATATTTATTATGTGAGGCAAAATATTGAGTTTCATTTGTTTTTGTAAGCATGCATGCACGATGAAGGTTACATCTGAGGACGGATTTAACTGAAATTAATCATCTTAATGAAACATCAGAAATTAATCAGAAATTAAATATATTCAAATCAACATGTTTTCTGCTCCAAACGCAGTCAACGTTATTAAAGATATGTCAGTACAAAGTCATCAAGTGTGATAATTCATTTCAATTCAATGCGTTAGTTTATGTCGAATAAAAACAATATTTGTAAAAGTTCATCACATGAAATTACAGATAAAAACAGAATGCAGGGTGGGTGTGGTAGCTGATCCGGTTGCTTTAAATCTGGGCTGAATCTAACAATCTTAGACTGGGCGGCTCTGAGCAAGCTGTGCGCTGCTCAGACCTGACCTGTCATCTTCCTACAAGCTCCCCACCCTCTGGTCGACTCCCCCATCCTCGTTGGCTCTCGTCCCCTGCTCTCTCCCCTCCCACTTGCCTTTTGTCTTTGCAGAGCCACCATGCTGCTCCACAAACGCTGCCATCTGGCCACTGTCCATGGATATGGAAGAGGTAATCCACATGAAGCTGCAACTTACATTTCCATGGTGGCCATGTTGGGCAAGTATTTGTGTCAAAGAAAGGGTTGCACACTTGCCACTACCCATTCTTTGAAAAAAATACATTGCCTTAAGTAACCCAATTTATAAAAATAGGGCACCAGTAGAAAACATTTCCATCCCCATAGGTTTCAGATGCCTGTGACAGCTTGGGGGTCCAGTGTTAAGGCCCTCATTTTGCTCAAGCCTGCAAAATGGGCTCAAGGCTAGTAATGGCCTGTAAAGCCCACTGGGGGTGGAGGGCCTAGGACGGGGGCTGTGGTATAATTGATATGATATAGATAAATACAGTTTGTAAATTGATATTTAATAGAAATAACACTTTAAATGTATACAATGACAATGCTAAATCGTATATCTCTGCCTGAGAAATACAATGATGGCGGAATATGCCCCATCAGATCCTATACATATTCTAATACCAACTCCATATTCACTGCATGCATATGGGGTGATTTAGGTAATACCAGTATAATTCTGCAGAAACAATTCTGCACCTTTTCTGTACATCAAGGACACCGAAGACCTGATGGGTGAACCATACACTGTCACTTACTGAGATTTCACTATCAAGGCTTGGATGATCATTTCAACAGGCTAGCAACTAAAATATTCTGGATAATTATCCCTTAGCCTGCACCATCCTAGTTTGATTTTGATTTTGATTTTGATTCATTTCTTACGCGCACCAAGCAAACAATTGCATTCGGGCGCAGATGTTCACTATATGTTATATATTTAGCTGTGGAGGCTTAAGGTCACGATGGTTACTTAGGTTCATTTGAATAGGAATGTTTTTAATTCTTGTCTGAACGTTGCCAATGTAGTACATGAACAGATGCCAAAAGGCAGCTGGGTCCACAGCTTGGGGGCAAACACGGAGAACCTCCTGTCTCCTTTATAGGTGTATTTTGTCCGAGGGACACAACAGGAGTCTGTCTCCTAAACGGAGGTCTCTGGTAGGGTAATACTGGTGGATTCTCGTGTTAAGGCATCTGGGTGCGAGTTTGTGGTAACATTTATAAACCAGACACGTCACCTTGAATTTAATACGGTCCTCCACCATCAGCCAGTGGAATGCTTTCCGAGATGAAGAAACGTGGGCGGTGTTAACCTCACGGCCACATTCTGGGCCTTTTGTAGTCTTGACATTTGTTTTATAGGAATCCCTGTCATGAGACTATTACAATAGTCAAGATGGGCATTTACCAAGGCTCCCACCACCACTGGCTGATCTTGGGGTGTTAAAAAAGGTAGTATGTTCCTAAGCAAGCACAGGGAGTAATATACTGCTTTTATTTTTGCCCCAACTTGTGCATCACTAGTCGAGTTTTCTTGCCAGATGCAACCAAGATTTTTTACTTTCTTAGAAAAAGGGATGTTTTCACCTAAAATCTGTGGAGTTAAGTGGGTTCCTTCCTCTCTGTTTTTGTTCTCAGATCTGAATAGGATTACCTTCGTTTTGGCTGCGTTGAGCTGTAACTGGTTTACAAATGTAATCCAAAAAGGAGTATACACCAAGAAAGAAGTAATGCAATTTATTCTGGGTGCAAACACAACTGGGAAAGCAAGATTCATACAGAATGCAGAACAGAACAGACAGCATGAAAGGTGCTGTCAAAGATACAGCCCAACAACAGAAGCTTTTATAATCATACAAACTACTTAGCATCGAAACACATTGAACATTAGGATAGTCCTCCATGTGGAGGTGATTGGTAGGGTTGCATCATTCCCCTATTGTAGGACATACATTATTCTGAAATGTTTGTGTCCTGCACACCTTGCCACACCACCCTCGGTCACCTCTGTGATGTCACAGCAAGCCCCCATTTCCCACATCATAGTGCTAAAATATTGAGACATTTGAGATGACCAACAGATCTTTATTCATCTGCCGCTTGTCATCGCCATCCGTTTCTTGTGGAAATACAATTGATCATTACACTACAGGAGCTTTGAACAATTGAGAAGTTATTGTTTTAATGTTGCATCATAGAAACTCTTTGAATTTCTTCCCAGGATCATATATGTTTGTGCATTCACTGCCTTTCCCCAGCACCCATGCGCTTTGCGTCCTGACTTCGAAAGTATCAAAGGTTGTTCCTTTCTTACCATATGATCCATTCTCCAGCCTGGTGCCTAGAACAGTGTGGCTATCAACAAAGCCCTGTCCCCTTTTAGTTGGCTAATCCTGCATCTGATAAGTATGCACCTTTTAACCGTGCTGCACTTGCATTTTTATCACATGCCTGCCACATACGATAGAACAAATAGAATAGACAATCAACATGGTAAATCTGGAGTTTTGTTATAACCTGAAGGATGGACACTGAGTCATCACTTGTGCACAAGGTAAGTCTTCTTTATTGTGGGTGCCTCCTAGTTGCATGCATTTCTTACATTGGCATTAGGGAAACTGGCACAACCACTCATTCTATCTCTCTGTCTGCTTCTCTAACTGAAACTATTAGAACACCCATCCAGAAGATACACACCAAGGTTCCATCAGTGACCTCAGGCATGATGTCACCACCCAGTTACTCACCACTGCATGCCTTCCTCCTTAACAAATGCATGGAAGAATAGAAATACATGAAGGTGCTAGAAGCACAAATGCTATACTACCTAAATCACCATTACACACTCCAAACAAACTGACTGTGTCATGAAATAGACTGAGCGGTTAATAGGTACACAAACTTACAAAGAATCACACAACTCAAAACTGTAAGAGGGATGATATGCTAACATTGTAACCTTTTTGCGGTCACTCTCACACGCCACAGAACAATAATCTAATATCACTGAGTTTAAACTCTAACTTACTAAGTAAGTGTCATTCAGACAGCACTCACTGCTCTCTTCTATACTTGTTCTCATGGCCATATGGAGCTCCATTGTCACAGCCCCAAAAGGTACATGCAGCAACCAAGAACTTCTAAAATACCATACTTGGATGCCACTTGCATCAACTCACCAGACATCCATCTAAAATTTAACTTTCAAAATGACACCCCATAGGTTTGCAGGCAGGAATCCCTGCACAAGAAACAGTAACATACCACTAGCACACTATTAACAACAGCTCTGACCAATAATGCAGAATGCATAGGTCACCATCACCCAAACAAGAGATAATGCGTAGGGCACCATGCTTTACAGAGCCACAGGTCACCATAGCTTCAGCACATATACACCAATGTACAGGCAAACAGTAGAACCGCAGAATCCCAAACATTTCGGGGATGTGAAGAGAATAGGCAGTAAGCCCCTGTGGCCTTCGGGTCATGTAACAACATCCCAATGAAACTACTCTGTTAACTTGCACAGTGCAGTAAGCCCCTATGGCACTCATGTCATGCCTTCACATCTCAAGACAACCTGCACAGTGCATTAAGCCCCTTTGGCCCTTGTGTCATGTCACAACATTTCAATGACAGTAGTCTATGTAAGAAAGGCATGGTATCAACAGTAAGACAGACACAAGTGACCACAGTTCAAGGGTGTTTATTGAACTTCAAAAAGGGCTTGATAAACACCTATCTAATCCTAAATCCACAGATGGGAGCAAGCTACGACCATCAAATTATATTAACGCAGTCCTAGTGGTGGTTTGTCAAAATAAAAGAGTCTATACTAATAAATCTATTGCCAATCTTTACCCCTAAATACAAATAGTGTGGAAAACAATGTTATGCAAAAAGAAAGAAGTGTTCACGAAAAGATTGGCCTCCCTTTTCCATGTTTTCATCACGGGTCAAGGTGGTACACTACAGCTCAGCACAGTTTCTGGCTTCTCTAGGATGAGGGTTCAGTTCAAACACTAGCATCAGGGCCTTCTGTGCCCTAGTCTCGTTGCCTTTCAAAGTATCTTCTTTCAGGGAGCCTGAAGTGACAAACAAACAATACGTTACTTTCCTCTTCGGTTTTCACACATACTCAATTTCTCAGGTGATTCACTATCCATCCCGGAATCCCTCGGCCGGTTTCAGATCTGTTTCAACACAATGAGATGATATGATATGATAGTTTATTTATATAGAACCTATGCACAATGTGTTTCAAAGTGCTTCACGGCAGGGGAGGGAAGAAGAGAAAAATACAATGACATTCTTACAGGCCATGAACAACAAGAATGTGAGATTAACTATCGAACTCGGCCTGGCAACATTTCAGATAGAGCAAGTGCAAAGACACAGATAGGAAGCAATGGGAAACAGACAGGCGACTACCGTTCTAGACGTGACGGCAATCCTGGTAGAGCTGACATTTTACAAGAGGAGAGGGAGAAGGGATGAGAAGGAGTGAGAGGAACAAAGCAAGCACCTATCATACTAGGCCTGACGACATTTCAGATAGTGCTGGAAAGGTGGGGAGGAGAACAAGTATGGGAGGCGGGGAGGAGACAAATGTTGTTGCTATCATACTAGGTCAAGGGACAATGCTAATAAAATAAGTGCATAGAAAAAAAAGGGAGGGCAAGAGGAGGTAGAAGGGAGAGGAGGACAGAACAGAGAATAAACAGTGAAAAAGAGCATAGAAGCAGAGGGGAGAGTGAATACAGTTGCAGAGGCCAGTAAACCCCATACGTTTGCAGGGAACAGAGAATGTAGGCAAGGAATCAAGAAGGGCACAGCATGATTCAGAGCCACACTGAGTGCGAGATTCTGGGGAGGTCATGCATGAGAGTTGAGTGACATAGAGTCAATGTGTACATAAGGTCTAATCCAAGCGTTGGAAACAAGTCGGTGATGGTGAGACAATAGTGAATCGAGACAAATCCTGTAGTGAAAGATGTGAAGGGGAGGGCGTGGCAGGACAAGGGAAAAGAGAAGAGGGAAGAGAGAGCTGGCAAGTGGGAGGAGGACATAATGAGGGGCCAGGAAGACACCAGGTGGGCGGGGCTTAGGCATCCTTAAGTAGGGAAAAATAGTGGCAACCAGGAAGGCATCAGGTAGGCAAGGCTTAAATCAGGTGACCTAGATCCACTTGCGCCTGCTCCCTATTTGCAAAGGAAAAGATGCTGGAGGGCTCCTTAAATAGGGAAAAAGAGCAGCAACCAGGTAGGCGGGGATTAGGTATCCTTAAGTGGGGAAAAAGAGCGGCAACCAGGAAGGCACTAGGTAGGCAGGGCTTAGGCCAGTTGACCTAGATCCACTTGCACCTGCTCCCCATCTGCAAAGGAAAAGAGACTGGAGGGCACCTTAAATAGGAGAAAAGAGCGGCAACCAGGAAGGCACCAGGTGGGCGGGGCTTAGGCCAGGTGACCTAGATCCACTTGAACCTGCTCCCCATCTGCAAAGGTAAAGAGTTTGAAGGGCTCTTTAAGTAGGGGAAAAAGAGCAGCAACCAGGAAGGCACCAGGTGGGAGGGTCTAAGGCATCCTTAAGTGGGGAAAAAGAGAGACAACCAGGAAGGCACCAGGTGGGCGGGGCTTAGGCATCCTTAAGTCGGGAAAAAGAGCGGCAACCAGGAAGGCACCACTTGGCCGGGACTTAGGCATCCCTATGTGGGGAAAAGAGCGGCAACCAGGAAGGTACCCGGTGAGCGGGGCTTAGGCCAGATGACCTAGATCCACTTGCACCTGCCCCCCATCTGCAAAGGAGTAGAGGTTGGAGGGCTCCTTAAGTAGGGAAAAAGAGCGGCATCCAGGAAGGCACCAGGTGGGAGGGGCTTAGGCATCCTTATGTGAGGAAAAAGAGCAGAAACCAGGAAAGCACCAGGTGGATGAGGCTTAGGCCAGGTGACCTACATCCACTTGCACCTGCCCCCATCTGCAAAGGAAAAGAGGGGGGGCTCTTTAAGTAGGGGAAAAAGAGCGGCAACCAGGAAGGCACCAGGTGGCTGGGGTTTAGGCATCCTTAACAAGGGAAAAAGTGCAGCAACCAGGAAGGCACCAGGTGGGTGAGGCTTAGGCCAGGTGACCTAGATCCACTTGCACATGCTCCACACCTGCAAAGGAAAAGAGGCTGGAGGGCTCCTTAAGTAGGGAAAAAAGAGCAGCAACCTGGAAGGCACCAGTTGGGCGGGGCTTATGCATCCTAAAGTAGGGAAAAAGAGCAGCAACCAGGAAGGCACCAGGTGGGCGGGGCTAGGCATCCTTAAGTGGGGAAAGAGCGGCAACCAGGAAAGCACCAGATGGGCGGCGCTTAGTCCAGGTGACGCAGATCCACTTGCACCTGCTCACCATTTGCAAAGGAAAAGACGCTGGAGGGCTCTTTAAGTGTTCAAGTGCCCAATGTTCAATCAGTCCCCCTAAGCTGGGCTCAGACCACCTTTGTTTCATTTTAACACATATGTACTTTATCTCAAAAGCTTTCATTTGATCTCCCTTCGTCGGGCTCGGACCAACTTTCTCTACTTTTTCATTTCAATCAGTCTCCCCCTGTCGGGCTTGAATCGACTATATCTATTTTGCCAATCCTTACCTCTATATACAAAAAGTGTGAGGTAAAATGTTATGCAAAAAGAAAGAAGTGTTAAAGAAATCATGTGTCAGGATGTTCAGGCTGTTGGCCTCCCTTCCCCACGTTTTTGGGACAGGACAAGGCGGTACACTTGGGCTTAGCACAGTCTCTGACATCTCTAGTACGAGGGTGCAGTTCAAACATTAGCATCAGAGCGTTCTGTGTCCAAGTTTCTTTGCCTTTCTACGTCTTGTCTTTCAGAGGGCCTGATGCAACAAACAAGCAATATATTATTTCCCTCTTTGGTTTTCACACGTATTTAATTTTTCAGGTCCACTATCCACCTCAGAAATCCCCTCGGCCAGGCTCAGATTGCCTTTTATGCAATACTTTTCAGATTTTCATGTATCCAATTTCTTGGGTGATTCATGATTCAACCCGGTTACCCCTCAGCTGAGCTAGGATCCATTTCAGCACAATGTTCAATCAGTCTCCCTCCACCGGACTAGGATCGAATTTGATTCACTTTAACATGTGTTTGCTTTATCCCAAAAGCTTTCAAATGATCTCACTCCTTCAGGCTCAGACCAACTTTCTCTACTTTGTCATTTCAATCAGTCTCCCTCTGCTGGGCTGGGACTGACTATATCTATTTTATCATCAATTTACCTGGCAGTATCAACATCGAAGACTTTCGATTGTGCATGGGATTTGGCCGGACCCGTCGCAGGGCACTTGGATGCATCGATCTTTGCCAATCTTTCACCTTTCTTAACTCTCAATTTGACACCCTACAGATATTTTTTAATGAGCACCCATGCGGTGCCAGACTACACCATCAAGGGCATCATCTCTCAGTTTCAAAGTTAAATTACTCATTTGTTTTACTCATGTTGATTATCGCGTTTCATACACTGTTTGCTTCTGCGTTCACCATACAATGTTGCCGCTTGCAATCTTGGCTTCAACACAGACCAGTCTGGTATTAATCTCCCCGATTCACTGGCTGTGTTGATTTCATTGCTGCTGCTTTGTTGTAGGAGCTAAGGACAGTACCACAGCAGCAAGCGATTCTCCCCGCCTTGACTATCGACGCGGGAGAGCCCCGGGTACCTCCAACACACAATGCAGGATTGCAGGATTCTTCAGCCCTGTTTCCTGGTCTTAAATTTTCTATTCTAAAGGGTTCATTAAAGTAATGGTTCCTTGATGAAAAGGCCAAGGACACTTACCTCCTTCCAGTACCCTTCTCTTTTGCCGTCTTTCTCCTCATGTTAAACTTCCATCTTGGAACTGCTGCTTTCTTCTGTGTTTTGCCTTGCTCAGAGAGTGCTCTTGCGCTCTGCCTTTTATCCATGGGGGAAGTGTAATGGAAGTTAGGTGTATGTGATAGTCAGTAATTGCCTCATCGTTGTCTTGATCGTTGCATACGACTCGGGTGTTAGTCCGTTTTCTCTCATAGCAAGCTGTCCGTACAAAGGTGTTTGTGGTGTGACAGGGGTGGTTGAGTTCCTAAATATCCTACCCGGTAGAATGGAAGAAAGGTGTTGTAGCGAAGGGGATACTGCGTCTCGCCATCTGGTGTCCCTCTCCCTGAAAACCCCTCCCCCAGGTGATCCTCCTGCAAAGGTCCACCCCCAGGAACTGGATGCAAAAGTGACCGGGATGTCCTGGCAAACCTTCAGGTTTCTCACATTCCCCCATAGCCCTTGGATCATGTTAAACAAACTCAACAACTCATGACACCAATGACACCATTACTCTAACCACAACACGTTAAGCCCCTTTGGCCCTGTCGTCATGTCCAAATAACTCAATGATTTTATTCTATAACATGCACAACACATTAAGCCCCTTTGGTCCTCATGTCATGACACAAATACCAAACAATACTATCATTCCATAACCTAGCATGCATAATGTAATATATATCAGGCCCCTTTGGCCTTAGAACATAGTCCAATACACCACTTGCCACTCCTACCTCACTAGGTCACAAGCATAATTCACAAAACATCACATTTGCAACCATACCACAGCAGGTCAGAGACACAGTACACACAAGATCTCATTTGCCACCCATTCCTCAATGGGTCAAGTGTGCAATTTAAAACACACTGTTTGAGATATTGTCACTGGGCATAAACCAGTGTATTACATATAAATGTTGCTAGTTATCACCAATCCGCCACACATATGATATTGAGATCTTGGTTGATCACAGCTCAAACATCCATAACACATTGCATCATATATATAATGCTTGAAAACACTTCGAAAACATTTCTCCTAAAGATGACTTAATATAATGCTGAATAACATTACAACATACCACACCAGTAGCAATACTGTGCACACAGTGCCTTTCCAAACAATTGTGCATACAACAGGTAATCCTTAAAATAATATCACATTTAAAATAAAGCATCCACAATAATTCACTGGAACAATTCAACATAGTTCTGCAAATTCAGTAATGCGAGCTGCACAGCCCCCTTCTTATCCTGCGACGCACAGGGGACATCTGCCAGCTGCAGAGTACCTGCATACTTAAATCTATGATGTAAGACGTTGTTGTGGTGTGTGACTGGTTATGGAAGGGAGATGTCGTTTATGTAAGTCAGTCTTTTATTGTATCACTGGCCAGGAGTGCATGCTGATGGAATGCTAATGTATGCATGATAGCTCTGGAGAATGTTGAGTGAATGTGTGTGTGAGTGTTCTATGAATGTCAGTTGGGGGCCTGAGCTGGGAGTGAAAGGATGGCCAGTGGGCCTGTTTCCATAACGTCCACTTGTGTCTACCTGAACCTGTGATGTACATACTGCAAGTAACTGCCACCTTACAACATAACAGACGTCACACTCTTCATTGGACCTGGGCGTGCATCTCCTTCAAGGACACTGCATTTAAAATGCTTATGCTTCAGTGGCCCCTCATCACCAAAATATGTTTCCCTTACTTCACCACTGGCAGAGGCATCCCTTCCATTCCCACCCATGTGATGTTCGGAGCAGTGACATACTACGCACGTTGATGGCTCAGCGTGTCCAGCCATTGGCCCTTTGGATGATGATGTCATAATTTCTCCTCTGCCTTCACGGAGCACAGAGCTTCTAAGCCCTGGCTTTTAACTATGTGGCTCTTCCCGTTTGCTGCGGCATCAGGCTCTTCTGCATGCGTTGACTGCAGACACTCCCAAATAGTGTCTGGAGAGGTAGGCACTCCTCCTTCCACTTCACTGCTCTCCCTCTGCATTTCACTGCAGCAGATTGGCACAAGGAAGACACCCACAGAGCACTTCTCTGGGCCCAACTCTGAATCGCTGCAATAGCTCTTCCGGCTGCTCCTTGTGACTGCACCCTTCGCATGGTGCTCACCCCATGGCAGACAGCAACAACAGCCTCAGCACCTCCTACAGTGTGGGGGAAGACAGCAGAGTCAAAGCCCTGGGTGGTGGTCACATTTGGGGCCATTTTCCAGACTCATCACCACAGTTAGGGCTTTCCACTTATTGCCACATTTTGTAACTTGAAGGATGCGCATGGAGTTATCACGTGAAGACAAGATAAGTCCTCTTTATTGCAGGTGCATCTTAGTTGCATGCCGTTGTTCCAGAGGCATTAGGGGAATTGGTACCAGCACCCAGGCAAGACTTCACTCTATCGCTCTGTCTGCTTCTCTAACTGACACACTGGGAACACCCATCCAGAAGATGCACACCAAGGATCCATAAGTGACCTGAGTCACTTACCATTATAAGAGCCTTTTCTTCTTCTTCTTCTTAATTACCGAATGCGTGGGCGGACCCACGGAGGCGCTTCCCCATCCAATAGGATGATGTGCACCAACCCACCAATCAACACATAGCCCACATAAACTCACAACTCCTCCCACCGCCCCGTCTGTCTCACAAAATCCAACAACACACTGCTCCTCCTCCTGCCTCTCACCCCGTCACCTCCCAGCAAAACCTTCCCACTCATCTCAGCCACACTCAGCGCAGACAACCGAACCCTCATCAATTCTCTCTCCACAACATGTCTCTCACACCTAAGCAAAAAATGTCCCACCGTCTCAGGCACCCCACACACTGCACAGTCCAGTAAACTCTGAAACCAATCTGCACACACATTAAAAAGAAAGGGGGAACACAAGCCCTGCATTATCCCCATTACTGTTTGAATGGAACTCAATCACTTACCTCCTTTCTTATATCTCATCAAAATGCCACAGTGCTTCCACTGATCTATACATTCAAAGGTTGGTGTATGGCACATAAAGTACAACCCTTGCTGTAACATTTTTCCATAGAGCCATAGAACCAGGCTCCAAATTCACATCACACAGTCCCTTTTCAAAACCAACATGTGTATCCACAAAGATGCTAATCTCAGAAAGCAACTTTGTTGACCTCACAGGAAGACGTGGCTTTACATGAAGAAGAGCGTTGAGGCACCATCAAATAAGAACATTAGGCAATATGAATACAGGCATGACTTCTTCCCTTTTTATAATGAGAAAACATTATAACTGACTTCCAGCTTTGATACATCAAATTGTTAATGAAGATGTAATTAATCATATTCATACAGCACAGATTGTGCTTGAATAAGTCAACTGGGCACCCTGCTGGGCTTAGATTCTTGTTTGGCAGCTGCTCTTCAAAGAATTCCACTATATTACTTAAGTCAAAAATGGCATGCTGTCCACTGTGCTGTCTTTCAGACTCTCTAACTGTTTGCACTGGAGTGACCAATCTATTTTTGAGAAAAATATGTATCTCTAAATAATGATTTATATGGGAATTATTTCTTTGGGCTATAATTTTCCATACTGTGCATGTGTTCTTCACTTTGGCAGCCTGCACAATATCCCCCAAGGGCGGCTTCAAAAACTCGCTTTTGCATATCTTTGAGGTCCTTTGCACTCCTTTCCTTGACATTACTCCTTAAAGCTACCCAAAGCTCATCATTCTTATCCCTACAACACACATTGGCAGATCACTTAACTTTCATGCAGTATTTAACAATACTTGTATTCAATATTAGTCTTAATTCTGAAGTTCAATGATGAAAGAAATCTATGAATTCTAATGGTGCATGTTCAATTGAAAGGTAATTTAGTAATTCAGCCTTAGCCTCCTTTACAATTGAATTTTGAATGTGGTCATGTTCAAGCCCTGCCTATCAAACAGGGCAGTTGTTAGACTTTATTTTCCTTTCCATTATCACTCTCGTCAATCCAGGCTTTAGTTGGTATGGTATGGTACGGTTTGGTATGCTAATGTTTATTTATACAGCGCCTATACCCAGGCAAGTGTTTCAAGGTGCTCAAGGAGGTTGGGAACAAGGGGAAAAACAACAGTTGCTCCGAGCCCTTGACATTCTGAGATGCTAATACTCTGCACAGGCAGAGTAAGTGCATATAATACATTTAACATTTGAGACACAGCAAATAGGCATGATCGGTGATTCTGCAGTTTTACCAAGTGCATTTGGGATGAAGACAAGTGGGACAGACAGACAATCTTCAGACACAGTGTATTCAGATCATGCAAGTGCACTGGCAGTCACGGGTGCGGAAGTCCAAGTGCACCCAGTTGGTGGAGACTGGGGTAAGTGCAGAGAGGCCATTCTTAAGGGTAATTCCTAATTGCAGTAAAGATGGGTGGGGTGTAGGGCCCTGAGGCAAGTGCGAGAGAGGACTGGCGGGGGTGCCTAGGACCTGTGAGACTCTGAGGTACACCAGGCAGCCAGGCAGCAAGATTTAGGGTAGAGGAGGGAGAGTGAGAAAAGGTAGAGTACCACTGAGGAGGTGTAGCTGATAGATTTTTTAGAGATGTCCACAATGTGAGAAGAGAAGGAGAGAGTGGAGTCAAAGATAACCCCAAGGTTTTAAGTCTTGCAGGTGGATGAGGGCGCCAGCCAGGGTGAGAGTTGGAAAGCTGGGGCAAGGGTGCCAATACAAAGGATCTCAGTCTTACTGGCGTTGAGGCAGAGGTCATTTGCAGTTGTTGAGATGTCACAATGACTGCCGCTTGAGAATTTCAGCTGCAAGCTTTTGAGGCAGCAGAACACAGAATTCCAGCTGCTATTTCTGATCATGAACCTATTAATATGAAGGCTCACATCAACAGTTTAGTTACTGGTACTTCATATTACCTAAAATTGCTCACACAACTAAGACCCTTCCTCAATTCTCCTAAATGCTCAAATCTCGCATGGGCAATTATTGGGGCGAGGCTGGACTATTGCTCCATCCTTCTTCAGGGCATAGGTAAAGGCAAAATCACTCACTTACAAATCATTCAAAACAGCGCAGACCACATTGTGGAGGGCTTGCGCAGATCTGACCATGTGTCAGCTGCTAGGATGGCCTTACACTGGCTACCCATCGACACAGAATCTCTTTTCAGACTCTGTGTATTACACACAAATGCCTTTATGGCAAATGTCCCAGCTATTTATCAAGCATTCTCCTGACTTTCCAACCAGAGAACGCTCAGATCTAATAATTTGTGTCTCTTGCAAATGCTAAGGTCAAAGTTATTGCTAGTGCCAGGGATCTTTTCCTTAATCGGCTCTGAGGTGTTAAAACGCCCTACCACCAGACCTATTATCATTTACATTCTTTGTGGGATTCAAGGGTGGACTGAAAACTGCTTTATTCCATTGTGTCTTTCTCACCCCAGAACCACTGACCCTTCTTCTTCACCGGCCTGGAAGCCTGTTGTTCTCTGTTGTTTCGTCTTGTCTGGTGCTATCATGCCTACTGACTCTTGTCCCAGCACGTAATTAATCAATATAAATTAAGAGGAGTGCTGCTTAAGTCTTCATTTAGATTGTAACAGACTGGCTCAGACTCTGATGCACATGAATTGTTCTCCTTTTTTTGGGGGTATGCTTATCTGACAGGTGTCCTGGCTTATTATACCACTTGGTTCAATTTCTACATATTACAGATTACAAAGATTACATTCCCATGGAAACAACAGACCTGGTCGGCTTAAAGTGGGGGACCTGCTGCACGTTTCTGTTCAAAGTGATTGCTCTGCAAGTGTATTTAGTAGATTCTAATTCACTTAAATTAGGTATGAGTAAATAGAATGGGAAACTAAATGCTTTTTTGAAATGTTAGTGTTTGCAAGAAGAGTCATTTGCTGCCGCCTCAACACAACACGTAACACGATGACCACAAAGTTCAAACATCCTAGAATTTGCAATGTGTAACTCCCCATTCTGATACGGCAGTCCCTGGGCCAGCATCCTTCCTTTTGCTTGACCAATGCACCACAGCAGCAAAACTCCAAATAAATGTGTAGTGCTAGACACTCAACTAGTTGGACAGGACAGAAGAAAGCATTCAAAAGTCATGCAACCTCCAGTCGACCCACTCCAAATTTGAAATGCCACAAAAAGTGCAGTATTCACTCAAATCATTCTGAGCATAATAATTCCTTGAAATGACTTATTGCGGTCTTCTTGAAACGTTGACTGTTTTCAGTTTGATGGTGTGCAGGGGACAGAAGTATCCAAAGACTCAGGATACTATGTGTATATGCATTTAGTATGCATTCTCTGTGCCAGGGATTTTGTCACCTCCCCAGCACCCTTAATTATTCCAAAGTACAGTGTACATTTCATATACTTCTTGTAATTGAATATTCCACATAGCTGGTGTGCTGTGCATTATAGGAATGTTCTTGCAGTATAGTGTGGGCTTTCTCCGGTCTTGTGACCATGTAAGGTAAGAACTGACATCAATAGTGACTACATGGATATATCTGCTGCTCCATGTCTAAAGTCCCACCCGCCAGCAGCTGAAGTGGGTTTATAACAGTTCAGACACAAAGTATCAGCCAGTTCATCCTGGGGTTTTCTTTTGGAAATCATTTTTGAACCAAGGTAACCATTTCAAATCATACAACTTTTTAATAACACCCATTTTCCCTATCTGTCCTGTTTTAGTATATTTTCTACAGCAGAGTGAAAATATGGATTTGTATCAAAAAAAGGCTCCTAGACTTCCATCCAAAAAGCATCGCAGTTTATGTTAAACTGCAATAACTAATATCCTCATGTCTGTGGTGGCAAAGCAACCATGTGGAAGTAAATGTCTTATCAAAAAGTATATCTAGTAGGCCATGATGGAGTTATTATAAAAGGCCAAAACCTAAATGCCAGCTCATATATTGTATCCACTTGATGACAAGCATGAAAGGAACAACCAATGCCTACTTTGGAGCCTTGAATTTGCCCCATACCAGTTGGGGATGAAGCACCCACAAAGTTTATAGTGCACCACTGGGGAACTTGAAGCCTTCAACAGGGAGGGGGGGGGATTGGCTGCCCTGAAAGTAACTGGGAGTTGCCTACTGTGGAAGAGAACTTGCCTTAACAAAGAACAACCAGCGTATAGGGGAATATAGAGGGGCACACTGTCATCTGCAGCAGGCTGGGAACAACTTGTCAAAAGAGAACAATTGTTGGTAGAGTAACAAGGATTCTTTATATAAGGGGGATTATTTTCCATACAATCATCATATGAATCATATTGGAAGTGTTTTGAACTGACAAGTGTAAAGACATCCTGGGAAGTCCCCAAAAATACACAGGGGTTCTGGAGACAGATCAAACCAGACTCAATAACGACAATAGAAAAAGTAAAGGTCAACACACCGCTTTATTAAAATCCAAATTAAGCAAGAACAACATACAAGCACAACATTTCATCACTCTCAGCAAGATTATCAAAAACAACAGTTTGTATACTCAATATTTGTCATAACTGACATCATACCGTAATCTTACCTACCAAAACCTACAGGTTACAGGGATTGGTTAAGGGGATTGACTACATATACATTCTATAGGGGTTACACTTCTGATTGGGTAACAACAATGTGATGACTCCTTCTGAGACAACCTCTAAATTAAAAACAGTAAAAATACATAATCTCTGCAATAAACTATTGGTGGGCATAATATGTACTGGGCTACCCTTGGGTGTTTTGATTGGTTGTCGTTCTACTGACCAACCTCGGGCAACTGACAGGTCGTCAAGACATGAGCCAGACTGGAATAGGGGGAGAGCATTCCATGGTCTGCTTCCCTTCAATTAAAGAACATACCATCACTCATTCCTAGGCCATTAGACAGGGTATTTCTTTGTAGTCGACCTTGTATGGCACCTTGTATCTGGGAATATGTTTGAGGAGCAAGCCAGGTGCCCTATCTGTGTTAATGTCTAATGAATGCTATTGAATAGACAATGTTCTTCAATTATGGATCACGTGTAATGAGACCGCATTATTTCACTCTGCATTTATTGGGATTTTAGCTCATATTAGTGCAAGTGTTATGGTGCCTTTTACAACTGGGGACACTCTTGAGTTATTCATTGTGGGGTCTTCTTGGGTGTATGGCTCACTCATCCCTGACTTACAAAGGCTGGTTGGGATTTTAATTAATATGATAATATATGGCTTGCTTTTTGGGAATCGTTATGTCGTGCTTTCACTGCAACATTCCTATCCTCCCTTTTTCATGGTAACCTTGGCTTGGGTTGCTAGCTACTGTCTAAGCTCTGCACGGATCTGTAGTTTTGTTATTTGAGCACTTTGATTTCGCATGAAGTCTTGAGGTCTATAATTTACTCAGAAGTGTGTTGCAGCATCTTTTTTGGAAAAGATGGACGCCCATTACCCTCACCTTTCTATGTTAGTGAGATATAGTCATGCGTCATTTATGTTGCATTCAGTTTATACATTGCTCATGTTAGTGTTCTTCATGTCCTATGTATACCATGTTAATATTATTCATGTATAAATGCATGTATTACCTAGTGTTTGCGTTCTTTATGTTGAGTGCACATTTGCTTCGTGTCTAATGCATGCATATGTATTGTCACAAAGTTAGTTTGATATTGCTCGTGCCATCTTCAGCTTAAATTGTGTCCATCTCCTGCTGTAGCTGCCTGTGATAAGGGTTGGATGGCTGTCTGAGTGAGAAACATTTTTCACCTGTGCAGTATTGGACTGGAGAGGGGCGGAAGCTGTGGATGGTGTGTTCATCTGTCTCTCAACACAGAAGCTTGTTGGAGCAAATGTTGCTCAAAGTCCATCTGAGGAGTTAGAAGTAAGCCTTCCACAAGAGTGCAAGGCTATTTCTTGGACCACCTCTGATACTTAATAGAGGTCACTGTTGAAAGAAAAGTTGTTTTTTTATGAAGACTGCTGGTACCTATGAATTCCAATGCTCTGGATTGTGGAAAATACCCTCTAAGGGTTCATACATGGCCTGGAAATAAATAAGAAGGCATCATTTTCATCACAAGGACAGGAGAAAGTACTCAGAGCAAGCACAAGCCCGAAATTGGTTGATTGATTGATTTTATTTATATAGCACCTATCACCTAAATACTTTACATAAAGAAAATCAGTACACATGGGTGGATTAATTAAAGGAATCACAGAGAAAGGAAGTGATCTTAAAGTTTTGATTTAAAAAGAGGGAGACTGGACAGAGAATGGAGAGACAAAGGAAGAGCATTCCAGACCCTAGGAGCCAAGCGGGAAAAATAGCGTAAATGAGATGGAGAACAGTAATGGTGAGGAACAATATGGAGGAAGAGAGATTGGGACCAAAGACCACAGGGTGGTGAAAAGAAGGAAAAAAGAGAAGAGAGGTAGGAAGGTGCACAAGCATTAGGACATTTAAATGAAAGACATAGAAATTTGACGTGGAGTCATTCATCAAAAGATAACCTGTGAAGATGATTTAGAACATGGAGATAGAGTCCATTGGGAAAAGAGAATAAAGATTACGAATAGAAGAGGACTAGATAGAATGAAGAGGAGCAAGTCCATAGGCAGTAAGACCCAAGAGAAAAGAAGAACAGTAGACACAGTGAGAAAAGTCTAAGGAGGTGATAGGAAGTTCAGAAGCATGGAAAGTGAAGAAGTGGTGAGTATTCCAAATATTGTAGAATTGGAAATGACAGGAGCATGACATTAAGAATATGTGAGAGGAAGAAGTGGACACCTACATTGCAGGCGGCAACAGTGGCAAGATGGAGGGAGACAGAGCGAAAGGAAATGTAGGTGGGGTTAAAATTGGAGGAACAGCAGAAGAAGGAAAGAAAAGAACCCCAGTTTTAGATGTGTTGAGGTATACAAAATATGAAGGCACCCATGATTGGAGAGAAGGAAGACAGGTTGAGAGTGAAGAGTGTATTGCGTCTGAGAAGGAGGAAAAGGGGAAGATGTGGGAGCTATCTGCATACAAATATTAAGAAACACCATTTGCAGAGATGCCAGCCACTAGGGGAGAGGTGTATATAGAAAAGAGATGTGCACCAAGTACCGAACCTTAGGGGACACAGTGAGAAAGAAGGAAAATAGTAGAGAACTGACCAGACCAAGAAACAGAAAAAGTACGATTAGTAAGATAAGACTGAAAGGATTCAAGAACAGAATCCCAAAAACCAAGATGTGTAAGAGAATAAAGAAGAATAGAGTGGTTGACCATATCGAAGGCAGCCAACTGGTCAAGGAGAAAAACCTATTCTGATAGCATGCAGAATGAAGGGATTGAGTTATAGCCAGGAGTGCAGTCTCAGTAAAGTGAGAAGGTCAGAATCCAAATTGGAAAGAAGGAAGGAATGAGTATAAACAAGGCACTCTAGTAGCTTAGAGGGGAAAGGTAGGAGAGAGAGAGGGAGAAAATTAGAAGAGATAGTGGTATCAAGGGAGGGTTTATAATGAATTGGAAGAAAAGAAGCATGATTGAAAGAGGAAGGGAAAATTGCAGAAGAAAGTAAAAAGATTGAAAAGAGAGATAAAATCATTGTGTGGTGGGAGATACACAGTTGGGAACAATAAGGAAGGGAGAGGATCACTAGGAGCAGCATTAGGGTGGGCATGAACAAGGCAAGAAGCAGTGCTAGAATCAGAAAGTAGGTGAAAGGAAGACATAGTAGTAGGTTGTTCAGAGCTTGGAGGGAGAGCTCAGGTTATTATGGTTGACTCGTAATTTTTGGCATGCAAGGCGAATGCAGCAACAAAGCAGCACAGGGAGAGTTTGATTCCGAGCTCGAACAGGTGAGGAGAAAGAGTTTTTTGCAACAGTCTCCTGTGTCGGGACACAGACATCTTATCATATGTAACTACAGGAGGGTTTTTTGTCCACCATGGAGAAATAATTTTTCTATTGGAGGCACAGAATGCTATGATGGTTGTCCCCTGCCCTGCTGCTCAGTCCTCTCTAACTGACTTTACACTTAAGGACGCCACACCTGTTAACTCATCAGCTCCAACCAGCAGAGGGGAGGACGCATCCTTGGGCTTGAATCTCTTGAACTGCGTGAACTCTTCAAATTCTGATAATGCACAGGAAGTACAGTAGAAAGCAACAGCGCTCGGTGACCGACTAAAAAGAGACTCAAGGGACCACAGCACAATCATGCAGGGCACTCCCCTAGGGCTTACATTTAGCTCCATTCCACGAACACGGAATGCATACATGGAGGCAGAGGGGGTACACAGGTTGCCTAACGGAGGAGAATGATGACACTGTTCTAGTTTCAATCAGGGGTGTCAACCAAAATACAGGGGTGTGGACCGGGTATACCCGGAGCGGCTACTGTAGTAAAGTGCCTCGCCCAATCGCTAAGTCACACACCCCTGTAGCACTTTCTCATGGCCACATCAGTAGGGAGCCAATTGAGGTTTATGAATGTCAATGTAGCTCAGTGCTGGCAGACCTGGCTGAGCAAAAGATACTGCTGGTGACCCTACTTGAAGCCCACAGAAGGTGAGGCACTGAGATGTAGGTACTAACTAGTGTGGAGGGAGCTGTACAAAGTCCAAACCTGTTAACAGTGGAGATGCTTGCAGTAGCACAGGCTCCATCAATGTGGCTGGCACATTGCTCAACACGCTAAATAGCGAGAGCACAGGGTATAAGATTGTTTTACCCAGAAAAGGGACCCAGCTAATGCAGGTCCCCCTGTACACAACGAAGGCACATCGAGTACTATAGCGCCTCCATTACTCCCATATGGCGAAAGGATCCTATACCTAGTGTGGCTTGTAAGTCCGCTAGACCAACTACAAGGGCTGATCATATGGAAAGTAAATTTATTTTTCATTACTATACAAGAGCATGCACCCGGCCAAAGCTGGATAAAAAATGAAGCAAGATAGGGGGGGGGGGGACACATGACAAGAGTGTTATTTCTAGACAAGGTCCCAAAACGGTCACAGAACCATTTTGAAACTAGGGAAGCCATTGTCAACAAATGCACGTTTTGTTTCCGTGTAGTGCGTGGATGCATATCGGTAACACGTGAGGAAATACTGTGCTCCCCTGGGCTACATCAACAGGGGGAAAGTGGTGTTGACTCAATCCAAATCGAGCTTAGGGACTCGAGTGCGGTAAATGGGATACTTGGTAGGTGTATAAGACTCCAGCCCTCCCTCTCCCAGAAAAGGGCAACCGAAATTAAAGTTCACCCACCCTACAATGCTGATTGCAATGCAGATACTAAGTCATGCCATCCTGTACTCTCGGGAACCAATGCATTGCCACAGGGAAAAATATCAGGGGGCAACTCTATCTGGTCTAAGCCAATATGGAGATGAAATGAGCACGAGGGAAGGTTTGTGCAAGGGGAATCACTGGTGACCAGTCTACAGCCACACAGAGAGAACTTGTGGGCAAATTGTCTTGTCACTGGGTTATTGCAGTTATTTTAATAACAATGCGGAATGGCTGGTTATTTATTTAAAGGCTTCTTTTCTGTGCTTTGTTTTTCTTATGGTTCATTATGTACTTTGATGGCCTCAAATCCGAATAAAGTTATTGATTGATTGATTGATTGTAAAAATCAAAAGTAGACAGAGAGGAGGAAGAGGCAGGGTTAAGCAGAAACAGAGAGGGCCCACTTTAAATTTAGAAAAAGACGAATGGGCATGGAAGAGAGAGAGAGTCAAAAAGGGAATTGAAGTAAAGTTGCTTAGCAGAGAGGAGAAAGGTATTATAGGATGTATGAAGAACAGACCTATAGACTATATGAGGGGCTTCCAGGGTCATAGACCAACGTCACTCAGCACGGTGTAAAGCCTGCTGAGCCACCTGAAGGAGAGAGGTCAGCCCATGTCGATGTAGTTTATATGACGGAGTGTTGGTCAAGCTGTCAGAAAGAGGCATAATCAACAGATATGAGAAAAGGTCTAAAGATGGCATAAGTGATCTGAGAGCACACATAAAGGAAGTCATATTAAATTAACGAAAGTCATGGTGACAGAAACAGGTAGAAGAAGTGGTAAAAAGAGGTAGGGGAGAGAAAAGGTGAAAGAAAGCAGATGATGATCAGATAGATTTAAGCAGAAGTGCAGTCACAGAGGATGTGAGAGGAATCATGGAGAAATTAAGATCCAGAAAGTACCAGAGTTATGAGAGTGAGTGGTATGAATGTGTGCAAGAAGATAGGAATCAAGAAGGGGAACAGAAATGTGTAGGGGAAAGGTGAAGTTTATAGTCACTTGGTAGAAGCATGGGAAAATTTAGAGGAAGCAAAAGTGAGAGAAGCAAGTCAAGAGCCTCACAGAAACTAGTAACCGGTCCGGGCGGATGACAGAGTAAAAGACTAGCCAAAGATGAATGGGAAGAGAGGAGAGAGTACTGAAATTCGAAGGTAAAAAAAGAAGGAAGCTCTAAGAAGGCAGAAGGAGGAACGGATCGGACGGAAGAGAGATTTCCCACTACACTACCGCGACCCGAGTTACAGGGTGCATGGGAGGAAAAGAAACAAGAGGATGACAGAAAAGCCGGATAACAGTGTTAGAGGGAGAAAGCCAGGTTTCAGTGAGACATAAGAATAGGAAATAGAAGTTAGAAAAAAGATCAAGAACTGAATGGGACTTTTTGTTAATGGAACAGGAGTTCCAAAAAGCCACTTTGAGGGAGAGAGGGACAGAGACAGGTCAGCAGATGACGGGTGAAGGAGATTATCATAACTAAAAAAGGACGAGTGGGAGAGAGGTAAAGAGGTAGAGCAACTGGAAAGAGAATGGGCTGGAATGGTCAACCAAAGAATAGATAGGGTAGCAGAGAAAATAGTGGACATATTGCAAAAAGGGTAAGAGTTAAGATGTCATGTTGGAAACAAATTACCGGGACCTTCACCTGGAGTGGGAAGGAAGCGTGTAAGTGGGCAGAAATCAGGATAGAGAAGGAGAGGCGGCATGATGGTAAGAAAGGGGCCAGTAGCGAGTGAAAAAAGAAATAAGCAAGAGAGGAGGAAATAAACAAGAGAGGAGTATAGGGAACATATCATAAGGAGAACAGAGCTCCCATCAGCGGACAGCAGCAGTCAGCAATACTTTGCCTGGTCTTTGCCGGGATATCATCCCAGAAGGTAAGGCAAATACACTGCCAAGGGGTGGCGGGAGGGCTGGGGGCCTGGCAGGATGGGAGGTAGCAGGCCAGAAGAGCCACACCAGGCTGATGCGGCAGACAAAGTTCGAGGTGCCAGAAGGTGCTTTTAGCACACACCATGCATAGCAGATGACAGGTCAGCAGATGCAAGAGTTCAGAGTCCAGGCACACACACCACACATAATAGAGAGCCCCACAACACAGAACCCGCTCAGCAGCTGATAGTGGGACTTTGCCCGGACTTCACTGGGGTTTCACCCCAGAAGGTGATGTAAACACACTTCCGGGGGTGATGGGAAGGCTGGGGGCATGGCTGGCTGGGAGGCAGCAGGAGGGAAGAGCCTGATTAGGCTGATACCACGTACAAGGCGCTGGGAGGCGCTTCCAGCACACCGTGGGCACAGCAGATGAGAGTCCAGAGACTAGGCATGCACACCATAGATCATAGGGAACACCACACCATAGAAGTCACTTAGTATCTAACAGCAGGACTTTGCTCGGACTTGCCTTTGGCAAGACTGGAGAAAATCACAGCATTTTCCTGATTCAAGTTAGACCCATGAACCTGCCGGAACTGAATTGCCTTCTTTATGCATTTAAAGATACCTTAGAGATACGGCACTGTGCTGACTCAAACATGGCTTGCCTGTATCCAAACACACTGACCTTTTGAGCTGTCCGCGGTCCCTGTTCGCTGAGCCACACCACTTTGTCTGAATCCAGGTGCATCTGCTGGCTGCTTGAACTACAGGCAAACACCAAGAAGAATGGCTTGATGCTGCTGAGCCATTACAGAGAGACTAAGGTGGTGTTGAATTGACAAGAGGCCTCAAACACGGATTTCGAGGCTCTGACCTCCTTGCCCTCTATCTTAATCCTCAGGGACAGGTTAGGTCACCCTTCTCTACCTTAAAATACACCTTAAAGTGATAATGTGTACTGGAACTGTTTTTTGTTGCTGCATTAGTCCAAAGATCCCCATGACTAACCCTGCCATCTCACCTGCCCATGCCTTTGCTCAAACCGGACTGCTATGCACAGCATTAAATATGTAAATATGTAAGTTCAACCGTACTGTCTCTATGCACAGCACTAAATATGTAAATATGTAAGCAATTTATTAACTATATGTATATATGCACATTCCTCGCAATGTAATGCTAAGCCTCTTTTTCATGTGTGCCTTATCCTGCAACTAAGTTTTTATGCAATCCTACCTTCCTGCTCTTTGTTGCGCCCTGTTACCTCTGGGTTCTGCGCGCCATACTCAATAAATAAACAAACAAACAAACAAGCATTATTGCCTGTGATGTCCCTTCTAACAGTGTATACCCAGAGTAAACAGCCTACATCTATTTAATGTTAAGACATTTTGTGTATTTGCTTTACAAAGTGGATAGTTTGATTTTTTGTCATTGTCTGTGTTCAAGTAAAGTTAGGGAACACGAAAAATGGGGCAAGTACCAACTGTGGTATGATTTAGTGAGAACCAAACAAAGTCTGATATCCAAAAGACAGGTAAACTACCTGTTTATTGGATAAAATCACTGTGGTTGAGGGGCGAGTCATTTTTTAAGATACTAAAAAACTGCTGTGAGTTTAACCATCAGCAGTGACAAGGCTGTGGAGGAGGACAAGAAAGGATAGAGTTGAATTCTAAACATTCCTTCCTCCTACCCTCGTCTGTCCCTTTGTTGCGCTGGTGTAACGCCTACAAACAAGGGACAGAATAAGAAGAAAAACTATTTACTTCTAGTTGTTGTAAGACATTCAGCCTTGTCAAAGTAAAGTTACTCATTTTTAAGGGGCCTTGTTTTGACATTCAGTTTATTTTGGTACTTTCTGCACTATTGTTGTTTGGAGGCTGCTATATGTGCTCATACCTCATCAAGTGTATATCCTGCCAGAAGTCTTATGCTACTCAAAGAGGATAAGGGGGGTATGTGATTCAAAATATACCTGTTTAAGCATTGTAGCCAAAGCTCTTTGCTTGCATTGGGAATGCCTGGTTGAGTATAGAGGACTGTGCTCATCCATGTGCTGCTGCTGACCTGTAGTTAATTCATTGCATATGCTTATATGTAATCCAAAAAAGAATAACATTGAAAATGAAGCTACATTTTGCAAGTTGTACATTTTTAAATTAACTTTGGATCCCTACATATATCAGTGCAGCCGTAACCCCTGATACTACAGAACCCAAAGTATTTAATCTTGTGCTCACAAGACCCGTACTTGAAATGGGCCAAAAAGTGCCTAAGGCAGGCCACAAAGGGAAGTGCAGGTGAGTATCCCAACTTTGCAACTAAGCAACGATGCAACGTTATTATAAAAGATTTAAAACATGTGAAGTTAAGCCACATGTTTCAATGTACCTTCTTTGTGGATTAGTTAGACACATACAAATGATAACCTTATACTGTGTGATGAAAGGTGTTTTAAAATGTTCCTAAAACATAAGATAGGTTGGATCCACAGAGCTACCATTCTGGTCAATGAAATGATCTTAAGCATATGTATATTCACCTCTGTGTTCTCAGCAAATGGGTGTCCCCATGGTTGCTTCACTGGTTAAACTTTGAAATTAAAATTATTTCACAAGTACTTTCTACTAGCTAGCATACTGGCCCTTTTATGTCTAAATGCTCAAAAGGATATACACAAATATCTGTTTGCAAAAAGTCAAATATGTTATTCTTCTAAAAGATCATGATCAGTCATTGAAAAATACATATAATTATTATATCCACAATTATTATAATATCAGATTGCAACATTTTCAAAGGATAAGTCGATACAAATATATTCCAATACAATACATTTGAGCTGCTTATTTATATACAAGAAATTGCAATATAGCATGCAAATCTCAGGCCCATAAATCAAATATGCCCTCCATCTTATCCCGAATACACAATCATGTCAATGCCTTATCCAACAATAATATCCTCCCCAATATATGCAGTACAAAGAGTTCTCATTTCATCTTTATATGCACATCTGCCCTTTATTCTGCACATGCGCCTTTTATTTTAAAATAAAGCAAAG
The DNA here is from genome assembly GCF_040938575.1 of Ambystoma mexicanum. Lineage (NCBI taxonomy): Eukaryota > Metazoa > Chordata > Amphibia > Caudata > Ambystomatidae > Ambystoma > Ambystoma mexicanum. The sequence continues at coordinate 1,172,939,144 of NC_090930.1, read as the reverse complement.
ATTACCTACATGTTTCTTTTCTATTACACCAATATCATGTCACATTCACCAGGGGTGCACCACATACAAAATTAATTATTCCAGAGATCAAGGTCTTCTGTTACTGAGCTTGTGAATCATCCCTTTTATATACGCAGATCATTTACATTTTAAATTAATATATTCCTCTCCACACAAAGAGTAGACGTGTGTTATTCAAGTCTATTTTCATTGAAAAGATGTTTTAAAGTTTAATGGTATGTCATTTAGCAATGGGTGCATCCAAATCTATTCATTAGGAACTGTTGTAATTACATGTTCTGAAGTCTCAATTGTGGGGTAAGTGCAGCCCCAAGACCGATGAACATCTCTAGTCATGTTAGGCCCAGAATGTACAGAAATATATGTAAGGCAAAATGTGACTGTCAAATAAAAAGGGCAGCATTTCATACTCAACTGTCACATAGCAAAATGCTGTTTACAGAGCAACACAGAGGACGCACATGAAATGGGGCCTGCATTCGAATGACAAAGCGCCAAAAGCAGAGGCCTACCTTTCGCTGCATTATGAAGAAAATGAAAGGCACTTTTCACAAAACGAAAGCTGCCAGGTAAAAATAGAGATGGACACATTTTGCAGCCCGAAAGCAAAGGAACATATATTATACAGGGGATGCTATCCATAACTGATGCAGGAGTCTAACCAGGTCCCTGTCCTTTACCGTGAGATGACCCTGAAGATGCTTGATGTCTTGATGTATTTCCCTGAGCGCAAAACCCAGAGCTGTTCCATGTACGTAAACTTGTCCAACAGAACCATGTATTCAGGGGATCTGTTTGAGTTAATCCCTTCTCCCTTATTTGGTGGATGTGGTACGAAAATAGATGCCTAGCATGTTCTTGCCAAGTAATTATTTAATTAATTCCCCTATATCCAAATGACAATGGATGATTTTGTTGAAGTTCGAAATCAACAACGTTGCTTCCAGTGTGGATACAAACATAGTCTGTTAAAGTTGTTGTCAACCCCAACATTCCCTAAAGTGGAGGGGTGCATAAACATGAAATTCCCAACTGCTCCTCCTTCTTGAGACCTTGCCTTAAAGCAGAAGGAATTACATAGTAAACTGTATCCCTGGGTTTAAGCTAGGGCACAAAAGTGTCTTGCCAAATTAAATAGAGTAAAGTCCATGAGGGTGAGAAAGGGACCCCTGATCGAATATAGATTACTCATAGCACAGTTGTGCACGAAAAAGTCTTCCATCTATCAAAAAAGTGTTTTGTTCATAAAAATGTATTGTGTTTCAACAATGCTAGCATTGCCAAGTGTGTAGGGAGATACACATCTAGAGCGCTGATTGTGTGAAATTGATTTTACCAATAGAAAAGAGTTACATGCTATTCAAATCAAACTTCATGTGAAATCTATTGCAAGGTCAATGGTTCAATCATGTCTGAAGGTACTGCATGATTCTTTAGATTAAGGGCTATTTTTGTGAGCGACCCAAAGCACTTCAGAGTACATTTGTCCTGCTTGTTTTTCTACATGAGACATAACATTGTGCAATGGTTCTTTAAGTTTTAGTTAACACATAGCAGCAAATTGGGTTCCAAATGTTTGTATTCGACCTTTAATGTGTGCCACGGAGTAAGGTGGCTTGTCATGTGATTTAGTGCAAACATTAATTTTCATATTTTTTAATAAATATATATCCTTTGCACACTCTGGCCTGATATGGTTCACAGGCAGGGCTAGATTGAATTCTATCCACATGTAAATTGGTGTGGCGATTTTGATGGGGCTTGAGGGGCAAACTCCCTGCATTAATTGTAGTCACATAAATATATATTATATAAAATAAAGGCTTGGGACGGGATCTAGCTTTCTGTTTCGATTCATGACAAGTGCATTTTTGATAGGCTATTCATTGTAGTGCAACATCAGTATGGTGCCTCTAAGGTTGTTTATGCATTGTTAAAGTACCACTGTTTCAGTGCATGGCAAGTAGTTTATGCATTGTTAAAGTACGAATGTTTGCTTGACCTCCGAGAATCAGGGAGGTGTACAGAGGAATAAGATTGTGCATAGTAATGCAAAAGTAATTTAATTTAGTATTTACTGTTGAAATGTAGCCGGAATTAGGTGCAAGGTTTTTGTTCCTGTGTAAAGTGTATAAGGTTGCTAAAATCCACTCATACAATCAGTGCTAGAGAAATGGAAGAGACCAGAAAATATCTTCTAGAAATTCAGGGAGACTGGCATGAGCAGGAAGTTGGTAGGTGGCAATCCAGAATGGTACACAAAGTGACGTCAGAGGGCACTGATATTTGGCATGCAGGTGGGATGTTAAATCAAGCTCTGGTCAAGTTTTACATGATGAAAAATGCACATGAGGAAAAGACTAACAGGGTAATTCATGGAATAAAAGTACGCCGAAAAGGGGAGCGCAAGCGTGAAAATTGCAGCGCACGCGTGCCAAAGCTGCACATGCAGCCGTTCATCAATTCATGGAATGCTCTGCGCTAGTAAAACCTGGTATGTGTGCCAAATCCGTGGGTGACGCATGCGGGCGCACATGTCACTAAACGGTGTGTGCTACACGCACAGGGAAAGCGCACATTGTGTAGCGCACACAAGAAAAGTGGGTGGACCACAGGGCGTAACACGCGGAATGGGAACCAACACGTGAAACTGTGGGTGTTACGCGGGAAGTACAGGAGGAAAATGCTTGCAATGCCCACACGTGCGCTAACAACACATACTCATGGAATCGAACAGGGGAAAGGCGTGCGCCAAAAAAGACGCGCTAATCCGGAAACACGTACGCCAGCAGGAAGCATGCGTAAGCGGGCCCGTGCAGCATAAAAGTGCGCGGAAACAACCAACAAGCTCAGACGCTACGATGAATATACCATTCCTCGCAGCAGTGGTCGTGGGACACCGCAGGAGGAGGAGGATAGCCAGGCCCCGCATTTTTTTACCAAGGACCAGCCTTTTTGGGATGCCTGATGACCAGGTGTATGGGAGGTACAGGTTTCCACCACACATAATCGTAGAACTGGTCAGGTAGTGGGAGGATGACCTCACATCACCCACCCTGTGCTCCCAAGCACTGAGCCCCTTGGAAAAGGTACTCAATGTACTGCACTTCTTGGCTACTGGTTCATTTCAGCGGACAAGTGCCATAGTGGGGGATGTGTCACAGTCCATGCAGTCAGGCTGCCTACACCAGGTGTTGGCCATCATGACTGCATGCCCCTCAGTCCGCAGGCACATATACATGCTCAGAACACCTGCAGAAAGGCAGGCAGTTGTCCAGCAATTGTACGTGGTTGCACACTTCCCCAAAGTGTTAGGTGCCATTGATTGCAGGTTGTATGTGATGCCAAGGGAATCATCACCTCAGTATATGCCAACTATCCAGGGTCCAGCCATGATAGTTTCATATTCAGAATGTCACCCCTAAACTGGGACCTGCAAGCTGGCCGGCATGGCGACACATGGCTAATTGGTGAGTATAAATGCCTCTGCACATGCATGCATGTCAGAACCTGAGAAATGGGAAAACCCCACTAATGACAACCATTATCACCTCCCCAGGGAACAGTGCCTACCCTCTGAGCACCTACATGATGACGCCCATTCAGAACCCCACCACACCACCAGAGGTAAGATACAACACAGCCCATATTGCAACCCGGGGCATAGTGGAGCGCACATTCGGAGTGCTCAAGTCACGCTTTTGCTCCTTTGAATGCTCTGGTGGGCAGCTGCTATATGCGCCCCCAGTAGTGTGCAGGATCATAGTGGCAGCATGTGTCCTGCACAACTTTGCAACCCGGCGGGGCGTGCCGGTGGACATGGTGGTGCCCCCACATCCCCAACCACATGCACGGCCGCTGCGCATGGGAGGTGAAAGGGCACGTGGTGAGGCAGCCCGGACCCAGCTTGTCGCAAATTACGTCACCTAAAATCCCACCCCTGGAGAGTGCACACAGGCCTCACACATACCAGCTCACAATCGATGATGATGACAAAAGGGACAGTCAACTGTCACAACCATACCAGCCTGAGATTGTTCACCTGGAAGTGCTACATTGTGTGCATCCCTAGCTACTCAAAGACACCCAAAGCTGTGTCAGAAAAAGGCACAAATTCATGCAGCATGAAGGACTACCCTCTTGCAAAATACCACATCAAAATAGTGGCATGTCACCCAACCCCTCCCCATCTCACCTACCCAACACACCATGGCATGGCATGCAATGTGAAAGCAACCAAATGAATGCACAACACATGACACAAGTTTCACAAAGTGCACTGTCCCAAATGGAAACAGGCCACAGACAATTTGCTCTCAATAATGAATAAAAAAAATAACACACATGAACAAATACTTACCAGCAAGAGAGAACATCAGTACATGATCAAACAGTGGCAATATATGAGAATAAAAACTTAAAGTAGTGCAAGTGTCACAACCTGACTAAGGCAGCACATCGACCCCTTCCAAGTGCAGAGTGTTGCTGGTAGGCAAATGTTTCAGTGTACTGCATACAACATGAACTGCATCTGCAAAGTAGACGGGCTTGTTAAGACATGAAGAAGGTACATATATATAAGGAAAAGGTCATGGCTGTAGAACCATACATAAATCCACCATGCAGTGGAGATTTCCAAAACAATACCCACTAAGGATGTATACACAGTTTTGACTACAGACTGTCCACACAACTTATGGGAGCCCAATGTCACTGTGTAAGTTACTGTCACTTGGTCACACCCTTTGCAAGCCCATGGAAAGGGGAAGCAGGAGGGGTGTGTGTATCAGGAACCAAAGTATCTAACCCAAACATAGGACAAGCCTGCATGTGCCCAGCTGGAATACACAGTGGATGCCTACGGGAGCCACACAAAGCAACACACTGTAAAAAATGGCCATGTGTGACCGGGGGGGGCACCCAGGAGGGATGAGGTACAGGGTGCACCCCAACACCCACATGGGTGGAAGTTGAGAAAAAAAAAACCTCCATGGGCTCATGGCCGGCACGGATACGCATCAGTGGGAGAACTGCTGTCACTGTCATCACCCTCTGGTGGTACATTAGAAGGTGGGTGTGATGTGGGAGGCAGATCACGCAAAGCCCTGCCATGCTCCTCCATGGCAGCAAGCATGCGGGTCTGAAAGGTTTGGTTCTGCAGGATGATGGTACGGAGATCCCCATGCAGCACCTCACGGGTAGCACGCATTTCTGCCCGCATGGCCTCGTGTGATACCCGGATCGCGTGACGGGTTTCCTGGAGCTCAGTTGACAGTGTGCGTGCCAGCTGCTCCAGCTGCTGTTCTGCCCTTGTATTCCGGGACACCTCAATTTCACACAGAGTATCTCTGAGGGAGCTGTGTTCCAACCTAAGGGGTTCCCTGTGGGCCTGTGACTCTACAGATATGGCTGTGCGCAGAGTCCCCAGTCCAGCCCATCGCTCCCTGTCGGACGCCACCATGTCCTCCCAGTGTGAGTGGTAAATGGACTCTGTTGCCTGCTGCTTGAGCTCCATCAGCCTTTCAGGGGGGAGAATGGAAGTGGCCACCCTATCCATTGCCTGAGCCATCATTTCACACAATGCCCCCTGTTGTGCTGCTATAGTTTAGATGGAGTTCTCCCACACAGTGTTGCCTGGTAGTGCACGGCCACTGTGTTGGCAGGCACCAAACCTGTTTGAGGCAAGGTGATGTGCACCTTGCTGTGCTAGCACTGCCTGAGGCTGCAGGACTGCATTCCTCCTTTGATCTGCTGGCCAGGAACAGGAGCAAATATTGTGGAGTGTGACCCTGCATCCATAACCGCCACAGGCGGACTTTCCAACACTGAAACCCCCATAGAGGGGTCTACCCCCGGTGCAGGTGGGTTGGACAGAAAAGGATCCCTGCCAGAAACACTCACCTGCAACGGAACATATGTCTCAATGTCCAATTCAGCACTTGATTCATAGAGGTCTCCGGAGGTGTACCCAGAGACAACCGTGAACAGTATGGTCTGTAAGAGGATAGGGTTTTTACCCACCACCACCCCACGTCCTCCACTGGTGCCCGGTTGTGGGTGTGAGTACTCCTGGCTCTGCGTCATCTCCTCCTCCTCAACAGCATCAAGTGCCTCATCACCTGCAAAAACATGAAAGATTACTAATGGAAGCAGGCATGAACCCCATAGCACACACACATAGGCATGACGAAGCAGACATCCAGTACATACATGACACATGTCACACATGACAATAACTCTGGCATGCATGCACTGTCAATGAGTTGGAAGGGGAGGCAAAAAGCAGACACTGATGACTCCAAGATGGAAAACCAACACATGTGCCACACGCTGCAACAAAGCCACTGTTCACTGATGCAGTAATGGCAGGCACATGGATACATCAATGGTTGGTCACTTCGAAATGACAGAATACAATTGTCATGTTCAGCATTCTAACAGGGCCCCAAAATGATTGTGTGCAGGCCATGTGTAGGTGCATATTACTCAATCAGCCTGATTGTTCTAATCTTTCCCATAATAAGTCAAGAAATGTGGCCCATTGTGCGGTGTAATCTATGACGGAAGTATGTCACATTTGGGACAGTAGGCCACAAACATGTGTGGTAAAAATGCTAATCATTTCATAAATCAGGCAGAATGAACAGGAAAACAGTATGAACAATGTTGTGGCAAGAGGACAGGTGAAGGCCAAGTGTAGTAATCATGTGCAAATAGTCAACTGTGGTCAGAAGGGATACAGTGAAACGGAAACAAAAGGCCGGGGAATGGTTGTGAGGGACCACATGGGTGACTCATAGCAGTCATGACTACACAGCCTCACCTGGCACTCAATGAGAACACATCACCTAAGCAACATACACATGGATTGCACACACATGCATGGTCACTCACCGGACATTGCTTCAAAATCTGGTAGGTCTCCCACGCCTTGGATCTGATCCTCTGTGATGAATGCTCCAGCGATAGACTCATGTTCAGTGAGTTGTTCCTCCTCTGGTGGAGACCCACCGCCAGTCACCAGAGTAGAGGCATGATTTGAAGCCAGCTTGTTCTTTTCTCTACGTTTCAGGTCATTCCACCGCTTAGAGCAATCATCAGCTGTGCGCTTCACAAATCCAAGGGAACTAATGTTGTCCGCGATGGTCTGCCAGTGGGCCCTACGTTGAGCAATCGTAGTCTTGCACCCTGCAGTCATCACCATTTCGTGGCCATGGGCCATCACATAGCCCACAAGTGCATCTAGTTCAGCATCATTGAAACTAGGCTTCCTTGACGTGCTGGAGTGGGTAGCCGTGTCTGAGGTCCCAGCCTGTACCGCAAGAGCACCCTTCTTCCTCTTGGAAGGTGGTGCGGTCCCTGAATGGCTTACGCCACTCTGGTTGGTAGGGGCAGAAGCGCAGGTGGACTGAGCACTGGAAGTAGCCAAAGGCACGATGACCAAAGGTCTCATTGCAGTAATTGCGTGTGAACTGACAAGAAGTACAAAAATCACCCGCTCGCTCTCCACAAAAAGCATGTACAAGAAAATGGCGTCATATGCGTACCTTTTAACCCAGACCAAACGTACAACGTCACTTACGCACACAAGCGCTAAGGGCCTTTCCTCCAATTACATGCAGTGACACCTGGACATGCAGTTTTTGCACGTGTACAATCAACATGCACCCGTGTTGAGGGAAATGCCCTTGCGGGTCATGTCACAGACGTGCTTATGCGCTAAGGGCCTTTCCTCGAATTACACGCAGACGTGCAGTTTTTTCACGTGCCAAATCACTCCGTAACAAGCTGGCCCCGCAACAACACACGGAAGACCACGCTCCTGCCCAGAAGGCCATTTTCCTGCCCCCCAGATCTTCGAGCATGCTCCCACCTGCCATCTGCTGCTGCCAGCTGCCCACGTGCCCTGCTGTTTGGTGCCTGCACGTCATCCATCTGCAAGGTTGCAGTTACTGTGACCACCCCTGCTGGAACAGAAGATTCCTGACTGGTATTCCATCGCTCCACAGCCCCGCCCCAGGACCCAGTTGGCCACCCACACCTGCCTCTGGGGTTGTCATGTCAGACACAACACCATCTGGCACCACTGGCATCCCCCAGCCAGAGAGGCAGAGGGCTACCAGCTTCATTGCCAATGAAGTTGGTTTCCTGGTGGAGCAAGTCCTGGGGCAGTATGATGCCCTCTGTGGAAGATCGTGCGCAGACAATGAAGGACAGAAGAGGATCTGGAAGGACATTGTGACTCCCAACAACTTGGAGGGCGTGGTAGTCCGCGACATTCAACACGTCCGTAAGCGCTGGGAGGTCTTCAGGTCCAAGACCCTTTAACAAGGCCCAGCGCCTCTTGAGGGCAGCAGATGCCGAGGGGTGCCGGGTCAGCCTAACCAACAACCAGATGAGGGTCCTGGAATGTATATGCCCAGTGCTCCACCTCCAGGTCCTTGAGAGGCAGACCCGTATGGAGTTGAGTGGTAAGTGTACATGGGTACTGATTGGACGCTGTGCATGTTGAGGTGTGGCAGGAGTGTGCAGGTTGGTAGGGCCATGTATGGATGTGTATGTACAGGGACATGAGTCTGCCGCAGGTGAGTCCTCTCATGTGTGGGACACATCAATGGTGTATGTGTTGGTAAGCATGCTGGCCAAATGCAGGTGTGGGTGCACACATTTGTACATTTCTGTTTATGTACTGTGGCATGGTTGTGGTGTCACACATGGATGCTGGTTCCACCTGCATGTATCTGCACTATGTACATGTGCATGTGTGTGTATTTGACAAGTGTGCAACTGTGATACACCATGGATGCATGTGACACTGACATGTAGGAGGCTGATTGCCAGATGTGACATGGATGGATATGTTATCATTGAGAGAGATGGTGGAGATGTACAGATGCATATATGTCTGGTGGAGTGTGTGCATGTGTACTGCACTCACCGTGTTGCATGTGACATGAGGCTCACCTTCGGCTGCTGATGCTGTTGTTTGTGAATGGATGGTGCTGCCTGGTGCAACATTCCTGTTGATTTGCTCATGTGTGTGAGTTTAAATGACATGTGTGCTGGGGCGTGTGATGCCATGTCTGAAGTTTCACACTGCCACTCATGTACAACTGTCATGTGTGTATTAGACCATTGTACAGTGCCCTGATGCCTGTGTTCTATCTCTCCCTGTCTGCAGCGTCAACTGATGAAGAGGGCGGAGATGGTGCTGTGGAGCAAAGCGGCAGGGATCGCACCGCCAGACGGAGACGCAAGGCCCGGCTCCCCTCTCATGTTGTCATATCGTCGGGGAGAGAGGAGTCTGGTGCCGCATCCGTGGCCACAGCTGCTGAGGGTAGGTCCAAGAGGCGGAGGTCAGAGGTGGACTCCTCGGAAGCAGAAGGGGCAGCTGATACCCCACAGGGTCCGATGGAGGAAGGTGGCATGGAGTCATCCAGGTTGGTGGGGGTTTGGTTGAGGAGGAGGCCGTGTAAGGGACACATATGGGGTCTAGAGGGGGGATTCCACTGGTGCTAGTGGTGCAGTCCAGGGGCAGGGACAGGAGGCAGCACAGGCCGCCACAGAGGTGCCTCTGTGTAATCCTGTCCCCGATCCTGTGACTGCATCATCCCACACCAGCAGGGATGCCTACGTCCAGACCCGTTCTCAGGGAGGGGATGAGCGCACAATAACTGGCCTTCCTCTCACTGTGGACGTGGCAATCCGGGACCATGTTGAGGCTGTCCTGGCTGGGATGGCATTGCGTCGACGGGGCATGCGAGATGACCTACAGTGTTTTCGTGAAGACTCTGCACGTCATCTCGGATGCCTCTTTGACCGCATCGACCTACAAGGACGTGTCACTAGTGCTGGATTCCTCCATGTGCTGGACCTTCTACCGACCCCTCCTCACCTGAACCCCCTATGCGCCAGTCGTCCTCAGTGTCATCTTCTGGCAAATGTATTACCTGGGTACCCTGTGGAGCTGCCTCTGACCCAGTGGCCAGGCTGGTGGAGGACACATCCCTGCCATAGTCGGGAGTCAGAGGTCCAGCAGGGGTGGCCACACCAACAACTGCACCCCAGCAGGAGGAGGACGTGCAGGCATCCAGAGGCAGGGCACAGGCACAGCAGCAGCAGGCTCAAGGTGGGAGCGATGATGGCTCGGGGCCATCAACATCAGAGGGGCAGGCATCAGCCGGAGAGCAGGAGGACCCTGGATTGGGAGTGTCTTCCGTGTGGCAGCGTTTGGGCCAGCAAATAGATGCAGAGCGGAGGAGGGCGGATGAGGCACGTCTCACTATGGTCAGGGCGGAGAACTCCATGCGCAGGGCGCTGAGGCGGGCTGAGTGCCTCGGGGCAATTCGCAGGGAGTTGGAGGTGGACATGGCTACATCCCTGTAAAACCTCGAGGCCATGGCGCAGACCCGCCTCCAGGACATGGAACAGGGGTTCGATGATGCTCTGCCCGGGAAATCAACAAGTGAGTCGTAGGACTTGCCCGCCGCCATTGTATATAGTTAATTAGTGTTAGGTTTCCTTTCTGTTTTTATTCATTTTGGAGCACTTGGACAATGCCCCATCTTTTTGTATATAGTTGTTCTTTAGTTAGGGTTTTTTGTAGGTTTCCTTTTTGAACAGTGGATTTCACTTCATTTTATTTTTCCATGTATCAATGGTTTTGTCATATTTTTTCAATTTGGATTTGTTTTGAAGGACAGACACTTTGGACCCATGTGCTTTTGGATTGATTTGGATTCTGCTTTCACACAATTTTTTTTTTATCATACAACTTTTTCTTTATTATTTCATTATTGTGTGTTTCATTTCATTCCCTTGCTTTTGTGTTTAATACATTTTTATTTCATACTTCAATGTGTGGTATTCTCTCTTTGGTTTCATGCATGTCACAATGTGTGTTTTCTCATTCACTTGCATCCATTGTGTGTGTGTGACGGACATGCGTTGATGTGCATACTTGCTATTTGGGATGCATCATGTGATGGGGATTTCAATGTGGGGTGGATGTAATACTAGGTTGTGTGTTTGGACTGGGGTGGCGTGGGGTGTGATTTGGGTGGCCATAAGGCCCTTGATTGTGGATCGTGATGACGTGTTGGGGGGACATGAGTCGGGGCCTGCTGGCAGGTGCCTGTCACTGCTGGGTGGGTGGGGGTGCAGAGGGACATGAGTCGGGGCCTGCTGGCAGGTGCCTGTCACTGCTGTGTGGGTGGGGGTGCAGGGGGACATGAGTCGGGGCCTGCTGGCAGGTGCCTGTCACTGCTGGGTGGGTGGGGGTGCAGGGGGACATGAGTCGGGGCCTGCTGTCAGGTGCCTGTCACTGTGGGTGGGTGGGGGTGCAGGGGGACATGAGTCGGGGCCTGCTGCCAGGTGCCTGTCACTGCTGGGTGGGTGGGGGTGCAGGGGGACATGAGTCGGGGCCTGCTGGCAGGTGCCTGTCACTGCTGAGTGGGTGGGAGTGCAGGGGGGCATGAGTCGGGGCCTGCTGCCAGGTGCCTGTCACTGCTGGGTGGGTGAGAGTGCAGGGGGACATGAGTCAGGGCCTGCTGCCAGGTGCCTGTCACTGCTGGGTGGGTGAGGGTGCAGGGGGATATGAGTCGGGCCTGCTGGCAGATGCTTGTCACTGCTGGCTGGGTGGGGGTTCAGGGGGACATGTGTGAGGGCTCACTTGTGCATGGTAACATGTGGGCTGGCTGGGGGGCATGGCCAGGGGTGCAGGGTAGTCCGCTGTGTTGTGGGCTGCCTGCAGGGCCTAGGGAGGGGGGAGAGGGAACACCTGGGAGGGCACACACTGCCAATTCGCATTGGTGCACCCCAGGAATACACGTACCCCGCTCACCCAGTAAATTTGCATGTGAAACTCCCTGCACACCCCTCAGTATACACGTACCCCGCTCGGCCAAGGCCTATCGCGTGTAATACTTCTCGCACACCCCCAAGATACATGTACCCTGCTCACACAAGGCCTATCGCATGTGATACTCCCCGCACACACCTCAGAAAACATGTATCCCGCTCAGCCAAGGCCTATCGCGTGTGATACTCCCCGCGCACCCCTAGAATTCACGTACCCCGCTCGCCCAGCGAAATTGCGTGTGAAACTCCCCGCACACTCCTCACTATACACATACCCTGCACGGCCAAGGCCTATCGCATATAATACTTCCTGCGCACCCCCAAGATACACGTACACCGCTCGCACAAGGCCTATCGCATGTGATACTCCCCGCGCACCCCTCAGAATACACGTACCAAGCTCGCACAAGGCCTATCGCGTGTTAAACTTCCCACACACCCCCGTTATACACGTACCCCGCTCGCCCAAGGCCTATCACGTGTATAACTTCCTGCGCACTCCCATTATACACGTACCCCGCTCGCCCAAGGCCTATCGCGTGTATAACTTCCCGCGCATCCCCAAGATGCACGTACCCCGCCTGCACAAGGCCTATCGCGTGTGATACTCCCAGCGCACCCCTCAGACTACACATACCCCACTCAGCCAAGGCCTATCGCGTGTGAAACTTCCCGCGCACCCCCCAAATACACTGTACGGCCCTGTGAACTGGTGCAGGATTAGCGTGGACCTTTGAGCTGCAGTGGGGATTTCAATGCCTTATCCTTGTGCAAGGGGCGTTCTTGGGGGCGTAACTGGCGCTGCGGGATGTTCTCTGTGCCAGTGCTCAAAATGGCTTTGATATTCCATGAATATGCGGTGCACCAGAATGCTGTTTAGCACACACGGCTGGCGCATGCTGGCGCATGATACCTGTCTGTGCTGCTCGCGTGTGCTGCCTCTGCGCTGAAATCTATGAATTACCCCGTAAATCATCCATCTCACAACTCAGTTATATTTCCCTTTGCTAATATTTGAAGACCAATTGCAAAATAACAAGGCCAGTATGCTGAAACAGACTGGGGACCTGCAACAGGCCCAGCAATCATGCAAGCAATTAGCAGATAAATTACAACAAAGACAGATTTCAGAGCTCCTATATGGAAACCTCATTGAGCAACACAAAAATGAGGTAAAAATGCATCCACAAGAGAATGTTGAGCGAGAAATGCAGTTCTCTATGCCCCAGGACACACATAAAGAGTGTGTAGAAACCTTGAGAAAAGAAGGTCAATGATCAAGCTACATACAATAGTGCATTTTTGGAAGAAATGATGGCCTCTAAACAGTCCATGAAGGAGCTTAAACATGAAAACAGTCAGATAATTATATAAGGGATTGAATCACAAAACAACTTTGATCAGATGCGCTAGGATTTAAATATTCTGAAACAACAGAAAATGCAACTGATTAAGGAAAACAACATCTTACACCAGGATAACAGTGTCCTGATACAAAAAACGAATCAGATAATAGAGGTAGAAAGAGGTCAGCCTGGTTCACAGTAACTGTCCCAAACAAGGGAAGAAAATATTGATTTTATAGAACATTTGAGACAAGAAGAAGGTGGCCTAGTGGAGGCAGTGCATAGGATGGATGCTCAGGAGGGAGAACTTTTAAGAAAAGTGCAGTGAACATGCGCACATAACACAAGGCTCTCAGAAGGAATATGAAACACTCCAAGATGAAGTACAGACAGTGAGGGATCAATTGGTGGCTCAGAGCAGTGTGCTTGAAGCCAGCCAAGCTTCAGTAACATATTTGAAATTTCAACTCTCTGAATGTAATCAGGAAATCTTTTTGCAGAAAAATAAGTGTGAGAAATTAAATAATGAAATAAAGAAATGTAAACCGGCATTGAGACACCCTGAACATCCAGGCTACTGGGTAGGACCTTATGACCAAAGAGGGTTGCCCCTCCCATCAAGGACCTCATGCCAGTTACCTCCAAACTCCCTAGTACAGACTGGAACTGACCTCGTACATACCACTTATAGATAACAGGGTCCACCATGCGGGAAACACTAGCACTACCCATCCTTAAAGCGTGGAAACCTGCAGAGGCATGTGACTTGTACTGCCCCATAGCGATGTTGAATTATAACATAAAATTATCAATCACTATATTAGCCATGTGCCTCCATAAATTCATTTCAACCTTGATACATACTGACCAAAATGGGTTTGTACCTGGCCGTAATACCACCCTGAAACTGCGCAGACTGCAGCACATTATCAAACAAACATATTATTGCACTGAGCATTATGTAGTGGAGTTGTTGGATGCAGTCAAGGCTTTTCATTCAGTGTAGTGGTAGTGGATAATCGCAGGGCTACAAGATTTCGGGTTTGGAGGGAACTTTATTCGCTGGGTGCAACTTTCATACACCACCCCAGCAGCCAGAGTAAAATCTGGCAGACAAATATCAGGACAATGGGCCATACAAAGGGGAACATGACACGGATTCACACTCTCATCCATGCTCTATATATTAGCCTTAGAACCATTGGCCGTATATTTAAGACAGGAATACTTGGAGATGGATATTAGATTTAGGGACTCACACATTTTATTTCATTGTACGCAGATGATGTGCTGCTTTATTTGTGTGAACCACAACATAACTTGCTGGGAGATCTGGAAGTCAGAGACAATTTTGGTAGGTTATCAGGGGTCTCCTTTAACAAACATAAATCATGTATTTTTCATCTGGCGGGACTGCATCAGTGAGACGCAGCGTTGATGCCCGAATGGGGATTGAAATGCGAGACATGCTCCTTTAAATATTTGGGATTACAAACAGCACATACCCCCAAGGAAATTCATGTACTCAACACGCATAGGGTGGTGGAAGGAGTCAAGAAGTCAATAACATTTTGGTCCTGGTTGCCACTCTCCCTTATGGGTAGGGTTGCTACAACTAAAATGATTATTCTCCCCAGATTTGTATACGATTTTGCCAACGTACATAATTATACACAGGCTGCTTTCTTTCGTAACCTTGAGGGCATACATCAGGACTTTCTGTGGGGCCCGAAAAGACAAAGACTGGGATTTAATGTTTTATCCTTGTCCTATGTTGCGGGGGATGGGTACAATTTCCACGCCTACAATTTTACTGTTTAGCCGCTAAACTGAGCTTTGTTGCAAAATGGTTATCAGATGAATTCACATCTGATCATCAGTTACTTCATGCGATGGTGAGACCTACGTGGCTCAAGGAGGTCTTGTGGCTTCTGGCAGGTCGCATTGATCCTCAGTCTCTGATATTATGAGTAGGCAGACAGATCTGATCTACATTATTAAAGCTACTTCGGTTACACCACCCCTACTCCCCCAATGCCCCGATACTAGCTGGTACACATGTTTATTAGGACAAACTCTAGGTTATTTAATTCTGGGAAAAGGTGGGAGTGGCCACTTGGGATGACATCTATGAGAATGGATCATTTAGATAACTGGTTAGCCTTATGCAGCAGGAGGGATGACCGAGTGGGCAGTTTCTGAGGTGCATGAGGGTGGCAAGTTTCGCCAGGTGCAACTGGAGCAACTGGCCTGCTGAGCCACCGGAAAAAGCTTTTTTGGTCATAATGAAAGATGACTGTAGGCTGGTGTCCAGATTATACAAACACCTATTAGAAGGAGTTAGCATTAAACCCACCAAACTGAAGGCTTGCGGGGAGGCTGATATCGGTTTGGAAATCACGGACAAGCAATGACAATTGGTGCTGAGTTTTGTCAAGAATGTGTCCCGTAATGCTAGACTTACCTTAATTCAAATTAATGTGCTACATTGCACATATATGACCCCTAGTCAAAACCCAGAGCTGTTCCATGTACGTAAACTTGTCCAACAGAACCATGTATTCAGGGGATCGGTTTGAGTTAATCCCTTCCCCCTTATTTGGTGGATGTGGTACGAAAATAGATGCCTAGCATGTTCTTGCCAAGTAATTATTTAATTAATTCCCCTATATCCAAATGACAACGGATGATTTTGTTGAAGTTCGAAATCAACAACGTTGCTTCCAGTGTGGATACAAACATAGTCTGTTAAAGTTGTTGTCAACCCCAAAATTCCATAAAGTGGAGGGGTGCATAAACATGAAATTCCCAACTCCTCCTCCTTCTTCAGACCTTGCCTTAAAGCAGAAGGAATTACATAGTAAACTGTAACCCTGGGTTTAAGCTAGGGCACAAAAGTGTCTTGCCAAATTAAATAGAGTAAAGTCCATGAGGGTGAGAAAGGGACCCCTGATCGAATATAGATTACTCATAGCACAGTTGTGCACGAAAAAGTCTTCCATCTATCAAAAAAGTGTTTTGTTCATAAAAATGTATTGTGTTTCAACAATGCTAGCATTGCCAAGTGTGTAGGGAGATACAAATCTAGAGCGTTGATTATGTGAAATTGATTTTACCAATAGAAAAGAGTTACATGCTATTCAAATCAGACTTCATGTGAAATCTATTGCAAGGTCAATGGTTCAATCATGTCTGAAGGTACTGCATGATTCTTTAGATTAAGGGCTATTTTTGTGAGCGACCCAAAGCACTTCAGAGTACATTTGTCCTGCTTGTTTTTCTACATGAGACATAACATTGTGCAATGGTTCTTTAAGTTTTAGTTAACACATAGCAGCAAATTGGGTTCCAAATGTTTGTATTGGACCTTTAATGTGTGCCACGGAGTAAGGTGGCTTGTCATGTGATTTAGTGCAAACATTAAATTTCATATTTTTTAATAAATATATATCCTTTCCACACTCTGGCCTGATATGGTTCACAGGCAGGGCTAGATTGAATTCTATCCACAGGTAAATTGGTGTGGTGATTTTGATGGGGCTTGGGGGGCAAACTCCCTGCATTAATTATAGTCACATAAATATATATATTATATAAAATAAAGGCTTGGGACGGGATCTAGCTTTCTGTTTCGATTCATGACAAGTGCATTTTTGATAGGCTATTCATTGTAGTGCAACATCAGTATGGTGTCTCTCAGGTTATTTATGCATTGTTAAAGTACCACTGTTTCAGTGCATGGCAGGTAGTTTATGCATTGTTAAAGTACCAATGTTTGCTTGACCTCCGAGAATCAGGGAGGTGTACAGAGGAATAAGATTGTGCATAGTAATGCAAAAGTAATTTAATTTAGTATTTACTGTTGAAATGTAGCCGGAATTAGGTGCAAGGTTTTTGTTCCTGTGTAAAGTGTATAAGTTGCTAAAATTCACTCGTACAATCAGTGCTAGAGAAATGGAAGAGACCAGAAAATATCTCCTAGCAATTCAGGGAGACTGGCATGAGCAGGAAGTTGGTAGGTGGCAATCCAGAATGGTACACGAAGTTACATCAGAGGACACTGATATTTGGCATGCAGGTGGGATGTTACATCAAGCTCTGGTCAAGTTTTACATGATGCAAAATGCACATGAGGAAAAGACTAACAGGGTAATTCATGGAATAAAAGTGCGCCGAAAAGGGGAGCGCAAGCGTGAAAATCGCAGTGCATGCGTGGCAAAGCTGCGAATGCAGCCATTCATCGATTCATGGAATGCTCTGCGCTAGTAAAACCTGGTATGTGTGCCAAATCCGTGGGTGGCGCACGCGGGCACACATGTCACTAAACGGTGTGCGCTACACGCACAGGGAAAGCGCACATCGTGTAGCGCACACAAGAAAAGTGAGTGGACCACGGGGCGTAACATGCGGAATGGGGACCGACACGTGAAAATGTGGGTGTTACGTGGGAAGTACAGGAGGAAAATTCTTGCAATGCCCACACGCGCACTAACAACACATATTCATGGAATCGAACAGGGGAAAGGCGTGCGCCAAAAAAGACACGCTAATCCGGAAACACGTACGCCAGCAGGAAGCAGGCGTAAGCGGGCCCGTGCAGCATAAAAGTGCGTGGAAACAACCAACAAGCTCAGATGCTACGATGAATATACCATTCCTCGCAGCAGTGGTCGTGGGACACCGCAGGAGGAGGAGGATAGCCAGGCCCCGCATTTTTTTACCAAGGACCAGCCTTTTTGGGATGCCTGATGACCAGGTGTATGGGAGGTACAGGTTTCGACCACACATAATCGTAGAACTGGTCAGGTAGTGGGAGGATGACCTCACATCACCCACCCTGTGCTCCCAAGCACTGAGCCCCTTGGAAAAGGTACTCAATGTACTACACTTCTTGGCTACTGGTTCATTTCAGCGGATAAGTGCCAAAGTGGGGGGTGTGTCACAGACCACGCAGTCAGGCTGCCTACACCAGGTGTTGGCCATCATGACTGCACGCCCCTCAGTCCGCAGGCACATATACATGCCCAGAACACCTGCAGAAAGGCAGGCAGTTGTCCAGCAATTGTACATGGTTGCACAATTCCCCAAAGTGTTAGGTGCCATTGATTGCACCCATGTGGCTCTACGACCTTCCAGGGCCACTGAGCATATCTATCGAAACCGCAAGCAATTGCATTCCATCAACGTGCAGGCTGTATGTGATGCCAAGGGAATCATCACCTCAGTATATGCCAACTATCCAGGGTCCAGCCATGATAGTTTCTTATTCAGAATGTCACCCCTAAACCGGGACCTGCAAGCTGGCCGGCATGGCGACACATGGCTAATTGGTGAGTATAAATGCCTCTGCACATGCATGCATGTCAGAACCTGAGAAATGGGAAAACCCCACTAATGTCAACAATGATCACCTCCCCAGGGGACAGTGCCTACCCTCTGAGAACCTACATGATGACGCCCATTCAGAACCCCACCACACCACCCGAGGTAAGATACAACACAGCCCATATTGCAACCCAGGGCATAGTGGAGCGCACATTCGGAGTACTCAAGTCACGCTTTCGCTCCATTGAATGCTCTGGTGGGCAGATGCTATATGCGCCCCCAGTAGTGTGCAGGATCATAGTGCTAGCATGTGTCCTGCACAACGTTGCAACCCGGCGGGGCGTGCCGGTGGACATGGTGGTGCCCCCACATCCCCAACCACATGCACGGCCGCTGCGCATGGGAGGTGAAAGGGCACGTGGTGAGGCAGCCCGGACCCAGCTTGTCGCAAATTACGTCACCTAAAATCCCACCCCTGGAGAGCGCACACAGGCCTCACACATACCAGCTCACAATCGATGATGATGACAAAAGGGACAGTCAACTGTCACAACCATACCAGCCTGAGATTGTTCACCTGGAAGTGCTACATTGTGTGCATCCCTAGCTACTCAAAGACACACAATGCTGTGTCAGAAAAAGGCACACATTCATGCAGCATGAAGGACTACCCTCTTGCAAAATACCACATCAAAATAGTGGCATGTCACCCAACCCCTCCCCATCTCACCTACCCAACACATCATAGCATGGCATGCAATGTGAAAGCAACCAAATGAATGCACAACACATGACACAAGTGTCACAAAGTGCACTGTCCCAAATGGAAACAGGCCACAGACAATTTGCTCTCAATAATGAATAAAAAAAATAACACACATGAACAAATACTTACCAGCAAGAGAACACATCAGTACATGATCAAACAGTGGCAATATATGAGAATAAAAAATTAAAGTAGTGCAAGTGTCACAACCTGACTAAGGCAGCACATCGACCCCTTCCAAGTGCAGAGTGTTGCTGGTAGGCGGGCTTGTTAAGACATGAAGAAGGTACATATATATAAGGAAAAGGTCATGGCTGTAGAACCATACATAAATCCACCATGCAGTGGAGATTTCCAAAACAATACCCACTAGGGATGTATACACAGTGTTGACTACAGACTGTCCACACAACTTATGGGAGCCCAATGTCACTGTGTAAGTTACTGTCACTTGGTCACACCCTTTGCAAGCCCATGGAAAGGGGAAGCAGGAGGGGTGTGTGTATCAGGAACCAAAATATCTAACCCAAACATAGGACAAGCCTGCATGCGCCCAGCTGGAATACACAGTGGATGCCTACGGGAGCCACACAAAGCAACACACTGTAAAAAAAACAAGCAAAAAAAAAGCAAAAATGGCCATGTGTGACCGGGGGGGGGAGGCCACCCAGGAGGGACGAGGTACAAGGTACACCCCAACACCCACATGCGTGGAAGTTGAGAAAAAAAACCTCCATGGGCTCATGGCCGGCACGGCTACGCAACAGTGGGAGAACTGCTGTCACTGTCATCACCCTCTGGTGGTACATTAGAAGGTGGGCGTGATGTGGGAGGCAGACCACGCAAAGCCCTGGCATGCTCCTCCATGGCAGCAAGCATGCGGGTCTGAAAGGTTTGGTTCTGCAGGATGATGGTACGGAGATCCCCATGCAGCACCTCACGGGTAGCACGCATTTCTGCCTGCATGGCCTCGTGTGATGCCCGGATCACCTGACGGGTTGCCTGGAGCTCAGCTGACAGTGTGCGTTCCAGCTGCTCCAGCTGCTGTTCTGCCCTTGTACTCCGGGACACCTCAAGTTCACACAGAGTATCTCTGAGGGAGCTGTGTTCCAACCTAAGGGGTTCCCTGTGGGCCTATGACTCTACAGATATGGCTGTGTGCAGAGTCCCCAGTCCAGCCCGTCGCTCCCTGTCGGACGCCACCATGTCCTCCCTGTGTGAGTGGCAAATGGACTCTGTTGCCTGCTGCTTGAGCTCCATCTGCCTTTCAGGGGGGAGAATGGAAGTGGCCACCCTATCCATTGCCTGAGCCCTCATTTCACACGATGCCCCCTGTTGTGCTGCTATAGTGTAGATGGAGTTCTCCCACACAGTATTGCCTGGTAGCGCATGGCCACTGTGTTGGCAGGCACCACACCTGTTTGAGGCAAGGTGATGTGCACCTTGCTGTGCCAGCACTGCCTGAGGCTGCAGGACTGCATTCCTCCTTTGATCTGCTGGGCCAGGAACAGGAGCACATATTGTGGAGTGTGACCCTGCATCCATAACCACCACATGCAGACTTTCCAACACTGAAATCCCCATAGAGGGGTCTACCCCCGGTGCAGGTGGGTTGGACAGAAAAGGATCCCTGCCAGAAACATTCACCTGCAATGGAACATATGTCTCAATGTCCGATTCAGCACTTGATTCATAGAGGTCTCCGGAGGTGTACCCAGAGACACCCGTGAACAGTATGGTCTGTAGGAGGATAGGGTTTTCACCCACCACCACCCCACGTCCTCCACTGGTGCCCGGTTGTGGGTGTGAGTACTCCTGGCTCTGCGTCATCTCCTCCTCCTCAACAGCATCAAGTGCCTCATCACCTGCAAAAACATGAAAGATTACTAATGGAAGCAGGCATGAACCCCATAGTACACACACATAGGCATGACGAGGCAGACATCCAGTACATAAATGACACATGTCAGACATGACAATAACTCTGGAATGCATGCACTGTCAATGAGTTGGAAGGGGAGACAAAAAGCAGACACTGATGCCTCCAAGATGGAAAACCAACACATGTGCCACATGCTGCAACAAAGCCACTGTTCACTGATGCAGTAATGACAGGCACATGGATACATCAATGGTTGGTCACTTCGAAATGACAGAATACAATTGTCATGTTCAACATTCTAACATGGCCCCAAAATGATTGTGTGCAGGCCATGTGTAGGTGCATATTACTCAATCAGCCTGATTGTTCTAATCTTTCCCATAATAAGTCAAGAAATGTGGCCCATTGTGCAGTGTAATCTATGACGGAAGTATGTCACATTCGGGACACTAGGCCACAAAAATGTGTGGTAAAAATGGTAATCATTTCATAAATCAGGCAGAATGAACAGGAAAACAGTATGAACAATGTTGTGGCAAGAGGGCAGTTGAAGGCCAAGCGTAATAATTATGTGCAAATAGTCAACTGTGGTCAGAAGGGATACAGTGAAACGGAAACACAAGGCCGGGGGATGGTTTTGAGGTACCACATGGGTGACCCATAGCAGTCATGACTACACAGCCTCACCTGGCACTCAATCAGAACACATCACCTAAGCAACATACACATGGATTAAACACACATGCATGGTCACTCACCGGACACTGCTTCGAAATCTGGTAGGTCTCCCACGCCTTGGATCTGATCCTCTGTGATGAATGCTCCAGCGATAGACTCATGTTCAGTGAGTTGTTCCTCCTCTGGTGGAGACCCACCGCCAGTCACCAGAGTAGAGGCATGATTTGAAGCCAGCTTGTTCTTTTCTCTGCGTTTCAGGTCATTCCACCGCTTAGAGCAATCATCAGCTGTGCGCTTCACAAATCCAAGGGAACTAATTTGGTCCGCGATGGTCTGCCAGTGGGCCCTACGTTGAGCAGTCGTAGTCTTGCACCCTGCAGTCATCATTATTTCGTGGCCATGGGCCGACACGTAGCCCACAAGTGCATCTAGTTCAGCATCATTGAAACTAGGCTTCCTTGACGTGCTGGAGTGGGTAGCCGTGTCTGAGGTCCCAGCCTGTACCGCAAGAGCACCCTTCTTCCTCTTGGAAGGTGGTGCGGTCCCTGAGTGGCTTACGCCACTCTGGTTGGTAGGGGCAGAAGCGCAGGTGGACTGAGCACTGGAAGTAGCCAAAGGCACGATGACCAAAGGTCTCATTGCAGTAATTGCGTGTGAACTGACAAGAAGTACAAAAATCACCCGCTCGCTCTCCACAAAAACCATGTACAAGAAAATAGCGTCATATGCGTACCTTTTAACCCAGCCCACACGTGCAACGTCACTTACGCACACAAGCGCTAAGGGCCTTTCCTCCAATTACACGCAGTGACACCTGGACATGCAGTTTTTGCACGTATACAATCAACATGCACCCGTGTTGAGGGAAACGCCCTTGCGGGTCACGTCACAGACGTGCTTATGCGCTAAGGGCCTTTCCTCGAATTAAACGCAGACGTGCAGTTTTTTCACGTGCCAAATCACTCCGTATCAAGCTGGCCACGCAACAACACACGGAAGACCACGCTCCTGCCCAGAAGGCCATTTTCCTGCCCCCCAGATCCTCGAGCACGCTCCCACCTGCCATCTGCTGCTGCCAGCTGCCCACGTGCCCTGCTGTTTGGTGCCTGCACGTCATCCATCTGCAGGGTTGCAGTTACTGTGACCACCCCTGCTGGAACAGAAGACTCCTGACTGGTATTCCATCGCTCCACAGCCCCGCCGCAGGACCCAGTTGCCCACCCACACCTGCCTCTGGGGTTGTCATGTCGGACACAACACCATCTGGCACCACTGGCATCCACCAGCCAGAGAGGAAGAGGGCTACCAGCTTCATTGCCAATGAAGTTGGTTTCCTGGTGGAGCAAGTCCTGGGGCAGTATGATGACCTCTGTGGAAGATCGTGCGCAGACAACTTGGAGGGCGTGGTAGTCCGCGACATTCAACACATCCGTAAGCGCTGGGAGGACTTCAGGTACAAGACCCTTTAACAAGGCCCAGCGCCTCTTGAAGGCAGCGAATGCCGAGGGGTGCAGGGTCAGTTTAACCAACAACCAGGTGAGGGTCCTGGAACGTATACGCCCAGCGCTCCACCTCCAGGTCCTTGAGAGGCAGACCCGTACGGAGTCGAGTGGTAAGTGTACATGGGTACTGATTGGACGCTGTGCATGTTGAGGTGTGGCAGGAGTGTGCAGGTTGTACATATGTCTTTGTAGGACCATGTATGGATGTGTATGTACAGGGACATGAGCCTGCCGCATGTGAGTCCTCTCATGTGTGAGACACATCAATGGTGTATGTGTTGGTAAGCATGCTGGCCAAATGCAGGTGTGGGTGCACACATTTGTACATTTCTGTTTATGTACTGTGGCATGGTTGTGGTGTCACACATGGATGCTGGTTCCACCTGCATGTATCTGCACTATGTACATGTGCATGTGTGTGTATTTGACAAGTGTGCAACTGTGATACACCATGGATGCATGTGACACTGACATGTAGGAGGCTGATTGCCAGATGTGACATGGATGGCTATGTTATCACTGAGAGAGATGGTGGAGATGTACAGATGCATGTATGTCTGATGGAGTGTGTGCATGTGTACTGCACTCACCGTGTTGCATGTGACATGAGGCTCACCTTCGGCTGCTGATGCTGTTGTTTGTGAATGGATGGTGCTGCCTGGTGCAACATTCCTGTTGATTTGCTCATGTGTGTGAGTTGAAATGACATGTGTGCTGGGGCATGTGATGCCATGTCTGAAGTTTCACACTGCCACTCATGTACAATTGTCATGTGTGTATTAGACCATTGTACAGAGCCCTGATGCCTGTGTTCTATCTCTCCCTGTCTGCAGCATCAACTGATGAAGAGGGCGGAGATTGTGCTGTGGAGCAAAGCGGCAGGGATCGCACCGCCAGACGGAGACGCAAGGCCCGGCTCCCCTCTCATGTTGTCATATCGTCGGGGAGAGAGGAGTCTGGTGCAGCATCCGTGGCCACAGCTGCCGAGGGTAGGTCCAAGAGGTGGAGGTCAGAGGTGGACTCCTCGGAAGCAGAAGGGGCAGCTGAGACCCCACAGGGTCCGATGGAGGAAGGTGGCATGGAGTCATCCAGGTTGGTGGGGGGTTTGGTTGAGAAGGAGGCCATGGAAGAGACACACATAGGGTTTGGAGGGGGGGATTCCACTCGTGCTAGTGATGCAGTCCAGTGGCAGGGACAGGAGGCAGCACAGGCCGCCGCAGAGGGGCCTCTGTGTAATCCTGTCCCCGATCCTGTGCCTGCATCATCCCACACCAGCAGGGATGCCTACGTCCAGACCCGTTCTCAGGGAGAGGATGAGCGCACAATAACTGGCCTTCATCTCACTGCGGACGTGGCAATCTGGGACCATGTTGAGGCTCTCCTGGCTGGGATGGCGTTGCGTCAACGGGGCATGTGAGATGACCTACAGTGTTTTTCGTGAAGACTCTGCATGTCATCTTGGATGCCTCTTTGACCGCATCGACCTACAAGGACGTGTCACTAGTGCTGGATTCCTCCGTGTGCTGGACCTTCTACCGACCCCTCCTCACCGAGCCCCCCATGTGCCAGTCGTCCTCAGTGTCATCTTCCGGCAAATGTATTACCTGGGTACCCTGTGGAGCTGCCTCTGACCCAGTGGCCAGGCTGGTGGAGGACACATCCCTGCCATAGTCGGGAGTCAGAGGTCCAGCAGGGGTGGCCACACCAACAACTGCACCCCAGCAGGAGGAGGACGTGCAGGCATCCAGAGGCAGGGCACAGGCACAGAAGCAGCAGGCTCAAGGTGGGAGCGATGATGGTTCGGGGCCATCAACATCAGAGGGGCAGGCATCAGCCGGAGGGCAGGAGGACCCTGGATTGGGAGTGTCTTCCCTGTGGCAGCGTTTGGGCCAGCAAATAGATGCAGAGCGGAGGAGGGTGGATGAGGCACGTCTCACTATGGTCAGGGCGGAGAACTCCATGCGCAGGGCGCTGAGGCGGGCTGAGTGCCTCGGGGCAATTCGCAGGGAGTTGGAGGTGGACATGGCTACATCCCTGTAAAACCTCGGAGCCATGGAGCAGACCCGCCTCCAGGACATGGAACAGGGTTTCGATGATGCCCTGGCCTGGGAAATCAACAAGTGAGCCGTAGGACATGCCCGCCGCCATTGTATATAGTTAATTAGTGTTAGGTTTCCTTTCGGTTTTTATTTATTTTGGGGCACTTGGACAATGCCCCACCTTTTTGTATATAGTTGTTCTTTAGTTAGGGTTTTTTGTAGGTTTCCTTACAATGGTTGGGCTCCTGGAGCCTGGATTTGTACTTTGTATATAGTTGAACACTGGATTTCACTTCATTTTATTTTTCCATGTATCAATGGTTTTGTCATATTTTTTCAATTTGGATTTGTTTTGACGGACAGACACTTTGGACCCATGTGCTTTTGGATTGATTTGGATTCTGCTTTCACACAATTTTTTTTTTTTAACATACAGCTTTTTCTTTATTATTTCATTATTGTGTGTTTCATTTCATTCCCTTGCTTTTGTGTTTAATACATTTTTATTTCATACTTCAATGTGTGGTATTCTCTCTTTGGTTTCATGCATGTCACAATGTGTGTTTTCTCATTCACTTGCATCCATTGTGTGTGTGTGACGGACATGTGTTGATGTGCATACTTGCTATTTGGGATGCATCATGTGATGGGGATTTCAATGTGGGGTGGATGTAATACTAGGTTGTGTGTTTGGACTGGGGTGGTGTGGGGTGTGATTTGGGTGGCCATAAGGCCCTTGATTGTGGATCATGATGACGTGTTGGGGGGACATGAGTCGGGGCCTGCTGCCATGTACCTGTCACTGTGGGTGGGTGGTGGTGCAGGGGGACATGAGTCGGGCCTGCTGCCAGGTGCCTGTCACTGCTGGGTGGGTGGGAGTGCAGGGTGACATGAGTCGGGGCCTGCTGGCAGGTGCCTGTCACTGCTGAGTGGGTGGGGGCGCAGGGGGACATTAGTCGGGGCCTTCTGCCAGGTGCCTGTCAGTGATGGGTGGGTGGGGGTGGAGGGGGACATGAGTCAGGGCCTGCTGCCAGGTGCCTGTCACTGCTGGGTGGGTGAGGGTGCAGGGGGACATGAGTCGGGCCTGCTGCCAGGTGTCTGTCATTTCTGGGTGGGTGCGGGTTCAGGGGGACATGTGTGAATTCTCACTTGTGCATGGTGACATGTGGGCTGGCTGGGGGTCATGGCCAGGGGTGCAGGGTAGTCCCCTGTGTTGTGGGCTGCCTGCAGGGCCTAGGGAGGGGGGAGAGGGAACACCTCGGAGGACACACACTGCCAATTCGCGTTGGTGCACCCCAGGAATACACGTACCCCGCTCGCCCAGAAAATTTGCGTGTGAAACTCCCTGTACACCCCTCAGTATACACGTACCCCGCTCGGCCAAGGCCTATCGCGTGTAATACTTCTCGCACACCCCCAAGATACATGTACCCTGCTCACACAAGGCCTATCGCATGTGATACTCCCCGCACACACCTCAGAAAACATGTACCCCGCTCAGCCAAAGCCTATCGCGTGTGATACTCCCCGCGTACCCCTAGAATACACGTGCCCCGCTCGCCCAGCGAAATTGCGTGTGAAACTCCCTGCACACTCCTCACTATACACATACCCCGCACGGCCAAGGCCTATCGCATATAATACTTCCTGCGCACCCCCAAGATACACGTACACCGCTCGCACAAGGCCTATCGCGTGTGATACTCCCTGCGCACCCCTCAGAATACACGTACCACGCTCGCACAAGGCCTATCACGTGTTAAACTTCCCACGCACCCCTGTTATACACGTACCCCGTTTGCCCAAGGCCTATCACATGTATAACTTCCTGCGCACACCCATTATACACGTACCCCGCTCGCCCAAGGCCTATCGCGTGTATAACTTCCCGCGCATCCCCAAGATGCACGTACCCCGCTCGCACAAGGCCTATCGCGTGTGATACTCCCCGCGCACCCCTCAGAATACACGTACCCCACTCAGCCAAGGCCTATCGCCTGTGAAACTTCCCGCGCACCCCCCAAATACATAGTACCGGCCATGTGAATTGGTGCAGGGTTAGCGTGGTCCTTTGCGCTGCAGTGGGGATTTCAATGCCTTATCCTTGCGCAAGGGGCGTTCTTGGGGACGTAACTGGCGCTGCGAAATGTTCTCTGTGCCAGTGCTCAAAATGGCTTAGATATTCCATGAATACGCGGTGCGCCAGAATGCTGTTTAGCGCACACAGCTGGCGCATGCTGGCGCATGCCACCTGTCTGCACTGCTCGCGTGCGCTGCCTCTGTGCTGAAATCTATGATTTACCCCGTAAATCATCCATCTCACAACTCAGTTATATTTCCCTTTGCTAATATTTGAAGAGCAATTGCAAAATAACAAGGCCAGTATGCTGAAACGGACTGGGGACCTGCAACAGGCCCAGCAATCATGCAAGCAATTAGCAGATAAATTGCAACAAAGACAGATTTCAGAGCTCCTATATGGAAACCTCATTGGGCAACACAAAAATGAGGTAAAAATGCATCCACAAGAGAATGTTGAGTGAGAAATGCAGTTCTCTATGCTCCAGGACACACATAAAGAGTGTGTAGCAACCTTGAGCAAAGAAGGTCAATGATCAAGCTACATACAATAGTGCATTTTTGGAAGAAATGATGGCCTTTAAACAGTCCATGAAGGAGCGTAAACATGAAAACAGTCAGATAATTATATAAGGGATTGAATCACAAAACAACTTTGATCAGATGCGCTAGGATTTAAATATTCTGAAACAACAGAAAATGCAACTGATTAAGGAAAACAACATCTTACACCAGGATAACAGTGTCCTGATACAAAAAGTGAATCAGATAATAGAGGTAGAAAGAGGTCAGCCTGGTTCACAGTAACTCTCCCAAACAAGGGAAGAAAATATTGATTTTATAGAACATTTGAGACAAGAAGAAGGTGGCCTAGTGGAGGCAGTGCATAGGAGGGATGGTCAAGAGAGAGAACTTTTAAGAAAAGTGCAGTGAACATGCGCACATAACACAAGACTCTCAGAAGGAATATGAAGCACTCCAAGATGAAGTACAGACAGTGAGGGATCAATTGGTGGCTCAGAGCAGTGTGCTTGAAGCCAACCAAGCTTCAGTATCATATTTGAAAATTCAACTCTCTGAATGTAAACAGGAAATCTTGGTGCAGAAAAATAAGTGTGAGAAATTAAATATTGAAATAAAGAAATGTAAACCGGCATTGAGACACCCTGAACATCCAGGCTATTGGATAGGACCTTATAACCAAAGAGGGTTGCCCCTCCCATCAAGGACCTCATGCCTTTTACCTCCAAACTCCCTGGTACAGACTGGAACTGACCTCGTACATACCACTTATAGATAACAGGGTCCACCATGCGAGAAACACTAGCACAATCCGTCCTTAAACCGTGAAAACCTGCAGAGGCATGTGACTTCTACTGCCGCATAGCGATGTTGAATTATAACATAAAATTATCAATCATTATATTAGCCATGTGGCTCCGTAAATGCATTTCAACCCTGATACATACTGACCAAAATGGGTTTGTACCTGGCCGTAATACCACCCTGAATCTGCGCAGACTGCAGCACATTATCAAACAAACATATTATTGCACTGAACATTATGTAGTGGAGTTGTTGGATGCAGTCAAGGCTTTTCATTCAGTGTATTGGGAGTATTGGGAGTGGATAATCGCAGGGCTACAAGATTTTGGGTTTGGAGGGAACTTTATTCGCTGGGTGCAACTTTCATACACCACCCCAGCAGCCAGAGTAAAATCTGGCAGACAAATATCAGGACAATGGACCATACAAAGGGGAACATGACACGGATTCACACTCTCCTCCATGCTCTATATATTAGCCTTAGAACCATTGGCCGTATATTTAAGACAGGAATACTTGGAGATGGATATTAGATTTAGGGACTCACACATTTTATTTCATTGTACGCAGATGATGTGCTGCTTTATTTGTGTGAACCACAACATAACTTGCTGGGAGATCTGGAAGTCAGAGACAATTTCGGTAGGTTATCAGGGGTCTCCTTTAACAAACATAAATCATGTCTTTTTCATCTGGCGGGACTGCATCAGTGGGACGCAGCGTTGATGCCCGAATGTGGATTGAAATGGGAGACATGCTCCTTTAAATATTTGGGATTACAAACAGCACATACCCCCAAGGACATTCATGTACTCAACACGCATAGGGTGGTGGAAGGAGTCAATAACATTTTGGTCCTGGTTGCCACTCTCCCTTATGGGTAGGGTTGCTACAACTAACATGATTATTCTCCCCAGATTTGTATACGATTTTGCCAACGTACATAATTATACAGAGTCTGTTTTCTTTTGTAACCTTGAGGGCATACATCAGGGCTTTCTGTGGGGCCCGAAAAGACAAAGACTGGGGTTTAATGTTTTATCCTTGTCCTATGTTGAGGGGGATGGGTACAATTTCCACACCTGGAATTTTACTGTTTAGCCGCTAAACTGAGCTTTGTTGCAAACTGGTTATCAGATTAATTCACATCTGATCATCAGTTACTTCATGCGATGGTGAGACCTACGTGGATCACAGAGGTCTTATGGCTTCTGGCAGGTCGCACTGATCCTCAGTCTCTGATATTATGAGTAGGCAGACAGATCTGATCTAGATTATTAAAGCTACTTCGGTTACACCACCCCTACTCCCCCAATGCCCCGATGCTAGCTGGTACACATGTTTATTAGGACAAACTCTAGGTTATTTAATGCTGGGAAAAGGTGGGAGTGGCCACTTGGGATGACATCTATGAGAATGGATCATTTAGATAACTGGTTAGCCTTATCCAGCAGGAGGGATGACCGAGTGGGCAATTTCTGAGGTGCATGAGGGTGGCAAATTTCGCCAGGTGCAACTGGAGCAACTGGCCTGCCGAGCCACCGGAAAAAGCTTTTTTGGTCATAATGAAAGATGACTGGAGGCTGGTATCCAGATTATACAAACACCTATTAGAAGGAGCTAGCATTAAACCGACCAAACTGAAAGTTTGCGTGGAGGCTGATATCGGTTTAGAAATCACGGAGAAGCAATGACAATTGGTACTGAGTTTTGTCAAGAATGTGTCCCGTAATGCTAGACTTACCTTAATTCAAATTAATGTGCTACATTGCACATATATGATCCCTAGTCGATAAATGTAAAGCTGACGCGCCTAACAACTGCCCAGGGTTCAACCAAGATGACGCTCACCTTATGCATATGCTGTGTTCGTGCAGGGTGGTGCAGTGTTTCTGGGCCCTATTTAAGCGAGTCTGTGAGGACACAGAAATTAGATGGTACCAATGGAACCCGCTTGAATGCCTTCTGGGCATATACCCCAGATCGCTCAAATACAAACATGTCACTAAGTTCATGGATTTAGTATGTTTACTAGCCAAAAGCTGCTTGGTAATGTCAATGAAACACAAAAAGGGCCAGAAGTTTGATGTATAGTTTACAGAACTGGGAACCAAGAGTGAGGCTGAAGCAAAACCATGGATCCGGGTGACACAGGTGTATGATGATTATACAGAGGTGAATCACAGGGGCTGGAAATCCTCACTGAATCTGTCTTTTACCCCTCAGACGTCAAACCACCCTAAGGGCTTCCTAGCTGCTTCTATTATCATTGTTTCCCTATTACTGTTGGCAAAAGTGGATCATGTGGCTCCTGTACCGCTACCAGGTGTGGAAACCATGGAACATTTGATTGACTCCCATAAGTTCTGTCATTTTACTCATTAATAGTCTGTAACTATTTAGGTACAAGCATGCAAGCACTAGTTATCTGTTTGAAATGTTCAACTTTATGTAAATTGGTTGAACGCCTTGAAGCTGAGTAAGTCAAACATTTGCTGCTGAATGGTACACTGTTGGATTAATATGTAACTGTAAAATGAAGTTGCAATAATTATTTCAATAAAAACATTTTAAAATAAAGTACAGAGAACTGGATAAACATGAGGCGGGTGGGCTCGCCTATTCCTAGCCAATCTGATCAGGATGGCCAGTCCTTATCTGACATTGATGGATATTCACCTTTACCAAAGAGAATGGAAGGTGGCTTTACCAGTGTGTCATGGGAGACCAGAAATTGTTTTGTAAGTACTTCTGTACTCTTAAAATTCATGTAATGAGAAAATCAGGGAGCTAAATGTACAGAAAATTGCATTGCAAAGCGACCGCCTAGTCTGTTTAGCATAGAGGTGAATGGGTGGATTTCCCCAGACTACCTGGAAGGAGGCATAGTACCCATTGGCAATAGTTTAAAGAATAAACTGTGTTCTATCCTGCACCAAAAGGTGATGATGGGGAAAGTGACCCTAAGAGCTCAAAGCAGCACAGGCAAAAGGACTATCCCATATCCCACTATTCTGCAAGGTATTCCCAATCTCACTGAGATAGGGAGCACTTAGGAAACAGGGGGCCTCATTTCGATCCTGGCGCTAAGTGGTTAACGGCGCCGTAAAAGGCTGTGGCGCTGTTAACCACTTAGCGCCTTACTACGAGGTCCCTTTGTGAGACCTGACCTGAACGGCTGGTCTCGACCAGCCGTTAAAGTAGGGACCCGCAAAGGGACCTCGCAGGCAATTACGGTACCGCAATTTGCGGTACCGTAATTGCCGCCTTCCCCATTCCCATTGAGCCCTATGGGGCAAAAATGGGAATGGGGAAGGGCCTTTGGGATATGGGGAAATACCGCCCCGCCAACCTTGGAATGGGGCGGTATTTCCCCATTTCCCCATGGCGGACTTGTTACAACACCGGCACCAACCATGGTGCTAATAGCGCCATGGTTTAGCGCCGGTGTTATAATGAGGGCCAGGGACTGGAGTGCCAATAGAGGCACTGATTATGAGGGTGAATGGACTCAGGTTCAGAGGCAAAAAAGAAATACGAAACAGAGAAATGGTTTTGTTAAAGACCAAATCAGGCAAATTAAAGGCATAAAGAGCCTCCTGACTCCTTACCACAAAAACGCCAGGCATTCAGTGTGGGAACATTTGAAAATTAATGAACAAATTATGTTATGTTATGTTATGTTATGTAATGTTATGTTATGTTATGTTATGTTATGTTAAAGGTTCTTATACTGCCACTGCTGCCACCTGTGTGGTTTCTTGGCGCTCTAAAATGTCATTTGAACTAAAAAATGACAATTGTGTTTAGTTTGTGAAATGGATATTTTCCCTTCAGTACACCTGTTTCTCTGCAGGACTGGAAGATCATGATCATTATAAATGGAATTTGTGACCACATACTTCCATGCTCTTCGCAAATACATAATAACCCAATTAGTTTGCGATTTCCAAGAGCACACGACACTGGATTGGCTAATAGAGCAATGTCACCAGGATGTATGAGGGCCAGAAATCTAACGACAATAAGAACAACCCTAAAACCACAAAACCATCTACCACACCTACTGCTGCGAAGGTGACAGAGGTGAAAACTACCCCTACTTTAGGGACCTGGAGATGGCGGGGCTAAAAATACTCCTTCAAAGGATAAGCTGAATGAGGGGCCCAGGCCAAATTGAATGGCAGCCTAGCAGGATATTAGAATAATGATCTCCCTGACACTGCTACCCATGTGAGCCCTTGATATAAGGGTACAGAACTGATCCCAGGGTACGTATATACTCCCCCAGCACAAAGGGGGAGACAATTATTATTATTATTATTATTGTTATTTATTATTATTATTATTATTATTATTATTATTATTATTATTATTATTATTATTATTATTAAACCAGGTAAGTACTTCCCCAGGAAATTTCACTCCAAATCCCTCGCCGGAAAGAAGTACCATGGGCCTCCCAACCTACATATTTTGAACGGGTAGCCTCAAAATCCTAACTTCCAAAAGAATACTCCTCCTTCTTCCTGATTCCAGAAAAATAGATTCCTGAATCAAAGAAAAAGGAGAATGGTGGAAATATCCAATACCCTGGCAACATTTCTAGAAGGGACAGTTAACCTTTTAAAGAGCAGCATAGTTAAATAAGTAGATACCACCCTCCAAACAAGAAACCAAAGAAAAAGTTATGCAAGTCGAGCGACATGTCCAACAATTGACCGACGACCTGGGGCACATGCTGAGGGCTTGGTCGAACCATCAACCTAACTATGCTTCCCATAACACCCCAACACCCGAGTATGATGCCCCATTCAACAGGTTCCTGGGGATAGGGTCCCGGTTGAAGGAGATGCCAAGCCCTTGAGGAGGCTTCCTTTCTTGCCAGAATTGAACCCCTGGAAACCTCTCAGCCTGATAGGAACTGTTTTACCCATGAGAAGTTACAACCCAAAGAGTAAACAATCAGAGGTCAAAGAAAAAGTCACTTTGGGGAGAAAGAAAGCAAGATGATTCCCTTGGAAAGAACCACATTCCCAAAGGACTCAGGTAAATAAATCTTCACGTTTAGGAAGGTTCCCACCCAAATAAAAATGGGTCCCAATAGACCCTGAGAATGAAAAAGTAGGGATGAAGACCAACCCAGTTTGAGGGATTCCTAGACCCGATACATGCGACCCAGATCATATGGAGACAGTAGAAGTAACCTCCCCACAAACAGGTTCTAAGAACTCTCTTCAGACCATGGGGGACAGCAAAGAATATGGGGAGAAAGAGGATATCCCAACTACACGTATTGCAAAATGTAAATTCCTTCCTACAGGTTCCCAATCTCTGACACAGAAAATCACCCAAGATTACACACTAATGGAGTTCAATATTAAGAAATTGACAGCTGTGCTAGTAAATTACTCACACGTTCTCTGTGCACTTGAGGGAAAGGAGGGCAGCTTTTATGCCCCTGTCAAGATAGATCGTCCGTGTGAATTATCAGCTTTGGTGGATACTGGATCCCAGCCTACTCTTCTGTGCAAAAAGGCTTTCGAGCATCTGAATTTACTAAGGGAGGAGAGTCACCAGATTCCCCTCTTACCTCTTCCTGGAAAACTCCAAAATGTTGATGGGAATGATATTTCAGTCGAAGGGACTGTGGATCTCGAAATTAAAATTGGGTGAAATTGCGTAAAACTTCCAGTGATCGTTGTGACTGCAGAGGGCACTCCCTGTTTACTGGGGAATTATTTCTGGGCCCATCAATCTAAAGAGAAGTACACATTATGTGAGTCTGAATGGCACCTGCCATTTAATTGAGTGACATCCCGACAAGTGGAATTTCACTTCCAGAACAATCAACTCCTAGAAATCACCACCATCTCTGTATGAGAACAAACTGGAAATGGGAACTCTTCTCAATTCTTGAAAATCAACCTCCCTCTCAGTTCCAAATCAAAATCTTGAAAGAGGAAAATGAAAAACCAGCTCAATGTTTGACAGATATCCAGAAAAAGGGTAAACACTTGTGTTTCCCCATTCAGATACATGAGGGGGGGCTGCAGTACTTGCCAGAGTGTGCCTGAATAATGGAAACAGCTTCAACAGGAAAGGATTATTCAGGAAACTACAAGAATAT
Organism: Ambystoma mexicanum; assembly: GCF_040938575.1. Taxonomy (NCBI): domain Eukaryota; kingdom Metazoa; phylum Chordata; class Amphibia; order Caudata; family Ambystomatidae; genus Ambystoma; species Ambystoma mexicanum. The sequence continues at coordinate 1,172,904,191 of NC_090930.1, read as the reverse complement.
CAGACCATTCCCACATTAAAATTGATTGATACATGGAAAGTGGGTCTGGAAACACCAAATTCCAAGCATTTCCTGCCTAGCAGGTGTATGCTAAAAATATCTATAGGCAACAAAATGATAGGACACAATTGTTGGGTAGTTATAGATGTACCTTCTGAATTGTATTTGGGTAGTGGTATTCTAAATTGATTCACAATTAGCTTAGATATAATTTACAATAATGTATAATGTATAGTCACGACTTGGGGATGAACCCAACACTGAAAGAACATTTCGGTCAGCTCCACTGCTGCCTTATGCGATTGAAGTCCAAGTGGGAAAAGAGGCTACCATCTCAGAACAGGTGCAACTATTCACCTATCCCCTTCAATTTAAGCAAGGACAGAACCTCAAACAAAAGGACACCTACATAAAATCGAACTATCACCTCCAACAAGGTTTATATTTATGTCCAACATCTTCAGTGGATCAAGAATACAACACCATTTGAATATTGGTGAGTAGCAGCAACCCTTAAAGTATCACTTTGAGTGCAGACACCTCTATTGGAATGGTGGTTGATGTCCAATTCTATTCTATTGATTTAGGCAATGAAATCATCCGACCAATCCCAAACTGCTGTTTTGACACCAGTGATAATATTCCTCCAGAAAATACTGTTACCCATCATGAGGGGATTTTTTGGTGTACTCTCATTCCCGAATGGGGTGGAAGAGGTAACCAGTGACATCAGGAAGGACAAGGTTGTATTTAGAGTCAACAATGTCCTTGAATCCAAGGAACCTCATATCCAAGTAAACACCATCAAAAGAGATCGCTCCACCGAACTGGAGGATACCACTGACATTTACGAACCCGAGTTCTTCCCAGGTTTCAGGCAGTTGGTCTAGGAATTGCTGCTGCCTGAGAGACTGAGGAGCAAATACAAAAGCTGAAAAGGTGTTCCTGGACTTCCAGGATATCTTTTCAATAGATTCATATGACTGTGGACGTACATATTTCCATTCAACCACCATAACCAAAGACCCAGAGATTGCTCCATTATTCATTAAACAATACTGGTTACCTTTTGCATCCATGGAGTGACTCAAAGAGATTATCAAGAGCCTGGTATCCTGAGGGATGATTGGTCCGATCCACAATACGTTCAACAACCCATTACGAGTGTGAAGGTGCGCCCATGATCACACAATTAGTCAGAACAAATGCTCAATGATGGAGAACGCAAGTGCACTTCAAAACCCAGCTTTATTCAAACAATGAATCCTAGCTGGGACAGCATGAAAGCATTTAGTTCGCATAGCTCTCAACATTTTCAATGACTGCGAGCAAGTTTTGTACCAAAACTATGTCAGCGATGTGTTACATTACATTATCAGTCTACAAAACCTAGGGAGAAGTTTGGTTGTTTAATTGCTCAAACTATATATAGGCTGTATAGGAGTTAGTTACTTTATTCGTCTATGACTATCTGATGGTTTCGCCTGGACCCATCCCACTATAAATACTAATTTCAATACATCATTATAGGGGCAGCTAATTAGTTGAAATTTCCCTTTTTAGGCGATGTGGCAAGGTGACTTTATATTGGTTGGCACATAACTCTGACGAGACATCTAGCAATAAGGAGGACAAAAGCGGGGGGAAGAGAATTCCATAATCTGCCATAATTCCAATTAAAGAATAGCCTGATCATCCTGAGGTGATGAGGCCTTCCCCTTAATTTGTACTTGTGTGCCATGTGTTATCTGTGTATACTGTATGTATACTGAGGGAGTTCCACTGGTGTCTTCTCTGTGTTTGGTTTGTAGTCAACAGCTATTGTTCTTCAAGTCTGGTTCACGTGTTAGGGTACTGTGTTGAGAGAAGATTTCCTTCTATTTATAAAGGTTTGAGCTAATTGTAGCATTTGTGTTGTGTTCTTTGTGGTCACTTGGGGCCCTTGTCAGTTACTTTCCATAACGTGCTTTGACTTACCTATCTCGTGCACCTGGAAATCAATAGTTGGTTTGTGCTCCTATCAACTAAATTAATTTGGGAGTCAACCACTTCTTGCCTGGGAACTGTTATCTTGTGCCTGTGTTCCTATTCATCTATTACTCGCTTCCTTGTTCCTGATCTTGGCTCTGGCACTGAGATACTGTCTGAGCTCTGCACATGTGTCTGGAATGCACGTTTCTTTGCAAATTCATCATCATGGGTTCTGAGAACTTGCAAATTCTGAGACCGACTGCAGTCTCTGCATTTAGGCAATTGTTGCACTTCTGTCTTCCTGGCTCCATATTGGCGACCTATTGCCACAATTATTTGTCTTGTATGTCTGCCATACGATGATGTCCCTGCTCGTGTATTCAGCATCTTATCTACCTATAATCCAAGTGCCCTATCAATATAGTGAGTCCCTTTCTTGGTACACAGGAACCTTCTGTCCCTTTATACTGTGTTGCACTATTTTTACTGCACACTATTATATTTGTGCACTCTACTACTACTTTTAGTCCTTACTTGTGTAGCACAACCTAACTAATTCTTCATGGCAGGCTGCATGGCCATTCACTTTTGTTAAGCATATTGTTTCATGGAGCTCATTTTAACTCATGTTGTCGACCACCCCTAGATTCATGTGTTGGTAAAGCTGTCTCAGTTTGCAATGTTTCTCACACTTGCAGTACTGGGGTGGCACCGGGACAGAAGGTATCCATGATGTATTCATCTGTGTCATCACATTAGGTATACTAAAACCAAATGGGCAATGGAGACTATATGCAGACCTAATAGTGTTAAACATACGGGTCCACAGGTCAAGATGGCCACTTCCCTATATCTATCAAGGGCTGGCACAGATCCAGGGGTCAAAGTTTACACCGACATTTATTTGACCAACGGTTACTAGCAGCACCCGTGAGTAGGGAAGACCAATACAAGCTTGCCTTTACCTTTGGGGGACCATAATATATTTAGACCTGAGGACCCTTTGGATATGTAAACTCCAGAACTGAGTTCAATATATTCCTTCATAAGGCCAGCCCAACTTGGATGAAAGGGGAAATATGGCCTATGTAAATGATGTATTGAGCAAGAAGAACTTATTGCAGAGATTCACTATGTTCTGGCCCAGTTGAAGAAGCCTGGAGCAAAAACTTCCTTTCAAAAGGCATGGTGGTTTAAGACTAGAGGAATTTTCTTCGGCATGCAATCACCCATGAGGGTCTTGACCCCTAGGTGAAAAAAGTGAAATTCTTATGGAAATATAAAGGCCTTACTACTCTGTGAGAATTGAGAAGCCTTCTTGGACTCGCTAACTATAGTTGAAGGTTTATTGAAGACTACGCAGAGGTCACTTGACCCCTGGTCCATTTATTGAAGTCCAAAGTCAAGTCGAAGTGGGGTCTGGAACAATCTGAGGCAGTTGAACAACTTAAAAGAAGTCTTTTGCAAGTTCCTTGTTTAGCATACCTGATTAAGAATAAGCAAGGAGTTCTTCTTGGCGACTGAGTTTTCAGATACCTGCCTGACCACGGTATTGTACCAAAAGCATGACAAGGTCAACAAAGCTATCTCTTATGCAAGCAAAACTTTGTCCTGTGTGGAGAAAAAATTCAACAATTGTGAAAAGGCACTCATGACAATGGTATGGGCATTGTAAAATTATCGCCCGTCTATTCAGGGAAAGCACATCATTCTAGAGACTCCTCACCAACCCTTGCAGTATTTACAAAGTGACAGGATCTCGGCTGGGAATGAAAGTAATTCTAGAATTACTTCCTGGATTCTGTCGATGAAAGACTTTCCTATGGAGGTCAGTAATGGCCAAACTAAGAAGAGTCCTCTAGCGCAAGGATTAGCAGATTTTCATGACTGTGTTCAAGAAAAGTGTCCTGAGGATGAAAGTATAATAACCAAGGACAATATGAGGATACACCTAAATTCTGCACACAAGGTCTATGAAGAAGACACTTGTCAGGGGATACCCACAGTGTATGTGGATGGATGTGTTTACCATGTTCCCCATACCGGGGAAATAGCTAGTGACTGGCATTGGGATTGCCTGGGTGACTGATACCCCAGAGTCCTCTGCTGGTTACAAAATAGGACCCAGAAGTAGTCAGGTGGCAGAGTTGATGGCAGTTCGTCAAGCCAGCCTTACTGCAGTCAACCACCATCTCAAAGAACCTGTGATTATCACTGACTCTTACTATGTCAGCAATGGGATTTTAGAACACCTGATCAACTGGAACAATAGGGGCATGCTTTGTCCTAACAATAAACCCTCAAAACATGGAAAAGCAACCCAGTCTATTGACCTGGAGACCTCAAATGGGATGACCATCTAGTGGAAGAAGATTAGGTGTCATTTCAAAATATAGAGTCTGCTTAAGACTGGTGACATCCTGGCAGACCAGTTGGCTAAATCTGGAGCTCTGCAGGAGAATTTCACAGATTCAGAATCCCTGATGGGTAAAATCCAAGTCACAGATGTCACCAGGTCTCAAACTTGTGCCAACAGTCAACTCTCAACTGCCCAGTGGAGTAAAAATGCCCCAGATGCTGATTTGATCACTGTTCAACAAGAGGACCTTATTATTGGGAAATGATATCAACACAGTGAAGACTCAGTTTGTTTTCCTCTAACAGAATCAGATTATACTGGTAAAGACAATCTCCGGGTCTTGATGACATTTTACAAAATGTTTTGAATCCAAGATGGCCTGTTGGTATGGAGATCCCTAACTGGATGTGACCAGTGGGTGATACCTACCTAATCCGAGAGGCAGACATTAAATCACACCCATGACGCGGCCACTGTCAAACATAGGGGTTTTCAAAAGACATTGGAAATCTTGAGAGAATTTGCATACTGGCCACACATGGGCCAGGAATTCAACATATATTTGTAGAGGTTTCTTGTGTGTGGCCAATTTCAGACAAATTTCCCCGCGCTCACAGCACCCCTACAAAAAAGGGTAATTTTTTTTAAAAAATGTTTTATTTTGATTTAAAACATCTTTTCACATTTTCTTTTACAAATTGTTTCACTCAAGTCCAAGATCCCACACCCCTCTCTTGCTTCCTGTTTCCTTCCTCATGCTTTTCGTTATTCACATTTTTCTGAGGTCAATATTTTGCAAAAATTGTGTCACTGCAATTGTTTCCTTTACCCCTTCACCCTCTATTAGGCGTTTCCACCAATATTGTTCGTCACATAAGAGGGAATCTTCAAACAGATGTAGCATGTGCGTGGTTCTCAGTTCAGAAAAAAAGGGTAATGACACTGCCTCGGTCCGACTTGCAAGTGGATTTCATAGGGCCAGTGATTTGCTCCTCTAGAGAAAACAAGTACACGGTGACTGTAACATGCTTGTTTACAAAGTCGATAGAATATCTTTCTGCCCCAAATTGTAAGGCAGACAGAGCTGCCGTGCTAATGATCAACCAGATCTTCTCTTGTTGCGGCCTTCCGCAAAGAATTGAGTCGATCAGAGGAAGTCATTTTACCAGTGAGGTGATGATCAAGATGTGGGAGATTCAAGGGGTAAAAAGAAACCTCCACATCGCCTAACACCAACCATCAAGTTGGTTGGTTGAGAGATATATTAAGACAATTGTAAGCATATGGAAGAAGTTTGTGGCTGACTCTGTATCCAGTTGGGACATTCACTTACCACCTGGCCTGATGGCTTTTAGGTCTGCACCCTCTTATGCACCTTAAATGGCTCCATTTGAACTTATGACCAGACGGTAAATGGTGTTACCTTAGCATCTGCAACATAGAGATAAGGAGCAGATGCTGATTAACATATCCACTGCTCATGAGTTCATTAAGATCTTAAGGAAGCACCTCCAGAATGCTTTTGCTTATGTGCAGCACAGCTTAGCGAAGTCAGCTGAAGGGATGAAATCATACTCTGACTTGAAGACTACAAAAAGGGATCTGAGGTAGGTGATAACATTTATCTGCATAATTTTCAGAGAAATCAAATCAAGGAATGGAAGTTTCTTCCATCTTGGCACAGTAGTTTTGTAGTAGATGGAAACTAAAATGTATAACTGGTGAGTAATTAAATGTGCACGTTAATCTATGATTCATGATTGTCAATGAATATTGTATGCAAGTGAAAGTTGTCTAAATTGGCAATGATTATACAGGGATATGAGATATAAACATGAATGCTTAACTACCTTTTTACGCTTCTCTTTTAAAAAAGTAACACTCTTCATTCCAGCCTTGTGAGCGGAAGAAGAGGAGTCTAGAAAGGGCCTAGGAAACTGGGAAAAGAAGGGGCACAAGGAGAGCCAGTAAGGAAGAAGGCCCCTTCCATACCCTGGGAACCCAGAAGAAGGAAAGCAAGACCGGCCACCATGGGCTATTCTCAATCAAAAAACATGAAGAAAAAATGATGACAAAAGGGGAAACAAACAAATCAAAAACCCTCCTGTTTGTTTGTTTGTTTGTTTGTTTTATTCACTTATAATGCGCACCAAACCCGAAGGTATGAGGGCGAGCAGTACAGGATATGCAAAGCTTAGGTTACATGATTACATAATTACACATAGTACTAATAATATATACAAGCCATTGAAGTAATACAGTAAATTATATACAGGATATTATACAGGTTGCAGGTAATATGTACGGGCAGTAGTATACAGAACATTCGGCAATATACAGGCTATATCTGTGGTAAAAGTATACATGATCATGGGAGGTAGATAATGCTATGCATGTTTACAGATAATGTCCACCTAGTGGTGATACTGCAGGTAATAGTGCACAGATTAGGGATATTCAAGACATATCTGTGTCACAGCTGTCCACTAATAGACTGGAATGGAGGTGTATAGATACTGGGTGCAGGGTATGTAGACGCAGGTGGTGGGAAGGAAAAGGAAGCCCAGTTGATCAACTGGCTGGTTGGACGATTGCTTTAGATGGTTGATGTAGCTGGATCTGAATTTAAGATAGGATTTCTCAGCATATATGGAGTGGGGCAGTGAGTTCCATACTTGGGCCTCCCGGACAGTGAAGCTGGAACCTCCGGCCATGGTCAGTTTGAATCTTGGAATGATAAGTATGTTGGCATTAGTGATTCTTGAGGGTCTAGAGGATCTTCTTTCTACAAATCTATCGGTGAGATAGGGAGGAGCCATATTATTCAGGGCTTTGTGCGTTAGTGAGGCAACTTTCAGTAACATTTTGTCTTGTGTCGACAGCCAGATCTTATTACACCTTACCTACAGTTGACTTTGTCTTCTATTGTCTCAGTTTTCTTATTACATCTTAAAGGTCACCCAGGAAAACTATGATGGCAAAAATTGAAGATTGCAGTGGAGGCACAAGACTAAGACTTCCAGCAAAGGCAGTTGAACAACTGACAAGTATTTATACTGACATATGTAAACCGAACCGAGACATAGGAATTAGAACAGGAAAAGACAACATTGACTATTGTCCTCTATTAAAAATCTATGAAAAGAAGAAAAAAACTTGGCCTAATCGTGAGATAAAAGATCATATTCATGAATTCAACAAAAGCTTTGTGGAAGAAAGAAAAAAATTAAGAAAACTTAAACGTCTTGCAAAAAAGGAAAACACTCCGGAGATGTTGAACCAAGTAAAAAATGCGGTAAGGTCTTATAAAAGCTGGCTTTGGCTCAATAGAGCAACAATCGCACAAGCGGATGCCGCCGCTATGTTACGGACGATATGTAGTAGAAAATCAAGAGATTTTTGGTCCCTGATAAGAACAACCTCTAGGGCTCGAGAGAACACAACAAACAACTTTGTGGGAGAGGAGACCTGGATGAAATTTTTTAGAAACTTGTTCAAGAAAGTTGGAAAGCAGGACCCTACAACCCCCGTCTCCCTAGATTTCCCATGGGAAACAGCGTGGGATCGGGATGACATCATGAGAAAACTGGTGCGGTTAAACAACTCGAGGGCCCCAGGCCCTGATGTTATCAGAAATGCTGATCTAAAAGAAAATAAAGAAGAATGGGCAAACTTCATCTCTGAAGTAATAAAGAAGTGCACCCTCCATAGAACCATACCCACCTCATGGACAATGGCAACCATAGTGCCAATATATAAACATGGGCCAAGAGAGGAGCCTAAGAACTACCGCCCAATAGCACTTCTAGACGTGATTGGAAAAATCTTTGGTTCACTCCTTCTGGAAAAATTCCAACACTGGGCAAGAGACTCGGGCAATGAAGACCCTTTACAATCAGGGTTCGTAAAGGATGCAGGGACAGCTGTAAACATTTTATTACTAAGCATCTTAAAAAGCAAGATACATGAAGGAAGCCCGAAAATCTATTTAGCATTTGTAGACCTGGTCCAGGCATTTGACCAGGTCAATAGGGAAATACTATGAAACAAATTGAGAGCTAAAAAATGTCCGATTGGAATTTTGCCACCGATAAGAGCTCTTCATCAAGGAACTACTATAAGAGTACGTCTAAATCAAGCAGGACTACTTTCTGAAGAAATATCTACGGCCAGGGGAGTGAAACAAGGGTGCCCCCTCGCCTCACACTATTCAATTCATATCTTTGGGACATCAAAGAAGGAGAGGAGGCGACACGTGTTTTTCCACCCACAACAGGAAGATCAAAAATTGCAAGACTGCTATATGCAGATGATCTCATCTTGTTGGATTTGACACAAATTGGACTATAGCGACAACTCAATCAGCTGGCAGACTATGTGAGGAAGAACAAATTAGAAATCAACAAAAGTAAAACCAAAGTTATGATCATGGAAAAACACAACTCTTGTACTGAAAAATTCAGATGGACCCGAGACGGAGAAAAAATTGAACAAGTGAAGGAATTCAAATACCTAGGGGTAATCCTCAGTAACAACAGTCAGGAGTCTGCAATGCAAGATCATCTCCTGGAAAAAACAAAAAAGTTGGCGACTCAAGCCAAAATGATAGACGTAAGATTCTGCAAATTTACCATAAATCCCTTGATACAATTCTACAAGGGAAAGGTGGTGCCATCCCTAATTTACGGAGCCGATGCAATGTCAACGATACCATGAAAATTTTGGAGGCGAATTGAAGGACTTTTTTGGAAAACCACCTTAAAGTTGCCGTCATCGACATCTAGTTCAACAATACGACAAGAACTAGGGTTACAGTCATTAGAGTCGATGGTGGTAAGAAATACATTAATGCTATACAGAAAAATCAAAATGAGCAAATGCCCAAGTGTAGCAACTATCAACACAGAACTTGAGGATCAAAGAAGTAATTTGCTCATAAATTGGGCGACGGAAAATCAAAACACTCTGGTGGATATTGACAGCACTGATGAAGAACTGATGCAAAACCCAAATAAAGTCAAGAAAAAACTGTTGGAACGAGACTGGATTCAGACGACGTCTTTTCAAAACAGAAGTAAAACAATAATCCACCAACCGCCGACAACAAGGGGCATAAATGAAATGCCAAATTACTTTAAAAAAATTCCAAACAGACACTTAAGAAGTATCTTCATGCGTTTTCGCTTAAACCTTCTACCCACAAATGAAATCAGGGCGTTAAGAAACATTTCATTAGAAAATGGTTGTCGATTTTGTAAAAAAAACAGATGAAATTGAATCATTGAGGCATTTGTTGTTGAGATGCACAAATCTGAGGGACTGGAGAGATAGACACCTTGGTCATATATTCAAAGAGTCGACAACATGTGGTGAAGAGGACTGGTGGAATAAATTCATAGAGGGAGACAACACCTCCCAAGTCATAGCGGTTGCACAATTCCTCACGAATTTGAAATTAGAACTTCAAGAATGAACCAAGGGGGAAATTCTCTGACAATATACAAAGCTGTAAAGTAATCTGGTGTTAGGCAGGAAGGCCAACTTTTATTATCGTATTGTCCCTTTTGCACCGTTACACACTCTTTTCTCTCGTTTCTCTGCCCATTGTTTGTCAGAGAAGGACATTCTCCCATTTTATTTTATTTCTGTTGGGTGTCCTGACCCACGTTTGAGCTATCATGCTGCAACATTTGGTGCTGTGGGCTTAGAAAATCCAAGATGGCCAAAAAGCCCACATGTACGCCAGAATAGGAAAACTGTGCAGTACTGGCATGGAAAACATCATGATAGCAGAACTTCCCAGAAAATGCACAGGGAAATGCATGAAGAATAGGCTGCCACCCATTTTTGCCTATGTTGTGAGCACAGGAGGGCACTGCCTAAAACCACCATTGGGCTACCCACACAGTAGCCTGAAACCATTGGGAATGACAATGCTGATTGCCAAAAGCAACCTAGAACTGTGGGGAATTCATTTTCTTAAATCCCAAAAATGGTTGCATTACCAGTACTCACCACTATCAGAAAGCCGGCGTTTTAAAACCACCAGACTTTTGTGTAAAACTGAACAAATGAAACAAAACCAGACCAAGGAAAGACTTGCTAAGAGGTGGATACAATGTAAAACTATACTCTGAAATGACTTGAGGGAAGTAATTATTTAATGTGTATGTAGAAATCGTAATAGACTTAAACTGGGGGACAAAAAGTGACATTTAGCTGAAACCTGGCTTAATGAAACTGAATTCTGCCTGACATCTACCCCCACAGGAGTTAAAACCTGCTCAGCCACTCTTCCCCTTGCCAAAAAAGTTGTCACCTCTCTGATTAGATTAGGGGTGGAGCAGCTACAGGGAGTTGAACAAAGGCCTGTCCTGGGCCCAGGCAGATGGTTTATTAGGGTGGTCGTAAATGGCTTCCTTTTGAACAAAGCCCTTCCTTGACTCAGGCAGATGGTTTATAGGGGAGGTCGTAAAGTGGCTTCCTCTTGGCAGAAACGGGGAGGGGCAGCCCCTCTGAGGACAGGCTGACCTTAAAGAAAGTGGATAGACTGGTTTCTCCACCATGTGACCTGGGAAGACACACCCCTGTTGGCCAGAATATGATTTTAAGAAAGATGTATAACTCATGGTGCGGACTTGTCAAAATTATCTAAATGATACCATAATTCTTGTGATTTTTCTGCCCACATTTTAAGAGGTTTTAGGGCCTGGTGGTATGATCTAGGGGGTTGCTAGCGGAAAATAGGGTTTCACTCCAAATGTCTGCATGTTAAAAATCTGACACTTCATCAATTAATGTCCACACTCCTTGCGCACATGTGTGTACATTTCGGTAAATGTCCGATATTGCAAAACCAGTTAAAAAGTGCAAAATGTTGCCATTTCTGAATGCAAGCCCCCAGGAAGAGCAGAGTTTGAACAGAGTATACCTCATGTGATATGTGATGGGTGCATGTAATTTTAAACAACTGTGTATCTGTACAATATGTATTTGAATCAAATATAGATTTGTGGGCAAACTGACCAGGGGAGGATCCTCTGACCCATAAAACCTACAGCATCACTCTGACTCACATTTCCTTCCCCCAATCATGGGATAGGGGAGAATTGGGCCAATGACAAGTAGAAAGGGGTAGGCTTAGCTAGGCCCAGGCACACACCCACTTTCAAAACACACAAAAAGAGACTGCTGGGACAGGTAGAGACATTCAATTCCATTTGCTGCGGAGCATGCTGACCGACGACTTCACATCCAGAGATCCTACACTTAGACTTCCAAGCTAAACAGAGACTACAGAACTTTGAACCAAGAAGGCCCACTGCAAGCAGGCCCAAAAATTATTTGCAGACTATTCACAGCCGGGCTCAGCTGTTGATTCTGGCCTGAAACCCTGTGCCAGAAAGATCCAGAAGCAGTGCTGTACCCAGAGAAAGCAGAGCAGTATCCAGAACCAGAGGCCAGCGATCAAGAGTGACCCAGACCGCTGTGAGCAGAACCAGAGAGCTGACCCAGACCACTGTGAAGTGCCAAGACCAGAACCGGAGTCCAGTCCAAAACCTGACCAGATCCGTGGCGAGGCCTATTTCAAAAATATATTGTGAGTACCTAGCAGAACTGTGCAGAACCAATCTCTTAGTTAAAATAATCTAATCCAAACTATTTTAATCTAACCAGAACTGCCTCCTAACTGTCACCTGTCATTTGTAAAGCTGCACCACTGTCATTTGTCAATTCTGCAGCTGCAAAGCTGTCACCTGTCATTTTGAGTTTACTTTAAATCCGAAAAACGACCTTTATTTAATCGTCCGTATCTCTGGAACAGTTTGGGCTAGGAACTTGGTTTAACTTTCCTCTGAAAGCTTAGAATCTCAGCTTTTGCCGTAATCATGATTCACGCACTCGCACATTTTGCCGCGATTTGCGATTTGGCCCGATTTCTTTACTTGTAAAAAGATAGCTGCTTTTGTCTGTGTTTCAAAAATCCTATCTGTTGTATAAGCTGCTGGGGGGGAATTGAACTGAATTCTATTTGATTGCATTTCTAAGAACTGAGTGCTCTCCTCTTCATCGCCTTACATTGCATAAAGGGGGGGGGGGTGAATTGTCCAAGAAAGTGATTACATTGTCTTTTGCTGAAATCCTATCAAGTTATTTTCTGTACTGCATTTTCATTCCACATTGCATCTATTTGAAACCATAAAAGTATTGTTGCTATCTTATCCATCCTATACCCACTCATCATTGATTATAAAGAAGTGTGCTAGTGCCAAACTATCCATTATTGATTACTGCTCAGATTAAGTGTGATATTCAATTATTAATTCATTATAACAGTGTGATATATATATATATACTGTTTAATTTTTTTTCAAATAAACCTTTTAAACTTGCAAAACAGATCTACTTCTTGGCTCAGTGGGGTCAGGGGGATTCTAAGAGAGGGGTGTTATACAGGGGTTGTCATCCAGAATCTGAACCTGGACATAAAGATATATCAATAAGGGGTTTTCATTCAGTATCCCAGGCTAGGCATTGACTTGGCTGTAGTGCTGGATTGAATCTTCTTACAAATCATAGGCTGGAATGGACAATGCGGAAGGAAGGAAGGAAGGAAGGAAGGAAGGAAGGAAGGAAGGAAGGAAGGAAGGAAGGAAGGAAGGAAGGAAGGAAGGAAGGAAGGAAGGAAGGAAGGAAGGAGGGAACATGTTCATTATCTTGTAAAAATTTCTATTGTAAATTGAATCAAGTAAATAAAAAAAATTAAAAAAAATTACACCTTATCTTAGATATATGTGATCATCTAGAAATACCCAGAGCTGCTCTCAGGGCATTATTTTGTAGAATTTGTTTTCTATGTAGGATGTATTTGTTGGCCCCAATATATAGGGCATTGCAGTAATTGAGTCTGGATAAAATGAGAGCTCTAGCTAAGATCATGCAATTGTCATCTGAGATAAGTGTTAACCTGCTCTGATGAGCTTACATGTGTAAGCTGTGGCTGAGGCCACGGAGTACACCTGTTTGTTAAAGGAGAGGAAGGCATCTAGATGCAACCCAAGAGTCTTCACTTCCTTGGCTACCTTAATAGTATTCCTATCGATCTCAAAGGCAGAGTAATTCTGGCCTATTTTTTGAGATTGGAATGTGTGCCTAGAATGATTAACTCTGTTTTGTCATCATTCAGGCATAGACCGTGAGTGATCTTCCCTGCTCTTTCCCATGAGTGTTACCCTGATCAAAGAGCGGGATTAGAATCTGTGTGGTAAATACAGCCCCAAGACTGATGAACTGCCCTGGCCATGTTAGGCCCAAAATGTGCAGAAATATGTAAGGCAAGATGTGACTGTCAAACGAAAAGGGGAGCATTTCATTCTCAACTGCTGTTTACAGAGCAACAGACAGTACAGACATGAAATGGGGCCTGTATTCCAATGACAATGTCACAAAATCAGAGGCCTTCCTTTCACTGCATTAGGAAGAAAATGAAAGACACTTTTTTACAAAATGAAAGGTGTCATTGAAAAATTTAAATTGACACATTCTGCAGCCTGGAAGGAAAGGAACACATGAGAAATGAAACTCAGTTTCTCACAAGTACATTTATAGGCCCTGATTAAGGAAACTGGTGGCTTGGCAAAACTGTTTTAAAGGAAACTGCGAGAGTGAAGATGTGAAAAATTATACTTTGCATTTCAAGACATTGGTGCAAGTCCCAAGTAGAAATGTAAAAGCATCATTTATTTGCTGTCTATAGGAACTGAATGATGAGCTGTGTTGAGCTCAGTGATTTTTCCACAGCAAGCCAAAAGGTCAAACACTACATTCTCTCTCTATCTAAAAGTCTTTTCGAAGCTCAAAGAGCCAAGACAGGGATGGACCTTGTGCCAGAATAAAGTTGTATGAGGTGTAGAGGTGACCACTGTGAAAAATAAGATCCAGCTATTCGAGGTAAACTCTTAAAAATACAAAGAAGATTATTGTATTATTGGTGAGGTCCAAGATCTGACAGACAATGTTCATGTACCAGAGAATGACCCATGAGAGAGTGGGTGGAGTTGCCTTCCTTTGCTTGTATAAGATAAGCAGACCCATGGCCTGGCTATGAACTTTGAAGGGAGCTATTGACGTAATAGCAGGCTGTATCAACAAGGGAGCAGATGGCCTACACTACATGTTAAGTTTCTGTAGGATCCTATTTGGTTGATTATTTTGGGAACATAATGCGCCCAGACATGTTTCAAATATGCTTGAAAAGCTTACAAAAATGCCTATCTGGGTTACAAATTTGACCATGAAAACTAAACTTGTAGGCTGAAATGTGAGTTACGGCTTCCCAGAAAATGTCACAAACTGGAGATTTGGGGAGATGAAAGCTTGTTGAATTAGATATATGTATAGAAAATATCATGTTGTTAAAGGTTTGTTTTGCTCCAATACTGCTATCATTGCCCTGTATGCAAGTGTGTATGGGGATACAAATCCAGATGGCTGCATACGTGAAATTCCAATAAAGAAGTGTAGCATGTTATTTAAATCCAACATCATGCAATATCTATTGCCAAGCAAATGATTTTGTCATATTACAAGGTGCTGCATGATTCTTTACATTAAAGGATTTGTGTGAATGACCAAACGCATTTGAGAGTACATTTGACCTGTGTGTTTTTCTAAATGAGAATTGAATGAAAATGTTATATGTTATTGTATGAGATGTTCTTTGAGGCTTGTTAACACATAACAGTGTATTGGGTTCAAGGTGTGTGTATTGAAGCGTTGTTTTGTGCCACATAGTAAGGTGGCATGTCTTGTGATTTTGTGAAAACATTAATTTGTATATTGAACATGAATTTAACATGCACCCCTTTGGTCCCTCTCCCTTAGCAATGGATAAGCCAAGAACCAGTCTGGATGTGTTAAGGCTCCCATTAACAGATAGAAGCTAGAACTGGGAAAATATTTTCTCTGACAGACAGGGGAGGGTCAAAATCCAGCCACTGTTCCCTTTGTTGGGAAACTGCTTATTGTACCTTTTTGTTGAAGTGAGGTGCATTTGTTTTGGTTGTTTATAGTGGTAGGGAAAGAAGCCAGACTAAAATAGGTTTTCTTTACAGCAGAGTTTAGTTATTTTTTAGGTCATCCTGATGAGTACTCTTTGAACTCCTTTTCTGTTCACCTGAATGTGGCCAAGAAACACAGGCCCAGCTCAGGTTTGTTTAGACAATAAAGAAATAATGAAACAAAAATGCCATCTTGTCCCACTTCTGGTTCGGACTTAGCACACCCCACTCAACAATGTGTTGCTCAGTGTCTAACACAGTGTGTTCTAAGTACACAGTCACTTAGAGGGGATGTCTCCCACCATTTAATTTCCTATAGGAAACCTCATAAGCCAATTTCTGCCCCATCTTACCCAGCGTCCACTCCAACAAGGGAGCCATGGCCTCAAAGACATTTCAAGCTGGGGCTAAGGCTGTGGATATTTTGAAGGTGGCTGATTGGTCTAGAGAATATGTGCTTAGTGCATACTATTGCTAACCTGTGCAACATATCTCTTCTATTATTGTGTTGCTTTGCACTTGCATAATAAGAGGTCTCCATGCCTTCTCATTAAATGCCAATTTGTCTAGGTCAAAACAATTAAATTGAGATTTTATTAAGGGCACTGTGGCAAGTTTTAATTATACCCACGGGATTACTGTGGTGTTTATCTATTCATTACACCCTCCATCTTAGTGTCTATGGCTTGGTTTGTTTCAGTGTCTGGATTTAGAGGACATCCAGGGAATTTGAGAGGATTGTGATGGATGGGCTTTGACTATTGATCAGCAGCGCATAGAAAAGAGGATGACCAAAGAAGAGGAGCATTCCTGTAGAAAAAGTATATAGAAGAGAGACTCATACAAAGGACACATGAAATCAAGGCACTTGTAGTCAGGTTATGAATGAAAAGGTATTTTTGAATATATTCTTGCAGATATCAGAAAATACAAGAGATGGTCTGCATAATACTTGTCTCCTTGCCCTTAAGACAATCTTGACTATATTGTCATGATCTACACAAATCACCATTTACACAGTTCACCTGTGAAGGAGTCCCCACATCATGCAAAGCATTAGGCATCAACTCCTAGATACCGGAAATAGATACTAAAAGCCTGGTTTGGGGTACTGAATCAACAAATTCTGTTTTCTATATCTTTCCTATAATGCACCAAAGAACCAGATGGATTCATTATTTTTCTCCCAGGAGGTACTTTTCATAGTGCAAGAACGAATTATGCAGCAGCAGCAATACAAACACAAGGCAGCATGAACTTCAGTTTCCACTAACATTTTCACATTGTCCTCCGATGCCTAGTTCTATTTCAAGGCACCAAAGGTCTTGAATAGCCTGAAAATATTGTAGCTGGTCTTCGTCTTCCCCCATTCTCCATGCCATTATCACACTTATGTCTGACTTATCTGGGTAATTTGGGCCTCATTATGAATTAGGCGGAAATGCAGAGGTAAATCCTCCAAAGAATAGCCCAGAGGAATTACCGTTACTGCCACTTGGTCAGTAGGAATTTCTGCCTGATTACAAGTGGTGGTGCTGGTTTAATTCCCCTTTTATTTTGGGTCCATTTGACGTAATGGGGCTTTTTTTTCAGATTTACGGCAGAAAATTTACCAATGCAGCAATTCCACCAATTCTGCCGATTTGTTTGCCTTGAGTGGGAAGATTTACCTCCAGATAAATCCTCCACCAAAAACCAAAACTCATAACCCAGTTACCACCAATTTGACCACTTACCTCCTAACTCGTAATGAGGCTTGTGTCCGCAGAGCTTGCCATACAGCTGTTCTGCAGTTAGCAAACGATGAAACATTGTGCACTGTGTTCTCGGTTGCAATTCTTGGGTACTCCGCCCTTCACCATACATCTTTGAGGGTCGTCACCAGTAAACATTTTACGTCCACTATGGCTAATTTCTGTCCTGCCATCATCCTTTCCATATCTTGTATCCATTTGCCTGTAACCGCGGTCAACGAGAGTAGCCTACACCTCAGGTTTTCCTTGTTTACATGTGCCCATGGTATGTACTGAGGTGCCGCCCTCCTTTTTCCAGTAAGGGCATCTGTGGAAAACCGATCTCCCCGTACAGTGCCCTTGTCAACTTTATTTCCCCTCCCGGTGTCATCGGTGGTGTGAACAGCCTTACCATTTCGCCCCTCTTTTGTGCTTGGAGGTCTCTAAGCCTATGTGCATAAGGGGTTACACTATCCAGGCTGTGCGATGCATCCCTGGACCATCATAGTCTTTCTTCTTTGTCACCCTGCAATTCCCCTGTGTCTCTGTCTGCCCTACATGTTGAGCTTTGATTGGTCCCATCCCCTCATCCTCACTGTCTGCCAAATTGTCTTCTGACTCTGTGTCTCCCAAGTCATGTCATGGAAGCTCAGACTCCTCAGTACCTTGCGTCCCTGTGGTTCCCCTCCTAAATCCATCAGATTCCCACCGTCCCCCCTCACAGAGGACACCACATCAGTTCAGTCTGCAGAGTGGCTGCCCTTTCATATATCTTATGGTGATCCTGCTCCGCTTGCCTATCTCTTCCTGCGTTATTGTCAGATGAAGTTAATACCCACTTCAGTCTTTTGTCTCTCAAAGCATGCTCCTCCTTCCCCTTGCGTTTGCGCTCTCTTGTGAGCTGCTCTATTTCCCACTTTATCCTTTCCCTTCTTACTTAATGTGGTTTTCCTTCTCATCTTCCTCTCTTCATCTCTCTAACTCTTCAAGCTCCCTCTTTCTCCTCATCTCTTGCTGCTCCTGCTCTTTCTCTTCTTATCTTTGCTTATCTCTTCGCACCCTCTTGTGTTCCTCCTTCTCTTCCTTCTCTTTCCTTTCTACTTTTTCCATTATCTCTGCCCACTCTCTTGCTGCACTACTTCCCTTACACCCAGCTACTTCCTTACTCTCCCCTATTTTTTCTCCTGCTGTCTTCCCATCTAATTTCAATAATATTTGCCCTCCAACCTCTCATTAGATGCTATTGCTCCCAGCTCCGCTTTAGCGCTTTTCTGGCTCTCGCTGTGTGCCCCTTTCTGCCCCTCCTCCTATGTATATAGTGGAGGTTCCAATGTTGGATTTGTCTACCCCTCCATTGCTTTTAATTCCAGTATAGGGTATAATTCCTGTGCTTCTGTGGTAGTCCCTTCAGTTACTTGGTCAGGAGGAGGTGGGGGAGTATGGGTCGAGGGCGCTGCACCCAGAGTCTCCTGGTGGCCTGCTGGCTCAGCATCCATTGCCGCATCACTTCTTCCCACTCGTCCTCCTGAAACATCTTCCAGTTTGAATATCGCAATGTGACTGCTTATTTTTTTCTCCTTGTAAGACTCTTGTATATGTGTGTGTGTCTGTGTGTGTCTAACGATCGCTGCACACATTTGGAGAAACTTCCACATTGTGGCCATGGCTTATACAATTTACCTTCTGTGTTTTTAGTCCATTATGTGCTATATTTACACATATATTGTATTGTAAGGAGCCTGCATCTCCACCTGAAGTCCATTGATGAATGCCACCTCATCTGCCCTGCAACAGATCTCCACCAGGGAAAAGTGTGAAGGCATCATGACGAAGGCCACAGGCAACAGATTAAACATTTTAAAAATCTATTTTGTTAACTTAAATGTCAGGATGGAAAAAGGCCTAACGTGCCCTATGATAAGGTGGGATTTCCATAACTAAATACAACTAAGGAATGTCTATGTAAAAAAGTTAAACTTAGGACACTGTCTGTGTCCTAAACCTTTGTTTGCCCTCATCACTAATCTGTACAATCTGTAGGGACAACAGCAATCAAAGTAACAGTGTTCTTAAATAAACTCTTGTGCTTTTTCCAGCTCCAGATGATCGATTAACACAATTAAACAGTTTCAACAAAAAAAGGTATTGAGTTATCTTTCCTTAAGTTCAATATAGTTCCACAACAAAGGTCTCAGGGTTACGTTCCCCAAGTTCAATATAGCTCTGCACATTGGTCTTCGAGTTCCCTTCCCAAAGACTCTGATGCATCAAATTATTTTTGATAGTTTTAAAATGTTTAACCCAATTCCAGGTCGACTTGGTACTCTTTTTGGATGCTTATTTCACCAAGTCTATAGTTATTTCAAATGAAGTCAATTGAGTGATTCAGGACAGTATAGTCTCTTTCACATTAATTCCTTGAAAACAATTGTAGAACATAGGATCGGCATTTAGTAGCATGGCACGGTAGTTTCAATCCAAATCAATAGTGAAGGATACTTTTCAATAATGAGAATTCAGGTTACAAGAGACTTTTGAAAATGATCTCCTTCCTTTACTTGGAAAATGTGACCACTCTGGCATTGCCTTCTTTAATAGTCTTGCAATATGCCTCTAGCCTCAAGTAACCTATTCAGCCTCCCTTCAGTGTCTTGGTTTGCAGGGCTCTTCAATTAGTTTAACAGAGGCTTGTTACCTTTCAACCATTCGCAAGTGAGTTTCACAGCATTTAGAGTGTTCAACAATGCTTTGTTAGTTACTGTTGCAGCTAACATTTGCGCTCACAAGCAAAGTGGTTTGGTGTCCTTTTCCTAACTGCCATTCAATGGCTTAAGGTCCTCCTTCTGCGACAGCACTTGGATCTGCACAATGCTTCTTAGTCTTCTGCTCACATGGGCTTCCGCTCTACCATTCAGCCACTGTGTGGTACGTGTTACCCACAGAGGCAATGATCTGTTTTTTTTAACCTTTTTGGCTATGCTTCTGCCAGCACAGCTTCCTGCTGCACCACCGTTGGGCAACAGACTCTGAACATCACTGCCAGTCTCAAAACCCAGACTCACATGGCTCTCAGTTTTGGCACGTTCTCCCTCCATGGATCTCGGCTGCATGTCTCCTTCTCCTGCATTGTATTACACTCTTGCTTCTGCTTCAGACACAACTCTCACTCCTGCTGGTTTCCTCCCTTTTTGTACACTTGTATCCCCTTAACAGTGTGGGTTATTCATTACTATTGCCTGATTATCATTAAAGGGACATGCCTGACCCTGGCAGTGCCCTGTAGATTTCTTCCTCGACTCAGTACTAGAGTGGTGAAAGTGTGTGGTGTTCATTACTCTCAGTCTCCTCTTCCTCGTCTCAGTATTGCAGTAAGTTGAATGGGGCAAACAGAGGGGAGCTGGCTTATAACAGCCTATGAGGATGAGGGAAGGGTTGGGTTGGTCACTAACCAAGGGTACCCTGCTCCCAGTCCCCAAGGATCCTCCACCCAGGTGATCCTCTCTGACTTCTCCACCCCAAGAGTCGGGAGCCAACAGTGTTGGCCTTTCCCTGGCCACCTGCACAGAAGACCCAGGGGGAATAGGAATGAGAATGCTCTCAGGTTTCTCACAAAAGGCACATCCAAACAAGGCAGGACAGCTAGAGAAGATGTTAGGCCTGGAGGCCCCACTTGTTGTCGTCTGGGGCATAAGTGTTGAGGTGGACATTGAAGTGACCTGTATAAATTGACCATCACTGTTCAGTGCCACTGCCAGGTGCATGAAGAGCATGTCAACTTCTCTCTGATGCAGTGCAGCCTGCTGTGAGTGGCCAATGCAATCCACCCACCAGCAGTGACAGCACTGTAGCCTTGATGGACTCTTCTGAGGAACAACCATCCATTGTCTGAATGGAGGCATCTGAGAAGGTACATATGGCTGGGGCAGGAGGATGTTGGGCAGTAGAAAGGGTTAATGGAATTACTGACCACATTCTATATCTGGACACTTATTCTATAGTGGTGATGGAAGAGAGTGGGGGTAGAGTGTAAGAAAGTCACTCCGGCACTTTAATGAATAGTTGCTTTTGATACTTAGATTTACTGTTGTGTAGACTCTTATAAGAAAGTTTGTAGGTATATTTATGAACTGTGTTTTATGCAATGTTGTTATAAAGTTTTTATCGACCGATGCCATGAAGAAAGGAGGTCTCCTGCTTGGGGAGAACAGTGCTTTCCTACCCCCAGGGAAGCAGCTGTGAAGTGGCCATGGCCGCAGGAGAAGCAACGTCTCCGGCAAGGGGAGGGAGCCGCTTTGCTGTCCATCCTGCCGGGGACAGAAGAGGTGAGGTAGCGGCCCAGCCATACTGCAGTGGCCCCAGAGAAGAAAGTGAGAGGCAACCACAGCCCCAAGACAAGATATTTGGCAGCAGTCTCTGCTGTGCAGTGAAGGGGGGAGACAATGTAGGCAGTATATGCCACAAGGGAGGAGGAGGTGCCACCGGCTGACCGGGGAAGAGGGGTGTGGGCCGTGTTGGCTCCCCATTGGCAGTCCTCCCCCTCCAACAAGGAGCAAAGATTAGGTGAAGACCCAACCATACAGCCGCTCTCTGGAGTCCCAAATTGGGTTCTATAGTAGTTGTAGTTCTGCTCAATGTGAATCCTTTAGTTCAAATTCTTAATGAAATATGAAAGTCAAATGGTAGATGTCTAGGTGTGTTTGTGCAGGCACTTGTCCTCCGGGAGCACAGTTGCACAGCTCATGCCCACTGCCCGACTCCCAGTTGCCGCAAACAACGGTACCGAGCTACGCATGTAAAGACTCTGGGGCAAAGAGAATAATGGAGGTGGCTCAACAGTGATCCCTGGCCCATATCAGACGCCATACCAGCACAGGCAGATAAGAGGCTAACATCATCAAGCAGAGGCAGATCATGTACTCATGGCATCGGAAGGAAGCCGTCAGACTCTGGAACCAATGGCAGCAATATGGACGCAGGGGGTTTTGTTTCTGTGCTGAGAGAGAAAAGAAGGCGGACTCTGTGCACCAAGGGCAGCCTGGTGCTATTGGTAACCCAGCAACAACTGTGGCCACACTGTGGCCGATGTGGGACTTCCACCCTCATGCTCCTCAGGATTCACAGCCATGAGCACCGGGCATCCTGCGCTCTATGTGCCGCACACCCCCCAATACTGCCAAGTCGGGGATGACGCTGACTCCCACCACAGACCTGGGACGCCAGTCTAGTGCCGCACTGACAGTCGGGTGAGAGCTCGTACACTGGACCAATAGTCGAGAGGTGTGGCACAACAAGGATGAAGGCAATCACCGCGAAGCAGTGCCATCCAGAAAACAGGACACCACGCCATGGAAGTTCCCCTGTCACACAAGCCATCTGGCCTTCCCAACCAGCCACTGATTATACCCTGGCTGCCTGCCACTAACGTCCCCCAGCATGCCATCCTGTCGAAGGACCAGGCCAATGTGGGCTGGGGGGAGGTACCTACCGGCCCTTACACTCGCTGCGAGGAAGACGTACACCGGGCAAAGTAAAGGTTGCAGCTCCTCAGGTGTGCTTGTGCGCCCTCACGTGCCACTGGAGAGCAGCACGTTGCGGACTGGAGGAACATTGCCAAGAAAGGGGGTGATTGATGTCCCATCGCCCTGTAGCCTGTAAGCAGGATGTCTAGCAGCCTGAACGCCCAGCGAGCTGCGTCTTACATCACTGCCCTAGGGACTATGCTGAAGTGGCCCCTGGCACCATCAATGGACCTGGATCCTGAGAAGGGATTCTTGCACAGACTGCCCTCAACATCAAGGGACTTGGGCTTGAGGGAAGTGACTCCTGCACGGACAGCCCACAACATCAAGGGTCTAGGCCGATGTGGCCCCTGGCATCAACCGCCAGATGTGGCTTTGCTGGTTTTGAA
Organism: Ambystoma mexicanum; assembly: GCF_040938575.1. Classification (NCBI taxonomy): domain Eukaryota; kingdom Metazoa; phylum Chordata; class Amphibia; order Caudata; family Ambystomatidae; genus Ambystoma; species Ambystoma mexicanum. Next base: position 1,172,881,160 of record NC_090930.1, on the reverse strand, counting down.
CTGTACCATCAATGGACCTGGTCCCGGGGATACTATCAATGGACCTGGTCCCGGGGAAGTGACTCCTGAACAGACGTGGATGGAGGATGCACTGGTCTCCTGCAGTCCTGCAGTCCTGCCATTGCTTTAAGAGGACTCAGTAAACATGTGTTTTGATGCTGTGAACCTGCATAGTATTTACATGCTTAAAGTGGTTTCGGTAAAGGGAGTGATGTGAAGCTGTGCTCCTGCAGTTGGTAGGGGTGCTCTATATGGTACCAGCGCCTATCCGTGAGCATCAGGCAATGGTGGCAATTCCGTACCCCAGGTTAATAAAGGGTTCTAACGTGCTGTCCAATTGCCAACCATCCATCGGGGGCGTTCCCTTGTGAACGTCACCCAAAGGTGATGGGTCGCTAGGTGATATTTATATAAGAATGTGAGACCATACAGTGTTAATAGCACATCCTGTTTGAAGTTGGTTTCCCGTCTCTCTAGGAATGTTGTTCTGTAAAGGGAGGGGGGAAAATCAGTTACACTGTACTACAGGTTGTTTTGTTCCTTATGAAAAAGGAGGGATGTTGTGTAGTGAACCCTCCTGCGTGTGTTGCCCCTTTAAGGGGATGTGTCCCTCCCCCCTTGTATTGCCCTTTTAAGATGGGCCATGAACAAGCTAATAAACGGGAGCCCGGCAGGTATGTGAAGGAGAACGGCTGCAGACTCCAAAATGGAATGATCTGAACGTGTGTCTCTCATTCTGGCCAGCAGGTCACCCTGTGCAATCAGGGCCTACAGGCCAGGTTGACATGGGGCTCCACTGCCAAGAAGGCAGCTGAGGTCCGCGTGAGTTGGCCCAGATCTGCCACCCCTAGAGGCACAGGGCCTCAAAGGTGCTGGTGTCCCATAGCACCTCAGGGGGGGGCTGGTGCGATGTCCATGACCAGCTACCACCCTTCCATCCTGCGAGGCAGTGAGCCTCCTGATGCTGGTGTCCCATAGCATCATGCAGGGAGCTGGTGCGATGTCCATGACCATCCCCCTCGTAACAAACGTCATAATTGCTGATTTACTTACATGTATCTTTAGCCCCAAGATCTTGTTGTATGAAGCATATGCATCTACTAATATCTGCAGAGATTTTGGAACCCTAGCCTAATATGCAATCGTCAGCACAGGCTAGCAGAGGGTGTTAGCCTTGGGTGCACATAAAACTTCATATACATCGTTTGTGAATAGGTTCTCTCTCAATTCACTGCGCACAGGAAAGGGGTAAGTAGCCAGACCATCCATACTATATTGCACCACATGGGACCCGAATTATGTCTAAGGCCACTCATAACTTGGCTAGATTGACAGAGCCGGAAGCATTTACAGGAGCCATTTAAGCAGCATGGATGGATTCCTTCTTTTAATGCAGTGATGAAGAGATATACATGTTGGTCTTGATGCTTGTTCCCATGTCCTTTTTAAAACCTAGTTGTGCAGGAGACCATATCTTAGGTTGAAAAGAAAAGCTATTTGCTTGGCCCATTCAGTTAGTCCATCTAAGATAACTGTCCTGAACATTTTAAGGAACAGTCCAACAGTCAGATAGACCACAGCTAACTGGGGTCATAGCGTCTCCTTTTTTGGTTTTGGCTGTTTTTTGTGGCACTTGTGTCACAAAAATGCATACAACATCTGTACAGAAGAGAGAGACAGAGAAAGAGAGAGAGAGAGAGAGAGAGAAAAAGCAGGAGAGAGAGAGAGAGAGAGAGAGAGAGAGAGAGAATGAGGGTTCTGAACAGAGAATACCTAGTTGGCATAACAACCTACTAAATACACCCTACCTTTGCTCTCTCTACCCCCATTCACCCACCCTACCCTCATTCTCTCCCTACTCTTACACGCTCTATGCCCACCCAAACCCCTGCACTGTCTCTTGCCACCCACAAACCATACCCCCATCTCTCTTACCCAACCCTCTCTACCAACACCGCTTACCTTCTCTCTCTCCCTGCCACTCTCGCACAATTGCTACTATCTATCGACCACCTGGTCCAACTACCTCTTTCCTCTCTGAGTGGGCCGCCCTCGCCTCCTCCCTCTTGGCCACAACCACTCAACCTCTCCTCCTTGGAGATCTCAATATCCACCTGGATGCTTCCTGTCCCTCCTCTGGACTCTTTCGCAACCTCTGCAATTCTCTCTCTCCCTCTATTCTTCCCTCTGGCCCGACTCACTCTGCAGGGCACACTCTGGATGTTCTCATCTCCTCTGACCTCCCCGTCTCCAACCCCCTCACCACTCCTCTCTCTTAGAGTGATCACTTTCTCCTTTCCTCCCATCTCTCCCTCTGTACCCCGCATGCCAAGCCTTCTCCAGCATTGCCACCTACCTTCTCGGTCATCCGGCCCATGAAGTGTGTGTCAGTTGAGGCTATGATTTCCACTTACTACCCCCCTCCTCCACCTTTGGCTGACTCTCATCCTGACACTGCCCTTTCCAAGCTCCACTATGCTATCTATGATACTCTCGATGTTCCTGCCCTTGTCATGAGGATCCGCTTGAAGTCTAAAGCCAAGTGCCACTCTTGGTACAACTCTGACCTAGTTACCCTTAAACACAGGTGTAGGGTGGCTGAGAGGAAATGGTGGGCTTCTTTTGCATCCTCTGACAAACTGGCCTTCCGCCTGCTCCAACAGCAATACCGACTCTCTGTCCACAATTAGAAGATCCCTCATCCAAGCCCGTGTTTCTGCAGCATCTAACAGCTTGGACAAACTTTTTAAAATCTGCAAGGAACTGGCCAATACTGCTGCAGTCTCTACCTCTCCTGTCCCCTCCCAGGCCCTCTGCATGGCCCTGGCCTCTTGTTTCATCTCTAAAACCCAGGACATGCTGTCCACCCTCTCCTCCTCTCTCCCGTCTTCCCCCTTCTCTCTCCACTATGACCAGCCCTCCTGAATCCTCCTCTCCTCCCTCTCTCTCTTCCTTTCCTCTTTTCTCCCCTGACGAGATTTCCAGACAAGTTCAATCTACGAAAGTCTCATCAAAATAGGTTCTTCCCTGTTTGTCCAAAACCACCAAGGGCCATATTGACACCTTTGCTCCTGCCCTGGCCGACTTCTGCAACCATTCCTTCACCCCTATGGAGCCTTCCCCTCCCCTCTGAAGCACTCTCTCATGCACCCTCTTCTCAAGAAACCTACAGCCGATTCCTCCCTTCTGGCTAACTATCGCCCAATCGCTATCACTCCTTTCCTGGGAAACCTCCTGGAAAAGCTGGCCATATCCCAGCTTAATCTTCACACTGATTCTGTTGGTTGCCTCCATGACCATCAGTCTGGCTTCAGAGCTGCCAGAAGCGCAGGAGCTGCTCTCCTGAACATCCGTGAATACCTGTTCTCCAACTTTGATTCTAATATGCCATCTGTCTTCATCCAGCTCGATCTCTCTTCTGCCTTTGTCATGGTTAACCATGCATTCCTGCTCAGCCGCCTCCGTGATAACCTGGGTATCACTGATCAGGCCCTGGCCTGGCTGACCTGCTTCCTTTCCAACTGACCCTCTCAGGTCCAACTTGGGTCCTTCCTTTCCTCTATCTCACTCTCTACCTGTGGTGTGCCCCAGGGGTCTTATCTTTCTCCCAGGGTTTTCAACCAATACATGGCACCTCTCACCAACCACATTTCTACTCTCAATTTTCAGTGCTATGTGGTCAACACTCAGCTCATTTTCAGGCTCCCCTCTGCCACCTCCTCTCCCTCTCTCATCTCTGAATGTCTGTCTGCTAGCAAGGAGTGGTGTGATGCCGACCTCTGCCTTAATGCCAGCAAAACAGAGATCCTCCTCATCGGCACACCTGCACCTTCCTTTCCTTTCCTATCACTCTCTGGCCGGCCTCCTTGGCCCTCTCCCTGCTCCCACCTGTGAGGCTAAGCACTGCTGGGTCATCTTCCACTCCTCGCTTTCCGTTTCTCCTCACATCTCTGATGTCGCTAAGAAATCAAACTACCAACTGCACCAACCCAGCGGTTTTCTTCCTATCCTCTCTTTCCCCCAGAAGCTCAATGTCTCTAGAGCTCTAGTTCTCTCTAGGCTAAACTATTGCAACAGCCTCTTTCTAAATCTGCGTGCAACTACTCTACACCCTCTCCAACTCATCCAGAACAGGACTGTGAGACTTGTCCTTGGCCTCAAGTCCTGAAATCTCTCCATTGGTTCCCAGTGGCTGCAAGGATTAAGTTCAAGACCCTTTGCAGTGTCCACAAGGCCTTCTGCGGCCTGGGTCCGCAATAACTTCAACCCTCCCTTTGGAAATACCTTCCTAATTGAGCTCTCCACTCCTCCACCTCCAACTCCCTCAGGGCCAGCCGATTTTCCAAGCAACGTGTTGGGGGTAGATCTCTTTCTTCGGCTGGAGCCTCCCTCTGGAACGGCCTCCCTGCCTCTCTGAAACTTGAGGAGAACAATCTTCGGTTCCGGAAGCACCTCAATACCTTCCTCTTTGCTTCTGCCTTTGCTCCCCCTCTCCCCTGCTGATCTCTGTCTGCTTTGGCACTGGGCACCTGGCTACCCTCTGATTTTGGGCCCAGATCCCTGCCCACCCAGCTGCATACACACACTGTCTCCTGGCAACCTTTGCACTTGGGTCTGCATCTGCAACCCTACAGTCCCCTTCCTGCACTTATTAGACACCTGCACCTTATTCTTGCATTGCACTTACCAATCTGCTGTCAGCACTACCTGTTTTTGTTTTGATCATGTGTTCAGCACTTTCCTTTCCTCCCATGCCCCTTGCTCTGTCCCCATTCCCTCTCCCCTGCAATTGCGCATTCACAATGTCACTGAGCCTAGTAAAATCGTTGTTTTTGTCCTCACTTGTTCCCCTCCCCTGCCTCTTTGTGCTCTGAAACACTTGAGTATTGCGCAATATAAATAAAATATCATATCATATCATACCCACCCTCCCTACCCCCAACCACTCACCCTAATCCTACTCTTTCTACACCCAACCATTCATCTTCAACTCTGTCTGCCCCCAACAACCCTACGTCCACTCTCTCTATCCTACCCACCCTAGCTTAACTCTCTCTAACTCCATCTACCATACCCCCACCTACATAACTCGCCCACACCCTCTCTACCCCCACCAGCCAACCCAAACAACCATTCTCTCTACCCACAGCCATCCTTCCACCACTCTTGCTAGCCCACACACCCTAGCCCAACTCTCTCAACCCCCACTCAACCTACTCCCACTCTCCCACCACCCAGGCACCCTTACCCCACTCTTTCTACCCCCACCAACCCACCCTGCCCTGCTCTCTTCACCCTCACTCACCCTACCCCCACTATATCTACACCCACCCACCCTACACCCACTATCTCTAGCCCACCCACTCTACCCCTACTCTCTCTACCCACACCTACCCAACCCCGACTTCCTCTCCCCACTCTACCCCATTCTCTCTGATGACACCCAGCCTGCCTCCTCTATCTTCCCCACCTGCCCTACCACCCACTCTCTCGACACACACCCACACTATTCCCACCCATGTATCTCCACCAAACTACCCTAGCCCCACTCTCTACCTGCACCCACCTACCCTACCCCCACTCTCTACCCCACCAAACTACCCTACCTCTACTCTATCGACCACCACCCTGTCTACCCACACCCAACCACCACTTTCTCTTCTCCCACCGATCCACCCTACCCCCACTCTCTCTGACCCCTCCCACCCACTATAATTCCAACCTTACTACAAATCCCACCCACCCTGCCTCGACTGTCTCTATCCCCTCCTACTCAAACTAACACCACTCCCTCTACCCCCTCCCACCCTATCTGCACTCTGTATACCCCTCCCACCCTACCCCAACTCTGTCTTGCCCCACCCATCCACCCCCACTCCCTCTACCCTCACCCACCCCACCCTCTACCCCACCCATCCATCCTCTCACACTCTCATTTTATTTCTTACCCTCTCACTCTCAACCTTTCTCATATTTTCTCTTGATCATCATCCATGGCACCCTCTCTCAATATTTCCTCCCTTGTTCTATTCTACTTCCTTCTCACTCTCTTGCATACCTGCATCCCTTATCACATCCTCCTTTGAAATGTTGCACTATCCACCTTGCACCAGGGTGCCTATAACTACAAAATGCAAAAAACAGCAGTAAACGCCAAATCTATTGGTTGTGCCAGTGCTGGATATATATATATATATATATATATATATATATATATATATATAGGAATAATATGCCACAGCTTCATGATTTAGGACATAAGGCAGTCCTCACCAGTCTCTTAAATGCTGGGCACAAACTTCCTGTCACTCGCCAGTTCTTGTGATGCATTTCTTTTACCAAATGTGTATGGCGACAATTCTACAGGATTCCAACTGGAATTCCACATGGTTCCCCCAGTAAAACAAACAATTTTGCCACTAAACTGGCATTCCTTCCCACCTCCAACTCTTCTACAACACATGTGGTTCTCCTTCCCCATCCCCACCTCTACCCTCAAGGGAAGAAAACCAATTTTCCTCCTCCAAATCTTGTTTTAAGCACTTTTCTTTTTCATCTTCACTGAGGATTCCTACGGTAATCAGTTGCGTATAGTCAAATACAACATCTTCAGCTTGCTCACCTTAATACACCACCAGGACATATTAAGCTTTTTCTGGATTGGAGGCACTCCCTCCTCTGTTGTTGTTTTTTTTTTTTTAGAATTCTGGATCTATGGACACTAAACCAAAAAAAGAATATCTGCAACAATTGGTGTCAAACCTTTTCTTATCTAGGGCAAATCCATTCAGCAGTGTTTGCACTACTGTTGTTCAATGGAATGATCCTTTTTTCTATGGGAGAATGCATGGGAATAGAGTAAACTGTTTAACTCATTTTCCCCAAAGTAAATCATGTATGGAATGTGCCATGCCATATAATTTGAGGCAGTCACTCCTACAGGGAACATTTCAGACATTTTCATGGACAGTTCCAGATTTAAAAAATGCTTGCTCTGATAGCTTATTAACATGGAGTTTTCCCATAGTGATAAAAGTGGCTCAAATATTACTATGGATCACATCATGAATTGATGCGTTGGAAAAGAGTTTTGAAAATCGAGCTGGCCAATTTTTCTGATATTCACGTTATAAGATTTTTCTAATGTCGCGCATGAGCTGCATGGATGTGCATCTTTTATATGAACTGTACACATACATGCAGACGTTGTCAATTTCATACATGTATGTTATATGTATGAAAACTCACTACAAGGTGAGGACTGGCTTTGGTAGTAGATTTTATGTACATGCAAAAGATACAGGCAATGTAAATTGTTCACATGTACGAAATGTAAAATGCCAATAAGCCGATTTTATTTTTTATTCATATTGAATACTTGCATCAAAGTTAGATCTGACTTTGATGTGAGATTTTATATGAATAGGAAGTGTGTAATAGGTTGTATACAAATTGATAAAATTACAATTTTCCGAATGACAATTGACCTTTTGCACAATCGACCGAATTTAATAGGTCAATTAGGATATATATGCGGGGGGAAACCACCCACAACCACCCACCCACTCCAAACCCGCCCCCGCAAAAACCCACCCAATCCCCTTATATAATTAAAAACCCAAAACAACCCTATATATATATATATATATATATATATATATATATATATATATATAAATAATGAAACGGTCAATTGGACAAAAGGTCAGGCATACATTACATTCATTTATACTAATATTCATATGAAAATCCACATTGAAGTCCAGTTTTCAGGAGATGTAAATTGTATAAACTGGACAACTCTTGAACTCACATAAAAGTAAAGTATGTCATTACTTTGTATTATTCACCATACACTCAATATCCAGACACTAACACAACACACACTTATACGCCTTACAACAAACAACCTTATGACACACACAGATAAAAGACAGACACTTTTAGCAAACAAAAGTACACTACATGCTCTTACACCACACACTCCTATGACACACATTCTTAAGACACAAGACTACGACTGTGACACCTTCTCAGCCCTCAATGTTCTACAAAACAACAGTGATCTCAGTCATAAAGGTGAATCAGGCACAGATAAGAGATACATCTCCTTCTCCTTTTGTGGTCTGACAAGTTGTGAGATTGTGATATCATTAGCAACCAAAATAGCACAAGTATAACAGTCAAAAATAATGAAATGTTCAATCAAAGTTCTATATGCCAGTCAGTCAAAAACACTTAATTTGGCAAAAAGCCTTAAAAGTGTACAGAATAAAATAAATGTATATGAGTAAACACAATACAAAAAGTGTTTAAAATATTTATAAGCACACACAATGTATTTAATAAATTACTGTGACTTTCCCTGACCATTATTCTTGATATTTAATTCAATATTTAATTTAGAATAAAACATCAGCAAGCTCTCAAATAAGCATTCACATAAAAAGGCTAGAATTGATCTGCACATAAAATACAATTGAACAGTAAACAGCTAATGCCATAAAAGCCGTAATAAGATATACAAGGGATAAAAGTGGTATTGAAAAAGAAAGGGGAGAGGATTCTCGATACAAAACAGTCTTATTTGTGTCCTTTTATAGGTCAAACAAGGATTAGAGTCTGGATTTTAGGCAATGCAGGTACATGCAGTCTAGCACATGAATGACCAGACCAGTATACAAAAGAAAAGTTGAAAATCTCCCATCATTACACCTCCATAGTTTGTTATCATTTCTTTCCTGAGTTGCCATGCCTAATGGATATATCTGGCTATGCAGTAAACGACATCCTGGTCTGAGGTCCCTCTGAAAAAGGCTAATGCTTCCAAAATTGAATGTATACTCCCTCCTCTAAAGCTCAGTTTCAGTAAAGGGTTCTCAGGGCACTTAACTGATCACAGATAAACATAAAATTAACTACTGTTTCCTCATCTACGCCACACAAGTGGCATGGACCCATACTGATATTGCTTTGTGAATGAGGTTATCCTAAGAGTGATATGAATATGATAGGTTATTAATAACACGCTTAATACACGGAGGTTTCTAAGCGTGAACCCGGGGATCGAACCTGTGTTGCTCTGTGTCGTCTAACTTTCAAGGCAAGCACGTTGCCACTGAACTATTCTCCCGAGACAAGGAGAGCCCCTCCTGAACCTGAGAAATAACGCTTGTGCATAGGGGGATTAACAGATTAACAGTATCAAGAAACCTTTCAAACCCAAAGTCTGGATTGTTCAAGAGATAGCCTGGTCCCAGCTTCAGTCTATGGCTGGTTTCCTTCATATTTTTCCTAATATAGCCCATTTGTATGCCCAGAACGGTCTGTTTGGCCATGTAGACGGGTTCAGAAAAGTTGCGCTTCAGGAAACTAGGCTGGTTGACCCATTGGCCATGGATGGTTGGACCATCATCCAAAAATTGGCCACCAAGGGGAAAAAGGGAAGACCCAAGGGCGTTCTGTTAATTGGTGTAAAAAAAAACATATATGGTCACAGAGGTTCAATATTCATCTCTAAATATTTTGGTTGGCAATATGACCTCTATAGATGCTGTGGAGCAGAAAGAAATACTCAGCATCACTTTATATGACCCTCTATACACCGTGTATACCAAGTCATGACAACCAAGAGGAGATGCATAATGAACCATCTCACTCTGGTCCGGTTGAAGAATTGAGGCTCAATCACACATGTCCTCACATGGTCCTCTGCCACTAGCTGCAGCATCATAGACTATGGGCCTCATCACGACTTTGGCGGTAACCCTTAAATCTGGCAGTAGCGCTATTACCGCCGGATTTAAGGGTCCGCCGAATCAGGGCTTTGGCGGATTTCGCCCCAGCTCTGAGCTGGGGGGAAATCCGCCGAAAATTTGCGCTATTACCGCCGCCGGGAAATCCACCGGCGGTATTAGCACGAAGATTCCCCATTGGGCCCAATGGGGAATGGGGCATTCCCGAATGGGCTCAGTTGGGAATGGGCACTTGCATTACTGCCAAAATCGTGATCTGGTGCTATTAGCGCCGTGGAGTTCGGCGGTAGGGCTAATACTGCCCGCGCTAATAGCGTTACCCTTACCGCCCAAGTCGTGATGAGGCCCGTATTTACCGCAAACAATCCATCACCTTTAACAGACTTAGCCGTAATACATCATGAGAGCAATCATCTGTCCATCGTTTTGAGCCTCATTATTCAACAATGTAAACCAGACACTTAAACATAACAATGCCATGACCCATATACAATAGTCATCTACCAAACTTGAAGAGCTACAGTGATAGCACAATTAGTATTTGGACAATTTTCCACTCTCAATCCAACTAATCAATGAGGCACCGAAGTGCATAAAGGTCTTCATACTCTGCCAAATACGAGGAGTGCGTTTGAGCCTTCAGTTAAGCTATTTTTACCGAAAGAAATGGGTAATAAAGCACTGGCATCTGGAGTGGGGAAAAATCATAGATACAGTTATGATAACTGATCAGCAATAAAAAAATAGGCCATGCACAGAGAGTTGCGCAGTTTGGCTATATGCAAGGTTGCCCATGATCACTATGCCTAAAAGTAGTGAACTATAAGGGCAAACTACCGTAAGTGGCTACGACAATAACGCCAACTGGGAATGCGAAAAATTGAGGAACTTAATTTGGAGTGTCCAAACTAACCACCCCAGAAAATTCTGGCTGATTATCAACTGCCAGAATAATACTAGCTCATCCATAATTAATGGTGTCCCTGAGGCAGGCTGGATTGCCCTTATTAGCGATACGCTCGGCAGCTCCAATCTGGATTAATCTACCATCCCTCTACTGTCTGGAAAATGGCAATACAAGAAAATAAAACATGAAGTGACCAATCTGATCAATCAAAGTAAGTTATCTCGGGCCCCGGGCCCTGGGCCCTGATGGACTGTGCAATATTTTGATTAAATCTTGTAGAACCTCGGTCCAATGTCCTACACCAACTATTCTCCTGCATTGCGTCCACCCAACTGCTACCGTAGTCATGGCGAGACAATATTCTGGTATCTGTATTAAAGAAGAGCTCCCATACAGACCCACGCAACTATTGACTTCTGCCATGCTCGATGTTCCCTCTAAAATATTTGCAAAAATGTTGCTGGAGGAATTTAATAGGTTGGGCTGCGATGTCAGATATAATACCATGGAATCAAACTGTGTTCCACAAGAAATGATCCAAATCATTCAACATACTTGCTCTTACTACTATAATACAACACATCTGGACGATTTGGAGATGCCCTATATATGTGGCATTTGTTGACCATAGTGCCGCATTTCACACTGTTGACCGTCGAAGGTTATGGGGTAAGTTGCTAAGTTGGGGGAGCCCCATGGGCTTATTGAAAATTATTAATAAGTTACACAAGGAGACATGTGTCAAAGTGCGGCTAGAGAGCAATGGTGGTACATCCTGCTGGATCAATACAAAACTAGATCTCAAACAGGGCTGTACATTGGCTGCATTGCTATTTAATCGGTATTTAACTGATATGGGGCCAGCACTAACTGACCCAAGATGTTTACCACCAGGCTCTGGCAATCAGGAAGTACAATGGTTTGGCTATGCCGACCACATTGTTATCCTTGATCTTACACCATTTGGCTTGCAGCTTGCAGTGGATAACCTCCTCTCCTTTTCTGAAGTGAACTCCCTAAGTGTAAACACCACACAAATATAAAATCATGGTGTTTATGCCACCACATAAAAAAGTGGCACTCATTGCATGGAACCTCAATGGGGCTTCTATTGAAGTTGTGAATGAATACACCTATGCGGGCATTGTGTTTGATGCAGAATTAGTGGGTCTTCCCCATCTGAGAAAGCTAAAAGTCTGCAGTGCTCAAATTTCTGATATTATTTGTTCACTTGCCTATAAGGGAGGTGAATACTCCTTGGGATCTGTGGCCAAGTTGCACTCGATGAAGATTGCACCCATCATTGGCTATGCTGCAGAGGCATGGGCACTTAAAAGTAGCTATTTCTAGAATACAGTTAATGACCCTCCAGGGGTTGATTCGTCTACCACTGCATGTGCCATCTGAAATGCTCTATCTAGAATTTGGCCACACCTCCATAAGCAAACACATCAAGCTGTCAAGTTTAATTTTTTATTGGAAGCTCGCCCATGCTGCAAGTAATACTCCCATGAGTCCTGCTGTATGAGGTGTTTCACACAAAACTTGACTACATGAAATCGTCTTCACTTTATGCCCTTAAACATCTGGCTGAGTTATGATTTGGGAAACTTAGATCGGACCCACTGGAAATAACATTGGCCAATGTAAACAAACTATGAGGTCACTGTTAGATGCACGCATCCATGTGTAGATGATAGTTGACTTGGCATCGAAAGCAAGTGCAGAGTGCGTTTTCCCATATATACTCGAAAGACAATTCACTCCAAAATACATTCAGAACTTCATTGGAAACCACCTGGTTTGGGTCTATCTAATGCTGTTAAAACATTTGAGACAACTGGCCGCTGGCATAATGTAGAAATGAACCTCAAACTCTGTCGGTTTTGTGGTGATCCGGTTATTGGATCTGTGTGTCATCTCCTTTTTGACTGCGGTGCAATAGCGGCTCATCAACAGAAAGCTATCATAGCTCCTGGCCTTCAGTCGATATTAAACACCAATGAGCTCTGGGATTTATTCATGTCTGAGAACCACAAGGGAGGTATAATCTACTTCTCTAGGCTATGGATTGAAATTTGGGATGTAATAGCAATAATTGAAGCATGAACCAATAGCGCAATGTGATTCGCAACGTTTTTAGTGAATGTATTTCATCCTTTTATACTATGTTGTGATGTATGATGTAATGTGTTAAAACGTTATTAATTTAACTACATAATAAAACAAATACAAAATATAGCTAATTTCCGATTTTCTAACTCTGCTCGAAGTAGCTTTATTCACATTAGAAAAGTCTCAGCCGCAATTCAGACTAATTCATAACACATAGGGTACTTTTCACATGCGTTACTAAATGGAAGACATGTTTCCCCTTGTCAATCCATTACATGGATATATACTTTTTGGTATTTCCAGACCCATTAAATGGGTCAGTGCTTCTTGGTATTTCTTGAAACCCTCGCAGTGCCAAAGCCTTATCAAGTACATTACTGGTATCATGAAGGCCCCCTCCCCATTAGGGCGCACATCAGTCTCCACATGGAGAAGTGCATTCGGTGAACCCTGTTGGGAGCATGAGCAAGTTCTTCAAGAATTTGAATTCCACCTTTATTAGGCTTGACACATTAGCATAACCCCATAATTCCGCCCCAAACAGGGAAGATGGTGTCCTGTTTGTTATACAATTCAAAAGCTGGTGCGATAGCAGCCCTTCTGTGTCTCCTAAAAAACAAAAAACTTTCTACACCACTATACTTTTCCAGGTTGACACAAGCTTTATCAACTTGAGCAGACCAGAAGCCATTCTCATGAAAACGAATCCCAAATAGTCATAAAATGGAACTTGTTCAAGCTTACACCCTGCTACTTTGGTATCCGGATCATACCGTTTGGAAAACCTGGGCCTAAAAACCCTGGTCTTTGGAATGGAGAATAGCACAGGGGAACGTGCTGGTCTTTGAAGCAAGACCACACTGAGCAACAAAGGTTCAAATGCCCGATCAGCGTTTGGCGCGTTATAAAAACACAATGAAATAAATACGTTTGCTTTCTCAATATTTAGTTTGAGTTTCTAATCCTCACATTTCTTCAAAAAGGATGCTATGGTAGCTTTATGCCCATGGGTTGAGGTTGACTGAAGAACGGCATTGTCTACAAAGAACAGTGCTGAATATCCATCGTAGACCAAATTAGGGGGATCTAAACATTCTAGCAACAATACTGTGATGATATCCTCAATGTAAAAACAGTACAGAATATTTTCATATATTATATACATATATATCACACCCGTTTTAAAGGTATAGCATGACCTTGACAGACGTGATTACAAAAGGTGAAGTAGCTGTATCTATTATCTGCGCCTTAAACACAACATCATGCAATAAAAACTGTAGTAGAAAACACTGACATCAACCCAACCTTGAGGATGGAAGACAGAGAAATGCTAAAATGGAGTGCATTTATGCTAGCACTCTGGATACTTAGCCGTGAGGAAAGGGCTATAAATCACCAAATTCATGGTAAAAAGGACATGTGCTTGTGATAAAGGTGTAAAGGGAGTCTTACGGGTCGCTACAAGTATGTCAAGATGGCTGGGGCATTTCAACAGTACCTTTCTTGGTTGTTTTCGGATCAACAGCATCAAACTAGGTTTCTTATTTTTATTTGATTTGTATTTATTTTAATTGTGTACAAGACACAGACGTAGCATGTAGCAGCAGAGATATGTACAGGGTGTGGGTAACCTATATTTGGGGCGGCATCTTTTAACAGTATCTCAGTACTGTGTGTTGTGTTCCATGCATCCATTTGGTTTAGTCCTTGGTCAGGGGTTGTTGCATGTTGGTAGTACCAGGTTCGCAAGCGTCGAGTTGCAGTGGTCCAGATGAAGAGAAGGCATCAAATTGGGTTAAATTTGTAGCTCATTGCAGTTTGATGCAGTGTTGGAACAAATCTGCAGGTTGTTTTAAGCTCTGGTCAAAATGTGGTGTTTCAAAGAATTCCTCACCAGCAAGCTTCATGTTAATGAAAAGGCAATCAATGTACTCAGCTAGTGCGGTGGAGTGATGAACTGGTTCGAGGAGCAGTGACAGCGGATTAAAGTTGTTCAAAAAAGTCCAAGAGGCAGCACCACAGGTCCTGTTGGTTCAAATGCATTTGAACGTAGTTATCAATGACTTAATGTAATTCGACTTAATAGAAAAGCAGAAAACAAGCTGCTTTGATTCTTCAGTGCTGTGAGTTCCAATGCAGGGGCTCAGGTACAGGATGAGTCCTTGTTCTCCTTTTCCGTGCACAGGTAGGCTGGCTAACATCTGCAAGGGTCCTTCAATTCCAGTGAGGTTCTGTATACCATTGTAGCTGATAGAGATGCAGATCTTGGTCCAGCAGCAGTACACCCCTAATGTGCCCTGCGGATGGGTAGGAAACCGAGCTTCCTGCTGACATGGAGCTCTCTTTCTTCACCTTAGTGGCTGAGGACTTTGGACGGATCAACTCTCCCAAAAAAGGTCCAAATGATGTGGTTTCTTGCAGTCCAGGAATGGATCATAAGAAGAGGGGGAGACCCCCTTAATGTATGCATGCATTTTTGCATTTATTGCAGTGCAAAAAATCGTTGGGGATCTAGGTGCTAGTTACATTGAATAATGGCGGAGAGTGAGAATGGGGGGAAGGAGTCCACAAGGGATTGGGTAAAAGCAAGTCTTCTTTAAGGTGTCCAATCCCTAAAAATGTAACATGTGCTCTTTGGCTTATTGCATCCTATAAAAGGTGCTTTGTACTGCATGAAGTGGAGGAAGAAGGAAAGAAAAGTCTACAAAAAGGCGAGGTGGTGGAATCCTTCGTCAAATATGCTGAGCACCCTCTGCCTACACTAACACTGCTCCTTCCCAAACCCACAGCATCAGAGTCTCTTTGGTATGGAACACCCTGGGATGAGGCTGGGACATTTGTTTAGTGTGTGCACTCTGAAGCCTGTTTCCCAGACTGATCCTGGTGAGAGCTTCCTGGGCTGGAGGGAGATGTTATCCACTTTCACAAAGGATCAACACAAGTCAACTCCCAGTTGTTATTGTACTGTTAGTTGTAGCAGAGACAGACAATTCTAGGGAGACTACACACAGTCTTCACATGACTAGCCTGGGCCCACAGTGTTTACATGTGTATTGCACATATCAAATGTGATTTTGATAATTATATGAACTATCAGCCACCATGCCCCAAAATAAAAGGTATGACTTATGTTTACACTGTCACCAGGATGATAGCTCATCATAATTATGTGATTTTTGAGGTGCAGATTTTAAATGCAGCCTATGCACTGGAGTGACTTTGCTGTCACAGCAGTTGTCAAACATGGCAAATGTGACCTCTGTACCTGCTTTTTTTCAGGATACTGATGCAGCAAAGCACAGGTGTACATTATATTTTGGCATTGAGTTTGATTAAAGGGATCTCTGATTAGTAGGCCACCCTTTCTGAAATGGATTATTCGGATCATTTTACTATTAATGAAAAATCTAATATCCTAGTGTTACCTTTCCTTGCCGAATACAACTATTCACAATGACACACACACTTATAACATACACACTTACAACACTCACACTAACAACACAAACTTATAAAATATGCCCTTACACCACCTGCTCTCACGACATGCATTCTTTTGACACACATTTTTACGACATACACACTTATGACACCTGCTCTTACAACACACAACAATAATGGCACACACACTTATGACACTCACACTTACACCACACCCTGTTACAACACATGCAACACATGCGCTTAAAACATACAACCTTATGACACACACACGCCACACTTATACTTGCGCCTCCTGCTCTTACACCACATGCTCATACGACATATGCACTTACAACACATGCTTTTACAGCACACTTACTTACAGCACACATTCTTACAACACATACTGTTACAACACATGTAATTTTGGCACACACAGTTATGACACATGCTCTCACACAACATATGTACTTACAACACATGATTTTAAAATATATGCTCTAATGATAAAAGCTCTAACATGCTTTCATGACACACACACACACTTACGGAAAATGCTCTTACAACACACACAATTGTAACAGAGTCTCAAAATCAATGCAAATCTTCGATACAAACTGTACACATACAAGTAGTAGATGTGCATTTCATATATATGTACACTAATATTTGAACAAAAACTTGCATCAAAGTCAGTATTGATATTGAAATTATCTTGCACATGCTTAATGAACTTATATGAGATGTACACTGCATACATGTATGAGCTGTAAAACGTGTGCATGCCTCTTAAGCATATACAGACTCACTTCAAACTGAAACCTTACATTTATATGTGTTTTTGTACTTATATGAAATACACATATGCCAGAGATGTACACACCAAGCATTCACATGCCTTATACCACACATGTGTATGGAACACACTCTTACAAAACATTCACTTACCAGACATACCCAGTCACCTCTGTATAGAAGTGCTAAAAGCCATGCGCTAAATGAATTGACATATTGTGCATGAACTGGACATGTATGTGCACGAAATATACATTAAGTGCATGCACACTATTAAGGTATAAAAACTCACACATCAAAGTCAGGTGAATTGGATGTGAATTTACATAGTGTACAAAATACATATATGAGATGTACAAAATGTAAACTCTATTGCGTATACTCCATATTCTCATACACTGATACACTCATATGGCAAACACTCATACTGCATACACTTATACCACATGCACTCATACTCTTAATGGGGGACAAACTATAAAATTAGATATGATAAACCTTCAAGTATTAGGCAGGTATGTCAATACATAGATACAGTGAGTGTTAAGGTTGAATTTGTGGAGATATGGAGTGAGTGTTTATAGTTTGAGGTTCATGGTAGAATTTGTAGTGATACACAAGGTTTGTTTATCTGTAACTTTGTTATCCCCACTATTTGTATAATTTATATTTTGTTACAATCTTTTTTTTATTTATTTTTTATATATATGAATGTAAGGTATAGAATATTGTTATGAGGAACTGAAGGGAGTGGCAGGTTTGGGTAGGGTGGATGGGGAGAAGACAAGAGTAGCTTCCTCTATGGCATGTAAGTGAAGTTTAAGCAGATATTTGAAGAGATCCATGGTCAGGATGGCTTTGATTGTTATTGGCAACCGGTCCAAAGAGTGAAAGCAAGAGGAGGCATGTGGGGCATGGGGCAGTGAGTTTGAGTTCAGAAAAGGAGACCAATGTTGGGTGCTAGTGTAGATGAAAAGACCTGTCATGTAGATATGAGCCTAAAAACTTTATACCTGGGTTTAATCAATGCTTGTGTCAGAGCTGTGGGGATGGAAATGTGGAACCCCCACTGCTCCCAAGCAATAACCCTCTCTGTAGAAAAGGCCCCATGCCCACTGTCACTCTGTCTCTTATTCTCTCACTCTCTTACCTGCACAGAGAGAATACAAACATTGCAATCTCATTGCTCTCTACATATTAATCAGAAACAATTGCTTGAGTATTACAAAACTCACCATCATTGACGTCATAACATACTATCAGTTTTCAATTCCTACGGGGAACGGGAATAGGTTAGGGGGTTTGTCTACATACAGATTCCATAAGGGTCAAACAGTTAATTGGGTTACAACCATCTGATGGCTCCACCTGGAATCAGCCCTATATTGATAAAGACTAAACTGCGTCATCTTCACAGTAATGGGTTGGTTGGCATACCACGTGATGGGTGGCCGAACTCTAAGGGTTTTGATATGTTGGCACATTACTAGACAATCTTAAACACTGGACAGGTCATCAGGATATGAGCCAGCCAGAGAGTAAGAGAAGAGAGGCCCATGGAGCATTCTTCCTTCAATTAATAATTACCATCCTTCATTCTCAGGCCATGAGACCGCGCAATCCATTTGTACTTGCCATGTGTGGTGCCTCATCTCTATGTGTGCATTTAGGGAGTACGACAGGTGCCCTATCTGTGTTTGCTTCTATTGAATGGCCAGTGTTCTCAAATTATGGGTCACGTGCAAAGGGACTATGTTTCGGATAGATTTACCTCCTATATATTAAGGTTGTAGCTAATATTAATATGTGTGCCACGTTTTCTGTTATCAGTGGAGATACTCTTGGGTTATTCTTCATAGAACATTTTGGCTTACTGTTGTACTGCACCTGGCTAACAAAGGCTTTAATTTATCTGGGAGTGTACTGCTTGAATTTTAGGGATTGCTATCTAATGCCTTCATTCAACTTTACCATTCCCCACTTATTTTCCTTTAACCTTGGTGATAGATGGCAGCTTCTGTCTGAGCTCTTCACAGATATGCTTTTTTGTGGATTCCGCCTTTTGAATTTTCCAGAGGCTTTTAGGCCTGTGTTCATTCAGAGACGTGCTGTGACTTCAATTTTTAAGAAGATGGCTGCCTAACTACCTTCCTATTTCTATGTCAGTGAGCTAAATCTGTGTGCCGTTTATGTTGCATTTACCTTATACACTGGTCATGTTAGTGTTCTTCATGTCTGTGGATGCTATGTTAATTTTCTTCATGTCTAAATGCATATTTTATCTATTATGTGCGTATTTCATGTGGAGTGCATGTTTGCTTTGCGTCTAATGTGAGTTCTTTTTCTGTTAAAATGTTAGTTTGAATATTTCTGCCATCTTTATTTCACATTGTCCCCAAGCCCTGCTGTACCTGTGGGAGATGAGGGGGGAACAGTTGCCTCAGTGAGTAATGTCTCTCTCCTTTATGGTATTGATACAGCGGAGGAACAGAAGCTATGGATGACAAATTCATCTGCCTCCCTATAAAACATATCAATATTTCTTTATGCCCAGTGAGTCTGATCAAGCAGATGTTCTATCTACAAATGGTAAGCAATTACACATCTTCTGCTCTTCTACAGTTCTGACACACAAAAGATCAACGCTAGCCAGAGAGGTAAATGATAGGATGATATTTATTTATTTCATAATTTTGCCTCTGCTGGGCCAACATATCTTATTGAACATCTGGCTGGGCTGAAATATCTTACTGTACACCAGCACCCTACAGTAACTGTAAGTTGATTTGTCTGGTGCTTTATAAAACTATGAACAAAATAAATAATACAAATAAAAAATAATGCACACGCATATCTTGAAACTAGTTCTATGTGATTTGGCCAAAAAGATTTTATTGCAGTAGAGTTTGTCGACTTGTTTTTTAAATGTTGATTTTGCTACAAATATATATGGGGGAGATCCCTGCAGTCCCCCCTTAAAACCCCTACAATAATTATTAGTCTAAGCCATCCCCACATATATTTGCAGCAAAATCCGATGAAAGAAATTTGACAAAATCTACTTTGATTGAATCTGCTGTGACTAAAACTCCTTTTACCTTTGAAACATATATACACATCACTTCTGATTGCGGCCCAGAAATGGGTGCAGAGCAGCTTTACAGAATGCTCATCTGGTTGGCTACACAGTTTCTTTGAACAGCTTGTGAATGTTTCTCAAAACACTGAAATATCCTAACAGAGTAGTGGTCTAGCGTGTTACATTTTAATGATATAAAGCAAGTCTTGAGCCATGATCATGCTGAGGTTTTCTGTGCTTTGTAGGGACGTGTGAAGCAGGCCGGATTGTGAGGGACACCAGGGTTATTTCGATGGTCATTTTAATAACCAAGATCCTAGTGACAAGATCATGCAGTGTTTTAGGAAGTTTGTTCAATGAAATGCTCAATGAAGTGCAAATCGTGAGGGTCACCAGGGTTGGTTTGGCAGTCAGTTCAACGCCAAAGTTGCTGTTGACTGGATGTACAATTTTAGTGAGGCATTTTGATGTAGCGTTCAATGGTTTTGGTTCTTTGAAAATACCAGTGTTGGTTGTACTGTCTATGTAGATAGATAAAGTACTTGCTAGTGGTTCATAAAGTGGTTTGAACTCGGCTGATGCAGCAATAATCTTCGAGTTTGAGAAGATGCAACAGTGCACTCATCTCTAACTGTGCCATGGTGAACTAGTTTGAAATACAGCGGCTCAAAAATTATTTGAGTGCCAAATGCAGGGTTGTGGGTTGAATGGGGTCAAATATCAATGGCTCAAAGGTGAAAACACAAGGGTCTTGGCTGTTTTGACTATTTTGGCTCTCATGTGCTGTGAGTCCCAATCCAGGGTGTCAGCGATCAGCACCAGGTTCGATATGATAGGCGGGTTGATGACAAAATTGCTGGTGACTGGATGAGGTGTTCTAGGTGGTCAGTTCAATAAGGCTCTTGATGATGTGCAGATTGAGAGGGCCACCAGGGTCAGTCAGTAGCCTGTTCAACTGCAAAGATGCTAGCGACCAGATGTGCAGGTCGGGTCGGGCATTGTTATGCAGCATTTGATGGTCACAATTCGATGAGGATAGCAGTGTGAGTTTGACTGACTGGCAATGAAGATGCTAGTGCTTCAAAAACTGGTTCAAAAGCAGTAGATGCAGTAATGATTTTAAAGTTTGAGTTGAGGCAATGACATGCTCAACTGGTCTGGTGTGACTGTGAATTGGTTCAAGCATGCAGTACAGCGTCTTGAATATCAGACTAGTGCCAAAGGCAAAACTGGAGTGTCTTAGTGCTTAAACAGGCTCTAATTATGGTTGTCTTGTCTCTCAGGTGCTGTGAGTCCCACTCCAGGGCCTCAAGAATAAGATTAGTCCTTGTTCTCAGGCTCCCAACACAGAGGAGGGTCGCACACACATGTAGGGCTACTTCAGCTCAGTGATGACCAGGCCACCAGTGTGGCTGGCACTGAGGCAGGTCTTGCTCCAGCAGCAGGTCACCCCCAATGTGCCCCACA
The DNA here is from genome assembly GCF_040938575.1 of Ambystoma mexicanum. NCBI lineage: Eukaryota > Metazoa > Chordata > Amphibia > Caudata > Ambystomatidae > Ambystoma > Ambystoma mexicanum. Next base: position 1,172,859,616 of record NC_090930.1, on the reverse strand, counting down.
ATGGTTAGGGAGCAGAGCTTGCCTTTGCCTTGGGCAGTAAGTCTTCACCTCTCGGGAGGAGGATTTGGGTAATCATCTTTCCTAACAGTGGTCCAACTAATTCATATTTAAGTGTTTGTCCAAAAGATAACTGTGATGCTGGAAATGCATCAAAGGGAAAGGGCCTCCGTATCCTTGTCCTTTACTGCTTTTTATTGTGTGTTCTGTCTTGTTTTCCACGCAGGAGTTCGGTGCATCTCTCTTTTGGTTTGGTGAACGGACCCGTGAAATACCCTTATGGCACCCATGGGTGGGGGTACAACCCTGTGCCCCTAGTGTATGTTTTTGGGCACCTGGGGGTGGCCTGCAGAGCAGGTTATGGGCTGGTGGCAGCTCCATGCTGAATTTGACAGGTGCGCGTAGTATCCTCCATTTTGGGATACCCCGGCCCTGCCATTGGGATCAGTTGATTCCTAATGGAAAACAAGATGGCCCCGGTGGCCTCTTGCTTTCTATTACCCATTACCTTGTTTTCCAAAAGTCCAGGGAAGCCCTGACTCTGTCCCTTCCCCCTGACAGGCTGTTGGGTGGAAATGCCATATATGGTGTTGTTGTGAAGGCCCGGCCAGACTAGCTGGAGCCTTCCCGTGATGTATGTTGTGGGTACCTCCTGTGGGTGGGACCTGGGTGAATAGAGTGTGCGACGAATATGCATTCTGTGTTGTGGGTGTCTAGTATCTGGTGGTTGACACAATGACTGAGACAACCCTGCCCGAAACCGGTGTGAATGCAGCTTGGAGTGTTGAATGGCTCGGTACTTGTCCTAATACACATAACTTGTTGTGAGTGTCTTGAGAGAAGTGAATGGCCTGAATACCTCATGTGCCTGATTGGCTGCCTGCCTACATGAATGCCCATAGTCGTGATTGGATGCTTGAGTGTGCCCAGCGGAATGAATGGGAGATCAACAGTATATCTGGGGACCTCTCACTGCTAGAAATCGTGTTCAGAAGCTGAAGTCCACTACGACGAGTAACTGGAGTAACTGACACTTGACCTTGAAGCCCTACTGGATGAGAAGAATTGCTGTTGCTCTCCTTCACAGTCTGAAAGCTGTTGTGCCTCCAAGGACTGACCCAGAGAGGACCTGGTAAGGTGCCCTCTTCCCGAGCTACAAGGGACCATCGTGCACAGCTGATCTTTGCCAACGCTCCCTGGTAGACAGACCTTCGACAGGCTGCCGACCCGATACGGGGACTGCTACAGAACTCCAAGGAGAAGCACCCGGACTGTTGTCCGCCACTGTCGACGACCGCCATCGCCGACCGGAGCCGCCGGGCTCCCGTTTTGCCTAAGAACTTCAATTGATCATTGGACGCTCTCGCCTGCATCGTCATCCGCTTGTCTCCGGCTGGAGAAGGCCCGACCGGCGACGCGCCGAGGAGCATCCACCGGTGGGTTTCCCGCCACCTAAAGACCACAGAGACGTCGACGACTCGATGCCCTTGCTGGGCCACAGTTCTTCATCATCTCTTTGCAGTCCAGAACTATCGTCACCAAGGTGCCCCACACGCCTCTTCCTTGCAGGACGCCAACGCTCTGTCGTTGGTGAGCACCGCTAGGAACGAAGCTGCCACTTCCCTGCCGTAGTTTACCCTGTTCACCGTCGGACTTTCGACGACCCGTGACTCCTGCCTTTAAGGGAGGGCACTCAAGAAGGTCCGTCGATTCCGCGACACCGAATGCCACGTTCCCCGACACCTCTCGACGATCCGTGGCTCCCGCCTGAAAGGGAGGCACTCAAGAAGGATCGGTCGACGCATCGTCGGAGTACTGTACTCCACCAGGTACATTGGGGGGGTAAAACCTTAATAGGAAGAAGTGAGACTATTGAACATATGGACTGGGCTTGTGCGATATATCTTATTTTACAGGTTGCCCAGATGGGGGGATCTCCACACAGAACTGTGTCTAGGTAACGGGGCCAGCATTCGGCCTATTGTTTCAACCATTTTACTTTCCTGCCTATCTCTATTGCTGGTTTCCTCGTTATTAATCTGTGTGACATTTTAACCGTACAGTTGAGCACTTTAATGAGATTGGACAACATTAGTGGTACCACTTTAGAATTGTATATATTTATCATTATTGACTTCCGAGTAAAAGGTGCGTTGTTGTGATCGTATACATACCTTTGAATATTAATTATATAAAGACTGTGTTTTCAGTAATATAGTGTGTGGACATTCCTTTGTGGGGGTTCGGGGACTACACTGTAGTTAAGAACCAGCCCGCATCACCTCCTGAGAAGCTAGGCCTTGATTGCTCGTCCATTGCTACCTTATAGAGAATCTTGGCTGGGGTCTTCTGTGCCTCTCCTCTACCATATAGAGAGCGGAAGTACAGACACCCCCTACCAGTCTTTACACTGGTGGCAGCGGTGGGATGCTTATGGTTTTAAGAATCAGTGTATAACCGTGCCACTTACAAAATATCCACACTTTATTAGATTAAGATTTGGGTGTGTGCAAAATAACTGCATTACAAGCAATGGAGTCTATTGCGAATAGTAAATTGACTTGGATGAGCTTAGAGGCTCTCCAGAGTGTTTGTGAAGCCAGGGAGTTAGACTTTGTGGATAAGTCTAGGGCTGAGCTGATAGCTGCCCTGGTGGACTACCAGACCGATGGTGAAACTCTTGATGAAGGGGGGAATGCAACCAATGAGGACTCCGCCCCTGGGGTTGCTACTGAATCTATTTCTGGGAATGCCACCATTCCTGCGCCTCTATTTCGAACCCCAGCAATACCTTGGAGCTTGAGTTATTAAGGATGAATATCGCAAGTTGGAAATAGATGCTGAGCTTAAGAAAGAGGAGTTGGCTCAACAAGTGGAACTCAAGAATAGGGATCTTGAACTCAAAGACAAGTACACTGAATGTCAGATGATCCAGCTAGAGAAAGCTCGAGTGGAGACTTCAGCGAAACCCAGTGAGAGTGTCAGGTCCCCAGCAACTAAATTTCTGAAGGATTTGGTTGGTGTGTTTTCGGAGGGTTCTGATATCCTCCAATGGATTGAAGCGTTTGAAATGGCTTGTGCAATTCATGATGTTGACAAAAGAGATTGGGCTAAGTGTTTGCTAGGCAGAGTGCCTCAAACTGGATATGACTGTATTCTGAAGCTAAGTGTGGAAGAAAGGGGTCCGTATGACTGTATGAAATCTGCTTTGATTGCCAAGTGTGGCAAGACGCCTACCCAATACCTTAAAAGGTTCAGGGATATTAAGAAAAGAGAGAATGTGTCTTGGGTCGACTGGGTGAGTGCTGCGCACATGAATATGATGGGGTGGATTGATGTTTACAAGGTGAAAACTTTTGTTTAATTGTCCCACCTGTTGTTTTTTGAGCATTTTTCTGAAGCCTGTTCACCGGAGCTGCGTCAGTATGTTGCTGACCAGAACATTTTGGATCCCTTTAAGCTGGCTAGGTTGGCTGACAAGTGGGTCTCCCACCGGGTGTCCCCTAAGGACTCCAGTGGGAAGGATAAGGACAAAGAAAAGGGGAGCTCTCAGAAAGCTGAGGTGTCCCAAAAGCAGTCACAGTCAAATAAACCTAAACCATCCTCTCCTAAAACCCAAAAATCTAGTGGGGATAAGTCATCTGTGGGTGGGAATAAGAGTAGTGGTCCACCTGCTGCAAAGGAGGATCCCGATGGTTCCAGTACCGTACCCCGCACTCCCGGCACTTTTTGGGACTGTGGGGCTCTGGATCACAAAAGGGGGGACTCCAGGTGTAAAGGTAAGGCACTCAGAGTACAGGCTGTCAGCCTGACCTACCCTTACCCCATGTGTGAGGTGGAGGCCACCGCCCTCCCCTCCTCTACTGGGATCACCTTTGGTGCTCCCGTAGAGATTTCCTTGGTGTCCCTTGGGGCCTGGGACCAGTATGCGGAAGTACTGGGGACTATCTCACAGAACACCCGTAGATTTTTAAGAAGTGTCCTCCTGAATGGCCAGCCTTCTGCTGGTTTGAGAGACACTGGGGCAAGCATAACAGTAGTGGACAGGACCCTTCTCAAGCCAGAGGACTATGTAGATGCTCCTCTGAGAACCACCAGGTTAGCTGGTGGGCCTCCCAAATTATCGCCTGTAGCCCGAGTCACACTCGTAATTGGAGACAAGACAGCAAAGCTTCCTGTCCTGGTTCAGGACAATGTCCCTGCTAACATTCTGTTAGGTAACAATCTAGTAGAGATGGGATTGATCGCGGATGGTCTTCCCATGACTGCTGCTGCGGTCACTAGGTCACAGGTGACACAGGTCTGGCTATGAGTCAGGTACCCGAGCCGAAGGCGCAGCCTAAGGCAAGACGAAGGAAGAGCAAGAAGGCCACCTCTGAGGAGGCAGCTCCTTCTCTTCCTGCTGTTCCTACAGCACCCATTGGGATCCATGCTCTGGACGGGCTGGGTCCAGTGGTAAACCCTGTCTCAACTCCTGTGGGAGAAGAACCAGAAGACTCTCCTGTGGGAGAGGTTCTCAACCCGGAGGATCATCCCGATCTTCAATGCTTGTTAGCTGAAGGGGGACCCTCCCGGGCAGACAACTGTAAAGGACAGAGAGAGTGTCCCTCTCTCGAGGGTCTGAGGAAACAGGCCCTGTCCCAGGCACACGGAGAAGTGCCTAGGACATTCCCGATTTATTGGGAGGGTGAGCTCCTTGTTAGTGAGCCCACAAAGCCTGAACCTGTTGCCCTCAAGAGGTTGGTGGTACTCCAGGTTTACCGGCCACTGTCAGTCGACCGCCGTCGCCGACCGGAGCCGCCGTGCTTTCGTTTTGCCTAAGAACTTCAATTGATCATCGGAAGCGCTCGCCTGCATCGTCATCCGCTTGTCTCCCGCTGGAGAAGGCCCGACCGTCGGCGCGCCGAGGAGCGTCCACCAGTGGGTTTCCCGTCACCTAAAGACCACAGAGACGCCGACGACTCGACGCCCTTGCTGGGCCACAGTTCTTCATCATCTCTTTGCGGTCCAGAACTATCGTCACCGAGGTGCCCCGCACGCCTCTTCCTTGTAGGACGCCAACGCTCTGTCGTCGACGAGCACCGCTAGGAACGAAACTGCTACTTCCCTGCCGTAGTTCACCCTGTTCACCGTTGGACATTCGACAACCCGTGACTCCTGCCTTAAAGGGAGGGCACTCAAGAAGGGCCATCGATTCCCCGACACCGAACGCCACGTTCCCCGACACCTCTCGACGATCCGTGGCTTCCGCCTGAAAGGGAGGCACTCAAGAAAGATCGGTCGATGCATCGTCGGAGAACTGTACTCCACCAGGTTCATTGGGGGGGTAAAACCTTAATAGGAAGAAGTGATACTATTGAACGTATGGACTGAGCTTGTGCGATATATCTTATTTTACAGGTTGCCCAGGTAGGGGGATCTCCACACAGAACTGTGTCTAGGTAACGGGGCCAGCATTCTGCATATTGTTTCAACCATCTTACGTTCCTGCCTATCTTATTGCTGGTTTCCTCGTTATTAATCTGTGTGACATTTTAACCGTACAGTTGATGCACTTTAATGAGATTGGATAACATTGGTAGTACCACTTTAGAATTGTATATATTTATCATTATTGACTTCCGAGTACAAAGTGCGTTATTGTGATCGTGTACATACCTTTGAATATTAATTATATAAAGACTGTGTTTTCAGTAATATGTGTGGACATTCCTTTGTGGGGGTTCGGGGACTACACTGTACTTAAGAACCAGCCCGCATCACCTCCTGAGAAGCTAGGCCTTGATTGCTCGTCCATTGCTACCTTATAGAGAATCTTGGCTGGGGTCCTCTGTGCCTCTCCTCTACCATATAGAGAGCGGAAGTACAGACACCCCCTACCAGTCTTTACAATAACCAGAGAAGGAGTGGTATATTTCCTTCATTATGTGGCAAAACCCCTGTGGTCCCACAACCTCTACCATGACCCCCTGCCTTGGGAGCCCAACCTATCCCCTCCATCAACATAGAACATCTTGGATGCACCATGGACACAGACCTTTCCCTCTCCAAGCACACTATTAAAATGTATCCTTCCGTACCTCACTTCCGTCAAAATGTTTCCCCTATAATGGCCATTTTCATCTCACACCTGGACTACGCAAACTCTCTCAATCTCAGCATGTCAGCATGCCAGCTAAGGAAACCTTTTACATTGCTTAAACGTGGCAGCCAGACTGCTCCTAGACTGCTCCTCATACTCTTCCCCAGAGAACACATAAACCCGCACTCAGAATCCTGCACTGGCTCCCAGTTAGCATAAGAGCAACCTTCAAAGACATGTGCATCACACACCAAACTCTCCATAACTCGGGACCTGAGTTAATTCATAAAATAATCATCCACTACCAGCTCCCCAGAAACCTCTGATCAGGCTCAGCTCTGCTCCTGGATATCCCACCGCACAGCTCAACTAGAATTGGTGGCTGGGCTTTCTCTATCCTAGCACCCACCACCTGAATCACTCTTCCTCTACACATCCACTGCACCATAAACTATTGCTCCTCCCAGAAACCCCGCAAAACTTGGCTTTTTACTGCCCTATCCTGAAAACCCCATTCACCTAAACTATATGAACTGTTTCCTGAGGCGGGCCGACTGCGTTTGTGGTGCCTCCCACCTTTTTATTGTTGCTCTCAACACCTGATGCTGCAGACTATGTTCGCAGTGGCCTGGACCACACACACCCTCATACACCTATCATGACCCTGTCTTTCCTCAAAAGGCCACTAGCATATTCACACCATTCTCGCATGTAATGTCACAGAATTCAGGAACAACTGCACCTGGCAAATGGACAGAAACAATAGTACTAGAAGCACAGAGGTTGACATAGAACCATTGCCTCCCCCACTGTATTTGAACATCTAACCCATGTAAAATTTGACCTCATGTGGCGAATAGTTGGAACACAGACTGTTGTTTGCTGCCAACCACTTCTTTCATAGCTGCAAGAACCGACAGAAGAAGCCAATACCTGAGCGGGCGCCCAAACATCAAAGAGCCTCCAATTGGAGGCAATGGTATGTATAATACACCACTCCACTGGCCGCAGGCACGGCTAACCACACACATGTCTATAGAGCCAGGACTATGAGAAAAATGTAGGTTGTGCTGTTCACATAAATTCTCTGCCTACCTACTCCCGACTACACCTTAATATCTATTGACAGCAGAAGGTGGCGCAGTCCTAGAATCATTTTGGGAACGCTGAACACATAGCGAGTCACCAGCACTTCCTGACTACATGGGTTGCTTTTCTACCGGAGCCTGGCCAGCCCTGCTAAGTGGCCAAATGCACACACACATAATTAGCGTGCTCCAGGACCTCCAGCACTCTGGACTTTGGTCCTCCGAGGGCATTCCCACTAGCAGCACATTGCAACTATAACAATGGTAATATTGGCTATACACACAGGACAAGTACAATACAATACAAGTAGTAAACACCCACAGTTGATTGGACTAAAGCCAACCCGCTTTAAGAGGTCCAATCCCTTTCTCTAAGACAAGTGGCCTTTGCTTCCTTACATCATATCAAAAGGGTGCTGTGCTAATGGAAGTGAAGAGGCAGACAGCAAAGAGAGATATAAAGAGAAACAAGATGGAGGAATCTTCCTCCAGCGATGCCGAGCTACCTCTGTCTACACTAACCCCTACACTAAGCCCAGCCGTTCCCTTGTCAATACCATCAAAAGTCCTTTTGATATGCAGCTACCTGTTGTGAGGCTAGTTCTTTTCGGATGGATGTGCCCTTTGATGTACATTTCCCAGGATAGCTCCCGATCTTCACATAGTTCACAAAGGATCAAAGTAGAGGCCCAGTTAATCAGTCTTCTTACCTGCAAGCTTGTAGGCCAGGCGTTCTGACCAAAATATACATAACGCTAGCAGAACCAGGCTCACAGTGCTGATGCATTTATAATAACAACTTGCTAATTCCCAGCAACCCTGTTAAAAAGTGATGATGAGGGAGGAGCATGGCATAATCAGCAGCCAGGCCGCGTCTGCAAGGTGCATCCTGACAAAGACTGGAGGCAACAATGGTGGGGCAGTTTGATGCCCCCCCATCATAACAAGATGAGGAGAGGGGGAGGGGGCAGGTGATTTCCTGTGCCTGGCCACATCTGTGAGGTGTGGCCAGGGCAACATGTGTGTGATACTGGGAGGGGGACTCTGACACCTTACCCTAAGAAGGTAAGGAGTGGAGGGAGGGGTTAGTGATTGTTCATGCCCAGGCCACGTCTGCCATTTATGGCACAGGCAAGGTGGAGATCAGTGCTGACAGCATGGCTGTCAGTGTGCTGCTCTAATGAAGAGAGGCGGTGCCGTGTTGACCGCAATGGCTGCATGGTTAATAGAGCCACGCTCTCTTGACGAGACAAAGTACCACACTGAGAGCCATGTGGCACTGGCAGCATAGCTGTCATTGTGGTGGTCCCTTTCATCACAGGAGCACTGTGCTGAGAGCCACTCAGCGCTGGCAGCATGTCTGTCAACATAACGCTCCCATAATCAGGGAGCACTGTGTTGACAGCCAGGCTGCCAGCGACCCCAGGGGAGTGTCATGCTTTCCAATTTGCCAATTTCTGGGCTTTACTGGTTTTCTGAGCCATACCAGGTTCTATAGCCCAGAAAGTTGCCAATGACGAAGTGCCATATCACTCCCCAGACTATAATAAGTATGAGCTAGACTAGCCACCATAACTTAAACTCAGGGATAGCTTAAATAATTAAAGTTTACAACTGTCACCATGGTGGTGACTCTTATATGTATGTGATTTTGAAACAGACGTGCATATCATTAATGCAACTCTGCGCTGAGGTGACTCTGTTGTCACTGCAACTGTCATGAGGACACCTTTGAACCCTGAACCAGTTCTGTGCCACTAGCATTCAGGCGCTGCAGAGCAGGATACTTGATTCAGCAGCGCACAGGTGCACACTATGCGTTTAGCATGGAGTTTGCTGAAAGAGGTCCTGGTAAGCAGACCACCCTTTCTGAACCAGTTACCAACATCATTTCATATTAGAAAAATAAAAAAGTCAGGGTTTCTACATGCTTGCTAGATGGCAATCCTTCACACGCATGCACCCGGGCACATGGGTATCCTTCAAGTGTAAAGGGGATATGCACGCACACATGGGGCACATCCACATTCACAGCGCACCAGTAAACGTTAACAACTTGCAATTTAGGACACTTCTGCAATATCAAATTACACACGTGGCAATCAAATGTGCAGTTTTCTGCTGAATCAGCAATACATTGTGGCACATGCACAGTTCATGTGAAAAAGGGCTGTTTGGTAAAGATAAGCATAGCTCTCAACTCACCAGCTTTCGGCGTGTGTCACCCGCCAAAAGCATCCAGACAACAACCCACCCACCCGCCAGCTCATCTATTTCACCCGCCTTGGAGCCATGGACAAATTTCTGCCGGGACACGTGTGCGAATGGGGGCGTGAAAAGCAAGTGAAATGCTTTTCACGCCCCCATTTCCTCCCCCTTCCCCTCCCCGGCCCTCTCCTCCAATGAGAGGATTGTGCCTGGGACCAACCCCCCCTGCAAAAGGTTAGCGACATAGAAGTAGGACTACCGTTTTATTTTTTTTACGACAGCCCTTCTTTTATGTTTATGGCCTGTCTGGGTTTTCTTTTTTTTAAATCTGGTCACCCTAGTTTTCACCCGCCTTGGTGTCAAAAAAGGTTGAGAGCTATGAGATAAGCAGACTCCACATTTTAGCCATGTGACCCAGAGCACATGATTACGAGTTTTAGTAAATGTACTCAGTGCAGAAAAGATAATTTTTAGCTTTGTGATTTCAGAGCACATTCAATGCCAGTAATGAACATTCCTGCCAATAGATTTCTCTGCACTCCATTTGTGTTTAATTATGTAGATTTAGTGGCATTCCTGAACCACCATATATCATCATTTCAAACATTATGTTGATGAAGGACTCCTGTCTGAAAATGTGATGTATGCTGCTGTTCATTTCATGTGAGAGTTCTTTCTTTTCCCTCAAGTTGATACGTTAAAATCCAAAAGCTGTGAACAGAAATGTGCACTGTAGATTCTTATTTCCTGGACAGCATCCAAATGCCTATGTTTCATTTTTATTTTAGAGTTTAGTGCAATCTCCTTTTTCTGTTGGCCGTGAGATGGTTGAGGAGTTCTATATGTTGTTTATAAGCTAGCATTGTCAAACAGAACAAAACCATTTAAAGTGGTATTGTTCTGTTACACAGAACTATGGGCAACAGGACTCCCAAATACCAAAGACAGGATACACACCCATTCAGTTTTGTAGTTGTTTGTTTAATTTTTTTTTAAGGGCATCGCTACTAAATAGCCTTTTCATGAACTTTACATCAAAATCACAATGGGATATTCATGAATTGTGCAGGGAAACACAGAAACTAAGTGCTAAAAATCGCTGCATGTCATAATTGAAGGAGTGTATTGTCTAGTCAAAGACGTGCTGTGCTAAAACTGTATCTTTTTATCTGATAAACAACATTGTTCAGTTGTGTTGATCAATTCTTTTTCTCCGAGGAAGGAATTTACAAAACCATGCTCTTGCAAAACACTGTATTTAAAACGTTGGTTTAGAGCAAATCCTTACAGCTTTAGAACAAGCTGAAAAGAATGATAGAAAAGGTGCCAGGCTTTTATTTAACAAACAGCAGGAAATGCCCACTCCAACTTCCTCTTATTACGTGCTTGTTCAAACAGACAGCCTCCGGAAGCATCATTTATGCTTTGCGTATATTCTCCCGTATTTACACTGAAACCAACACGTTAGTATTATTATTTTTTGCGCATTTATTTTATGCACAAGGTGTTGGCGAGTTGCGTGAAGTAAACGAGCAGTGACAAAGCCAACATATGGGCCTCATTACGAGGTAGGTGGTAAGGGATTACCGGCACCAGTAAGGACACCAGTGCCGGTAATCCCTTACCACCCTATTCCGATGTCCCTTAGCGGGTCCCTTCCATACCAGGCATTATGGAAGGGACCCGTTAGGGGACCCGTTAAGGGACCTCAGAGCTAATAACGGTACTGCAAATTCCGGTACCGTTATTAGCTCCATCCCCATTCCCATTGAGCCCTATGGGGGCTCGAATGGGCATGGGGAATGGATCCCAGTATGGGGATTTACCGGGTCCTTCAAGGTTGAAATGACCCAGTAAGCCCCTATTTCGGGAACCCAGACACGGAATGCGGTAAGGGGGTAGCTATGGTTATAATAGCACCATGGCTACCTCCTACCTCGTAATGGGGCCCTTTATGTGGACATGGCAAAGGCAAATTGCAGCCACATTCCTGTCAACATTCTGTGACCAACGGGAGGTAGGAGTTTTCAAGCTTAAAAATAAATGGTCATAGGGACAATGTTGACAAGTGACCCCTAACCTAGATGGCCCATTATGAGAAATGAACCAACCAAATGACTGACTTGTAAGCACTGTGAGCATCCTCAGCCTCTCATACACATTTTCCTTTCCAAACATACCACAATACATTGTTCATAGTATCAAACAAATATTCCTAGTTTAGCATTGTCCATTATTCCTGTCTTGTCATCACCCCACCCTTCAGAGCCCAATCAGTTAAATCGGTAGAAGCTAAATTTCGATGAGCAACTTCTGTCTCAAAACTTCAATCAGTCCAAAGTGATGTGAAAGATGGCAACCATCATCTTATACTTTCATGAGAGTTGAAAAGATTGTGTGAGTCCACCACTGCCACACACATAGGGAGCAGTAGTATCTGCCAGATTGGTGCATGACAAGCAAGCTAGTCAATTGGCCCCACAAGAACAGCCTTCGGAAACAGTGGGGCCAATATCCGAGGATGGGACTTAGTGCAAAGGCAAAAGCTTCCTTTGTAGGGTGATAGTTGATATCGGAGTCCCCGCCACATAATAATGATTGGATTCCATATATGAATTCTCCACGCAGGGTCCTACAATGGGGCCTTGCACTCCTTAGATAGAAGATTTGAAGCCACACACACCCAAAGCAGCACAACAACCTGTGGAGTGATTAATATGGGGGAAGGATTATTATCTCAAGAGATAATGACCCCTTGCAATGTCTAGAAGGCTATTGGCATATAGTGATAGAAGCAGTGCATGCTTTGGAGTTTTGCTGCTGAATAAAACATGTTACTTTAATAATGACTAAAGAAAATAGACAAAATGAATTAGTAGATTAAATGTAGGTCTATTTTGTAATATTTAAATAACAGGGTTGTCTTCATAAGCTAAAGGTTTTAATTGCTAACTTGGTGGAAATGAAACAGGCTTAACATGCATTTGGTGTCATTTTAAAGTAAATGGTTTCTCTATAAGGGAGTGAAAGTGTTTCCCGTTTTTTAGCTTTCCCTTTCATGTGCTGAATATTATGTATAGCCCCAAAAAATGTCCCCTCACGGAAAAAGTATTTTTTGAAAGACATCTTGATTGGAAATTGCATTGTTGCTTCCCTGTATGCTTTTAGTGGCAGAATGTTCAAAATGACATTGATACCAGTAGTTATTGACAGCTCTCTATGTCACAGGTTTCCCCCCTTCTCACCTGTCTATGTTGCCTGATGTCCTCTTTAGGTGGAGTCTTCTTTCGTATGGTTCGGGACTTAAATAAGCCCGCTCGGCCGTCCTCGGCTTCCAGATTACGTTCAGCTTCAATGTCCAGGATCACGGGAAACTCCAGGAGTATTCAAGAAGGAGTTGGGGGCACGCAGAAGCGGCTAAGAGATTCCGGGAAGTTAGGAAAGAGGGAAGAAGTCAGGAGAAGGGAATCCAGGGGCCAGGGGATAGCAAATAGCACTAGAGAAGGTTCGGAGCACACATCTGATCACAGCTAGTAGCAGCGTTGAGACGCGTGGGGCCGCGGGGGTGTGGCTTCTTTATAGAGGACGCTGCGTAGAACTTAAAGACTGGTGAGCAGCGTTCTGAGCTTGCCGCCATGTTGGTAGTATTATGGAGTGTAAGGCCCGACATGTCAGGGACCAGGAGGCCCAGAAGGGGCAAGTTCGATGGTTCATGACACGCTAAACATCTGAATTGGAGGAGATGAGGTCCATAAAGATTTTCATGTGCTTATACAATTTAGCATTTTTTCACATATAATGTAGCTAAAGTACTTAGATGAAGAGATAGTGACAGCAGTTACAATTGTCATAATGGATACATTGGTCTGTGAGTGTTTCCTTCTATCTGACACTTAATTCACTCTGGCATGTCAGTTTTTTGTTTAATGTAGTGAGTTTTGTGTGAATTTGAAGAGCCAGTTATTTTGAGGCTGTATACAGCTAATTGCTGCAAATCTATGACCAAAATCATGGATCTATAGATGCTAGATCCTTTAATCCCTAGTATATCACCATGATCTACTACTTACGCTCATCTTTCTTTATGTTTTCGATACCACTTTTGGTATGGGCGCGCCCTCATATAACCAGCCACCAGACAAATGTTAAAATGACCTGACCTTCTGCTGTGATATCTTGGGCCTCATTACATGTGTGGCGGTCAAGAATTAAAGGTTCCGGTTGCACCATACAGATACCCTTTCCGGACCGCCATTCTACACCTCTGCAGTCGGAACCTTTGCGCCCGGCAGGTCTGACCAGCCGGGCGTAATGGCACCCGCCCGCACGATTTTGAAGAAGAACTCTGGCACCGTTAGCAACAGTGCCGGTGCTTCTGTGTCCCCATTCCCATGAAGTTCTATGGGACTCCATGGGAATAGGGAACAACATTTTCCGGCGCTTGATATCCCAGACCGCCGGGACTTGTCATGTCCCGTGGCACCGGAATATCAGATGCCAGAAAAGTGTTATGAGTCCGGCGGCAACCCAAAGGTAGCCCAGGTGGGTCACTACCAGACTCGTAATGAGGCCCACATATCTTTACTGTAACTAGTACAAAGATGCCCCCGGGTTCGGAGCACTATACAAAGGCAACATAAATAAATAAATACATTTTAAGGCAGATGCCCAGGATCACATAGTGTGATGCAGCAAGGTTTGTAAGTCTCCTGGTTATCCGGGGAGAAACCTTTTCCACTTCCTCACCAGCACCCTTGGTCACCTTTATGTAACTTCTGGTATTTGTCTACACCTTAAGTTAATGTCTGTTCACAAGTGATTTGTTCAGAACTTTCAAGTTATCCCATGATAGGCCTACATTTTACACAGTTCCTTTTTTTCTAGTAAACATTGCAAGGTAACCAGGTACAAACTAGTTTCCATCCCAAAAGGGGTGTGGGCAGCACCTCTAATCACCAATGATCATGCAGCTGGACACAAGCAACACCGTTTTAACAAAAGCATAAAGCAAAATGAGTGAAGCCTAAGTCCTGGACCTAGTGCCCATCCTTTCTGTTTTATAGTAGTTTATTGCAAGTGAACATACAATTCATATGATCAAAACAAACATTCAAATTATTGTTCAGCTTTTCAGCGTAAGGTTTGACCTATAAGACATTGGAATTATTCTTCATATTTTAAGTATAAGTTAAGTATAAGTTATAACCAAGAACTTGCAATCCAAATGTGCCTTTCAGCATGAATTATGACCAAGGAGCAGAAATCAATTTACATATGTATATACAGTCAGGATTGTGGCATGCAAAAAGAAGTTGGTGACTTGGAGAAGGGTGCTTTCCGTGGAATGTGCAGTACGGAAACCCAAATGAGTACGGGAAGAAGAGAACAGGGAGTAAGAAATGAAGAGATTTATGAGTACACCATGAGTACACCACTTGTTCCAGATGTTTAACGAGAAAGGGATGAAAGGGGTGAAGGGAGACGGAGTGATAGCTGGATAGTGAAAACTTGTTTTGGGAAGTCTTTTTTAGAATAGGAATAACCAAAGCGTGTTCAAAACAGAGAGTGAAAGATGAAGAGGCAGTGAGAGATTGAAGAGAAACATTAGAAAGGGAGTAATTGAAGGGTAGACAGGAGAGAGGATGGCAGAGGTGGGCAGAGGATCAATAATGGAAGCAATGGGATGGTCAGAGACAAGGAATGCGACAGTTTCTGAGTCAGTGAGAGGTAGGAATGAGATAAGAGAAGAGGGGACAGATAAGTGGGAAGGCAAAGTTTGGGGAACAGAGTTAGAGGGAGAGTTTGATAGGAAAGTCCGTAGGGTAGTGACTTTACAGATAAAGGGCCTGATTCACATAGCATTTTCCTATGGGATTGCACCATTATAAAATGCTTCTGTGAATCAGGCCTATAATGTCAGCAAAGTCAGATTAGTATAGGGGCGAAGAGGCTGAGGAGTTGGATGCAGGAGAACAGATCATTTTGTTGTTAACATAAAAGAGGTGATGTGAGTGACATGAGAGGGAGTAAGTGAAGGGAAGTAGTGTTTTTAGTGGCAAGGAGAGATGCATCATAGGAAGAATGGAGTACAGATACGAGAGAGAGGTCAGAGGGAGAGCATGTTATTTTCAGTGATGCTCTGTCTTTCTTAGTTCATAATGGAGAGAGCAAAGGCCAGGTGTCAACCATGGTTATGGCTTTTGGTAGAATGAAGAAAATATTCAGAAGAGTAGAGTGCATCGAGAGTAGTAGAAGAAAGGTCAGGTTTGAGAGTGGCAAATGTAGAGAGAGAAAAAATGGCAACAGAAAGGGGCAAGAAAAAGGAAGGCAAGGAAGATGAACAGAGGTCACAGCGATGGAAAGTGGTATATTAAGAAGGAAGAGGGGGAGGGGGAAGAATGGAGGAGAAGGATGGTAGACGATGGTCAAAAGAATAAATGGGGTTGGAAAAGACAGAATGATTGAGTGGAATAGAAGAGAAAATTAGGTCAAGGTATGAAAAAGAGAAAAAATGCATCGGAGGGACAGGGCCTCCGTATCCTTGTCCTTTACTGCTTTTTATCGTGTGTTCTGTCTTGTTTTCCGCGCAAGAGTTCATGTAGGACTCCTGGCGGTGCAGCTCTCTTTTGGTTTGGTGAACGGACCCGTGGGATACCCTTATGGCTCCCATGGGTGGGGGTACAACCCTGTGCCCTTAGTGTATGTTTTTGGGCTCCTGTGGGTGGCCCGCAGAGCAGGGTATGGGATGGTGGCAGCTCCATGCTGAATTTGACAGGTGCGCGGAGTATCCTCCATTTTGGGATAGTTCGGCCCCACCATTGGGATCAGTTGATTCCTGATGGAAAACAAGATGGCCCCGGTGGCCTTGTTTTCCCAAAGTCCTGGGAAGCCCTGACTCTGTCCCTTCCCCCTGACTGGCTGTTAGGTGAAAATGCCATATATGGTGTTGTTGTGAAGGCCCCGCCAGACTAGCTGGAGCCTTCCCGGTGATGTTTGTTGCGGGTACCTCCTGTGGGTGGAACCCGGGTGAATAGAGTGTGTGACGAATATGCATTCTGTGTTGTGGGTGTCTAATATCTTGTGGTTGACACAATGACTGAGACAACCCTGCCCGAAACCGATATAAATGCAGCTTGGCGTGTTGAATGGCTCGGTATTTGTCCCAATACACATAACTTGTTGTGAGTGTCTGGAGAGAAGTGAATGGCCTGAATACCTTGTGTGCCTGATTGGCTGCCTGCCTACATGAATGCCTGTAGTGTGATTGGATGCTTGAGTGTGACCCAGCGGAATGAATGGGAGATCAACAGTATATCTGGGGACCTCTCACTGCTAGGAATCGTGTTCAGAAGCTGAAGTCCACTACGACGAGTAACTGGAGTAACTGACGCTTGACCTTGAAGCCCTACTAGTCGAGAAGAATTGCTGTTGCTCTCCTTCACAATCTGAAAGCTGTTGTGCCTCCAAGGACTGACCCAGAGAGGACCTGGTAAGGCACCCTCTGCCCGAGCTACGAGGGACCATCGTGCACAGCTGATCTTTGCCAACGCTCCCTGGTAGACAGACCTTCGACAGGCTGCCGACCCGATACGGGACTGCTGCAGAACTCCAAGGAGAAGCACCCGGACTGTTGTCCGCCACTGTCGGCGACCGCCGTCGCCGACCAGAGCCGCTGTGCTCCCGTTTTGCCTAAGAACTTCAATTGATCATCAGACACTCTCGCCTGCATCGTCATCCGCTTGTCTCCCGCTGGAGAAGGTCCGACCGTCGACGCGCCGAGGAGCATCCACCAGTGGGTTTCCCAGCACCTAAAGACCACAGAGACGCTGACGACTCCTTGCTGGGCCACAGTTCTTCATCATCTCTTTGCGGTCCAGAACTATCGTCACTGAGGTGCCCCGCACGCCTCTTCCTTGCAGGACGCCAACGCTCTGTCGTCGACGAGCACGGCTAGGAACGAAGCTGCCACTTCCCTGCCGTAGTTCACCCTGTTCACTGTCGGACGTCCGATGACCCGTGACTCCTGCCTTAAAGGGAGGGCACTCAAGAAGGGTCATCGATTCCCCGACACCGAACGCCACGTTCCCCAACACCTCTTGACGATCCGTGGCTCACGCCTGAAAGGGAGGCACTCAAGAACGATCAATTGACGCATCATCGGAGAACTCTACTCCACCAGGTACATTGGGGGGTAAAACCTTAATAGGAAGAAGTGATACTATTGAACGTATGGACTGGGCTTGTGCGATATATCTTATTTTACAGGTTGCCCAGGTAGGGGGATCTCCACACAGAACTGTGTCTAGGTAACGGGGCCAGCATTCTGCCTATTGTTTCAACCATCTTACGTTCCTGCCTATCTCTATTGCTGGTTTCCTCGTTATTGATCTGTGTGACATTTTAACCGTACAGTTGATGCACTTTAATGAGATTGGATAACATTGGTGGTACTACTTTAGAATTGTATATATTTATCATTATTGACTTCCGAGTACAAAGTGCGTTATTGTGATCGTGTACATACCTTTGAATATTAATTATATAAAGACTGTGTTTTCAGTAATACAGTGTGTGGACATTCCTTTGTGGGGGTTCGGGGACTACACTGTACTTAAGAACCAGCCCGCATCACCTCCTGAGAAGCTAGGCCTTGATTGCTCGTCCATTGCTACCTTATAGAGAATCTTTGCTGGGGGCCTCTGTGCCTCTCCTCTACCATATAGAGAGCGGAAGTACAGACACCCCCTACCAGTCTTTACAATAACCAGAGAAGGAGTGGTATATTTCCTCCATTATGTGGCAAAACCCCTGTGGTCCCACAATCTCTACCATGACCCCCTGCCTTGTGAGCCCCACCTATCCCCTCCATCAACATAGAAAATCTTGGATGCACCATGGACACAGACCTTTCCCTCTCCAAGCACACTATTAAAATGTATCTTTCCGTTCTCACTTACGGTCAAAATGTTTCCCCTATAAAGGCCATTTTCATCTCACACCTGGACCACGCAAACTCTCTCAATCTCAGCATGTCAGCATGCCAGCTAAGGAAACCTTTTACATTTCTTAAACGTGGCAGCCAGACTGCTCCTAGACTGCTCCTCATACTCTTGCCCAGAGAACACATAAACCCGCACTCAGAATCCTGCACTGGCTCCCGGTTAGCATAAGAGCAACCTTCAAAGACATGTGCATCACACATCAAACTCTCCATAACTCGGACCTGAGTTAATTCATAAAATAATCATCCACTACCAGCTCCCCAGAAACCTCTGATCAGGCTCAGCTCTGCTCCTGGATATCCCACCGCACACCTCAATTAGAGTTGGTGGCTGGGCTTTCTCTATCCTCGCACCCACCACCTGAATCACTCTTCCTCTACACATCCACTGCACCAAAAACTATTGCTCCTCCCAGAAACCCCGCAAAACTTGGCTTTTTACTGCTCTATCCTGAAAACCCCATTCACCCAAACTATATGAACTGTTTCCTGAGGCGGGCCGACTGCGTTTGTGGTGCCTCCCACCTTTTTTTTGTTGCTCTCAACACCTGATGGTGCAGAATATGTTCGCAGTGGCCTGGACCACACACACCCTCATACACATATCATGACCCTGTCTTTCCTCAAAAGGCCACTAGATGATTCACACCATTCTCACATGTA
This sequence comes from Ambystoma mexicanum, assembly GCF_040938575.1. Taxonomy (NCBI): domain Eukaryota; kingdom Metazoa; phylum Chordata; class Amphibia; order Caudata; family Ambystomatidae; genus Ambystoma; species Ambystoma mexicanum. The sequence goes on along the minus strand of NC_090930.1, from coordinate 1,172,840,577 downwards.
ATGTCACAGAATTCAGGAACAACTGCACCTGGCAAATGGACAGAAACAATAGTACTGAAAGCACAGTGGTTGACATAGAACCATTGCCTCCCCCACTGTATTTGAACATCTAACCCATGTAAAATTTGACCTCATGTGGCGAATAGTTGGAACACAGACTGTTGTTTGCTGCCAACCACTTCTTTCATAGCTGCAAGAACCGACAGAAGAAGCCAATACCTGAGCGGGCGCCCATACATCAAAGAGCCTCCAATTGGAGGCAATGGTATGTATAATACTCCACTCCACTGGCCGCAGGCACGGCTAACCACACACATGTCTATAGAGCCAGGATTATGAGAAAAATGTTGGTTGTGCTGTTCACATAAATTCTCTGTCTACCTACTCCCGACTACGCCTTAATATCTATTGACAGCAGAAGGTGGCGCAGTCCTAGAATCATTTTGGGCACGCTGAACACATAGCGAGTCACCAGCACTGACGTCACCCCCATTCATTCCAGCAACCATCCACATGCCTGACTACATGGGTTGCTTTTCTACCGGAGCCTGGCCAGCCCTGCTAAGTGGCCAAATGCACACACACATAATAAGCGTGCTCCAGGACCTCCAGCACTCTGAGGGCATTCCCACTAGCAGCACATTGCAACTATAACAATGGTAATATTGGCTCTACACACATGACAAGTACAATACAAGTAGTAAACACCCACAGTTGATTGGACTAAAGCCAACCCGCTTTAAGAGGTCCAATCCCTTTCTCTGCGACAAGTGGCCTTTGCTTCCTTACATCATACCAAAAGGGTGCTGTGTTAATGGAAGTGAAGAGGACAGACAGAAAAGAGAGATATAAAGAGAAACAAGATGGAGGAATATTCCTCTCGCGATGCTGAGCTACCTCTGTCTACACTAACCCCTACACTAAGCCCAGCCGTTCCCTTGTCAATACCATCAAAAGTCCTTTTGATATGCAGCTACCTGGTGTGAGGCTAGTTCTTTTCGGATGGATGTGCCCTTTGATGTACATTTCCCTGGATAGCTCCTGATCTTCACATAGTTCACAAAGGATCAAAGTAGAGGCCCAGTTAATCAGTCTTCTTACCTGCAAGCTTGTAGGCCAGGCGTTCTGATCAAAATATACATAACGCTTCCATAGCGGAACTAGGCTCACAGTGCTGATGCATTTATAATAACAATTTGATATTGACATCTGCATGGCTTATATGCTGGGAACTGGCTAATTCCCAGCAACCCTGTTAAAAAGTGATGTTGAGGGAGGAGCATGGCATAATCAGCAGTCAGGCCGCGTCTGCAAGGTGCATCCTGACAAAGACTGGAGGCAACAATGGTGGGGCAGTTTGATGCCCCCCCCATCATAACAAGATGAGGAGAGAGGGAGGGGGCAGGTGATTTCCTGTGCCTGGCCACATCTGTGAGGTGTGGCAAGGGCAACATGTGTGTGATGCTGGGAGGGGGACTCTGACACCTTACCCTAAGAAGGTAAGGAGTGGAGGGAGGGGTTAGTAATTGTTCATGCCCAGGCCACGTCTGCCATTTATGGCACAGGCAAGGTGGAGATCAGTGTTGACAGCATGGCTGTCAGTGTGCTGCTCTAATGAAGAGAGGCGGTGCCGTGTTGACCGCCATGGCTGCATGGTTAATAGAGCCACGCTCTCTTGATGAGACATAGTACTACACTGAGAGCCATGTGGCACTGGCAGCATAGCTGTCAGTGTGGTGGTCCCTTTCATCACAGGAGCACTGTGCTGAGAGCCACTCAGCGCTGGCAGCATGTCTGTCAACATAACGCTCCCATAATCAGGGAGCACTGTGTTGACAGCCAGGCTGCCAGCGACCCCAGGGGAGTGTCATGCTTTCCAATTTGCCAATTTCTGGGCTTTACTGGTTTTCTGAGCCATACCAGGTTCTATAGCCCAGAAAGTTGCCAATGACGAAGTGCCATATCACTCCCCAGACTATAATAAGTATGAGCTAGACTAGCCACCATAACTTAAACTCAGGGATAGCTTAAATAATTAAAGTTTACAACTGTCACCATGATGGTGACTCTTATATGTATGTGATTTTGAAACAGACGTGCATATCATTAATGCAACTCTGCGCTGAGGTGACTCTGTTGTCACTGCAACTGTCATGAGGACACCTTTGAACCCTGAACCAGTTCTGTGCCACTAGCATTCAGGCGCTGCAGAGCAGGATACTTGATTCAGCAGCGCACAGGTGCACACTATGCGTTTAGCATGGAGTTTGCTGAAAGAGGTCCTGGTAAGCAGACCACCCTTTCTGAACCAGTTACCAACATCATTTCATATTAGAAAAATAAAAAAGTCAGGGTTTCTACATGCTTGCTAGATGGCAATCCTTCACACGCATGCACCCGGGCACATGGGTATCCTTCAAGTGTAAAGGGGATATGCACGCACACATGGGGCACATCCACATTCACAGCGCACCAGTAAACGTTAACAACTTGCAATTTAGGACACTTCTGCAATATCAAATTACACACGTGGCAATCAAATGTGCAGTTTTCTGCTGAATCAGCAATACATTGTGGCACATGCACAGTTCATGTGAAAAAGGGCTGTTTGGTAAAGATAAGCATAGCTCTCAACTCACCCGCTTTCGGCGTGTGTCACCCGCCAAAAGCATCCAGACAACAACCCACCCACCCGCCAGCTCATCTATTTCACCCGCCTTGGAGCCATGGACTAATTTCTGCCGGGACACGTGTGCGAATGGGGGCGTGAAAAGCAAGTGAAATGCTTTTCACGCCCCCATTTCCTCCCCCTTCCCCTCCCCGGCCCTCTCCTCCAATGAGAGGATTGTGCCTGGGACCAACCCCCCCTGCAAAAGGTTAGCGACATAGAAGTAGGACTACCGTTTTATTTTTTTTACGACAGCCTTACTTTTATGTTTATGGCCTGTCTGGGTTTTCTTTTTTTTAAATCTGGTCACCCTAGTTTTCACCCGCCTTGGTGTCAAAAAAGGTTGAGAGCTATGAGATAAGCAGACTCCACATTTTAGCCATGTGACCCAGAGCACATGATTACGAGTTTTAGTAAATGTACTCAGTGCAGAAAAGATAATTTTTAGCTTTGTGATTTCAGAGCACATTCAATGCCAGTAATGAACATTCCTGCCAATAGATTTCTCTGCACTCCATTTGTGTTTAATTATGTAGATTTAGTGGCATTCCTGAACCACCATATATCATCATTTCAAACATTATGTTGATGAAGGACTCCTGTCTGAAAATGTGATGTATGCTGCTGTTCATTTCATGTGAGAGTTCTTTCTTTTCCCTCAAGTTGATACGTTAAAATCCAAAAGCTGTGAACAGAAATGTGCACTGTAGATTCTTATTTCCTGGACAGCATCCAAATGCCTATGTTTCATTTTTATTTTAGAGTTTAGTGCAATCTCCTTTTTCTGTTGGCCGTGAGATGGTTGAGGAGTTCTATATGTTGTTTATAAGCTAGCATTGTCAAACAGAACAAAACCATTTAAAGTGGTATTGTTCTGTTACACAGAACTATGGGCAACAGGACTCCCAAATACCAAAGACAGGATACACACCCATTCAGTTTTGTAGTTGTTTGTTTAATTTTTTTTTAAGGGCATCGCTACTAAATAGCCTTTTCATGAACTTTACATCAAAATCACAATGGGATATTCATGAATTGTGCAGGGAAACACAGAAATTAAGTGCTAAAAATCGCTGCATGTCATAATTGAAGGAGTGTATTGTCTAGTCAAAGACGTGCTGTGCTAAAACTGTATCTGTTTATCTGATAAACAACATTGTTCAGTTGTGTTGATCAATTCTTTTTCTCCGAGGAAGGAATTTACAAAACCATGCTCTTGCAAAACACTGTATTTAAAACGTTGGTTTAGAGCAAATCCTTACAGCTTTAGAACAAGCTGAAAAGAATGATAGAAAAGGTGCCAGGCTTTTATTTAACAAACAGCAGGAAATGCCCACTCCAACTTCCTCTTATTACGTGCTTGTTCAAACAGACAGCCTCCGGAAGCATCATTTATCCTTTGCGTATATTCTCCCGTATTTACACTGAAACCAACACGTTAGTATTATTATTTTTTGCGCATTTATTTTATGCACAAGGTGTTGGCGAGTTGCGTGAAGTAAACGAGCAGTGACAAAGCCAACATATGGGCCTCATTACGAGGTAGATGGTAAGGGATTACCGGCACCAGTAAGGACACCAGTGCCGGTAATCCCTTACCACCCTATTCCGAGGTCCCTTAGCGGGTCCCTTCCATACCAGGCATTATGGAAGGGACCCGTTAGGGGACCCGTTAAGGGACCTCAGAGCTAATAACGGTACTGCAAATTCCGGTACCGTTATATGCTCCATCCCCATTCCCATTGAGCCCTATGGGGGCTCGAATGGGCATGGGGAATGGATCCCAGTATGGGGATTTACCGGGTCCTTCAAGGTTGAAATGACCCAGTAAGCCCCTATTTCGGGAACCCAGACACGGAATGCGGTAAGGGGGTAGCTATGGTTATAATAGCACCATGGCTACCTCCTACCTCGTAATGGGGCCCTTTATGTGGACATGGCAAAGGCAAATTGCAGCCACATTCCTGTCAACATTCTGTGACCAACGGGAGGTAGGAGTTTTCAAGCTTAAAAATAAATGGTCATAGGGACAATGTTGACAAGTGACCCCTAACCTAGATGGCCCATTATGAGAAATGAACCAACCAAATGACTGACTTGTAAGCACTGTGAGCATCCTCAGCCTCTCATACACATTTTCCTTTCCAAACATACCACAATACATTGTTCATAGTATCAAACAAATATTCCTAGTTTAGCATTGTCCATTATTCCTGTCTTGTCATCACCCCACCCTTCAGGGCCCAATCAGGTAAATCGGTAGAAGCTAAATTTCGATGAGCAACTTCTGTCTCAAAACTTCAATCAGTCCAAAGTGATGTGAAAGATGGCAACCATCATCTTATACTTTCATGAGAGTTGAAAAGATTGTGTGAGTCCACCACTGCCACACACATAGGGAGCAGTAGTATCTGCCAGATTGGTGCATGACAAGCAAGCTAGTCAATGGGCCCCACAAGAACAGCCTTCGGAAACAGTGGGGCCAATATCCGAGGACGGGACTTAGTGCAAAGGCAAAAGCTTCCTTTGTAGGGTGATAGTTGATATCGGAGTCCCCGCCACATAATAATGATTGGATTCCATATATGAATTCTCCACGCAGGGTCCTACAATGGGGCCTTGCACTCCTTAGATAGAAGATTTGAAGCCACACACACCCAAAGCAGCACAACAACCTGTGGAGTGATTAATATGGGGGAAGGATTATTATCTCAAGCGATAATGACCCCTTGCAATGTCTAGAAGGCTATTGGCATATAGTGGTAGAAGCATTGCATGCTTTGGAGTTTTGCTGCTGAATAAAACATGTTACTTTAATAATGACTAAAGTAAATAGACAAAATGAATTAGTAGATTAAATGTAGGTCTATTTTGTAATATTTAAATAACAGGGTTGTCTTCATAAGATAAGCGTTTTAATTGCTAACTTGGTGGAAATGAAACAGGCTTAACATGCATTTGGTGTCATTTTAAATTAAATGGTTTCTCTATAAGGGAGTGAAAGTGTTTCCCGTTTTTTAGCTTTCCCTTTCATGTGCTGAATATTATGTATAGCCCCAAAAAATGTCCCCTCACGGAAAAAGTATTTTTTGAAAGACATCTTGATTGGAAATTGCATTGTTGCTTCCCTGTATGCTTTTAGTGGCAGAATGTTCAAAATGACATTGATACCAGTAGTTATTGACTGCTCTCTATGTCACGGGTTTCCCCCCTTCTTACCTGTCTATGTTGCCTGATGTCCTCTTTAGGTGGAGTCTTCTTTCGTATGGTTCGGGACTTAAATAAGCCCGCTCGGCCGTCCTCGGCTTCCAGATTACGTTCAGCTTCAATGTCCAGGATCACGGGAAACTCCAGGAGTATTCAAGAAGGAGTTGGGGGCACGCAGAAGCGGCTCAGAGATTCCGGGAAGTTAGGAAAAAGGGAAGAAGTCAGGAGAAGGGAATCCAGGGGCCAGGGGATAGCAAATAGCACTAGAGAAGGTTCGGAGCACACATGCGATCACAGCTAGTAGCAGCGTTGAGACGCATGGGGCCGCGGGGGTGTGGCTTCTTTATAGAGGACGCTGCATAGAACTTAAAGACTGGTGAGCAGCGTTCTGAGCTTGCCGCCATGTTGGTAGTATTATGGAGTGTAAGGCCCGACATGTCAGGGACCAGGAGGCCCAGAAGGGGCAAGTTCGATGGTTCATGACACTCTAAACATCTGAATTGGAGGAGATGAGGTCCATAAAGATTTTCATGTGCTTATACAATTTAGCATTTTTTCACATATAATGTAGCTAAAGTACTTAGATGAAGAGATAGTGACAGCAGTTACAATTGTCATAATGGATACATTGGTCTGTGAGTGTTTCCTTCTATCTGACACTTAATTCACTCTGGCATGTCAGTTTTTTGTTTAATGTAGTGAGTTTTGTGTGAATTTGAAGAGCCAGTTATTTTGAGGCTGTATACAGCTAATTGCTGCAAATCTATGGCCGAAATCATGGATCTATAGATGCTAGATCCTTTAATCCCTAGTATATCACCATGATCTACTACTTACGCTCATCTTTCTTTATGTTTTCGATACCACTTTTGGTATGGGCGCGCCCTCATATAACCAGCCACCAGACAAATGTTAAAATGACCTGACCTTCTGCTGTGATATCTTGGGCCTCATTACATGTGTGGCAGTCAAGAATTAAAGGTTCCGGTTGCACCGTACAGATACCCTTTCCGGACCGCCATTCTACACCTCTGCAGTCGGAACCTTTGCGCCCGGCAGGTCTGACCAGCCGGGCGTAATGGCACCCGCCCGCACAATTTTGAAGAAGAACTCTGGCACCGTTAGCAACAGTGCCGGTGCTTCTGTGTCCCCATTCCCATGAAGTTCTATGGGACTCCATGGGAATAGGGAACAACATTTTCCGGCGCTTGATATCCCAGACCGCCGGGACTTGTCATGTCCCGTGGCACCGGAATATCAGATGCCAGAAAAGTGTTATGAGTCCGGCGGCAACCCGAAGGTAGCCCAGGTGGGTCACTACCAGACTCGTAATGAGGCCCACATATCTTTACTGTAACTAGTACAAAGATGCCCCCGGGTTCGGAGCACTATACAAAGGCAACATAAATAAATAAATACATTTTAAGGCAGATGCCCAGGATCACATAGTGTGATGCAGCAAGGTTTGTAAGTCTCCTGGTTATCCGGGGAGAAACCTTTTCCACTTCCTCACCAGCACCCTTGGTCACCTTTATGTAACTTCTGGTATTTGTCTACACCTTAAGTTAATGTCTGTTCACAAGTGATTTGTTCAGAACTTTCAAGTTATCTCATGATAGGCCTACATTTTACACAGTTCCTTTTTTTCTAGTAAACACTGCAAGGTAACCAGGTACAAACTAGTTTCCATCCCAAAAGGGGTGTGGGCAGCACCTCTAATCACCAATGATCATGCAGCTGGACACAAGCAACACCGTTTTAACAAAAGCATAAAGCAAAATGAGTGAAGCCTAAGTCCTGGACCTAGTGCCCATCCTTTCTGTTTTATAGTAGTTTATTGCAAGTGAACATACAATTCATATGATCAAAACAAACATTCAAATTATTGTTCAGCTTTTCAGCGTAAGGTATGACCTATAAGACATTGGAATTATTCTTCATATTTTAAGTATAAGTTAAGTATAAGTTATAACCAAGAACTTGCAATCCAAATGTGCCTTTCAGCATGAATTATGACCAAGGAGCAGAAATCAATTTACATATGTATATACAGTCAGGATTGTGGCATGCAAAAAGAAGTTGGTGACTTGGAGAAGGGTGCTTTCCGTGGAATGTGCAGTACGGAAACCCAAATGAGTAGGGGAAGAAGAGAACAGGGAGTAAGAAATGAAGAGATTTATGAGTACACCATGAGTACACCACTTGTTCCAGATGTTTAACGAGAAAGGGATGAAAGGGGTGAAGGGAGACGGGGTGATAGCTGGATAGTGAAAACTTGTTTTGGGAAGTCTTTTTTAGAATAGGAATAACCAAAGCGTGTTTAAAACAGAGAGTGAAAGATGAAGAGGCAGTGAGAGATTGAAGAGAAACATTAGAAAGGGAGTAATTGAAGGGTAGACAGGAGAGAGGATGGCAGAGGTGGGCAGAGGATCAATAATGGAAGCAATGGGATGGTCAGAGACAAGGAATGAGACAGTTTCTGAGTCAGTGAGAGGTAGGAATGAGATAAGAGAAGAGGGGACAAATAAGTGGGAAGGCAAAGGTTGGGGAACAGAGCTAGAGGGAGAGTTTGATAGGAAAGCCCGTAGGGTAGTGACTTTACAGATAAAGGGCCTGATTCACATAGCATTTTCCTATGGGATTGCACCATTATAAAATGCTTCTGTGAATCAGGCCTATAATGTCAGCAAAGTCAGATTAGAATAGGGGCGAAGAGGCTGAGGAGTTGGATGCAGGAGAACAGATCATTTTGTTGTTAACATGAAAGAGGTGATGCGAGTGACGTGAGAGGGAGTAAGTGAAGGGAAGTAGTGTTTTTAGTGGCAAGGAGAGATGCATCATAGGAAGAATGGAGTACAGATACGAGAGAGAGATCAGAGGGAGAGCATGTTATTTTCAGTGATGCTCTGTCTTTCTTAGTTCATAATGGAGAGAGCAAAGGCCAGGTGTCAACCATGGTTATGGCTTTTGGTAGAATGAAGAAAATATTCAGAAGAGTAGAGTGCATCGAGAGTAGTAGAAGAAAGGTCAGGTTTGAGAGTGGCAAATGTAGAGAGAGAAAAAAGGGCAACCAAAAGGGGCAAGAAAATGGAAGGCAAGGAAGATGAGCAGATGTCACAGCGATGGAAAGTGGTATATTAAGAAGGAAGAGGGGGAGGGGGAAGAATGGAGGAGAAGGATGGTAGACGATGGTCAAAAGAATAAATGGGGTTGGAAAAGACAGCATGATTGAGTGGAATAGAAGAGACAATTAGGTCAAGCTTTCTAATGTCTGTATCTGTGATAATTCTTCTATTGAATGGAACATGCATTTGTCATTTTTCTGAACTTTGTACATTTTTCCCTGCAAGCATTTTTTTTTACTGCATCTTTTCAAATGATGTAACTTAGACAATGCGGTGTGGCATATTTTTGTCTACTGCGAGCCCAACATCATATGTTTGTTATGCTTTGTGATGCTATCTGGAACATGCTGTGCAAATTAGGACACATTTTATTGGCTCTACTTAATTTGTTTTGTATGTATTATAGGTGACTTAGATACGGTTATTGCTTTTTAATGTATTGCAGCTTCATGAATTTTTATATTTGGAATAAACTATGAATGATTTCAAGTACCTACAAATATGTGTGAGACTTTTCATTGGCATTACTATTTGTAAGTGTTTTCATTAGCAAAAGAGTTTCTAAAACGTTCCATGCAAGTAGAATACATGTGCACTTGACTCACAAAGGCAACACACGAAGTTACAAACACTAAATGTAATTTTCTGCTTGTCGTTGCTGGAATTTATATATTTATTTATATATTTTAAATAGTGTGGGCCAGACATAAATGGACATGAGAGTGCTGTACAGAGAATAGAAACACAGTGGCGGTAGAATGGTCACACAGGTGTATGTCAAGCAATGTGAGTAGTTAAAAAATTAATACAAGATCATTTACATGTAACACTTTAAGGTGGATAATGATAACGTTGCATCAGGCTCAGACAAGGACAATGGGGCTCATTACGAGTCCGGCTGTAGCCGTGCCGGTAAAACCAGCAGGCTGCCGCCGGACTCGTAGGGATTTACCAGCTCTGGACTTGCTGGACTTACCAGGGTGTTACAGTCCCGGCGGTCCGGTAATTCCAGAGCCGGTATTTCGTTACTCCCCATTCCCGTGGAGTCCCATAAGTCTCCATGGGAATGAGGGCAGTGGAAACACCAGCACCATTCGGTAATGGTGCCGGTGTTTCCACATCCATGTGCAGCCGGTGGCGTTACGCCCGCCATGTCAGACCTGGCGGGTGTAACACCACATGGCCACACAACTCGGAGTTAGCCGGTCCGGAAAACGGTGCTGGTACGGTTTTACCGGCTCCATTAAATCCTGACTGGCTAACTCGTAATGGGGGCTAATGACTCAGAAGGACAGTGGAACGCAATATCAACTTCACAAGTAAGGATTGGTTACGTAGGTAGGGAGGGCCTCCTGAGGAGGGCTGGAAAATGTGAGTAACCTTAAACCAAAGAAGCTCTAGGGTCATTCCAGGCTTCATAGGAGGATAGGTTGTATGTTCAGTCATGCTAAAATGGAAAAGAAGAAGCATGTCATAACACAGTTAAGTAATTACATATCTAGCAGTCATTTACTCTTCTTAGGTGACACTAGGTTGCCAGTGAAGGGATCAACTTTAAGTGGCCTATCAAGGGGATAGAGGGTGGTGATTTGTTAGGTTAGAGGAATCAAAAAGGAGGATTCCTGTCTGGCATTCCCATAGATTTAAAAAAATCGAACAGGTGAAAACACCTTGCTCTGGGGAAACATCTAGTCCATTAAAGCTAGCCATTTAGCTCCTAACTCTCATGGTTGTGCCCAATTAAGATGGACAGGAAATAGAGCTCTCCAAGTCCACCATATCTGCCAAATATGCCATGTGCAATATATATGGCATTGGGAGCTAGAAAAAGGAGGAGTACACAAAGCAGTTACTGCTAGTAGTTTAGCCATAAATGATGTCTGCAACAAGGGGGATGGCTTTTTTTGAGGAGGAGATGGTCAAGGACTAGGCAATTGGGAAGTCATGTTACATCTAAGAGGTAAGTTAGGAGGATGCTGCAGAATAGGAATAGTGTTAGGGCATGTGTCCAGGTGCTGCAAGTGATCATTCAGAAATCAATTGTAATTAACAATGTGTATCTAGAGATGGCAGCACGTTTGACAAGAGCCTATGTGTTAGGAGTTTCTTGAAGCAACTTTTGATCTTTTCTGAAAAAGATGGGTGACCAAGCATAATGCTGTTCCAGAGGGAGTGAGGTCCAGTTTCTTAGAGAGCAGCCAGAGAATGACAATAGCATCTCTGAATCTATTATTGATGCAGACCCCACTTATTTGTTTTTTAAAGGAAATTGCTTGGATCCTAAAATGGCTTTATGTTCTACTTACATCTATTTTCCACTGATGCTATCAACTGGCCAAGTACCAATGACAGGTTCTTCCTAGTTTGAAAGAAATCGCTGATCATTCTTCGCCTGAACAATTCTGAAACTGACGCAAAATATATCAGCAACCTACCCTTTTTCCAAATCTCTGAAGTGAGTTAGAGTTGCCCAATATGTTAAGGTGAATAATATCGTGGATCCCAACCAACCCACCTTTAGACAATCACATGGGGGCACAGTTCACTCTTCCATCAATACTAGACAATTTAAAAGATGTGGTTGATTATGGTCTTACTATAGACTTATTGCTGCTTGACCTATTGGTGCCTTTGATATAGTGGACCACAATAGTCCATTGAATAGGCTTATGGAGCTTGGTATTTCAGGGACAGTCCTACAATGGATTGCGTCCATTGTAGATAAATGAAGATAAATGAAATCCAGTCATATGTCTTCCCCCTTTTACATCAACATTTATTGTGCACACAAGTAGAATGCCCTAGGTTAATCGTTGACTCTAGATTTTTGTAATATCTATCCAGACCCCACACTACTAATCGCTTCTACAATTATGCAGATTATGCCCATCTGCTTTTAAATAATGCATTTCTTTAACCTGTGCTCTGAAATTTCAATACTGCTTGATCGCCTGTCATCAATCCATGAATGCATCACAACCTATTGAAACTTAATCCATCCAAAATGGAGATACTTGTGTTGGGAGCTGGTTCACAGATTTTGCAATGGAGTCATTGGCACATGGACATTTGGAATTGTCCAAAAACAGTGAAGGTAGTCCGTCATCTTTGTCAGATATCTGCCCAGAAATTGATTATAAATGTTGAGCCTCGTTTAGACTTTTTTCAAACTATCAACACTTGGGAATATCTTCCAATAACTCAATCAACCGAAAAGACCATATGCAATTGTTGGGCATGCTGGATCATGCCAATGCTTTAGATTTGGTCATAGAGCCTATGTTTTAAAATGACTGCAGCATTTAAGAGGCACAGCGGCAGACAAATCCTTAATTTAAGCAGCAGTGATCACCTCATGCTGGCATTATGATACTTGCATCTGCTTCCAGCGTCTTAGAACATCCAAGTGTAATTCTTCTGTATGCACTAAACACCTTTTTATGGCCTAGATTTCTTACAGAATGTGTTGCTTAGACCTCATCCTACAACCATAGATTGGCAAACCTGCTGCTACCCAACATTCCAAAATGCAAACAAGGCTGGACATGTTGATGCCTGTCTCTGTGGATGTGAATCTCCTTGCCTTTTTACTTAAGAAAAATGGAGGCTTTAAAATCATTCAAATAATACCTTAAAACATATCTCTTTGAAGCGTATTTCCCACTATTCCAAACTCTCACATCTCTGAATTTTGCGATTTCAAGGAAAAGCACTTCTTTGCTACATAGTGTTTTCAGCCTCTGCGGATCATATGTTCTAGAGTAGATACTTTTGGGCAATGTAGATGTGGGAGCACATTTGGTAGGCTGTTTTGAAAACGCTTTGCTCTTCAATTGGGAGCCAATGAGAACAGAAATGATGGTAGAAACTGTGAGTGGTTATTTAGGAATTACTGCAACGTGCAGGGTGGCAGCTGCTCTGGAGGACATCAGGAGGGCATTTTCATAGTCTATCCTTAGAAGAACTATTCTCTGTAAAAATGTTCATAAATCCAACCCTGGGCTGGGTTTTGTGTTTTACAGGAGCCTCAGTTAGTTAGGTCAAGCCTGATTTCTGCAAGAAAACCCAGAGTGTTGGCATTCATATCTAGGGATATATCAATCAATGACAGACCTCAAAAGAAATTAAATTTTCTATAGGTTTATTTTCAGATTGAGATCCAGCCTTTATTTTTCCTAGGTCTTCCAGAAAGGCTGGTGATGTTGTGGTCCTTTATGGTTCTGTGTTATTGGTGAGTTTTGTAAATTCTGTGGCTTATGCCACTTACCAGATCACCTAGTGGTTAAATACATATGTTACTTAACATGGGTGATAGGATAAAGACTGGGGTATGCCAATGTTGTGCGGGTACCAGAGAGTTTGTGAAATTTGCCCTAGCGTTTCTTCATGGTGTTAAGTTGAATCTGGTGGCACAAAGCATTGAAATCCGTGTATATATCAAGCAGTACAAGTAGACAAGCTTCTCTATTGCTCAAGATACACAGTGTATCATCTACTACTTGATGGGCTGCTGATTCTGTGCTGTATCTTATTCTGAAATCAGACTGGTGGTCTCCTAGCAAACTCTTTTTTATACACATAGGGGTACTTTCAATGCTATGACACTGCTCAATGGTTTTCACCAGAACATATATTAAGCAGTGTGTGCAGTAATTATTTGCATTGCGGGGTCATCAAAGGTTTTCTTTAAGAGACAGCCAATTTAAGGTACTTTGGAAATTCATGCATATTCAGCACTAGGTTGATTATTCAGAAAAAGCAAAGACCTATGCTTGTAAAGGACTCCTTTTCAGAGATACAGGTTTTGAGTCTCTTGCATGGATATTAGGGTTGCGAGCTGTGAACTTATTTTTACAAGTCCAGCGATATTTGAGCTTTGGGTATGACAGATCTGTTATCATTAAGGGGTCTGCTGGCTTTAATCTCTAATCTGATATTGCATATCATCTCTGAAGTGAGCATGTACTGATTCAGGTTTTTGGGCGGCAGCATGTTTTCCTATCTCAAACAGTATCCTCGGAGAGTTCACTGTACTGACAAACAGGGACTTGGTATGTGTAGCCTTTGGATCTGCGTGCTTTGTCCGTGGGTAATTTACCTGTGATGGAAATTTGGCATGGGAAATGTACGCAATACAAAATGTTTGTACATTTCCCATGTGAATATCCATTACAAATCAACACCAAAACCATACTAACATACACCCCTGCCCACAACACACCCCCACCTCCTTACTTACCTTTCCTTCTGACACGCTGTGTCCCAGCGGCGCCGGTTCCCTTTCACTTCCATGATCGGGAACCAGCGCTGCAGGGTCCTTTTCTATTTTTTTCGGGCAGCTGCAGGGGTTTCCCCCCACAAGCCCCGCTCACTATACTTTGAAGTATAGTGAGCGTGGTGTTGCGGGGGACACCCCTGCAATCCCAGTTTGTTTATTTTTTATTTTTCTGTCAGGAGTGCTGCATGGGTGTCCACGCAACCCCCACTCACTATACTGTACAGTGTAGTGAGCAGGGTGTTATGGGGGACACTCCCGCATCACCCAGCCTTTTTTTTCTTTTTTTGGTTGGGTGAGATGCGGGAGTGTCCCCCGCAACACCCCGCTCATTACACTGTATAGTATAGTGAGCGGGGTGTTGCAGAATACATCCCCGCAGCCCCCCACAGCCTTTGTTTTTTCTTCTTTTTTAGGTGACCGTGAATGGACCCAGGTATCTGGATGGAAAGTTTGGGCTCCTTTAATGGACACGTGTTTAGACGCTAGCCAGACTTTGTCTCCCACTTGGTAGTTGGGGGCCTTTGGTCGGTGTTGATCAGCAAACTTCTTTTGGCGATTTGTAGCTTGCAGTAGGTGTTCAGCTGCCCTTTTAAAGGTTTGAGAAATGGTTGTGTGTGAGGTTTTGACTGCTGGGATTTCTAGGGCTGTAGGAACGTCCAACTCAGAAGTACGTGGGTGCCTCCCATACATGGTATAAAACGGTGTCTGCCCAGTGCTGGTGTGTAGGGAATTATTATAAGCATATTGAGCTACCATAATAGGTCGAACCAGCTTCCTTCAGCTTGGTGTAACATGCAACGCAGATATTGCTTGAGCGTCTGATGTGTCCTCTCAGTTTGACCATCCGTTTGGGGATGGTGACTGGTGGATAGCCGGATGTCGATCTGAGCCATAGAGCAGCATTTTCTCCAGAAGTTCGATACAAATTGAATACCTCGGTCTGAGACCAACACTGAAGGAATCCCATGGAGCCATACGATGCCTTCAAGAAATACCTTTGCCAGAGTGGAAGCATTTGGGAGCCCCTTAAGAGAAATGAAATGTGCCATTTTTGAAAATAGGTCCACGACCACAAGAATAGTGTTAAACCCTTGAATGGGTGATAAGTCAGTAAAAAAATCGAGGGACAACGTTTGCCAGGGTGCTGGTGGGATTTCCAATGGTTGTAATAGCCCAGCCGGTTTCTGCTTGAATGATCTGTTTTGAGCACACACTCCACAAGATAGGATGAATTGGATAATGTCTTTATGCCACGTGGGCCACCAATAATTTTGTTTTACCTTGGCTAGGGTTTTAGCGATTCCGGGGTTGCCCTCGATCAAGGAATCATGATAACCAGACATGACTTGTTCTCATAGTTCTTGGTTTGGTAAGAATAAATGATTCCTGAAATAGGGCAACTGATCTTCTATCATGTAATGTTCTCCTTGTGCAGTCCACGCTTGTAATTGCTCCGGACTCATCAGGTTTTGGATTTCTTCATGTAATTCTTTCTGAGTTATGGTTGCTGTGATTCCTAGGAGCGTGTCACTCGGGATGATTGCTATTGGGTCAGGGGTTTGATACCCTTGCTCTTCCACCCCCATACGGGAAAGGGCATCAGCCTTCCCGTTTTTCACCCTTGGTTGAAATGTAATCACGTAGTCATATTCAGCAAAAAAAGAGCCCACCGTAGTTGTCGTGAGGATTGGCCCTTTGCCGTTTTTAGGTACTGGAGGTTCCGGTGGTCAGTTATTACGGTGATTGTGTGTCTGGCGCCCAAGAGGTAGTACCACCATGCCTTAAAGGCTGATTTAATGGGCAGGAGTTCTTTGTCTGTGATAGCGTAATTGAGTTCAGGGGGTGGGAATTTACGAGACCAGAAGGCAACAGGGTGTAACTGGCCCGTTTCGGGGTCCTTTTGTGAGAGGACGGCTCCCATAGCCATGCTTGAGGCGTCCGTTGCCACCAGGTATGGGAGATCATGGTGAGGGCGGCATAAGATTGGGGCAGATGTAAATCTTGCTTTGAGTTCTTGGAAAGCCTCCTCGGCTTCTGTTATCCACTGGAACTTTTTGTTGCTTTTCCTTAGTAATGACTGGGATGCACGATTTGCAAAAATCCTGGGGTGAACCGGCGGTCGAAGTTTGCAAAACCCAGCATACTTTGAACCCCCTTGAATGAATTTGGGGATGGCCAGTTCAGGATAGCATCTACCTTGTGTACCTTGTGTACATCCATTCGGATTCCATTCAGGCTGAGAATAAACCCCAGGAATTCCACCTCAGAGACGTGGAATGAGCACTTTTCAAGCTTGGCGTAGAGCTGGTGTTGATGGAGTTTCTCTAATATGGATCGGACGTGTTTAACGTGGCCCTGCTTTTATGCGGAATATAGTAGGATATCGTTGATGTAACCCAAAGCACAGACATCAATCTATTCGCTTAGGACATCGTTCTTGAAGTATTGAAATGCAGGAGGAACGTTTCAAAGGCAAAAGGGTATTACTTGATATTCGTACAAGCCGTATTTGGTGCGAAAAGCGGTTTTCCATTCGTCCCCCTGTTTCTACGCGAACAAGGTGATATGCCCCCCTCAGGTCTAGTTTTGTGTAGATTTGGGCATCTTTGACTTGATCAAGCAATTCAGGAATCAGTGGCAGGGGTAGCAATTTTTTACAGTAATCTGGTTCAGTGCGGGATAGTCGATGCACGTTCTCAAGTCCCCCTCCTTTTTCAGTACGAAGAATAGAGGACTGGCTGCAGGAGACTTCGAGGGACGGATGAACCCGTTGGACAGGTATTGGTCAAGATAGGCATTCAGGTGCTTGTTTTATGGTTCTGTGAGTGCGTACATTCGCCCACAAAGGATTTGTGCATGGGTATCAGGTTGATTTGGCAATCGTATGGTCTATGCAGTGGCAGGGTATTAGCCTGTTCTTTCTGAAAGACATCTTGAAGTCCTGGTATTCACTTGGTAGGGTGGCGATTGCCACAGTCGCAAGCATGGAGGTTCTGGTGTCTATTGGTTGTTTCTCTTGGCGATAACATGGGGTGCAAGTCTCGGGAAAAGGCAATTCTTTTGCTCGCCAATCGATTAGAGGATTGTGAGCTACCAACCATGGCATTCCCAAAATCAACCAGAACTGTGGTGCCTTAATGAGGTCGAAAACAATATATTCTTGGTGTCCATCCTGGCACAGAAGGGTTAAAGCTGCTGTGCATTGAGATACTGGACCAGAAGCTATTTCCGTGCCGTCGACTGTGGTAACAGTGTTGGTGGTTGATTTAGGGCCTAACAGAAGCCCCATCTTTGCCGCAAGATCCTGGTCGATGTAATTCCCAATGGCTCCACTGTCTATGTACGCTCTTACTGCGTGCATCCGAGATGGTTGTTGGTGATTGATCAAGACCACAGATAGTGCAAAATGGGAGGTCTGTAGTTAACTTTCTTCGCTCGACAAGTGGACCCCTACCCGATTCCTTGATGGTATCTTCCTTGTCCGTGGCCCCAACTGTCCTCCTTGGTGGCTTCACAGGGCACTCTTTAAGGAAATGACCTGACCTTCTGCAGTACAGACATAACTGCTGCTGTCTCCTTTTATCCTTTCCGCTTTAGTCAAGGGGGATCTGACCCCCCCGATTTGCATTGGTTCTCCTGAACCTTCCGTTGTTCGGGCAGTATTGTCCTTTGAACGCACATACATAGGACGAGGGTCCGGTCTGGTTCGATCTGCTCTTCGGTCCTGCAACCTATGATCCAGTTGAACAACAAGGTCAATGAATTCTGAGCAGTCTTTCGGGGGGTTCACTACTTGTGCGAGAACATCCTTGAGCTCCCCCCGCAACCCTTGATCAAATAACATGGTTTTCTTCTCCACTGGCCATTCTGCTTCAACTACGAATCTATTGAACGTGGCTATGTATGTTAATAGGTCTTGATTCCCTTGGCGTAGGGACAGAACTTTGTAGTCTAATGCCTGCCCATGAGTATGACAGGCAAACAGCTTTTCCATCTCCTGCTGAAAGCCCCTGAAGTCATGCAGCAAAGGATCGTCTTGGGCCACAAAGGGTACAGACCAGTCCGCAGCGCTACCACTCAGGTAGGATAGCACAAAAGCGACCCGTGATTGGTCATTCGGAAAGGCCCTTGGGCTACAAAGGAAGTGCAGGCGGCACTGGTTCATGAACGTTGCAAACCTCTTGGGATCCCCCGTAAATCGTTCGGGCAGGGCCAAGGGAACTGCCCCAGGAAGAGTTATCTGAACGGGATTGGCTGATGGTGCTGGCATCGAGGGAACGCTTCCCGGCAATGGTGCATGCCCTGCTTGTGCCTGGAGAAGTTGCCGGCTTAAATCATCAGTGTGTTCTTTGGCTACTATCAGATCTCTCCTCAGGGTGTGGGTCTCTGGAGACTGGGCCTGAAACACAGGATTGGTAGTTTAACTCCCTATTGTCTCTGTGTGCTTGAACTACTTCTTCCTCGGGGTCCAACCCTTCCCTTTGATCCACAGCTCACCTTGTTTTCTTGGATAGTGTGCTCTCCATCCTGCCTTCAGCGCAGGGGTGCATTGATTGATGTCCGACAAGTAAGTATAAAGAGTCTTTGAACAGTTCGCTAACTTAGTTCCTGTTCTTCCTTAGATGATGGCCGGCGTCCGGTGATTGCAGCGTGCTGCTGAGATGAGTAGCGCTGAAGGTAAGTGGGAGTGCGATGCGCGATGCACCCCTTTCGTATTTGCATTGAACTGAGTCCTTTTTCTGTGTCTTTTAGGTGCCGCAACGTTTTCAAAGTGGATGCCGGTTATGAAGAACAAATGCGGTGGGTAAGCGCGGTATGCGCCGCCTCTAGTTGTTTCCACGCTAACCTGGAGTGTCTTTTCCCTCTTGCAGATGGATGAGAAGTTCTGGAGACAGAGTTCCCCCAGAGCGGCTGGGATTCAGGTAAGCGTTTGAAGCTCGTACAGTATTTCAAAATAAGCAAATAGTTGCAGAATGCTTACTAATGCCTTTTTTCTGTTCTGTTCCCTTTTCCTTAGGAAGCGGCGTGCTGGGATGGGAATGACACCGCCGAAGATTCCCGCAGAACAGAAGGAGCGATGACTGATGGGCAGAAGCGCCGCAAGTTAAGGCTGTTCCTAACGGTGTTCTTGTTCTTGCAGGAGCTGAGCGCAGAAGAAAGATGCAGGTCTACTGGAGACCGATCCGAACACGTTAAGTGTCACGCTGAAGGTGCAGAAAATGCAAAGCATGTTTCTCAGCCTGGGTGTGGCTTAAATAGTCTCTGGGTATCCCAGGTGCCTCTGGGCTGAACCACACCCAAAAGACTAGACCGCACACGCAGTTCTGGGAACCGAAATATGTGGGGGCATCCATCTTGTCCCCATCAATGCACTACAAGTCCAATCCCCAATGTTATCCTATGGGAGTGAGTGAGTCTGACTCCAAGTGGGTCTTTGGAGGGATGGAGAGGCCCTTGAGGGCCATGTAGGTGATCATGGCCTGGCTCCAGCCTGACATCTTGGAGGGCTGGGGACATGAGGAGCAGGAATATTGACAATTATGTTCTCTTTTTACTTTTTTGTGTGTAGTACAGAGGTCATGAGGCATTTTGGGAGGGATTCTAGGCACAATTTCCTTTCAAATCTACAAACAACCTTTCTCTATTTGTTCATTTCTTCTGAGAACCAGCTGCAGATTGACAAGTTTTAGCAGTTTTAAGGGTGAGTGCAGCATTTCCATTTATGATGTTTGTTAGGGTATTGTGATAGTTGGATATACCGGGGTTAGTATAACCCTTTCCTATATCAGGGCACACTTGAGATGTCAATTTTATTTAGGTTTCTAAGACAAGACTTTTGCCCTTTGAGTTGGCTGGTGACTTATATTATATGAAGAGTGAACTCTTATGGGTCCCTTTGAGTGAAGCAGGTCAGGTTTTTTGAAAATAATTGGTCCGGGATTGATCCTTTATCATGGTTTGGCTTTTATAAGTATTGTGCAAGGTCACCATTATTCAGGTAGGCTGGAAAAGTAGACATTTGCGTGACTGAATGGACCCCCCCAGTGTAGATTGAAATCTCCTAGAGAAACAATTTCAATTGATTGCCAAAGTGTGGCAGCAGAAGGATCAATGCATGGTTCTACAAAGAGAGATTTATTTTCTAAAAGATGTTAGATTACAATTGTTCTGAGAGCTTTCAAGGCAATGGATTTGGCTTCTTCAATCAAGCATTCAAAGGAAGAGTTTGATTGGCGTTGTGTACTTTCACGAGAAAGGTTCTTTATGTGGATCAGGACTTCTCCTCAAGCTGCAGCATCTTACTGATTAAGGTGGTTGATAATGAAGCCTTGAGTTAGTGACGCAAATTCCACTTTAACTGATATTGACCCTGTGCCCTGAAGGAGAGTACATCTTATTCAAGACAAAGATTACAAAATCTTTTTTAAAAGAAAGCGCTTGCTATTTTTCAATGTGTCTTCTTGGCTTATTTTGGAGCTGTGTCATGTACAGTCCAATCTTAAAATGTTTCTTTGATTTTGAGGAACTTTTTTGTAGAGATTTCCTGTGCTCGTGCCTTCACGACCTTTTATTATTTTCTCTTTGTAATTATCTTTTTTCCTTTGTGTATTGTATTTTTTTTTTCTTTTATTTAACTATTTGTCGCATAAGTTTAGGCTGCCACGGAGACACTGAGTTCCTCTACTCTGTCTGTAAACTGTAAGAGAAAAACACCTGTGCCTGCACTCCTTTGCGCCAGGATAGATGAATAAAAATTCCAAACATCCGTTCTTTTATGAAGTGAATCATTTTTGTTGTTTATTTGTTTGATTTTTAAAGGTTCATTTTTAGCCCCTCTTGGATGACATGTTTTTCGGCGTACATACTGCGCCTTTCTCAAATCTGGGCTACTCATATTCATACATAAGGAAAAGTGGAGAAAAAAAGATACAAAATGCAAAAATAAAAATAAAATGTATGTATAACACCCTGCTCAGTTTTTGCACATGTTAATAATTGTGACTTCCTTTGTGTTTCGAACACATAC
Organism: Ambystoma mexicanum; assembly: GCF_040938575.1. Lineage (NCBI taxonomy): Eukaryota > Metazoa > Chordata > Amphibia > Caudata > Ambystomatidae > Ambystoma > Ambystoma mexicanum. Next base: position 1,172,819,272 of record NC_090930.1, on the reverse strand, counting down.
CCTGTATCTCCAAAAACTCAGTTTCAACTATACATTACACCTCGTGCATCTTTCGTGAATTATATAAACATGTGTCAGTGTTGCAGAGCTGAGCAGGACAGAAGGGGATTTAGGGCTCTCTCTCTTAAGGAAACATGTATACATCCCACTTTCATTAGTTAACAGAGAAAATGTCACCTTTTTATTTGCCAGAATTACTTATGTGATGTCATCTATTACCATTTTTATAAGTTTGCGGTTCACCCTCTGGTAAGTGATTTTCTTGTATTGTCATGTAGTTTATAATTTCCTCGGTTCAAACCCATCTATACAGAAAAACATAGGTGTATAAATGCTAGCATATGTTGTAATTAGGATTAAAGCTGTCGTCATCCCAACTTAATGTCTAAATCATTTGGCTCCATGTCTTTTACTTAGACTATGCCGTTTGTGTTTACATGCATCTTGTGCTCACATAGTAATGATTAACTTTTAAACGTGGTGCCTGAATGCACGTACAAAGCTGACTGCTGCTTTAACGGGACCGTCGCGTCACCCTGATGTACTGCATATTTACTTTCTGCGTATAGTCATCATTTGCCCTTGTTGAAATTCCCTTATTCCCAATGCAAAATCGTTCAAGTAGCACAATTCTAAACGTGCCTGTAATCGTGGGTGGGCTTCCCACCTACTTCTAGGGCTTACCTACACATTATGTTGTTCTCGCTTCAAGCGTCGGGTTCCTTCTCCCCTGAGGATCACCGACTATTATTGAAGCTACCTTGCCTTTAAGTCCTTCGTCGCTTTCCTCTCCTACATGGTGGCGGCCATAATTTGGGATGCCCTCCCATGTTTCACTGCATAACAGGTTATTTTTACCCCTTACATCCTGTAATCACTCGCAATATATCAATTTTTACACCACAAAAGGTTTACTGACATATTTCTTTACCGAAAAACGTTATTATGATGTTAATCACTTGTAACGTCAATTTGGTTTTGAAATGCACTCGCAAAGTTTGTATTATGTGTATTCCCTATTATTCGTACGAGTGCCTATACTAGTGCGAACATATAAAATGTGAAGGATTATGGTTAACGTACTAGCCTTTCCGGATTGAAGCTTAGTCGCTTAAATTTTGATCGTAATGTAAGCATTTTTGCACATAAGTCAAAAATACAACCCCTACATGCCCCAGGTCCTGGCCCTTACATTTTTATTTTCCTTGTTATGTTGACCATTTTACAATTTCAGAAAATTGCTTTTATTATGTTCTATTTTTAAGGGTTTGGGCTTTTTAAAGTTAGTGCCACTATGATGAGAAAACTGTGTCAGTAATAGGAATCCTTAAATTTGGTGATGCAAAGTATAACCCAATGCCATAGTACAAAATATCCAATGTACACATTTCTAACATAATGCATGTACATGTTTGGGAACATTATGGGCGTCATTACATGGTAGGCTGAGGACCAAGGTGCTATTAGCACCTTGGTCCATGCCGGTAAAATACCGGCACTGCCTTGGAGGAAAGGGGAATTACCGCCCTATTCCAAGGTTGGCGGGGCGGTAATTCCCCCTTCCCCCATTGCCCTTCCCCATTCCCATTTTTGCCCCATAGGGCTCTATGGGAATGGGGAAGGCTTTAATTGCAGTACCGTAATTAGCACCATGGTCCCTTTGCGGGTTGGTTTTTAATGCCTGCTAAACAGCAGGCGTTAAAGTACCAACCCGCAAAGGGACCTCGTAGTAAGGCAGTAAGGTAAACCCTTACCGCCTACTGTGTATGAGGCCCTATGACTTTCTGTTTTCAAAGAAAATTAACCATTTCATTATCTGAATTCAAACCTTGTTACACAGTTTTACAATGACAAATAAGTCTGGCTTCTCCCTGCCGCAAACGTAATTCTTGATCCCCTCCACGTTTGCCCATTTTTATTCTTTTCAGGCCCACAGAAATCAAGGAGGCCAAGGCCCTGGATATTACAAAAGAGAAGAACTTTTATGAAATTCTCAAGGAATATCAAGATGATATAAAACTAAGGAAACTAAGGAAATTCTACCGTGACGATAGAGACTACCAAGATGATAGGGTTTATACCTTCCAGGAAAAATATAACAAAGTTACTAAACAAGTTTCAAGAGAAAGTACCCCCAATACTTCATCAGCAAGCTCTAAGGCTGAAGAAGAACCTGATGGGAACATGTATGCAACACAGGGGACAAGCAAGCCAAAAGGACAGGGCTTTTTGAATCAAATTAGACGTTTTAAAAAAGGAAATAGAAATGTCCCAACAAAACAAGTCCGTGTTCAGATCAACAAAGCACCAGGCACCTCACAGAATGCCAGAGGTGGTGGCCTAGCCATCATCTTCAAAACAACCCACCCTTTTAGACTTGCCACCTCAGCTCCCTTTACATCCTGTGACGTACTAACCGCCAAATTGCCCCTCTCCAACAACCGTACTCTAACTATCCATTTGATATATAGACCACCTGGGCCTCTAGGCACCTTTGAAGACAACCTAGCCAGTCTTCTAGCCGACAACACCAAAGATCACTCCCAAACACTACTGCCGGGAGATTTCAATTTAGGCTTTAATGATACTGACAACAAACATGCTGAATCTATTGCTGCCTTACTAAATGACAACGGCCTTATGCAAAAAGTCCTCTCACCAACGAATACCAAAGGAAGGACCCTTGACTGGGTATCCGAACTAAACTGCAACATCAACATTACCGATATCCTCCCACAATACTGGACAGATCATCACTCTTCTCCTCCCTGCCATCTCTGGAATGGAAAATATCAACCCTGACGCACTGGTAAATACCTTTAACAATGCTATGACTAAGGCACTGGACATGATTGCTCCTGTCAAACTGCGCAAAGCTAGGCAAGTAGCGCACCTGAATGCCTGGTTCACCCCCCAACTCAAATCCTTAAGATCACAAAAAAGGAAACTCCAGTCCATTTGGCGTCACTCCCCTTATGAAAATGGAATTTGCGAGAATTTACAAAAAAGAAATAACCAAAGCCAAAAAGAACACCTTCAATGACAGGATTGAGAAAGCTAAATCCAACAGAAAATAATTATTCTCCATCCTCCGCGAACTAGAATCCCCAATTCAACTGGTAGACAATGCCCCAAAGGATAAAGTATGGTGTACTAACATACAAAATGCTCTATCGAATAAAATCCTGTCCTTACAATGCAAAATTGCAAAATAAAGTCCTCACTACCACTCACTTACCAGCAAACTAGTCAACCTTTGCTGACTAGGACAACCACACCCTTTAGATTCAAGACTATCTCCATAATTGAAACAGAAAAAATAATACTCTCCCTCAAACCTTCTAACTGTAAATGCGACATGTGCCCAGCACAGATAACAAAGGATGCAGCTAGAGACCTAGCCCCTTTTATCTCCAAGTTGATAAACTCCTCATTTAAAACTAATACAGTACCGGCCAATCTTAAAGAGTCCTGGGTTCTACCATTACTTAAAAAACAAACTCTGGACCCCTCTATCCTTACCAATTACAGACCCATCACCACTGTGCCATTTCTACTTAAGATTTTAGATAGAGCTGCTTACATACAAATTCAGGACTATCTAGAAGCCAACCACCTACTTGGCTCACGACAATCGGGCTTCCGCCCTCTCCATGGCACTGAAACAGGGCTGTTAGACCTTAAGACACAAATTGAAGAGCTAAAGGATAATGGAAAAAGAGCTTTGCTACTCCTACTGGACTTGTCGGCAGTATTCGACTTGGTGGACCATGCAGTGTTATGCAACCACCTCCAATCTGCCACCAACTTCACCAAAGATTCTGTAGCTTGGGTCCAATCCTTTTTAGCTAACTGGACCATGAGAGTCTTCTCTACTTCAGCCTCTGCCGACCCCATTAAAATGACCTGCGGGGTCCCACAAGGTTCCTGCGTCTCCCCTACTATGTATAATATCTTCACCAAGCCTCTGTTTGACAGGTTGGATAGACTGGGTGTCACCTACACTAATTATGCAGATGACACACAGATCCTCATACCCCTTTCGGGCAACTTGGAGACTGACTTAGCCTTGGTGAACAAAATACACACCCTCATTCAGGCATGGATGGCATCCCATGGCCTCTGCCTGAATGACGAAAAAACTGAATTACTAATCTTAGGTTCTGAAGCTAATATCCAAAAATTCAGCCCAAACTACACATCCTTCAACATTGATAACAACCCTAGCAAGGTGATGTCTGTAGTTAAAACTTTAGGATTCTACTTAGACTCCTCTCTCACTCTTAAAAAGCAAGTCAATTCCCTTGCCTCATCCACACGTACACTTGCAAACTCATCAGAGCTTCCAGACCATACCTCTCGAGAGCGAGCTGCACCACACTAGCCAACGCTCTTATCATGTCAAGATTAGATTACTGTAATACCCTGTACTCGGGAGCCAACAAATACATTACAGACAAAATCCAAAGACTGCAGAATAACGCCCTGAGGGCAGCATTGAACATCCCTTACAGAGAGCATATTACCGAATTCAGGAAGGAGGTTAACTGGCTGAAAATAACGGACAGAATTATCCTCACAACAGCATCCCTCACTTCCAAATGCCTGAATAATCTAGCCCCCCCATACCTTATGGATAAAATTACCAGGAGAACATCTACCCACCCTACGAGATCTGCTAACTCATTTATGTTAGAGATTTCTAGGTTCAAACGCTCGACAGCAGGAGGAACCAGTTTCCCTGTTAAAGCGGCACAATGTTGGAACAAATTACCAGTTGACCTCAGACTAGAACAACCCTACCCTACATTCAGACATAAGATACTCAATTGGCTACACACTAACGACACCTAACTGCCGAACTACACTTCTACCTCTCCAGCCCCTACACAACCCTTTGTTCCCTCAAACTACACTGTAGATTGGTTAACTATACACGCATGGTCATCTGTTCTGTCATATTTGCATGCACCATGGATACACGTTAACGTAGACATGTAAGGTTGTATATACATATCTGTATATGTATGTGTGCATATATTGTTACTCACGATAATGCCTCCTTGACTTACCAAGACCATTGCTTTGCATTTAATGTATCTTGTACCTGTATTTTTGCTCCTAAACCAATCATTGGTCTATGTATTGCTACCTTGTACTGTAACTAAGTTTTAAGATTTCTTGTTTCTGTTGCGCCCGTCTACTTAAGGGCTTGGTGCGCATTACCAAACAAATAAACAAACAAACAAACAAACAAACAAACAAACAGTCGGAGCAGAGGCAGGAGAGGAACAGGAAGATCTAGAAAATTCAGACGGCTTAGACGCCTATCAGCGCCAAACTCAAGCAGCATCATGAGAAGCAGCAAAAAAACAGAAATGAACAATCTAGTGATGAATATATCAAATCAACCTCTAACAGAAGATAAAATCAGTTTACTTAGTAAAGGCTAATCATTTTCCCATCAACCTTCTTCGAACCTATTGATATACACGTAGATCTTTTTAAATGTGTTCGTAAACTTAAACTAAAACAGTTTTTTGCAACACCAGTAGACAAGAGGAAACAAACACTAGAAAGTATGACCAAAAGCGATATAACATTGAAGAATTAAGTAACGTGCATTTATTAAGATCGCTACAAGAACTAGGGGACTACCCAATGCATCAAACAATGCAGGAGCTAGAAATACAACCAGCAAACCTAACCAGTAAAGAACTTAAACCAAAATCGAAATTCTCACCACAATTGTCACCAGACAATATGGTGGATGCATTTTACAAAGCAGTGACACAAGATTTATATCATTTAAGAACAAAACCAAAATCAAGAGGCAGAAGTCCTCCCAAGAATCTTACTCAAAAGGAAATAACAGCAATTCACAATCTGCAACTAAACAAAGATTTGGTCATAAAAGAAGTAGATTAGGGTGTCAACATCATAGTAATGAACAGACAAGATTATATTAAGATGGCCAAGAACCACCTTGA